>NC_044381.1:40567258-42039045 GCF_006542625.1 Nomascus leucogenys | reverse complement strand
CTGCTGCCGTTTGGTGGAGTGTTCTATAAATGTCAAGTCTTTTTGGTTGATGGTGTTTTCGGGTTCTTCTATCTTGGTGATTTTCTGTCTAGTTCTTCTATCAGTTGTTGAAGGATAGTGAAGCTTCCAACTGTAATTGTGGGTTTGTCTATCTCAGTTTTATCAGCGGTTGCATCTCAAATTTTTTAGCTTTTTTGTTTAGTGCATATTTAAGATTACTGAGTTTTCTTGATGAATTGACCCTTTTGGCATTTCATAATGTTCTTCTCTGTTTCTGGATAATTTCCACTTTTTGTGTATGTGCTGCCAAAGCAAGAACACTTACTGATAATTTTCTTTCTTCCAAGTTTACTTTGTCAGATACCCTTTTTTATTGTTTTTATATTTACATAGTTTATTGGGGTATATATCTGTATTATTTTTTAGCTATCCTATTTTATTATATTTGTAGTGAAGTTTCTTACAGACCAGCAATAATAGTTGGGTTCATGTTATTTAATTTATTCTACCTGCCTGTCTTAAATAATATATTTTGTACATTTACATTTAATGTAATTATTGATATAGCAGAGTTTGAGTCTGTTAAAACAAAGTCTGCCATTTCGCTTTTTGTTTCTTGTTTGTTCACTTCTACTTTGTGTTTCTCTATTTCTCTTTCTGCCTTTCTGTGGGCTAATTGAACATGTTATTAGAATTTACTGTTTCTTTGTATTAGCTTTTTTTAGTCATTTACTCTGAGTGTTACATTACACATACATTATAATAGACTCTGGTGTCATCATTGTACCAATTTCAGGTGTAGAAAACTTTTACCTTCCTTTACATTGCTTATTTGCCTCGTTTACATTACAACTGTTTTTAAATATTTTCCTGTACATACAGTGAGAACCACATCAGTGTTGTAATTTTTGCTTTAACTGTCCAAAATAATTTAGAAAACTCCAGAGGAGAAAAAAGCCTAGTGTATTTGCCCATATTTTTTACTTACTGTGCTCCTTCCTCCTTCCCGATAATTTAACAGTCTTCTTTTATGGCTTTTTTTCCTGTTTAGAGGGCTTCCTTTGGCCATTTCTTTAGGGCAGGTCTGCTAGTGACAAATATTCTTCATTTTTTCTTAACTGAGAATGTCTGATTTCACCTTCATTCCTAAAGGATATTTTTGCTGGTTATAGGATTCTGGGTTGACAGTTATTTTCTTTCAGCATTAGAAACACATTGTGATGGTTTTTTTCTGGTGTCTGGTTTCTGATGAAAAACCTCCCGTCATTCAAATTGTTTTTCTCTACGTATGAGGTGTCATTTTTTCTCTGGCTGCTTTCAAGATTTTTTTTGTCGTTTGTTTTCAGAAGTTATCTGTGATGTGCCTTGGCAACTACTTGTTTGCATTTGCCCGTATAGATTTTGCTCAGCTTCTTTAATCTGTAGATTTAAACCACTTGACAAATTTGGGAAGTTTTTAGCCATTATTTATTTGAATACCTTTTTAGCTCCCCGCCTCTTTCTCTTCTTCTGGAATTCCAATGACACAAATGTTAATGTCTTTTATTATAATCCCATGGGGTCCCTGAGACTCTGTTCATTTCTTTCTAGTCTATTTTCTTTCTGTTGTGCTCAGTGAATAATTTCTTTTTTCTTTTTTCTTCTTTTTTTTTTTTTTTGAGACAGAGTCTCGCTCTGTCACCCAGGCTGGAGTGCAGTGGCGCGATGTTGACTCACTGCAAGCTCCGCCTCTCGGGTTCACACCATTCTCCTGCCTCAGCCCTCAGCCTCCTGAGTAACTGGGACTATAGGCACCCACCACCACGCCCAGCTAATTTTTTTTTTTTTTTTTTTTAGTAGAGATGGGGTTTCACCATGTCAGCCAGGATGGTCTCGATCTCCTGACCTCGTGATCCACCCGCCTCAGCCTCCCAAAGTGCTGGGATTACAGGCGTGGGCCACTGTGCCTGGCTGTCAGTGAATAACTTCTATTGCTTGTCTCAGTTCACTGATCCTTCCTCTGCTCCATTCTACTGCTGAACCCATCCACTAAGCTTCTTATTTTAGTAATTTGGTTTTTCAGTTCTGATATCTCTGTAGGACTCTTGTTTGTATCTTCCATTTCATCACTGAGGCTTTTTATTATTATTTCATTTGCTTCAGGTGTCTTCATGGTGGCTCATGAAAATACTTTTTATCGTGGCTACTCCAAAATTATTGTAAGATAATCTTGATATCTCTGTCATCTCACTGTTGGCATTTGTTGTTTCATTCTACTTGATATCTTCTGGTTCTTGATATAAGGGATATTTGATGGAAACCTAGACACTTTCATATTATGCTGCTGTAGTCCATGTCTAGTTTAAGCCATCTCTTTTATTTGGCTTTCTCTGACATGGTTCCAACAGGGGAAGGGGCTGGGGGACTGCTGCCTCATACTGCCAGGAGGAGGAACAATCAGGGGCCCTACTCGGCCTCCACTGACATCACTGGGGTTTCTTTGTTGCTGCTGGGTGATGTAATAGTCCTGACTCTCCACTCGCCCTCCTATGACACTGCCCAGGAGGAGATGGGGAGGGTGCCCACTACTCCCAAGTGCAGGTGGAAGTTAGGACTCTCCATGTGTTCTTTGCTGACACCACAGTGGGGGTGGAGGGGGTCCACTTGTTACCAACTGATAGGAATAAAAGGCTCAGCTTCCTACTTGGCCTTCCCTGACACCACCTTAGGAGGGGTGTCGCCTCGTTACAGCCTCTCGAGGGTCAAAGTCTAGGTTCCCTGCTCAGCCTTTGCTGGCATGGATGGGGCTGGGTACCCCTCATTTTTTTCTGTGGTGTTTGGCTACAGTAGAATAGTCATTATCTAAAAGTTTTCTGTCTAGCCGGGCTACCAGTATTACTTCTCAGGGCAAAATAATGGCAGAGTAATGTGGCAGTCAAATCAGAGATGCCACTGATGGTGAGGCACACCAGTATTTTATGTTTCTTAGAAAAGTATGTGAATAAACTGATATGTCATCCATAGTAAGACGCATGCTGATTTCAGAGAGATTAATATATAGTGAGAGTGTGCTTCTTGGAATAGATTAAATATGGTAGTTACGTGAAAAGGACTCATGGATGAAGAGCAAACGATGATATTTAAATATTCAAACATGTTTTATTTATTTGCTATGCTCATGTTAACAATCAGTGATTAGTCAGCTTACAAAAACAAGCATTCCTTTTTGAGAATGTTGACAAGACCCTTGAAACCCAATTTGGTGGATCTCTTTTCCTTGCAGAGATAGAGCTGCCTGCTTTGCTATTCAGAAAGGATTACAGGCATCCCGTAGTGACATTAAGTTATTTAAGCATAATGACATGGCTGACCTCGAGCGACTACTAAAAGAACAAGAGATCGAAGATCAAAAGGTATGATTCTTTTGAAGAAAATTACACAGTTCTTTGTACTTTCTAACCAGTTAAATTATATATGAAATGGTAATTTGTCATGAAAACTTGCCTGTGGGTCACATTTGGATATTAAGATGTTCCTGCTTATTAAATGTACTTCGTGTCAGAGAGCCAAGTCTGATTGTAATTGCCTTGTCATTGCTGTAATTACATATAGCAAATTGGAGGGAGGTAATCCAAGCAGCTTTCTAAGAGATCAAGAGAGGCTGTAAAACAGTATGTGCTTAGTGAGGCGGGGAGATGTCTACTCATAGCTGGGCATAAGGACACCAAAACTTACTAGGCCTTTAATGGCATGTACCTAGTGAATTCAGAATAGGCTTATTCATTCCAGAATAAATCATGTATCAATTACATGAGGAAAGAATGGCAGCAAGCTTATTATATTAATATATGAACAAAGGGAAGCCCTTTCTCCCCACCCCACCTGTATCCTGCTCTGAGTAGCAGCTGCTGCCTGTGGGAAATGACTGCCCCTAACGTGGTCTCCATCCAGCTTGCAGCCCTGTTTTCAGCTCTTTCCTCTCAAGAACCTAACATAACCCCAGGTGATGGTGGTTTGGAAGTAGCTCCTTGGTGTTCTGATTAGAGTGAAACAGAGGAAGTGTGTTCAGAGCATCCTCGTTAAAATTATAATTTATTTTCCCCTGATGACATGGGTAAGTAAAGTAGCTCAGGTCTGTGTTCTGAGCAGGGCACCATGATGTGTGTGTCTTCATCTCAGACACAGTTTCAAGTGGACTTTGCCAGTGCAACTCATTCATAACTAGAATAAATGATAAAAATGCTCATCACATTTCTTAATTTTGTGTATTTTGTGTTAATTTTCAGTTTTCCAAATATTTGCATTATTCATTTAGGATTCTGTCATCTTTGTTTAGGTGTCAGCCTAAGTGCATCACTTCATGAATATACATATTCTCATGATGACTCTGCATGATCTTGCCATTTTATACTAAATCTGCTGTAGGCTAACGTTTCACATTTACACAATTTAGAAAAAATCTATAGGCAAAATCTGAAAACAGCCCATTCCACTGGTTAATTTATTTCTACAAAGTATAAAAAGATGTTTCTTATGATGATGCAGTAATAGAAAGCTAGTCTGTATTCAGTAATAGAACTGCAGTCTGCTGCCATTTGTTTTGCCAAGTTAGTGTTGTATAAATTTGGAAAACATCAGATTCATGTTTTGTATGTGCTCTTTTTCTCCAAGGTCTGTAAGCCTTAGAACTTTTTTTTAAATGAGCAACAAGAAGTAAAATTAAATATCTTGAAATTTATTTCCGCTTTATAATTTTTACTTTTTTACTAATTTATATTTTTCTTGCTGAGAGCAGGCTTTCTAAGTAACTGTACATTTTGGTTTTTAGAAATATTCATTTTCAGTTTCATTTTCACATAAATAATCTGGTCGTTAACACTTTGAATGTTTTCTTTGTCCATTTCCCAAGTGCTATGGTTCATGAATTGTTTTTATCCGCTTTCCTACAGGGTTCCCATAATGGTCAGTGGATATGAACAGTAGTTCATAAAAGGAATACACATAACTATGAAGAAGGGAAAAATAGCCTGGCCTCACTAATAATTAAGGAAATTAGGCTAGGAGTTTTGCCTGTTAAATTAGGGCACGTTTTTAATAGTAATAGTCAGTGCCAACACAGGTGTGGTGAGACAAAGAGTGTTCCTGTGACACTGGAAAGAGTTTAAATTGGCACTGCCTTTCTAGAAGGCAAATGGGCAGATACATTCCAGGATCGAAGTAATTCCATGCCCTTTGACCCATTCCTGTGGTGCCGTCTTTAAAAACTTACGAGAAATGATGTCACATATTGAAGGATATTCATATTGTGATACGGAAAAGCAAATGAGGGAAACAACTAAATCCAACATTAGGGAAATAAGTAGTTTATGGTATAGTCACAGGCAGAACGTCTCCGTTAAAATCATGTAATCCGAAATAATTTAGAAATGCTCATAGCATAATGTTTTTAAACTCAGGTCCTAAAACTACAGTAAAATCCTGATCCTGAACAAAATAATTTATATGTTTATACAAGAAAGACAAAAATTATCACCATGTGGTATGATTAGCTAATTTATTTAATTGTTTTTTGTACTTTTCCATTTCCCAAGAATCCTACATTGAATATTTCTAAATCTGAGAAAATGTTTTTCCTTAAAGACAGGCAGAGGTAGCATGCCCTGTGTAGAAATTAGGGTGGCATCTCTTCATCAATCACTTCTAACATATTGCTAGCTCCCCAGCTTTGAGTTGTGAGTTGACAGAGTAAAGATGATTGAGCAACGTCAGTGATGTATACTTTTTATTCCTCAACGAACTTTTTTTTTTTTAGTGCTACTGCTGTGGGTTGTAAAATGCCCCTTAAAGCATTGCTCTGATACTTGCTAATTCTGATCATTTCTAATTGTCCATTGGAGCAGAAGCTTAGAGGCAAGAAACCTCTGAGTAAGAAGGGAATGGCAAACTCTATCTGTGGATCTCAGTATTTTTTGTAGTCCCACACACCTGAACCATGTACAGTTTCATACACGTGAGGGACTTATTAGTGACTTGCTCTGAGCAGAGTGTGTGAAGGTGTGTGTTTTTTGAAAAGAAGATCTCTGCCGGGCGCGGTGGCTGAAACCTATAATCCCAGCAGTTTGAGAGGCCGAGGTCAGTAATCAAGAGGTCAGGAGTTCAAGACCAGCCTGGCCAACATGGTGAAACCCCATCTCTACTAAAAATACAAAAATTAGCTGGGCGTGGTGGCGGGTGCCTGTAATCCCAGCTACTCAGGAGGTGCTTGAACCCTGGAGGCGGAGGTTGCAGTGAGCAGAGATGGCGCCACTGCACTCCCACCTGGGTGACAGTGACACTCTGTCTCAAAAAAAAAAGAAAAGGAGACCTCTCTACCCCACCACCTGGGAACATCATTGGACAAGCTCATAGTCAAATTTTGCTTGATCCGATAATAGATCAGTGGGGAGTGAGGAGAGAACAGGGTTGCCCCTTTTTTTGGGAGGTGAAGGAAAACGGTTTGAGTTTTTTAACTTTTTGTTATGGAAAAATGCCAACATACAAGAAGGAAACACAGTGGTATAGTGAAGCCCCCTGTACCCTTCTCCCAGCTTTGTTATCAGCATTACATCATTCTTGTGCCATCTGTTCCTCACCCCGTCTTCATGATGATGACCTTCATTATAGTTGTTTTGGGTAAAATCGACAGACATTGAACCACATGAATGCAACCATACAATTTTGACCAGTGATTATACCCATGTAACCCAGGAATGTCAGCCCCATTATGATGTAAAACATTCCCATTTCTTTAGAAAGTCCCTTAGGCCCCTTCCCAGTTGGAGGTTTGGAGGGTTTTGTTTGTGTTTTAATATTCTCAGAGTGCCTAATTAGTTCGTGTGTGTGGGGGGTCACCTAGCTAATGCTGTGAGCTGAAAAACATGTCTGAGAGAAGCTAGCACTGTTGTTCATCTCAAAATAACCCATCACAAACACTGAGCTTTCAATTCATTCAGAATATTTTTTAGGAATAAATCTTGAAAGGTGAAAGTGCTGGGGAATATGTAACAGATCTTGTCTTTAGAGTTACTGAAATGTAAGATGTCTGCTTTTTCTCCTTTAAAGAATCCTCGCAAGGCTCGTGTAACTCGGCGTTTCATTGTAGTCGAAGGATTGTATATGAATACTGGAACTATTTGTCCTCTTCCAGAATTGGTAAGCAACCATGTTCAGCCGTAATTTTAATATTTGGACTATTTGACAGATGTGCCTTTTGTTTATGACCGCTTTTAGTGTATAACGTCTGCGTTGCTTTGCACGTTAGGCCTCATAAGCGTATTTTGCTCAGATCAGGGAAAAAGAACAACACTGAATGCCAGTGCTGGGCTTCAAAGAGTAATCAAGACTGCTCTGTCGCCCAGGCTGGAGTGCAGTGGTGTGAACACAGCTCACTGCAGCCTTACCCTCCTGGGCTGAAGTGATCCTTCCACCTTAGCTTTCTGAGTTAGCTGGGACTACAGGCACTTGCCACCACACCTGGCTGATTTTTCCCTTTTTTGTGGAGTAGGGGTCTCACTGCGTTACCCAGGCTGTTCTCAAACTCTTGGGCTCAAGCGATCCTCCTGCCTCAGCCTGCCAAAGTGCTGGTATTACAGGTATGAGCCACCACACCTGGCCAAAACTTAGCTTTAGCTTCCTCCCCGCCCCCCCCCCCCCCCCCCCACCGAGACAGAGTCTTGCCCTGTCGCCAGGCTGGAGTGCAGTGGCGCCATCTTGGCTCACTGCAACCTCCGCCCCCAGGTTCAAGCAGTTCTCCTGCCTCAGCCTCCCCAGTAGCTGGAACTATAGGCGTGTGCAACCACCCCCAGCTAATTTTTGTATTTTTAGTAGAGATGGAGTTTCACCATGTCGGCTAGGATGGTCTCAATCTCTCGACCTCGTGATCCGCCCGCCTGGGCCTCCCAAAATGCTGGGATTACAGGCATGAGCCCCTGCGTCGGCCATACGTAGCTTTTAAGATCCAGCTTTATTTAGGTGAAATCAACGTATAAAATACACCTACTTTAAGGGTAAAGTTTGATAAGTTTTGACAGATGTATACACATCTCTGTCACCACAGCCATCACCACCACAGTCAAGATACATAACGTTTTTATGTAAGACAATGTTTGCCCAGAAAGCAAACTTTATCCAGAAAGCTTCCTGATGCCTCTTGGTAGTGAGTACCCATGTTGGCCCCAGACAGCCATTAATCTACTTTCTATTCCTGTAGATTAGTTTTACCTTTTGTAGAATTGCATATGAATGAAAGCATAGCTTGCTTTTTTGTTTTTTTGTTTTTTGTTTGAGATGGAGTTTCACTTTCGTTGCCCAGGCTGGAGTGCAATGGCACGATCTCGGCTCACCACAACCTCTGGCTCCTGGGTTCAAGCGATTCTCCTGCCTCAGCCTCCCAGGTAGCTGGGATTACAAGCATGTGCCACCACACCCGGCTAATTTTGTATTTTTAGTAGAGACGAGGTTTCTCCATGTTGGTCAGGCTGGTCTTGAACTCCCGACCTCAGGTGATCCGCCCTCCTTGGCCTCCCAAAGTGCTGGGATTCCAGGTGTGAGCCACCACACACGGCCAAAACTTAGCTTTTTAATAGTGAAAGCAACATAACTGTTTTTAGAAACCATGACCATTGAGATTTCCTTTACTGAGGTGAAATTCACATAACACAAAATTAGCCAATTTAAATTGTACAGGACAGTGACATTTGTTACATTTACCATGTGTGCAACCATCAACTCTAGGTCAAAAACCTTTTCATGACTCGCAAAGAAGACCTCAAACCCATTAAACAGTCACTCCCCATTTTCTTCTCCCCCTAGCTCCCAGCAACCACCAATCTGCTTTCTATCTCTATGGATTTACCTTTTCTGGTTATTTCCTATAAATGGCATCATATAATATATGACCTTTTCTTTCTGGCTTCATTCACTTAATGTTTTTAAGGTTCATTAACATTGTATACCATGTATCAGTATTTCATACCTTTTTAATGCTAAGTTATGGTCCATTGCATGGATAATACCACGTTTTGTTTTATATATTCATCCACAGATGGATATTTGGGTTCTTTCTACCTTTTTGCTATTGCGAATAGTGCTGTTGTGAACATTTGTGTACAGGTATTTGTTTGAATTCCTGTTTTCAGTTCTTTTATGTATATATCTAGCAGGGTAATTGCTGGATTATATGGTAATTCTGTGTTTAACTTAATAAGGAACTGACATACTGTTTTCCACAGTGATTGTACCATTTTACATTCCCGTCAGCTATGTACCAGGGTTGCAGTTTCTCTACATCTTTGTCAGCACTTACATTTTCTAGGGTTTTTTGTTGGTTTGTTTAGCCTCCCCAGTGAGCATGCGGTAGTATCTCACTGTCGTTTTGATCTGTGTTTCCCAAATGGCTGATGATGCCTCTTTTCTTGTTTGTTTGTTTGTTTGGCCGTGCGTATATCTTTGGAGACATATCTATTCAGGTGCTTTGCCCATTTTTTAAATTGGGTTGTTTGTCTTTCTGTTTTTAAAAGAATTCCTTGTATATTCTGGATACTAGATGTTTATCAGATACATGATTTACAAATATTTTCTCCTATTTTGTGGGGGTTTGATTCATTTATTTGATACTGTCCTTTGACACACAGTTTTAAAAAATTTTGATGATGTCCAATTTATGTGTTTTGTCATTGCTTGTGCTTTTGTGTTTTATTTTAAAATCTTTGTTTAATCTGGCCGGGCGTGGTGGCTCACGCCTGTAATCCCAGCACTTTGGGAGGCCGAGGCGGGTGAATCATTTGAGGTCAGGAGTTCGAGACCAGCCTGGCCAACATGGTAAAACCCCATCTCTACTAAAAATACAAAAAATTAGCCGGGTGTGGTGGTACACGCCTGTGATCCCAGCTACTCGGGAGGCTGAGGCAGGAGAATTGCTTGAACCCAGGATGTGGAGGTTGCAGTGAGCCGAGATCACGCCAGTGCGCTCCAGCCTGGGCAACAGAGCGAGACTCCATCTCAAAAAAAAAAAAAAAAAAATCTTTGTTTAATCCAGAATTATCAAGATTTACTGCTATGTTTCCCCCTAAGAGTTTATAGTTTTCAATCTTACATTTAGGTCTGTAGTTCATTTCAGTTCATTTTTGCATATGCGATGATGAAGAGGTCCGGTTTTATTCTTTCACAAGTGGTTATCCAGTTTTGCCTGCATCATTTGTTGAATGTTTCCCCCTTGACTGGTCTTGGCACCCTTGTTGAAATTAATTGACCATAGATGTATGGGTTGATTTCTAGACTCTATTCTGTTTCATTCTTCTATATATCTGTCCTTACACCAGTACCACACTGTGTCAATTATTGTAGCTTTGTAGTGAGTTTTGAAATGAGGACATGTGAGTTCAACTTTGTTCTTTTTCAAAATTATTTTAGCTATTTGGGGTCTCTTGAAATTCCATTTGAATTTTAGGATTAGCTTTTCCATTTCCGTAAAAAGTATTGTTGGGATTTTGGTGGGGATTGCATTGAATATGTAGTCACTTTGGGAAGTATTACCATCTTAATGATATTAAGTCTTCCAGTCCATGAACTTGGGATTTTTCCATCTATTTAGATATTTCCTTCAGCAATGTTTTGTGGTTTTTAGTATACACGTCCTGCACCTCTTTGGTTAAATTTATCACTAAGTGTTTGATTTTTTTATTCTACTATAAATGGAATTGTTTCCTTAATTTCCTTTTTAGATTGTTTACTGCTAGTTTATAGAAATACAACAGATACTTGTGTATTGCTTTTGCATAAGGTAACTTCTGCTGAATTTGTTAGCTCAAATAGCTCTTTTGTGGATCTTATTCTATGTATAAGATTACACCATCTGTGAATAGAGATAATTTTACTTGTTTCTTTTCAATTTGGATGCCTTTTATCTTTCTTGCCTGATTGCCCTGGCTAGGACCTCGACTACAGTGTTGACTAGAGGTGGCGAAAATGAGCATCTTTGTCTTGTTCCTGATCTTAAAAGGAAAGCTTTCAGTCTTCTACCATTGCGTGTGATGTTAGCTGTGAGTTTTTTGTAATAACCTTTTATCAGGTTGAGGAGGTTCCTTCCCATTTTTAATTTATTGAGTGTTTTATCGTGAGAGGTTCTTGGATTTTGTCAATTTTTTTCCTGCATTTATTGGGATGGTCATGTGGGGTTTTTCCCCCTACATTCTTCTAATGTGTATGTAATACATATTTGATTTTTCCATGTTGAACCACCCTTGCATTCGGCCATTGAGATTTTAATCTAGGAGTCTATTAATTTAATAAGGATTCAAAATAAGGGTTCCAGATGTTATTTTTAAGTGTTTTCACTATTTCTGAGGAAATCTAAATATATTTTAAGTATCAATAGAAGAGACGTATTTGTTTTCTTCTTTCTGTTTTTGTAAGAGTGTCAGCGGTTGATAGAATAATGGGAGGGAGGTGGTGAACCAGAAGGTACTAGGACGTATATCATAGGGCTACAGTAATGAAGCAGTGCTGATGGACAGATACGAAACTAAAGATGAAGTATAGGAACAGCTCAAGTGTAGATAAGCACTGAAGCTGGGCATGGTGGCTCACACCTTTAATCCCAACACTTTGGGTGGCGGAGGTAGGAGAATCACTGGAGCCCAGGAGGTCAAGGCTGCAGTGAGCCATGATCCTGCCACTGCACTCCAGCCTGGGTGGCAGAGCAAGACTCTGTCTCAAAAAAAAAAAAAAAAAATCAGTATTGTGCTGTCTGTTGTTAAGTTGAATCATCTTAGACCATCTAAAGGACAGTTGATTCTCATCATTCACCCTACTTACATTCTATAAAGTTGCCATGAACCCTGGAATAAGAAATACTAAACTATTGCTGCTAGGGCAAATAATAGGGTTAGGTTCCTCTGAGCCTCTGGTTACAACATTTTCATCAACCAGTTGACACAAAACTTGCTTTATGTGTATTTTTGTTTAAAGGTGTCTTATTTAATGTCTGTTGATTCATTGCACAACAACTCATGCCTGAACAAAGCTTCTCTAACACACAAATTTTCTCCATAAGGGACATCACAGCACTAGGAGTAACAGACGGCACTTTAGCATGACACTTGGGGGCCACTCTAAATAGCAAAATCACCAACAAAAAGCACAGAAGTCCAAAAAAGTGGCAATAAATAGGCCATGAAAAGGGTACTTGTTCACAGGATCAGAGCTGAAACAGTTGCCTGTTCACCCTCACCTGGGAAAACACGTGTCAGGTAATTCAAATTCTTCACTGCTCTGCACATGCACATATCTGTGATGACAGGAAAAAAGTATTGATTTGGAGGTTGCAAATAAATTTTAATAAGTAGATGAATTTGCACATATAGAATTCACAAGTATTGAGAGTCAGCTGTACATACTTTTTAATCTTAATTTTTTTCTTCATAATATGTTCTATATGGTGCTAATCATTAGTATTTTAACCTTTATATAACACTTAGGTTAAGTTAAAATACAAATACAAAGCAAGAATCTTCCTGGAGGAAAGCCTTTCATTTGGAGTCCTAGGAGAGCATGGCCGAGGAGTCACTGAACACTATGGAATCAATGTAAGTTCCCCTTTTTTAAGAACGTTTCCCCTCTTATAGGAGACATGTAGTTCCATTCTGCTAGGCATATATTTTTATAGGCACAAGACAGCGCTCCTTATCAGTTTGAAGGGTCACGAAACTTTGGTGTCTGTCACCTCAGTGAGCCCAGGATGAGTCTAGTCAGCCAGACCAGGGAACCCCATCTTCCTTCTGAACTTATAAACTCGGAGTGGGTAGTCATGGTTTGTGCTCTGTTTGCAAAGTTGCATTTGAATTGGCTTTTAGTGTCTCTTCTCTAGAAATGGTTAAATTTTGCCTTCCAATTATTTCTTAAAATCATTAGGAATTTCCTGAGTAGTCTTTTCAGAAGTATTCATGATGGCAGAGAAAGGATACTGTTTCTAGTATTTAAAAATCTGTATTCTATATAATGTGTTTGTGGGAGGTAGATACAGTTATGCGTGTGTGTGTGTGTGTGTGTGTGTGTGAGTGTGTGTCAGAAACACCACTGGCATGCATTCAGCAAAACCTCTTAAAGTCCCAAACAGACTGAGGTGTCATGCTTCCTTTTCTGAGGGAAAGGGACCCAGACTGCCTGCAGTGCCTAGTGGGTTTTGCTCCTGGAGCCTGAGGGCAGAGGAAGTCAGCCAGTCTTGAACAGCTGTCTTACCAACCACCACGGGAAGAGTTACAGAAAGCTTTTTCTCCAAAACATGTGCATAAGAGCTGTGCAACCTATGTTACAGAGTTGAACTATAAAACGTAAAATTGCCTTACATTATCAACATCCCGCTACCATATAGTCCCAGAGAAAAATGTAGAGCAGAGTGAATATCCCGGGAGGTTGGATGGAAGCACCTCCTCCAAGGCAGACTGACATTCAGCAGTTACATGCACCGAGGAGGTAAATGGAAGGATAAATGGAAGTGTAATTCAAGCAGATTTAGCAGTACACTACAGCCTTTTTTAAGGTATGAAAATTTTTATGGAGGAAAAAACTCGAACTTCACTGTTGTAGTTTTGTGAATGCTTCCAGCAGTTGTCACTGAGGAAATACTCAGAAGCGCCTGAGAGTAGAGAGCAGAATGTACGGGCTTTATTTGGATCCTGATTCAAACAAATGCTGTTAAAAGAAAATTTGGTGAGACAATCAGAGATATTTGAACACCAAATATTTGAATATATTTAACATCAAATTTAAATTTAACATTTAAAAGTTGTTAACGTCTTAAGTGTGATACTAGTTTTGTGATTATGTTTTGAGAGAGTTTTTATCTTTTAGAAATACACAGTGAAATGTTTATAGATGAAACCCCGTGAAGTCTGGGACTCACTACAAAGAAATGATGAGGGTGGTAGGGGATATAGGTGAAGCAACGTTGTCCTTGAGTTGATAGTGTTTGAATCTGGGTGATGGGGATTCTTTGTTCTGTTCTACTTTGTTCAGGCTTGAAATTTTTCGTAATGAAAGGTTTGGCCGGGCGCGGTGGCTCACGCCTGTAATCCCAGCACTTTGGGAGGCTGAGGCGGGCGGATCACGAGGTCAGGAGATGGAGACCATCCTGGCTAACACGGTGAAACCCCGTCTCTACTAAAAAAATACAAAAAAATTAGACGGGCGCGGTGGCGGGCGCCTGTAGTCCCAGCTACTCGGGAGGCTGAGGCAGGAAAATGGCGTGTACCTGGGAGGCGGAGCTTGCAGTGAGCCGAGATAGCGCCACTGCACTCCGGCCTGGGCAAAAGAGCGAGATTCTGTCTCAAACAAAAAAAAAAAAAAGAAAGGTTTAAAAATGCTTTTTAAAAAGAGCAGGAGTGCAGAGTTTCTCAAAACTCCGCTGGATCTATGAAACACTAAGGAAAACACTAGCTGTGTTCTGACAATCCATTAACATGGCCATCAGTAAATAATGATTGAATGCCTACTGTGTGCCCAGAATGGAACTTGGTGCTGAGGGCTGGACCCAAAGATGAGGACCGAAGGAGTTCTGAGTGGTCAGAAAGATGTAGGACTCAAAGCCCATTAGGTCATTAGAGCACATTAGGTTCTTCTGCTGTCCAGTTGGTCAAAGATTCCATCGCCATGACGTTTGGATAAATTGACTTATGAAATGCTGAGAGGCAAACTGAATACAAGAATAAAGTGCTCAAAACTTCGATAGACTCGTTTTTATTTATCTCAGTGCATCCCATGAGGAAGACCAGCTAGACCACTGTTTTAGCGAGGAAATATTCTTATTTTGTACCTGTGACTACTTTTAATATCGAACAGCTCTGGGTTTTATCTTCTTATAATTTATTTGTCTTTGCTGTGAGTTAATTTGTCATGTATAATGAAATGGTAAAACTGTATAAAATGAGGCAGTTTCAGAGATGGGCCATGAAACTCCGGTTCATTCAGCGATAGATGTTATATGGTTTATTTTTTATTTTCATGTAGATAGGTAGTTTGAATCCAGATATTAACAGACAGTTTAATGCTGTTAAATTTTGTCTCTAGGCTTGAAGTTGGCCTTTTTTTCTTTAAACTGTGGAATAACTGTCACTCCTCCTTTTCCGGCAGATTGATGATATTGATCTTATCAGTGCCAACATGGAGAATGCACTTGCTTCTATTGGAGGTTTCTGCTGTGGCAGGTCTTTTGTAATTGACCATCAGGTGGGTTCTTTTTAAAAACAGGAGCTAAAACGGAAACTAATTTCTCCATTGGTCACCTCAAAATATAACTTCGAAATACGACATTTTACTTAGTTTATCACACAATTTTTATTTAAATGTCAATTTTTAAAGAATCACTCAAAATATTTCTATGTAGAAATGATCTCTCATTTAACAAAAAGTCTTGTTTCTGTTACACGTATAATGTTTATTTATGGCTGGGTCTTACCCCCGCCACCACATGTACACACTGTTCAGTAGTTGTTCTAGAGAACCGATGCCTTTCAAATGTTTACCTAGAAAGGACGGAGAATGTGTATATGTCTTCAACTCATTTGTTTCTTCTCAGCGACTTTCCGGCCAGGGATACTGCTTTTCAGCCTCGTTACCTCCCCTGTTAGCTGCTGCAGCAATTGAGGCCCTCAACATCATGGAAGAGAATCCAGGTATAACCCTTTAAAAACCCAAGAAATCAAAGAGATTTTAGGTTACGTTAGTTGTGTTACTGATTTACTTACTGGAGAAATTATTTGCCAGACAAAACTGGTTTGCAGTTACATTATATGGCATTCGTAGGAAGAACGGCAGTGAAGAAGCTATTCCCGCCCCAAGGACTTGGGGTCAGAGCTTTTCTCCTGTGCTTGGAGCCGGAGCCAGAGCCAAAACAAAGCAAGGCTAGCTCAGATAATGGGTGGAGATGCTGGGAGGAGGAGGGGCTCTCAGCCAGTTCTAGGCCTAAACGTTCCATTGGTGTAAATAAGCCAGTCTTTATTTGGTTAATAGTTTTTTGAGAAATCAGCTGAAGCATGCTGCTTTTTTATCTGTGTAATTTTATAAATATTGTGAGTTTTCGCCTTTAGCCTTTGAATCATCAGTTGGTACTGAGGCCAAGCCGGGTTTACCAGCAAAGAACTTACTCGGTGGGAAAAATAAAAAGTCTACTGAGAATTTAAAATGTGGCCTTTGGCTACGGCAGTGCCACCTTTGCCAAGCTTAAAACGGAAAGGGAGCAGCAGGCCCTACCCGGTACAGTATTTCTGAATCTTCATCAGTGATACTGATTCAGAGAACCGGAAAATGTGTGTCTCCGTGCTCATTCATATGCTTGCTTCTCAGATGGCCTGGCACTCCTACCTTCTGATCAGATACTTTAGTTTTGGGATTTTCCTTGAATAAAAAAGGAAAATATCAAGAAAAGATTGTAAAAATTACTTTACTGTAGTTGATTTTTTACCAAATTGTTTAGGATAAAGAAATAAGCAATAAATTTGTACCCTTTGATTCTTAGCCAGATTAGGATCTTGATGAGAACAGGAGGGATTGATTGCTCTTGAAAGCATCATTCCAGGTTTGTTGAAAGTGGGATAGTGAGGTGAGAAGGGGCCGGTTAGCACGCACCAGAGACAAAGCTTGGGCCTTCAGGGGGGTTTGGGTTCCTGGCTCTGTTAGTATGTAGAAGGATTTGTAGCATTTTAAATTGATGAACTTGATCTGGGTCTTCAAAAATATTTTTAGGTTAGTACTATCATACGTTTCAAATAGACTCTCAAATGTATTTTTTTCATCTAGGGATTTTTGCAGTGTTGAAGGAAAAGTGCGGACAAATTCATAAAGCTTTACAAGGGTGAGTTTTCTGTATTTTCAACCAACATAAAGTTTATCTGCCCCACACTTAACAACTAATGGAAAGTTTTAAATTTATAGGCTTGGGTCAGTTTGACCAAATGGCAACTAAGAAACCAAAAACTTAGTTCGCTCACATTGGTTTATTTGTATAAAACCAGATCATCTGTTTTAAAGAATCTTGACTTTGTTTTTCTGAAAATGAAACAAACTCATTAATAAAATATTACAGCAGTACAGAAGATAGAAAGATGAAAATAACAACCCAACATCTTACCACCAGAAATAACCAGGGTAAACACTGAAGCATCTCTCCATGTCTGCACACACAGGGATGCCATTATATATTATGTAATTAGATGACTGGGTTCATACCATCTGTGTTACTTTTTAATAAATTACTAAGTTTTAACACAAGAAAAAGAAACAAGTGAAATTTTATCAGTGTTTCTTTTTTTTTTCTTTTTTTAAACTACACAAGAGTCACTCTTTAAGATTCCTCTGTAGTTTAAAAAAAAAAAAAAAGATCGAGGTTGGTGATATCTCCAGGCACATTTCTGGTCTCATAGAAAGTGATTTCACATTGCCCAGGGTCTTTCTTTTTGCCTTTCCTAAGGTGAAACATGCTTTCTTGATCATGAAAGTCCTATCTCTGTTCCAGATACGGAAACTGGAGACTTAACTGAAAGAAAAGGACAATTGATAAATGAGTACATCAGAGCTGTTCCAGATAAAGAAGGGGCAGAGACAATTAAAGTTCTGGGTGTGTCTGTGTGATAGTAACAGCAGTTCTTGCATGATTTATGGTAGAGAGATATATTTGTATTGGTTCCAGTTCCATTGGTTTGTGAAGGATTAATACGCCAACACAGCCTAGCATATTGGAGTCACTGGAAATTCATCAGCGCTAGCCTTACATGCCCTTCACTCTGTGGTGTTAACCTGCCTTTTTCTAAGCCCAATCTCCACTTACCCCAGCTCTATCACACATTTTCTTTCCAAAATTCCTAATCCTGTCTTCACTCCCCTCACTTTTAGCTAACAGCCTGGCCTTATGCTGTCACTTGGGACTCTGTCATATTTCCTGACAAATCTACACACCTGTGGGTATCTGAACCAGTCTTCCCTCCTGTAGGCCAATAAATGTTGCTCCAACTACCACAGGCCCTTTTTTAAGGACTGAGTGCCTTTGCTTGTCCCTGCTACTTTGTCATCAGCCTGTCCCCTTTCTTGTGTCATTTGATTAGCAGTCACATCCACTTTAAATTCCTCTTGCCTGTCACCCGACGTTTCCCTCTGCAACTCCCCATGTCTTTGCTCCTCTCAGTAGCTATCATCTCCACGTCTTCACTTACACTGGCAGTTCTGAGACCTGGCTTCTGCTACTGCCCTTCGCCTGGACTGTTTTTGTGGAGGTCTCCACTGACTGCTGAATCCAGTGGACCATCTTCAGAGCTCATCTTCTTGATGTCCCCATAGTTTTCAGCACAGGTGACCACTCTTTCCTTCTTTGGACTCTGCTACACTGCACGCCTGGATTTCCTTTTACATCTTTGAATGGCTCCATCTCGGTCTCCTCTGAAGGCTTTCTTTCAACACCTTGCTCTTCAAGGCTTTGTCTGTGCTTCTCTTGTTACCTTCTTGAAGAATTGCCTTCTTCCACACCTGGAGCTCCACACTGTTTCATGACACCTGTATGTAGACAGCTCCCAGCTTCGTATCTCCACCCTGGACCACTGCAGCTGCAGGTCTCACACCCAGTTGCCTACTCAGTATCCACAGTTGGAAGACTCCATGGCACCTCATAGTAAACACGCATTCAGAGGGGTCTCAGGGGCAAACCGTGCTGGTATCTAGATGGTTACAGAAAACAGTAAACAAAATAACAAAGAGGCCAATGTGACAGGAGGGAAGGAGTGGGAAATCTGGTGGAAGATGAGGGCTGGGTCATGGGCCATCCGCACACAGGGACTTGTGAGCCGTGATGAGGGCGTTGGCACACGGAGGAAGCCTTGGCGTGGTTTTGAGCAAAAAAGTGAAACAGCCTATCTGATACCCTAGCAAAATTACTTCTGCATGGTGTGAAAAAATACATCGAACAGCAGTAAGAACAGAAGTAGGGAGACCAGTTAGGAGATTGACGCAGGTGAAGGGTGATGGTGACTCTGACCATGTTGGGAGCCATGACGTGCGAAGTGTCTGGATTCTGGGTATCTTCTGAAGGGAGAGCACACTGGATCTAGCAGAAGTTCATATGCAGGGTGAGTGAGAAAGAGAAGACTCCAGGTAGAGCTTAGGGGGTTTGGTCAGAGTAAATAGGTAGAGTTGCTGATGAGTGAGAGGGACACAACTGTGGAGAAATACTTTCTGGGGAAGGTCAGCAGTGGTTATGTTAAGCCCAAAGTGCCCATCAGACATGGAGTGCAGAGCAGCAGCTGGATATACAAGTGTGAAGTGTGAGGGAGAGTACTGAGCTAGAGATAAATTTTTGAGTCTTGGGGTATGGCTATTATATGAAGCATTTCAGTGTGAAGAGGTCAGAAACTAGCGAAGACTAGTCCGAGAAAGAGTGGCCAGTGAGGAAGAGGCAGGCTAGGAGAGCCTAGAGTCCTGGAAACCAGGGAAGAAATTGCTTATGTAGGAGGTCAGCCTGTGACATGCCACTGCTGACAGGCCAGACCAGATAACAGAACACTGATCCTTTGACTTCGTCATGTAGAGGTATTATGACTTGGTGAGTAGTTTCAGGGGAGTGTGGGGTAAAATGCCTGGCTGAAGGAGGTTCCAGACAGGTGGACACGGCCTAGATGACTGTTTTGAGGAGTTTTTCTCTGAAGAGGAACTGAGAAACAAGATTGTGGCTGGAGAAAGAAATTGGTCAGGAGAAGACTATTTCAGTTTAAGATTACTGAGATCAATTTCTGAATAACATCTGGCTAAGTATAAAACATCCTTTCTCCTACCGGTTGGCCGTACTCTATCCTATACCAGGTTCCCATTTGTACCTAGATGTGTTTCTAAACTCTCTCTTCCATTCCATTGGTATATTTGCTCATTCCTCAGACTCTTGATTTTGTCTGTTTTTGTCACTGTTTTGGAATACAGGTTTATCACTGGTGTCTGTTTTCATCACTGTTTTGGCATACGGGTTTCTCCAAAATTACTGCTAGACTCTTCATTGGAACTGCATTAAATTTTCTGATGAATGTGGAAGGAAATGTCATCCATGAACATGAGCTCTCTATTTAAATCTCCCTTTGTGTCCTTTAATGGAATTCCTATAAAGCCCTTGTACCTTTATGGAACCTTTAAAGGGAATTTTCAGACATCCTATAGATTTTGTTGCCGTTATGAATGGGGTTGTCTTTTCTGTTATATTTTCTACTTGATTATTGCTGATTCATAAGAACATTATTATTTTCTCTAAACTGACCTTATATCCAGGAGTCTTTCTAAACTCTTAGTATTTCCAGTAGTTGTTTCATTCTGTTATGATGATGTGCATGGAAGTCCTGTTGTCTGCAGTAATGGTGTTCTGTCTTTCCTTCCTAATGCTTTTACATCTTAGTTCATTTTCTTATTTTATTGCTTTGGTCTGAGTCCCTAAGCTGTATTGAACAGTGGCAATAATAGCAAACATTCTTTCCTTATTCCCAGTATAGAAGCACTTCTTCATTAAGTATAAAACATCATGCTGTGGGTTTTTGGGGAGTAGCTTTTACGAATTATTCCTAGTTTTGTTTTGTTTTGTGGTTTTTTTAAGAGACAGGATTGTGCTATGTTGCCCAGGCCGGAGTGCAGTGGCTATTCACAGATTTAGTCGACACACTATAGCCTCAAACTCCTGGACTCAAGCAATCCTCCTGCCTTCACCTCCCAACTAGTTGGGACTACAGGCGCGTACCACTGCACCTGGCTACATGATTCCTAAATTTGAAGGCCTTTTTTTAAAATCATAAATAGATGTTGAACTTTATTCATTTTTTTTTTTTTACATCTATTAAGGTAAGTCATAAATTTGTTTTATGGCTGAATTACATTGAAATATTTTGTGATGTTACACCATCCTTGCATTCTTGAGAAAACCGTTACTTCATTATAATATCTTTTTCTACACTGTTAGATTTATTTAGCTAATATTTTAATTTGACTTTTTATATCTATGTTTAAAATTTAAATGGATCTATAACCCTGTACCAACTTTACGTAACATAGGAGTCAGCGTTAGGGTAGCTTCAGTAGATGATGTAGCTATTTTCCACTCTTTCTGCTTCATGGAAGCACTGAGTAAAACAAGGCTTGATCGTTTCTTCAAAAGTTGAGAGTAGGTCTCCCACTTTACGGCCATCTGGGCTTGGGGCCTTTGGTTTGGGAATAGTTGTTGATTCTCTCTCATATATCTATGTTATTTTAACTTTTTATTTATATAAATCTGGTTATGTGTGTTTTCATCATAGTGTGTTTTCTTATCTTTATGCACTGTCTCATTGCACTGTGTTCTTACTCTTCTTGAGCTTCTTACATTTAGCTTTTGGTTTTATTGCTTAGTTTCCAATAAATATATTAAAGATAAATATTTTCAAAGGCAGTATCTTCAATGTTTAGTTCGGAATAATTTTTTTGTTCAATTTTTCTCTAATTTCTCACTTCTCTCATCTCTGAGATTGAGTTTGGGAGAGGAAGGAAACCAACATCGTATGCTGGTTTGCCTCTGTTTTCATCGTAATAGAGATAGTTATTGGTGTCAGGTTCTCCCTGTAGACTGTAAGCACACAGTGGAGACCGTGGCTACCTTGGTGATTGCTCTGTCCCTGGGAGCTAGCCCAGTGCTCCTTTATCCACTGGGATAAGATGATATGTTTGGCAAAGTCTCTTGTTAAAGAGTAGTGTAATAGACTCTGAAACACGGCTTCTCTGAACTCAAGCTACAACTCTGTCCATTTGGTTTTAATTAAACTCATCTGACATTCAGCATCTAGGCAACCAGAGACAGGGCATTTTGTTTAATTCCTTCTCTCACCAGCATGTGAGATGAGACCATTTGATTAAAAAGCACAAGTTAGATTTGGACCTCAGGTGCCCTGTATTTCTTTTCTTTTCTTTTTTTTTTTTCTTTCTCTTTTGAGACAGAGTCTTGCTCTGTCACTCAGGCTGGAGCACAGTGGCACGATCTCAGCTCACTGCAACCTCCACCTCCCAGATTCAAGCGATTTTCCTGTCTCAGCCTCCTGAGTAGCTGGGATTACAGGCACGTGCCACCACACCTGGCTAATTTTTGTATTTTTAGTAGAGACGGGGTTTCACCATGTTGGTCAGGCTGATCTTGAACTCCTGACCTCGTGATCCCCCCAACCTTGGCATCCCAAAGTACTGGGATTATAGGTGTGAGCCATCACGCCTTGTATTTCTTGAGGAAAATTGAGGCCATTCGATTCATATGAAATGCTATTTGGGAGGCAGTTTTTTTGTTGTTTTTGTTTTTTGTTTTTTGTTTTTGTTTTTGAGACAAGAGTCTTGCTTTTGTTGCCCAGGCTGGAGTGCAGTGGCGTGATCTCAGCTCACTGCAACCTCTACCTCCCAGGTTCAAGTGATTATACTACCTGAGCCTCCCGAGTAGCTGGGATTACAGGTGCCCACCACCACACCTGGCTAATTTTTATGTTTTTAGTAGAGACAGGGTTTCACCATGTTCGCCAGGTTGGTCTCGAACTCCTGACCTCAGGTGATCTACCTGCCTTGGCCTCCCAAAGTGCTGGGATTACAGGCGTGAGCCACCACACCTGACTGAAAGCAATTTTTTAATACTGTGAGAATACATGACCTGTAAAAAAAGAAAAGATACTTGATATAGGCGTTTAACATGGTCAGAATTTACACAGGAAATGGGTTTTCAAAGTGTATTGCTTAGTTTCTACATTAGTAAAGAACTAATCTAGAAGGTTCCCCCACATTCCACATGCCCAAGATTCCATGATTCAGACCTGTAGCCTGCTTTATTGACAGATCTAGCATGATGTATTATATTTAAAGAAAGGAGACACTAATTAATAATGTTCCAAGGCCAGGTCAGATGAGTTTCCAGAATTCACATTATTGTACACGCAGTAGTCATTCTGTAAAGGCTTGTTGAGTCCTAAACTGGGAAGATTCAGTTGTGCTACCTAGTACTTTTTATTGTCATTTCATTCTGAGGGAAAAACAAATCGTTTTGGGTGAAACAAACTAAATGAAAGGAATCTAAAATGTTTAGCTCAGTGTCAAATAGACATATATCACATTTGTGTCCTAGGAGGTAGGTCAAAAATCAAATAATATTTGTTGTTATAGGATAAAATAGACTTTAAATGAACCTGACTAGATAGTAGCCGAGATCGTGCCACTGCCCTCCAGCCAGGCTGAGCGACAGAGCGAGATGCCATCTCAAAAATAATGATAATAATAGTAATATGGCATAGCATCTC
This sequence comes from Nomascus leucogenys, assembly GCF_006542625.1. Classification (NCBI taxonomy): domain Eukaryota; kingdom Metazoa; phylum Chordata; class Mammalia; order Primates; family Hylobatidae; genus Nomascus; species Nomascus leucogenys. The sequence continues at coordinate 42,015,721 of NC_044381.1, read as the reverse complement.
ATGGCAGCTGTAGTAAAAATACAGGATTAAATTTAATTTAATTTAAAAATACAGGATTTGGCCCCTAAAGATCTATCTTTCTCCCTGAGAAGCTACAGATTTTTGTGCTGTTAATCCTAAGTAAAAAGAAAATAATTTTAATCCAAGTAAAATCTAAAACTTAACATGCAAATAAGGACATTTTTCTATCGAAACATACTGCTGTTAGTCAAAATATAATGTATGTTTGGTATTTGTTGGGTTTTTCTTTGAGACAGAGTTTTGCTCTGTCACCCAAGCTGGAGTGTAGTGGCACAATCTCAGCTCACTGCAACCTTGACCTCCTGAGTTCAAGCGATCCTCCCACCTGAGCTTCCCAAGTAGCTGGGACTACAGGCACAAGCCACCACACTCGGCCAGTTTTTTTTGTTTGTTTGTTTTTGTTTTTGCTGTATTTGTAGAGATGGGGTATAATACTGTTAATGTCAGAAATCATCCCTGTAATTTATGAGAGACAAAATAAAAACTAAAGACATAGATAATAAGCAAGGAATCATAATATAAACTGTAGTGAGTAGCTTGTGAAGGATCCAGACAGTATGGAAAAATAGCAAATGGTGGAGCAGAGCCTTCCCTAAAGTGGGTGATGAAGAAGGCCCCAGCAGCAGGCAGTGCTGGAGCTGGGCCCCGGCACGTGCAGCCAGCACAGGGAAGAACAAACATCGGGGGTGAGGGAGCACATGGCAAGGGAATGACAGGCCACGGTGGGGCCCGGAGGGCCTGTAAGGAGGCACAGACTCCCTGGTGGGAGGCTGGGGCCACGAGAGCCGGTCCTGCACTCAGGAAGCCACATCACAGGCAGACTTTTTTAGATGAGGAAGCACTGCCCAGAGTGCCTCGTTTCCCTTTCTTTGTTGGAATTGGAACGATGCTTCCCGTCAGTCGCAAGCTTCTGTACGTTCACTGTGCCTTGACATTGCGGACTTCTAACATTATTTCCCCGTGAGCGATCTTCGAGCCTGGAAGGGACTTACGGCTGTGTGTGTGTTTCCCTTCTTCAGCATTTCTGGATTAAAAGTGGTGGGGGAGTCCCTTTCTCCAGCCTTTCACCTACAACTGGAAGAGAGCACTGGGTCTCGCGAGCAAGATGTCAGACTGCTTCAGGAAATTGTAGATCAAGTAAGTATCCACTGACTTGAGGCAGTCCCCCAACACCACTTCTGCCCTTGCCCCAAGCAGTTTTTTAATGTTAATTTTTAAGAAAAGTCTCTTTGCCCTGAGAGAGAAGAGGGTAGAAAGGAAGATGCTGGTGACCCGCTCTTGACATGGAATCCTAATCTTCCAGGTCCTTCCTAGCTTCTGGCCATGGTAACAGGCAGCAGGCCCTCCCGTTGGGTCAATATGTGGCTCCCTCCAAAGACACTCTTGTTTTGTACCACTTTGCATTTAAGTATACTTGGCCTCTGCTGAAAAATTAGCCTTGCAGAAAACTCACTTGCTCACCATTTTACAAAGCCAGGCTTTCCTCTGTGTAGTTGGGGGAGGCATTGTGTGTGGGCATCGCACACATTCCTGGACGGCTGGCTGTCCCCGCAGCACAGCTCAGGGACAGTCCACTCACAGTCACCCTGAAGTCAGGATGCTCTTGTAAACGGAAAGGAAGACCACTTTTTATAACATGCCTAATTTGGGGAGATTTATTTAAATTTATTTATCTTCCAAAAGTTATTTTACTAATTGTCTAAGAAGCACGTCACCAGGGAAAACCGCTTGCCCCTTTTCATCCAGTAGCACTGCCCCTCCAGAGTGCTTGCTGCCCTGGGCACGCGGGTTTACAGTGGTTCAGAGCCAACAGAAGTTTCTTTAAAAGGGGGAGGAAGGGCCGGGCGCGGTGGCTCACGCCTGTAATCCCAGCACTTTGGGAGGCCGAGGCGGGCGGATCACGAGGTCGGGAGATGGAGACCATCCTGGCTAACACGGTGAAACCCCGTCTCTACTAAAAATACAAAAAATTAGCCGGGCGCGGTGGTGGGCGCCTGTAGTCCCAGCTACTCGGGAGGCTGAGGCAGGAGAATGGCGTGAACCCGGGAGGCGGAGCTTGCAGTGAGCCGAGATCGCGCCACTGCACTCTGGCCTGGGCGAAAGAGCAAGACTCCGTCTCAAAAAAAAAAAACACACACACACACACACACAAAAAGGGGGAGTGGGGAGGAAGAGCAGCGGAGTAACCTGGGCAGGAAGGACTCAGGAGGGGCACTGGGATGCCACCCACCCCGCACCCCTCTTCCAAGTCCTGGGATGCTGGACATCTGCTTTCAGAAGAATCTGGACTTTTATGTGGGCTGCTGCTGCTGCTTTGAGAAAAATCTAACATATACCTAGTATGTATTTGAGAATGAAAATGGGCATGATTCTGCTTCCTTGTCCAGAGGCTGTAGCTATGTACGATGCTACTAGGTTTCTGGGGTCATAATGGCAGCTACCACCCATCACGTGCCTTTCCTAGGCGAAGCCCTGTCCTGAGCCTCGTCTGCCTAGACAGCCTCTCAGTCAGGCTCTTCTAGGCCACATGGCTGTGCAGTATACAGACCGGGTGTGCAGGCAGCCTCTGCTGCCTAGCTGGCTTCAGCTGTCCTATGTCCCAAATGTTTGAGCCACATAATCTGGAATAACAGATTTGTGGAGAACTTCATAAAATTTGTGGCCTTCTAGAGTCAATTACATTAAAAAATAAATAAAAAGCCCCAGGATCTGAGCTTCCTAAGGAAACATGTCAGATTATGAATGATCAGGCTGGAGCTACTTACCTTGTGAGGTGAGGAGATGCAGCTGATGTCCCCTCAGGCACAACTCTGTGGACATGAAGACTCTCTCGACAGGGAAAAACATCCCACTGCCTGCTTTACTGCCTCATTGTTTGTATTGTAACGTTCCTTAAATACAGACAAACACAAATATATAAAATATGATAAGATCCTGATAAAGCATTGCTAGTGGAAAATTAAATGGCATTGAATGCTTACATTTGAAAAAAGAAAGGTCTAAAATCAATAATATACACCTTCACATAATGAAACCTCCCCAAAAAAGAGCAAAATAAAACAATACCATGAAGAAGGAAGAAAATAATAAAACACTATAACCAAGAATTTTTTCCAGAAATGTAATGCTAGTTCAATACTCAAAAATTATCAGTGTAATCCAGTATATTAACAATTTAAAGAAGAAAACAAAAATGGTCACATCAATTAATGCAGAAAAAGCATTTGGCAAAATTCAACATGGCTTATGTTAAAAATTTTTAGCAGACTAAAAATAGAAGTTCACAACTTCAACCTAATAAAGAACACCTACAAAAAACTAAAAGCTAACACCATGCTTAGTGGTGAAAGAATTAATGCTTTTCTTCTAAGTTCCAAAATGAGGCCAGAATGTCCCTTCTCATCTTCTTTTCAATTTAGCACTGTAGGTCCTAACCAGTGCAGTACGAAAAGAAACGGAAATAAAGACATACAGATTAGAAAAGAAGAAATGTTACCATTAATATTCATGGATGACATGATTGCCTATACAGAAAATATCAAGGAATCTGCAAGAAAACTCTTAGTAAATGATGATATATTACTTTATCAAAGTCTAAGGATACAAGAGCAATACACAATCATATTTCCAAATACTAACAATGAAAAACTTGAAACAAAAATTAAAAACAATGTCATACACAATAGTTCCCCCAAATTGAAATATTTTGGATGTAAATTTTTTAATAGAGTGTGATAAAAGCAAGATAATTCTAATGAAAGGAACCAAACAAGACCTAAAGAAGTGGAGAGACATACTACTTTCATAGATTGGAAGACTCAGTATAGTAAAACATCAACTCCCAACAAAATTTGTTTTTTTCAATATTATTCCAAAATGTGTATGAAAAGGTAAAGAAACTAGAATAGCTAAAACAATTTTGGGAAAACAGAATAAAGTTGGAAGATATTAAGACTTTCCACAAAGCTATAGCATAAGACAGTGTGGTACTGGTGGAAGAACAGATAAATGGTTCAATGTGAACAGGGTAAAAGAGTGCAGAAACAGACACATACAAAAACAAAAGTCTGATAATTTACAAGCGTAGAAAAGCACTATAATGGAAAAAGGAATTGTATTTCTAACAAACACGTAAGTTAACTAAAAATGAATCATAGATTTAAATGTACACTTTAGTACACTTTTAGTACCTTTTAGTTCCCTTTTTTTGGTTGAAAGTGAGACAGGATGTACTGGGCGAAAGGAACAGAGGTAAAGAGGTCTTTTGTGTAAGGCTCTGTGTTTATCTGGCTGGTAGTTAGACTGTCTTTACTGTTTGGTGTTGCTGTAGGTGTCAGAGGCAAAGTGTACTTTGGTGTCCTTGTTAGTATCTCCCCTCTTGTCTTTGAGTTTCCCTACAGACTCCTTCTTAAATAAGTGCGGAGACAGTCAATTCCTGCCATTATAATTCCCTTATTACACAAAAGTCCCACTGATGTGGTGGTGAGGCGCTTATGTGGGAGAGGAAATGTTCTATAGTCCTGTAATTAGGTTCCAGGCACAGTGCACAGTGAGCCTATGCTCCTAGGCTGTGATCTGCACATGTGTTTCTCAGTAGCGTGTGTCCCTGGTGGGACAGGAAGACACAGGGAACTGAAGTTTGACACTTCTCTTTCCCCAAGTCAGTCAGGCTCTGATAAAACCTCAATACATTAGGCTCTGGTAAAAATAGTTTCTCTTAAGGATAGGCTTTTGCAAAGTAGAACTAATGTTCTGCTCTTACTTCAAAATGGTTGCTTTTCCCATCGTCCTGCCAAAATCAGGAGGGGATTTTTCTCAGATCTATACCCTGAGAATCTGGTAAGGCTACTGAAGGTAAAACTCCTGAAAGTTGGGGCTCTCCTAAGACTGGACATGGAGTTTTTAACGGTCAAACTCATCCACATTGAACCTTCAGCACTTTGTCAATTACAGTTTAGGTTTTCCTACCCTGGGATTGGCTCCAATGGCCATCTTTTACATCTGAGCTTCCCTTCAGATCAACTGTGATTCTCTGTATCTGCCTGTCTCCAGATTTGAGGATAGTAATCTGCCCTGTGACCTCAATTCTCTGAGAGATCTAAGAAGAGTTGTTGATTTTCAGTTTGTTCGGCTTTTTTTTCTTGTTTTGAGAATGGGAGTGATGACTTCCAAGCTTCTTATACTCTAGACTGGAAACTGGAAGTCTTTAATTAATCTTGGTTCATTTCATTTCACTCCCATAGCTTGTCTGGGGATGACTTTGGCAACAAAAGCAGCAATCCATGCCAGTGCACCATCTGGGAGAACAGGGGGTCCCTGACGATGACTCTAGGGCCCCTCCATGCCCTACTCCAGTTTCTCTCTTCAGGAGTGGATATCTGAGGCTCACTTTGGGGACAGGTCAGAGTAAGCCTCCCTCAGGTGTCTGAGGCTTGGATAAAAGATATCTTGGGTGCAGTCTGTGGATGTGGAAAGAACAGTGTTTGAGCTCTCTCAAGAGAGATCTGAGTTTGCATTTCTGTTCCATTACATACTACCTATGATATCTTTAAAAAGCCACTCAACCCTAGCTGGGTATGGTGGCTCACGCCTGTATTCCCAGCACTTTGGGAGGCTGAGGCGGGCGGATCATGAGGTCAGGAGAGCGAGACCATCCTGGCTAACATGGTGAAACCCCGTCTATACTAAAAATACAAAAAATTAGCCAGGCGTGGTGGCGGGCACCTGTAGTCCCAGCTACTCGGGAGGCTGAGGCAGGAGAATGGTGTGAACCCGGGAGGTGGAGCTTGCAGTGAGCAGAGATCGCGCCACTGCACTCCAGCCTGGGCGACAGAGTGAGACTCCATCTCAAAAAAAAAAAAAAAAAAAAAAAGCAAAAAAAAGCTACTCAACCCTAATAGGCTGCAGTTTATCTTTAAAAATAAACTCAACCAGGATAAGGATACTGAGCACTTACGTTGGTTTCAAGTAACAGGGAAACTAACTGTGCGGGAACTGAGATTTGTTTGATGTGTCATGTGGACTAGGTATGTATCCCCACCCTTTGGTTTAGAGGCCTGAGAGCATCCGGGAGGACAGGAAATCACCTAACCCCTGGCATAAGGTGTATAACAGGCAGGCCCTCAGGACACAGCCAGCCTGTGGCTGCCACAAAAGAGAATAGTGGCTCTGGGGACAGTGGAGTGGCTAATACTCTAAACAGAACTGCCCAAGCTCCCCTGACCTTGTGGAGAACATGCATGGAGCACATGCTGTCTTGGTAACTCACTGACCTCTCAAGAGTCCTGAGCAGCCCTGCTCTGAGACCCCATAACTGAGCTTACCACCAGGGGAGGGAACACTTTCTGTGGAGACCGCTGAGCTCTAAGGCTGGACACTAGTAGTGGACATATTACTAGGCATAGCAGTACCTCAGTGGCGGAGCTCTGGTCAGAGGCAGGGACTGCTGGAAATACCCCTACAGGAGTGGATACTGGGAAGACACTTTCTTCAGGCCTCACAATATTATTTTGGGGTGAGAATTCCTGCATGAGTAGTAGAGGGTTTAAGCCAGTGAGGTCCTGGTGTTGACATGCATGTGAGTGCATCTGTGCCCCTTGCCTGCGAGGGTACAGGAAATGTGGCCAATACCAAGACTGGGGACGATGTGCACTGAACCTTTTGGATGGCGCCTTGTCCATACGGACATGTGCTAAATGGGAGCTCTCCTGTTTTCTCGTGGTCTCTGAAGGCTGGGGGTAGGCTGTGCTGAGAGGCCTTTAGGAGTCCTGCTGGCTGCACAGGGCTGTGTCCAGCAGGCTTGCAGGAAGGATGGCCCAGAACACTATTTTGAGGCTTATTGCTGGGGCGCTAAATCCTGCGTCAGCTAAGTAGATAAGGTCATACCAGGCTCTACCAGCTGGAGGAGTGCAGACTTCTTTGGGCAGGGTTGGCCAAGGGCCTTAGACAGGAGGGAGCATGTTTATGCAGGATTGGGGGCTTTGGGGATGGGCAGTGGGTCAGGTGCCTGCAGACTTGGGGAAAGCAGGGCCTATGGGGACAGGTGAGGAGGGGCAGGAATTGTCCTTAGGCGCAGAGCTCTGATCTGAGCATGGCTGACCTAAACCTCAGGTTTTGGCCTGGCCATCAGGACCCTCCTCCATCTGCTTCTGTCAGTCTTTCCCAGACCCTCATGTTTTGAAAGCACTCTAGCTGCAGGCTGGAACCCTCTTCTCATGGCTGGGATCCTGTTCCCCAATCCTGCTCCATTACTTTGTGCACCAGCCACTTCCCTTTTTCCGTCTCCACTGGGAGTCGAACCTCCTTCCTCCATGCCCCAGGAGCACTGTTCCTCTACTTCAGAGAAGCCCTTGCTCCCTGGCACTGTGGACACCAGGTGTAGTTTCAGCTCCTCTGAAAGCCTGGGTGCTTCCTGTGGCAGGAGCAATGTTGAGTGCAGACTGATCCTGCTCCCTGCCAGCTGGTGGCCTCAGCTCCCTCAGCACCCCTAGTATCCCCCCTACCCCTGCTTTCCTCCTAGGAGCCCACTGTTGAGATTCTCTCTGTGAGGTCCCAGGTTCCTGCCCTGGGAGTCAGACAATGAATCCTATGGAAAGGGCAAGCACTAAGGAGCAGGAGGGGCCTGGGAGGGCCGTGCGGGGTGGAGGAAGAGCAGATGACTCTCTTATTGGGTTTGGTTTTGTGTTGCCCAAGCTTGGTTTGGGGAATGGCAGTTGATAGGCAGAAAAGCCAGGATTAGGAACCATTTAGAGGGACAGTGGGCTAGGGGGAGGGAGGGTCCAGCATGGACACCTAGGCCTGAGCAGAGAGAAGGGGTCGAGGGGCTCTGTGGTCATCACAGGGTCTGCCATGGGGCCCTGAGGGTAAGTGGCAGCAGGAGCCAGGTCTGTGGCAGCACAAGGGCTGCGCAGGGCCCAGGCAGGCCAGCAGCCCTCAGAGGCTTGGGTGGAGAGCCGGTGTGAGGAACCATCGTGGGGTCAAAAAGAGGAGTGAGCCTCATGATTTCGTCGATCCAGTTGGTGAAGTAGGTGACCCTGGTGAAGATGCTGGGGTAGGCAGGATGCCGGCAGTCCAGGCCCCAGCTGGCCAGCCCCACCAGGACCCAGGCACTGGGGAGGTAACAGACTAGAGGCCCCCCGGAATCACCCTGAGGACAAAGAAAGAGGAGTTAGCTTTGGGGGATGAGTGTGTCTGAGACACCAGGTGGCAAGGTCAGACGCTCTGTGCCTCTGCTCTCTGAGTCAGGGTCCTGCTGCAGACCCACCAGATAGAAATCTCCAGGCATCAAGCTCCTCAGCTGACCCTCAGAGTGGACAATCATGGATCTGAATCTATCAACACGTGAACCCACCCTCTGCCCTCTACACCCAGAACAACGCACTGCTTGAAGCCTAGAGGGGACAGCTGTATGTACAGGGCCTGAGAGGGGCTGGGCCTGCTAGCAAAGCACAGCCAGCTGAAACCTCTCTGCAGAGCACAGCTCTTGTGAACCCTAAGCTGCAGCAGAAAATCCCCTCTGGGGGCCCCTTCCTTGTTTGTTCATTTGGGCCTTTGGTTTTCTCTCAACTTTTTGGTAAAGTATCTTTAGAAAGTGCCCATGCCCAGCCCCTGTGGAGACAGCCCACATCACTACGGAAGCAGGCAGGGGTCTCCAGAAAGTTGCTGGGATTTACTGGAGTCCTGAAATGCTGTCAGGGTGGGATCATGCAGTTGAAAGCTCCCTATATCATGGGCCAAAAAGTGAGACCCAAAGAAAGGGTGTCAGCCGGGCACGGTAGCCCACGCCTGTAATCACAGCACTTTGAGAGGCCGAGACAGGTGGATCACAAGGTCCAGAGATGGATACAATCCTGGCCAACATGGTGAAACCCTGTCTCTACTAAAAATAAAAAAATTAGCTGGGTGTGGTGGTGTGTGCCTGTACTCCCAGCTACTCGGGAGGCTGAGGCAGGAGAATCGCTTGAACCCGGGAGGCGGAGGTTCCAGTGAGCCAAGATCATGCCACTATACTCTAGCCTGGCAACAGAGCAAGACTCCATCAAAAAAAAAAAAAAAAAGGGGCAAGAAGGAAGGAAGGGAGGAAGGGAAAAAAGAAATGGTCTCATCTTCAGGGTGGTGGGAGGCAGGGCCCACAGCCGGCTCTTCCACCCACTAGTCCAGGGTGCACCTGGGGCATCCAGTGTAGGCACTGCTCTTGGGAAACACGGGGAAAAGACAAACCTCCTCCCCCATGGTGCTTAGATAAATAAGCCAACTTACCTATGGAAGCGGGGGGACATTTCATATCCATGGATCACAAAAAGCTTTCCTGACCTTACACTCAGAATAGGAAACAGAACCTACCTCTGCGAGGTCCAGAAGAGAGGGCCCAGTTGGTGCAAACCAGGAGAGGACGGGGCAAGCCTTGTGGGAGGGAGCGAGGGGGCAGAGGGAGGTCCCAGAGCCACAGAGGGGCAGCTTGGAGAACTGTATGCTGGAGGGTGGGGGACACGTGACCTGTTTAAACCATCAGTCTGGTGCTGTGTAGAGAAAGAACAGTTGCTGAGCACCAGGCAGGCAGCTACAGGAGGGAAGAAATGGTCAGATTTGGGATGGTATTTTGAAGGGGGAGCCAAAGGACTTGTGGATTCTGGCCTTTTCTCACCAACCAGGGAAAAGGTGTGGAGACAAAAGGAAGAAGGCTGAGAACTCGGCTCCGGGGTCTCCAGCACTGACAGGCTGGAAGGGCCCAGCCCCTCAGGCCCTGTACATACAGCTGTCCCCTCTAGGCTTCAAGCAGTGTGTTGTCCTGGGTGTGGAGGGCAGAGGGTGGGTCCATGTGTGATAGATACAGATCCATAATTGTCCACTTTGAGAGCCAGCTCAGGAGCTTGATACCTGGAGATTTCTATCTGGTGGGTCTGCAGCAGGACCCTGACTCAGACAGTGGAGGCACAGAGCATCCGACCTTGCCACCTGGTGTCTCAGACACACTCATCGCCCAAAGCTAACTCCTCTTTCTTTGTCCTCAGGGTGATTCTGGGGGGCCTCTAGTCTGCTGTCTCCTCAGAGGCAGCTGGTAGCAAAAAGTGGGAGTGGAGCGGCCGGGGCCTGGCACCAGGAGCTGAGTGTGAGATGCTGCTGATGCATCAAAGGAGCAGTGACTCTGGCAAGGCAGAGGCTGTGGACAAAGTGGCTCTGGTGGCATGAGAGGGACAAGCCTGGATTGGGTGATTCAGTGCAGTCAGCCCTGGGAGGAGTCTTCAGGAAAGAAAGGTGGAGAAATGGGGCAGTAGCTGGAGGAGATTGTTGCCATGCCTTGATGTGGGAGGCATGAGAGGGAGAGCAGGGGACACAGGAGCAGGGGAAAGGCCCTAGCGACCCGGTGCTCAAGGATGGGCTGGCCCAGGGTGAGCCATCGGGGCAAGGGGGAGAGACTGGGCAGATCAGGGTGGGCAGATGTGGGGCCAAGAAGAGTGAGCTTCTCATTGCTTCATCTTCTCAGTTTGATGAGAAGCAAGACAGCACACTGAGAGGGAGCGGCCTGGGCTGGGGGAGTGGAGGCCAGAGGAGAGAGAAGGGGTGACATTGTTCGGTCACTAAAGAATGCTCCCAAAGACATCCATATCCTCATCCCTGGAACCTGTGAATGTGTTATCTTACATGGCATAGGGGACTTTGCAGCTGGAGTTGAGTGGAGACTCTTGAGATGGGAGATTACTCTGGAGTATCTCAGAAGGCCCAATGTCATCACAAAGTTCTTTATAAGGGAAGGCAGGATGCAGGAGGGTCAGAGTCAGAGGAGGAGATATGACAACAGACACAGAGGTCACACTGATAGCTTTGAAGATGGAGAAAGAGGCCACGAGCCCAGGAGTGCGGGCGGCCTCTAGAAATTGGAAAAGGAAATTGAATCTCCTCCTCTAGAGCCTCCAGAAAAAACCCAGCCCTGCTGACACATTGATTTTGGACTGTTGCGCTCTAGAACTGCAAGATAATAGACATCTGTGGTCTCAGCAACCCAGTTTGTAGGGATTTACTCCTGCAGCCCTGGCAAATTCATGCTTGGGATCTTCTTGGGAGTGGAAAGTGCTTTCGCTGTCTCAGATCTGCCCCTCAGTGCTTCCCTACTTGGAGTGCCCACCCAGCTTGCTTGAGGGCAAGAGGAGGACTGGCCCTCCGGGCAGTGGTCCCTGACTACTCCAGGCCTCAGTGATCCATGCAGATGAACCACCTGCTTGCTAATGTCACGCTTGATTCTGGGCCAGTCTGGGAGAGACAGGAAGGACTCCAAGGGTCTCTTGGCGCTGACCCTTGGGAGCTCTGAGTAGATAGAGGAAGTCCCAACATTAATGTACCCCATGCAAACTAGGCTGTGGTTTGCACTATGGAGACAGAGGAAGCCACGTATAACTGGTGGGCCTGGTGGTAGATCCCACAGTGAGTGAAAGGGCAGGTCTAAGATAGGCCCAGAAGAATGAGTATAACTCATAGAGGAAAACAGACAAGGCCAGGAACATGGAAGCCAACACTTATTAAGTACCTGCTTAATGCCAGGCTACATTTTCTACAGGAACCTTATGAAGTGGAGGCTGTTAGCAAGCCCACTGCACGGGTGAGAAAACTTAGCTAAGGTCACAGCACATGCAAGTGACAGAGTGAAGACTGCAACCAGCTCTGTCCTGCCCGCAGTCTAAGCACTGAGTCACCCTGCAGCTCTGTCTCTCCTCAAAGCTGTTTTTGCGTGCTCCATGCAGGGAAGAGAAGAGAGCCATGGGGTAGAGGTGGGGACTACAGCAGATGGCTCAGCAGGAGATGAATCCAGATAGAATCTCACAGACAGGCAGTGGTGGCTGAAAGACTCAGGAGATGTCCACCTCAGTGGTGTCCTCGGCCTGGGCAAGGAACTAGAGAGGCAGGGCTGAGGGCACTGTGGGATGTCCAGCAGGCAGGCAAAGTGTGCTAGCCTTGAGGCTCCAGGGGCATGGCCTTCGCAAGAGAGGCTCGTGGAGAACAAGGCTAGAAGGGAGCTGGACTAAGGACTTGTTGGCTGAGCCCCACCAGGGCTGGGCATTGGGCAGGCTCCCTGCTCCCCATGGGATACAGATGACTCTGTGAGGAGAAGGGGCCAGGCCACAGTCAGAAAGGAGGAACAATAAAGTATGTGGACGTGGACAGGAAACCAAGAAGTCTGGAGCTGGCTCCCGCTGGGCAGGCAGATGGGCCGAGCTCCCTCCCACTACTCAGCTAGCTTGCTGGGCAATATTGAAAACAGTGCTGCCAATGAGCCCCTCCCATGGGCCAGGGGGATTCAGGGCTCAGACTAGGGGGCAGGAGAGACCTGGTGCTAGTTTTCAATCTATCATTTTGCTAGCATTGTGGCCTTAGTGAAACATATTCATTTCCAAAGGCTTGCCATAACACATTGACACCATCTTGATGGCTTAGAAGCAACAGAAATGTATTCTCTCAGTTCTGGAGGCCACAAGTCTGAAATCAGCATGCTTCCAGGGACACACTACCTCCAAAGGCTCTAGGGGAGGATCCTACCATGGCTGTTCCAGCTTCTGGCAGGACAGGCATTCCTAGGCTTGTGGTGGCATCCCTCCCCTCTCCACATCTGTCTGCACATGGCCATCTTCTCCATGTGTGTCTCTATGGCCTCTCCCCCTCTTTTAAGGACACCAGTCATTGAATTTAGGACCCACCCTAAATCCAGGATGGGTTCATCTTGAGATTCTTAGCTAATTGCATCCGTAAAGATCCTATTTCCAAGGCCGGGCGCGGTGGCTCACGCTTGTAATCCCAGCACTTTGGGAGGCCGAGGCGGGCGGATCACGAGGTCAGGAGATCGAGACCACGGTGAAACCCCGTCTCTACTAAAAATACAAAAAAAATTAGCCGGGCGTCATGGCAGGCGCCTGTAGTCCCAGCTACTCGGAGAGGCTGAGGCAGGAGAATGGCATGAACCCGGGAGGCGGAGCTTGCAGTGAGCCGAGATTGCGCCACTGCACTCCAGCCTGGGTGACAGAGCAAGACTCCGTCTCAAAAAAAAAAAAAATCCTATTTCCAAATAAGGCCACGCTCTGAGGTTCCAAGTGGACGCCATCCTTTCAACCACCTCATGGAGGCGGCCTTGGAATCCTGACATAGCTGATGAGGACCCAGGCTCAGAAGGCGAAGAGAACATCCCAGGTCACAGGGCAGGCACATGTGGTGAAGCAATGCCTCTCATTCCAGGGTCCCAGCACTTTCCTCTCTGCCCCACAGTGGTGTCTATGCAGAAGCTCAGCCCACAGATGTCAGCTTAAGAGGCTACAACCTGTGGAAGAGGTTGTGGAGGCAGGGTTGGCCTTGGAGTCACAACACCTGGGCCCAGGTTGTACTGCCTCACTTAGGCTAGCCACTTTTCCTCTCTGGGCCTCAATTTCCCCACCTATAAGATGGGACATTACAGAAAGTTGAAAAGGATCTTCACAATCCATGTATCTTACAATGAACTTATGTCCAGAATATATAAAGAGCTCCTAGAAGAAAAAGATAGACAACCCAACAGAAAAATGAGAGGAGAAAAAGAACTTGAAGGGAAACTTCATAGAAGATAATCCAATAATAATAAACATACAAAAAATTTTAAGCCAAAAACCACTACACACTCACCAAAATGGCCAAAATCAGAAAAGTTGAAAAGGAATAAATGTTGGTGAAAAAAGCTCTCATCCTCTGCTAGAGGGGAGGCTGTTTGCTATCCTCTGCCAAAGCTGAACACACAGACACATCTTTTTATCTAGCAATTCTACTCATAGGATTCTATGTAATAAAATATATTCATCTGTGCCCCAAAGACAAATACAAACATGTACATAGCATAGCTACTCACAATACCTCCAACTTGGAAACTACTCAAATACTTATCCAATGTAGAATTCAATTCACACAATAGCACACTGTAGAGCAATGAAGAACACACCATAACAACGTGTAATAGTATGGACGAATCTCAGAAATACACTGTTAGGACACAAGAGAGTGCTGACTGTAAATTCCACTTACAGGAAGTTCAGAATCTAAGGTGTTAAAAGTGAAGGTGCTGGTTACCCTTGGGCATTAGTGATAAGAAGGAGGCACATGGGTGCTTCTCGGGTGCTAGTAACATGTGTCAGTGTAGGAAAGTTCATCAAACTATATACTCATTAATTATGTACTCTTGTGTATATATATAAAATGCTTTAATAAAAAGTTTAAAATATATTTAAAAATGCTGTTTGAAGATCCTTCCAACCGATGTTCCAGCTGGGATGGGCTGGGCAAGGGGCTAGTCTAGGGGAGACTTCTGAAGGATGGAGCCCAGGAGAACACTCAGAGGAGAGGAAACAGGAAGTCCAGGGGACTCCACAGAGAGAGCAGAGGCAACACAGAGACCCATCACAAGGGAAACTGAGGTGAAGAGAATATGCAAAGGAAGAGAGGAAATGACCGTACTCACTTTGCAGATGGACTTTCCTGTCGAGAAGTCCCCCACACACAGCATCTCCTCATGCACAGCGTAGGTCTTGCCTTTGCCAGTTCTTTGCCCATATAAGGTATTACAGAGTGTGTTCTCAATGAGGTCCACCTTGCCCTCCTGGAGATAGAAGGGTGGTGACAGTTGCACTGCAGAGATAAGGGGGAGGTCAGTGACATGCCTTGTAGGTTAACTAAGAAAGCTCAGGCTACTCTGAGCCCCTACTCTGCCTGACTGCTAACCACAACCCCCCAAACATAGGTTTTCTCAGAACTGCCGAGCTTTAAATGCTGCTTCACTCTGCTACCCATCCTTGATAAGCTTCTCTTCATTTTCTCAAACCTTTGCATATAGTCATCCTATTCCCTCTACCTCTCTCATAGCAAAAGATCACACCTCTCTTATTCTACAAGGGGCAAATCCCACCAACACATGACTCATTTATTGGAACTTAGCAACTATTCACTGACCAACTTACTCTTTCATGAACCATCCCATCCATTCCCCCTCCATCTATCACTAACCTTTCTTCTCCACCCATCATCCCATCCACTCACTCACCCATTCCTCCATCTACCTATCTTCCCACATCTGCCCATTCATCCACTCACTTTCCATACATTTGCCCATCCATCCATCCTTGCATCCATCTCGCCATCGAGCCCTCCATCACTCACCCACCTATCCTCCATCTACCTGTCTTCCCACATCTGCCCATTCATCCACTCACTTTCCATACATTTGCCCATCCATCCATCCTTGCATCCATCTCGCCATCGAGCCCTCCATCACTCACCCACCTATCCTCCTCTCCACCTATTGACACAACCACCCACTCCATCCATCCACCCCTCACCAGTCCTCCTATCTACACATCTATCCAAACATCCATCTACCAACTCAAATATCCATCAATCCATCCATCCATCCACTTATCCTTCCATCCATGCAGTCACCCATCCTTCTAGCCATCCATTATCCATCCATTTATCCATCCATCCATCATCCATTTACTAACACAATCACTGACCTATTTGCTCATCTATTCAGCTATCCTGGTGCTTTTACATGCTAATGATATAGATAATTTTTAGTAGAAAGTGACAGATTATATGAAATGATAAATTAAATATTTTAGATTAAGTGATATGAAGAAAAAACAGGAAGATGTGATAGAGGGGGTTGCCTATTTTAGCTCACATGATTAAGTAAAACCGAGAAAAAAAAACTGAATAGTAAATGTAAAGAAGTGACTCATGCAAAGATTAGAATGACAAGCAAGCTAAGGAAAAAAAAAAAAATAGCAGCTAAACGCCCCGAGATAGAAATAGCCTTCAGATGTTCAAGGAGTACCCAGGAGGCCCAAGAAGATGGGGTGGGGTATGTGAAGCCTGCAGTAAAAGATGGGGTATGTAATGGCTGCAGTGAAAAACGAAGAATGGAAAGGGTGCATTGGAAGGTGGGATATGTCATGACTGGAGCAGGAGATGGGGGATGTGAAGGGTGCAGTGGGAGGTGGGGGATGTGAAGGGCGCAGTAGAGGTGGGGGATGTGAAGGGTGCAGTGGGAGGTGGGGGATGTGAAGGGCGCAGTAGAGGTGGGGGATGTGAAGGGTGAGGTGGGAGGTGGGGGATGTGAAGTGGGGGTGGGAGGTGGGGGATGTAAAGGGTGCTGGGATTGCAGGCGTGAGCCACCACGCCTGGCCAGGTGTCTGGATTTCATTCTGCACAAATGAGAAGTTACTGTAGATATTGAACAGGGAAGTGACATGACTAATATTTAAAGTAACACTCATCCACATGGAGCCTACAGTGGGGGCACAGAAGAATGGAAGCTGGGTGACCAGTTCTGAAGCTACAGGCAAGAAATGCTGGTCTATCAGTGTCATGCAGCATGGTGGTACCAGCCCAGGAGCGCCGGTTGGGATATTAAAACAAGTATATGTTGCCTCTACCCTCAAGGCATAACCAGTTGTGTGTGTGAATGCTGGGGGCCAGCCAGCAGATGATCAGGGAGAACCCCCTCCATCTAGTAGTCAAAGGCCATGGATGCTAGCAGAGCCCCACTCACTGAAGACATATTCTGTCAAAAATACGTACAGCACCTCTGCTGAGAAATACTAACCCTACACATAATGAAATATATGTTCTTCCTTTTCCCCTTAACATCATACCATAAGCATTTCCCTAAACTGTAAACACTCCTTTCTTCAATAAACACTCTTGTGTATAAATCTTTGCCTACACTTCTTTTCTATTCATCTAACAATGAAAACACACACAGCTCTCTCCTCTGTTATTCAGTCACATAACAAGACTGAAGTAGGTGAATGACCCAGGTTAGGATAAGAGCAACGTGAAGATCAGAGAGGGTCAACAGTTCTACGTCGCAATCATTCTGACTGGATCATGCAGCCTCAGAATGCAGAGCCACCATTTGTTTCCTCTCCACTCTTTCCAAGCACCTTCCCAAGCAAGGGACGATCCAAGTGTTTAGTGGTGACCTAGAATGGGCCAGCCCCCAAGCATGTCTTTGGAGTTCAGTCGAGTCATCTCAGACCCATGGCTGATTAAAACCCTAAAAGAGTGGCTCACGCTTGTAATCCCAGCACTTTGGGAGGCCAAGGTGGGCAGATCACCTGAGGTCAGGAGTTCAAGACCAGCCTGACCAACATGGAGAAACCCTGTCTCTACTAAAAATACAAAATTAGTCGGGCATGGTAGTGCATGCCTGTAATACCAGCTACTTGAGAGGCTGAGGCGGGAGAATTGTTTGAAACTGGGACGCAGAGGTTGCAGTGAGCTGAGATGATGCCACTGTACTCCAGCCTAGGTGACAGAGTGAGACTGTGTCTCAAAAAATTAATAAGTAAATAAACAAATAAAACCTTAAAATGAAAAGCCATGAAGACTCAAAAGAACCCAGATTCTGGATTCTCAAAAGTTAAAGATTCCCAGACTTTCAGAGCCTGAGACTCAGGGGACTCTAAAGCTATGGGATCACACACTTTCAGAACTAGAAGGGCCCCAGCATGGTGGTCCTCACCTTACCGGTCATGAAAATGAGGCACAGAGGGCCAAGTCCAGTGGCTTCTTTGCCTGGCTAAGCCATCCTTCCTTCTTCCCCTCTGCCTCCCTCTCCTTCCCCTCCCTCATCCTCCCGCCTCTCCCACACCCCTCTCACGGTCTTCGGTGAGCATTCCCCAGCCGGTTATCCAACAGGACACGTTACAGGGCAGGTGCATGTCCCGGGATGGGAGGCAGACAGGGACAATGTAGGAAGTGAACTTCACAGGCAGGTGCAGCTGCAACATGGCAATGTCACTCCCAAAGGGGTGGAGCTTCTCAAAGTCTGGATGGGTGATGATCTGGTGCACAGACATCTTCTGGGTGTGCTGGGTTTGATGATACAGTTGGGTGTTTCCCAACAGAACCTGATAGTTCTCCGGGGCCTGGGATTTGCTGGAGGAGGAAGGGCCCATTTTTACCAACCTCTGGGAGTGCGGGGCAGCACTCTCTTTTTACATTCGCATGTAACTGCCCACACACCTCTGGGTCCTTCTCCCCTGACATGATTCCAGGCAGCTTTGTATCCCCCTTTCTGACAGGAGCTCTTCTTTTTTCTTGAGGCTAATGGATATTCTACTCACAACCTCAGGACATATGGCTTCCCCAGCACACCTTTGAATCAGAGGAACAGAGAATCCTAGTGCCAGGAAAGTCCTTGACAGAGTCATCAAATCGAGCCCTTTTATTTTACACAAGAGGAGCTCTGGCTTAATTCTGGCTCCAGCCTGACCCTTCCGAAGGCTACCTATGACCCGCTTCCTGGCCTAACCACCTTTCCTGCCCTCCCCAAGGGTGTCTTCCCCACTGTTGTAAGCACTCATAAAGGATTTGTTCAATGCCCAGATGAGTGCATGAAACTGATGCTCTCCTTGATCCTGAACACAAGTGATGAAACTTCTGACCTTTGTGCTTTGTTCACATGGGTCAGCCACCAGGAAACCCCTTGCCACACTCCCCATACCAAAGCCTCCCCCCTGGCAAGCACCTGCAGCTCCTCATCCTCCCTCAAGACTGCAGCATCTCTCTGGATGCCCCTGCCTTGGGTCAGCTCTTCTCACTCACTCTGGGCTGTCTCTCCTGCATCCTACTTGTTGGAGCTTGTGCCTCGCCTTCCCATAGAGACACCTTCACTTGGGGTCTTGTCACACTCTGTGCCATAGAAGGTCTTGGGTGGTGTGACACCCAGGAGATGCTCACAGCGCCCAGTTGGAATCTCAAAGCCACTAAGTGCCCAAGCTGACTCCAGACCTGGACTGTGATGCCGTCCTCTCCCTCTGAGTCCCTCCATGACTGTTCAGAAGCTGGGCACTGAGTCAGGTTCAGGAGGGCCAGAGGAGTAGCACCCCTGACTGTCCACGTCATTCTCCAGGGTCAGGGGGCCCCACTCTTCCCACTCATGCATGCAGCCTGGCACAGCTCCTTCCAGGCATAGTTTTACAGAAAAAAAGCATCGCCTGGCTGCTGGCTACCTGCAGAGTCCCCAGTCCCTGCCTGGAGTCTGACTCACAGGAGCGTGGTGGACACTGAAGAGAAGCCCTGCAGGTGGCCAGCACAGACACTGCCAATGCTCTCACACATGTCTGGGTTGAGCAGACATAGGGGCCAGGGAACTCCCTGCCAGAGCTGAGGATGAAGGATGAGGAGGTTCTGGGCAGATGGAGGGGCAGTGGGTGGAGAATGGGGAGGACAGTCCTGGTGGAGGGGACTGCGGGTCAAAGGCAGGCACCACATCAGTTTGGTGGCAGCAGACTTCCCCAGAGCAAAGCCCAGAGAAGAAAGGCATAACCCCCCCAGCCCCCTAACCCTCATCCCTTGCATCTTCCTCCCCATCAGCCCCTCTGCTGGGGCCCAGGGAAGGAGGACTCACTTGAGAAAGCAGTGGGCCGTCGACACCAGCCAGCGGGAGTTGATAAGGACAGCTCCACAGAGGTGCGAGCCCCGGTAGAGCAGGCTGGCCTGCCATGGCCACTGGCCCGCTGCTGCGTCCCGGCCACCATAGATCTTCCCCACCACGTTAGGCTTCCCACACACTGTAGAGACACCCCGGTCGACCTGTTAGAGACACTAGTGGTGCCCATGAATGCCACCCCAGTGAGGCCTCTGCTCTCTTCATAGATGGGAAAACCAAGGCCAAAGAATAGGTGACCTGGCCAAAATGACGGAGGGCTACTCCAGCATCTGCCTTCTATGGCCACTACCAGGACCAGATGACAGAATACAACTGAGCAGGCTCTGTGGGAATGAGGGCCCAGGGGTCTGGCAGGCAGGGCAAGGCTGACCCAGGGTGGCCACAGCAGCTCATCCGGACTTGCCAAGGACTGGTGGACTGGAATCCAGCCCTAGGACTTTATTTCCCTCCATCAGAACACCTGTATGCCTACTTTGCAGGTCAAAGAACTGAAGGTCTCAGGGGTGTCCAAGTGGCTGTGCCACCCCCCCCGCACCTCACCCCATTATCCCAGGGAGAGAGATTCTCAGGCAGGAGTCTGTTGTGCTGTGTGACTTGGGGAAACTTGCTCCCTCTCTCTGATTCCTGATCTCCTATTTTTAGAAGGTGAGGGGGTGGGGCTGATGTGGACATCCTTGGTGCTGAGACTCACAGCTGGGAGGGGGAGCTGCAGGCCTGGACCCCTGAGAGGCAGTGTCCTGATCCCTGGCCTACCCTTCCAGGCCTCAAGAAGGGGACATGAGACCCCAGGGCCCACCCCACTCCCGGGGCCCAGCAGCAGTCCTGGTGCCGTCTCCCTCCACCCAGCCCCAGCACCAGGCCCTGGCGCCCCGTCCAGTTCCGTGGACCCCACACCCAGTCCTGGGACCGAGAGCGGGAAGCCTGACCCACCTTGCTTGATGTCCTCTCTGGAGCCACCTGGTTGGAAGGGGAGGAGAGAGAGACAACGGATTCGGGTGACTTCCGGCCCTGGCACCAGGCCCAGAGCCCCGCCCTTCTCCCCACCCCCTCTAGCCTGCAGTTCCCCCATCTCTCCGTGACGCCTGCCTCTCCCGGACACTCCTTACCCCACCCGGTGCCGAGCCCTCGACCCCGTGCCCCCGTGGCCCAGTGGAGCCCTCAAATGCCCCCTGCCCCCTGCCCTCTGCCTCCGAGGCCGGCTCAGCCCCACACTCTCTGCTTCAAACGGACCTTGGCCCTGCTGCGCGCCCGAGCTCTCTCTGGCCACCCCCGAGCTCTCTCTGGCCTCCCCCGGAGCCTGCGAGGGGCTGGGGACGCGGCACTGTGGGGCAGGGGCGGCCTCCGGGCTCAGGAGCAGCAGCGGCAGCAGAGACCAGAGCAGGGGCCCCGGCTGGGCTCTGGTCCGCGTTGACCCCACACCCATCGCCTGACGGGAGGACAGAAGGAAGGGGAACTGGAGCCGACCCTGACCCCCGAAACGGGCGGTGACTCCCGGCCCGGACTCCTGGGAAACAGGTCCTGACCTCGCCCTCACCCCAGCCCCAGACAGGCGCTGAACCCAGTCCCTAACCCCGTCCCAAGACAGGCCCTGACCCTGACCCCGCCCTGACCCTCCCCATGTCTGACCCCTGAGACCCAGGAAGCAGTTTTTTGCCAAAGAATTCCTTAGGCAGCGGCAGGTTCCAGAACAAAGGAGAGGGTGAAAGCTGCGGGGGAGCCTGTCTATCCTTCTCTCCACTAGGGAGACAATTCATAATCTCCAAAATGCATCTCCTTTCTGGGACCTCTTTATCTCTGCACCTTGAAAGCTGTCATCTCTCCAGGTGTTCTGGGCTCCGGTTGCCCTTTTTTTTTTTTTTTTGAGGCGGAGTCTCGCTGTTGCCCAGGCTGGAGTGCAGTGGCGCGATCTCAGCTCACTGCAAGCTCCGCCTCCCGGGTTTACGCCATTCTCCTGCCTCAGCCTCTCCGAGTAGCTGGGACTACAGGCGCCCACCACCACGCCCGGCTAATTTTTTGTATTTTTAGTAGAGACGGGGTTTCACTGTGGTCTCGATCTCCTGACCTCGTGATCCGCCCGCCTCGGCCTCCCAAAGGGCTGGGATTACAAGCGTGAGCCACCGCCCCCGGCTGCCAGTTGCCTTTTCTAGATAGGTGAGGAAGACGTAGAGAACTCGGGCCAAGACTTGTCAAGAGTTTCCAAGGGCAATTTGGGAAGAAGATGAGAGGAGGACATGAACATCTGTTCCCAGCTGGCTCATTGACTCACCTCTGTAATCTTAGCACTTTGGGAAGACAAGACAGGCAGTTCACCTTGCAGCCAGGAAGGACTTCAGCCTGGGCAACATAGCAAGACCCCCCCTCCCCCACCCCGCCACCCACAATCTCAACAAATAAAATAAAATAAAATAAAAATAAAATAAAATAAAACATCTGTCCCTAGGTGGAAGAGGCTTGGTATTTCTCTTAGGAATACCTGTTTCCATAACTGTGGAGATGACACCAGTCCCCAGGTCTGAGTTGGCAGCACAGCTCCACTGCACAACTGTGCGCGCTGAGAGCAGTTTCAATGTCCACCCTCCTGGAGCCATGCTGCTCAGAAGAAATATTACGTGAGCCACATATGTAACCTTAAATTTTACAGTAACAACATTCAACTACAAAGAAATAGGTGAAATTGATTTTAATAGTACATTTTATTTTACCCAGTATGTCAAAAAATTATTGTTTCAACAATAATGCAGTTAAAAATCATTGAGATAGTTCACATTGTTTTCCATGGTAAATCTCCAAAATCTGGTGTGTCATGTTGTCTAATCACGGCACAACTCAATTCGGCCTCGCCATTTTCAGGTGCACAATCATCGTGTGTGGCCCACGGCTGCTGTCCTGGACAGCACAGGACAAGTGAACACAAACGCCCTCCCTGCCCTTCTCCTCCCACACCTGCTAGCCTGTAAGAGGAGGAAGCAGCCCTTCCTGGGTTCAGTGTGGTGGTTCATGGTGGCTGAGACAGGCCAGAATCCCAGGGCTGCTCTGAGGGAAGGAGCTCAGTCTGGGCTCTGGCCTCCTCTCTTGAAGAAATGGAGATGTGACAAGGCGTGGTGGCTCATGCCTGTAATCCCAGCACTTTGGGAGACTCCATCTCAAAAAAAAAAAAGAAAAAAAATAAATGGAGATGGGCTCAGCACTTTGGGAGGCTGCGGCAGGAGGATCACTTGAGCCCAAGAGTTCAAAACCACTCTGGGGAAGATAGTGAGACTTTGGGTCTACAAAAACAAAAAAGCAAAACAAAACAAAACATTAGTCAGATATGGTGGCACATGCCTGTAGTCCCAGCTGCTAGGAAGGCTGAGGTGGGAAGACTACTTGAGCCCCAGGGGTTGAGACTGCAGTGAGCTGTGATCATGCCACTGTACTCCAGCCTGGGTGACAGAGGAGACGGTGTTTCAAAAATAGAAAAAAGAAAAGAAAAGGGACTGGGGGAGATTGTGAAGACTAATACACATGAGGACTTACAGTAGGACTTGGCCCAGAGTAAAGAGCAAAATACACCAGCCCTTGTGCTCCACACGGCCTTTTTGTTTGTTTTTGAGACAAGGTCTCCTCTGTTGCCCATGCTAGAGTGCAATGGCATGATCTCAGCTCACTGCAACCTCTGCCTTCTGGGTTCAAGCAATTCTCCTGCCTCAGCCTCCCAAGTAGCTGGGACTACAGACACCCACCACCATGCCCGGCTAATTTTTTGTATTTTAATAGAGACGAGGTTTCACCATGTTGCCCGGGGTGGTCTCGAACTCCTGAGCTCAGGCAATCCACCCACCTTGGCCTCCCAAAGTGCTGGGATTACAGGCATGCGCCACTGTACCGGACGGACCTCCACACAGTCTTGTTTTGTCTCACCAAGCCAACGGCTAGAGTTGCCCCCAAAATGGTGGCAGGGGAATTCCCAGAAGGGAGTGCCCCAAACCATCCCAAGATGGGGTCAGTTGGGATTCCAAAGAAAAGCACTAACACCAGGGTGATTAGTCCAAAACATTTATTAGAGGAACCTGTGTACAGAGGCTGCAGCAGTACGTTTGAGGGACAGCAAGAGACAAGGAGCTTCTCCCTAGGTACGTCTGCAGCAAGGGGACTGGAGTTTATGGATGTCAGGGTTGAAGGAATTTATCTCAAGGCCAGAGTCAGTTTCTTTCTGTGTTTTAGGCAAACAACCTAGATATCTCTATCAATGCTGAGGCCCAGCTTTGGGTTCAAACCTGCAGGGAAAAACCTGTAGCTGGCTGCATCATAGAGTGGTCAAGGCGCTCTGTGATCTTTGGTCAAGAATGTTAGGGGGCCAGGCGTAGTGGCTCATGCCTGTAATCCCAGCACTTTCGGAGGCCGAGACAGGCGGATCATTATGCTACATGGGAATGCCTTTGTTTAACCTGGGGATCTTGAATCATACTGAATAGCCTTGATAGTATGATTCATGGCTGGGGTGGGACAAATCTATATAGCCTTATGGTGTGGGGGGGTACAACACATCAGAAATACCAACAATGTGATTTAGGGTGGAGGTTTTGGGTTATGCATGATCAGCTGACCTAGAGACTGCGATTAACCACATGGACAATCAATCATGGATATGTAAAGCAGCCTCAATAAACACTCTGGGTTCCAAGGCTTGGGTGAGCTTCCCTGGCTGGCAATACTCTGTGCGTACTGTCACACACTGATGCCAGTAGAGTAATGCTTTCTGACTTCAGAGAGACAGGACAAGAGCTGTGTTTGGTACTTCTCCCAAGCTCTGCCCTCTTCTCTTCCTTTGGCTGATTTTGATCTTTAACATTTCCCTGTCGTTAACTGTAACCACGAATACAATAGCTTTCATTGAGTTCTGAATCATTCTAGCAAATTATCTAACCTGAGGGTTGGTTTTAGGAATCCTCCAGGCTTACAAGTACTCGTCTTCCATTCACTCCGACTTCTACCAACCAGTCACTTTTTACCTTCCAGATGCCAACTGTGGGGGGAAGAGTTGCTTAGCAACGTGGAAATGGGAGAAGCTATAAGGCTTCCCAGTGTTCATGCGATCGTCCCTATTTCTGTGCCTCTTCCACCTTTCATCCCAGAGGTAACTGGTGCTGTGAATTCTGAAATGTAAGTAAGTTTATTAGTTTCTCCATTGATTTAGAACTGGGGTTTCCTGGGTCTACCAAGTTAGTTAACACCGTCTATCTGCTTTCCAATTCCCCAAGTTCTGTTTGTTTCCTCTATTTTCTCCAACTTGGGGGTTTTTGTGTGAATACATCTGTTGTAGCAGCCATAGGGATGTATCATTCAGATCTCCCTTCAAAAGAATCTGACGTGACGAGTGTAGTTGGTACTTTCAGATCCATCAAGGCATTTGTGCGAAGGCCACGCTCCCCTTGGTCTCCTCCCAGACACTGACTTGAGGAAGTCAGAGAAACAAAGCCAGGCTATTTCTGCCCAATTCTGAACTCTACTAAAAGGAATCCTTGCCTGAGAACTCTCCATTGGCCTGATCAAGACTTCGTCTTACAGAATTGCACTGCAGTCTAAGTTTTTGCTAATCAATCTTCGTTTTCTCTTTTTACAGGTGTCAGACCCACACTGCAGTCTGAAGGCTCTCTCGACCTACGCTTGCTCCATCTCCCATTTATCCTCCATTTATGTTTCCTCTAATAAATTCTTGCACATCTAACTTTGTCGTGTCATCTCCTTCTCGGAGGACTCAAATTATCACCCAGGATTTTGGAAAGAAGTTTTATTAGATGTCTAGCCCACTGTCTTAATACAGAAACCACCATGAAGTTTTTATGTTCTTCAAAGATTACACATTTCAAGTTTCATTTATCTATGGGAGAATGAGTTACTTTCAACACATTTATATCTGAGTTTCTTTATTGTTCTGATTTTACTGAAACTTAAAATACTCCATCAAATTATCCAGGAAAATCCAGGTGGCAGAAATATATAATACATCCATTTAGGAATCAAGAGGTCTCAAATAAATTTTAAAAGGCCAGAAAATGATATATATATACTATGCCATTTAAATCACTTCTACCTTCTGTACTTAAGAACTCAAGTATAGAAGTAAACTGTGGGCTGAGATAACATTGTAACCTGCTCCCAACATGACCGCATAGGTGTCTAAGGTTAAGTGTGAAGATTACTGTGAGGTCTCAAGTTACTTGCCTAATCAATCCCATTTGAATTTCAATCCAAGCAGCATATTTTACACGCACCTGAAGGAAATATCTTGTGTTCACGTGTGTGTCTATGTGCACGTATGTGTAGGGGATGGGTGTAACCAGGGAAAGGCTGACTGAACAACATTGAAAAGTGCATGCTAGGAGTCTGCTGTTGTTGGTAATACAGAAACATACACAGTCTTCATATTCAAAGTCTTCACGGGGATGTCTTCTGTAATTTCTAGAACGGAAAGAAAAAGTTGAAAAAAAATCAGTATTTTACCTATTGGGGGTGAATATTTTAAAAAATGTTAACTGCTTGTGTAGTAAGGAATTTGGCCTTATCCTAAGAGTTCTGCCCTTTGTCCCAGCTCCTGAGGGGAACCTCTAAATCCTTGGAATTTCCTAGTAGGAGTCTTTGTTTCTCATGGTGGGTATGTTCACCAAACCTGATAGTTGTTGCTAATGAGACGATTCAGGGTAGCGCTGGCTACAACAGAAAGACCAAGTATATGATTTAGGATGGGGACTTTGGGTCACATGGTATATCAGCTGAGAAAGACAGCAATCATGCCTACAGAACGAAAACTCAACAGAAACTGGACACCAAGGCTCGAGTGAGCTTCCCTGGTTGGTAATATAGTCTCTGTGTTGTCAGATGTAAGGGATGAGAGGAAGAAACATTATCCATGACTCTAGGGTCTCTCTCTCTAGCTCACTCTCGCTGGTTCTAATGTGTATCCTTTTCCCTACCCTAATTCAAACCATGAGTGTAATACCTTTCAGTGAGTCTGAGTCCTCCTAGCAGGTTACTGAACCTGAGGGTGGTTTAGTAAAATCCCTGGAACTTGCAGTTGGTGCCACCAGTGATAGGGGTCTTGTGTGGATGCTTTCCTGAGTAGAACCCTCACTCCTTGCAGGTGGAGTTAGATTTTGGGCAAACTCCTGGAGCCTTCTGGAGGACTATGCCATCACTTCACAGTTTGGCTAACTCTGGGTACTGCCAAGATGGTTATCTTTTCTCATACACAGATACTTCCTATATCTACAAAAAAAGCCTAGAAACTGTGCCAACTCAGTATCCCAGATATGTGGTTTCAAAATATGATTCTCTATAATCTGAAGAACAGCTATTTTCTAGGTCTGGAGAAGTAAAAGTACATAATAAGCCTAGGACATGTTGCTATGTGAGAAAGCAAGAATTTACCAAAGGATCATGTTAAAGAATACAGGATCCAATATGGCCAATGATGAAAACTCTTTGAGCATCCAAAAATATAACCCAAATGCAATTGATTAAAATATACTGAATATACAACTCAAAAAAAAAAAAAAAAAAAAAAATTTAAAGTTATCTGCCTACTGTGGAGCATTTTGCTTCTAGCCAGATCTGAATTTAAAGCAAACAGATGAGCTTTCTTTAAAAATAGCTCTTGTCCTACCTAGCAGGCAATCCTAGATGTGAGAATACTCTCAAAGCTACTTCCTTAATAGATAATTACAGGACCTGGAGATGATGTTTAGAGTTTAGTGGAGCAAGCAAGAAGACATCTAAGGGTTTCTAAAATGGTCAACATTTTGTGGCTCTTCTAATTTACCAAGTTATTGATACTTTATGCAAGACAATTCTGAGAGAAAAGGCATAATGAAAACAAAGCTATAGATACTAGATTCGAAAGATACTGAATTAGAAAAAGTTCCAACTTTGTGGTAATCTTAGGTAAATCACTAAACATTTAAAAGCTCTCACCTACTAAACTTTTGCCTAGCTAATGTCACAGAGTAAAGAGAATACAGAAAGGCAGCATAGGTTAAGAATGGTTATGTGAATTGCAGGTAGTATTATAAATACATAATTCACACAGACATGATTCTACCCCTGACCAGGTTCAATCATGCCACTGCATTTACTTGCAGGAACAAGTGAGAGATAAATGTCATCTTCAGCAACACTGCACAACAGTACTTGGTGACCAATGGATTTGAGGGACAAGAAAAGAGTTAAGAATTATCTCTAAAGTTTTATATAAGCTTATCAAAATAGAAAGCTACATTATTAGATGATCTTTACTACCATACCACAACGAAAGAGTCAAGTGTGTTCGAGGGAGAGTGAAAAAAGCCTTTGATAGAGTGAAAGACTCATGGACAGAATTAGCAAGACAGGGAAGGCCCAGAGCAGGAAGGATCTTGTGTGGAAGGGAAGATTCTGAAGCATAAGAGAATAGGGAGCTTTGGGGGCTCTAAGCAAGAGAACAAAATCGAGGCAGGAATGTTCATGAAGATAGCTCTGGTGGAAGAGTACAGACTGCAGACTGGTGACTTTGATGGATGATAAGCCCGAAACTATATGAGAGGGAAAACGACAAAGGAGAGTCACTGAAAATAAACCCAAGGAGGGAAGGAGGAACCCAAGAAGAAATACAGCTTTAGTATTTAACATCATGACAGAAAATTTAAAAGTATGATATGCAACTAAATTTAAAAAAATAGCTGCACAGGAAGAAAATGGGAGAATTCCACAGAGGCCAAAAATAATGACTCCCATGGAGTCTGGTGGTTTAATGTTTTTGGTTGGCACTAAAGAGCTAGGAAAGCAGGGAAAGAAAAGCCTCCGGTACATACAAACTGGAAAGTCCAACAAATCTCTGCTGAAGAAACTGGAACTTCAAATAAGAAACCCATAGCAAAAGGGTTAATTTGAGTAAGTTCCTTCGCCACAAGAGAAAAAGTGAAGAGAATGTAATCGGTTAATAATGGCCTTCCAAAGATATGCCCAGGTTCTAAATTCCCAGGAGCTGTGAATGTAACTTTATTTGGAAAAAGAGGAAACAGAAGAGAAGGAGGCAATGTGACCACGGAGTCAGAGACTGAAGTGATGTGGCGGCCACAAGTCAAGGGATGCCTGGCGCCACCAGAAGCTAGTAGTAGTAAATAACGAATTCTCCCACAGAGCCTTCAGAGAGACTGTGGCCTTTCTGACACCCTAATTTCAGTGTCTGGCCTCCAGAGCTGTGAGAGAATAAACCTGCTGACTTGAGCCATCCCATTTGTGGAAATTTGTTGCAGCAGCCACAGAAACCAATACAGAGAGAATCACCTCACTTAGCTTTGTTTTGGGGTAGGGATAGACAGATCCTGTCTCCATCACAACTCCTGGCCTTTGTGTATGACTGGGAATGTCATAGCTTTTTTTTTTTTTTTTTTTTTTTTTTTTTTGAGACAGAGTTTAACTCTTGTTGCCCAGGCTGGAGTGCAGTGGTGCAATCTCAGCTCACTGCAACCTCTGCCTCCCAGGTTCAAGAGATTCTCCTGCCTCTGCCTCCCAAGTAGCTGGGATCACAGGCATGCGCCACCACGTCCAGCTAATTTTAGTAGAGATGGGGTTTCACCATATTGGCCAGGCTGGTCTTGAACTCTGCCCACCTCAGCCTCCCAAAGTGCTGAGATTACAGGAGTGAGCCACCACGCCTACCCAGTCACAGCTTTCTTAACATTCTCCCTATGGTCCAAAATGATCTAGTTTAAAGTGTGTCTGGGTTGACAGTGTCTCCAAGGAACTAGACATATGCTTCTTAAAACTAGGCTTCAAAAGAAACATAACAACAAGCACAGCAGATGGGCAATGTAAACAGAAAGATGGAAACTCTAAGAAAGAATAGAATGGGCTGGGTGTGGTGGCTCACCGCTGTAATCCCAGCACTTTGGGAGGCGCAAGTGGGTGGATCACCTGAGGTTAGGAGTTCGAGACCAGCCTGGCCAACATGGTGAAACCCTGTCTCTACTAAAATTACAAAAATTATCTGCGCATGGTGGCACATGCCTGTAATTCCAGCTACTTGGGAGGCTGAGGCAGGAGAATCGCTTGAACCCAGGAGATGGAAGTTGCAATGAGCTGGGATATTGTGCCACTGCACTCCAGCCTGGGCAACAACAGTGAAACTCTGTCTCAAAAAAAAAAAAAAAAAAAAAAAAAAGAAAGAATAGAATGAAATGGTAGAAATTAGGCAGGGTGTGCTGGTTCACACTTATAATCCCAACGCTTTGGGAGGCCAAGGTGGGAGGATCACTTGAAGGCAGGAATTCAAGACCAGCCTCGACCTTATAGTGAGGCCCTGTCTCTACAAAAAAAATTTAAAATTAGCTGGGCATGGTGGTGCGGGCCTGTAGTCCTAGCTAGGGAGGCTGACGTGGGAGGATCGCTGGAGCCCAGGAATTTGAGGCTGCAGTGAGCTGTGACTGAGCTATTGCACTGCAGCCTGCGTGACAGAACAAGACCAAGTCTCAAAAAAAAAAAAAAAAAAATCAAAACACTGTAATAGAAATAAAGACTGCCTTATACCAAAAAATGTACACCTAGGGAAATCATAAACTGCAGAAAGTAAAAGACAAGGGAAAATCTTCAAGGAAGCAGAGAAAAGAAGAACCTTACCTGCAGAGGAACAAGGGTAAGATAAAAAAGTCAAAATTATCCAGAATGTAGTATATAAGGACAAAAGGAGGGAAAATAGGAAAAGAGAATAAGAGGTAGGATAGAGTGAGAAAGTCCATCTAAAATATGTCTAAACAAGGTGTTAGAAGGAGAGAATACCAGAGAGAATGAATAAGAGGTAAGTTGGACAAGGTAATGTCTGGAAATTTCCAAAAGTGCCGAAAGACACAAATACTGATGCATGCAGAAAGCCCAATAAATCCCAGGCTATCAGGTGTTACAAATAAAAGGATAGGATGGTAAAAGTTTTGAGTTGAGATGTCAAGAATGGGTATAAACAGAAAAAAACAGATCCCACAAAGGGAAGCTGTCTGGGGAAGTGGTTGCAGTGGCAGCAATATTAAAGTGAACATGTCTGATGTGTAGCAGGATTACAGAACAAAACTCAGAGGGTAGGGTGAGGATGTCAACAGAGAAGTTGACAGAGCAGCCACAGAAGCTGAAATCTCAGAAGTGAATAGTGTTAAGTGGGAGAACGGGAGGAGGAGAAAATACACTGCCTGACACCAGCAAGTAAGTGCAAGTCGCCATCCTTAATTTCTATTTTCTAGATAATAGAATGTGGAATATGTCAACTGATGACCTAGCTCTTCACAGTGTTACGTGTCTCAAGGAGAAAATGCAGGTAAGCATGTTTTATAAACTGTAAAGGGAGGTATAATGTCAGCTGTAAGTTTCCTTCAGGTTATTTTACAACCCTGTGACAATTTTGACTTTTGGGGGAAAGAACAATTTTAGGGTCAGCAAATATGCTGATTTACCTAGAAGCATGTATTTTTAATAACACGCCAATGTAGTTTTTAGATTTAGCAAAAAGTAATTATCTTTCTAATTGCTATTTAAAAATTGTATTATTGACCGGGCACCATGGCTCACGCCTGTAATCCCAGCACTTTGGGAGGCCGAGGCGGGCGGATCACCTGAGGTCAGGAGTTTGAGACCAGCCTGGCCAACATGGTGAAACCCTGTCTCTACTAAAAATACAAAAATGAGCCAGGCATGGTGGCAGGCGCCTGTAGTCCCAGCTACCTGGGAGGCTGAGGCAGGAGAATCCTTGTTCCTGGGTTGAAGCCCCGGGCCTGAACCCAGGAGGCGGAGGTTGCAGTAAGCCAAGATCGTGCCACTGCACTCCAGCCTGGGAGACAAAGTGAGACTCAGTCTCAAAAAACAACAACAACAACAAAAAAAAAAAGAAAAGAAAAGAAAAGAAAATTATATTATGGTAAATTTCTGGGGAAAGAATAACAAAACAGGATAACAACAGTACTATCTTACACGTATATGCTACAAATGGTTAATGGCATCAAAATCTACTTTCAACAAAAATAAAAAACTTACGGTCCACAATCTCCTTACCTTGTGTTTGGGTCTCATTCAGAAACAGCTTTAGCTTCCTGCTCCGAAGGCCAAACACCTTGGCTGCTTCATACAGAAGACCTTGGTGGGTGAGTCCATTCTGCCCAAGTGGGTTTTCAAGCAGGAGAGTGCCCACTGTCCCCATTAAACACTCTGTGGAAGGAAGAACAAACTGGATTAAATCTCGAGAGTTCACCCTCTATCTCCAAGAGAGGTGGCCACCGCTGACAGCTCTAACAGGCAGTGCTGAGGCCAGCAGTGGGTCCAGGAGCATGAGTGTGACCGCTGGAGATGTAGTCCATGCAGAAACAGCTCTGAACATTCCATAGAGGTGAAGGGGAAGAGGAAAAAGAAAAAAAAAAAAACTTATATAAAAGCCGAGGAGCTTGGGGAGCAGATACTCAGTATACAGTCAAAAATCACTATCAGTCTAGTCTGTTGATTAAGGCATGGAGGTATACAAGTTTTCACAACATTTTTCCCCAGAAAAGAAAAGTAAAATTCGAGATTAAAATGTTTTGGCACTCAAACAATTTAGTTGTAATTTTTACCTAACCAATTTTTTCATTTCCTAACCATGCCAGATGGATGAGGGTCTCTATAACACACCAAAAGAAAAGCCTGTGGTTGCTCCCCAAAGTAGCGTGAGAGCCCACACTTTAAAGCAATACTTTGAAGCCGACTAGAAATATATACATATTTGAATATTAAAGACAACCTCAATGCCCAGCACCCCACAGTCTGCCTGCTGTGAGGAGGCACATACCTTGTGGCTCTGCATTCAGGAGCTGTAGGTTGATATACTGACAAAGAAGAGTACTAGAACTGTTGATCAGAGGGGGAGCCGATCCCGCAGTCACACAAAGTGTTTTTCCACTAAGACTCAGTAAGTCAGATTGGTTTTGTATTTCTAAAAATAACAACAACAATTCTTTCAGGGTTAACGAACAGTTCAAAACTGAAGTCATTCAATTTTTCCTATTTAACTATCATGTATCTTTTTACGATAATGCTTTCCACTTAATTTCTGTTTATCAAAAGACATTGCCTTTTCTATAAAACCAGGCTTTAATGACATGTAATGGTAGGAAATCTTAATATTGCAAAACAAACATCATAATATTCTTAATCTGAAATATAGGGCAAATTGTTTTCTCTATTTTAGTATTTTCTCTGTATAATACAGCTCCTCTTAAAATTTCCTCCTATATCAGAATCTCAAGCTTCACCATGAAAAACTTGCATTAAAAAATGCTAATTACAGTCAGAAGATGTTATCTGACTCAGGAGCAGATGTGAAAAAAAGCATGATACACAGAACATATGCAGTGTAATTTCATTTAGAGAACATTAAATGTTGCTTGGGGATGCATGCACAGGCAGATGACTGGTAATGGTTGTGATACAGGACAAGCCCACAGGGCAGCCTCCAAATATTGAGTGGAAATGGTAGGTATGAGACTAAGCTGGGGCACTGGCTCAGGGAACAAGGAACCTGCTGCACCAGTGGCTAGATGCTCATGCTCAGCCTAGGCCCACATGGTCTTTTCTGTCAACCACAGGTGTGGCCTTGTAGGAAGTCTTCCAGGACTGGCTGGCAGAGAAAGAAAACATTTTAGGGCTTGCCGTGTAGGGCTTTACTGCACAATACGCTGTGTCATCCAAAGTAGACAATTACAGTCTTAACGGCCCTGTTCTGACTCTGGGTAGCCTTGAAGAATAGTGATGGGTGGAAATCCTCCCAATGGGCACAGCTTCATTCAGTGCAGCCGCCTGGTCATTTTGCTCAGCAGAAATAGCTAGGAGTAGATCTACACTGATTCATGGACACTGGCCAATAGCTGGACTAAACGAGAACAGCCAGGGACTCAAAGAACAGAATTAGAAAACTGGTGACAAGGAAGTTAGGGCAAGAGGTATGTGGACAGATCTCTACAAATGGGCAGACTATGAATGAGGATCTAAAAATGGGTGAGACTGGGCACAGTGGCTCACACCTGTAATCCCATCACTCTGGGAGGCAGAAAGGGGAGGACTGCTTGAGGCCAGGAGATTGAGCCTGGGCAATACAGCAAGACCTCCGCTCTACAAAAAAGAAAAGAATTAGCCAGGCATGGTGGCGTGTGTCTGTACTCCTAGTTACTTTGGAGGCTGAGGCAGGAGGATTGCTTGAGCCCAGAAGTTTGAGGTTACACTGAACTATGATTGAGCCACTGCACTCCAGCCTGAGTGGTAAGAGTGAGACACTGTCTCCAAAGAAAAAAAAAAATCAGTGGACATGATCTGTTCTGCCGCCAGCCACTTCTGCCCTTGCCCAATGGACTGATGAACAAAGGAGCCACCCAGGCTGGGAGGAAGAATAACCACGGGCTCCACAACATTACTTCCACTCCCTAAGGCTGATTTTGCTACAGTTGCTACTGCATGTCCCACCTACCAACAACGGGAACCACTACTTGAGCTTTCAATATAGTGTTATTGCCAGGAAAGACGAGCCAGACTCCCGATGGCAGCTTGGTTGTACTGCACTGTTTCCATTATGGGAAAAGGCAGTGCTTTGGTCTTACTGGAACACACACTCCTTTTGGACATGGATTTGCCACTGTCACCCATAATGCTTCTGGCAAACCCACCATCCATGGAGGTAGAGAATGTCTTATTCACCAACATAGCATTCCACATAGCATTGCCTCTGACCAGAGAACTCATTTTTCAGCAAATGAAGTGTGGCATTATGTATTAATATATATTAGCCAATTCTTATTTTTCCACTCTCTTATTTCCTTACCATATAACATGAAATATTTTAACAGGTTAACCTTGTACCTCAGTGAAGTTAAAGAACAGCAAAAGGGGGAGGTATGGCTCAGCTAGAAGAGAAATCAACATCACCCAAAGAAGTATAAGGTAACTTTCTATCTCGTTTTGGGTAACCAAGTTAGCATCTTTGAAGCAGTACAAGAAAGAGTTAAAAGTGTGATTTTTTTTTTTTTAAATCTATTAGGGTCTTTATTTGGAAGTTAAATATGGTTTAAAGAGCCACGTATAGATGTCAAGATCACAATGGGGTGAACTATGGTGGTTTCATCCTGTGTCAATGCAGCTAAGCTAAAACTATTTCCCAGGTTCTCTGTCTGACCTGGTTCTGGGTAATGGCTTGATCACAGAGAAATCTACACAGGATTTAGAAGGTAGAAGTTTAGTAATAGTCATTATGCTAAACAGGCTAACATGGGGCCTGTGCCCTTGGCTTTCTCAGGTTGCTGTGGATTTGCCGACTTATTGGGTTAAGTGGGACAGTGAGCAGCCCACGCTCCTGCCTCTGCTCTTCCAACTTCCAGGCCAGGAATGTGTGCAACTCTCTGGAAGTGTACCAGCAGTTTCTTCTGCAAGATACCTGACTGTCAGTATCAGATGGGGTCAGAGAGACGTGCACTCCAGCCTGTTTTTGCTTTTTTCCACTTCTCATCCTACCGTGACTTTAGGCAGATATCCAGCTTTCCACTGACTTACCCACCACCTTGGTGGAACCCGGTTAGAGATTTTTCTGAGACCTCTAACTTGCTACCTTCTTATAGACCTTTACTTGGTTTCTCCCACATTGCTTTTGCTTCTCCTATCCAACCTTTAATGGATACAATAGCAAAGAGTTTTCCAGTAGTTCCAACAATTCTTAATCCAGCAGTGAATGAGAGTTCCTATTATGCAATATTCCTGACAACATTTGCGTCTGCCAGATTCTTCTAGTTTTTGCCAATCTGGTGGCAGTTAATAGTACCTCACTGTGGTACTATCTTGCAAGTTCCTGATTACCATTAAGATGCACCAGTTGTTCCTTAGTTGGCCATTTGCATTTCTTTTAAGTTATTTAAAAGTTTCTGAAAATGAGCATTCAGATTCATAAAATGAGTATTAGTTTTCTGGGGCTGCCATAGTAAAGTCCCACAAACTGCAGGGGGCTAGGGAATAAAAATAAAAGAAATTTACTGTCTCAAAGTTCTGGAGGTCAGAAGTCCAAAATTAAAGTGTTGGCAGATGTGCTCCCTCTGAAATCTGTAGGCGAATCCTTTTTTGCCTCTTCCTAGCTTCTGGAGGCTCCTGGCAATCTTGGTTGTTTCTTGGCTTGCAGCTGTGTGTAACTCCAATCTCTGCCTTCGTCACCACATGGCATTTTCTCCATGTGTTTCTATGTCTTCACATGGCCACCTTCTTATAAGGACAACAGTCATACTGGATTAGGGGCCCACACTACTCCAGTATGACCTCATCCTAACTATTTACATCTGCGATAATCCTATTTCCACAGGTCACATTTAGAGATACAAGGGGTTAGGACGTAATCTTTTTTTTCAGAGGTCACAATTCAATACGTAACAGTGGGAGAATGCATCTATAATTCTTTAAAAAATTTTCAGGTTTGCTTTATTGAGAATCCAGACTTAGTGAGATCCAGGCATTGTGTTTAATAAAGTTAAAACTCATGGTTGGGTGTGGTAGCTCACACCTGGAATCTCGGCACTTTGGGAGGCCAAAGCAGGGGGATTGCTTAAGGCCCTGGGTTCAAGACCAGACTGGGCAATATACTGACTTGGTCTCTCCAAAAAAAATTAAATAAAATTAGCCAAGCATGGTGGTGCATGCCTGTAGTCCCAGTTACTTGGGAGGTCAAGGCAGGAGGATTACTTGAGCCCAGGAGGCCGAGGGTGTAGTGAGCCATGACTGCATCACTGTACTCCAGCATGGGTGACGGAGTGAGACCCTGTCTCAAAAACAAAAACAACCTCACAAGAGAGGACTCTGACGCCTGAAGTCCACCAGCTAGCTAACAGGTGAGAGGGAAGGATTAGAACCATTAAGCCCAGGGTTTTCAGTCACATCACACAATGAGGAGGCATGAATAGACACTGCAGGCCGGCACTGCTGAAGAGTTGGGCCCTGACTCAAGAGTTAGGACAAATGCAAAAGTTGTATAGTACAACTGACAGCAAATTAAGACCTTCACCAATCCATCTTGAGTCAAAGGACATAGGTTCCTCTCAGTTTCCACATACCTGTTTCATCATGGAAGACAGCCAGCTCTGTATTTTTCACACCAAAAATGCTAGTGACAACACTCTTCAGCTTTAAAAGGTCCAACCTATTGTCACCTTTTGGATTTTCCAGGAGCAATACTCCACCTAAAAAGCCACAAAAATAACACCTCAATCAGACAAAACTAAAAAGAAAATGTTACATTTGGAGGAAAACGGATACAAAGTGGTTCAAGCCCTATTTTTTTTCCTTTTCCCCCAACTATACACTATATATATGTGTATATATAGCTTATTATATATATATATATATAAAAGCATACCAAGGATGGATATATATATGTGTATATACATATATAGTGTATATGCAATATATACACTACACACACACACATATATATATATCTCCATCCTTGTCATGTGTTTTGGCAATCCTTGGTAGATATGGTCCAGGGCACAGAACTCTACCAGGCAATCTGTTCTTGCCTTTTTCTAGATTTAAACCTTTGTATTCATGATTCTTATTTATGATTCTCATTTTTCATCTTGTGCCGTATGTATATCCCCACAGGTCACGATGGTTAAAAATACTATCTGACCCCTGATGTTGATTTATTCTGCACCTTAGATTCATGTACGGATATTTACTTTATTAATATATTTGAACATTTTGAGTTAATTGTAGAGCCAAATGCACATAGTGAGATACCACGGGCCCTTTACCAAGTTTCCATTAATGGTGACATTTTACAAAACTACAGTATATACCACAACCAGCATACTGACACTGATGCAATCCACTGATCCTATTTAGATTGCCTCAGTTTTACTTCTACTCATTGGGGCATGTGTACATGTGGGTATGTTTAGTTCTATGCAATTTTATCACTCGTGTAAAATCCTGTACCCATCGCCATCATTAAGATAGACAGTAGTTCTGCCACCACGAGAATCCTCGTGTTGCCTTTTAATATCCATACCCAATTCCCTTCCAGGCCCATTCCCTCCTTAACCCTTGGCAAACAACAGTCTCCATTTCTGGCCGGGCGCAGTGGCTCACGCTTGTAATCCCAGCACTTTGGGAGGCCGAGGCGGGTGGATCATGAGGTCAGGAGATCGAGACCACGGTGAAACCCCGTCTCTACTAAAAATACAAAAAAAAAAAAATTAGCCGGGCGTGGTGGCGGGCGCCTGTAGTCCCAGCTACTCAGAGAGGCTGAGGCAGGAGAATGGCGTGAACCCGGGAGGCGGAGCTTGCAGTGAGCCGAGATTGCACCACTGCACTCCAGCCTGGGCGACAGAGTGAGACTCCATCTCAAAAAAACAAACAAACAAACAAAAAAACAGTCTCCATTTCTATAATTTTATCATTTAAAACATGTTATGTAAATGCAAATCATACAGTATGGAACTTTTTGGGACTTTTTTTAGTTGGCAACAATTTCTTTCTTTTTTTTTTTTTTGAGATGGAGTTTAGCTTTGTCGCTCAGGCTAGAATGCAGTAGCGCGATTTCGGCTCACTGCAACCTCCGCCTCCGGGATTCAAGAGATTCTCGTGTTTCAACCTCACAAGTAGCTGGGATTACAAGCACCCAACACCACACCTGGCTAATTTTTGTATTTTTTCAGTAGAGACGGGGTTTCACCATGTTGGCCGGGCTGGTCTCAAACTCCTGACCTCAGGTGATCTGCCTGCCTCGGCCTCCCAAAGTGCTGGGATTACAGGCATGAGCAACTGTGCCTGGCCTCAGTTGGCATAAATTTCTAAGGATTAAAATAAGTTGCTGTGCTAACTGATAGTTGTTCCTTTTTATTACTGTGTAATGTTCTATGATATGGATGTACCACAGTTTGTTTAGCCATTTATCTGCTGAAGAATATCTGGGTTGTCTATAGTTTGGTGCTATTATGAATATAAGTACTATATACATTCATGTGGCAGTGAACATAGTTTTCAGTTCTCCAGGATAAACACCTAGGAGTGCAATGCTGAGTCATTATAGAAAGCACATACTTAGTTTTCTGATACTGCCGAACTATTTTCCAGAGTGGTCATACCATTCTATATTCTCACTAGCAATGTATGAGATGCAGCATTTGGTGCTGTTACTACTTGCAATTTTAGTCATTCTGATAGCTGTGTATTAAGACCTCAATGTGATTTCAACTTGGATTTTCCTAATGGCTAATGATGTTAAATATTGTCATGGACATTTCTGTCATTTGTATATTCCTTTGGTAAATGTCTGTTCATATCTCTACTCTATTTTCTAACTGTATTTTTCTTTACTGTTGAGATTTAAAAGACCTTTATATATTCTAGATATGTCTTTTGTCAAATATGTTGTTTTATAAAGATTTTCTCCCAGTCTGTAGCTTGTCTTTCATCCTTTTATAGGATGTTCAAAGCAAAACCTAAATTTTCATTTAGTTCAATGTATCACTTTTCCCTTTTAAGGACAGTGTTTTGTGTCAAGGCTTTAAAACTCTTTGTTTAATGTTTAAATGAAAAATCTTAAGACTTTTCCAAAAATACTAGTAGAGCACTTTGGCCACCTAAGCAAGTAACCTTAATTTATTCCATCTGCTGGGAACATACTTTTGATCCAGCTATTGTTTCATAAACTAGTGTGTTCTATATTATAGTACCTAGCACATGGCTACAGTTTTCAAATGAAAGCTAAGAAATCTGCTTATCTGTATGTTTATACATGCCTGTGCATGTAGGTATGTTATGTATATGTGTTTTTTTCTTTTTTTTCTTTTTTTCTTTTTTTTGAGACAGAGTTTTGCTCTTGTTGCCCAGGCTGGAGTGCAATGGCATGATCTTGGCTCACCGCAACCTCCACTTCCCAGGTTCAAGCGATTCTCCTGCTTCAGCCTCTCGAGTAGTTGGGATTACAGACATGTGTCACCATGCCCAGCTAATTTTGTATTTTTTTTTTTTTTTTTAGTAGACATGGAGTTTCTCCATGTTAGTCAGGCTGGTCTTGAACTCCTGACCTCAGGAGATCCGCCTGCATTGGCCTCCAAAAGTGCTGAGATTATAGGTGTGAGCCACCGCACCCAGCCATGAATTGTTTTTCTACCTCCAGATGGTATGGCCAAAAATTAATTCATAAAAGATTTCTATTTAACTGATATAAAGAAAAATAAGCATTTCACATAAATTAAGTACTCTCTCAGCAATATAGAAACCAACACAAATGCTTTGCAAGTTCACGTGACTTGGGTAAGAATATATAATGCAGATATACAACTTTTAAATCCTACCAGGATTTACTATCAAATAAGTTTATGTTACCTACACTAGATATTTATAATTATAGAACTATGAGTTCAACCTATGAATAATGTGCAAGTGGGTGCCAGTATCCATTACTTCACGTTTTTCGAGTGCAGCAATAAAACAAAAAACCTCATCTATTAAACTTTTTAGGATTCTTGTTTTTGTGAAGACTGCCGAATATGCACATGCTGTAAAAGTAGCTAACAGAGAAATAACTTGATGATAGCTAGCTTTGTTTGTGTTATGTCTACTCGAAAATAGCTCCCCATTGGTAATGTACACCCTTGGGGTTTTGTTAATTTAAATGATGAATATTCATTGGGTATGTAGATATTTTCCAAATAAAATACTGAAGCATTAATAGCAGAACATAAATTATACTACAAGGAAGCATATGTTTCTACAAATTTGATTCATAGATTTGCCAATCTATAGAATGCTGATGTGACAGTTATAACAAGAATAAGAGAAATGACCCTGTATGTGAGGAAAAGACATGGTTTTGGTAAGGTGAAGCTATGAAGTATGAAGGATGTGTGTTCGTTAAGACAGAAAGACTAACTTTTGCCCCATAGTAGAATGACTTGTTTCACAGTAAGAGGAAGGAAGAATTTAATCCAAAACAGAACGGATATAAGAAAGTTGTAGTATGTTTGTGGAAGAGGAATCTTGGAAAAGGAATTTTATGTGTGGTCAACCTGGCTAAGTTCTGAATGAATTTATTTATGTTATCAAATTAATAAGGCTTAATAATACCAGAACTTTGGGAGGCTGAGGTAGGAGGATTGCTTGAGTCCAGGAGTTCAAGACCAGCCTGGGCAGTGTAGTGAGACACTGTCTCTACAGAAAAGAAAACAGAGAAACAGAGTCCTCTCTATTAAAACTGCTCAGGTCTTTTTATAACTGTGTAACTTTCTATATTTGCCTTTGAATACTTTTAATTATCACTCTGGTTAAACAGGTGACTGTAGTTTCAGTGACCTGCAATCCTATTAATCAAGTGTTTTAAGCCTTTGATATTTTTTACTAGTCTTCCCAAAAGACTAAACTTAAGTCTTTCTGACCTCCAGCTAACTTTGGGAGCTTCCAGAGGCCCCCTGAAATATCTCAAGAGAATTTCCTTTCATTATGAAGAGAAACAGTAAACAAGTTAGACTTATCTGACTATGTTAGATCTGCATGGGAGGCACTGTCAAATAAGAAATGATGTTTAACCTTCTTTAACTTGTACAAATAATGTGTTCCAGAAATTGTGTGAAATTCCTAGAAATCTGACAGACCTGGTCTAATGTTATCAGTCACAATTCTAGTTACCTTAAAATGCTGTATACCACAGAAATAACTAAACTTCCTTGTCAATTGCAACATTATTATAATGAACTCTCATCAGATATTTAACCATGGCCATTTAAAGTCTTGTCATCCAACAATAGTTAACTGTTTTACTCTAGTACTTTCCTGAAAACTATGGTAAGCAACTGTGAATCTAAAGTGTTTCATCTTTGAGGAGATGCAATGGAAAGGACTCTGACAAGTACCGGTTTCTGATGTTAAGATCACACCACTGGACTGGGTAAGAATTCCCATAACTCTTGTGAAGTAATTAACTAATTCATGATGCCGTCACAATGGCAATGACATTTTAACCTGAGTTTTGGAGGACACACTCAAACCACAGCAGGATAGAAGAGACATGTTTATTATATTGAATCTTCTAATCCATACACATGTCTCTCCACTTACTTAGATTTTGTCTGATTTTTTTCATCACTATTTTGGAGTTTTCAGTATACAAGTCCTAACATGTTTTATTAGGTTTACATCTGAATATTTTTTTGGAGACAAGGTCTCACTGTGTAGCCCAGGCTGGAGTATAGTGGCATGATTATGGCTCACTGCAGCCTCCATCTCTTAGGCTCAAGCAACCCTCTGACCTCAGCCTCCCAAGTAGCTGGGACTAAAGGCGAACACCACCACACTTGCCTAGTTTTTTATTTCTTGTAGAGATGGGGGTCTCACTTTGTGGCCCAGGCTGGTCTCAAACTCCCGGGCTAAAGTAATCCTCCCTCCTAAGCCTCCCAAAGTGCTGGGAATACATGCGTGAACCACCACACCTGGCCTAGCATCTTTTTTTAAGTGACTGTAAATGATATCACATTTTTAATTCCATTGCCCACTTGTTCATTGCTAGTATAGACTGCTAGTATGAAATAAAATTCATTATTGTATGTTTATCTTACATCCTGTGACTCAAAAGTTTTTTTCTTTTTTATAAGCAATATGATTTTTATTCAATTACTTTGGAAACCCAATTAATGCTTGAATCCAAACGGTACAGAAAAAGGCCAAACATTTACAAATAACAGATTTAGCGATGATTTATATGGTTTTTTCCCTCATAAAATGAATGCTTTCAGCAGGACAGTAAATTGCAAAACAAATCATATTAAGGCAGACGACCAAGCTGTGGCTGCATTTAAAGCTATTCCTAGGAAAATAATCTTGGAGTTGAGAGCTCTTCTTCCCAGGTGTCTGGTCAACTGACCCAGGAATGGCCAGTCCTGGAGTTGGTAGATGGGAAAATAGGCCCTACCTCTCTTATCACTGCTCATGCTGCTGGCCCTCTGTACAAGAACACTGTTCTTGTTTACATTACTGATGCACACCACTGACCATCAGATTCCTTCTACAGGGTAACCTGAGACAGCTAGGATGTTGGCAGTGATGGACCAGCTCAATGCCATACAACATCACTGAAGCTGCAAAGCAGTTCAGGGAACCATGTACTGTCTGAGGCATCATCATAGGTCTAAATAAACACACAACCATCATGGGAGCAGCTGGCGTGGGAAGATCAGTATGGTGATCCCAGGCCACATCTTAAAATCAGGCAATATGAGCTTTTTTTTTTTTTTTGAGATGGAGTTTCGTTCCTGTTGCCCAAACTAGAGTGCAATGGCGCAATCTTGGCTCACTGCAACCTCCGCTTCCCAGGTTCAAGTGATTCTCCTGCCTCAGCCTCCTGAGTAGCTGGGACTACAGGTGACCACCATCACGCCTAATTCTTTATATTTTTTGACAGGGTTTCACCATGTTGGCCAGGCTGGTCTTGAACTCCGGACCTCAGGT
The DNA here is from genome assembly GCF_006542625.1 of Nomascus leucogenys. Lineage (NCBI taxonomy): Eukaryota > Metazoa > Chordata > Mammalia > Primates > Hylobatidae > Nomascus > Nomascus leucogenys. The sequence continues at coordinate 41,972,745 of NC_044381.1, read as the reverse complement.
GATCTGCCCACCTCAGCTCCCCAAGTGGGATTACAGGCGTGAGCCACCAAGCCTGGCTTATTTTTTCAGGTGTTTGTATGTAAATTCCTTATGATTTTCTACAAAGTCAGCTTTATTCCTTTCTTTATCTGCATGACTTTTATTTCCTTTTCTTGCCATGGTCCACTGACTAGAACTTCCAGTACAATGTCGAATATGAGTTGTGATTGCCTTGTTTCTGATTTTAGGTAGAAAGAATTCAGGCTTTCCCCATTAGGTGTAATGGTAGCTGTAGGATTTTTGCAAAATGCTCATTATCCAGTCTACGAAGGTCTCATCTCTTCCTATTTTTGTGAGGATTTTCATCATGAATGGGTGTTGAATTTGATCAAATGCTTTTTCTGAATCAACTGCTATAGTCACGTAATCTTTTAGTCTGACAATACGATAATTACATTGATTTTTTTTTTTTTTTTTTTTTTTTTTTTTTTGAGATGGAGTCTCACTCTGCCGCCCAGGCTGGAGTGCAGTGGTGCGATCTCAGCTCACCGCAACCTCTACCTCCCAGGTTCAAGCAATTCTCCTGCCTCAGCCTCCTGAGTAGCTGTGATTACAGGCACGCGCCACCACACCCGGCTAACTTTTGTATTTTTAGTAGAGATGAGGTTTCACCATGTTGGTCAGGCTGGTCTTGAACTCCTGACCTTGTGATCCGCCCGCCTCAGCCTCCCAAAGTGCTGGGATTACAGGCGTGAGCCACCTTGCCCGGCCTACACTGATTTTTAAATATTGAATCAGTCTTGCATCCCTGGAATAAATCCCACTTGGAGATGGTGCGTAACTCTTTGTATATATATAGCTGAATTCTATTTAATAATTTCTTGGGAAGAATTTTACATTTATATTCATGCAGAATATCTGTTTTCTATCTTATTTTTTTTCTTTTTTGAGACAGAGTCTCGCTGTTGTTGGCCTGGGCTGGAGTGCAATGGCACGATCTCAGCTCACTGCAACCTCTGCCTCCCAGGTTACAGCAATTCTCCTGCCTCAGTCTCCAGAGTAGGCTGAGATTACAGGCACCCACCACCAGGCTTGGCTAATTTTTGTATTTTTAGTAGAGATGATGTTTCACCATGTTGGCCAGGCTGGTCTCCAACTCCTGACCTCAGGTGATCCACCCGCCTTGGCCTCCCGAAGTGCTGAGATTACAGGCATAAGCCACCGTGCCTAGCCTATCTTTTTTCTTTTTTTTTTTGAGACGGAGTCTCGCTCTGTCGCCCAGGCTGGAGTGCAGTGGCGCAATCTCGGCTCACTGCAAGCTCCGCCTCCCGGGTTCACGCCATTCTCCTGCCTCAGCCTCTCCGAGTAGCTGGGACTACAGGCGCCCGCCACCACGCCCGGCTAATTTTTTGTATTTTTAGTAGAGACGGGGTTTCACCGTGGTCTCGATCTCCTGACCTCGTGATCCACCCGCCTCGGCCTCCCAAAGTGCTGGGATTACAAGCGTGAGCCACCGCGCCCTGCCGCCTATCTTTTTTCTTAATGTTGTCTTTATCTGGTTTTGGTAGCAGGTTAATAACCACATAAAATGAGTGAAATGTTCCTTCCTCTTCTACTTTCTGAAGAGTCTGTGTAGAACTGGTGTTAATTCTGTAAGAATTCTCCAGTGAAACTGGGCCTGGAGATTAGTTCAGAGATTTTAAATTACAAATTCAGCTCCTTAATAATTATAGGGCCATTAATACTGCCCAAGGTAATTTATAGATTCAATGCCTTCCCCATCAAGCTACCAATGACTTTCTTCACAGAATTGGAAAAAACTACTTTAAAGTTCATATGGAACCAAAAAAGAGCCCGCATCGCCAAGTCAATCCTAAGCCAAAAGAACAAAGCTGGAGGCATCACGCTACCTGACTTCAAACTATACTACAAGGCTACAGTAACCAAAACAGCATGGTACTGGTACCACAACAGAGACATAGATCAATGGAACAGAACAGAGCCCTCAGAAATGATGCCGCATAGCTACAACTATCTGATCTTTGACAAACCTGACAAAAACAAGAAATGGGGAAAGGATTCCCTATTTAATAAATGGTGCTGGGAAAACTGGCTAGCCATATGTAGAAAGCTGCAACTGGATCCCTTCCTTACACCTTATACAAAAATTAATTCAAGATGGATTAAAGACTTATATGTTAGACCTAAAACCATTAAAATCCTACAAGAAAACCTAGGCAATACCATTCAGGACATAGGCGTGGGCAAGGACTTCATGTCTAAAACACCAAAAGCAATGGCAACAAAAGCCAAAATCGACAAATGGGATCTCATTAAACTAAAGAGCTTCTGCACAGCAAAAGAAACTATCATCAGAATGAACAGGCAACCTACAGAATGGGAGAAAATTTTTGCAACCTACTCATCTGACAAAGGGCTAATATCCAGAATCTATAATGAACTCAAACAAATTTACAAGAAAAAAACAAACAACCCCATCAAAAAGTGGGCAGAGGACATGAACAGACACTTCTCAAAAGAAGACATTTATGCAGCCAGAAAACACATGAAGAAATGCTCATCATCACTGGCCATCAGAGAAATGCAAATCAAAACCACAGTGAGATACCATCTCACACCAGTTAGAATGGCCATCATTAAAAAATCAGGAAACAACAGGTGCTGGAAAGGATGTGGAGAAATAGGAACACTTTTACACTGTTGGTGGGACTGTAAACTAGTTCAACCATTGTGGAAGTCAGTGTGGCGATTCCTCAGGGATCTAGAACTAGAAATACCATTTGACCCAGCCATCCCATTACTGGGTATATACCCAAAGGACTATAAATCATGCTGCTATAAAGACACATGCACACGTATGTTTATTGCGGCACTATTCACAATAGCAAAGAGTTGGAACCAACCCAAATGTCCAACAACGATAGACTGGATTAAGAAAATGTGGCACATATACACCATGGAATACTATGCAGCCATAAAAAATGATGAGTTCGTGTCCTTTGTAGGGACATGGATGAAACTGGAAAACATCATTCTCAGTAAACTATCGCAAGGACAAAAAACCAAACACTGCATGTTCTCTCTCATAGGTGGGAATTGAACAATGAGAACTCATGGACACAGGAAGGGGAACATCACACTCTGGGGACTGTTGTGGGGTGGGGGGAGGGGGGAGGGACAGCATTAGGAGATACACCTAATGCTAAATGACGAGTTAATGGGTGCAGGAAATCAACATGGCACATGGATACATATGTAACAAACCTGCACATTGTGCACATGTACCCTAAAACCCTAAAGTATAAAAAAAAAAAAAAAAAAAAAAAAATTAAAAAAAAAAATAATAATAATTATAGGGCCATTAAAATTACCTGTTTCATATTGTGTGAGTTGTAGTAGTTTGTGTTTTTTAGAAACAGGGTTCACTTCAGGCCAGGAACAGTGGCTTATACCTGTAATCCCAGCATTTTGGGAGGCCAAAGAGGGCCAGACCACTTGAGGCCAGGAGTTTGAGACCAGACTGGCCAACAGGGTGAAACCCCATCTCTACAAAAAAATACAAAAATTCATCGGGCGTGGTGTGGCACACCTGTAATCCCAGCTACTCGGGAGGCTGAGGCACGAGAATCGCTTGAACCCAAGAGGTGGAGGTTGCAGTGACCTGAGTTGGCATCACTGCACTCCAGCCTGGGCGACAGGCTTCCAAGCTGTCAAACTTACATATAGAGATTTATTCATAGTATTTGCGTTTTTGATTTTGGCAATCTGTATCGATAATTCTTTTTATTCCTGATATGCAACTGTGTCTTCTTTTTATTAGTCTCACTAGAGTTTTATTAATTTTGCTGAATTTTTTAGTAAGAACCAGATTTTTGTATCATTAATTTTCTCTATCGTTCTTGTTTTCAATTGCACTGATTTCTTCTGTTTTTCCGTCTTCTTACTTTGCATTTATTCTGCTTTTTTTCCTATCTAGTTTCTTGAGTTTAAACCTTAGGTTATGACTTAAAACCATCTTGCTTTCAGTTTTTAGTGCAACAGATTTCCGTCTCAGGACTGCTTTAGCCACATTCCACATATTTTGATGTCGTATGTTCCTTTACACTCAGTCCTATGTTTCTTTTCCTCTTGAGACTTCTTCCTTAATCATGGATAATTTAAAAGCATGTTGTTTATTTTTAAGAGTGTGGAGATTTTCCTTTTATTATTATATTACTAATTAATAGTTTGATTCTACTGTGGTCAAAGAGCACACTCTGGTTTCAACTGTATTAATTGGTTGAGGTTTGTTTTATGACCCAGGTTGTAATGTATCTTAGCAAAGTTCTGTGAGAGCTCAAAAATAATTTATATTCTATTTTTGGGTGAGGTGTTCTAACTGGTCTATTGATTACTGAAAAAGGTACTTTGAAGTCTCCAACTATAGTTGTAGATTTGTCTATTTCTCCTTTAATGTCTGTATCTTTTTATTTCATGTATTTTGTAACTCTCTTGTTTGATGCATATAAATTTAGGATCCCTCTGTTTTCTTTGTGTATTGACACTTCTATCGTTATTTAATGCCCCTGGTAATTTTCTTTGCTCTGAAGTCTGTTTCATCTAATACAAACATGACCATTCCTGCTTCTTTTGATTAATGTTTGCATAGTATATATTTTTCTACCCTTTTACTTTCAACTCACCTGTATCATTGTATTAGAAGTTTCTTATAGACAGCATATACTTGGCTAATGTGTTTTTAACAATATGCCAATCTTTTATTTGTTCTGCTTGTTTTTTTGAGACAGAGTCTCACTCTGTCACCCAGTCTGGAGTACAGGAGCGCGATCTTGGCTCACTGCAACCTCCGCCTCCCGGGTTCAAGCGATTCTCCTGTCTCAGCCTCCTGAGTAGCTGAGACTATAGGCGCCCGCCACCACGCCTGGCTAATTTTTGTATTTTTAGTAGAGGTGGGGTTTCATTATGTTGGCCAGGCTGGTCTCGAACTCTTGAGCTCAGATGATCTGCCTGCCTCGGCCTTCCAGTGTTGGGATTACAGGCGTGAGCCACTGTGCCTGGCATATTTGTTCTGATGTTCTCTCCTAGCTTCTTGTGGGTTACTGATATAGTTTGGATATTTGTCTCCTCCAACTCTCATGTTGAAATGTGATCCTCAATGTGGGAAAGTGGGGCTTAGTGGGAGGTGTTTGGGTCACTGGGGCTGATCCCTCATGAATGGCTTGGTACCCTTGTTGCAGTAATGAGTGAGTTCTCACTCTGTTCGTTCATGCGATAGCTGGTTGTTTAAAAGAGCCTGGCTTCTATCTTGCTCCCTCTCATCATCATGTGATACACTTGCTCCCACTTCATCTTCTGTAAAGCAGAGTAAAAGCTTCTTGAGGCCCTCAACAGAAGCAGATGCTTGTGCCATGCTTCTCATACAGCCTGCAGAGCTGTGAGCCAAATAAACCTTTTTCTTTATAAACTAGCCAGCCTCAGGTATTCCTTTTTTTTTTTTTTTTTTTTTTGAGACGGAGTCTTGCTCTGTCACCCAGGCTGGAGTGCAGTGGCGCAATCTCGGCTCACTGCAAGCTCCGCCTCCCGGGTTCACGCCATTCTCCTGCCTCAGCCTCTCTGAGTAGCTGGGACTACAGGCGCCCGCCACCACGCCCGGCTAATTTTTTTTTTTTTTGTATTTTTAGTAGAGACGGGGTTTCACCGTGGTCTCGATCTCCTGACCTCGTGATCCGCCCGCCTCGGCCTCCCAAAGTGCTGGGATTACAAGCATGAGCCACCACGCCCGGCCAGGTATTCCTTTATAGCAATGAAAAATGGACTAATACAGTTACTTAAAACATATTTTAGAGTTCCATTTTTATTTTTCTAGGGTTTTATATGTATCCTGTGGTATAGTCTTTTCTTAGTGGTAACTCCAAGTAGTACCTAACATAAACATAACTTCCTAAGGTCCACTGGTGTCAGTATTTTACCAGTTTGTGACAAATGTAGAAACCTTGTCTCCTTTGTAATTGTCTTAACTATTATTTCTTGTTGAGTAAGTCCTCAATGTTGCTGGTAGGTTCGTGGAAACTGTGACTTTAAGCAGAATCATGTACTGTATAATAAACCAACTTTACCACAGGAGTTAAGTTCCCATGACACACAGTACATCACTTCACTTAAAGTCACAGGACCCAAGAACTCACTGATGATGTTGAGGCCTTAGTGTATATACACGGAGAACCACATCGAACAATGATATAGTGCTTGCTGGACCCATGAGAGTAATGAAAGTCTATTGAATTACCCTCCATTTTGATTTTCCATTTTTCTTTTTTCCTTCCTGATGTTTCTGGATTCTCTCTTTATTTCCTTTCTGTGGTAAGAACATCCTTCAGCTACTCTTAGGACTGGTCTGCTGGGAAATAATTCTTTTAGTTTTCTTTCATTTGAGAATGTCTTTATTTTCCCATCATCCTGAAGGGTATTTCTGATTGATACAGAATTCTTGGTAGATAATACTTATCTTTCAGCACTTGAAAAATGCTGCCTTTTCATTTTCTGGCCTCTGTAGTTCCTGATGAAAAATCCAGTATCATTTGAATTGTTCTTCCCCTGTAAGTTAGGTGTTATATCTTTTTCACTGCACACAAGGCATTTTTTTGTCTTCGGTTTTCAAAAGTTTTTATGATATATGTAGATGTGGATTCTTTTGGGTTTATCCTGTTTGGGTTTCATGCATACCTTAACTGACAGTGCAGGAGTTGCTCGTGGTGTGTGGCCTCATTGCTGCCATGCATTTGTAAATGGGAGGGATGCCTTGTTATTGCCCAGAAAGGATGGAAATCTAGGCTTTCCCTGTGGCCTCCACTGATGCCACCGGGCAGAGGGGCTCATTACTGCCCCCCACTAGGATGAAAGTCCCAGCTTCCTACTTTGTCTTCTTTGATACCCCTGTGACAGGGGAGGGGTCTTCAGCTTGGCAAGGGTGAAGTCCAGGCTCCCCACTTGGCCTTTGCTGATGTGGGTGGTGGTGGGGCCATAGTTTTTTCTATGGTGTCTGGCTAGAGTAGAGCAGTTACTGTTTCAAAATTTTCTGTCTTGCTAGGTTGCCCATCTCTTGATCCTTTGTCATGGGAGCAGAATTTTTGTTGAGGCTTTCTTTGGTCTGTACTTGACATTTCCAGGTTGCCAGCTTCTTAAGTTCCAAGTTTGGGTATACAAGGCAGAAAAGAAAACCCAGAACTTACTACTTTTAGGTCACTTGGTTACAAGGTCCTTAGGTGGTCTGCTTTCTTCCTTACATCTTTGAGAGTCTTCCTATGCTTGTTTTTATACGTAATATCCAGGGTGTTTAGATGTATTTAGCAGGAGGAATAGGGAAAACTATCTGCTTCATGCTTCCACAAGCATAAGTCCAATCATTTACTTTAGTGGGTTCATTTTTCTTTTCTTTTTTTTTTTTTTTGGTGAGACAGTCTTGCTTTGTCACCCAGGCTGGAGTGCAATGGTGTGATCTCAGCTCACTGTAATCTCCACCTCCTGGGTTCAAGAAATTCTCATGCCTCAGCCTCCTGAGTAGCTGGGATTACAGGTACCTGCCACCATGCCTGGCTAATTTTTGTATTTTTAGTAGAGACGGGGTTTCACCATGTTTATCAGGTCTTGAACTCCTGACCTCAAGTAATCCACCAGCCTCGGCCTTCTAAAGTGCTGGTATTACAGGTGTGAGCTACTGTGCCTGGCCTTTTTTTTTTTTTTTTTTTTTTAATTGAGGCAGGATCTTATTATGTTGGCCAGGTTAGTCTTGAACTCTTGGCCTCAAGCAATCCTCTCACCTTGGCTTCCAAAAGCGGTAGGATTACAGGCATGATCCACTGCATCTCGCCCAGTGAATGCATTTTGATGACAAGAAGAAAAAGTTACCTATTAAATATAATTAAATAATTCTTCCAATTCTTTTAAAAACATCCATAAGTTTTTTTGGTTGTTTTTTCACATCCATAAGTATAACTAAAAAAAAGTCATACAAATCATGGAATTTACTCTTACCTTGTTCACTGCCATTTGCACAAATGTTAAGATTGACATATGCACAAGCAGGACCGGGAAGGGAAGATCCTCTCGTGAGTGTAATTTCCAGTTCAGATCCCTTCAACTGAGCACATGAGAACATATGACTGAGTAACTGTGGCACCTGACTGCAATGTGCCACACCATCGTGTAACACAGTGACTTCTCAGTAACAACAAGAGCTGTATACAATTGATAACATATTTAATCTCATTACTCAAAGTATCAAAAGCTACAATTTATATCCCATTTTTCTTCTCTTCTTATCCTGGTTTCTTAAAAATATATGCTCACTTAGAAAAAGTCAAATAATTACACAATATGCAAAATACAAAATGAAACTACACTGCAACTCGCCTCACTGAAAAAATAAACAGCCACCGTCAGCCCCTCCTTGTCTTGTCCTACTTGTCTCATAGAATGAGACAGGAGAAAACGATTAAATAAGTGACTGAGATATATTTTAAATGATCAACTTCTTTTTTTTTTGAGACAAGGTCTTGCTCTGTCGCCCAGGCTGGAGTGCAGTGATGCCATCTCGGCTCACTGCAACCTCCACCTCCTGTGTTCAAGTGATTCTTCTGCCTCAGCCTCCCGAGTAGCTGGGATTACAGGCATGCACCACCATGCCCAGCTAATTTTCGTATTTTTAGTAGAGATGGGGTTTCACCAGCCCAGGCTGGTCTCGCACTCTTGACCTCAAGCAATCTGCTCGCCTTGGCCTCCCAAAGTGCTGGGATTACAGGTGCGAGCCACTGTGCCCAGTCTAAATGATCTACTTCTAAGTTATAAGCCAATATCTTCCCTACCTTAATATCATACTTTCATAAGTATATCTAAAATTCCTAGATGTAACAACAGAAATGCTACTGTAATCTTTCTTTTTTGGTACTGTACTTTTATGGAGAACCCACTACCAGAAGAGTTAAATGTTTTTCAAGCAAATTGCCATTTGCTTTTAATGATAATTACCAGAATCCACACACTGCCTTTTCTAATTTTAGAAAAAACAGGCCAATTTATTTCCGGGCAAAGCTCATGTACCCTCCTGGCTACCTTCCTCAAGAGAATTGTTGTGAAAACAGTTCCATCTTCCCTCCCTGCTCCATCTTTTCTGGGCTTCCACTCTCTGACTCTACCCACTACTGTCCAGAGCAATACTTCAAGACTGAGTGCTGTGCCAATCTCTACTGTGGGACACAGTATCAACACGTGAGTACACAAAGTCAAACCTAATCTGAAACCCTTTAGCAGTTCAATGGAACTCAGGACTCACCTGTGTTTTTTCTTGAATAAGGATTTTATCTGATGGAGAAACTGGATATGGTTTCAAGGGAGCCTTTATGGTGGCAAATATGAACTCTGTGTGGCTTTCAATAACATTATTCAGATATGTTCCTTCAGACTTCGCTTTATAGTACACTGTGATTTCATCAGTTGGAACCAGACTGCACTGAAAACACACACACAAAAATTTAAAAGGGAAGTACATTCTATTAATCAGAACTGAAGGAAGGTACTGTTGAACAAGGGCTACGGATCCCATGCTGAATCATCACAGAAGGGCAGTCACCCTTCCCTCCCTGCTGGGTGATCTGTAAGACTAACTGCACTCAGTACATGATTAGCCTTGTGTCCTTTTCACCACTCTTTGGGGGATAGGGCATGTTTCTTTTCCTAGAACAATCAGTACCTCATGAATGTTGAAACCAAGAAATTACTTAGAACTCATTTACAAAGCTCTGAACTGATTCAGAGGTCACAAGCACCCACTTATCTGCTGGAACAACCTCCTCAGACCCTAAACTGTCTGGGAAGAAAGATGTATGGTAGCTGTCACTGCCCTCTACAGGGCAAGAAATTCTTGATTCTCTCACTAGCAGGGGCTTTGCAGCCCCTCTGCTCTCCAGGATGAGCTCTGTGCATATTCCTCAGCTCTCTAATAAGGAAAAACTACCCAACTCTGTCCAAATCTGGGAACCTCCCCTAAGCTAGAAGCCTGTCTATGCTGACTGCACCTCTGCCCTTCTGCAAAGATACTATCATCTCTGATTACCTTCTGCCCCAGTCACAGGGGATATTTTGTAGAAGGCCAACGGAGCTAAAAAAAAGGATGGGAAAAGGCACAAGCTGGCTGAAAGCTACAACCTGGGAGTGAACACGTGGGGAGAGGAAGAGGAGTGACTTTCCTGCAGAATACATTCCAAATGGACTATAGATTAGTGATTGTTATGCATTGATCACTATGGTTTATATGACCTGCCTCTCCTATCTTCTCCCAACAACCAAAACAAACAAAAAGCCAAAACAGTAGCTTATTCTTAACTGACAAACTAACCTTTTTGCGAAGTTTCTGTATGCGATTGATGACTTCCCGAGCCATTCCTTCATCTACCATTGACTGGTCAGGAGTGACATCTAAGAGGACCAAAGCCTGTGGGAATGAACAGTGCATACCATGACAATCAAATAAGGAGAAATACTTCTTCCCAACTCAGCAAAATGTTATTTAAATCTGGAGAGTCTATAATGCAGCACTATTTTTTCACACAAATGAGCAAAAGCAATAAAATTAATCTAGTTTACCATTCAGGTACTTCTTCATAATCAGCTAGTCCTCTGTCTCTGGAGAAAGGTGTGCAGGTTTTTGTTTCTTGTTTTTTTTGTAGGGTGCTGCTCACAGGACATGCCCTGGGACCACCTCTTATCAGAGTCCCTCACATGACTTTGCTTTTTGGCCATCTAAGAAATAATATCAACTCTTCTAATAAGTAAGATCAATAATCATGAAGCCCTTGGAGCAGCACAGCTTTTCAGGCCACAACAAGTGGATCAAAGGCCTCAGCACAGTCAACTCCAAGTGACTTTGCTATACCATGACCCCTGTGATCTTCAGGTTTGTCAGAACGACTCAAGACAAATTCTACAATGGACCACAAAACTTTCTGTGACTTAAACTGCCATATTTTTGCTAAGGTTAATGTTTCTTCTATCTCATCTATTCTGAAGGTTGCTGATTATGATGTAGCAATAATGACACTTTCGCTTGTTACACAGCATGTTGCAGAGTAAAATACACTCTACAAAAGACTTGTACGTTAGGCATCATCTCATTTACCTTTGAGTAAACAGAGAAGTTAAGAAATGACTCACTTCACAAAGGCATCAGAGGTAATGAAATGGATGATAAACTCAAAATTCTAGTCAGTGCAGGGCCACTACAACATGTAAGCCATGTCAAGAAACTCAGAAGCATCACATGATGACACTTTTGTAAGTGTGGACAACTTTTCAGGCCCCTAAAATCTGCTGTAATGAGGAAGAACTGCCCACTGTCAGTGTTTAGAAACCTCCTCTCTGCCTTCCACTGCCTTCTTTCCCAGCTACGATACCTCTGACTCCTTGCCACTGTCTTCCCATGTAGAGTTCTGTACACATCTAACTTAAGCGCCTGGGTAAAGGACTGAGGAGGTCGACCTTCCTTTCATGGAGGTGCTGCTCTACCTTCCCCCGCACATGGTATCCTAAGCACAGAGGGACTCCTGCAATATCCCCAAACCCACATGCGAGATCTTACAACTATGCTGACTGGGGATGTCTGGTCAGGACTGCAAAGATATAGTCTCTTCTCCAACATGGCAAAAAATATTGATCCTGGAATCTAAAACAGTTTGTATATTCTCTTAAAGGAGTGTTCCCTGACCACTTTCACCCTATACCCATTTTTGGATAGGAGCCCTCTATGTACCTATTTCTACCAGATAACTTATCAGGTAGAATACTAAGAACTGGCTTAATTTCAGGTGTCCTTGACTGACTCGTTCCTTGAAGGGTTCATTTTTGTGCAACCCCACACTTGGGACAATTACTCACATGTAGAAATCACAAAAATGCTTATTTATGTATTCATTAAACAAATGCATATGTTAAGGGCATAATAATATATTAGTTTAATAAAGCCAATCTAAACCAAGCAACTGGTTTATTTTACCCTGAGACAAGCTGTCAACATTATCAGGAAAGGCATAGGCAAATACTTTCTCCTCTTATGCTCTCATCTCTTGGTAAAGAAATGTTCTAGGAAACAGAAAAATACCTGAGCGTCTGAGTGTGCTTCAAATTGCGCAGTCCCACCTGTGGCCTGATCAAAGGTGTACATGAGGCGGATGTCTTCATCGTGCAATTCATGGCCTTCCACAACAATGGTCCCTGTGGAGAAGCAGCTACACTGTTAATCAGCTTCCCCTCCTCTTCAAGCTGCCCCACTACCCGTGTATTATGCCCCTTCTTGATTAAAATTTCACAACAACAAAGCCACAGAGGCTTCAGGAGATCATCTCCCTCTGACTCATGTCATGGTTGTAGCCAAGACATGACAAACTTTCTTTAGATTACACTATGCTACCTTGAAGACAGTTAAGTCATGACCAGTATCTACTGTTTTATATAAACTCTCAGGTCCAAAGACATGACAAAGCTAAGGGAAGGCACCAAGAGGCAACAAATGCTCACCATAAACACAGAGCAGCAGGATACAATGAAGAAAATACAGTCCTTAGAAAGAAAGTGAACTTAGGTCCACTATTTGCTGGTTGTATGACATGGTGTTCTGCTACCTGCTGAGCAAGGTGTGGTGAGGCTAAAATGAGACGGGCAGTGTGTAATACTGAGCATCATGCCTGTTCAGGGAAGGCAGAAATGTGCACAGCTGCTGATGATAACAACCCCGCTGATAGGGACGCCCACTGTCGTCACTGATGATCACCTTCTTGGGCTCTGAGCACCAGGGTGTCATTTTTATGTTTACTTTGTCTCTTTGTTTTCCATCAGTGCAGAACAATCCACTCAGAAACTAGGCTTTCAATTTCAAACAAGGTTTATCTCAGGAATTTTTTTTTTTTTTTTTAGACAAAGTCTCGCTTTGTCGCCCAGGCTGGAGTGCAGCGGCGCGATCTCGGCTCGCTGCAAGCTCTGCCTCCTGGGTTCACGCCATTCCCCGGCCTCAGTCTCCCGAGTGGCTGGGACTACAGGCATCCGCCACCACACTCGGCTAATTTTGTGCGTGTGTGTGTGTTTTCAGCAGAGACGGGGTTTCACTGAGTTAGCCAGGACAGTCTCGATCTCCTGATTTTGTGATCTGTCCGCCTCGGCCTCCCAAAATGCTGGGATTACAGGCGTGAGCCACCACGCCCGGCCATCTCATGAATTTTTGATGCTTTGGCTATCTGGTGAACAATTTTGATTTGTGGCTTGAAGGCTCGTAACACTTTGTTATTTTAATATTTTGAGTTGATTAGTAATTAGTAATAACTTGAGGTTTAGCTGCTAATGTCTTATGTTTTATTAATTCTATCTAAATATTATGAATCCTCAAATCTCTCTTCTCAAGACATCTCCCAGCTTATGGTTTTCAACTTCAGAGGAAGCCGTAACAATAAACAGCTTGTGCCCCAGGATAGTTACAGGATGTCAGACAGCCACACTCAGACCATGTATGATTCTAATCATGGCAGAGCTGCAAATTTCTGGGCACCCTGAAATGCTCTGTATAGGGGTGGCAAGATAGGGCTGATTCCCCTTTCCTAATCCCATCATTTGGTTAGGTACCCCCACACATTTTTATATTACCCTACACTTTCCCTTTATAACACTTATCAAAACCATAATTATTTTCCCAAATCTTCACTATCAGCAAGCACCATGAAAGTAAGGACAAAATCATCCTAGGCACCAGGGATCCTCCCACCTCAGCCTCCAGAGTAACTGGGATGGCAGGCGCATACCACCACACCTGGCTAAGTGTGGTGGTATGCGCCTATAGTGATCTCAAGTGATCTATCTATCTGGGCCTCCCAAAGTGCTGGGATTACAGATGTGAGCCACTGTGCCCAGGTATTTTCTTTCTAAACTGTAAGAATTATTTACAAGCATTTTTATCAACAGGAAAAAAAGTTTTATTTAAGAAAAGGATGGCCAGGCACGGTGGCGCACACCTGTAATCCCAGCAATTTCGGGGGCCAAAGGCGGGTGGATCACCTGAGGTCAGGAGTTAGAGACCAGCCTGGCCAACATGGTGAAACCCTGTTTCTACTAAAAATACAAAAATTAGCCAGGCGTGGTAGTACGTGCCTGTAATCCCAGCTACTTGGGAGGCTGAGGCAGGAGAATCACTTGAACCTGGGAGGCAGAAGTTGCAGTGAGCCGAGATCATGCCACTGCACTCCAGGCTGGATGACAGAGTGAGACTCTGTCAAGAAGAGAGAAGAGAGAAAAGAGGAGAAAGAAAAAGGGAAGGGGAAGGGGAAGGGAAGGAAAGGAAAGGAAAGGATGTGATATTAAAAGTCAAACAGTAGCCTAAAAAATATCCCTCAGCCTGAGGACATGAATGGTGCCCTCGTCTGTGTAGACACCTACCAGTCTTCTGGAACTGCTCCAGCTCCTCACTGCTCAACTGCTTGATGGACGTCATCACTGCCTTAAAGGCTCCCTTCAGACGCTTCCCCAGGACCATGTGATCTGGTTCTGCCCTTAGCCGAATGCCATACTTGTTTTTATCTGTAGACAATGTAACTTTTCGAACATTCAGTTCCTACAGTTAGTGCACAAGAGGAAACAAAAATAAGAAATGAAAACATATGTTCACACAAAAACGTTATGTCCACAGCAGCATTATTCCTAACTGCCAGAAAGCAAGAACACCTCAAGTGTCCATCAATCATGAATGGATAAACAAAACGCAGCATACACATGCAATAGAGTATTTGGCAATATGAAGGACCGAAGCACTCATACATGCTACAACATAAATTAATGTGAAACATTATGCTAGGTGAAATATGCCAGACATAAAGGTTACAAATAGTATGATTCCACTTATATGAAATGTCCAGAGAAGGCAAATCCTGAGACAGCAAATAGGTTCGTGGATGCCAGGAAATGGTCAGATATTGAGGGGAAAACGGTGTGTGAATACTAATGAATACTGGGTTTCTTTCTGGGATGATGAAAATGTTCTAAAACTATGGTGATGGTTGTACCATTCTATAAATATGCTTAAAAACCAGTGACTTGTATGGTAAGAAGAAAATGTTTGTTATGAAGATCTATCAAGACAGTTGAGCATAACAGAAAAAGGACTCCAGAACCAGAAATATAAACTTCATCCCTCAGAGGTAACTTTTGTGTAAGCAATTGCAGAGCACCACAAGGTTAACTATAAACTAAGCAGAAGATCAGTTAAACAGAACACGTCAGGCTTCAGTCATGCTACTGAGGATTACTGATGCGGCAGGGATGGTGATGGCACAGTAGCGGATGGGAAAATGATAACAGCTTGAAGCAAATAATACAGAATGTTTAGTTTTGCCATTATATTTACCTACATTAATTAATCACATTTTAAGTGAAGTAGTTAACTTCCAAATTTTTCAGCTGGGTGTGGTGGCGCAAACCTGTAATCCTAGCACTTCGGGAGGCAGAAGTGGGAGGATCACTTGAGCTCAGGAGTTAAGAGACCAGCCTGGGCAACATGGCGAAACCCCATCTCTACAAAAGCCCATACTTCTATGCCTAATCTCCGCCACTTGGGAGGCTGAGGTGGGAGGATTGCCCGAGCCCAGGAGATGGAGGCTGTAATGAGCCAAGATCACATCACTGCACTCCAGCCTGGGTGACAGAGCGAGACCCTGTCTCAAAAAAAAAAAAAAAAAAAAAAAATTTTCTATTTTATGCATAGCCACAGGTACTAATTTCAGAATTTACAGTCTAACTTTTGGTTTCTAATATTTCTCTGGAACTTTCAAGCAACTGAAAACCAAATATAGAAATTAACATTTTCTATAATAATGATTTTAAATATCACCTGTGAAAAGAATAAACAATGAAATTTTAAAAAATATTTGTTTTCTATCATCACAAAGATGAGGTAAAACATATTTGTTTTTAAAGCATCATGGAATAAAGATGTTTTAAAATATCATGGAATAAAAATGTTTAGGAAGACAACTGACACTATAAACTTTGACCGCAAAACTCCACTTCTGGAATCTATCCAATATCCATACACTGATATATGCAAATATGTACACACAAAGCTTTTGTTTGTAATCAGAAACCTAAATTTCAAACAATAGGAGAGTAATTCAATAAATCATGAAGCAGCCAGGAAGTGAGACTCCAGGGAGAGATGGGGTGGAGAGAGGCTCGCTATGCTAATGCTTCGACTTTTTACATGCGAGGGTACTTGTCACTTGCATAATTTGGAGGGACAAAGTTTCTTTGGTAGTTATCAAAAAGTACTTCAGAAGGCCAGGCACAGTGGCTCATGCCTGTAATCCCAGCACTTTGGGAGGCCGAGGCGGGCAGATCACTTGAGGTCAGGAGTTTGAGACTAGCCTGGCCAACATGATGAAACCCATTCTCTACTAAAAATACAAAAGTTAGCTGGGCATGGTGGTGGGTGCCTGTAATCCTAGCTACTTGGGAGGCTGAGACAGGAGAGTCGCTTGAACCCAGGAGGTGGAGGTTGTGGTAAGGCACCACTGCACTCCAGCCTGGGTGACAGAGTGAGAGACTGTCGAAAGAAAAGAAACAAAAGTAAAGTAAGGGAAAAGGAAAAGGAAAGGACAGAACAGAAAAGAACAGAACAGAACAGAACTTCAGGGAAGTGAATGAAGACGACAGATGATAGGTAAAGAAATTCATTGATCTTGAAATACTTTTAAAAGAATTACAACAAATTTATGTTGATTCCAAACACAGTGTAAAATATCATGGATTATTAAATTTGTTATGACTATATTAACAAAAATAAATTATACAGTCAATATGTACTTTGAGGATTATTCATCAAAATAATGTTCTAAGTCTATCTGTACCAAAAAACAGACAAATCATCTACCTTACCTCAATGATATACTTCTCCAAAGACTTGATATCTTTAAGAGCTTCTGGATCTTGATGGATAACCACAATTTCTTTCAAAGGATACTAGGAGGAAAAGGGAGGGGAAAGTTCACTCAGCAGCCAGTCCTCTATAACTGCAGAAAAATGGAATATTAAATGTTTATTTGAATCTCAAGCTCTAGTCAGGCTGGACTAGTACTAAGTCATTCACACCCTCACTGCAGAAAAGGAAAAAGGCCATTGGTGGAAGCTCTCTATATTAAGAAAGCATTCCAAAGACTTAATTATTTAGGTCTGTGCCATGTAAAATAGAAGCACAATTTCAAACCTTTATGGGAATAGTTTTTCGGTCTCTGATCACTCTTCCAAGTTCAATCACAGACTGCATCTGAGAGACTGCACTCTCTGTTTTCTTGTCAATCAATTCTTCTCTGAGTGGTAGAGGTAGGAATACGAAAGAGTTTAGATTTAAGAGGAGAAAACTGAAAGCACTAGGCATGCATAAGCAAGGAAGAGGGTCCGGCCAGAGAAGTGTGGCTAGGCCCTCCTGGTGAAGCACCAGGGGAAGGGCAGCACAGTGCCTGCCGCTCAGCACCCGACACCTCCCCAAGGAGCCCCCATGGGGCATGCCCACACCCCACCTGCCGCAGCTCTACAAAGGGGTTCCACACCAAGCATCCTTGCTACCGTGTACCAAAGTGGGCCCCATCCTGCAGCCTGAGGAGTTCATGTCAGCTGGGGTGGGAGGCCAGGCACAGATGGAGCTGGAGCAGGGAAATGCCTCCTCTTCCCCACATGCTTGAGCAACTCTCCCCTCCTTGGCACAGGTGAGGCTTATTTCTATTTGAGTCCTACCGAACACGGGGCAGCATGAGGTAGTGGATGCTGAGTGTGTCCTTGTCCTGAACAGAAACAGGGTCAATCAGCACCTTTAGATTCTGGTACATCAATTCAGTGAGAAAAGGTGTGTAGGGAGCCTGTATGAAGACACAGGACATCATGTCAGTCATATGCAGTCATCAACAACTGATCTCATTTATACTGAGAAACAACTAAACATGTTAGAGAATGACGCAGTAATATGCACCAAAATGGGCATGAGGTTACAAAACATGCCCTGTGAATGAGAAATGGCCTCATATCCCTGAAGCATAGCTGCAGGACTGTAGCTAGAAAAACCCAAAGCGCCTCTAGAATTCTGAAGGATGTCTAAAATAGAAACAGGAGCACCTAATGATGTATCAGCCAAGTCAATATGCACAGAGGACTGACTGTCCCAAACCTCAGAAACCTCATCTGTAAACTGGGGAAAACACCCCCTGCTTCACAGGATGAAGGTGATGAGATCAGGCATGGAGAGCACCAGGCACAGCACCTTGTACAAAGCAGATTTTCCTTCGGTTAAAGAATAAATAGGAGCCTTATAACATATGCAGTAAAGGAAACAGGATAGAAAGAATTAAAGTTGGAGCCGTTCCACTTTTATATTATTTAACTAATATCTGAACTGGTAGGAACCTATATCTAACAATTACTTGCACGTTTTCCTCTCAATGCTAAGTTAAAGTATTTTTTGTGATATATATATTTACTCAGACACGTATTAGCTGAAGAACCTCCCCATTACTCAAAATTATGGCAATCCACATTAAGATGAGGTATGTCTTACTTTGAACTGTAGATCCTCGTTCTAGAGCCAAGGGCTCTGAAATATATTGTACTGCCAGAGATTGTTAGAAAGAATCTAGTATTTCTTAGTCCTTACTTAACATGTATAAGCTAACAAGATTTCTGAAAAGGAACCAGAGCTATAAGGTGTTATAAAACTTCTATTTCTATTTCTGGCAGAATAATACAGAATAGATATAAATGGAGGATGCTGCAGCAAGTAGGTGCCAAAGGCAGCCCATAGGCCAAAGGGTACTAAAAAGAAGCCAATCATCTTACCATAAGTCTGCAAAGAGAAAGCAGAACACTAAACAAGGTTTCCAGGGCCATGACACAATCCTCCATCCCATTTTCACCCTAATGAGTAAAAAGGGAACATAAACATTAAACTGCTAAAATAAGTGTTTACCATTAAAAAAGTAAGTTTATTAAAAAGAGGCAATCTTCAAAGAGCATGCAGCATACAGACAGGACACGAGACAGAGAAAGGAGAAAGGGCCACGACCACAGGCCATCCACAGTCGGTGCCATCAGGGTGGCCCTGCAGGTGAGTGCAGGAGGCCTGGCCAGGATGTGCACCTGCTGTCCCACTGACTATCCCCACCTGAGGCGAGCTGATAGGGAAGTAGAGCCTAACTGCAGGACCCAAAGGCTGAAGGTAGAATTGATCTACCCACAACAGACAGAAACAGTTGCTAACCGAAAACTTTAAAGTACCTTTAAATAAGATTTCTTATGTTAAAAAAGTATATACTGTATATTAAAAAAATGCCAATTCATTGTAGGAAAAACAAAGATAATGAAAAAATTTAAATCATAATTAAGTTATCCAGAGACAACTACTGTAAGCATCTTAGCATATGTCCTTCTAGATATGTGTGTGTGAGATACATCTGCACAAAAATGAAATTACAGTTGTGTTGCAGGCTTTTATTATTAATGCCTTTTAAGACATGACTGGCCAGGCGCGGTGGTTCATACCTGTAATACCAGTGCTTTGAGAGGCTGAGGCCGGTGGATCACCTGAGGTCAGGAGTTTGAGACCAGCCTGGCCAACATGGTGAAACCCTGTCTCTGCTAAAAATATAAAAATTGGCCAGGCGTGGAGGCGCACACTTGTAACCCAGCTACTCGGGAGGTTGAGGCAGGAGAATCGCTTGAACCCCAGAGGCAGAGGTTGTAGTGAGCCGAGATCATGCCACTGCACTCCAGCCTGGGTGATAAGAGTGAAACTCCGTCTCAAAAAAAAAAAGACATGACTAATGGGTAGTGGGAGCCTTCATTGGGCCTGCGGTAAAGAGACTTCCCTCTCTCTATTATGCATCATTGTTATTTATGTACCTGGCTTAAGTCCTGAGACCAGGACCTATGCTCTGCTCATCCTAAACTCCCAACAGCTACAGAGGAGTTCTGTCCACAGTAAATAGTATCTGACTCCCTTGTGGAGGAAGGAAGTATCCCTCTCAATATTAAAGCCATATCTGCCAATATTTTTATAAAATATATGCATGATTTTATTTTGAATTTTAAGAGGTCTGCTCAGTGTAGTCCTGTTTGTGCCTTGACATTCTCCCTCCAATATGACATGTACATAATTGTGTTATGAAAATAATGCAAAATGACTTTGAGAACTTATAAATCCCTATCCCTCAAATGACAAATATAGTTAAAATGCAATGTAAAAGGAAAAGAAAAACAAAGCTTCAAAAACTGAGAGCAATTGAAAACGTTCCTCTCCCTTCTGGCTATTCTCATATTTCTTCTACTTTCAAACTTCATACATTTTTTGCTTTTCCCAACAGCAGTCTGCACTTACCTTTAATCTTCTGCGGTTCATTCTAACATACCAATTGGTCAGAATATCTACAAACTTGACCAGGCGAGGCACCACAGTATAAAGCCTATAAGCTAAAAGTAAGACAAGTCAATCAGGCAGCAAGTGGGTTACCAGGCATCTGGGGTGGGGAGAGGGCTGGATACAACAAAGAAGAGGCAGCTCCTTCCATGCAAGGGCCTCCACTTACTAAGGAGAAAAGAACCAAAATGAAGTAATCACGTAATGACCGTTTGTTGAGGATGTGCTACATGGCAGTCAGAGTGTTTAGGGGTGCACACAAAAAAATCACCATGTGAGCCACGTGCAAATTCCCATTGGTCAGTGAGAAAAGCCAAAAACTCCAGTATGTGTGGATCAAAGTCCAAGGCTGTCCACTACACAACTGTAGGAAGTGCGGTTTACACGGAGTTGTGCAATTTGACAGCATCAACAACGCCCAACTTCTTTCCATTGTATTATACTGTACTTCAACTAAAAGACAAAAAGCACAAATCAGATGCTAAGAGGCACAGCATAGGCCAGTGATTCTCAAACAAAAGCAATTTTGCCCCGTGGGAAACATTTGTCAATGTCTGGAGAAACATTTTGCTTGTCACAACTTGGAGGGTAGCATGGTGCTACTGGAATCTAATGGGTAGACCCAGAGATGCTGCTCAGTTATAATGCACAGCACAGCCCCACCACAGAGGATGATCTGGCCCAAACTGTCCATAGTGCTGCAGTTAAGAAACTCTGGCACAGGCTATGAATAATAGAACTGGCCTTCTAAACATTAAAACAGTCGAGTAAAAACAGCATCAGAGGTAGTGAAGGTCTTGAGGAATTAGGAGGATTTGAAGGGTTCCCTGAGAAACTCAGATCAAGTAGGAAAGAAAGGGTGTTTAGCCAATTGTCTGAGGCAAGGCTTATTTTACGGATTCTCATTCACCTCCCCTTTAATTAATACTCTTTTTTACATAAAAACAAACACCAAAAACAGAAGAATAAGACCAATACTTAGAAACAAATACAATTTATATAATGAAAAGAGTCCAGGGAGTGTTAATGAGGCTTCTGGTCTAAGCTAAGAGATGAGAAGTTGCAATGGGCAGAGCTGCTCTCTGCTGCTTTTCACAAAGACCAGAACTCAGGGGCCAGTGGGCTGAGCCCCAGGCCAGAGTCATTAGCTGGTCACACTTTCTTCGACAGGTGATTTCAGTAACTGAGACCTGTCTAAATGATTTCTAGGGTTCACGGCACTTTTTACCTTCCAGGAAGCTCAGGTTTTCCATGTTCTGGTTTCAACTCTGAGGGAGTAAATGAACCCAAATGAACCCCACATACAATGAATAAACATACAACACACAGGGGCAGCAGCAGCAGCCACCACCCAGGCCACCACCACCCTGTGAGGCAGGTCCTCTCACACCCACAGTGCTGCTGAGGGAGTGGAGGAGATGAAGCTGACAGGCCGGCAGAACCGGGACTTAAACATGACCCACAAAACGTGGCTGCCGATCTCTAGTTTCCAGGCAGACCAGGCTCCAGCCAGGATGCACACTCTCCAGACCCAGCTTCACAGGAGGTCATGGCAGCTGGTGCCTAAATACTGAAGGGGGTCCAGGCAACAATCCCCACGTTTCCCACCCACTCGTATCACTCAGGAGGGAAAAGCGGACACAGGTGTGAGCATGTCTGGGGAGAGTGTGCTGGGCTCCCAGTGCTGCCCTCGCCAAGGCAGCAATCAGCCTCACACTCACTTCCATCTTCATCTATGTCTATCTGAGCAACAGCTGGACTGTCGTGATCCTTCTACATGTTTAACAAGGTGGACAAATCCTGTAGCAGTCCTTCTGTGCTAAGTGGGGCAGCACCGCCTACTCCAGGGAGCAGCACGTGCCCATATCTAGGCTAATGGTGAATCCCAGGTCTGTGGCGGCCGCTGCTCCTGCCCAACAGCAGCAGGAACCACAGAGCCCTGTGAGGGTGGATTTGCCTTGCCCTCTTTTGCCCTCACTGTGACCCAGGGCCTCTGCCCACCCACTTTAGCTGATTGTCTAAGGTGTCCTAGATTTCTCACCTGGACCTACGGTTGTGACTATCTCAAACCTTAAGGAAGCCAACATAATGTACTTTTTGAATCTCTGTAAAATTACCCAACAAACTCACTGTTGTTAGTTAACAGAAATACAGCAAAAGGTCCATTTCATTATTGCTCTTCTGACTTTTCTAATTTTTCTGGAAAAGAGGGGGACTATTTAGTAATGAAAATAGACCTAAGAATAAGTTATAAATGCATTAATAACAAGTATTATTTATTGAGTACCTATCATCTGCCAGCTACTTTATGTAAATCATCTCTACTTAAGCCTTACAAACACTACTGGGTATTCTGCAGATAAAGAAACTGAAGGTCAAGATAGACTGAATAAGAGTGGCATCTGATGGCACAATGGGGTGATTACAGTCAACAATAATTTCTTGTACATTTAAAAACAACTAAAAGGGTATAACTAGGATATCTGCAACACAAAGATATGATAAATGCTTGAGGTGATGGATATCCCATTTACCCTGATATGATTATCACACACTGCATGCCTATATAAAAATATCTCCTGTACCCCATAAATATATACATCTACTATGTACCCATAAAAAAAAAAAAAAGGAAATTGATGGTCAGACTTCAGGCAACTCTCTGGATTGGGAACAAGTGGTAGAGTTGGGCTCTGAACCCACGGCTATCCAGCTCTAAAGCTCTTCTGTGGAGCGTTGAGACCACAAGGACACCCCCTAAAGACAGAATTCCCCAGGGCTGTTCTTTTTTTTTTTTTTTAAGATGGAGTTTCGCTCTTATTTCCCAGGCAGTGGTGCAATCTCGACTCACTGCAGCCTCTGCCTCCCAGGTTCAAGCAATTCTCCTGCCTCAGTCTCCTGAGTAGCTGGGATTACAGGCGCCCGCCTCCATGGCCAGCTAACTTTTTTTTTTTTTCCAAATATATTTTTAGTAGATACAGGGTTTCGCCATGTCGGCCAGGCTGGTCTCGAACTCCCGACCTAAGGTGACCTGCCTGCCTCGGCCTCCCAAAATGCTGGGGATTACAGGCGTGAACCACCATACCAGGCCAGAAGTCCCCACGTCCTTGAAACAAAGATATCACGACAATTAACAAGCCTTAACAAAACTATATGAGAGGTAAAAGGAAACAATTATTTAATTTTCTGTATCTCTCAATATTTCCACTATTAAATATCAAAATGGCAGTTACAAAGAGAATAGTCCTTATTCCTGGGAGGACAGACCAAGAGAGACTCACCTGCCATTTCAGTCTCAAAGAAGCCAATGAGAGACTGCATGAAGGACAGGATCCACCGGTCTGTAATGTTGGGGCTTTCTCTAACTGTGTTCTCATTGTAGAGAAACTCTATTTCTTCCTCCTAGGAATGAACAATTAATGAAACACTTGCACACTTGGGGAGAAAGTTACTACGAGGAAATAAACTTAAACAAAAACAAAAAGAAAAAATCCCAGACCCTACTGGCAATGTGAATTTCTGATTTTCAGCAATATTTTCAAGATAAGCACGAATGTGGGACATTAAGTCCTCAGTTAATTAATTATGTTTTGGGGTAAACTGAAGACATTTTAGGAAAACATTACTTCTCTGCACCAAACAGTAATTATGAATTGAGAGATATTCTAAAATCTTGTCAGAAAGTGTAGGATTTAGTTACTTTAAACCTCAGGAAGGAAGGACAGTAAAACTGTCTAGGATTGAATGATTGTCCACAAACTGAAAATGAGTACTGGGAAATAATTTCCATGCTAAGGCTGTTCATTTTACTCAGAAAGTTCTATCCCACTCTTTCTGCTTTGCAAAATCCTCCTTGATCTTAAGTCCTTGCTCCACAAACAGAACTCATGTCCTGCGTTGTTTCTCTGGCAGCACCACAACCAGGCTAGCAGGGCAGTGATAATGTGACTCTTCCTCTGGGTTTAAGCCCCTGATCATGGAGTCTGTGTCTTGCTGGTATGTTCAGATGGGCCCTGGCTGTGGGGAGCTTTGACCCCGCCTGTATTCCTGAGTCTCGCACCAGTGGAGGCCTGCAGAGTGCACCTGCCCAAGGACTGTTGGCCCTACTTGGCAGAGAACCACATGCAGGACAGGCGGCAGGGCTGCAGAGAGGAGGAATGCTGGGAGCCTGGGGAAGATGACTGCCCTTCTCAATTCCTGGGGAAAGGCTACTCTGAGAGCCTCAGGTGAACATGATGTGTCCTCATTAGCAGAACAACCAGAGCTCAAGGGGAGCAGAAGTAAGTCACCTGCCTGCTGGAGTGGGATAACAAGAGTTCATTTTTCCAACCAGCTTTTTGAACTGCTCAGAGCTCCACCTCACAGCTTGGTGAAGGCAGCGCCGTGGAGACACGGCAGGCACACATGCAGCCCCCTACAGCCCATACCTTCTGGAGCCTCAGAACGTTCTGGATTAAGAAGCGATAGGCATTGTACCATGGGAGCAGTACATCCTTAAGGACGTCCCGCACCCCCTCCTCTTTAAAGCGGAGGTTTTCTGCTCTCACCACAGGGGAGTTAATCAGATATAATCTGGAAGAGGGAGAAAAATTAGACAGAAAAGGTACTTAGTAAACCAATTATTACTACTCGACATATTGAGAGAGCAAGATGAAAATCAGTCCTATTTTCTACAAAAGGGGGAAACTATGAATACTTTTTGAGTGGTCAATTTAAAACTCACAAAACTCACTCTCACTTTCTGTAAGAGATCTAGCAAATTATATAGAATCTGACACCAAAATATGGCACCGTATAGCACAGAAATGCATCTTATGCCACTCTCACTGCAGGACCAATGGGGTACACCAGCACTAAGAGAAAGGCTGGCCTGATCCTCGTCAAGAGCCACTGTGTCCTTCCCATGGACATGACCTGCATCTGCTGCTTGCAGAGAGAGGGACTCACAGGGAAGAGCCTTCACAGAGCAGAGTCTTGACATCCGGCGGGCAGAGGTTAGGGATGCTGCTAAACATCCTATAAAGAACCAGCACCACAAAGAATTGCCCAGCCCAAATCGCCAGCAGTGCCAAGGGTGAGTCTAAGAGACAGTGGAGAGTGGGGGAGAGCCCCACTAATGGCTCCTGGGCAACACAGGTACTATGTGAAGGTGCTGAGTCACAGGCCTGGGCACTGGTCTCATGCCTAGGACATAGAGACGCTGAACAAGATCGCTAGGTACCTTTCAAATTGAACACTGTGTGGTTTCATGATTACAGCTACCTCAAGCAGAGGCTCAAATTTCTCCAAAAACTTTTCAATATGAGTTTTTTTATTACCTCTAGCATAGATATATCTCACATGGCTCTGTAAGTACAAAATTAAAATAAATGATGAAAGAGAATTCTAATACCAACAAGACAGGGAACCTAGAAAGGAAGTAAGGCAGAGGCAATCAGCATCTAGCCTGGAGAGAACTTGGGACAGCTCAACAACATCCAACACAGGTCCTCTTCCTCAAACAGACCTCTAGGTTTAAAAATGCCTATATTATTTAGAAAACTATTTTGGGGGTTTAAAATCAACAACCATACCAATATAACATCCAAATAACAGAGATACGTTGCTAAAAATCTAACTATAAACCAAATCTAAGAATAGTGACTAATTGTATAGGAGATGCTTACATAAAAAAACTAGATACACACAATGCAAAGCACTGGTTTGTACCTGAGGGCATCAGCACCATACTTCTGGATGACAGAAACTGGATCTGGATAATTCTTTTTCCGTTTGCTCATTTTTTGGCCATCACTTGTAAAACAAAAGGGAGATGCCAATTAAGTAAGTCAATACCACAGATGATCTTGTTTTAAGGATACAAATCATTTGCAAACAGGAATACACAAAAGGAAATGGGAAGGAGTAACTTAGACAGAAGTTAGTGCTAATAGGCCGGGCGCGGTGGCTCACGCCTGTCATCCCAGCACTTTGGGAGGCTGAAGCAGGCAGATAACCTGAGGTCAGGAGTTCAAGACCAGCCTGGCCAAAATGGTGAAACCCTGTCTCTACTAAAAATGCAAAAATTAGCTGGGCGTGGTGGCACACACTTGTAATCCCCACTACTGGGGAGGCTGGGGCAGGAGAATTGCCTGAACCTGGGAGGCAGAGATTGAAGTGAGCCAAGATTGTGCCACTGCACTCTAGCCTGGGCAGCAGAGCAAGACTCTGTCTCAAAAAAGAAAAAAACAAACAAACAAACAGTGTTAAGGTACAATGGTAAGATATTTTGTTAATATTTGCAAACTTCTTTTTGAATATCATAGTAAGTCCATGAGGAAGCTTCAGGGTAGACTGAAGAAGAAAGATGTGTCAGAATATATCCCAGAGAAATGAAAACTTACATTATCATAAAAACCTATAACCAATTGTTCACAACAGCTTTATTCACAATTGCCAAACGTTAGAAGCAACCCAGATGTCCTTCAAGAGGTGGATGATCAAACAAACCATGGCATACCCATAATACGGAATGCTATTTATCCATGCAAAGGAATGAACTATTGGTATGTGCAGTCATCTGAAATCTCAATGGAATTATGTGGACTTAAAAAAAGCCAGCTGGGTGCGGTGGCTCATGCCTGTAATACTAGCACTTTGGGAGGCCGAGGCAGGTGGATCGCCTCAGCTGAGGAGCTCGAGACCAGCCTGCCAACATGGTGAAACCCTGTCTCTACCAAAAATACAAAATATTAGCTGGGTGTGGTGGTTCATGCCTGTGGTCCCAGCTACTCAGGAGGCTGAGATGGGAGAATCGCTTGAGCCCAGGAGGTGGAGGCTGCAGTGAGCCAAGATCATGCCACTGCACTCCAGCCTAGGTGACAGAGTGAGACTCTGTCTCAAAAAAAAAAGAAAAAAAAAAGCCAATTCCCCCAAGTTAGTTACTGTATAATTCTATTTATATAACATTCTGGAAACGACAAAATTACAGAGACGGAGAAAAAACCAGTGGTTGCCAGGGATTGGGGATGACAGTGGGAAGGCAGGAGGGGAAGGCAATGCAGGAAGGGAGCCTTTGATGTTGAATTCATTCAGTACTTTGACTGTGCTGCTGGATACAGGATCCTACACATGTGATAGCTGTATACATGTAAATGCATATAAGCAAATAAGTATATGTAAAACTAGGGAAATCTGAATAAGATTGGTGGGCTATATCAATATCCTGGTTGTGATATATACTGTAGTTTTGCAAAATGTGACCACTGGGGGAAACTGGGCAAAGAATTTAAGGGATCTCTATTATTTTTCACGACTGCATGCAAATCTACAATGATCTCAATACACTTTTCCCTTTTTTTTTTTTTTTTTTTTGAGATGGAGCCTCACTCTATCACCCAGGCTGGAGTGCAGTGGCATGATCCTGGCTCACTCCAACCTCTGCCTCCCAGGTTCAAGTGATTCTTGTGCCTCAGCCTCCCAAGTAGCTGGGGTTACAGATGTGTGCCACTGCACCCACTAATTTTGTATTTTTAGTAGAGACGGGGGTTTTATCAAGTTGGCCAGGCTGGTCTCCAACTCCTGACCTCAGGTGATCCGCCCACTATGGCCTCCCAAAGTGCTGGGATTACACGCATGAGCCATGGCACCCAGCCCTCAATACAATTTTCAATTAAAAAAAAAAAAAGAAAAAAAAAAAGTAGCACACATACTACAGAGGCAGACTGCCTGGGTTCAAAATTTGCATTTACCACTCATTTGCTGTGTGTCCTTTGGCAAGTTACTTTTTCCTGTCTCTCAGATTCCTCAAAGGTCACAATGGGATTACAGGACCCATCTCAAATGGTTCTGGGGATTAAATGAGTTCAAATGTGAAAATGCACATAGTGGGGCCTGGCAAAAAATAAGGATGCACAAAATATTAGGTGACATCCTCTTCCTCCTCACACAGCATATAAAGTAGGATTTCTGTGTGGGTAAATATTTCATTTTAAAATTTTCATTTATGTTTATTTTTATTCTTAATGACTAGGGTAATAAAGTAAAGGAAAAATGAGACTTCCTTATAATAGCAAAAAGTGGGAAATAATGTCCATTGGGAGGAAGTTTCAGATGAGGGGAAGAATGGGATCTGGTGGCAGAGTACCTGGGTCAAGCCTAGTGTGGCTATCACTAGCTTTGATCCTGGGCACCTGTGGTCTCTAGAACCCATAGCTTCCTCATGTGTTAAAAAAAGGACAACAAAATCTACATGAAAGGACTGATATACAGATTAAATAAGATCTATAAGCAAAAGTATTTCATAAAATGCTAAGTTTAGTAAATGCTATTTTATTACTAGTAATATCACTAGTAGCATTATGTTACTAGTAGTAGCACAATCTGAAAGCCCTCTCCTTCCTCCTCCTCCATCAGGCTTAAGCTCTCACACACTCCTTCCTGAGAAACAGTGGAGACAAAGCTACACCCGTCACTACAACAAAGTTGACCTACCTTGCCAGGACGAGCCCATTCACAATTACGTTCTTGAAAGGCGGTTGTCCAAAGAGGGCCGTGGCCAGCACCAGCAGGGTATAAAACCTGAAAAAAAAACCCAAACAGTTCAATAAAAATAGAAATGAAGTCCAAGCATAAGAAAGAAACTGTATTTATTCATTGAACTGATTTTCTATTTTTGGTAAGTCACACTTCTTGATAATCACTTAAAGCAATGATTCTTAATCCTGGTTACTGGAGACCAACCAAATTACTGTCTATGATTTGAAAAAAACATCCAAATAAAGGTCTGGAGTGAATTACTGACCATTTCTCTGTTACCAGGTCTCCCAGGAAGTCTGTGTGGAGAGCCACATGGCAGCACTGGGTGGCCTCTCAGGACCACCCAGAAGCACCTAGCTGAAAATGAGGGATGGGTGCTGAATTTGGCACAAGATCATATGGAAAAGACAATTTGATGACAAAAGATGCAAAATGCACTCTCACCCAAAAGTGATAAGGCAGACTAGAAAATGCTTTTATTCTGTAAAATGTTGTGTA
This sequence comes from Nomascus leucogenys, assembly GCF_006542625.1. Taxonomy (NCBI): domain Eukaryota; kingdom Metazoa; phylum Chordata; class Mammalia; order Primates; family Hylobatidae; genus Nomascus; species Nomascus leucogenys. The sequence goes on along the minus strand of NC_044381.1, from coordinate 41,943,251 downwards.
CTCATTTATGTGCTAACTAGCTTGTTCCCCAAATGAACTCATATCCCTGACCACTGTCCTGGGGGTGATGCTCCCCTGCCTCTCTGACCCAGTCCTGCACTCTGAGAACATCAAGGGACATGAGCTGAGGAGACCAGACCCCATGGTTAACATAAACACTGATCCAGATATCCCTCCCAGTTCTGAAGGAGAGTTGGCAGGAGCCCTGGTGCCCAGGAGAGGCCGCCCAGGCCTCAAGGATGGAGAAGGAGGCAGGCAGCAAGGACATGGGATCCACATGAGGACTGCTACCAGCTAACAGACTTTGCTACTCCTCAAAGGAACGAGCTCATTGGTAAGGCATCTAGCCCTTTCTGAAAACAGAATTTGTTCTGGGTAGATATTCCTATAGATAAAAAGGACTGGAATCTGAAGACAGCACATACCAGAACATGAAGACTTTAATTCAATGATTACCTAAAGCTGTCAAAGAGAGGAAATGACACCAACAATTCCTTAAACACACCCCTGCAGAAATATTACTATGAATGTATAATTAAAACGTGGGCTGGGCGCAATGGCTCACGCCTGTAATCCCAGCACTTTGGGAGGCTGAGACGGGCGGGTCACTTGAGGTCAGGAGTTCGAGACCAGCCTGGCCAACATGGTGAAACCTAGTCTCTACTAAAACTACAAAAATTAGCTGGGCGTGGTGGTGCATGCCTGTAGACCCAGCTACTTGGGAGGGTGAGGCAGAAGAATTGCTTGAACCCAGGAGGCGAAGGATGCAGTGAGCCGAGATCACACCACTGCACTCCAGCCTGGGCAGCAGAGTGCAAGACTCTGTCTCAAAAAATAAAAATAAAAATAAATAAATAAAACCTGGGCCAGCAAAGCCCATCCATGGAAAGAAAGTAATTCACCTTTTTCCAATTAAGGAACTATTTTACATAAGGCACCAGATAAAAATCAATGCCCAAATCCTCTCCTATATGTGTATTTTTAAAAATCTGGATTTTTTTAGAATGTTGATTTATAAGGCTAGCCTCAATATCTGAGCACATTGCCAACTATCTCTCAAATGTCTAGCACCTAACCTACTGTCTTTTATGCCAATACTTTTATGTCAATACAATGAGTATTGGCATAAAATCAAATGTAATCAAATCATTACATTTGAGTAAATGATCTGATGTGAGTAAGCTAAGAACACATAATGGTTTTTATCATTTAAACGTCCAGTATAACATATATATTCCAAAACGCCAGTGAGATAATTCAAATTGTAAAACTACAGCCCTATTGTAGTGGGAGATTCCTACTCAAAAGGCACTTTAATTTCCGTGCTTGGTGGTGGCGGGGAGAGGGCAGGAATGTAGCCTGTCTTATTTGCCACAATCTCTCCATCACCCAGTAGATAAATGGCAGTGACTTAGTAAAATACTCCCTAAATAAAATAAAATCAATAAAACACGTGATGAAAGAACCAGTGGGCATACCATCCTCTGGTTTGGTCGATGCCCTCGGCAATGAAGTCTGCAGGAAAAGCATCCTCAAACTCCCTCTTGTTTTCAAACGGGTAATGAACCTGGGCATAGGGCATGCTGCCACTCTCAAACCAACAGTCAAACACTTCAGAGATGCGGTGCAAGGATCCCTTCCCACAGCGTGAAGGAATGGTCAGGTGGTCAACACTAACAAACAGAAAAGTAGTCATTTTATTAACTGTAAGCATAACAGAACTTGCAGTTTAATTGCTAATAGGAAACACAAAACCCTGAAAAGATACTATACACATTTGCAAACAGAAATATCAGCAATTCTCAAAGGCTTCCAGAGAGCACCACGAATCCTCCATCTGAAAGGTTATGCACCATTCACCTCACATTTCACAGGGACAGAGGCCACAATACTGCAGTATGACATGAGTCATCAACAAAGTAATTCATCAAGCTAGTCACTTCCATGTGTGGCTCTGTAATCCGCTAGAGACCAGCTCTTAATAGGAGAATGATAAAACTGAAGTGAATCGAACATTTAGAAACTGACCTCTCTCTGTGGAGATCTGAGATCTTTGCTCCTGACAGTTCTTCAAGTTCTGCCACTGACCCAACGCATACCACCTGTCAAAAACAAAGTTCAACAGCAGGAGCTCCTTAGAGCCAAACAGAGCATACTGAGTTAATTTATATAGCATGCATGTTTAGTTTGAGAGACTGATAATTTTCTTTTTCCTTTTTTGAGATAGGGTCTCACTCCCACTGCCCAGGCTGGAGTGCAGTGGCGCAATCACAGCTCACTGCACCCTCAGCTTCCTGGGCTCAGGTGATCCTCTCACCTCAGCCTCCCAAGTAGCTGGGGCTACAGGCAGGCGCCACCTCACCCAGCTAATTTTTTGTATTTTTAGTAAACACAGGGTTTTGCCATGCTGCCCAGGCCGGTCTCAAACTCTTGGACTTGAGCTATCAGCCAGCCTCAGCCTCCCAAAGTCCTGCGATTACAGGCGTGAGCCACCCAGCCTGAGACTCATGATTTAAAGGCACATTAACACACCAATCTGGGCCGAAGGATAGTATTCGCTAATGTGGCTTCTCTCATGAAAGACACAGCTCAGTCTTAGTCTCTGAAGAGGCCAGGGTTGACACTGCTCCTGTTTCCACCCCAGTATCAAAGGGAGTCCCTACCTCGAGAGAATCTTAAACATTCATAGGCATACTCTCAATGGGTATTAAGGGTTTATTATGTGCAAATCGTCAAAGTAACCGGCATAAGTGAAACATCTTAGATTATTTCTCTAAGGCATTTTAGTTTCCTCCTGGCACCTGAATCTGGCTCATTAATCTAGAATCTTCCCAAGAAAAAGCTAGAGCTAAATTATAGTCATACAGTGCTTAATGGCAGGAATACATTCGGAGAAATGCATTGTTAGGGTGATTTCCTTAGGCAAACATCACAGTACACTTACATAAACCTAGATGGGCCAGGCGCGGTGGCTCACGCTTGTAATCATGGCACTTTGGGGGGCCGAGGCGGGTGGATCACGAGGTCAGGAAATCGAGACCACGGTGAAACCCTGTCTCTACTAAAAATGCAAAAAATTAGCTGGGAGTGGTGGCGGGCGCCTGTAGTCCCAGCTACTCGGAGACGCTGAGGCAGAATGGTGTGACCCCGGGAGGCGGAGCTTGCAGTGAGCCGAGATCGCGCCATTGCACTCCAGCCTGGGTGACACAGCGAGACTCGTCTCAAAAAAAAAAAAAAAACCTAGATGGGATGGCCTAAAACACACCTAGGCTATATGGTGGAGCCTATTACTTCTAAGCTACAAACCTGTACAGCATGTGGCTGTACCGAATTCTGCAGGCAACTGTAACACAATGGCAAATGCTCTGGTTTTCATATGGTTTGTCCCCAGCAAATCTCATGTTGAAACTTAATCCCCAGTGTGGCAGTATTGACAGATGGAGCCCAGTGGGAGGCATCTGGGTCATAGGATGGATCCCTCGTGAACAAATGCTCTCCTTCTGCAGTGAGTTAGTTCTCACTCTGTTAGCTCCTGTGAGAGCTGACTGTTGAAAAGAGCCTGCCCCCATCCCACCGTCCCTGTTTCTTCTCTTGCCATGTGATCTCTGATTACTCTGGCTCCTGTCCAGCCTTCCATCATAAGTGGATGCAGCCTGAGGTCCTCCCCAGATGCAGATGTCTAGTCTTGAACTTTCCAGTCATCCAGAATCATAAGCCAAATAAACTATTTTTCTTTATAAATTATCCAGCCTCAGGTATTCCTTTGTAGCTAAACAGACTAAAACGGAAGTATTTGAGTTTCTAAACATTAATAAACACAGAAAAGGCACAGTAACCACATGGTATCATAATCTTGTGGGACCACTGTCGTATATGTGGTCTGTCACTGACTGAATGACATTATGGGCGCATGACTATATTGTGCTTGGACCCGATTAAAGCAATCAGACAAAGCCACAGGATGCTAGGATTATATCCAGGTGAAGAGCTGAGAGATGGGGCTGGCTGGGGCACTCATCTGACAAGGGCCACACCAGTAGGAACTGCTGTGGGTTCTCACCCAGGGAGCTTCTGTACCTAGTGAACACTGGTGGTCTCTTTCTCTGCCCTTCCTGTGCAGTCCTGAAAAGTCCTCTGATTCAGCTACTTCACTGTTGCCTTTCAGGTCCCTATGGGAGATTCACCAAGGTCCCCAGGGTGCTGCTGCTCATCACTGCAACAATGCTGTCACCTTTGGACAGAAGGCCAAACACAGAGATCTATCTGTATAGTAAGTCCTCGCCTAATGTCACTGAGAGGTCCCAGTAGCTGGGACTAACTGGCGTGCACCACCATGCCTAGCTAATTTAACAAACGTTTTTGTAGAGATGGCACCTCATTATGTTGCCTAGGCTGGTCTCAAATATCTGGCCTCAAGTGATCTTCCTGCCTTGGCCTCCCTAAGTGCTGCGATTACATGTGGGAGCCATCACACCCGGCCTAAAGTCACAGTTATCAAGAACCTCTGTATGACATTAAGTGAGGACACAGTATATCCACATACATCTATATATCCACACACATCCTCTTCTTCATCTGATCTTAGAAGTTAAAGGTCTATAATGCTTTGGTAAATTTCTTTTCAAGTTTTCTTTTTTCATCATCTATAAAGTCAGTTTAACCATAAGCTAATAGTATACCTTAATGTAGGGGGAAGAAAAGATATCGGGGAAACACACACACACAAAAACATTTCAAGTGTGTATTTCCCTGAGAAAACTGTATCCTTTTATTTTTACAGAGGAAAGTTTTATTTATTTATTTATTTTTTTTTTTTTTTTTGAGACGGAGTCTCGCTCTGTCGCCCAGGCTGGAGTGCAGTGGCGCAATCTCGGCTCACTGCAAGCTCCGCCTCCTGGGTTCATGCCATTCTCCTGCCTCAGCCTCTCCGAGTAGCTGGGACTACAGGTGCCCGCCACCACGCCTGGCTAATTTTTTGTATTTTTAGTAGAGACGGGGTTTCACCGTGGTCTCGATCTCCTGACCTCGTGATCTGCCCGCCTCAGCCTCCCAAGGTGCTGGGATTACAAGCGTGAGCCACTGCGCCCGGCCGGAAAGTTTTATAAATTGTATTTAATTCAAGGAAAAAAGTTAAAAACCCCAGAAACAGATTGTCTTATGTCATGATTCTAGAAAGGAATAAAGAGGAAAAAAAGATGAAATAAGGGGCAAAGGAAAAAAAAACCCTATTCTTTTAAACCACATTCAGATTTCATGAACAAAATGCTTTAGCAAAAATCAACACAAGGAAATACTGCCCCGCCTCACCTCCTCAAAGTCATCGCTGACCCACAGTGGGATGGGGGTGCCCCAGTATCTGTTTCTGGAAATTGTCCAGTCACGTGCATCTTTCAGCCAATTTCCAAATCGTTTTTCTCGTACCAACTCTGGGACCCTGCAATAAACAGATCACATAACCAATCACATAAGAACATTAGCAATTCAAATATGGAAAAATTCAACATGTAAATAATATCCACAGGATATTATTTGTATAACGCTTTGTGGACCAGACACTCTGGAAACGTGGCGCTCACTGCAAAGAGAATGTCTTCTAAATGGACAGCATAGCACACCCAACAGTTTGTGCTGCCATCAATGACCTACATCCAATAGATTACCCCCCACAGTACACAGGCCTCCCATGTCCTCCTCCTCAACTGCAGTATGGCTGCCACATACCTCTAACCAGTCACCTTAACTCTAGCCAGCCTCATCCCATACAACTCTAGTCTTCACATTATCCTCACCATAGCAGTTTTACTGAACTCATTAAGCAAAGGCCAACAGGCCAGGGGATTGGTAGCTACTCTAGCAGCCCTCTCTATAGTCTCCTCTCTGGTCATCCTTGGTCTTGAATTTCAGGCTCTGGCAATGAGGCAAGTTCCCTAGAATCCTTCTCACTTAACTGGCTTTGCCCACGCCTGCCCTCTGCCACGCAGCCTTCCTCCCCTCTGCATCCATCCTCTTGCATCCCTCCCACTCCCAGGACTCTTTATTCCTTGAGGTTCAGCTTTGCAGAAATCCTTTTCAAGCACAAGGCTGAGTCAGGGTAGGCTACCAGACCTCCCCTTCTTCTCTTGGGCACTGCAGTTACTGCCCTATACTTCAAAGATCAGTTTATATGCTTGCACACCCTCGAGACTATCTTACTAATACTCTATATCTAGTATCGTACACATTAGGGGAACTAACTAGCTTACTAGCTCTAAAAATGAAAAGCTGTCTTTTGAGAAATCAAAACCACTCTACTAAGAAATATTAGAAAGCTACAGTTTATAACTATTTCCTTTGCTGCCCTGAGATTCTCCCCATTCTCCTAAACTCAAATACAGTTTTCTAGAGTCTAGTTGGGTCTTTGTGAGAAGTAAGAGTGGTGATTACCTTTCAAACTTGTAGTGAAAAACATTCATCTGAAATACACAGGTTCAAGCCTTGTTTCATTTTGTACCCAGAGGCTGAAATGATACCTCTTGGGCTATCAACTGCAGGACACATATCAGCTACAGAAAGCAAACGCTTCTGTGCTTAGAGCTTATCCATACAGCCAAGCACAGGGTACATCATCCACTGCAGGACTGACAAGAAAGTACAAATGGCTTTTGCAGGTATATCTGAAAATAATGTTTACTCTGAAAATGACTATTATTGAAGGCTAGCAAACTCTGGCAGTACAGCCATATTTTACCAAGGTCATTTCATTCCATAAATCGAATAAATGGTGGTTTATCATTTCCAATGAGTTTAAAAAGAAAAATACTCCCTTACATACTTTATCACAAGAAGGATGTTACTTCTGTTCTGTAACATTATTTGAATTATTTTGTGCTCCTAAACACACAGAAGAAAAGATAGCTATTATAATATACAATAAAAGATGGTTATTAAAATTATAACTTGGGGGAAGTGTAAATGATACTTACTAACCACATGACAAAAGACACTATGAAGAAACACATCTTACTGCTCACCAGTAGCACAGGTCATTGTTCCTTAGGAGCTGGTCCACCATGTTCTCCACTCGCACAAACCAGCTGGGCACTGCTTTGTAAATCAGAGGAGTGTCTGATCTGGGGAAGCAGAAACACACACATAGCTGCTCAGGTTGAGACTAGTAGGCACTAGGGTAAGACTGACTTTTCATGTCTTATTGACAGCGTCATCACTTACTTGGCCTTCTGCTAATATTCATTTTTATTATAGATAAAAACATCTATGACTTCAAAATTGGTCATATCTTTCCACAATAGTAAGAAAGGCAAAAACTAATACAAGAACAAGACTAGAAAAAAATAGTTCTGTTAGTGACAATTATCTAAGAAACAATGTCAACTTCAACTTCAGCACAGAAGAGGCAATGTGGAAACCAAACACGATGCAACTGAGCATTTCATTTTCACCCATAGTTTTATAGCATGCTCTTATATTAAAAGTTAAAATCACATTAAATTTTTCAATAAACTCTATTACAAAATTTTAGAGATGCTTCTCATCCTAAAAAAAATGTGGCCACAATACAAAACAGATTTGTACAGGTCTATTTTTCTCTCACAGTTCCTTAGGAAAGCAACATTTTTAGCCATTCATAAAACTGTCCTAGACCAGGCACTGTGGCTCATGCCTGTAATCTCAGCACTTTGGGACGACAAGGTGGGAGGATTATTTGAACCCAGTAGTTTGAGACCAGCCTGGACAACATGGCAAAACCTCATTTCTATAAGAAATGCAAAAATGAGCCGGGTGTGATGGTGCCACCTATATAGTTCCAGCTACTCCAGAAGCTGAGGTAGGAGGATTGCTTAAGCTGGTGAGGCGGAGGGTGCAGTGAGCTGTGATTGCGCCACTGCATTCCAGCCTGGGCGTCAGAGTGAGACCCTGTCTCAAAACAACAACGAAAACAAACAAAAAACCCAATCTCCTAAAAATGAAATAAGAAGGCGGCTTCCCAAACCAACTCTAAAGGATACAAGTGAGATGAACACCACAAATAAGATGGAATGGGCACATATAGTAAGTGTAAGCCCAGACGATGGAAGCTCTAGCTACAACACAGTCTTTGTTTCTTCTGACCTCCAGCAAAAAGGGTAGCTGTGAGTGAAGGTGGTGGCAACCAGAAGTCGGCCTTGTTCCTTCAAAGTCCTGATGATACTTTTGTCAGCATCCTATTAAAAAAAATTAAAATTTAGCCATTAAAACATACTATAATACTTAGGAACAATATATTACTAGAATCTGATACCTTGTTATGAATAAAAGGCACAAATAACAAATATTATTAATTATTTTTAGTCACTAACTTTAAGTAATTTTCAAGTACATTCCACAACATTTAAGGTCATAAAGTTTTTCGATCTGAAATGATTACCCCAAGGTCACAAAGGTGCTTCATGAGGCATAAACTGGAGTTTTTCTGATCTCTCCCCGTGAAATTTCAGCATGCTTCCTCTAAACATATGAGACCCTCTGAACGTAACTGATAACATCTATATTTATGGATTTTATGTGATGACAAAACTAAATAAAAACTTCCTAGAAGAATTACAATACAATTATAAATGATGATAGAGACTAATCAGAAGTAACAGACACCCTTCTATGCTATATGGATTACAGACCTTTACATACTGTCCTGCAAAATCTGTCACCTCTGCTGTGAAGCAGCCTGAAGCATCCACAGGGCAAACGGGGAGTGAGTCTTTCCGAATAATGTTAAAGTCCATACAGACCCGATAGTCATCCTGAGAAAAGGCAAAAGGGAGGGAAGAATAAAACAGTCTATGTATGGGTGTGAGCATGATATAACAGATTCCCAAGATAATTGTTCTATATTGTAACATATACATGTCATCAACTTTGTCCTGTAAACTGAAGGTAACTCAAGACCATTCGGAGAATCAGACCCACACAGTTGGATAGGAGTTAGATCATCCAGCCCAGTCTTCTCAAATGTTATTTCCCAGACCTCCATATGTAGCAGAGTATCCACTAAATGAGAAGATAGACGACATACATCAATTTTTTTAAGTGAAAGGAATTCAGAAAGTAAATGAATAAAGAATGGCTATTTCATAAGCAGATCAGCCACACAGGAATGTTTTAAAACTAAATCTAACTTGATTTATAACAGCAGCACACACATCTGAAAAACCAAAATACACACAAGTATTAGGCATGGCCTGTTAGTATTACATGATGCTTAATGTACATTTGGATTTGCACCCTCTCAAGGAAGACCCCAAAGGATGGCAACACTGATCCTTTGAAAAGTATTTACTTTTCAAACAAGCAAACTGGGCCTCAATTGGCATTGCTTATACCATGATACTTCAGGAAGATATTCTGAAGACTGTTTACAATAATTAAAGCAAATGCTTAGCAAAGTGCTATGTGAGACAGTATTCTGAGCACTTTACACATGCTCACTTAAACCTCACAATGCTCTTAAACAAAGTGGCATGAAAAACAAACAAACAAAACACCTCGCCATGATCCTGCAAAGAAGGCAGACAGATGTTCTAGGTTTTCACCAGGTGCTCCCCTCACATAAACTAGCAATCATTCCTATTTTACAGGTAGGAAAGTCAAGGTACCAAGAAGTAACTCAGCTATGAAGCAGCAATGCTAGGATTCAAAACCAAACAGCTTGGCTCCAGAGTCTATAGTCTTCATCACTGTTTTATGATGCCTAAATATAAAATTAAAGAGACTGCCTTATGTTGGTAAACCACACTCTGGGTTGACTCCAAGACAAGCTGGAAAGCTGACATGCTTCCACCTGGATCTGTGTTCACCTCTCCCTGTGCTGAGGCTGACTGGTGTGGTGTCATGTGGGTGGACAGGAAAAGCCCCTAAATGCAGCAATTTGAACCACTGAGTGTGGAGCAAGTAACTTTACCCAGTGCATTAAGCTAAGAGCAGCATTCCTGAATGCATCCAGAACCAGTGATGTTCAACATGATGACACACAAGTGTACAGACTCTGCGGAGATCAAACACTACCCTTGCCTGGTGAAGAAAAGTGCAACGGAAGGCCTCTCAGAAAATGTTTACCAAGGCCGGGTACAGTGGCTCACGCCTGTAATCCCAGCACTTCAGGAGGCCGAGGCGGTCAGATCACCTGAGGTCAGAAGTTCGAGACCAGCCTGGCCAACATGGTGAAACCCCGTCTCTACTAAATATACAAAAAATAAGCCAGGCATGGTGGCAGGTACCTATAATCCCAGCTACTTGGCAGGCTGAGGCAGGAGAAACGCTTGTACCTGGGAGGCGGAGGTTGCAGTGAACCAAGATTGCACCATTGCACTACAGCCTGGGCAACAAAGGGAGACTCTGTCTCAAACAAACAAACAAACAAAAAAAGTTTACCAAATGGTGTTAAAGGCTATAGTTTAAAGAATGAATCTTCTATAACATTAACATGCACAGCATTCAGAATAGAGATATAACTCTAGAGTTAATGACAAACACCCACAATTAAAAAAGAAAAAGAAAACCTCAGGAGGCTGAGGCAGGAGAATCGCTTGAACCCAGGAGACAGAGATTGCAGTGAGTGGAGATCCTGCCACTGCACTCCAGCCTGGGTGACAGAGCGAGACTCCATCTCAAACAAACAAATAAAAAACCCTAAGCTACAATTCAAAACCAAGAAGTTACCTTTTTATTATCTACTAACAGTGGGGTAACCATACCAGTTAATTGACCCTAAAATGATAATGAACAATATTTGACTAGTTCCTAAAACTCTTAAGTAGTATTATCAAGAATGCTTCCTTCCATCAAAATGGACCAGGTATTAGGTGATTATTAAGGAATTGCTGACTTTATTGGATACTTATACTGAAAATAAAAGTCCCTATCAGTCAGAGATGCAGCTAGAATTACTTATACACGAAAGACATGAGGTTGAGGGTTTGCTTTTAAATCCTCCAGCCAAAATAAAAAAGTGTGCTACTGTACAGAGGAAGAAAACAAGAGAGATTACCAAAAACTGAGATTTAATGCAGCTGGATGATGTGAAAAAAATAATTATAATATTTTCTTTTGTGTATGTTTCAAGATTTCCATAATAAAAATTCAAGTGATGGTTACACTAAAAGCCCAGATTTTACTAATATACAACATATCAATGTAAAAAAAATTGCACCTGTACCCTCTACATCTATAAAAGTAAAAAAATCCCAGAGATTAAGCATGAAAGCAAAATGGCAGATGAGAGCAGACTACTGTCACTGCCTTTTAGAACAAAGTCACATTTCGAATCCCTCTCACTGACAAAACAATCAAGCCTAGAGGAATGTGTATGTAGGTGCTACACCATGCTACAGAGGAGGCAAAAGAAGTCCAGAAAGGCCAGGAAACTTACCCAGGAACTGCCCGTTAGTGGCAGTGCCATGATTTAAAGTGAGAGGTGGTTTACTGTAAAGCATGTGCCTTTATGTTATTCTGTTTTTATTCATACACAAATTACATGAAAATGAATGTGTTTTTAGAAAACTTATTCTGGTCAAAATATAAAATTAACTGTAGAGTACTGTTTTGAGGGGAGAGGTCAGATTCCCCCTTCTGAACATTTAATTAAGAACACAGCAGAGGTGATGGGAATGGTCTGTATCTTGGTGGCTGAGGCACCTGCACGTCTCTAGATGCCTGTCAAAACTCATAGAACTGAACACCAAAAAGAGTTTACTGGATTTGGCCCACTCTTTCCAGAAATCAGCTTAGGATAAAAGGGAATTACAGATGCAAATTTTACAAGCCATCTTGCAGGCAGTGAGCCAGAAAAGAGGCCAACCTGGTAACCCAACATGATGAGACACATGACTCCGCATCTACGAAAAGTGGCTACCGACATACTCAAATACATTTGCCAGACTTATGCTACTCACAGCACCGAAGTAAGGAGCTTGGTGGACAACCCCTGTGCCTTCCTCTTCCTTCACATAGTCGTCAACAAGCACAGTGAAAGCACCATTCTCTTTACACTGGAAAGAAAGGACAGCAGGCTTCAGGGATGAAACATTACTGTGTTACAATGTTAACTTTCTAACAGTTTTTCCTAAGCACCTGAAAATGCTTTTAATGGGTAATATTATTTTCAGAAATAGAAAAGAAAGAATAATGCAAGCTGGGAAGAAATATGCTAATTCAATACATTTTTCCCATAAATAAAAAGTTACCACTCATAAATGAAATAAATACCTGGAGAATGGCAGATAAAAATTTCTAATTTCCTTGGTTACAAACTGATATTTTTCATTAGTTGTCCCTCCCCAAACTTTTTGCTCCCAGTATGCAGTTTAGGATACAGTCTCAGAAAGCATGCTCCCTAAATTGTTCACTTCCTGGTACATTTTCAATCACTGCATATGTTTTGCTTCTCTTTCTCCTTTTGACTCAGCTCAAGTTATTCAGTCATAAAGGCAAATCTTGAAAGGAACAGGTGGGAGCCACGAGTAGTAAGTTCTACTTACAGGTACTCCACCACCTTAATACTCAGGGGAAATGTGTTCAATTTCATTTCTTTGCAACAGCAATATCATCATGTTAATACATATAATGCTTACAGATCTACTCTTTCTACTTTCATCTTTTTACATTTCTTTCCACAAACCCTTGTTTCTGCCAAACTGGCCCTTTGATGTCCTTCCTTTTTGCATTGGTAAAACGTACTTTCACAAATGATTTTCACATTTAACTCCTATAATTCTGTGAGCAAGCTATTAGTATTCCCATGTTTTAAAAATATTCTGGCTGTATTTGCATTTCACAGATGAGCAAACTCAGAACAAAGATTAAATTTAGTCTTATCCAAATCACACAACTAGCAATGATGAAGCCAGGACATGGAACAGGTCTTCTGGTTGCAAATGCAATGTTATTTTCAATTACATCACAGCACTCGGTTTCTTTGGAACTTAAAACTAAACTTGAAAAATAATCATAAAATTTTAATTGTTGTAACCTAAATCATCTTCAAACATTTTAGAAGTCATGGTATGATAGGTGCTGAAACTTCGATAGTTTAAACAGAAAGACAGAATACATGGGTCCTTAGAATTACGTGTATACTTAGTTACATGTTCTATACTTAGAAGCAGTATAGACAAAGTCACTGCATCTTGTCTCTCAGGGTCTACTTTGGGCCTACCCAGGCCATGGCTGGGCTGCTTTCACCTGGGTCAGTAGATACCAACCACCAGGAGTGGCAGTGCTGCTCCACAGGCAGTGTCCACTGACTCAGCTTCCCTTGATATTTCACAACAGGTATATTTCAGTGAACATCAGATGATTCTGTCCTGGGTCAAATGATTTATAGTACTTGCCAAAAGTCACCAAAGGTTTCAGGTAGTTTAAGAAGCTTATTTAATGAGTAGGTGTTACTCAACTTAATATGTACCAAGTGCATATTCCAGATAGACCTCTACTTAACCTGAAGTTCCTGTCTAGTGTATCCATGTGCATTTTTTCAGGGGGTTGAGTTTTTGGGTTCTCAATAGGTTTTGTGATTCAGAAAGGTGAAGAGTCACTGATCCAGTGGAAGAGATTTTAGATAACAAAAAAAATACAACATAAAGTATGTTAAGCTACATGATAGGAGAATGGAATGAAGTAATGACATTTTTCCAAGAGAGAAACCAAAGATGCATTTCAGAAAACTTTCAGATGACATCTGAGTTCAGACTTGAAGGATGAGTTAACTCAGCAGATATCAACATAAGAAAAAGATAAAGACTTTTAAAATGGTAGGAAAACTTAATTTAAAAAAGGCAGGGAAGCAGGAAAGGGAAGAGCCAGTTTGACTGAATAAAGGATATGACTGAAGTAATGTGGGAGGATGTGGTCAGGAAGCAGGTCTGCCACACACCGACTGGGGAGGGCACATCCCGAATGCTGGGAAGTAACTAACGCCTGTAGGGAGGAATGGGATGAGGGCAGAGCATATGGAAATCCACTGGGCAGCAACGTGGGAGGAGGAAGAAGGCTATTACGTAGGCAACGAGAAATGTGGGAAAACACTCAAGAGGCACAAAAGTGAAGAGGCAGGTAACAGACACACTGTGGATAGGGCCGAAACCACAGAGGTCTCCTGAATCAACCAGACTCTCCCCACATGGAACAGAAACAACAGAGGGTTCAGTGAACATTTTCTTCTGGGATAGGATGTAAGTGATATGTCCAGTTGATTATTATTTCCACATAACCATAAGGCCAGGTCTGCTCATTATCTCATTTCAAGACCTTTAAATAAGGATGGAGGAATTCCTCTTTGACATTATTCTTTCGGTGAGAGAGTGTCGGAGTGGGGACAACAGGGTTTGCAACTGTACCTGTGGATTCTCCATTGTCAGAAAATGAAACCACATAAAACAACTTTATGACTCTGAAGAAACTAAGATGCTAAATGTATGAGCTCTGTCGTGGTGCCTACATTTAAAACACCTCCATGATTAACCTCCTTGAAATAAAATTGTGTTTACCTTCACACACGATGTTTTACTGTGATTACTATTGAAACTTTGTCAAAACAAACAAACAAAAACCTCAATAAATACCCTGGGTGATATGTAGACTACATATAATAAAAATAAACACCTAAAAACCCAATCAAATGTAAAGTGATTCCTCATACAATTTGAGAAAAATACTCAAATAAAAAATCCCAGCTTGGCCGGGCACTGTGGCTCACGCCTGTAATCCCAGCACTTTGAGAGGCCAATGCAGGTGGATCACGAGGTCAGGAGTTTAAGACCAGCCTGGCCAAGATGGTGAAACCCCGTCTCTAATAAAAACTACAAAAATTACAGCATGCCTGTAATCCCAGCTGCTCGGGAGGCTGAGGCAGGAGAATCGCTTGAACCTGGGGGGCAGAGGTTGCAGTCAGCCAAGATCGCACCATTGCACTCCAGCCTGGGCAACAGAGCAAGACTCTATCTCAAAAACAACAACAACAAAAAATCCCAGCCAGGTGCAGTGGCTCATGCTTGTAATCCCAGGAGTTCAAGACCAGCCTGGGCAGCATAGCGAGATTCTGTCTCTACAAAAAATTTAAAACTTAGCCAGGTGTGGTGGTGTGTGCCAATAGTCCCAGCTACTTGGGATGGGGCGGGGGAATCACTTGAGCCCAAGAGGTCGAGGTTGCAGTCAGCCGTGATTGTGCCACTGCACTCCAGCCCAGGGGACAGACGAGACCCTGTTTAAAAAAACAAAAAATCCTCTAAAACAAGAAAGCAACACAAACAATTTAATTTTGTTGGCACTAAAGCAGACTTTCTGGATTCAGGTACACTCATAAAAGTAATGTCAATTCCACTTCTCACAACACTCCAGCTATCAAATAATCAGATTGTGGAGAGTGTCCACAGTAGTGGTCCCTAAGCTTACCTTCACGAAATAGTCAAACAGGGGCCTGTACTTCTTGCCTTTGAGACAGGCACCAGGAAATCTAAAAAAGGAGAAAGGCAAACTCACAATTAGATTAAAATCAAATATGAGGCTGCAGCCACATCAAGCTACCACTCCCCTCTGGTTTACTGGCTTCTTAGCCCTAGCCATTAATGCTGTAATGTGTGATTGCAAAGTACTTAGTATACTATTAGTACTTAAAACTAAATCTGAATAATGCAAGCTTTTGAATAAAGTTTCTTTCTTTTTAAAACTAAAGACACACACACAGACACATGCACACAAACACAGAGCAACTATTTGAATATTCACCTTTCAAGGATCTCGTAGTCACTCTCCAATTTATAGAGGGCTGACAATCTGGCTTCCATTAAAATGAGTAATCTTCCTCTGGCAACATCTATGAGAAAAAGGAAAAACATGGACTTGGGTTATATTCTGAACTTGGCTGATTCTAAAGACATGCATCAAGCATACTTTTTCCCTGAGGAGCTCCTCTACCATGTGCCTCTAGTGTACCCAGTACTCACAGACAAATACTGCAAAGAACACTATATGGTATACTGCTTCCCAAACATGAAAATGACAAAAACATCAAATGCATGTAGGCAGTTGGTAGTTATTATTTATCGCTCAGATATACCCATTTTAAGTAAATCTTTATTTTTTCCTTCATAGGGTAAACGAGTCAATGTTTAAAAATAACATTGACAAAGTAGCTCACAAATTGAGTGCCACATATTATCACCCCCTCTCAGACATTCTCGTTTGGGTGTCTATTGATCCGGATATTTTTCTATGTATATACTAACAAACATATAAGTAAATGTGTAAGTTCTTTTTATTTTTCTAATTGAGGTAATATTCTATCTGGTTTTGTAGCTTTTCACTTCATAAACTGTCAACATCCTTCCAAGTATTAGCACATACAGACTTTTCTCATCCCTTTAAAGAGCTCTATGGGGCTCCATTTTATAGAGGTACGAGTTATTTCTAACGAATTGACAGACACTTAAATTGCTTTCAAATTTTCACTACTATGAACACTGGGATGATAAATGTCCTTGATGTATCTGTGCACCCTTATTGTAAGTGTTTCTGGAGGATACCTGGGGCATCCTAGGAAAAGAAAAGCTGGAGCAAATGTAAGAACAGTTAAAACTTTGATACTGAAAATCTAGGCCAATTTAAACTCTCATCCTAAGTTATGATATTACACATCTGAGATTTACTAGAGCCTATGTCATATATTTAGTTCACTATAAGAAAAATGAGTATCTATGGGTCATTGTAAAAGCCTTTGCAATTTATTGAAAAACTGCTATGAATAAGGCTGCCACTCCCTAGCTCTGACCTCATAGGAACTTCATTGTAAGTGGAGCCCACATTTTCTGATAAAGCTCAGATACAAAGTCTGGAAAGCACAAGAGTTATACACAGGTAGATGGGTGATGTGTTTCGAGATCTCAGTCGGGTGGCTGATGAGATTGTCAAGCTCACCATAGAATGCCCAGTGACCCAACAGTGACACAGGGAAATTGTGCAGATGGGACTGTCCTTGCTCCAGAGAAACAACTGCAGACAGGCCTCTTTGTGGCCAACAGGTCTTTCCAGTAGGTCAACTCTTAGTCCTATTTGCTCCCAGGAAAGAACAATAAAAAACTCCCTCTGTACCTTTTTACTGATACCCAATCTTTCACCATTCCTTTCTCAATATTTTTCCCTTGCCAGCACAAGCTATTGTTCAATCAACTTGACTGTTTTAATACAACTATTTTAAAAAATCATGGTAACCATTCTTACACAGCATTAAATACATCTACAATGTTGTGTAATCATTACAATTATCAATACCCCAACCTTTTCATTTTCCTATACTGAAACTCTGTACTCATTAAACAATAACTCCCCCTTCCCTCCCAGCCTCTGTCAACCACCATTCTACTAGTCTTTGCTCTCTGAATTTCATTTCTCGATACCTCATATAAATAGAATCATGTAGTGTCTTGTCGTTTGGTGACTGGCTCATTTTAATTAGCATAATGTCCTCCAGGTTCATTCAAGGCATAGCCTGTATCAGAATTTCCTTCCTTTTTTAGGCTGAATAATATTCCATTGTATGTAAATACCCTATTTGGTTTATTCATTTATCCAATGATAGACACTTGGGTTGCTTATATCTTTTGACTATTGTGAATAATGCTACTATGAACATGGGTGTACAAATAACTGTTCAAGACTGCTTTCAATTTTTTGGAGAAAACACTCAGAAGTGAAATTGCTGGGCCATAGTGTAATTCCGTTCAGCTTTTTGAAGAAATGTCACTGCCTTCCACAGGAGCTGCGCCATAGCTTTTTTCCTGGCAATGAGTTTTTCTCTTTTTCTTTTACTGCCACAATACTACCAAACCTGAAGGTATATTTGTTCACAAGGTACCAATCTTCTTTTTAAATCTTGGAAAGGCCCTCGTTGAGACTGGTAACTCTCTACCAGGGGACATTTGAAAGGCAAAAAGTTCTCAAGTTCTGGTGCCAATTACTAGTAACGACATGATGCCACATCGCTGAATCTTAGATTCATCATCTGTCACAGGGGCATGGTATGGAAAAACGTACTGAAATTATAACTGGAAATTATAAGAAAATTTTATGTTCTACTTTTTATATCTCTGTGCTATTTTAATTGTTGTGTTACTTTTCAATTAGAAATGAAAACAAATGTTTAAAGTTATTTTTCTACTTAAGTCAGATTCTTTTCAAATAATTATATTCTTCATGCAAAAAAGAAAGGTAAGCTTTCCTATTTTCCAAAATAAAAAATTATCTTATCCATATTAATCATAAGTAACCAGCCTCCCATTTACCTTTAATTTTCACATATTGCATTTCTGGATTAACACAGACAGCAAGGTTACTAGGTAGAGTCCAGGGAGTGGTTGTCCAAGCAACTAAAGATATAGTTTCATCTTCTTCCAAAGGGAAAGTTACAAATACTGAAGGATCTTGAACATCCTGAAATAAGTTGAGGTAAAGTATTGTTTTACAAATCCACAATGACAGACACCTAAGAAAAAGGAACTGATCCTAAAGAGGAATAAAACAAATCGTCAGGTTAAACCTAAGAAACCACTTACCAGACTTACAAAAAGAAAACAGCAAGAAATTACAAGTAAAAAAAATTTTTAAATACTTTAAAAAATGTTTTAATCACCACCTTAGTAGTCACAAAAATAAGTCTTTTGACACCTGGTGACTTTTTTTTTTTTTTTTTAGATGGAGTCTCACTCTGTCACTAGGCTGGAGTACTGTGGTACAATCTTGGCTCACTGCAGCCCCTGCCTCCTGGGTTCAAGTGATTCCCAAGTAGCTGGGATTACAGGTGTATGCCACCACACGTGGCTAATTTTTGTATTTTTAGTAGAGATAGGGTTATTCCATGTTGGTCAGGCTGGTCTCAAACTCCTGACCTCAGGTGATCCTCCCACCTCAGCCTCCCAAAGTTCTGGGATTACAGGCATGAGTCACCGTGCCTGGCCTCTGGTAACCTTTTAAAGTAATGTCTAAGTAGGAACATATGATGGAGGTTTCAGTATTATGATCATCTATTTTGTAAGTCCATGAAGAGTTAGATCAAAAAGATAACTGTTCTGGAATATGGTTATCTTTTTGCCCAAAATACCAAAAAGATCCTACTAAAGCAACACATACTTGAAATTGTAATAGACCCATAAAAATTCAGCTCATTAAATAAGAACAAGATTGTCTCCAACTTTACGGCTATGTTTCAATACAAAAATATCTAGGATTTAAAAATAAATAGCTCTAAGGTAGGAAAAAAAAAATCAATCCCCAACAAAAACCAACTGCAATTTAAATAAAATGACACGAGAGCTGTTAGTCACATGTAAAATATCAGACAAACCTGAAATAAGAAACACTACTATTGGCCTGTACCTCCTCAAATATGTCAGTATAATGAAGCATAAAGAGACTAAAGAGCTCTTTAAGATTAAAGAAGGCTGGAGACATACCACTGCATGAAGCACACAATGTAGGTCTTTTTTCTTTTTCTTTCCTTCTTTTTTTTTGTTAACTATAAAGGACACTGCTGGGACAAGCAGAACCCAATAAGATCTACACATGAGGTAATATAGCATCAATGTTAATTTTCTAACTCCAGTTATTTCAAACAATGTTACTGATCTTAGGAAATACATAGTTTTTAGAGGAAAAGGGCCATAATGCCTGCAACTTACTCTCAAAGGGTACAGTGCCCCACTCCCACAAAAAGACAGAAGGATAAAGCAAATGTGGTAAAAGGTTAACAATTAGGCAATCTAGTTGAAGGATATAAAGAACTCTCTACTTTTCTGTGAGTTTGAAACTACATCAAAATTAATTTTTTCTTTTCTTTTTTTTTTGAGATGGAATCTCACTCTGTCACCCGGGCTGGAGTGCAGTGACGTGATCTCAGCTCACTGCAACCCCCACCTCCTGGGTTCAAGCATTCTCCTGCCTCAGTTTCCTGAATAGCTGGGACTACAGGTGTGCACCACCATGCCCAGCTAATTTTTGTAAAAAATTAAAATTTTTTAGGCAGGGCACGGTGACTCATGCCTATCATCTTGGCACTTTGGGAGGCCAAGGCAGGAGGATCGCACAAGCTCTGGAGTTTGAGACCAGCTGGGGCAATATGGTGAGATCCCATCTCTACAAAGATAAAAAAATTATCTGGGCATGGTGATGCACGTCTGTGGTCCCAGCTGCTCAGGAGGGTGAGGCTGGAGGATCACTTGAACCCAGGAGGTCAAGGCTACAGTGAGCTGTGTTTGCACCATTGCATTCCAGCCTAGGTGACAGACTGAAATCCCTTCTCTAAAAATAAATAAAAGTTTTAAGCCAATACATATATATGTATATACACATATATACATACACATATATATATATACACACATATATACATACACATATATATATATATTTTTTTTTTTGAGACAGAGTCTAACTCTGTCACCCAGGCTGGACTGCAGTAGCACACTTTCGGCTCACTGCAGCCTCAACTTCCTGGGCTCACGTCATTCTCTTACTTCAGCCTGCAGAGTAGTTGGAACTAAAGGTTCACGCCACCATGCCCAGCTAATTTTTGTAATTTTAGCAGACATGGGGTTTTGTCATATTGCCCAGGCTGTTCTCCAACTACTGGACTCAAGCAATCCACCCAACTCGGCCTCCAAAAGTGCGGGGATTTTAGGTGTGAGCCACTGTGCTTGGTCAGGTCAAAAAAAATTTAAAAACCCTTGGTTAACAATCAATACACAGACCGCCTAGAATAGAGGTCAGCAAACTATGGCCCCGGGCCAAATCTGGCTCATCACTTGTTTTCATGCAGTGGGTGAGTTAAGAATGGTGACAAAATTAAGAACACTTTGCCTGAAAAGCCTAAAATATTTAATTTGCAGAAGTTTCCCAACTCCAGTATTAGAACTAAACATTAAGTATACTCTGTGACTCACCTGGGCGTGGTGGCTTACGCCTGTAAAAATACCAGCACTTTGGGAGGCCGAGGCAGGTGGATCAACTGAGGTAAGGAGTTCAAGACCAGCCTGGCCAAGATGGCGAAACCCTGTCTCTACTAAAAATACAAAACTTAGCTGGGCGTGCTGGCGGGCACCTGTAATCCCAGCTACTCGGGAGGCTGAGGCAGGTGAACTGCTTGAACCTGGGAGGAGGTTGCAGTGAGCCGAGGTCACACCACTGTACTTCAGCCTGGGCATCAGAGTGAGACTCTGTCTCAAAAAAATAAAAATTAAAACAAAGTATACTCTGACTCGATAATTCCACTACTTGTTATATAACCAACTGAAACGTGTACAAGACCTAAAAGACAACAGTCACCATGTGTTTAAGTCTTGGTAGATCCTGATTAAAAAAATAAAATAAAATAAAATAAAATGTAACCCCTTGGGAAATGATTAATTAGAAGTATGAACTGATGATGTTTAGGAATTAAATAATTCAAGAATATTAAACTAAAAAGTATTAAAGGTGGCTGGGTGCAGTGGCTAACATCTGTAATCTCAGCACTTTGGGAGGCCAAGGCGGGTGGACTGCTTGAGCCCAAGAGTTCAAGACCAGCCCAGGCAACATGGCGAAACCATCTCTACAGAAACACATAAATTAGCCAGGTATGGTGGTATGTTCCTAGTCCCAGCTACTCAGGGGGCTGAAGGGGGAGATCACTTGAGCCTGGGAGGTCAAGGCTGTGATTAGCCGAGATAGTGCCACTGCACTCTAGCCTGGGTGACATAGTGAGACCCTATCTCAAAACAACAACAACAACAAAAAGGTAACTGCTGATGACTTTTTAAGGTGTGACAACAAATGCTAATATGGCAATGTTTAAAGAAGATAAACATTATTTATGAAAGATCTATACTGGATTATTTCTTGATGAAATAATATGATACCTGGAATTTGTTTCAAAATTGGAAGTAAAGTGGGAAAGAATATGTGTATGAATGAGGCAAGATTAGCCAGTCATTGGTTGCTGGGGGCCTTAATGGGCTTACAGAAATTAATTATACCATTCTGTCTACTTTTGCATGTCCCTGAAACTGTCCACATTCAAGTGTTTTAAAAAACAACCAAACAGGCTGGGCGCAGTGGCTCACACCTGTAATTCCAGCACTTTGGGAGGCCAAGGTGGGTGGATCACAAGGTCAGGAGTTCAAGACCAGCCTGGCCAAGATGGTGAAACCCTGTCTCTACTAAAAATGTGTGGTGGTGGGCACCTGTAATCCCAGCTACTCCAGAGGCTGAGGCAAAGAACTACTTGAATCCGGTAGGTGGAGGCTGCAGTGAGCCAAGATCGCGCCACTGCACTCTAGGCTGGGCGACAGAGCAAGAATCCGTCTCAAACAAACAAACAAACAAAAACCAAATATAGCAATATATTAAGATTTGACAAACGTAAGCCTTGGAAACCTTGTGTTTACTGTATTATTCTCTACATTGTTAAGTGCTTAAAATATTTTACTAAAAAAATACAAACATGAGCACAATCAGAGTTGGTAAGGAGATAATAGAAATCATCATACCTGCCTTACAAGGATTTACAAAGATCAATCAAACAGGATATGTGAAAGCATTCTATAAAGAAAAAGTGCTTTGAAAGGCAAATTTTACTAATGTAATCTTCAAACCTAGGCCATGAAACAAGAATTCCAAACAAGTCAATATCCTTTAAAAACAGACGGTCAGAGAAACTCTCAAAACTGTAAACAACTCAGTACACACACGAGAAGAGATGATTCACATTTCAGAAGACTCACTAATATATAATATCTGTCTAGATATGGTATAGCAGTACACTCTGTAAACATCAAACATGTCTAAACACCTCAATCATAGCAACAACTGATTCTATTTCATCAGAGGAAAAATAGTATCATTTTGCATCTCAAATTAATTTTTTTCCAAATACCGTTAACAAATAAATGGTATCATGAGGTCCCAGATAAGGCATAAAATTACCCAACCCTTAAGAAACGATGACTACAGGAAGTATGTCAAAGCTGGACTTGTGAATCCAACAGAGAGGCACAAAAATATGGTCAAAACAAGCAAAACCTATCACGTCATAAATCCAATGTGGAAAGAAAATCCCCCATCTTAACAGAGCCTTAGTATACTAACTGGCAATATTTCCAGCAGTCAGTAAGAAGTGGTCAAAGTGACTGATGTCGTGGGCAACATTCCACACTGGGTCTACTTGGGAATACCTACTGTGATCATAACTATGCAACTTCCACCTACAGAACTCAATGCTGAATAATGTCTCTACATTTCACATACCTTATAATTCTGGTGTGACTCGAAGTTGGAAAGTGGAGTGTTACATGCGGTAGAGAAGGGCATGACTTTCACACCTCTATAAACAAGGCCTTTATCATAGAGCTGTTTGAAGACCCACCTGGTAAGAGATGGAGTTTTACAATTACAGAACCAAAATTCTACTTCTGAAAATACAAACATTTATGCCATTTTCTTTTTAGAGTTTCTGTCTGCCAAATAAGTGGAAAAACAACGTCTTTCATTGGGAGACTGGCTGGTAAATTATAACAGATCAACATAGTAAGACATCAGGCAGACATTAAAATGCTAATAACTACTGATACTGAATGATGTTTAAGACATAATGTTGATTAAGAGAAGCAACTGGCAGGCTGGGTGCAGTGGCTCACGTCTGTAATCCTAGCACTTTGAGAGACCGAGGTGGATGGATCACCTAGGTCAGAAGTTCGAAACCACCCTGGCCAACAAGGTGAAACCCCATCTCTACTAAAAATACAAAAAGTAGCCAAGCATGGTGGCGGGCACCTGTAATCCCAGCTACTCGGGAGGCTGAAGCAGGAGAATCGCTTGAACCTGAGAGGCGGAGGTTGCAGTGAGCCAAGACTGCACCACTGCCCTCCAGCCTGGGCAACTGAGCGAGACTCAGTCTCAAAAAAATAAAAATAAATGTCCTACATTCAAAAACAAACCTGTTCCCAAAGATTTTCAGAGAAATAACTATGGACTCAAAAATAAACTGATTCATGCTAGTGCATTTTTCCAATAATCAATACAAGAGAATATTTATAGAATATTTATCATATTTACAATTTTAAATAAACCTACCAGACAGATTCCATGAATTCTGGATACAGAGTTTTATAGTCATTGTCAAAGTCAATCCATCGGCCAAGTCTGCTAACAGTAGACTTTAAAATATTAATATTAGAACAGTATTAGACAATGATATTTATAATTGTACATCAACGTGTGTTTATTTCTACTGTCACCACATATAAAATTCTGGGAAAACAGAATAATCAATGGTAGAGGTAAATCTATACTGCCAACAACATACTATGTAAGGTTAAGAACCAGTTTTCTTGGCATTCATCCTACATGCACAGAATGTTATTTACAAGTATAAATATTCATTTATAAAAGTCTACCAAATCCACCACTTGGCAAATATCACAGGTATAATTATTACTGGCAAAAACCATCCACGGATGTTAAAATTAATAAGTG
Organism: Nomascus leucogenys; assembly: GCF_006542625.1. Lineage (NCBI taxonomy): Eukaryota > Metazoa > Chordata > Mammalia > Primates > Hylobatidae > Nomascus > Nomascus leucogenys. The sequence continues at coordinate 41,918,726 of NC_044381.1, read as the reverse complement.
AATGTATGACAAGAAAAAGAATATTTGGAAAGAATCTCCCCACAAAATACTTATTAATTACAAAGGAAAAACTACAACTTTACAAAGCAGAAAGCTGACAGCACTTTAACCAAGTGAATAAAGTTATCACCATCAATGAGACATATAGCAACAGCACAGGCCACCTGATATGATGCACTGAGAAGGGCATAGCATCACTTCTGTGGCATTATCACCAAAAATGCATAATCTAAATTAAATCAGGAAACCTCAGACATTGAGAGACATTCTAGAAAATGGCTGCTCTGCAATCTTCAAAAGTGAGAAGGCCATGAAAGACAAAGGACTAAATAAATGTTCCATACTTAAGAAGACTAAAAAGACATGACAACTAAATGCAATATGTGATTGGTCAGAAATAAAAATTAATGGGGCAACTGCTTTTGAAAATTCTATTAATATTCTAATAATATTATTACTGAAGATGTTAGCAGCTGGGAAAGATGAATGAAGGATATGGGGGAACCCATCATACTACCTTTTCAATTGTTTAATAAGTCAAATTATTTCAAAATGAAAAGTTAAAAAAATTGAAAAAAGTATTTGAGAAAAAAAAGAAAAGGCCGGCCGGGCGCGGTGGCTCACGCTTGTAATCCCAGCACTTTGGGAGGCCGAGGCGGGCGGATCAGGAGGTCAGGAGATCGAGACCACGGTGAAACCCCGTCTCTACTAAAAATACAAAAAATTAGCCGGGCGTGGTGGCGGGCGCCTGTAGTCCCAGCTACTCGGAGAGGCTGAGGCAGGAGAATGGCGTGAACCCGGGAGGCGGAGCTTGCAGTGAGCCGAGATTGCGCCACTGCACTCCAGCCTGGGCGACAGAGCGAGACTCCGTCTTAAAAAAAAAAAAAAAAAAAAAAAAGAAAAGGCCTATATATCCATGTTATACTTATCAGAATTTTTCCCTATTGGTGATCATGCAAGAAAGTTAGACCAATTAAGCACACAGAAGTCAGAAAAGAGATGGTTCAGTTTAAGTTAACAGTTAACAGTTTAAGTAATAGGGTTGAAGGTGGAAGCTAACACTTTTTCTACAAAAAATAAATTAATAAAAAAAGCACAAGGGACCATAAACCATTTCAATGCCCATTTAATAACTACATTTGCTATTCATTCTACTGAAAAAAACCCAACATACCTTCCACTCAGCAGAATATCTCATCACAATTGCTCGGCACTGATTGTTATACTCTGTAATCCCCATTCTGGCCACATCCTCTGGTCCTCTGATTCCCAGTGTCTTATCAATTTCATATTCCTGAAAATTTGTGATAAGATTGTTACCACGCTGCCCTATGAAAACAACTGCAACTATGCAACTCTAGAAAACAAAACAAATCAAACTACAAATATTATAGAAATGAAGTAGGTCTGACAGTCAACATTCATCATACTTGAACGTATCATATGACGAAATCTAATGCTTATAAAAAAAATCAGAAAATTATAAAGCTGGATACTCAAACATACCACAGGTAAGCCATGGCAATCCCATCCAAATCTTCTGTCAACATGAAACCCACTCTGGTGAGCATATCTTGTAACTATATCTTTAATTGTACCCGCAAGTATATGTCCATAGTGAGGCAGTCCAGTTGCAAAAGGAGGACCATCGTAGAAGGTAAATCTAAGAGGTAATAAAAATATATCAAGCCATTTAAAAACAGCCAAAATTTAAATCATTTTTCTATAGATAGCTCTTGTCATAGTGGAGTCTTTAGGAAGGAGAAAAGCAGGAAGATCAGGAAACTGACAGACATAATTGATTTGATATTTACTGGTGGTCCTGCCTTCAGAAAGGCTACAGTTGTGGTAGAGCTGCAGAGACCTCCATTTGATCATCCATTTTTCATTTATTAGTTCCATGACATAAGGCAAGTTATTTATCCTGATCTTGAGTTATCTCATTAGTAAAATAGGGCAATAAACCCCTATCTCATAGTTTTTGACCAGAGGAGACATATAATGAAAACACTGGGCCCGGAGCGGTGGCTCACGCCTGTAATCCCAGCACTTTGGGAGGCCGAGGCGGGCGGATCACGAGGTCAGGAGATCGAGATCTATCCTGGCTAACACGGTGAAACCCCGTCTCTACTAAAAAATATTAAAAAAAAGATTAGCCGGGCGATGTGGCGGGCGCCTGTAGTCCCAGCTACTCGGGAGGCTGAGACAGGAGAATGGCGTGAACCCCAGGGGGCGGAGCCTGCAGTGAGCCGAAATCTCGCCACTGCACTCCAGCCTGGGCGACAGCGAGACTCTGGCTCAAAAAAAAAAAAAAAAAGAAAACACTGGGTAAAGGACTGGTCTTTTAGGTAAATAAGGACTAAAGGCAGGTAGTACTATAGTAGCCTTCTATGGGATACTTAGGTATAAGTGCCTAAACGAGGGTGGTGATGAAGGTAAAGGTGGAAAGAGGGTGACACAGAGGATGACATATAAATTTTACTCAGATGACCTTTTAAAGAAACAAAATTTACCCTAATAATTGAGAACTCATTCATTCAATGTATAACTACTACTGAGTACCCACTATATAGAGAGCTGGGGGATTCTGTGAATAGAAAGATTAATAAAGAGTATCTGCTTTAGGCTGTGCGTGATGGCTCACACTTGTAATCCCAGCACTTTGAGAGGCCAAGGCGGGTGGATCACTTGAGGTCAGGAGTCTGAGACCAGCCTGGGCAACATGGTGAAAGCCCGTCTCTACTGAAACACAAAAATTAGCCGGTGTGATGGCGGGCACCTGTAATCCCAGCTACTCGGGAGGCTGAGGCAGGAGAATCACTTGCATCTGGGAGGCAGAAGTAGCAGTGAGCAGAGATTGCACCACTGCCCTCCAGCCTGGGTGACAGAGCGAGACTCCATCTCAAAAAAAAAAAAAAAAAAAAAGAGTATCTGCTTTAATGGAATTCAGTCTAAGAAATGACTATTCTTAAGGATTTTCCTTTAACCTAAAAAATTCACATACTTTGGTTTATGTTTTGATTGCTTTAAGCATTCCTGAAAACAATTAAATTCAGTCCAAAACTCCAAGATTTTCTCTTCTTCAGCAGGAAAATTTATGTTTTCTGGAACTTGTTGAACCATTTTGTTGCTGCAAAAGAAATCAAATTTATTACTGTCAAAAGAGAAATCTAGGAATAACAGAGTACCATATTATTAGTGTATATGACACTATCCATACTTTTAAAAAATTAGCTTTATTGATGTACAATTTACATAGTGTAATGTAAAAAGTGTACAATTCAGTGGCTTTTTAGTATATTTACAAGGTAGTACAACTAGTAATACCTAATTTCAAAATGTTTTCAACCTCCCCTCCCCACCAAAACACCCTAAAACCATTAGCAGTCACTCCCCATTCTTTCTTCTTCATAGCCAGTGGCAACGATTTATCTTCTTTCTGTCCCTGCAGATTAACCTATTCTGGACATTTCATATAAATGGGAAAATTTATATGAATCATCTATATGTAGCCTATTGCATCTGGTTTCCTTTCTCTAGCATGTTTTCAAGGCTCATCCATGATGTAATATGTATTCATACTTCATTACTTTTGATAGCTGAATAGTATTCCATTTCATGAATATGCCACATTTTGTTTATCCATTCATCATTTCTTGGATACCTGCATTGTTTCCACTTTTTGATTATTGTGAATAACGCTGCTATGAACATTCACGTACAAAATTTTGTGTGGATCTATGATGTTTTCATTTCTCTTGGGTTTGTAGCTAGAAGTAGAATTTCTGGGTCACATGATAATTCTGTATTTAACTTTTTGAGAAAATGCCAAAATTTTTCCAAGGTGACTGTACTATTTTACATTTCCTCAGCAGTGAATGAGGATTCTAATTTCTTCAGATCCTACCCAACACATCTTGTTGTCCATCTTTGAATTACAGTCATTCTAGGAGACGTTAAGTAGTATCTTGTGGTTTTGATTTGCATTTCCCTAAGGACTAATGATGCTGAGCATCTTTCTATGTGCTTATTGGCCATTTGCGTATCCACTTTGGATAGATATTTATTTATCCTTTGCCTATTTTCTAATTGGGCTCTTTTTGTGGTTGGATTTTAAGGGTTATGTTTACATTCTGGATACAAATCCTTTAACAGATATATGATTTATAAAAAATTTCTCCTGTTCTGTGGGCCGTCTTTTTATTTTCTTGATGGCATTTTCTGAAGCACAAAGATTTTTCATTTTAACGATGCCCAATTTGTCTATTTTTGGTTTTGCTACTTGAGCTTTTGGTGTCATCAATAAACCATTACCTAAACAAGGTTACAGATTTTTTGCTTACGTTTAGGCCACAAATAATTTTGAGTTATTTTTGTATATGGTGTGAGGGAGGGGTACATGGCTATTATTTAATATTCAGTAATGGTAGACAATGTTTCCAAAAGTAAGCAAGAAAATCTTGGAAATTCTATCTAGTGGTGCAAAAAAACTCATTAATAATCTGAAGAAAAAGATCTCAAAGTAGCTAAGAATTTTCTTACCTACACTCACATGACACAAATCAGTTCTCTTGAAGCAACTTCATCTTCTCTTTGAGGAAAACTGGTAAAACTTTAAAAATCTTAAAGCTAAAAAGATGAGAATCTCACATTCGAATATAGATTCCAATTTTCCATTTTACCCTTTTTATTGCTTATTCATGATTTTTATGAAGGATGAGCCCTATACCTTTCTGGTTTAGTCCCTAGTGAGAGAAGTCTTAAAGTGTCTTTTTAAATGTTTTGCTACTAACCTCATGCAGAGACACTTGATCAATCTGTGACTTAAGTATCTAGTGAGCCACCCTTGAGACCTTTCCTTCTCAAAGTCTATTTATATTTACTTAACAATTCTAACAAGGTGGGTGATGAGCTTTCCAAGTCAGTATCAGATTAGAAGGGAATAGAACTGCTAATAAGAGAACAGAGAAGACAAAAAATCTTAAGTACTCAAGAACCGCAACAGTCCAGGGTAATCAACTCTACAGGAAAAGACACCTACATACCTCAAACAGTTTTGAAGCATCAAAAGCATCATGGTTTAAGCAAGTTATTGATTCAAGTCATCATAAAAAAAAGTCTGTGACAAGTAGTATCTTTCATTTTCTTTTACCCTCACTAATTTTTCCGATGTGTGAGTGCCTCTGAGTTTCATTTAAGAAAAAACAGGGCAAGAACAGTTGGGCTGTTTAACTAACTGAAATAGCTATTTCTGATCACAGTATGCCATTAAAAGGTATTAAACAGAAGTTTTAAGACATTTTAGATCTTCAACTCTTATTATAACCTCTAGCCTTTCAAGGACCAAAATAAGTGTGCATTTACTGATTTACTTAGGTTCATTGGGTACCTTATCAGAGGCCAACTGAAACTTATGGGATTGTTATCTGAAGACTAACAGACCTTTAGATACCAACACATTCTAATCTCTTCAAGGCTGGTCCTACTATGGCCCGCATCTACGGGAGCTTATTAGAGATGCAGACTTACCAGCCTCACCTTGCACCTAGGAGTCAGAACCTGCATTTTAACAAGATCCCTAGGGGATAAGCATTCACATCAAAGTCTGAACATAACCACTCTTGCACTGTTCTAACAATTATTCAGGAATATCTATCTGAATTTTTGTTTTTGAGAAAATAAGATTTAAGCTTTCTGAGAAGAGGACCATTACTTTTTTTTTTTTTTTTTTTCGAGGCAGTGTCTCACTCTGTCACCTAGGCTGGAGTGCAGTGGCACAATCACGGCTCACCGCAGCCTTGACCTCCCTGGGTTCAGGTGTTCCTCCCAGCTTAGCCCCCCAAGTAGCTAGGACTACAGGTGTGCACCACCACACTCAGCTTTTTTTTTTTGGTGGGGAGGGGGTGGTTTGTAGAGACAGGGTTTTGCCGTGTTGCCCTGGCTGGTCTTCAACTCCTAGGCTAAAGCGATCCTCTTGCCCTGGCCTCCCAAAGGGCTGGGATTACAGGCGTGAGCCACTATGCCTGGCCAGCTCATTCAGCTTTTACTGTGTTTTTTAGGGAGTCTCTACTTTCCCCAAAGATTAAGAATCACTGCACTATTACGTCAAGCATAAAGACTCTGTTAACAGCATTGACTGTTCAGGAAGAATCATGTACCAGTGACCGGGCTATGGCGGCTGCTGAGGAGAAGCAGCCTCCATGCATAAATCACAGGATTGCTATGGCCCATCGAATCCACTGGAGAGCTGTACGTGCACAACAGCATCCATCAACCACAGGGCAGGGGACAGAGCAGGTTAACCTTGCACAACAACCTTGTTGTGCAGAGGGATGCCATCCCCTTTGCTTCCTCTTATTATAATCCAGGCCCTTGACTCTTCTCTGCTCCACAACTTCTTCAGGTCACCTTAACCTCAACTTCCTGTTCAGCAATTTCGAGACCACCCTCCTTGGTATTAACTACATATTATTCACATTACTTCATATTATTTTGCCTCAATATATTTTGGAAACACACACTAAAACCATGTTTTGTTTAAAATTTCATAATTCTTTCCATAATTGCTTCCCTTTTTAACTACCGTATTAGTGGTTCCAATATTCTTCATTACTTAGGCATGACATTTTTGAGTCACCCCTGACACTACTCAGAAGATATACACATCCAATCAATCAAGTCATGTGGATCCTACCTATAAGTCTATTTCTGTTCCCCCTTTTCATTCTCCTCTACATCCATTTCTGTTTCTCCTTTTATTCTCAGGTCTTCATAATCCATTAAGTCAAATGTAACCTGAAAGTGGGACTATCTCAAACGTTTCCTCAATTTAGTTATATATTATTAACACAGACTCCATAGGTATACTCATGCAAATGTACAAAATGTGTATACAATGACATTCACCGAATAATTGTTTCTCCAGGCAAATAACTGAAAACAATTTAAATATTCATGGTGACTGAAGTAAATTACGGTAAATCAATAAGTATCATGTAGCCATTAAAGGTAATAAATTAAGACATATAAAAACAAGTATTGCCTATACATAAAGTCACAGCTATACCAATTTATACTATGTATATCATTCTCAAAAGATTTTACTCATTTCAAACACTACCTCATTCAAAAAGGCGACCATAAATTCCTAAGACTGGAAACGAACGAACGGCAAGCCCTGAGGAAACACGTTCTTCTAAAAATTAAATCTCGTTCTACTGTTTCGGGGTTGTAACGCGTGCGTGACCCTCGTCTTTGAGGGCCGGATCCTGCAGGGAAGAAAGGGCGTACCTGAGGAGCCCCGCGTGCCTCGACAGCCTCGCGGGCCAGCAAGCCTAAAAGCAAGCTGCAATCCGGCGCACGGAGGTGATGCAACGCGCTGAAAATGCGGGATCCAGGGAAGGAGGCAGGCTCCGCACCGGCCAATCAGTGCGCGCTGCTTGATACCTGCCAACAAGCCAGGCGCCGATTGGGTCACGCCGGACATGATTGCGCCCACTGGTCCGGATGGTGCGACAGTGGTGCTTGCTGGTTTTGCGCCTCCATGTGGAAAACGAACCAACGCTGAGCGCGGCGCTGTGCGTGCTGCTGGTATTCGTTCCAGTAGTGTAGACCGAGGTCTCACTCGAATTGTGGGCACCTCGGGTAGGTGACAGCCCACTGGGAAGGGGCGCCGAGGTCGGGGCTCATGTTCTTCGTCTTGTTTGCTTTTGTCAGTATTTATCTGACTGGACACTTCGTACCTAAAATTCCTATCGACAAACAGCAACTTCCGGAGAGGTGGCTTTAATAATTATACTTTTGGGCCCTGAGCCGCCGACCCCAAAGCTGCTTCTCCTCTCATAAATGGCTACGTGAAACGATAATAACAAAAGGGAAGGAAGGGCCTGACAACCAGGTTTAAAAGTTTGATTGTATTTTGCTTAAAATGTTTCCGGTAATGAAAACATTGCATAAACGATTTTTTTTCTTTTTTTGAGAAGCGGTCTCATTCTGTCGCCCAGGCTGGAGTGCAGTGGCACGGTCATGGCTTACTGCAGCTTCAACCTCCCCGGATCAGATGATCCTCGCACCTCATCCCTGGCCAAGTAGCAGGGACTACAGGCTAGCGGCACCACGCCCGGCTAATTTTTGTATTTTCTGTGGCAACGGGGTCTTGCTATGTTGCCTAGGCTGCTCTCAAACTCGTGGGCTCAAGCGATCTGCCTGCCTTAGCCTCCCTAAGTGTTGGGATTACAGGCATGAGTCACTGCACCCGGCCTGCATACTTATTATCATTGCTGTAAGTCGGCTTGGTACCTTACTGATCTTCTGGTTAAAATCTGGAGCCTTGCAAAGGGCAGTAGGCCTCGGGCTTTGGCCCCAGAGCCTCTAAAGGAAATTCTGGATCTTGCCAAATTGGGAGTAGTTCCGTAGCTGCCTGTTGTATCCGTTAGAGGGCTATAAAGAATTTATTTGGCCTAGAATAGGTAGAATGCAGTTTCTTTTTTTTTTTTTTTTTTTTTTTTTCTTTTTTTTTGAGACGGAGTCTCGCGCTCTCACCCAGGCTGGAGTGCAGTGGCGCAATCTCGGCTCGCTGCAAGCTCCGCCTCCTGGGTTCACGCCATTCTCCTGCCTCAGCCTCTCCGAGTAGCTGGGACTACAGGCGCCCGCCACCACGCCCGGCTAATTTTTTGTATTTTTAGTAGAGACGGGGTTTCACCGTGGTCTCGATCTCCTGACCTCGTGATCCACCCGCCTCGGCCTCCCAAAGTGCTGGGATTACAAGCGTGAGCCACCGCGCCCGGCCCTGCAGTTTCTTATTAAGTTTAGGAACATTTTGAGTCTGTTCAGCATATATTTAACTTTACTTACCGTCTTGGCCCTGTGGGAAGGATTAAAGTGATTTCATGTCCTCCATCACGGGTAACTCAGTGTTCTGACTATACTCACATAACGTACATAATTTAATAGCTGCAAATCTTAATTAACTGAAAGTATTTGGAATGTGTTTGAAGTTTTCACATTCCTCATGTTGCCACCTTGTTCAGTTCATTTTTGTCACCTATCCGGAGAGCCCAGATTAGAGCCAGACAGAGGGCTCCTGGACAAAGGTGAGGTAGACCAAGTCTAATTATTTAAAAATTTGATTGAGAAACATTTATATTAACAGTACTGTTGTGTTGGAAATAATGCTCAAAATCCTAAGGAAATTGAACATTCAAACAGGATTTTCAGCAAAGCAATTTTACTTCTGCGCAGAGGGGTGCTTCTCCTTTCCTTGGCCAGTCACCATGAGAGCACACCAGAACAAAGGGGCACGAGAGCCTTCATCCCTGACGCAAACCCTGCCCCTGTACCCTTTCTCCATTGGCCGGAGTTGGGCCTCACAATCTAAACTAACCACGGTTGGCTAAACATTTTAACTTTCTTTAGATAAGGTGGGCACGTAAGAGAGAGGGGAAAGGGGGAAGGGCTGTCTGTAATGAGCTAGAGAGCTAGTCCTCTCTCCGGATAAGGAATACGAGCTGGTACTGATAACGCCTGATACTGTGGCCTGTCTAGGCATGTAACAAAGGCAGAAAGGAAGGAAAGAGGAGAAAAAGGGAAGAGGGGGGTACTGTGAATTAAAGAAGAAAGTATTGATCAGGCTATTTGGAGAGAAACCTCATCATGTCCCACAGTTGGAAGGTATGGGAAGACTAAGTCTAGAAAAAGTTAAGCAAATGAAAAAATTGCAGCAAATAAGTTAACTGTAGTCAAAATATATTACTTGGACTGAAGAGGTGAATAATTTTTTCAGCTTTTCAGAATATGTAGTGTTTGGAAGTGAAAAACCAAGAAATCAGAGCATAAGCATGTTAGGTAGAAACATGGAGATAAATACTAGAGAAATTAAATTGCTGAAGGTGGTTTCATCTGGGGAGCAGGAACTAGGGGGTGGGCAAGGCTACTTGATGTTACTTATTTGTCTGCTTGTGAAGCATGTGCCGGATTTAAATTATGGCCATACATTCTGACACTCCTCCCACTGAGAAGTGAGGATCTGTGTCCCCTCCCTTTCAGTCTGGTTGGGCTGCGTGTCAGTTTAAACCCGTAGAATACAGTGAAGTGACTGAGCCGGTTTCTGGGCCAGGCCTTAAGAGACAGGCAGCATCTGCTTCCTGCCTCTGAGAACACTTGCTCCTAGAGCTTTGTTGCTATGCTGTAAGGAAGCCCATGAACAGGCACTGAGTGGGCCATCTTAGAAGCAGATCCTGTAGCCCTAGCTGAACCACCCCAATGAAAGCACACAGAGCACAGATCAGCAGTCCCTAGTGAGTCTTGACCAAATTTTTGTATTTGTGCATAAAATAAATGATTGTTACTGAGATGATTTGCTATGCAGCAATAGAAAATAAGGTATCAATGTGATCTACATCAAGAGAAGGGAGAAAGTGTGAATTATTTATCCTGCTGGTTAGTTGTCCGCACTCTCCTTGAAGTCTGAAGTTTTGGAAACCTAGGAATCCAGGATGACTCTTCAAGTTATTTAGTTCCTTGGACCGTTACTGAAAAAACATACAGAGCATAAGCCCTAGGGTCATAATGGTTAACACACCAGATGAAATCCCAACAGTTAAGAGTTTATATTCAGCATAGGTAAATCAATAAATACTAATTTTAGGTACACACATCATGGCTCAATGATAGTCCCTTGGAACTATGTAATACTATTTTTTTTTTTTTTTTTTTTTTTTTTAAGATGGAGTCTCACTCTGTCACCCAGGCTGGAGTGCAGTGGCGTGATCTCAGCACTGCAACCTCTGCCTCCTGGGTTCAAGTGATTCTCCTGTCTCAGCCTCCCAAGGAGCTGGGATTACAGGTGTGAGCCACCACACACAGCTAATTTTTCTATTTTTAGTGGAGACGGGGTTTCACCATGTTGGCCAGGCTGGTCTTGAAATCCTGACCTCCTCGTGATCCGCCTGCCTTGGCCTCCCAAAGTACTGAGATTACAGGTGTGAGCCACCATGCCCGGCCTATGTAATACTATTTCATACAGAGCCCATTTTGATAGGAGACATATGTCTTGAAATCTAGGCAGGTTGGTTTATTTAATGTAATGTTAAATCTGTTTCCCTATTTGGGCTCAGGGTCCTGACTCCTAATTGTGACTACCTGTCTTTCAGACACTTGGTATTTTTCATAAGCTTTTAGTCTAACTAGAATTTTGGGATTGGCGTGCATCTGGATGTTGTTCCTTAATTCCTAGAGGCCAATGACAAGGTAACTGTATTTGGCTTCCTCTCCTGGTCTTCACAGAACTCTTATATGATGTTGGTCTGAAATGTCCTATATTTCAGTTAGCTATTCACCAAAACACAAGTATAAAACTCAATGTTGACTTGTAATTAATCAGTTTAAACAAAAATGACAAAATGGAAGGTGTATTTGACATAATCAGAAATAAACATTTCAAATAGCCTATAATTCACACAAAGCCTAGGCTGGAAAATACAAGTGTTTTGACTCATTTATTAAAAAAAGCTTCATGTAAACCTTGCATGAGAAGATGTCCATTAGTTACATAGAGGGCAAAGAGATTATATACAAAAAGTATTTTCAAGGACTATCTTGTTCTTCCTTTATAAGAAGTTTAATTTAATTTTCGAAGTAATTACTTAGGAAGAAATGCAGAGGAGTTCCACAGAAAAAGATGCCAACCAGAATGATATTCCATCAGCCAGATTTTTAAAATTCCTTCACTCTGAAATTTCTTCTTTGTCAGCGAAAACTGTTTTCTGGGTCAGTTTCCTTAGGTGAGCCTTGTTCACATTCAGTATCAAAACCAACTGACATTTATTATTTTGGTTTCATTTTCCTTTTTGCGTCTTTATGTTTCTTTCGACAATCCTAGGGAAAAAAAAAGACTTTGTTAACAATAAACAAATTGTTTTTAAGATGTTCAGTAGATGGAAGTAAAACTTAGGCTATTCTCACTGTCAGGGCTGTGGAAACCTATTTTGAAAGTGCTCTTTTAAAATGAAGAGGGGGTATTGGCATTTTTGGCATTAACTGTTTATAATGGGAACTATAATTCAGTCTTTAAAAATCTGATGCTTTCGTGTTACTTAATAGGCTTGGCTGGACTCTGGGACCAGTCACTCAATTGAGCCAGTCTGCAGTCTCCTCACCTATACCACTCATGAGTTCCCTTCCAGCACCGTAATTCTAGATAGGTAACAACATGTCTATTTTAGGAAATAATATGGAGAAACAATTACTCACCATACGCAGGTTGGTTGTTCTGGCCTCCCAAGAGTTCCTGCTCATATTACTTCCTACTCCTCTCCAGAATAAGTCAGAACCTACTAGGGGAAAAAGAAGAAAGATGAGGCAGCAAACTACTACTAAAATTGTTAATATTTTAAGTGTTGGCATTATCAAGTTCTCCAATACCAGTTAAGATCATTCTTTTCCCTCAGTTTCTACCTATTTTCAAAAATTAGTATTTTTTCTTTCCAAATGAAAAATATATAGTATTGCTTTTACTGTTTATATATATCATTTACTATTATGTAACTTTGTTTATGCTAGGCTTTAAGAAATGAGCTCACCAACAGCCTGAGTTTTCACATGGAATTTATGGCATTAAAACTTAGGGGTTTTATATGCCTAACATCTAAGGAAGCCCTTGGAACAAAACAAGCCTTTGTTGATGAGAATGAGTGGGCAAAGAAAGTGGTGAGTGGGGACATCTCAGACCTTGACAGCTTTACCAGTTAACATTCATCAGTGTGAACAAATGGGGTTAAACCACATGACATTACCAACAGTCAAAATTCCTGGATGTGAATTACTGTAGCTGTACTATTACCTGTTCTATGTATGTAATTTGATGAAAAAAATGGACTGACCTTGAAGTCTTTCATCATTCTTAGAGAAAAAGAAAAATCTAGTGGTCTCTTTCTCAAGTAATGATGCTTCTCTGAAAAGAAAGAGGACAAAGGAGAGAAAAAAATAGGTATTGGTTGGTTTAATTTCCATATTTAAGAAGAAATATTTACATTCAAAACATAAATACACTATTTCTGTTTTTTTTTTTTTTTTTGAGACGGAGTCTCGCTCTGTCGCCCAGGCTGGAGTGCAGTGGCGCAATCTCGGCTCGCTGCAAGCTCCGCCTCCCGGGTTCACGCGATTCTCCTGCCTCAGCCTCTCCGAGTAGCTGGGACTACAGGCGCCCGCCACCACGCCCGGGTAATTTTTTTGTATTTTTAGTAGAGACGGGGTTTCACCGTGGTCTCGATCTCCTGACCTCGGGATCCGTCCGCCTCGGCCTCCCAAAGTGCTGGGATTACAAACGTGAGCCACCGCGCCCGGCCAAATACACTATTTCTTAAATATATCTTTTATTTTTTTCATTTCCCTCTAGAATCCAGGTGAGCGAGACTCTTAAATATATCTTTGTATTTTGCACATTTTGCCCTGAGTTAAAACAACCCTCCCTCTAACATTCTTCTATCAGAAGCTTTGATAATGAAGACTTGTTTAAGTAGAACCTCTATCTTTCCTGTGTTGATTGCTGATACTCTCACTCCCACCATTGCTACCCCATTTGCCAGTGCCTCCCATGGGTAGGCACCCAGTCAACTGCAGCATCCTGTTTCCAGACCAGTGACTTCACTGTCAGGTCACCTTCCCTCTTCTATGCACAAACTATCTTCCCCTTAGTGCTATCCAAGTCTCATGGAAAAGGAAACACACTCTCCATTATAAAAAGGCTAGAGAACACTCTAACGAAACTGAGATGGCCAGGCGCAGTGGCTCACGCCTGTAATCCTAGCACTTTGGGAGGCCAAGGTGGGCGGATTACTTGAGGACAGGAGTTCGAAACCAGCCTGGCCAACATGGTGAAACCTCGTCTCTACTAAAAATACAAAAATTAGCCAGGTGTGGTGGCACATGCCTGTAATCCCAGCTACTTGGGAGGCTGGGACAGGAGAATCGCTTGAATCCGGGAGGCGGAGGTTGCAGTGAGCCGAGATCATGCCATTGCACTACAGCCTGGGCGACAGAGCAACAACACTCCATCTCAAAAAAAAAAAAAAAAAAAAGAAGCTAAGACAATTTAGTTGTCATGTGAAGAGAAGCTAAAATATTTCTAAAGTATGTCTAATTCAGATTTTACAAATTATGAACTATGCCTGCAAAGAAACAAATTGTTTACCCAGGACTGGACTTTCTGTGATCTGTTTCTTCAGTAACATCTTCCTCTTCTGAACTGCTGTCTTGTAAACGAGGGTCTTCCTGCCAGACAATCTTTCCAGGCTTCACTGTTTCAACTCTGTAAGTCTCTACATTGTTACGACAACAAAAGATGATGGGATTGTAACTCCACAGCCAAGTATTTCTGAACACATTCATTTGATTACTTTTACCACGTAGACATATCTAAAGTTCCAATATGTTAGTCATTAATTTAAAATAGTATCAAAAAAATAGGTAGTATCATCTTTTTAGATTTTTCAAATATTTTCAGAAGCCACTATGATAATTTTGGCATTGCTAGAATGATCTGATAAGGACAGCAGTAATATAAAAAAGGTTTAAAAAATAAAGGTTTAGGCCGGGCGCGGTGGCTCACACTTGTAATCCCAGCACTTTGGGAGGCCGAGGCGGGCGGATCACGAGGTCAGGAGATCGAGACCACGGTGAAACCCCGTCTCTACTAAAAATACAAAAAATTAGCCGGGCGTGGTGGCGGGCGCCTGTAGTCCCAGCTACTCGGAGAGGCTGAGGCAGGAGAATGGCGTGAACCCGGGAGGCGGAGCTTGCAGTGAGCCGAGATCGCGCCACTGCACTCCAGCCTGGGCGACAGAGCGAGACTCCGTCTCAAAAAAAAAAAAAAAAAAAAAAGGTTTATAAATGAGCTATATAATTTTTAAAAATGACACCTAAAATAACCATGGCATCTGTGCTTGCATGAGAAGCCTAAAATATAATATGATACAGGGAAATCAGGTTTCCCTCTTGTCTATTTATAAATGAGAAAAGGAATATATCTTTACATTTTCAATACCCAAAACTTTTTGCTAGAACTGCTGAAAAAACTACTGCTATAAGATCAGGACAATCACCTCACAAGTCTTCAAAATTTCCCAAGTACTTAAAAAACATCTTTCAAGTTGCTGGTGTCTTTAGGACTCATTTCAAGGTCAATTTCTCACATTTTGCTCTCAAAGTTAGAAAAATTATAGTTACTATTTACATCATGCCAACTCTACTCAACAGTTGACATAGACAAGAAAATGAAGTCTTATTTGCAATACTTTTTGAACAACTACTAGATTGTTATACTTCCGTTTAAAGTACCATGGAGTTGGTATTATCTGCTAGTGAACCGAGATTGCACCACTGCACTCCAGCCTGGGTGACAGAGACTCTGTCTCCAAAAAAAAAAAATTAATAAAAATTTTAATCTACCAAACACATGTATGCTATTTTAACTGCTGATCTTTAAAGTAGAATCATTGTAGTTAGGTATGTGTGTATTCTTCTGTATAGGTATTACTTGCTGTTACAGTGGGAACTTCCAGAAAGCTTGAACCCTGGGTGAGGAACAGGTCAGGTGTTTTTTAACCTGTGGCCCATGTTGGCCTTTAGAAGTAAACCTCTTGAAATGAAATGCAAAACTGTATGTACTAGTGTTTATACTTCTAAGTTCTGGCAAATCTTCCAGGATAAACTGTGCAATAACTGGCATATTGATGACATGGCATATTGATGACATGACCATGGTAAACCAAAGTTACCTATATCTTCTTTTATCTTATCATATATAGCACTAGTTTTCCCTAAGTCATAGCATCTTCAGCTTCATTTAAGATACAAAGCTCTTTAACTATATGATTTACTATACTTCTTCTTGACTTTTTACTTAACAGAAAAGATGCTGTACGTTATTCTCTGGCTTCCCTTCATATGGCAGCTAGTAGGGGTTTGCTTCCTTAAATGCAAAAATAGTTTCTTTCACAGCTTCAGGAACATCGTGTTTATGCTCCTGTGACACTACATCTCAAATCATCTAGGTAGAACAAAGAGTCCTTTCTTCAGCTAACATGAAATCTGTTACACTTAATGCAGATTCAATCAATTAAGTTGAAACTGAATAAAATCAAAAAGTATGGGAAAAAAGAAAAGTACCTTCCTTTATGTCTTTAGTGTCTGAATCAAAAAAAGAGAACGTGAACCCGCTGGGCTGCTCAGCGCCACTGGTCAGAGCTGCAGAGTCCTGGATTTCCTCAAGTTTCTCTTTACCACAGTCCTCATTCCAGGATGTGCCCTCTTCCTTTTCACTGGTGTATTTTGTAGTTTGGAATATTTCTTTCAAATCCATAGCAATATTATAATACATTTCTTTAGACACCTCAGGTAGTTTCTCAGCTTCCTCCCTTTTCTTTTTTCGTTTTGCTTTACTGAAATGACATATGTAGACATGTGCATCACAAAGAAACAAGTTTTGGAAAATTTCCAGAAATCAAGAAAAGAAAAAATCTTGGACAACTTTAATTCTATCCTTTCAACAACCAGGATATAAAACTCTACTTATAAATAGAGAAATAAAATAAGTAAAACTCTACATATAAAACTCTACTAATAGAAGCAAAATCTTGACCAATAAGCTTTAACACAAATCTCAAACAGCTGCATGAATCATATTCTATCATTCTCTGAACTACATTTCAGAAATTATGCCTAAACTATACACCTAGGTATAAGTAAGGAAATCATTTAGCTTCACTAGGCCTCAGTTTCCTCATAGGCAAAATGAAAACTGTAAGCCACATGACTCCTAAGATACTGGGAATTTTACTAGTAACTGGTAAAATTGTAAATCAGTTGTAGAAATTAATTATAAATATGTAGAGTCTCTTTTGAAATGAAATTTTTATGTTACCATAAATCTGCTCTATATTTAGGAATGAATATGCTTTTCTCTTTGATCTGGGACAAAAAGTTACATGGCAATTTCCAATACTGAATTTTGAGCTAAGAAAATATTAAAATCCTTTTTCCTCGAAGACCAGGCCAAAGTTTGTAATGTACTACCTAAAATAATAAGTGAACAGGATATCCTAAATAACCATTCTTAGTGGTAGAGACCATCTCAAAGAGAGAAACTTAGTATTTTGATAAATAAACCAACCTGATTAGGTTTTAAGACAGATATGCCTCTTAGGAAACCAAGCTCTATAAAAAATGGTAGGCAGTTCCAAGTGATTATCATTTAACCACTACTTGGTGGCTTTAAAATTTGTCCAAAAACTCTTTGTTACTTCTTCCTTCAAGGGGTAGAAGTTAATTCCCTCATCCCTTGAGTGTGAGCTGGACTTAGTGACTCTTTTAATGGACAGAGTAAGCCAAATGGGATGACGTATAACTTCTGGACTAAGATCACAGCAAAAGCCAGAAGGACCTGGAAAAAACTGTTAGTGGAAACCATACGGCCTTTGAGAAGGTTGCAGGTAAGGGCTTAAGAGAAAAATAAGGTAAATCCTATTGGAAACTGGAGAAGAGGGAATCCTTGTTACATGGTGGTAGAAAGTTTAGCAACACTGTCAACTGCATTGTGTGTACTGTCGAAAATGGAAAATATACCTAATTAGCTGGATGATCTAGCTAAGGAGATGTCCAGGGAAGTGTTAAAGGTATATTCTGGTTTCATCTTACTGATCACAGTGAAGTAAGAGAGGAGAGAATGAAACTAAAGGGAGGAATATATTTTTTTTTAAAGGGAGCCAGGAATTCATGGTTTTGAGGACTCCTAATCTCCAGAAGGCAAATGACATGAAATTTAAGAAAGGGCTTCTAAGCAGAGATCAACTCTATGACAGCCTCAGAAAAACATGATCTAACGAAGGGGTTGGCAAACTATGGTCCGTGGGCCAAGTCCAGGCTACTGCCTACTTATGTCTGAACTGCAAGTTAAGAAATTTTTTTTATCATTTGAAATGATAGGGGGAAAAACAAACATCATTTCATTACATGAAAAAATTATATGAAATGAAAATTTCAGTGTCCTTTAATAGTTTTATTGGCACACAGCCTTGCTCATTTGTTTACATATTGTCTATAGCTGCTTTTGTTTTACAAAGGTAGAGTGGACTCATCACAGCAGAGATGGTCTGGCCTGCAAAGCCTTATCTATTTACTATCTCGCCTGTCACAGAAAAAGTTATAGACCTCGGTCTAAAAATAAAAGAAAAAGACCCTAAAAAGAGATAAGAAGCTTCCAACAATGTTACCCAGGAACAGTGGTGCACACCTGTAGTTCCAGCTATGTGGGAGGCTGAGGTGGGAGGATCACTTGAGCCCAGGAGTTCAAGGCTACAGTGAGCTATGATTGTGCCACTGCACTCCAGCCAGGTGACAGAGCAAGACCCTGTCTCTAAGATTATACAAAAAAGAAAATAAACTTCAACTGTTCAAACAATAGGGCTTCTATGGAGGTTAGAGGCATTATCTCTCAGCAGTTTCAGTAGAAGCCCAAGGTTAAAAAAACAACAAAAAAGGCTTATCTCAAAATGATTTGTGTGACTTTCATCTAACAGAGTGAATTCCAAGAAGATTCACAGATAACCAATGAAGATTTTAAGAGAATTATATTATCAGAAATACCACTAGACTGGACTGGTAGGTACAGGAACACTTCAAAATGAACAGACTTTTGGACTCCCAAATTTCTATAAGCAAAAACAGGTTGAGAAAACTACTCAGCTGTAAACCTATGCCAGCACTTATGAAAAGAGAAGGATGATCCAGAAAGCCAAGTCAACGGTCAGGAAGAATTATTCCTAGGCCCTCAGTTCTAATCAAAGACCTTCCAACATTTGTCTGTCTAGATTTCAGAGTTACTATGGACATGTGACTCCTTTGTGCCTGTTTTCTTTCGTTGAACAGTACCTATAGTGGTTATCCAATGCCTGTTCCACCACTCTGTACTGGAGGAAGGGTAGATAACTTGCTTTTTAGTTCATAGGTCTTTTTATCAAACAGAACTGCACTCAAGGTACTGTACTCAAGGAATAACAAAGAAGCCTCATCTGTACCTAGATCTGATCTGAATGATGATATCCTGGAGTTTGAGCTGATGTAAAGGGATGAGACTTCTTAGGGGTATAGGGAGGGGGTAAACATATCCATATTTGTTCAATACAGATTATCTGAAATAACACACAAATATCCTACATTGGAGGGAATATTAATATTACTTCTACTTTAGTCTAAAATGTGATTCTTTTTAAAAGAATCCTTTAATTTTGGAACAATTTTAGGTTTACAGAAAGTTACGAAAATAGAGTTCCTAAATAGCCTTCACTTTGTTTTCCCTAATGTAATTATGTATGTATGTAACTATGTAATTGTATGTAACTAGGATGTAATTGTCAAAATTAGAAGATTAACATTGGTAGATTACCACTAACTAAACTCAGACATTGTTTTGATTTCACCAGTTTCTCCACAAATTGTCCTTTTTGTTTCAAGATTCAGTTCAGGATACCACATTGCCTTTTGTGATTTTCGTGGCTATTAGCAGTTGGAAAATAAAGGATTTAAACCAAGCTGTTACTGGTTGCTCCATATAGTCACCATATTTATCCAACTGACTGCGCATCTATAGGAAACAGAAGCTCCTACCACACTAGATGGTTGAATGGTTGCCCCCCCAAAAGCTATGTCCATGTCCTAATTCCTGAAACATGTGAATGTTAACATTATTTAGATAAGGGGTCTTGCAGAGATACTAAGTTAAGGGTCCTGAGATGAGGAGACCATCCAGGATTATCCAAGCGGGCCCTGAATGCTATCACAAGTGTCCTTACAAGAGGCACAAAGAGGACAGACAGAAAAGAAGGGGCCGTGTGAAGATAGAGGCAGAAATGGGAGTAATGTAGTCTCAAGCAAAGGAACACCAAAGGATTGGTGGCAGTCACTAGAAACTAGGAGAGGCATGAAACGGCTTTGTTTCCCTGAACCTCTAGAAGGAACATAGCCCGTTCACTATCTTAATTTGGGACTTCTAGGTTCCAGAACTGTAAAGAAATAATTTTTGTGATTTTAAGTAAGTTTGTGGTAGCCACAGAAGTCACAAGAAACTAATACAAATAAAAGGCATCATACTAGAGTAGGAGTACATATCATTTATAGATTCCTCTGTCAAAAGGTAAGACCTCCTCCACCACATCAATAATTCCTTTCTAACTCTACCTGCACTACCCCTACCCCACCAATCTTAATACAGTGGGACCAATGAGTACGGTATTAGTTCCTACCTACATTTTTAATTGTCTGAAATGAGATTAATTTACACGATCCTATTGCTAAAAGAAGTAGCTCTATTTACCTTTCTTTTGGTTTATCATCTCTTTTTCTTTCGTAAGTGGCATGGTCTTGCTTCGTTGGATCATAATGTATGATGTCCCTATGTAAAAAAAGGAGGGGAGGTTGGAAGAGATAAAAACAGAACACTAATACAAAAAGTAAGTAGCAAATTATAATTCAGCACTAGGAAGATTCTAATTTTGCAGCAAGAAGAAGCCATATGACATCAAATAAGGTAACTAGGATCTTACTAGAAATCATATATACATATATTTTTCTTGGAGACGGAGTCTCGCTGCGTTGCCCAGGCTGGAGTGCAATGGCATGATCTTGGCTCACTGCAACCTCTGCCTCCCAAGTTCAAGCGATTCTCTTGCCTCAGCCTCCTAAGTAGCTGGGATTACAGGCATGTGCCACCATGCCCGGCTAATTTTTATGTTTTTAGTAGAGACGGGGTTTCACCATGTTGGCTGGGCTGATCTCCAACTCCTGATCTCAGGTGATCCGCCCACCTCGGCCTCCCAAAGTGCTAGGATTACAGGTGTGAGCCACCGCGCCCAGCCGAAAAAATATTTTAAACTACCTTACTTTTGAGATTTCCTGGATTTTTTTTAGCTTTTAAAATGATTTTAAACATACTAAAATACATACAGATAAAATTATATACTATCTGGGATTTGCATAAAACATTTCATTGTGTAAAGTAGGGGTTGGATAAAGGTAGAGAAGAGAACACTGGTCACATGTTGGTGACTGTAAAAGCTAGGTGATGGGGTACAGGGCTTTCATTAGTCTCTCTAAATTGCATGCCTGAAAATTTCCATAACAGTTACATTTATATAAATAGTTTTACAGTTACTATTTAAACTGTTTCCCAATTGTTTCACTAATGAAAGCGATGCTGCTATGACATCTAAGTGTATAAATACAGAAATAATTTAAGATTAGTTCCTTGAAGTGAATCACTGGGTCAAAGGCAAGCATATTTTTAAGGGTCTGATACATATTGCCAGCTGCCTCCCCAGGCCATTAAAAGAGGCCTAGTTTTAAATTGAGTTCAAGAAGACATTTATGGCAAAGGATGATATGGTAGAATGGGATGGAACATAAAACATACTTAAATTTCTTAGCAGCTACTGATCCTTTGTTTGTAGAATTGCTTAAGTTGATTTGCAAAACACTTTGTACAACATTCAGGGCCTTCTTTTTTTCTTCAGCAAGCTCTTCTTCCTCAGCAGTTTTCTTTTCATTTACCTCTTTGAGGGAAAGGGATAATTAATAATCTCTTGGAAAACACAGCCTGAGAAGTCTCAATCATCAAATATTTACCAAGTACCTAAACATGTACAAAATCCATTAAGACAGGAAGAAGAAAAGTTTAACCTCATTTCACTAACCTCCATATCCCAAGACCCTCAGCCATAGCAAACTCAGAAAGTCTGTGTGACCAGACAATGAAAAGTCCTACTTCTGTTCCTAATTATGAAACAGTCTGAATTTAATGGCTTTGAGTACCAAGTCTAAAACTTTTAAGGTAAAGATTGACAAATGTAATAGAGCAAGATACTAATAACTACAGTGATTATAGACTGATTTTTTTAACATTCTAAACATAATCTAAATTATGTAAATCTAAAAATGATAAAAACAGTGAAAAATGGTAATGGTATATCTGACAATATAAGATATTAGTGGATAGTTGTTTCAGTCTTTGATTCAATAACAAGTATTATGGGAAAAAAACCATATGCCCTACACATACTAAGGCATCATGGACTTTTACAAGCTACTATCCTCAACTACTACAGACAGACAAAATATCACAGAATAAAGTTAAACAGCTAGTTTGGATTACAGAAATACAAAAGTAGTCTAAGCCCGTATGACTCTTTCAACTTACTGCAGGATATAAATAACAAACTAACAGAAACTAGAATAAAATGCTGATTTAAGTACTCTACAGGGATGCCCCCAAAGTTTCTAAGGGTTCAAAGGAAGTTGAGATAGTGTTTAACTGAATCAAAAGATGCTTTATAAACTAGGTAGAGTTATGAGGTAGGAAAGATAAAGTTGAATCCCTAGAGGTGGTAGGAAAGCATGCTAGGTGTTGGAAACAAAACAAACACATATATTGAAATAATAAAGTACAAAAAGTTTACACTGCATTAGGTTGAAACATGGAACTGCTAATTTCAACAACTTTTGACTATCAAAAACATCAATTTAATTTTTAATCTAATAACCATTAGGGAAGTAGAATATAATGCTGAAAAAGGCTCAAGGTGATATAGGCTGGCTGTGCTGCTTACTTGAGACAAAACGTTGTGCCTCGAAATTTGGGAAGGGGTCAGGTGCAGTGGCTCCATGCCTATAATCTCAGCACTTTGGGAAGCTGAGGCAGGAGGATCACTTGAGGCCAGGAGTTTGAGACCCGCCTAGGCAACACAGCGAGACCCTGTCTCTATGAAAATACAAAAATTATCTGGACATGGTGGCACGAGCCTGTAGTACTAGCTACTAGAGAGACTGAGTTTGAGGTTACAGTAAGCTATGACTGCGCCACTGCACTCCAGCCTAAGGAACACAGTGAGATCCTGTCTCCAAAAAAATAAAAATAAAATGTTGAGAAGGAAAGAAAAAAACAACAACAGAGATTCTAAGAATGGACACGTCATCAACACAGACAGGTTAAGAAGAGCTGGTTTGGACTTGCTGAGTTTTAACACAAACTTAGGAAAGCCTGTGGAAAATATCCAACAGGCACTGAAGACCAGTTGGGAGCTCACCAGAACAGCAAGGAAGAAAGAAGATCCAAATTTGAAAAATACTCATGTGCACATGAAGGCTAAAGCTATAAGGACTTACAGAACCCTGGGAAGAACCCATATTTGGAGGCAAAAGAAAAATTAGGAATCAAGAGTTAAGAAAACCAGGAAGTTATGATGCAATTGGAAGTAAAGTGAACATTTTAAGAAGGGATGATCAACAGTGACATATGCTCTATGTTAGCTGAAGAGGATGTCATTGGAGACAATGCCACTGCACTTGGTGAACAAGTTGTTTATGGCTTTGAGGGAACACACACCCAAAGAGTTGTAAAGAAACAGACAAAATTGGCAGAAGTTAAGAAAATAACCACTCTATGTACCTTCTAAATGAAGGTTATTCTCCAGGTTCTGTTCATTCTTGTGTTTTCAACATGGAGTTTTGAGTGAGAAAGTCAAGTAGAATACAATGCTGGAAAGGGCTCAAGGTGATGGAGGCTGGCTGTGTTGCTTCTTGCAGGATAGACAAACATTGTGCTTTCAAAACTTGGAAAAGGTCCAGCTACAGTGGCTCATGCCTGTAATCTCACCACTGAAACAGAATTTGGGAGGACCCTAGAGAATTCTTTTTAAACCTCTCTAAACCTTGGTTTCCTGAAACAGTCCAACACTATTAATAATCACCTCAAAGAATTGGGAAGATCAAATCACAGATTGTTTTCAGTAAAAAGCCAACTGCTACTGAATTAGATGTAATTTACTTTTTCACTTCAAATTTAGAACTGAAAGAGAGATGGAGTAGAAACTTGAAAACTGGCATGGTTAGAGGAATGGCTTTTTTGGGACCAAAAGACCTAACTATGTCTGTAGAAAAAGTAAGAAGCTAGAAGGGGAAGAATGAAAATGCAAGTGATGAAAGGGGTAATAGGAAGTAGGAATGGTGAGGATTAAAATGCAGATTAGATTAATTCAGGAAGGAGAAAAAAAAAGAAGGGCAGAGAAGTTCTGAGATTAGGAGAGGGAATTAGGGAGCTCATTCAAGCCAGTAAGGTGTTTTTAAAAGGGTAAGAGGAGAAGGTCCTGTAGAAAAAGACTGGAAGTACTGCTGTGAAAAATGCTACAGTAAGTGAAAAGAAGTAGAATTAGGATGCTTCTGATAGCATCAATACTCTTAGATACATTCAAATAGGGATACATTCAAGTAGAATGGCATTCAGTGATACACAGCTTTAAAAAATAATCTGCACCAGGTATGCACACTGGAGGACGACGAACACTCTTCCTTTTATTTATTTATTATTTATTTATTTATTTATTTTTTTTTTGAGACAGAGTCTCGCTCTGTCACCCAGGCTGGAGTGCAGTGGCGCAATCTCGGCTCACTGTAAGCTCCGCCTCCCGGGTTCACGCCATTCTCCTGCCTCAGCCTCTCCGAGTAGCTGGGACTACAGGCGCCCGCCACCACGCCTGGCTAATTTTTTTTTGTATTTTTAGTAGAGACGGGGTTTCACCGTGGTCTCGATCTCCTGACCTCATGATCCGCCCGCCTTGGCCTCCCAAAGTGCTGGGATTACAAGCGTGAGCCACCGCGCCCGGCCCACTCTTCCTTTTAGAAAGCCAGGAGTGACTTAACCATCTTCCATGGCTTCACCCAGAACCTGCTGATCAACTGACACAGGCTGCCAGGTAGGAAACTCAACTTCTTCTCATGCCAAGGACGGGATAGAGGAAAATGGTACCTTTGGTGGATGTTATTTTTTCCTTTCCTTTCTGCACCGCTAAGTAATTAAATTTTCCTAAATTACTATGTACAAACAAACTTAGTATTAACTGTACATTTGATTATAAACTCCTCAATCCAATGTCTTGGGATGGAGAGTTTCTTCATGTGTTAAACAAAGGAGGTATACTAGGTGATTTCTCAGTGTCCCCAGATATGACATCAGGACTCTGGACAATGAAGCATTTACCTTCCTGTTCCTCTTCACTGTCAGTTTCTAGAAATCGAGAGTCCATACGGAATCTGTCATCAGTGCCAAAGTGCGACTGTAAATCCATGAGCTACACAGACAGAAAACATACATAATTGATAGCCACATTCCCAAGAAATTGCTTCTGACAAAGACTGTCAATGTACACCTCCCCACACACTGAAATTCACTACATTAAGATGTTTGCCTACCTCCATCTACTTATGAACCAATCAGAGAGGATCACAGAAGACTCACTCTCCAAATAAACACCCCGACGCTATAACGTAGGTTAAGGTCTGCCTGCATTTACCCAGATTTAAGGACTATGTCAAAAAATAAGGACATGCTGCAAGTTTAATTATTTTCAGTCTTCACTAACCTTCTGTCCAGCTCTGCCCTCAAACTGAGGTTTAATTTTGAACCTATTACTGTCATCTTCAGAATCAGATTCCTCATCATCACTGCTATCAAACAGCTTCCCTGATGTTTTACCCATAGACTCCTGTGAAGAAACATAACATTTATTAATAGCAGAGGCAAACAAGCAGCATTTCCCTTCATAATGTAATCTTCTCCCTCACATTGAAAGCCAATAACCCAGACTCATCTACCAGGAATGAGTAAATGGCGGGTCAGGTGGAAATTCCTGACTCAGTGAAATCTAACTGGCCTCTGGGATCACTAATCCAGAGGCTCCCCAGTGAAGCCTGGATTTGGGGAGGTAGTTATTACATGCAAGAACAGTTTTTGTAGTGTTTCACTAATATTGATGTCATGCTGCAGATGTTACGGAGAATATAGGTTCATATATAAAAATCTCCAAGACCCCTGTAGTCTCAACATGCAGTGACCTGGCAAGCCCTGGGTCTCACTGGGGCTCTCAGGAGGGTTTTATGTTGAGATTGCCAGTTGTTTGTGGTGTGGATCTGCAGAAGTAGATGAATGTCCACAGAGACATCCTGAACTTCTTACTTTCACCCATTCCTCTCCTGGATGGCTCTGCTCCTGAGTCGTTGTCTCCTCTGTTTCACATTCACTGTCAGAACCGAAGATGATGTGCGTTGGCTTATCCTCTGGATGACCATCCTAGGGAGGCCATCGAAAGCATTGCATCTTAAAAAGATTTATGATGAAGACTCCAAAAGCAATTGCAACAAAATCCAAAATTGACAAGTGGGATCTAATTAAACTAAAGAGCTTCTACACAGCAAAAGAAACTATCAACAAAGTAAACAGACAACGTACAGAATGGGAGAAAATATTTGCAAACTATGCATCTAACAAAGGTCTAATACCCAGAATCTATAAGGAACTTAAACAAATCAACAAGCAAAAAACAAACAACCCTAGTGAAAAATGGGCAAAGGACACAGCAGACACTTCTCAAAAGACAAACACGTGGCCAACAAGCATACAAAAAAAATGCTCAACATCACTGATCGTTAAAGAGGAATGCAAATCAAAACCACAATGAGATACCATCTCACACCAGTCAGAATGGCTATTACTAAAAAGTCAAAATATAACAGATGCTGGCAAGGTTGCAGAGAAAGGGGAATGCTTATATACTGCTGGTGGGAATGTAAATTCATTCACCCACAGTGGAAAGCAGTTTGGCGATTTCTCAAAGAACTTAAAACTATCATTTGACCTACAACCCCATTTGTGGATATTTGCCCAAAGGAATATAAATCATTCTCTCATAAAGACACATGCACGCATGTTTATTGGAGTACTATTCATAATAGCAAAGATACGAAATCAACCTAGATGCCCATCAATGGTGGACTGGATAAAGAAAATGTGGTACACATGCCCCATGGAATACTACGCAGTCATAAAAAAGAATGCAATCATGTCCCTTGCAGCCACATTGATGGTGCTGGAGGCTACTATCCTAAACAAATTAAGACAGGAACAGAAAACCAAATACTGCATGTTCTAACTTATAAGTGGGAGCTAAATGTTGAGTACACATGGGGGAGCAATAGGCCAGGTACACTGGTTGACACCTGAAATCCCAGCACTTTGGGAGGCCACGGCAGGCTGATTGCTTGAGCTTAGGAGTTCGAGACCTGCCTAGGTGACATGGTGAAACCCCATCTCTACAAAAATACAAAAATTAGCTGGGCATGGTGGCACATGACTATAGTCCCAGCTACTCAGCAGGCTGAGGTGGGAGAATTGCTTGAGCCTGGGAGATGGAGGTTGCAGTGAGCTGAGATCATACCACTGCACTCCAGGGTGACAGAGTGAGACCCTGTTAAAAAAAAAAAAAAAGGGAACAATCAACACTGGGGTCTACTTGAGGGCGCAGGGTGGGAGGAGAGTAAGGATTGAAAAGCCACCTATTGGGCCGGGCACAGTGGCTCACGCCTGTAATCCCAACATTTTGGGGGGCCAAGACAGGCAGATCACCTGAGGTCAGGAATTTGAGACCAGCCTGGCCAACATGGTGAAACCCCATCTCTACCACAAATATAAAAATTAGCTGGGCGTGGTGGCAGGTGCCTGTAATCCTAGCTACTCAGGAGGCTGAGGCAGGAGAATTGCTTGAGCCCAGGAGGCAGAGATTGCAGCAAGCCGAGATCACACCATTGTACTCCAGCCTGGGCAACAAGAGCGAAACTACATCTCAAAAAAAAAAAGCAAAGAAAAACCACCTATTGGGTACTATGCTGATTATCTGGGTGACAAAATAATCTGTACACCGAACCTCCAAGACACGCAGCTTACCCGTGTAATAAACCTGCACATATACCCCCAGAACCTAAAATAAATATTGGAAGAAAAAAAAAAGCATTGCATCTTAAAACAACCCAATCTCAAACTGAACATGTCTAAACCTATCACTCCCTTCCCCTGCCAAGTCTACTTCCTGTCCTTTTTCCTTATCTAGTGAATGCCATCACCATCTGTTTATTTGCGCAAGACAGAAACTTACAATTCCTCTTTCTATCGCTATACAGTTATCACCAAGTCCTATCAATTAAACTTCTCGGTATCAATTCAGTCAATCTATTCCCATTGCTGTTATGGTTTTGACTTTCCACCTCCCCAAAGGCTCTCCTTGGTTACAGACGGACCCGTTCGACTGGTTTTCATCATAGTCTGAAGGATCTCTCCCAAACAGAGGTTGACAAACTTTCTCTGTAAAAGGCCAGAGTAAATATGTTAGGCTTTGCAGGCCACATATGGTCTTTGTTCTGTATTCAAAAACTATTTTTAGCTTGAAGGTTGTACATAAATAGGTCATGGGCTGGATGGCCTTTGAGGTGTAGTTTGTCAACTCCTGTTCCAAAATAGACACAATTAATCTTCTCTCCCTTGCTTAAAATTCTTCACTCTCTTTTCATTTTATGAACAAAATCAAACCACTAGCCTCATTTCTTGCCATCTCATGCTGTATAAGTTTTAGTTACACTAATTGAAAACATTCACCCTTGTATAAACTGTTCCTTTTTCCTAGAATGAAAGCCTTTCTGCTCCCTTCCCACCCTTTCACCTGCACCTGACCAATTCCCACAAATCTTTTCCTACCACTCGGCTCAGACTACAGAAGCTCCCAACTGACTTGGTGTGTCTCCTGCGTGCTGCCAGGGCACAGGGGCACAACCCCCTCCTGGCCCTCTGTAACTGAACTGTGACTGTCAGCATGCCACACCATGAGCCAAAAACTGTATGAAAGGCAAGATCACCATCCTCATACTAGAAATCTAGCACTTACCATAAAGGTGTACTTAACAATTGTTAGAAGAATGAACAAAAGCCCATTACAGTAAATCTTGGCAAGACTTGGCAAGGTATAAATCACTTGACAAGTGATTTATATGTAAATTCAGACACATTTGAATACATAACTATAACAGGTATAGCTTCTAAATGAAAGAAAATTATAAAGAAATTTTCAGATAAACCAGATGAAAAAGCTAACTCAAGAACCAAAACATGAAATTGGTGAACACCAAGACGATCAGCTCTATGGAGGCACACCTAACTTCATGGGAAAGAAAAGCTGGACTTTCTGAGTTCTTGTTAAATCCATACATTGAAAATATACTCACCAAATTTGCCAGAGCATTATGCACCAGCTTCTTCTGCACTTCTTTTGCTTTTCGCCTCGCTTCCAAGGCTGCCAAACGCTTCTCATTGTCTTCAGCATGCTTATCTTTAGCACTCAGATCTGACGAATTACTAATAGAAAGTGAGAAATCAGTTTTGATTTCCCGAGTGTCCTTGGATGAGACCTTTGGTGATTTCTCGAGAGATGTGAGGCTGCTTGAATCAGACCTCTCTTCCTCTGAAGCTTCTGTCTTTGTGGTACTATGGCAGCTGTCTTTGTTAAAGCCTATGTTGTGAGTCTTTGCACTAAGACTTAAGGACTTTTTACCTTCTAACAGCCTAGAAATAGGATTCTTACTTCTCTTTTCAGAACTGCTAAGGGACACTGCCTTCCGATCCTGGCTCTCAAAAGTGGTCTGTCTTTTTTGAGGCTGAATATAGTTTGGGCCATTCGCCTTCTTTGCATGTTGGCATGGAGTCACTTCACCTGATGAGCCATTAACATATGGGGACCCATCTTCCATGGATATGACACTGGGACCCTCATGTTTCATGAAATTCTGATCTTTATTAATATTGTTAGAGGCAACACTGTCTTTCAAGGATTTTTTCGTTGACTCCTTTTCATATAGACAGCCTATTCCCTTGAAAGCCTGAAATTTTGGCTTTAAATTGTTTTCCTTTGGTTTCCGTTTGCCACAGGTGTTCTCCTCTCCTTCTAACAGGGAAGCCACAATCTCCTCAGGATGAATACACTGTCGGCCTCTGCGGGGACCAGTGGGAGTCTTGGGGCTCTTGGAGCCTCTGTCAGACTTGCATTGGGTAGTGGTTTCTGGCCCATCACTCTCAGTATCTTCATTTGGAACCTTCAGATCACTGCCAGCCAATTGTTCCAAATCAGCTAAAGTGAGATTCACACGAAGGCAGTTTTTCATCATGGCATTATACTCCTCGCCTCCTTCAGAGTCAGCTAATTCTGATGCAGAATCAGCATCTTCACTGCTACTGGAGTGAGAGGGAAATTTACAACTAAGAGACTTTAATCTATGACCGAGGGCTGACTCTACATTGCTTTTTCTTTTTCGTAGTTTAATACAGTGATCAGAAAGCTCACATTTTTCTCTATTTTTGAAAGAAGTTTTCTTTGTAGATTTTTCCATTTGTGAAAATTCTGTACTGTTTTTGACCTTAGCAACATTTTTTTTCATTGCAATGATTTCATCTGTATCTCCTGAGTCATACTCACAATCATTTCTCATATCATCATCACTATCATGGCAAGAGACATTATTTTTGACACCTAAACCTATTAAAGAATGCAGTTTGTGAACGCCTGATTTGAAATCATCCCTTACAACTTCAAAAGGATCATTTTCAGATTCATTTATTGAGGGTTGTGTAGTTCTCTGTAAGTTTTCCCCTTTCGCAATCATCATTCTCAATTCATCTTCAGAATCAGTATCATCATCAGAAACGCTATTTCTCTTCTTGGCAGTTTCCAAGCCAGAAGTCTTAAAAGGTAGATTTTTAAGCTTCTGAGTATCAGAAACAGGTACAGGAGATGATTTAGAAGGAGTAATGGAATCACAAGTTATTTTTTGTGCAGCCTGTTGCTGTGTTAAGGGTGGTTTCTCTATTACCCTTCTGGGGCTTGTACTCATGGCCAAAGACCCAGCGGAACTCTCATCCTTCTGCACTTTTATTATCTTCTTGGGAGGGCCATGAAAGTCGGAGAACTCTCCTCGCCGTTTCTTACTCATAGGGTCATTCCCTCCTCCTAATTCCCAAGTCAGGCTGGATATAGGAATGGTGTTTGAGAAATCCACCCCTATCTTCTTCAGGTTGTGGCAGTATTTTGAGGGATCATATTTGATGACGTTACGCAAGTCAAGAAACAAAACTAAAGCACTTGGTTTTAGGAAAACTCATCAGTCTTTGACACAAAAAATATTGCTTAATCTCAAATAAGTCATTTTCCCTCCCTTTCAGTTTCCTGTAAAAGAAAATGAGGACTTAACTAGGTTATCATTCAGCGTCTAAGAAATTGAGCTTTCTATGACATTTTCTTAGTTAAAGTCTAGTACCACCACTATTAGTTGGCAGAAATTACTCGGACTGTAGATAGATATTATAGCAAACCTATTCAGATTATATTATAGGTACACAGGTCTCAGGGTTATTTTCTGTAAATCACAGAAATCCAACCATCGAGCTGATACAGTAAAGCAAAGTTCTGGGTTCAGGAGAACCCAGAGGACATGGCCACATGTATGTCCTTTACTCTCAAACTCTTGTGGCTATGTCTGTCTTCTCAGTTCTTACTCATCCTAACTCTGATTCTCCTAGCTCAATAACGTCCACTTCACATGAACTCACTTTCTGCAATATTTTTAGGTCTTTATTAGAAAGCTGGCCTGGGCACAGTGGCTCATGCCTGTAATCCCAGCACTTTGGGAGGCCGAGGTGGGCAGATTACATGAGCCCAGGAGTTCGAGATCAGCCTGGGAAACACGGTGAGAACCCGTCTTAAAAATAAAAATTAAAAATTAAAAAAAAATAATAAATCTTTACCAGGCCTATGTTGACATTATCCAGGAAAGATTCTAGTTAACATCGATGTGTTGTAATGATGGCTGTCATTTGCTGATTCCCTAAAGCATATGAATAGGCAAGTATTAAGGTGCTTTAAGCTATCACTCTTTTTTGTTTTGAGACAGGGTCTCACTGCTACCCAGGCTGGAGTGCCATGGCATGATCATGGCTCAATACAGCTTCAACCTTCCAGGCTCAAGTGATCCTCCCAACTCAGCCTCCCCAGTAGCAGGGACCACAGGCATGTGCCACCAGGCCCAGCCTGATTTTTCTTTTATTAGTATTTTTTGTAGAGTTACAGTCTCACTATGTTGCCTAGACTGGTCTCAAACACCTGGGCTCAAGTGATCCTCCAGTGGCCTCCCAAAGTGCTGGGATTACAGGTGTGAGCCACTGCACCCCACCTTAAGCGATTACTCTTGAAAGTCCCTTTTTTCAATAACTACTTATATGTGCCAGTTATATGTGAGGTATGCCAAAAAGTGTCTATTGTCTCTACTGTCCTTCAATATCTTCCTCTTTGCCATCAGCGGCTGCCATTGGTGGAAAGCTGGAAAGTAGAAAATAAGAAATCAGTACTTTCCTAACTTTGAGCCACTTGCAGGGAGGGCAGAGGTCACAGCTATGTCCGGTGCAACTAGGGCCTGGATTCAGGTAGTAGTTGTTTCAGTGGCACAGTAGCTGTGAGCTCAGAGGACACACGTTTTTGCTTCTCCAGTCCCAGTGGGGTAGTGGTTTACTGCAGTTGTCAATCAGTGGGGAATCTGACCTTTGGCTTTTGCTCCTCCAGCACTTGTTTAACTAACTGCATATATTATATTCCCTCTGTTTCAAATACCTGCTACTGTTTCCCTTACTGACTGACACCAGGGTTACAAGCTAAAGAATACATCAAGACGGTCGGGCGCAGTGGCTCATGCCTGTAATCCTAGCACTTTGGGAGGCCAAGGTGGGCAGATCACAAGGTCAGGGGATCAAGACCATCCTGGCCAACATGGTGAAACCCCGTCTCTAGTAAAAATACAAAAAAATTAGCCAGGCGTGGTGGCACACACCTGTAGTCCCAGCTACTTGGGAGGCTGAGGCAGGGGAATTGCTTGAACGCGGGAGGCAGACGCTGCAGTGAGCCGAGATCGTGCCACTGCACTCTAGCCTGGGGACAGAGCGACTCTGTCTCAAAAAGAGAAAAAAAAAACAATACATCAAGACACACTGCTCAGAATTCCATGATACCAGGTCTTCAAGGTCTTAGACAATGTGACCTCACTGAACAGGCATTAGAATTTGCTCACACTCTGCTCCAAACTATTTCTCAACCCACCATCCTCCTGCTTGTCCACATATTTTTATCTACTATTGGTATTCCCAGGACTACTTCCCATCACTTCTATTAATTCAAAACCTACCTCAATTCTAAAGCCTTCTTTAATGATGGTCTCTGGGTTTCTCACTCCTCTTTAGCTCCTTCAGCAATGGCTTTGAATCCATGTATGACAATATGAATAAATTAATAAACCAACCTGCTTCTTTGGCACTCATCATTTGAATTACTTAATTGTATAAAACCTCAATCCATTTTCTCATGCTCTAATTGTTTCATACATGTAGGTGAGTACCAAGAAACTGGGAACATGCAAACAAACACGTAAAGATTCACTGATAAGAGACAGTGAAATGCTAAAGGTATTTTACAAGTATCCATCACTGTGGTAAATAATTACTTTGAGAGGCCAAAGGATATTTTACGTTTATGTTGATTTTTAAGGTGAAGAACAGGTAAGACTCTTCCAAATTTGCTCACAACCCAATTCTAAAAGAAAAAAAAGAATTTATTTACTATATGTGACACAAATGGAAAAGATTTAATAACAATATTAGGTAAATACAACAAAAAAATCAGTGGGCTATGATTACTGTTGGGTTTAGTTTTCTGACAATGAAGTAAGAGTTACCAAAGAGAAAAATTGTGAGAGGGAAGAAAAAAAAAGGAAGATTTGGAGGAGCTGTCAATCCCAAGTAAACCATGTAGGGTGGTTTACAAAAAACACTGGCTGCTAATTTGAACAGGCAAATTTGGGACCTGCCTATATTCCTGGCTACCTGTGTCCCTTGAAAGTCCACCTCTGCTTGAGTTTTGATTTCTTTCTCTGTAAAATGATGGAGAACTATGCTTACCTAAGAGTTGTAAATGCACCTTGAAAATTATAAAGACCTATCTATGTTAACTGCCTCCAAGAAAGGGGAAAAGAGGAACTGGTTTTAGACATGACACCCACAATCACGTGATCTCAGGCATCAGTTCCCAAGACCATGTAATTGGCTCAGGCTACAGAGGAGACTCACCTTATGCCCTGGCACTTCTGTCCCTGGCACTGCTTTCATATGGAAATCCACTCCTCCTGTCTTTTCTAACAAGTTGGTGTTACCTGTTGTTGATTCTTCTTTCTCAGCTTTTGCTGCTTCTCTCTCTTGGGCCAATCTGAATCAAAAAGAAAATACAAATAAAAGAGTCAAAATAATCAGCCACGTAAAATGATTATTTCACTTTAGGTGTGCCTAAATGAGCACTATAAAGTAAACAGCTTTGTAGTATTAAAAACCAAAATAAAACAAAACTGCTTTGTTAGTAGCATAATAGCTTATCTACTTATCTGAACATACAATATGTTTTTATTATAGAATACTGGAAGACAGAACCGTTAAGAAAACAAAACATATTCCTTGTCCCTCATCTTGTTGTTAATATTTTGCCTCCTTAACTTCATCTTTGTTCTATATGTAAATATACATATTTTATAATGTAATCCAAATATCATAAGCACAGTTGGGTACACTTATTTATCAACTTATACATTCTTTGAAAATATCACTATGATTGCTGTACAACATGCCTTTCCATCAATCTACTGTAGTGTATTGACCAGTCCCTTACCACCAGCAACTAAGCTATAGGGTTGGACAGCAGTGACAAGCTGTGCTGTCAGGGCTGTCCCACCAGAGCATGAGGGTTCTTTTCCTAGCCCACCCACTACACTAGTCAGTCTCCTGAATCCCTGACATGCACACTTACACCTGTGCTCTGCTCCAGTGGTTGTCCCAGTTCCCCTTTAAGGAAGACCAAGACCATGGATTGCAAGTTTTCTCAATTTTCCCCTTTCAATTTATATACGTTTGGCATTTTATGTTATCTTCTCTCCATTCACTCTTCCCCATGACAAAGGTATCTTTCGGAGCCCAATTTGTTAGGTCTTCATTATCTGTATCCTCCTAATGAAGAGAATGCCACCTTTTCTGATTCAAATCACCACCACCTTCTTCAGGCCTGGACAACTGCA
Organism: Nomascus leucogenys; assembly: GCF_006542625.1. NCBI lineage: Eukaryota > Metazoa > Chordata > Mammalia > Primates > Hylobatidae > Nomascus > Nomascus leucogenys. The sequence continues at coordinate 41,883,656 of NC_044381.1, read as the reverse complement.
CAGAAGCAGTCCTCACTGGCCTCTTTGCCTCTAGTCTGTCTCCTTTATGTCCCAGAACAACCATCAGACCCATGCTTCTCAGGCATATCCACGCAGATACTCCAAGCAGCAGCACTGTGTGATCAACCTGCTCAGCATGGGGCTCCAGTGCCTGCACACAGTAGGCTGGCAACTGCTGCTGGAATGAAAGGTATATAACCACCCTGTTCACAGTCTGAGGCTTCAGCTGAAGAACAAAATTAAATTCTCACCTTTTTCATAAGGGCAGTCCCCCAAAACATGCCTCAAAGTAGGTTGCTTGCCACTTGTTTTAGAATATATCTGTTCTTGTTACATTTCATTGGTCTGGAACAAGCTTATCAACTCTCCTGGTCATTCTATCTGTATATTTTTTTTTTTTTTTTGCGGCAAGAGTTTCACTCCTGTTGCCCAGGCTGGAGTGCAATGGCACAATGTAGGCTCACTGCACCCTCCGCCTCCCAGGTTCAAGTGATTCTCCTGCCTCGACCTCCCAAGTAGCTGGGATTACAGGCGCCCACGACCACACCCAGCTAATTTTTGTATTTTTAGTAGAGACAGGGTTTCACCACTTTAGCCAGGCTGCTCTTGAACTCCTGACCTCAGGTGATCCACCCGCCTCAGCCTCCCAAAGTGCTGGGATTACAGGCGTGAGCCACCGTGCCCGGCCTCTATCTGTATATTCTTAAATTGTTTCCTAGTTTGAAAACTCCCCAACTAACAATACCTTTTCTTCCTGAAAATACCTTTAGGATTTTAAAAGCTCTAATAGTTTTCATAATACATTGTCTTGCTCTTAAATCACTTGCATAATCACTCTTATGCCTGTCATACAGTGATCTCCTATTTCCTTTATATTTTTTTATGACACTAGCATTAACAGTCAAAATCAACATATGCAATTTAGTAGTCTACTAAAATTTAAATGCAGACAATGCTAAGATTCAGCAACTCCATTTTCTGACATAAACTGAGAGAAACACCTGCATATACATAGGATACATGCTCCAGGATCATCTATGACCATGAAAAAGTAGAAACAGTCATCAGTGGGAAGGGACCACTACACTGTGGTATAACCATTTTCTGAAATAGTACTAACAACTGTTATAAAGGGAGAAGATCTACATTGCCACAAAAGGGTGTGTTAACAAAGAGAAAATAAGTACATATATGCTTTTATAGCTCATTAACAAAGAGAAAATAAGTACATATATACTTTTATAGCTTATTATATACGTATGTAAATGCACGAAATTATCCTTTTTGTTCGTCTGGGGTGAAGGGGATTCAGAGTTGAAAGGGATTTTAGCTCTACTTATAATGTTTGAATTTGTTAAGAATATAGTACTATATTACTTGATAATTTGAAATAAGTAAATGTATAAAACCACTTACAATATTAAAAAAATAGGGCTTAAATCCATGTGGAGCAAAACTTACCTGTGCAAAAAGCTTTCTTTTGCTAGTTGAATTTGTAATGTTCCACCTTTCCATTTTGTTTTATTTAAAACAGACATACCTATAAAGTAAAGAATTATTACTCAAGTACATGGCAATGCAAAAATATATTTCAGCTTGTGCTTCTTCTAATTATTTAGTATCAAGAAAAGTAGGCTTGTTTATCACAAAGAGACCCCGGGGAAGTGGAAGAAAAGAAATGAGACCTGGAGAGAGGGAGCCTAGGCTCTTGTTTCATCTTGACAACTTACCAAGAGTCTTTACACTCCCTATCTCGCAGTGTTACTAGATTGGAATGAGGCAAAATGTGTAAAAAGTAAAGCAAAACTTACTTGCAATTTGTTTATAAACAAATGTCAGGAACCTCTGAATAACTGATATTTAATGTATATTTTATTGTTATTTCCTATAACTATAAAACATTTATTTCCTGTAACTATAAAACAATCATCTTTTCAGGTGAATCAGACGACACTCTGGAATCCTACAGCACCTTAATTTTATTTATCACCTCATACTAATTATCACTGTAGAACTTGTAGATGAGTGACTGAACTGTTTGAATTACTATGCCCTAGTAATTGATTTCTCTGAGCATCTGCCGTCAGCTGCCTTAATAATACCATTAACAGAATTTTGTAGGTGGTAGATACTATACTAAGTACAAATGTATCTTTTCTTTTTGAGACAGAGTGTCCCTCTGTTGCCCAGGCTGGAGTGCAGTGGCACTATCTTGGCTCACTGCAACCTCTGCCTCCCCTGTGATTCTCCTGCCTCAGCCTCCCAAGTAGCTGGGATTACAGGTGCCTGCCACCACACCCAGCTAACTTTTGTATTTTTAGTAAAGATGGGGTTTTACCGTGTTGGCCAGGCTGGTCTCAAATTCCTGACCTCAAGTGATCCACCTGCCTTAGCCTCCCAAAGTATTGCAAATGTATCATTTAATTTAATTCTCACAGAAATATTATGAGGCAAGCAATATCTTTTGTCATTCATCACATAAGCAAACTTGGGCTGAGAAGTTTAAGTAACTTGCCACAGTTCACAAAGCCTAGTTGATGTATTCTTAACCACAACTTCACATTTGTCACATATATTCCTCAATGTAAAATAGAATAAAGCAATCTTTTTGCAAATGAAATTACAAAAGACTGATTGCCCTCTTCCTCTATTAGCATGTTCCCTTTACTTATTTTCCCTGTCTTTTTTCACTTTTTGGCCTCCAAATAACTAGAATATGTTACTGTGTCAGTGGCAGTATGGATTATCTCCCATCCTTCATTAAAGGCCACTGTTTGCCCTTGACTTTACTAAACTTATCAACAAGAGATTTCACAATTTCAAGGATATGGTCTTACAAGGGTGTATTGTAAAGCCCCCTCAAGAGTGTTTAGTGACAAGGATTAGCTGCCAAAGAAATAATCAGACTGAGGGGGAATGTGGCATGATATTCAGGGGGATGTATGTAACAGGCAGTTTCTATGAAAGTTTGGTCCCTTGTCCAAAATATTTGAGAATAGCAGTTTTAAGTAAACCCACCAGCAAAGTGCTACCATGTCCGCTGATGCCAAATGGAATGGACCTAAACCTGCTGAGTTATATGATACTGGAATTCGCTTGATCACTGCTGTCCCTCTGGATAACGTAAAAAATGGCTGTGGAGGTTTAGATTTAGAACCAAAGTTATTCCAAGTTACAGAGTGATACAAACTGGCAAATAGTATAGAAAATATATGATGATCTTACATTTTTTCAGGTCCGCTTCTGCTACACTGATGTTGATATATGCAAAAACTTTCTGTGGGTTTCCTAAAAAAAAAAAAAAAAAAAATTTATTTAAATTCTTATCCAGAGAGCAATGTAAAAATGGTTGTTTCCAAATTAAAAAAAAAATTAGTTCTTGAAAACTTATTACTTAAAAGATAAACCTTATTTTTTTTTATTGGCTATAAAAATAAGCATAATTATAAAAATATTCCAAAAAACAGGAAGAAAATGTCCAGTACTCAGTTAAGGAAACATTTTGATTGTATGCTAGTGATAGTCTACTTAATGGGACACTTAATCCATGTTAGAAAATTCTAGTTCTCAAAACTGGAAGTTAATATGTTTCTGAAATCAGAAGTTTTAGAATTTAGAATTTTTTCTTATTTCAGAAACAAATTCCGGTCAAGTTCTACATCACACATTATACCTCCAAAACATCACTTAAAACTTTTGGTGTTCAGAGCTAACATTTATCTTGGGGCTGTTTTATTTTCTAGCACTCAACCTCAGTTATGTCTGCCTATAACTACCCAGTGAAGGACCATAAATTTACCTTGGTCATCTTTCCGTGTGATGATCTCCACATCCGAAACTTCTCCAAATCTGCTGAACTGATTTTGTAGGTCTGCCTCAGAAATGTTCTGGCTAAGGCCACCCACATAAAGGCGCTTCGTTTCTCTTTTCACTTTCATGAAGGCTGGGCATATACTTGGTGTGTTTTAGTGGGAAAAGTAATTTTCTGTATACAGAGAAGAGTTCTTTCCCTTAGTTCTTCGAAAATCTAACAAAACAACTACTTCCTCTGAACCTTCTGTATCAAATCCGTCTCCTGGATCTGTATTTCACTTCCTATTGTATTACTTCCAAATTTTAGTCTTGGAGGTTTTGCCCAAGCCCTACATCCACATTTTTCATGAACGCACTTTGGAACAGCAATCCCATACCCATATAGACACAGGTACAGACAGAGTTTTTTTCCTCCAAATGGCCATAATATTACACTCTATCCCTCTTAATTTTATGTATTCACGTTTTTAGATGTTTTTCCTTGATTCATTCATACATTCATTTACTCATTTACTGTCTTTAACAAAGTCTGACAGAAACAGGATGTGGCAGGTAACGCACTAAAAGATAAAAAGAGCTAGCCTACCTCTTCCTAATTGTCTCCGCCCCCAACCTACCCACCCCAGCTTTCTTCCTCCTAGAAGACCCAAACAAGTGAAGAGAGGCTAGGAGCTCCTGGAGCTCCTTATAGTCACAAAAGAATAAAACAAATGGCACAATATTATGTCACAATAAAAATGCTGCAAAGTGGGGTTCAGACACAAAGATCAAGGGATATAGCGAATACAGACTTGTGTTTTTGCTATGTGCCTGCATTGTACAAAGTAGTTTGCAGGTTTCCCATTTTTCAGGAGAGCCGAAGAGGTTAAGTCACTTTCCCAATGCCATACCGAAAATTAGTGAATCCAGGATTACAATGCAGGTCTACCTTCAGAACTTGGAATTCTTAACACTACACTATGAAGATTCCTGGATCACAGCGGACTCAGGAAAACTTTTCCAGAGGTACTAGGGCCCATCATAGTATCTCTCATTTCGTTTAGTACCCGACAGGCGCTCAGCTCTCGCCCTGCCCTTCCCCAAGAGCTGACAGACTCTTTCCAAACGAGACTCCCAACCAGCGTCCACCACATGGCGTGTATTCTGGGTAGAACTTCGGCCTATCTCTTCCTGATAGTCTCCGCCCCCAGCCTACCCACTGCAGCCTTCTTTCTCTGAGAAGACCCAGAGAAGTGAAGAGAGAAGCTAGGAAACGGCCCTGTGACTTCTCATGCCCAAAACCCACTCCTCACCACGTCGTTCACCTAAAGCCAGCGCCGCTGCAGCCCCTAACTTCTGGTCACATGTCCCAACGGAGCATCCTCTCTTCCTTCCTACTCGATTTCCAATCCAGCCTCCTAAGGTTCCGTTACCACAATTCAGTTCCCAAGAGCTTTTAATTTCCTTTCCCGTCCTCCCAGCTTCCCTGATGCCCCCATCACCTCCCCCTCAACGACCGCAAAAGAGCCCAAACCAAAATCCCCTAGTTTCTATTGAACACTATCGCTGTGTGTACCAACTCCTGGACTAGGTCGACCTAAGAGAGGAAGTAGAGGAAAAAAATAAAGAAGCGCTCCCCTCCACGTGATCCCAGCCCTGCCTCTTTAGTGACGCACGAGGCCGGGCGGCTCCAAGGCTGCCGGCTGGGGTGAGCAGCGGAGCGCTTGGGCTTGGAGTAGCAAAGAACGCGCTCTCCCGAGAAAGTATAGCCACGGCTTAGACAGCCAGGGAAACGTATGCGGGGACGCGGAGGACCCAGGCTCTCGTGCAAGCGCGGAGTTGGACGTGCAGTGCTGCTGGGGTCACGCGGGGCTCTCACGCCTCCCCTCCGCGTGAGCTCCAGGATGGTCCGCGCCGGGATCGCGCGCGAGGCTTGAAGCGCCGGTGAAGCGCGCAGGTCGGAGTGACGGCTGCGCTACCGCCTGGCTCCGGTCCGCAACGCGCCATGGACGCAGAGCTGGCAGAGGTGCGCGCCTTGCAAGCTGAGATCGCGGCCCTGCGGCGAGCGTGTGAAGACCCACCGGCGCCCTGGGAAGAGAAGTCCCGAGTCCAGTACGTGACCCCCCAAATCCCCCAGGGCCCGCTGGCCAGGGTTCCCGGGCCAGGCGGGTGAATCTCCACAGACATCCTCGGTCTCCTACTCCCAGCCCTAGAATGTGGGCATGAACTGGCATTGATTCTGTCATGACGATGGCCTAGAGTTGGGAGCAGCGCGTACGGCGCCCTGCTGTAAACGCATTGCAGGATATTTACTCGTTTAATTGCAGTCGTCTGTGTGCATGACTGACAAGGAGGAAGTCTTGACTATATCCCTAGCTAGATAATTCCGCCTCCAGTATGCAGGGGTATCTCTAGTTGGGATTTAATAACTCCGTTTGGTTTCATGGCATTTGTTTTGATGGGTCAGCTAACCATCTCAAGTGATAATGACTTTGTGTTTACGATGACATAAAAATTCCTTTGAAAAATAACTTCGGTAATAAAGTAAGTTGATATAAAGAAAAGTAGTTAATACAGACTGCAGGAGAATTTGACATTCCTCTGAGGTAGGTGCTACTGTTAGCCCTGTTTTATAGTTGAAGAAACTGAGGCTCAGAGAAGTTAGGTAGCTTGTCCAAGATTCCAGAGAAAGAAATTGTCAGAGATGGATTGGGACACAAAAATTTTACTCCAAAGTCTGGGCACTTTTGGTTTATTGAAGGAGAGGGAGAGAAAAGCTCTGCAACCGTAATTATGTATCATCATCTCAAACATAGAAGTCTCTCGAAAACATAAACTATCTTCAATTTTTGAGTCAAGACTAATTTGACATAGGTGCAGAAAGAATGAGATTTTTCCTGAGCTAACTGAAGAATTGGTAGAAAATGGGAAGGAGGAGATCTACAGAAAATGTCTGCGTGCGGTCGTGAAAGTAGAGGAAGCTGTGACTGGTAAAAGGGAGAGGAAAAAGGTGTGCTCCTCCACTAATGAGAGTAAATGTATTAAAGACCCTTGCTATTTTAGGTGTGCTCCACAGATGGGACGCTTTAGCATTACCTGGCGGTTTGTTAGAGCGACGTCCTGACATACTGAATCAGAATCTGCATTTAAAAAAGATACCCTGCCCTAACAGGATTTGTGCGCACACTTGAAAGTTTAAGAACCGGGGAAAAATAGTTTCTTCACTGGCCACAAGATTTCATTAGTCCCCATAGTAGTGTCAACTGAAAAATCATGAGATCTGCGAATTTAGAGAGACTATTTCTTAAAAAGGGTTACAGCCTGCAAACTGGCCATCCTGGCAGGCTGGGAAGCATAGTCTCAGGCAAAGCAGAAAGGCCCACACTTTGGAGGAGGAGGGGTTGGGACAGGGATTTATGCTGGATGAGTGGGCTAGGTATACATACTCAACAAGTTAAAGGAGGGGCTATGAATATTCACGAAGGGAGATGTGCTCACGTGTACTGAATAAAAATGCGTATTACATGCATTCCTTGTTCATTTGCGGAAGCTGACTTAACATTTAAATGCATTACAATTAGGCCCTGTACGTCAAAAGTTGAAGGAGGGGAGCAAAGGTACTTAAGTACCAGGCTTTGTAAACCTGTTAGAACAAGTCCATGGTTGTTGATCTTATCAAAAGAAAATTTTTGAAATCATTCTCTTGTCCTATCAAAGCCTGTGGAACGGGGGAATCAGTTAGCATCTGGTAGTGGATGAACTGCAATTATTTCAATATTGCTTATCTGGAGGCCAGTGCTTGTTTAGCCACTAGTGAAAAAAATATTGTGGCAGTTAGAACATAGTTCATTCTTTTAAATGTAGGGGGTATGTGACTTAACCCGTGCCTAGCATGGCCTTAGGTCTTGTTTATAATTTGGTATCTTATTGCCACAGAGTCTGTTCTGCAACTCTTACGATCTCTATTTTAACATTAATGCTGGTCAGTTGTGTCTACATCCCAAATAGGAAGGGATATAACAAGGTGTGTCTGACCTCCCATCCTGTCATGGTTAAGAACTGAGTTTTTAAGGTTTCTTTGGGGTCCCCTTGACCAAGAGGGAGTCGGTTCAGGTGATTGTGGGGGTGGGGTAGGATTTTATTTTCAGTTCTTAGTAGATTATTTATATAATCTGGGACTTCTCAGTGGTTAAATTGGAAAGTCAGAAGAGTCCAGATTGTGGGAGACATTAAATGTCAGTCCAGGGTGTTTGGATTTAATCGTGAGGTTTCTTTTCACTATAGTGGAGGAGGAGGATTGGGACCTATGTATCAAGCTATTTTTTTTAAGTGATTATAAGTGGTTGGATGGATTGGAGGTAGGAAAATTGGAGCTAAATTATTCAGCTATATCCATATGTCCACACTGTGGAGACAAATTGCCTGCTTTCAAATCCTGTCTCTGCTATTGGCTGAATGATCTTGGTTAAGTGAGCTCTCCCTTTCTGTGCTTCAGTTTCCTCCATGGTAAAATTATACCCAAGTTTTTGGGTTGCTGTGAGGACTAATTGAGTTAATATATGTAGTTCATTTAGAAGAGTACTTGCCTTATAATAGTAACTAACACTCATTAGTAGACCATTGACCTTTAAACTCATGTACAGATTCATTTTAAAGGAAAAAAAATTCTTGCAAGCTCGTAATTCTGACAAAAAATTTTTATGTTATGAAGACAGACTTACAAATAATAAAACCACAAAGTGAATAAATTCAAACAAATCCAAAATAGCTCAAACTAACATCATTAGTTGAAATACACAAATATTTTGCTCAAACTAAATAGCTGCTATGAATAAGAATATGCAGATTTTCTTTCTGTGGCAAAATATACGTAAGATTTACTATTTTAACCATTTTTAAGTGTTCAGCTCAATGGCATTAAACACATGCACATTGTTTTACAGCCATCACCACTGTCCATCTTCAGAACTTTTTCATCCCCCCAAAACTGAAACACCATACCTATTAAACGCGAACTCCCTACTAGCCACTCTGACAACTGCACGTTCTTTTTTGAGTTCTGCATATCCAGCCTTTAATGATGACTTGGTTCTCTTACCACTTTGCTCTATTGGAAATACCTTGAAATTTTCATTCATAGCTTGCTGTGACATTTGGTGTTCACTTGTCAGAAACTCATTTATATTTATGGCTTTTTTTTTTTTTTTTTTTTTTTTTTGAGACGGAGTTTCGCTCTTGTTGCCCAGGCTGGAGTGTGGTGGTGCAACCTCAGCTCACTGCAACCTCCGCCCCCTGGGTTCAAGCGAGTCTCCTGCCTCAGCCTCCCGAGTAACTGGGATTACAGGCACCCGCCACCATGCCCAGCTAATTTTTTGTATTTTTAGTAGAGACGGGGTGTCGCCATGTTGGGCAGGCTGGTCCCAAACTCCTGACCTCAGGTGATCTGCCCACCTCGGCATCCCAAAGTTCTGGGATTACATGAGCCACCGTGCCCGGCCACTCATCATTTATATATGAAGATTGTCTCTGTTCTTTTTTCTTTTTCTTTTTCTTTTTTGTCTTGTTTTTTGAGACAGGGTCTCACTCTGTTGCCCAGGCTGAAGTGCAGTGGCATGATTATGACTCACTGCAACCTTCACCCACCTCCCATGCTCAAGCAATCATCCTGCCTCAGTGACCCTCCACCAGCCAAGTAGTTGGGACTGAAGGCACTATGCCCAGATAATTTTTTTTTGTTTTTTTGTGTGTATTTTTTGGTAGACATGGGGTTTTGCCATGTTGTCCAGACTGGTCTCGAACTCCCGGGCTGCCTTAGCCTCCCAAAGTGCTGGGATTACAGGAGTGAGTTGCTGTGCCCAATCTGTTCTTTTTTCCTTTACTTCTATATTTAATGTAATTTGTAGGGGTATCAGTCTATGATGGCAAATGCAAAAGAGGCTGTGGTAGTTTCATGATACAGAATATACTTACATTAATATTTTAAATTAGCATTAAAACAAAATTTGAAACAAATTTTACAGAATTTATTAAGTCTTGTATTCTCAGTGTGAAGAATATAGAGTTAGATTATTCTGTGTAGAGATGGTATAAGGTCATAAGAGCATTGGTTAATGTAGTAGAATTAGAAATACAAAAGGAAGAATAGTTATGTGAGGGAGCAGAAAGGATGGCAGTAAGTCCAGATGTCAGGCAAGTGAAGGAGCCAAGGATAACTTACAATGTATAGAGCCTGACATACTAAGGGAAATATTTTATTATTAACATATGTAGGGTAATTTAGAGGAAAAGCAGATTCCAAGAGAAACCATTTGGTGAGCTATCAACCTAGATCTACCTTGCAGGAAGAAGAGATATATGGTTAGAGGTATGTTTTTAGAGTTACTGGCATAGAGGAGCTAAGGCTAATCATTTAGTGTTCCTGCAGAATGAAAGAATACATATTTAGGATAGCAGAAGTAAGAGTGTTAGGGTTTTCCTCTAATGTTGGAGACAAGAAGCCGACCCAAGATAGCAAATGAGAATTGGGATAATTATGCCCAAGAATCCAAGGAAGGGATGTTTTAAGCTGACAGGAAAAGTCAACAGTGTAGAATGTAGTAGAGTGTTTAAAGGAAATAATGGATGACAAAAAATAAAAATAAAATAACATCTAATGCAATTATTAGCTAAAATTTCTTTTTTTAAAAAAGTTTAAGTTTTTTCTTTTTTCTTTTTTTTTTTTTTTTTTTTTTTTGTTGTTGTTGTTGTTGAGACAGTCTTACTTTGTTGCCCAGGCTGGAATACAGTGGCATGATCTTGGCTCACTGCAACCTCTGCCTCCCATACTCAAGCAATTCTCCTGCCTCAGCCTCCTGGGTAGCCAGGGTTACAGGCGACCGCCACCACGCCAGGCTAATTTTGTGTATTTTTAGTAGAGAAGGGGTTTCACCATGTTGACCAGGCTGGTCTCGAACTCCTGACCTGAAGTGATCCACCTGCCTTGGCCTCCCAGAGTGCTGGGATTACAGGCGTGAGCCACTGCACCAGGCCAACTAAAATTTCATTCTTTTTCTCAAGGAAAATATATTTATATGTTCTCAATGAAAAATGTCTGGCCATAGTGATGTTTAAAGAGATTTGCTATTTCTTTTTCTGATAAATCTCTTTCTTACTATAAAACGTTCTGTGGTGTTTACTTTTAGAAATTAAAGTTAGCTAATTGATTTTATTTTTTAATTTCTTTTTTTTTTTTTTTTTTGAGACATAGTCTCGCTCTGTGGCCCAGGCTGGAGTACAGTTGCGCAATCTCTGCTCACTGCAAGCTCCGCCTCCCAGGTTCACACCATTCTCCTGCCTCAGCCTTCTGAGTAGCTGGGACTACAGGTGCCTGCCACTACGCCTGGCTAATTTTTTGTATATGTAGTAGACATGGGGTTTCACCGTGTTAGCCAGGATGGTCTTGATCTCCTGACCTCGTGATCCACCTGCCTCAGCCTCCCAAAGTGCTGGGATTACAGTCGTGAGCCACTGCGCCTGGCCTATTTTTTAATTTCAAGACATCTTTTAAAATAATTTGAGAGGTGGCCGGGCGCGGTGGCTCACGCTTGTAATCCCAGCACTTTGGGAGGCCGAGGTGGGCGGATCACGAGGTCAGGAGATCCAGACCATGGTGAAACCCCGTCTCTACTAAAAATACAAAAAAATTAGCCGGGCGTGGTGGCGGGCGCCTGTAGTCCCAGCTACTCGGAGAGGCTGAGGCAGGAGAATGGCGTGAACCCGGGAGGCGGAGCTTGCAGTGAGCCGAGATTGCGCCACTGCACTCCAGCCTGGGCGACAGAGCGAGACTCCGTCTCAAAAAAAAAAAAAATAATAATAATAATAATAATAATAATTTGAGAGTTATATCAGACATTTAGGCTGGAATTTCATGGGTCGGAACTCACATTGTAATTTTGCAAAGTACTCCTGTTACAATTTATTTGAAAGGTGTTTCTAATATGTGGAAATTTGGAAGTATAATTTGGTTACACATGTTTTTTGTTGAAATTAAAGATTGTGGGCTGGGCATGGTGGATCATACCTGTAATCCAATATGCTGGGAGACTGAGGCGGGAGGATTGCTTGAAGTCAGGAGTTTAAGACCAGCCTGGGTAATAAAGCCAGACCTTGTCTCTGTGAAAAGGAAAAAGAAATTAGCTAGGCACAGTGGCACACCTGTGGTCCCAGCTACTCGGGAGGATCCTTTGAGCCTGGGAGTTCAAGGCTGCAGTGCACTATGATTACACCACTGCACTCCAGCCTGGGTGACAGTGTGAGACCCTCATCTCTTAAAAAGAAGAAGAAAAAAAAAAGATGCGGTGTTAGTAACCACACTGGTTTTGAGAAAATTCTTTTTAATTTTTTAATTTTTTTTATTTTAATGGGGGAAGGTGACTTAATAGGAAGAGAGTAAGAGGGACAAAATGGGAATGCTTTGAGGAAAATGGGGGTATTAGATGAAACGTGTTAGTAATTGGAGTGATTATTTTTGATATTTGCCTTTTAGAAAATCTTTTCAAGCCATACACCAATTCAATTTGGAAGGATGGAAGTCTTCAAAAGATCTGAAAAATCAGCTTGGACATTTAGAATCAGAACTTTCATTTCTAAGTACGCTTACTGGCATCAATATAAGAAATCACTCGAAGCAGACAGAAGACCTAACAAGCACTGAGATGACAGAAAAGAGTAAGCATTTTTTTTTAATCTAAACATAGTACTGAAGCTTACCTTATTATGCATAAGAAATTGGTTGTCATAATATTGAATTAAAATTCTACAAGGTAAGTATTTGAAAGTATGGTTGTGGTAAATTTGTTTACTCACATATCTTTTGAACATCATGGTGTTCAAAAAGCTGCCTGGGCCGGGCCCCGTGACCATGCCTATAATCCCAGCTTTTAGGAGGCCGAGGCATGCAGATCACCTGACGTCAGGAGTTTGAGACAAGCCTGGCCAACATGGTGAAACTGTCTCTACTAAAAATACAAAAATTAGTTGGATGTGTTGGTGGGCACTTGTAATCTTAGCTACTTGGGAGGCTGAGCCAGGAGAATCATTTGAACTCGGGAGGTGGAAGTTGCAGTGAGCTGAGATTGCGCCATTGCACTCCACCCCGGGGGACGGAGCAAGACTTCATTAAAAAAAAAAAAAAGCTGCCTGAGGTAAATATTAAAGAACAGACACAGTTTCTTTTCTTTCTTTCTTTTTTTTTTTTTTTTTACCTTCTCCTTCCTGATGGACAAGAACAGACACAGTTTCTATCATTAAGTACCTTAATAGTCAAGTAAATAGTAATAAGTGAATAATGATTATAAGAACAACAGCACAATTAATTTATACATCTTAGGAGTTATTCAGCACTGACATGAAAGCTGCCAAGATAAATGTTTAGCAGCTGGACCTTTTGCTGGAAGGAAGGTTTCTGGTCCCAATGACTAGATCTTATTGCCAAAGATCTGTGATGCACTAAGAGATAAAGGGAAGCTACTGCAGCTGTGCAGCTGGATGTCAAGAACTTTGGTTGGTCAAGAATAACATTCCCAAAAGCAGAAATCATTTTTAGTGTACTTCCTGACTTTTCCACTGAAAATTACCCTCATGACAGGGGAGAGGGTCTTGGGCAGCCACTGCAGGGAGACCGAATTACATATAGAAACAGAGTGATGGAATTTGGAGACTTAAATTGCTTGAAAGGAAGAGATGGAATGCAGAGAGAATAGAGAATGAGGATAGACCAGGTATAAGACTTTTACTAGCTTAAAAGTTGCAGCATGAAGATTAGGCGTAGAGTCTTGACAAAGCTAATGTGGTCTGGGAGATTTCAGACAGGGACATCACAAGAGTTGAAATGCTTTTTTTCTGTGAGTAATATGTGCTCATTTTAGCAAACTTGGAAAAACATAGAAATTATGAAGAAGAAATACCATTTTAAAGCAGAAATCTAAGTAGTTGTAGGAATTTCTTGAAATTAATTCTAAGTAATTTAGCAAGAGTAATGGTACTGGAAGAGAAATATCTTGTTTTTTATTTTTTTGTTCTTTTTCCTTTGTTTTTTGTTTGTTTGTTTTGTTTTTTTTGAGATGGAGTTTTGCACTGTCACCCAGGCTGGAGTGCAGTGGCGTAATCAAAGAGCTTTTTGAAGTCATTATCGTTTTCCATAGCTATTAGTTGGGCAGACACAGTTTCTGTGGTGTGTTAATGAATGTAGCTGAAGCTAGGTAATCAAATGATCTTGATTTCCTTCAAAATAATCATGTGTGAAGAATGTAGACTTTATTGCAGCTATGCTTTTATTTCTCCATACATTTTCAGAACTCTTCTTTTGGGGCCAGGCGTGGTGGCTCACGCTTGTAATCCCAGCACTTTGGGAGGCCGAGGCGGGCGGATCACGAGGTCAGGAGATCGAGACCACGGTGAAACCCTGTCTCTACTAAAAATACAAAAAATTAGCCGGGCGTGGTGGCGGGCGCCTGTAGTCCCAGCTACTCGGAGAGGCTGAGGCAGGAGAATGGCATGAACCCGGGAGGCGGAGCTTGCAGTGAGCCGAGATTGCGCCACTGCACTTCAGCCTGGGCGACAGAGCAAGACTCCGTCTCAAAAAAAAAAAAAAAATACAAAAAATTAGCCAGGCGTGGTGGCAGGCCCCCGTAGTCCCAGCTACTCGGGTGGCTGAGGCAGGAGAATGGCGTGAACCCGGGAGGCGGAGCTTGCAGTGAACCGAGATGGCGACACTGCACTCCACTCCAGCCTAGGGGACAGAGCGAGACTCCATCTCAAAATTAAAAAAAAAAAAAAGAACTCTTCTTTTGGAATTTCCTTTAGTGCCTATGATGATTCTTTTAAATTCTCCATTTTGATTCTGTAAGAGTTGGTTTACAAACTAAGTAATGGAATTTGGAGTCCAAAATTAAGTGTTACTGCAAAGTAATGAGAGTAGGTTTTTTTTAAATTTTTATTTATTTATTTATTTATTTATTTTTTTTTGAGACAGAGTCTTCCTCTGTCGCCCAGGCTGGAGTGCAGTGGTGCAATCTCAGCTCACTGCAGCCTCCATCTTCTGGGTTCAAGCAATTCTCCTGCCTCAGCCTCCCGCGTAGCTGGGACTACAGGCGTGCGCTGCCATGCCCGGCTAATTTTTGTATTTTTAGTAGAGACGGGGTTTCACAACGTTGGCCAGGATGATCTTGATCTCCTGACCTCGTGATCCGCCTGCCCCGGTCTCCCAAAGTGCTGGGATTACAGGTGTGAGCCACTGCGCCTGGCCAAGAGTAGTATTTTAATTTATAATTTTTATTCTTGTCTTTTGATTAGCTTTAAATGTATGTTGTTAAAAATGTGTAGATGGGCTTGATATATATGGATTGATTGTTTTGAAGGACTAATCCTCTTCTGCTGTCTGTGAACTTTGTTAAAAATACACCCTTACTCATTATTTAAAAATAAAAATCAGGCCAGGTGCAGTGGCTCATGCCTGTAATCCCAGCACTTTGGGAGGCCTACGTGGGAGGGTCACTTGAGGTCAGGAGTTTAAGACCAGCCTGGCTAACATGGTAAAACCCCATCTCTACTAAAAATACAAAAATTAGCTAGGTATGGTGGAGCGTTCCTGTAGTCCCAGCTGCTCAGGAGGCTGAGGCAGGACAATGGCTTGAAGCTGGGAGGCGGAGGTTGCAGTGAGCTGAGATTGCACCACTGCGCTTCAGCCTTGGTGACAGTGAGACGCTGTCTCAAAAAAAAACAAAAAACAAAAACAAAAAAAAGGCCAGTTGCGGTGGCTCACGCCTGTAGTCCCAGCACTTTGGGAAGCCGAGGTGGGCAAATCACTTGAGGTCAGGAGTTCGAGACCA
Organism: Nomascus leucogenys; assembly: GCF_006542625.1. NCBI lineage: Eukaryota > Metazoa > Chordata > Mammalia > Primates > Hylobatidae > Nomascus > Nomascus leucogenys. The sequence goes on along the minus strand of NC_044381.1, from coordinate 41,867,997 downwards.
GCCCGGCCAACATGGTGAAGCCTGTCTCTACCAAAAACACAAAAATTAGCAGGGTGTGGTGGGACATGCCTATAGTACCAGCTGCTCAGGAGGCAGAGGTTGCAGTGAGTGGAGATGGTGCCGCCGCACTCCAGCCTGGGCGACAGAATGAGACTCCATCTCAAAAATAAAATAAAATAAAATAAAATAAAAATCAGTGTGTTCAAGTTAAAAAGTACCGAACTGAAAATTTATCATGCTATATATTTATATGCAATTTATGTATGCTTAGTGTTCATCCATAAAGAAAAAATAAAGCCTGGACTTAAAGAAAAAATAAAGCCTGGAGAGTGGACAGATTAGTAAGTCTCTCTGGGTCTGATTTCTTATGTGCAAAATAAAGTGGTTGCTGTAGATTATTTCCAGGATTCCATCTGCATTTTTTCTTTACCGCATTTTTGGCACATTTATTTCTATGGACAAAGCCCAAGGTCATCTAGATTTTCTCCTATATTCTAGGAGTTTTATAGTTTTGTATTTTATATTTAGATCTGTGATAAATTTTCAGTTAATTTTTGTGAAAGGTATAAAGTCAGTGTCTAGATTCTTTTTTTTTTTTTGCATGTGGATGTTCATTTGTTCCAGCACCTTTTGTTAAAAAGACTATTCTTTCTCCATTGAACTGCCTTTGCTCCTTTGTCAAAGATCAGTTGACTATATCTGTGTGAGTGTATTTCTAGACTTTCTCTTCTGTTCTATTGACCTATTTGTATACTCTTTCACTAATACCATACTGTCTTGATTACTGTAGCTTTATAGTAAGTCTCTAAATCAAGTCGTTTAAGTTCTCAAACTTTATTTTTCTTGAAGTTTATTCTGGCTCTTCTGAGTTTTTGCCTTTCCATATAAACTTGATAATCATTTTGTTGATATCCAGAAAGTAACTTGCTGGAATTTTGATTGGATTGCATTGAATGTACAGATCAAAGTTGGGAAGAACTGACATCTTAACCATAGTGAGTCTTCCATAGCCATTTGTTTAAACAATTCCACATCTAATCCATGATTAAGCATTGCATCGATCTGTTATGTCTCTTTAGTCTCCTTAATCTGGTCATCCTTCTCTGTCTCTTACGGCATAGACATATTTGAAGACCACTTGTATTATAGATTGTTGTTCAATCTCATTTTTTTCTGATAGTTTCCTCTTGATGACATTCCTGTGGCAATTTTGGCAGGAAAACTATGAAAGCGATGTTTTGTTCTTACCAGTACATCTAATTAGGAGGCAAATTATGTCAATTTGTACCATTCTGTCTTTTTTTTCCTAACTACTTATTGAACAAATCTTTAACCAGTTTTCCTGTTTTAAACCCCAGGTTCACCTCCCATAAAGGTACTTTGTGCTGCTGATTCATAATACCCATCTCGTGTTCTGCTATGTAAATGAACTTGCTTCTGGGTTTTCCTCATTTGCTGGCTTAGGTTTCAGTTTTCCTGGCTCTACCAGGTCACTTTCACTTGTCCATGTGCTATCTAGTGCATCCATCTGATTTCCAGCTTCCCAAATCAGATTGCTCTTATCGTCCCTGTTCCCTTTATCCTTGTAGAATCATGCCCTTCTAAAAGTAACATCATTAGCATTTACTAGATGACTACGTAAAGTCAGGATAGTGCTTACTTACCTCTTGGGGGTGGGGTATAGCCTGGGAAAGGATATGAGGAAACCTTATAAGTTCTATAAAATTCCTGTAGCATGATCTGAGTAGTAGTTACCTGGACAACCACGTGTAAAAAGAAATATTGAGCTGTAGACTTAAGAACAGGGCATTTTATGCATTCAAATGTATGCATGTTATATCTCAAAAATATCATTGTCATTTTAGTGAAGTTTTGAGAGATGGCAGAGGTGAACGCATGGATTCAATTTACTGCCTTTAAGAACTAGATAGTGTTGAAAAAATAAAAACCATTGAACAGTTAACATGATTCAAATTTGTCTAGGGTTATACTAGTACATTTCTACTACTTACCATAACTTTTGGTATAGTTGAAAACTTGGCCGGGCACGGTGGCTTATGCCAGTAATCCCGGCACTTTGGGAGGCCGAGGTGGGTGGATCACCTGAGGTCAGGAGTTTGACACCAGCCTGACCAGTGTGGTGAAACCCTGTCTCTACTAAAAATACAAAAATTAGCCAGGCGTGGTGGCGCACACCTGTAATCCCAGCTACTCGGGAGGTTGAGGCAGGAGAATTGCTTGAACCCAGGAGGTGGAGGTTGCAGCGAGTCGAGATCACACCATTGCACTCCAGCCTGGGCAACAAGAGCGAAACTCCGTCTGGAAAAAAAAAAAGAAAACTAGAACACAAGTTATCATTAATTTTATTTTGCAAAGATAATCAATTTGGCGTACGTTCTTCCAGAGTTTTTCAATGTAATTGCTAATGCACACTTTCACACATATACCCACATGTATTGTAGATATTCACACAAAATTAAATAATACGCATTTGAAGAAAATGGTTATTTGCAAACAAAATATTTGTTTTTCTGGTTTACAGGTATAAGAAAAGTTCTACAGAGACACAGATTATCAGGAAATTGCCACATGGTTACATTTCAACTTGAATTTCAGATTCTGGAAATTCAGGTAAATTAAGAAGCATGTTGTGATAACAGAGATACTTCTGCTATGAGATAAACAATTCCCACACCCCAGCCTTCAACAGTGGTGGAGCTGAAGAGGAGTTCATGAGCCAGGGCCCCCATTCATAGCACATTTGTGCAAAGTGGTACATTTTCAAAATTTCAGGTGTTAACAGCCCAGCAACTGCATATGGTAGGGTTGTTGTGAAAGCCATAGGTGCTTTATTGAAGGACAGGTAGCAAGATGCTCCTAGGCTTCCAGTGCAATTCCATGAGGTTGTGGGAATAGTCCTGGGTGTCATCAGTAGTTAGGTGATATGCCAGCCATCTAATATCTATTAGTTATCTGTTGCTGCTTAACCAATCTCCATAATATTTAGCATCTTAAAACAACCCAAAATAGGCCAAACATGGTGGCTCACACCTGTAGTCTCAGCATTTTGCAGGGCCAAGGCAGGAGGATTGCTTGAGCCCAGGAGTTTGAGACCAGCCTGGGCAATGTGGTGAGACCCTATCTCTACAAAAAAATAAAAAATTAGCCAGGCGTGGTGGTGCGTACCTGTGCTCCCAGCTAGCCCGGAGGCTGAGGTGGAAGGATTGCTTGAGCCTAGGAGGTCGAGGCTACAGTGAGCTGTGATTGTGCCACTGTACTCGAGCCTGGGTAGCAGAGTGAGACTCTGTCACACACACAAAAAAACCACCAAAAATACAATTATCCCTCAGTATCTGTGAGGGATTGGTTCCAGGACTCCCTGTAGTACCAAAATCCACGGATGCTCAAGTCCCTTAAATAAAATGGTATAGTATTTGCCTATAATGTACACACATCCTCCTTTATACTTTAAATCATTTCTAGATTACTTCTAATACCCAATACAATGTAAATGCTATGAAACAGTTACTAAGGTATATTATTTAGGGAATCATGAGAAAAACAACTTGTACATGTTCAGTACAGATGCAACCATCTGCATCTGTAGATTTTTTTTTTTTTTCAAATATTTTTGGTCTGCAGTTGGTCAATCTATGGATGTGGAACCACAGATAGGGAGGGCTGACTATATTTATTAATTATCTCACCTATTTTGTGTGGGTCAGGAATTTTGGAGCCACTCAGTTGGGTGTCCTTGCGCAGGGCCTCTCATGAGGTTGTGGTCATCTGGGACCACAGCCATTTGAATGCTCCTTGGGGCTGGATGATCTTGTACATTGTACTGAACCGCTGAGACACAACAAAGGGAGGAAGATCCCTTTGGCTAAGACCTTCACATAATATCACGAAGCAGGAAAGTGAAAGCAGACAGAATGATACTAAGTAGCCCCACTGGCCAGGGTGCAGCAGAACAGGGCTCAGCCACCTTCAAAGGCTGACTCCAAGAAAAGTTGAAAGCCGGAGAAAGCAGTTGAAAGAGGAGAAAGCAGTTTCAACCAGTTGGTTTTGCCAGTTGGGCCAACAGGGAGTGTGTGCAAAGAGGAGGAACAGAACAGGGAAGGGCTGTCAGGCTGCGTTGGCCTCAGCTCATCAGATAACTAAACTGGTGTAGAGTAGTTGTTGTAACTGAGTTCTATGGACAAGCTGCCTGCTTATATTCAGGGTCATGTGCCAGGATTCCTTATCCTTTTTATCAGTGTCCTTAGCCACAAAAACAGTCCCAAGTTTCCCATTTTGTATGAGACAGGAGTTGGTTATGGAGTCAGGACTTTTCCTTCTTCTGTGTCAGATAGCCACTCCCTAACTAGTCCCAAGGATTTGGTACAGTTACCTGGGTTTGGAAGTTTTGCTTCTCTTTGCAATCCAAGTCTCCATTTGCTATTACTGGCTCTGGCAGGCTGAGGATGGGCTAGGGGTTGTCTAGACCCCCTCATTTGATGGCAAAGCTCCCAGCTTGTACTCAGAGTATCACTCTCACACTGCCAAAGTGACCAAGAAAAGGTGCAGTGTAGCATTGCCAAGGCCATTTGAGCAGGATACAAAACACATTTCAGCATGTTCAGTGTGTCAGGGGCATGGGTGGTAAGTGGCTCTAGGGGACTGACATTGTTCCCATATGGGCACCAGGCCTTGGGGATGTACAAGGTCACCAAGGAGATATCACATGACCACAAAGATCATTTGCTGAAGACTCAAGCGGAGAATGGACCCAAATGGATTGGTATCATTTAGGCTGGACAACCTGTGCCACCATCCCAGGCTTTTCCTTTAGGTGGCTTAGGGACTTCTGGATGTTGTCCCTTTGTAAAAGGTTTCATAGTCTGACTGACTATATTTTCCTTCTTTGTGGCTGATGTGAACTTGACCTGAGAGTGGTAATCTACTGAATGCTCTTCTGTATGCTGGCATCCATTAATGGGCCAGGCCTGCAACCCATGGCAGGATGGTGGAATCATAATCCTGTGGTCCACTTCCATCTCCGAAAACATCTACACTCTTGTATATATGTCCAGGAAACTGCTCAGGGGAATCCTAGCAGCCTTGGGGTCTTGCAGGCTTTTTCTACTGTAAGAGTTTATCTCTTTCACAGTTGCCTCATAGGTTATGTGGAGAGAAGCTCCGTTGTGGGCAGAATTAGTCTTGTCCTTGAGAGGCTTGTCCACAAATCCAAGTGAAAAGGGAAAGATTATCCTCTGACATTGAGGTGAATGAGCTTCTTAGTGGAGCTGTACCTTCCAGGATGGGCTGTACCCTAAGATTGATTGGTATGCTCCTTAGTGGGGCTATGGCCTGAGACATAACATAGGCTATAATATCCAACATAGACTACAATATCTTCACTTTATTTAAGTTGCATACTTCAGTCACCTTAAACCTCTGATGGAAAGTATCAAATAGTAATTTGATGCCTTCCTGAGTCAGAAAAGGATGAGGTCATGGTGTAGAAGACATTTCTGATAATGTGATATGCTCCTGAAGAATGACTGCTGCCTGACCAGAGTCATTCCTAGCATGAACTACCGCATGGTTTGGCCTGCTGGGCCTGGGCAGCCACCCCAGGGCAGCACAGACAGGACAGAAGCCAGACAGTGGATGTCCTGCCACTTAGGTCCTGCAGCCCCTGCTGCTCTGGCCACACTCTGCCTCCTAACAGACAGTGTTGGCACTGACCCAGAACTCAACAGTATTTTAAGCCAATATTCTCATCCTCTTGCCATGAAAGCATGATTGAAAATTTTGTGACCACTTGGTAATGGCCTGACATTATACTGTTAGCTCACATACTGAATGAATTAGAATCAGTTGAGCTGGGCCTGACAGAAAACTTAAAGGTAAAACTTTAAAAAAAGTATTTTTAAGGTACTTAAAAATAAAGGTATAATAGAGTAATTTCACTATTACTTAAGTAAACTTGTAAGTTTTCAAGGGCTAATATGGTAGTTTTATCATAATCAGGTTCTACCATCGGCCACACATGGCTTCAAGTCATGGCGCAATGATCATATTAGCATTCCATATATCAGGAAGAAGTTGGGCAAAGAAAGGCTCACCTATTCTTTTAAAAGACACTTTCTGGAAGTTGTACACTCATCATTTTCACTTATATTCTATTGGCCAACAAGTTCATGCAAAGGATGCCGGGAATTTAGTCTTCCTTATGCTTGGCCATATGGCCAGTGAAAAACTGGGGCAAGAAAAAAGCATAAATAGAGGGGACTACTAGCAGTTTCTGTCCTATATGCTTTAGGGGATGCAGGGGGAAAAAAAAATCTAAGGAGAGGAACTGTTGATATCTTCTTTGAAAGACATAGAACCTAGTAATTGCTGAGTCTCTAAAGAGACGTGAGTTGTCATTGTTTAAGTTTTAAAGTATGTATGTGTTTTGGGACTGATTGGTTTTACTAACAAAGTGCTACAGAAAGAGTGTGTTCTCCCTGGCTGTGTTAAGAACTCTCAGTTCTCTCTGAGCCTTTTAGATTTTATGATTCTTCTTGAAGACCAGGACTGGTAAACAAGGTGTTGGAAGAAATTACAGACAGCTGTGGACTCAACAGGGTTTTTGGAATCAGTTGTGTGCGAGGCACCAAGAGTTCTTACATGGGGAGGGAAAAACAAAGGACTATCTCATTTCTCTTTATTGCTTACAATTCTGATAAAACAACTTGATGAAAAGTTTTCAAAATTTTTATTATTTAATGGTAAATTCTAGCATATTCTATACCAACTTGTGTATGTATGCCTTTAGAAACATATCTAGTAGAATTGCTGGGTCAAAGGAAACTTATAAATTCTGATTGATAGTGGCAAATTGCCTTCTAAAATAGTTTTACCATTTTACGTACTGAGCACATTTTTACTGTGAAGACTGATAGAAAAAGAAATGACACAGCAACTTCGTGTGTTCTAAAACATTTTTTAAAAATAAAATTTCCACTAGAGGGAGAGGTTTAGCTATCCAAAAATTAAAAAGTAATCTAAATAGTAAAACCCTCAATTTACAGAATATTGTTGTAATAAAGTTATATTAATATAATATTTGAACTAAACATGACCTCAAATCACGTTAATAGAATGTTAGAACAAAGTGATGACTTATAGTTTGTCTAGGTCAACCCTATTATTTTATAAGTAAATGGATCCAGAGAGTTTGAATGATTACCCATGTTGGTGCAGCTATTGCTGTCCAAGATGGTTGGAACATAGGGCTCTGTTGGCCAGATTTACTTTCTGGTGTTCTTAGTACTACATTTGTGAAGAGTTGTAAGGCCATCAGAATTAACATTTATCAGCCTTCCATAATCCAAGCAATATAGATTGGTAGGAGTTTGTGGGGAAAGTGGCAGGTTAAGTATGTTTCCATAGCTTCTGTCCCAATGAAATGAACAAAATTATTCAAAAAATAAGCAATTTTTTTAAATGAAAGAGAATACAATTCCATTATCATAGGCTCCAAAGAAAATCTGTTTGATATTAATGACATTTGATTCTAAACACTGAAATCCAATACAGGGTGCTTCATGAGAGGTTTAGAAGTTTTACAAAGTTAGGCTGGCCACATTGGCTCACGCCTATAATCCCAGCACTGAGGGAAGCCAAGGCAGGAGGATAGCTTGAGCCCAGGAATTAAAGGCCAGCCTGGGCAACATAGCGAGACCCTGTCTCTAAAAAAAAATTAGCCAGGCTTGGTTGCTTACGTATATAGTCCTAGCCACTTGGGAGGCTGAGACAGGAGGATTGCTTGAGCCCACAAATTCAAGGTCACAAAGAACTGTGATTGAACCACTGCATTCCAGCCTGGGCAATAGAGCAAAACCCTGTCTCAGAAAAAAAAAAACAAAAGAAAAAAAAAAGGACCAACTTAATGGCACCTTTTTCCTAAAGATCTCTACCCATAATCCTTCAGTTGTAGAGGAGAATGAGAACTGTGGGCTTAAGTGGACCATAGTAGAAAGGAATGTGGTGCTGAGACTCATGTAGGGGCTTTGAGGTCAGATTGTTTATAAGGTCTCTTCCCTTATTTACCAGCTGGGGAGAATTGACCTAGTTAGCAGTACCACAAGCAGGGGAGAGATGGAAAAACAATATTTTGAAGTCAGCTTTTGAGTTGTTAAACAGGATTCTGTAACCCAACAAAAAATTTTTTTTGCCTATCGTAAGGGGTGAAAAAGCTGAAATCTAACATGTATCTACACATACCTGACCAAGAGATCAGATGTGTTCCTGAGATTTTTGCTTTCCTTTTCCTTTCTTTCCTTTTTTTTCTGGTAACAGTTCTATTGAGATATAATTCACATACCATATCACTTACCAGTTTAAAGTGTACAGTTCAATACTTTTTTTAAAGATATAATTTATTTGGAATCCAAGCTTTGTTTCAGGAGTTTATTATTTATTATTATTATTATTATTATTGTTACTCTTTTTGAGACTCTCACTCTGTTGCGCAGGCTGGAGTGCAGTGGCACGATCTTGGCTCACTGCAACCTCTGCCTTCCAGGCTCAAGCGATTCTCCTGCCTCAGCCTCCCGAGTAGCTGGGATTACAGGCGCCCGCCACGACGCCTAGCTAATTTTTTGTATTTTTAGTAGAGACGGGGTTTCACCATGTTGGTCAGGATGGTCTCCAACTCCTGACCTCAGGTGATTCGCCCACCTCTGCCTCCGAAAGTGCTGGGATTACAGGCGTGAGCCACCGCGCCCGGCCAGTCTTTGCTCATTTTATAGGTAAAAAATGGCATCTTATCGGCCAGGCGCGGTGGCTCCTGCCTGTAATCCCAGCACTTCAGGAGGCAGAGACGGGGGGATCACGAGGTCAAGAGATTGAGACAGCCCGGCACGGTGGCTCACGCCTGTAATCCCAGCACTTTGGGAGGCTGAGGCGGGTGGATCACGAGGTCAGGAGATCGAGACCATTCTGGCTAACACGGTGAAACCCTATCTCTACTAAAAAATACAAAAAAAGTAACCAGGCGTGGTGGCGGGCGCCTGTAGTCCCAGCTACTCGGGAGACTGAGGCGGGAGAATGTTGTGAACCCGAGAGGCGGAGTTTGCAGCGAGCCGAGATCGCGCCACCGCACTCCAGCCTGGGCGACAGAGCGAGACTCCGTCTCAAAACAAAAACAAAAAACAAACAACAAAGAGATTGAGACCATCCTGGCCGACGTGGTGAAACCCCGTCTCTACTAAAAATACAAAAATTAGCCGGGCGTGGTGGCGGGCACCTGTAGTCCTAGCTCCCCCGCTTTGGGGAGGCTGAGGCAGAAGAATCGCTTGAATCCAAGAGGCAGAGGTTGCAGTGAGCTGAGATCGCGCCGCTGCACTCCAGCCTGGCGACAGAGCAAGACTCCATCTCCAAAAAAACAAAACAAAAAAAAAGCATCTTATCTTATTGTTTTAATTTACAGTTATTATTAGTGAGATTGAACTTCCTTTTTTGTTTTTGTTTTGTTTTTGTCTTGATTACTCTTTCCTTTTATTTGGTGGCATTTCATTTTGCATATTTCAAAAGTATTTTTGTCTTTTTGAAGTTTACCGTGCTTTGATACAGAAATTTTTATCTTTATTTTAGAATAAGGAGAGATTATCTTCTGCTGTTACTGACCTCAACATAATAATGGAGCCCACAGGATGCTCAGAATTAAGTGAATTTGTGTCTAGGTAAGCTATTTTACAAACTTACTTTTTTAGAGAAAAAAAGTAAATTTACAGTTTACAGTTTTAAGTTTACCTTTTCCTCTTCTTAGTAAGTAAATAGGCCTTCTCTGAAAGTATAACACCACTGTTGTGGCTTATATTTAAGCCCATATTCTCTATATCTATCATTCTTTCATTTAGTTTATATTTATTGCACATTCACTATGTGCTGGGTATTAAAATTAAAATGTGAGCCAAAAAAAGATGCAATCCTCAGTCCTCATGGAATTGACAGTCTAGTGGAGAAGTCAGATATTAATCAAATAATGGCAGAAGTAAATATAAAATTATGGCTATATTAAATGCTACAAAGGAGAGTTACATAGTGCTGTTGAAATATATATCAAGAATTTTTGTTTTTTATTATTTTTGTATTTTGTTTTTAAATTAGAGATGAGGTCTCACTATATTGCCCAGGCTGGTCTCAAACTCCTAGGCTCAAGCAGTCCTCCTGCCTTAGCCCCCCAAAGTGTTTATCAGGAATTTGACTAGCAGAGAGAACATGAAATCATTTCCTGAAACTTGAGCTGACATCTGAAAAATGAGTAAGTGTGAACTAACAAAGAGGGAATAACTTTGCTGAGCACTTTGCCAGCAGGGAGCATGGTGTTTGTGAGTAATTGACACAGGGCCACAGTGACAGGTGGAGGCAAGAGCCTAGGAGAATGGTGTAAGATGAGGTTAGGAAATTAAGTAAGGTCCATACTACTGGGAATTTGGTATAAAGAGTTTTATCACGGTCCCAGGACCAAGTGAAACGATTGAAAAGTTTTGAGCAGGGCCTGAGGAAAGCAAAAGTGTGGCATCCTAGAAAGAATTATTCTGGATGCTATGGGGAAATGGAATGAAGGGGTGCAATCATTGATACAAGCGAGTCAATGACTAGTCTTTTAAAACAGTTCAGGCAAGAGAAGTTTGTAGTTTGGGCTGAAATGATGGTACTTAGCTAGATGTATTTGGGAGATAATTAGGAAGCAAAAATGAGTGGGCATGGGATTGCTTGAGTAAAAGGGATTAGAGGTGATTCACAGGGGATAACTCTTTGATTATGGTGGTCCCTTCTGCTGCTAAGGGAAGGTTGGAAGAGGACAATTGTCAGATGAGATTATGACTTTATTTTGGACATATGGGACTTGAGTGCCTTTGAAAACACCAAAATAAAAATGAGAAAGAGGCAGCACAGAAGAGGTGGGGGTGGGAGATATAGAACACTGGAATTATCTTCTATTGGGTAGGAATTAAAGCCTTGAGCAGGAATGAGATTGCCTATGAAGGAATATAGAGTGGAACTAGAAAAGGCCCTAGAACTGAGCCTTGAGGAATTCTAAAATATACTGGCTGAATAGAAGGGAAGGATCCTGCAAAGGAATTAGAAAAGGAACTGTTTGAGAGGTAGGGAGAATACCAAGAATGTGTTGTGTCATGGCAGAGATCACATATTTCCTTTTCTTCAGACTATGGTTTGGAGGTAGCATCTGCTATTTGGAAATTACAAAAGGGAGAGTAGTGAGCTATCTCTCTTGCTGTAATAATGAGCATATTATAGTTACTTAATAAATATTTAATCTCAGCTTTTTGGGCAATTTTTTAGACTGGGTTCCCATTTTGTGGAGAGTGGTATTTTAGAAAGGGTGCTGAACACAGGTGAGAGGACCTGGATTTTAGTCCAGATTCAATTACCTTGTGTAAGTTACTTCTCTTTTTGGAGTTTCTTTCTTCTTTATCTCTGCTGTTACGCAATTTAAATGCTATATGCCTAACTACGAATTTATTTTTAGTTTTTCATTATAGATCTGTAGTTTTTCAGACAGGATTGGTATCTTTTTTTTTTTTTTTTTTTTGAGACGGAGTCTCACTCTGTTGCCCAGGCTGGAGTGCAGTGTAGCAATCTCGGCTCACTGCAAGCTCCGCCTCCCGGGTTCACGCCATTCTCCTGCCTCAGCCTCTCCAAGTAGCTGGGACTACAGGCACCCGCCACCACGCCCGGCTAATTTTTTGTATTTTTTAGTAGAGACGGGGTTTCACCATGGTCTCGATTTCCTGACCTCGTGATCCGCCCGCCTCGGCCTCCCAAAGTGCTGGGATTACAAGCGTGAGCCACCGCGCCCGGCCAGGATTGGTATCTTCAGGTTTTGAAAAATTTTTAGTCATTATTTTATTGACTCTTGCTTCTACCTTGATCTTCCCTTATCACAGTCTACCTTCACTTTAAATAGTAAGCATTTCACATGTACTATAAGAACAACAGTATACTTTCCTTTTATATTCCCTCAACCATTGTATTATTATTTTCATACAATTGTCATACACTTTTACATGTTCCAAGTGTCTCAGGGAATTGTTACTATTTTTGCCTTAGACTGTCAATTATTTTTTAAAGCAATTAAAAATAAGACAAAACTTGTTTTGTTTTGTTTTTTGAGACGGAGTGTTACTCGGTCATCCACGCTAGAGTGGAATGGCATGATCCTGGCTCACTGCAACCTCCACCTCTCAAGTTCAAGCAATTCTCCTGCCTCAGCTTCCCAAGTAGCTGGGATTACAGGCATCCAGCCACCATGTCCAGCTAATTTTCCTTCTTTTTTTTTTTTTTTTTTGCATTTTTGGTAGAGACAGGGTTTCACCACGTTGGCCAGGCTGGTCTTGAACTCCCGACCTCAAATGATCCACCCACCACGGCCTCCCAAAGTACCAGGATTACAAGCATGAGCCACCGTGCCTGGCTGGCAAAACGTGTTTTTGTATATCTATCTTCATTTTTTCTTTTTTTTTTTTTTTTTATTACTATACTTTAGGTTTTAGGGTACATGTGCACAATGTGCAGCTTTGTTACATATGTATCCATGTGCCATGTTGGTTTGCTGCACCCGTTAACTCGTCATTTAGCATTAGGTATATCTCCTAATGCTGTCCCTCCCCCCTCCCCCCACCCCAGAACAGTCCCCAGAGTGTGATGTTCCCCTTCCTGTGTCCATGAGTTCTCATTGTTCAATTCCCACCTTTGAGTGAGAACATGCGGTGTTTGGTTTTTTGTCCTTGCGATAGTTTACTGAGAATGATGGTTTCCAGTTTCATCCATGTCCCTACAAAGGACATGAACTCATCATTTTTTATGGCTGCATAGTATTCCATGGTGTATAGGTGCCACATTTTCTTAATCCAGTCTATCGTTGTTGGACATTTGGGTTGGTTCCAAGTCTCTGCTATTGTGAATAGTGCCACAATAAACATATGTGTGCATGTGTCTTTACAGCAGCATGATTTATAGTCCTTTGGGTATATACCCAGTAATGGGATGGCTGGGTCAAATGGTATTTCTAGTTCTAGATCCCTGAGGAATCGCCACACTGACTTCCACAATGGTTGAACTAGTTTACAGTCCCACCAACAGTGTAAAAGTGTTCCTATTTCTCCCCATCCTCTCCAGCACCTGTTGTTTCCTGACTTTTTAATGATGGCCATTCTAACTGGTGTGAGATGATATCTCGTTGTGGTTTTGATTTGCATTTCTCTGATGGCCAGTGATGATGAGCATTTTTTCATGTGTTTTTTGGCTGCATAAATGTCTTCTTTTGAGAAGTGTCTGTTCATGTCCTTCGCCCACTTTTTGATGGGGTTGTTTGTTTTTTTCTTGTAAATTTGTTTGAATTCATTGTAGCTTCTGGATATTAGCCCTTTGTCAGATGAGTAGGTTGCAAAAATTTTCTCCCATTTTGTAGGTTGCCTGTTCACTCTGATGGTAGTTTCTTTTGCTGTGCAGAAGCTCTTTAGTTTAATTAGATCCCATTTGTCAATTTTCGCTTTTGTTGCCATTGCTTTTGGTGTTTAAGACATGAAGTCCTTGCCCATGCCTATGTCCTGAATGGTATTGCCTGGTTTTCTTCTAGGGTTTTTATGGTTTTAGGTCTAACATGTAAGTCTTTAATCCATCTTGAATTAATTTTCGTATAAGGCGTAAGGAAGGGATCCAGTTTCAGCTTTCTACATATGGCTAGCCAGTTTTCCCAGCACCATTTATTAAATAGGGAATCATTTCCTCATTTCTTGTTTTTGTCAGGTTTGTCAAAGATTAGATAGTTGTAGATATGTGGCATTATTTCTAAGGGCTCTGTTCTGTTCCATTGATCTATATCTCTGTTTTGGTACCAGTACCATGCTGTTTTGGTTACTGTAGCCTTGTAGTGTAGTTTGAAGTCAGGTAGCATGATGCCTCCAGCTTTGTTCTTTTGGCTTAGGATTGACTTGGCGATGTGGGCTCTTTTTTGGTTCCATATGAACTTTAAAGTAGTTTTTTCCAATTCTGTGAAGAAAGTCATTGGTAGCTTCATGGGGATGGCATTGAATCTATAAATTACCTTGGGCAGTATGGCCATTTTCACCATATTGATTCTTCCAACCCATAATCATGGAATGTTCTTCCATTTGTTTGTATCCTCTTTTATTTCATTGAGCAGTGGTTTGTAGTTCTCCTTGAAGGGGTCCTTCACTACCCTTGTAAGTTGGATTCCTAGGTATTTTATTCTCTTTGAAGCAATTGTGAATGGGAGATCACTCATGATTTGGTGCTCTGTTTGTGATTGGTGTATAAGAATGCTTGTGATTTTTGCACATTGATTTTGTATCCTGAGACTTTGCTGAAGTTGCTTATCAGCTTAAGGAGATTTTGGGCTGAGACAGTGGGGTTTTCTAGATATACAGTCATGTCATCTGCAAACAGGGACAATTTGACTTCCTCTTTTCCTAATTGAATACCCTTTATTTCCTTCTCCTGCCTGATTGCCCTGGCCAGAACTTCCAACACTATGTTGAATAGGAGTGGTGAGAGAGGGCATCCCTGTCTTGTGCCAGTTTTCAAAGGGAATGCTTCCAGTTTTTGCCCATTCAGTATGATATTGGCTGTGGGTTTGTCATAGATAGCTCTTACTGTTTTGAGATACATCCCATCAACACCTAATTTATTGAGAGTTTTTATCATGAAGTGTTGTTGAATTTTGTCAAAGGCCTTTTCTGCATCTATTGAGATAATCATGTGGTTTTTGTCTTTGGTTCTGTTTATATGCTGGATTACATTTATTGATTTGCGTATGTTGAACCAGCCTTGCATCCCAGGGATGAAGCCCACTTGATCATGGTGGATAAGCTTTTTGATATGCTGCTGGATTTGGTTTGCCAGTATTTTATTGAGGATTTTTGCATCAATGTTCATCAAGGATATTGGTCTAAAATTGTCTTTTTTTGGTTGTGTCTCTGCCAGGCTTTGGTATCAGGATGATGCTGGCCTCATAAAATGAGTTAGGGAGGATTCCCTCTTTTTCTATTGATTGGAATAGTTTCAGAAGGAATGGTACTAGTTCCTCCTTGTACCTCTGGTAGAATTCAGCTGTGAATCCATCTGGTCCTGGACTCTTTTTGGTTGGTAAGCTATTGATTATTGCCACAATTTCAGCGCTTGTTATTGGTCTATTCAGAGATTCAACCTCTTCCTGGTTTAGTCTGGGGAGGGTGTATGTGTCCAAGAATTTATCCATTTCTTCTAGATTTTCTAGTTTATTTGCGTAGAGGTGTTTGTAGTATTCTCTGATGGTAGATTGTATTTCTGTGGGATCGGTGGTGATATCCCCTTTTTCATTTTTTATTGCATCTATTTGATTCTTCTCTCTTTTCTTCTTTATTAGTCTTGCTAGCGGTCTATCAATTTTGTTGATCTTTTCCTAAAACCAGCTACTGGATTCATTAATTTTTTTGAAGAGTTTTTTGTGTCTCTAGTTCCTTTAGTTCTGCTCTGATTTTAGTTATTTCTAGCCTTCTGCTAGCTTTTGAATGTGTTTGCTCTTGCTTTTCTAGTTCTTTTAATTGTGATGTTAGGGTGTCAATTTTGGATCTTTCCTGCTTTCTCTTGTGGGCATTTAGTGCTATAAATTTCCCTCTACACACTGCTTTGAATGTGTCCCAGAGATTCTGGTATGTTGTGTCTTTGTTCTCGTTAGTTTCAAAGAACATCTTTATTTCTGCCTTCATTTCATTATGTACCTAGTAGTCATTCAGGAGCAGGTTGTTCAGTTTCCATGTAGTTGAGCGGTTTTGAGTGAGTTTCTTAATCCTGAGTTCTAGTTTGATTGCACTGTGGTCTGAGAGACAGTTTGTTAAATTTCTGTTCTTTTACTTTTGCTGAGAAGAGCTTTACTTCCAACTGTGTGGTCAATTTTGGAATAGGTGTGGTGTGGTGCTGAAAAGAATGTATATTCTGTTGATTTGGGGTGGAGAGTTCTGTAGATGTCTATTAGGTCTACTTTGTGCAGAGCTGAGTTCAATTCCTGGATATCCTTGTTAACTTTCTGTCTCGTTGATCTGTCTAATGTTGACAGTGGGGTGTTAAAATCTCCCATTATTATTGTGTGAGAGTTTAAGTCCCTTTGTAGGTCACTCAGGACTTGCTTTATGAATCTGGGTGCTCCTGTGTTGGGTGCATATATATTTAGGATAGTTAGCTCTTCTTGTTGAATTGATCCCTTTACCATTATGTAATGGCCGCCTTTGTCTCTTTTGATCTTTGTTGGTTTAAAGTCTGTTTTATCAGAGACTAGGATTGCAACCCCTGCCTTTTCTTGTTTTCCATTTGCTTGATAGATCTTCCTCCATCCCTTTATTTTGAGTCTATGTGTGTCTCTGCACGTGAGATGGGTTTCCTGAATACAGCACACTGATGGGTCTTGACTCCTTATCCAATTTACCAGTCTGTGTCTTTTAATTAGAGCATTTAGCCCATTTCCATTTAAAGGTAATATTGTTATGTGTGAATTTGATCCTGTCATTATGATGTTAGTTGGTTATTTTGCTCGTTAGTTGATGCAGTTTCTTCCTAGCCTCGATGGTCTTTACAATTTGGCATGTTTTTGCAGTGACTGGTACCGGTTGTTCCTTTCCATGTTTAGTGCTTCCTTCAGGAGCTCTCTTAGGGTAGGCCTGGTGGTGACAAAATCACTCAGCATTTGCTTGTCTGTAAAGTATTTTATTTCTCCTTCGCTTACGAAGCTTAGTTTGGCTGGATATGAAATTCTGGGTTGAAAATTCTTTTCTTTAAGAATGTTGAATATCGGCCCCCACTCTCTTCTGGCTTGTGGAGTTTCTGCCAAGAGATCAGCTGTTAGTCTGATGGGCTTCCCATTGTGGGTAACCCGACCTTTCTCTCTGGCTGCCCTTAACATTTTTTCCCTCATTTCAACTTTGGTGAATCTGACAATTATGTGTCTTGGAGTTGCTCTTCTCGGGGAGTATCTTTGTGACGTTCTCTGTATTTCCTGAATCTGAATGTTTGCCTGCCTCGCTAGATTGGGGAAGTTCTCCTTGATAATATCTTGCAGAGTGTTTTCCAACTTGGTTCCATTCTCCCCGTCACTTTCAGGTACACCAATCAGACGTAGGTTTGGTCTTTTCACATAGTCCCATATTTCTTGGAGCCTTTGTTCATTTCTTTTTATTCTTTTTTCTCTAAACTTCCCTTGTCGCTTCATTTCATTCATTTCATCTTCCATCACTAATACCGTTTCTTCCAGTTGATCGCGTCGGCTACTGAGGCTTCTGCAATCTTCGCGTAGTTCTCGAAACTTGGCTTTCAGCTCCATCACCTCCTTTAAGCCCTTCTCTGCATTGGTTATTCTAGTTATCCATTTGTCTAATTTTTTTTCAAAGTTTTTAACTTCTTTGCTATTGTTTTGAATTTCCTCCCGTAGCTCAGAGTAGTTTGATCGTCTGAAGCCTTCGTCTCTCAACTCGTCAAAGTCATTCTCCGTCCAGCTTTGTTCCGTTGCTGGTGAGGAACTGCGTTCCTTTGGAGGAGGAGAGGTGCTCTGCTTTTTAGAGTTTCCAGTTTTTCTGCTCTGTTTTTTCCCCATCTTTGTGGTTTTATCTACTTTTGGTCTTTGATGATGGTGATGTACAGATGGGTTTTTGGTGTGGATGTCCTTTCAGTTTGTTAGTTTTCCTTCTACCGGACAGAACCCTCAGCTGCAGGTCTGTTGGAGTTTGCTAGAGGTCCCCTCCAGACCCTGTTTGGCTGGGTGTCAGCAGCAGTAGCTGCAGAACAGCGGATTTTCGTGAGACCGCAAATTCAGCTGTCTGATAGTTCCTCTGGAAGTTTTGTCTCAGAGGAGTACCCGGCCGAGTGAGGTGTCAGTCTGTCCCTACTGGTGGGTGCCTCCCAGTTAGGCTGCTCGGGGGTCAGGGACCCACTTTAGGAGGCAGTCTGCCTGTTCTCAGATCTCCAATTGCGTGCTGGGAGAACCACTACTCTCTTCAAAGCTGTCAGTCAGACAGGGACATTTATGTCTATAGAGGTTCCTGCTGACTTTTTATTTGTCTGTGCCGTGCCCCCAGAGGTGGAGCCTACAGAGGCAGGCAGGCCTCCTTGAGCTGTGGTGGGCTCCACCCAGTTCGAGCTTCCTGGCTGCTTTGTTTACCTAAGCAAGCCTGGGCAATGGCGGGCGCCCCTCCCCCAGCCTCGCTGCATCCTTGCAGTTTGATCATAGACTGCTGTGCTAGCAATCAGCAAGATTCCGTGGGCATAGGACCCTTCGAGCCAGGTGCGGGACACAATCTCCTGGTGTGCCGTTTTCCAAGCCCGTTGGAAAAGCGCAGTATTCGGGTGGGACTGACCCGATTTTCCAGGTGCTGTCTGTTACCCCTTTCTTTGACTAGGAAAGGGAACTCCCTGACCCCTTGTGCTTCCCGAGTGAGGCAATGCCTAGTCCTGCTTCGGCTCGCGCACAGTGCGCTGCACTGACTGTCCTGCACCCACTGTTTGGCACTCCCTAGTGAGATGAACCCAGTACCTCAAATGGAAATGCAGAAATCACCCATCTTCTGTGTTGCTCACGTTGGGAGCTGTAGACCGGAGCTGTTCCTATTCGGCCATCTTCTCATTTTTTCATTTCCAACATTCTTCATTTCTTTATGTTGATTCAGATTTCTAACTGCTATGCTCCTTCTTCCTTAAGAACTTCCTTTAACTTTTTTTTTTTTTTTTTGAGACGGAATTTCACTCTTTTTGCCCAGGTTGGAGTGCAATGGCACGATCTCAGCTCACTGCAACCTCCGCCTCACGGGTTCAAGTGAATTTCCTGCCTCAGCCTCCCAAGTAGCTGGGACTACAGGTGTATACCACCACACCTGACTAATTTTGTATTTTTAGTAGAGACGGGGTTTCACCATGTTGGTCAGGCCCTGGTCTCAAACTCCTGACCTCAGGTGATCCACCCGCCTTGGCCTCCCAAAGTGCTGGGATTACAGGTGTGAGCCACCGCACCCAACCCTTTAGCATTTCTTACTGTGCTGGTCTGTTGTCCGTAATATCTCTCAGCTTTTGTTTCTCTGGAAAGGTCTTAATTTTGTCTTCATTTTTTGAAAGATATTTTTGCTGGCCATAGAATTCTGAGTAGACAGGTTTTTAAAAAATATATATCCTTAAACATACTCTTTCATAATCTAGATTGCATAGGTGTGACAAAAATCTGCGACGATTGTTTTCTTTATTTTTCTGTATTAGTGTGTCTTGTGTGTGTGCTTGGGGCAGCCTTAAATCTTTCTCTAAATTTTGTGTTACTGTAGTTTGTGCTATGTCTAGGGTATATTTGTGTGAAAATTATCAACCATGTCTTTTAAAGTATTTATTTTGCCCTGTGTCACTCTAACGACACATATGTTAGACTATTTGACATATTGTCCCAGCATTTGGATGCTCTGTTCTATTTCTTTCATGCCTTTTTTTCTTTTTGTTTCAGTTTGGATAATTTCTATTAACCTATCTGCAACTTTGCAGAGTCTTTCCTCTGTTGCAGTACTGTCTGCCAGTGGGCCCATTTAAGGAGTTCTTTATCTAGCTTGTAATGCTTTTTATTTCTTGTGTTTTCATATTCCCTTGTATGGATGTACCAGAGTTTCTTTATTCATTTACCCATTGAAGGATGTCTGGGTTATTTTCAGTTTTGGGTGAATATAGCATTTTTTTTTTTTTTTTTTTTTTTGAGATGGAGTCTCGCCCTGTCACCAGGCTGGAGTGCTGTGGTGTGATATCAGCTCACTGCAACCTCTGACTCCCTGGTTCAAGTGATTCTCCTGCCTCAGCCTCCCGAGTAGCTGGGATTATAGGCACGCACCACAACACCCAACTAATTTTTGTATTTTTAGGAGAGACGGGGTTTCACCATATTGGCCAGGATGGTCTCGATCTCCTGACCTAGTGATCCGCCCACCTTAGCCTCCCAAAGTGCTGGGATTACGGGCGTGAGCCACCATGCCGGGCCTATGTATACATTTATGTAGCATATTATAGCGTATAATATAGCATATTATCTTTATATATATGTATATGTATACACACACATACACATGCATTCATGCTGCTACAAACATTCATATGCTATAAATATGTATATTACACACACAAACGTACATGTATATGCTGCTGTGAACATTCACTAGAGGTTTTTGTGTGAATATAAGTTTTCTTTTCTCTAGGGTACATAACCAGAAGTGGAATTGCTGAGTCATATAAGAGTGTGTTTAAATTTATAACAAACTGCCAAACCGTTTTCCAGAATGACCATACTGTTTTGTATTCCCACCAATAATGTGTGAGAAGGTCTGTTAATATTTTTGTGAATTAATTTTGTGATGGTCACCTACTTTTAGATGTAATAGTCCCAGGAATTTATTGTTAGAATAAAATTTTGGAATTTTTATCCTAAATTTCTCTTAATGTTCACTTTATACTTGAGAAGGAGACATTTCGAGTTATTTTTGTTTCCTGACTACTTTAGTTGAAATTGAAATGGGTTACTGCCAACATTTTATGAAAGAAATCCACGACATCTGTTTTACATTTAGTGAAGTTTGGACTTTGCTTAGGAAAAATAGATAAATTACAGTCATTCTTACAGCTGTGAAAGCCAACACCCATACCCACACACAAAATTTCTTTCTATATGGAAAACTCTTATGTGCTGTTGTACAGTATCCTTTATGAAGATGCAAATGGAAGAATGAAGGATTTGTGAATTTTTTAAAGTTCATTGTGAAAGAACAGTCTTTTCTTCTGTGTGTGTGTGTTTAAACTTGAGTCATCATAGCTTTTAAGATTATTTTCATGGCTTACTCCCTCATCACATGATTAAGAGTTTATTTTTTTGCTCACTTGTTTGATGGAGAACGAAATATCATGTCACTGTGGCCTTTAAGCGCGAATGAACTAATTTCTCCTCTTTGTATGCCCATACTCTTTGGAAAACAATTTTTTTCAGATGTTTAAATAATTTTTTAATAGTTATTAGACTGACTTTTAACACATAATCTCCAGTGTTCCCTATCAAGTACATGCTTATGCAGCTTTGTGTTAATTCAGCTATTATTTTATGTTCTTTGTTTTCAGTGAATCTACTTGGTTTTTTTGTTCACTATTGCCCAGGCTGGTCTCAAACTCCTAGGCTCAAGCAGTCCTCCTGCCTTAGCCTCCCAAAGTGTTTATCAGGAATTTGACTAGCAGACAGAACATGAAATCATTTCCTGAAACTTGAGCTGACATCTGAAAAATGAGTAGGTGTAAACTAACACCTACTAACATCCTTTCTTGCCTTCTTTTAGATTATTTAACTTGTTTTCCTATTTTTTTATTGTGTCAAAATACTTACAAAATCTACCAACTCAACCATGTTAAAGAGTACACTTCAATAATAGTAAATACATTCATTATGTTGTACAACCATCACCACTCTCTGTCAACATAACTCTTTCCTCTTTTAAAACAGAAACTTTGGCCGGGCATGGTGGCTCACGCCTATAATCCCAGCACTTTGGGAGGCTGAGGCGGGCAGATCACGAGGTCAGGAGTTCAAATCCAGCATGGTGAAACCCTGTCTCTACTAACAATACAAAAATTAGCTGGGCATGGTGGTGCGTGACTTTAGTCCCAGCTACTTGGGAGGCTGAGGCAGGAGAATTGGTTGAACCTGGGAGGCAGAGGTTGTGGTGAGCCGAGAGCGCCACTGCACTCCAGCCTGGGTGACAGAGTGAGACTGTCTCAAAAAAAAAAAAAAAAAAAAACCCAGAAACTTTGTACCCATAAACAATAACTCCCACTTCTTCCTTCTCCTCATCCACCATTCTACTTTTTGTCTGTGTGATTTTGATTAATACTAGGTATTAATCTAAGTACTTCATATAAGTAGAATCATATAGTATTTGCCTTTTTTCTTTAGATGGAGTCTTGCTCTGTCGTCCAGGCTGGAG
Source organism: Nomascus leucogenys (assembly GCF_006542625.1). NCBI lineage: Eukaryota > Metazoa > Chordata > Mammalia > Primates > Hylobatidae > Nomascus > Nomascus leucogenys. The sequence goes on along the minus strand of NC_044381.1, from coordinate 41,845,966 downwards.
TGCAGTGGCATGATCTCGGCTCACTCTAACCTCCACCTCCTCAGCGATTCTCCTGCCTCAGCCTCCCAAGTAGCTGGGATTACAGGCACCTGCCACCACGCCCAGCTAATTTTTATATTTTTAGTAGAATATAAAAGACAGGGTTCTCCATGTTGGCCAGGCTGGTCTTGAATTCCTGACCTCAGGTGATTTAGCCATCTCAGCCTCCCAAAGTGCTGGGATTACAGGCGTGAGCCACTGTGCCTGGCCAGTATTTGCCTTTTTTGACTGGCTTATTAACCTGAGTGTAATGTTGTCAAGGTTCATCCATGTGGCATAAGTCAGAATTTCTTTTTCTTTTTCTTTTCCTTTTTTTTTTTTTTTTTTAAGCACCACACAAGCTTTATTTGCACCATCTATATAAGATAGTCTTGGCCATGCGCGGTGGCTCATACCTGCAATCTCAGCACGTTGTGAGGCCAAGGTGGGTAGATCACCTGAGGTCAGGAGTTGGAGACAAGCCTGGCCAACATGGAGAACCCTGTCTGTACTAAAAATACAAAAATTAGCTGAGTGTGGTGGTGGGCGCCTGTATCCCCAGCCACTCGGGAGGCTGAGGCACAAAAATCACTTGAACCGGGGAGGTGGAGGTTGCAGTGAACCAAGATTGTGCCACTGCACTCCTCTAGGTGACAGAGCAAGCCACCATCTGAAAAAACAAAACCAAAACCAAAAAAACCTAAGATAGTTCTGTGAATCTGTCCCATTGAGAGAATACAGGACCTTTTCTCTCAAGCCTGTTGCTTAAAGCCTGTGTGTGTGTGTGTGTGTGTGTGTGTGTGTGTGTGTGTGTGTGTACATATATATATATATAAAGGGGAGTTTATTAAATATTAACTCACATGATCACAGGGTCCCATAATAGGCCGTCTGCAGGCTGAGGAGCAAGGAGAGCCAGCCTGAGTTCCAAAACTGAAAAACTTGGGAGTCCGGTGTTCAAGGGCAGGAAGCATCCACCACAGGAGAAAAATGTAGGCTGGGAGGCTAGGCCAGTCTAACCTTTTCATGTGTTTCTGTCTGCTTTATATTCACTGGCTGCTGATTAGATAGTGCCCATCCAGATGAAGGGTGAGTCTGCCTTCTCCAGCCCACTGTCTCAAATGTTAATCTCCTTTGGCAATACCCTTACAGACGTACCCAGGATTAATACTTTGTATCCTTCAATCCAATCTAGTTGACACTTAGTATTAAACATGACAAGTCCACCCCTTGTCAACTTGAACCCATACACATCTCCTAAGATCATACATAATCGCCGGGCACGGTGGCTAACGCTTGTAATCCCAGCACTTTGGGAGGCCGAGGCGGGCGGATCATGAGGTCAGCAGATCGAGACCACGGTGAAACCCTGTCTCTACTAAAAATACAAAAAAAAAATTAGCCAGGCGTGGTGGCAGGCGCCTGTAGTCCCAGCTACTCGGAGAGGCTGAGGCAGGAGAATGGTGTGAACCCGGGAGGCGGAGCTTGCAGTGAGCAGAGATCGCGCCACTGCACTCCAGCCTGGGAGACAGAGCAAGACTCCGTCTCAAAAAAAAAAAAAAAGATCATACATAATCTTCAAATAAAGACAATAATAATCATAATTATGCCTAACATAATACAACTATCCTTCATAAAACCAGAAACTCACCAATCCCCAACCCAAATACTATTACATAAAGTTAACAATACTTAAATGCTGATATGAAGTCAATAAATCATATGTCACATGATAAAGGAAAAAGGAAATAATATGAAGATACTTTCTTAGTACAAGTGTATATATGCACAAACATGTTTTTAATGAAAGAAGAAGGAAGTATTCATGACAATTACAGTCCCCGTTTCTGCAGCTGGTCACATGGTCATAGCTGGTATTGATGACTACCTTCTTCTACTACGCATTATGTATTCCCTTTGCGTTCAGCAAGCACTTCAGGGGGTCGTGTTTTTTTCCTGATGGAGTGACCCAAACCTTCATTCCTGAAGGGTCTGGCCATTTGTAGTCCTGTTTGGATTGGGCTGTTGTAGTTTCCCGTTAACCTTACTTACAGGGTTTGGTAATACTAAGAGAAGCCCTAATGGATCGCCGCTATTTCATGCATACTCTTCCTTACCTCCATTGTGAAGTAGTAGAATGATTTTTCTTGATAGTCTGGGTCAGTCACCCCAGCCAACACTGTAACTCCCTTCTTAGCCTGTTGACTTAAATGTAGGAGGAGCCCAAAGTGTCCAGGTGGCAATCTTAACTTCCAGTTTAATGGGATCTTTGTTGTGTCTCCTGGTGGCAGCATTCCTCCCTCTGGAACTAAGACCTCTAGGCCAGCAGAATGTAATGTCGCAGGAACAGGAAGCAAAAATTTTGCCAGTAGATCACTAGGGGTGTTGGTGAGTGGTGCCACTTCAACTTCCACCCCTTGATTCCTGGACCCATGAATCTTGGCTATGGAAGAAACAGTACCATATATTGGATGCTAATTCAGAGCATACACAGCCTTCTGGAGAGCTTTGCCCCAGCCTTGCAAAGTATTGTCACTTATTTGGCATTGTAATTGTGACTTCAAAAGGCCATTCTACTGTTCTGTCAATCCAGCTGCTTCAGGATGACTAGGAACATGGTAAGACCAGTGAATTCCATGAGCATGAGCCCACTGCTGCACTTCTTTAGCCGTAAAGTGAGTGCCTTCACCAGAGGCAATGCTGTATGGCATACTGAGATGGTGGATAAGGCATTCCGTGAGTCCACGATGGTAGTCTTGGCAGAAGCATTGCGTGCAGTATAGGCAAACCCATATCCAGAGTAAGTGTCTATTCCAGTGAGGACAAACCTCTGCCCTTTCCATTATGGAATAGGCCCAATATAATCAACCTGTCACCAGGTAGCTAGCTGATCACCCCAAGGAATGGTGCCATATCGGGGGCTCAGTATTGGTCTCTGCTGCTGGCAAATTGGCCTTGTCAGCCTTGGTGAGTGGAAGTCCTTGTTGCTGAGCCATGTGTATCCTCCATCCCTGCCACCATGGCCACTTTACTTTGTTCATGGGCCCATTGAGCAATGATAGGGGTGGCTGGGGAAAGAGGCTGAGTGATGGATTATCCTGTCCACTTGATTATCCATCCTATCCACTTAAAAATGCTAAAGGAAGGGGTCTCACTGTGTTGCCCAGGCTGGTCTTGAACTCCTGGACTCTTGCTATCCTCCTGCCTTGTCCTCCCAAAGTTCTGGGATTACGGGCATGAGCCACCACACATGTCCTTGCAATTTCATTTTATGCCACTTTAACTTAAAAAAAGTTTAAAAGACCTGTGTTTCTTTAGAGCTCTGTCCCCTATTGGGGGAACCCACCCCCAGTATTTCAACATAGGTTCTTTCTATTTTCCATAAGTGTCAGCTGGCTGAGAAATAAAGAGAAAGAGTAAAAAGAGAGGAATTTTACAGCTGGGCTGCCAGGGGTGACGTCACATATCGGTAGGACTGTAATGCCTGCCTGAGTCTCAGACCAGCAACTTTTTATTAAGGGTTTCAAAAGGGGAGGGGGTATAAGAACAGGGAGTAGTTCCAAGTCTTTGCTATTGTGAATAGTGCTGCAACAAACATATGTGTGCATGTGTCTTTATAACAGCATGATTTATAGTCCTTTGGGTATATACCCAGTAATGGGATGGCTGGGTCAAATGGTAAAAACATCATTCTCAGTAAACTATAGCAAGGACAAAAAACCAAACACTGCATGTTCTCACTCATAGGTGGGAATTGAACAATGAGAACTCATGGACACAGGAAGGGGAACATCACACTCCGGGGACTGTTGTGGGTTGAGGGGAGCGGGGAGGGACAGCATTAGGAGATATACCTAATGCTAAATGACGAGTTAATGGGTGCAGCAAACCAACATGGCACATGGATACATATGTAACAAACCTGCACATTGTGCACGTGTACCCTAAAACCTAAAGTATAGTAAAAAAAAAAAAAAAAAAAAAAAAAAGAACAGGGAGTAGGTACAAAGATCACATGCTTCCAAGGGCAAAAAGCAGAACTACTAATAAGGGTCCAAAAAGATCACAAGGCGAAGGGCAAAAGCAGAACTACTGATAAGCGTCCATGTTCAACGGTGCACATATTGTCTTGATAAACATCTTAAACAACAGAAAACAGGGTTTGAGAGCAGAGCACCGGTCTGGCCACAAATTTACCAGGGCAGAGTTTTTCCCCACCCTAGTAAGCCTGAGGGTACTGCAGGAGACCAGGGCATATCTCAGTCCTTATCTCAACTGCATAAGACAGACATTCCCAGAGCGGCTGTTTATAGACCTCCCCCAAGGAATGCATTCCTTTCCCAGGATATTAACATTAATATTCCTTGCTAGGAAAAGAATTTAGCGATATCTCTCCTACTTGCACGTCTGTTTTTTTTTTCCAAGTAATTCAGTCACTACTTTAATACCACACTCTACATAAAACAAATACATTAAATGCCAAGCTGGCAGAGCCCCCCAGTATGCACTACAACTGCAAAAATAACGACATGGAAGGTTTCTTTTTGAAGGTTGAATTATTTGAGAGAAAATTAAACCATTTCTTTTAGACCAATCTAGCTGAGCAAATAAGACTTCTGTAAAGATTTAGGAGTCTATAGCACAAGAAACGCAGCATATTCATTTGCTATGGCTTCTACTCTTCGAATTTTACACTGGAGACCTAAAAAAAGAATAGCTTAAGTTAACATAGTCCATTATGAGACATTTCATATGCATAAATTCTCAATATTTCATAAATACTGTAACTATGAAAAAATCATTCATGCCTTAGATTTAGCAAATGGACCCTTGTGGAATATTGCCTTTCTCAACCTGAGCAAACATAAGTTAAATATTTATAAAACAAAATATACTGAAACTATTTCAATTCTTGTAGGGGTAGAATAGATTTAAAGGAATCAGCCTGAACTTAGGAGTCTTCTGTGTATTAATAGTGAATATGCATATGTAAAAACTCTCTACAGAAATATTAAAATGGATAGTTTCTAAATTTTCATCTCATCAGAACATATAAACACAGGAGTTAGTCAATGATTTTACTAACTGATATTGTCAGTCAATATTGATTAGTTTGGTATTTAAAAATATATGGAAGTAAACTAAAAATAACTACTGCTTAGAAAACCTCGGCTGATATGTGGAAGGATTAGATAATTGGAACACTACAGAAAGGAGCAAAATGAAGAGTAGAATTCTCTCTCACTCAGCTAACCCCATCTCTTTCTCCAAAGGCAGCCACTACTCAATTTTACACCTGTTTCCTTCTGGAAAGGGTGAGAAAAAGATTTATTAATGTAGCAACAACTTGCATGTCTGTTTATAGGCTCTCTGCAAGAAGAAAAATGTGGCTCTTTTTGCCCGACCCTGCAGGCAGTCAGACCTTATGGTTGTCTTCCCTTGTTCCCTAAAAATTGCTGTTATTCTGTTCTTTTTCAAGGTGAACTGATTTCATATTATTCAAACACACGTTTTACAATCAATTTGTACAGTTAACACAATTGTCACAGTGGTCCTGAGGTGTCATACATCCTCAGCTTATGAAGATAGCAGGATTAAGAGATTGAAGTAAAGACAGGCATAAGAAATTATAAAAGTATTATTTGGGAACTGATAAATGTCCATTTTAAAATGAAATCTTCACAATTTATGTTCCTCTGCCGCAGCTCCAGCCAGTCCCTCCATTCGGGGTCCCTGACTTCCCACAACAGTCCCCAGCCTTTTGAATTATTGATGTTACGAACTTGTATATTTCTATGTTGTGCACCCCAAAATGTCAACTAATAATTCTTTAAAATGCATTGGTTTTTTAAATTACATAGAAAATAATGTGGAATCACAAATGAAAATTACATTAATACTAGCTTTTAGTCTAATTTTTAAAGAATGTATTAGTCTGTAAAATCATATAGGAAACAAAAAGTAGTCACAAACTATTGTTGCAAAAATACTAGCTTTTTATAATTTCACGTGTATTTACCTTTACTGAGTCTTTTTTTTGTTCTTTTTTTAAACTTTTTTTTTCTTTTGCCTTTTTCCATGTGTTCTAAGAGTCTATTTCTTAATATGTCTTCAGGTTACTGTCTAGTGTCCTTTCTTTCACTCTACGGAATTCTCTTGACCATTTCTGACAGAGAAAGTTTAATGATAACCAACTCCCTCAGCTTTTGTTTACCTGAGAATGTCTTAATTTCTCCTGCACTTTTAAAATTTTTTGTTCTATTTTTCTTTTCTCCAGCCACATCCCTTTGATCATCTCCCTCATTATTATTATTATTATTATTATTATTATTATTATTATTATTATTATTTTGAGATGGAATTTCACTCTTGTTGCCCAGGCTGGAGTTCAATGGTGCGATCTCGGCTCACCGCAACCTCTGCCTCCCAGGTTCAAGTGATTCTCCTGCCTCAGCCTCCCAAGTAGCTGGGATTACAGGCATGCGCTACCACTCCTGGCTCATTTTTTTTGTATTTTTATTAGAGATGGTGTTTCTCCATGTTGGTTAGGCTTATCTCCAACTCCTGACCTCAGGTGATCCTGCCTTGGCCTCCCAAAGTACTGGGATTACAGGTGTGAGCCACCGCACCCAGCCACTATCTCCCTCACTTTTTAAGGACAGTTTTGCAGAATAGAAAATTCTTGGTTGACAGATTTTTTTTTTCTTTTAGCACTTTGAATATATCAGTTCACTGACTTCTGGCCTCCATACTTTCTGATGAAAAATCTGCTGATCATTTTATTGAACGTCCTTTGTATGTGACCAGTCGCTTTTCTCTTGCTGCTTTCAAGATATACTCTCTTTGTCTTTGTCTTTTGACAGCTTGATTATAATGTTTCTCTATGTGGATCTCTTAGTTCATCTTGGAGTTCTTTGAGTCTCTTGGATGTTTTATATTCATATCTTTCATCAAATTTGGGACGTTTTAACACTTTATTCTGTCTGCTTCTTCCTCTCTTTTTTTTTTCTGGGACTCCTACAGTGCAGAAGTTGATATTTTGTTCTCTTGACATGTCCCATAGTTTCCTTACATTCTTTTTTTTCTTTTTTTTGAAATGGAGTTTCCCTCTGTTGCCCAGGCTAGAGTACAGTGGCGCAATCTCGGCTCACTGCAACCTCCACCTTGTGGGTTCAAGCAATTCTCCTGCCTCAGCCTCCCGAGTAGCTGGGATTACAGGTGCCTTCCGCCATACTCAGCTAATTTTTTGTATTTTTAGTAGAGATGAGGTTTCACCATGTTGGTGTGGCTGGTCTTGAACTCCTGACCTCAAGTGATCCACCCACCTCGGCCTCCCAAAGTGCTAGGATTATAGGCATGAGCCACCACGCTCAGCTAGTTTCCTTACATTCTGTTCACTTTTCCTCATTCTTTTTTCTTTTTATTTCTCAGACTTGACAATTTCTATTGTCAAGTATTATTTATGTTACAAGTTTGGTGATTTTTGGTGATTTTTCTTTCTGCCTACTCAAATCTGCCTTTGAATTCCTGTAGTGAATTTTTCATTTTAATTATTGTACTTTTCACTTCCAGAATTTCTTTTGGTTTTCTTTTAGGTTTCTTTCTTTGTATTGATATTTCTATTGTGTTCATATATCATTTTCTTAACTTTCTCCAGATCTTTCTTTAGCATTTTTAAGATGGTGGTTGTAAAGTCTGTGTGGTAGATCTACCATCGGTTTTTTTTTCAGGGATGGTGTCTATTCATTTATTTTTTTCATTTTACTAGGCCATTCTTTTGTATTTCTTTTTTCTTTCTTTCTTTTTTTTTTTTTTTTTTGAGACGGAGTTTCACTCTTGTTGCCCAGGCTGAAGTGCAATGGCATGATCTGGGTGCACTGCAACCTCTGCCTCCCGGGTTCAAGCGATTCTCCTGCCTCAGCCTCCCAAGTAGCTGGGATTAAAGGCATGCGCCACCACGCCCAGCTAATTTTGTATTTTTAGTAGAGAGGGGGTTTCTCCATGTTGGTCAGGCTGGTCTTGAACTCCCGACCTCAGGTGATCTGCCTGCCTTGGCCTCCCAAAATGTTGGGATTACAGGCATGAGCCACCGTGCCCAGCCTTCTTTTCTATTTCTTTGTATCCCTTGTGTTTTGTTGTTGTTGTTGTTGAAAAGGGCTCATTTGAACCTAATAATGTGGTAACCCCCAAAGTCAGATTCTCCCTCTTCCCCAGGGTTTACAGGCTTTTTTGTTATTGTTATTATTTATTTTATTTATTTATTTATTCATATTTTCGTAGGCCATCTCTGTGCCAGGGATTAACCCGAGGTATAAACTTAAGGTCTTCTCAGTTTGTTTCTGGGCCTGAAGCTTTCCATGGGTATGTGCAGTCTCTTACAGAATCTCCCCTTATATGCAATTATTTGTCAATGTCCTAGTCTTGATTGTCTGGCTCTTAGAAAGGGGAAATGAAGAAAATGAAGGTGGGAAAAAGGAGCTCTGGCCTTTTAAGTCCCCTGGAAATCACTTCAACTGGAGGAAGCAGGGTTTTCAAAAGTGTGGAGATGTGTAACTACAATGGCTGCCTGACTCTGTCTACACTTCCATGATAAGAAGCAGCAGTGAACAAAACGCAGATCCCTTATGGCTGGAGGACAGGGTTTTTTTTTTTTTTTTTTTTCTTGCTCTGGCCTCTATAAGCTGTGTGTAAGCTGCTCTGGTTATACTCACATGACTGCCTGCCAGGGAGGTGGGGGTGAAGAAATGGGTAGCTGCTGCTATTCTAAGAGCTGAAATTTGCTAAAATTAATCACAATTTACCATCCAAGCCCTTCTCCAAGCATTTGCCTGGATGTTGCCAGCCTTCATTAGACTCAGAGTTTCCAAATGGTTGTATCAAACAGATTCTGCCAGTGAAATTGTTATATAAGTGGAGAGATGGAATTCTGGTACTTCCTATTCTGTCATCTTCTCAAAACCCTCTCCTTTAAATATATTTTAATATCTCTTTTAATTTATTTCATTCACGTTTTGGCTATATTTGTATTATTCTTTATTGGTTGCTGTAGGGATTGTAACATACATAACCTAACTTTTAACAGTCTATTTAGATTTGATACTTTACCACTGCAATTATAGTCTTGTAGTCCTATAACCACATGGATCACTTCCCCGCCCTGCTTCATGTGGTAGTTTTCACGTGAATTATATTCACATGTATGTGCTGAAAAACTCCATTAGTCCAGTCTGGGCAACAAAGGAAGACCCTATCTCTACAAAAACAACAACAAAATTAGCTTATTGTGGTGGGGTGCACTTGTAGTCCCAGCTACTTGGTAGGCTGAGGTAGGAGAATTACTTAAGCCCAGGAGTTCGACAGTGCAGTGAGCCATGATTATGCTATTGCACTTTAGCCTGGGAGACTGAGACCCTCTCTGAAAATATAATAATGATAATAATAAAACTCCATTGGATAACATTATAATGTTTTACTTCAACCTTCGTACATACTTTAAATAACTTAAGAAAAGGCTAATAGTTTGTCATATTTATCCAGATTTTTATTTTTTATTTTATTTTTATTTATTTATTTTATTTTATTTTTTGAGATGGAGTCTTGCTGTCGCCCAGGCTGGAGTGCAGTGGCGTAATCTCAGCTCACTGCAAGCTCCGCCTCCCGGGTTCACGCAGTTCTTCTGCCTCAGCCTCCCGAGTAGCCGGGACTACAGGCGCCCTCCACCACGCCCAGCTAATTTTTTTTGTATTTTTTAGTAGAGACAGGGTTTCACCGTGTTAGCCAGGATGGTCTCGATCTCCTGACCTCGTGATCCGCCTGCCTCGGCCTCCCAGAGTGCTGGGATTACAGGCGTGAGCCCCTGTGCCCGGCCATATTTATCTAGATTTTTAATGTTTCTGCTGCTGTTCTTGTTATGGAGCCTTTTTAGGACATGTTGCATATATCATGGCTCATTTCCCATGAATACTTAAGTGTGTATTTTTATTATTTTACTTTATTTATTTATTTATTTTTTTGAGATGGAGTTGCACTCTGTTGCCCAGGCTGGAGTGCAGTGGCAAGATCTTGGCTCACTGCAACCTCTGCCTCCCAGGCTCAAGTGATCTCCAGCCTCAGCCTCCCTAGTAGCTGGGACTACAGGCACGTGCCACCACACCTGGCTAATTTTTGTATTGTTAGCAGAGACGGGCTTTCGCCATATTGGCCAAGCTGGTCTTGAACCCCTGACCTCAAGTGATCCCTGCACCTCGGCCTCCCAAAGTGATGGGATTACAGGCATGAGCCACCGTACCTGGCCTTATTTTATTTTATTTTATTTTATTTTATTTTTAGATGGAGTCTTGCTCTGTCACCCATGCTGGAGTGCAGTGGCACAATCTCGGCTCATTGCAACCTCCGCTCCCCAGGTTCAAGTGATTCTCCTGCCTCAGCCTCCTGAGTAGCTGGGATTGCAGGCGTGCACCACCACGCACAGCTAATTTTTTGTATTTTTAGTAGAGATGGGGTTTCACCATGCTGGCCAGGCTGGTCTTGAACTCCTGACCTCAAGTGATCCGCCCACCTTGGTCTCCCAAATTGCTAGGATTACAGGCATGAGCCACCGCACCCGGCTCAAGTGTGCAGTTTTAAGTTTAGAGATATTCCCTTATATAATTACAGTGCAGTGATCAACTTCATAAATTGGCATTGATATGATACTTTTATCTAATATGCTTTCCATATGCCAGTTTTCTTAGTTGATCTCGTAATATCTTATATTGCGTTTTCTTTCTCCTTGAACCTGGGGAGTGGAGGTTGCAGTGAGCTGACATTGTGCCACTGCACTCCAGCCTGGGTGACAGAGCAAGACTCCATCGTAAGATAAGATAAGATAAGATAAGATAAATTCGAGTATTGCATTTAGTTGTCATGTCTCTTTAGTTTCCTTTAATCTGGAGTTATTCCCTAGCCTTTCTTTGCCATGTTTCACTTTGTCATCTTTTTAAAAAGCTCTTCCTGCAACCATCCTGAGCAACAGAGCAAGGCTCTATCTCTTCAAAAAGTTTAAAAAAAAAAAAAATTAGCCTGGCATAGTGGTGCATGCCTATAGTTGTAGCTACCTGAGGGGCTGAGGCAAGAGTATCATTTGAGGCTGCAGTGAGCTATGATGAAGCTACTGCATTCCAGCCTGGGCCACAGGGCAAGACTTGTCTCTAAAAAAAAGAAGTTCTTTCCACTTTTTTTGTTTCTTTTTCTTTCTACTTTTTTCCCCCAATAAAATGTTTCTTATTTTGTCTTTGATCATCTATTGTGATCAGTTGATGCTGTGCCTTCTTAGGCAAAATCTGCATAGGTGATATTTTGTCCTTCTCAGCATAGCTGTCCCTCATAGGTGATACTAAGTTTTTCACTCAATGAAACTGTTGTATTTCTCCACTATATGATAACTAATTTTTTCTCCTTTGGCTCCAATATGCAATCTGTGGGGACACACCTGATGACCATGCAATTACTACTCTTTATTAATATTTCTTCCTCAATTTAGCATCTATGATGGTTCTTACCTTATCTACTCTCTACTATGATGTTTGCAAAATGATGATTTTTCAACTCTAGCACTTCCTCTACATTTCTCAGTAGGCATTTGGCATTATGCTTAAGAAATAGATCACCATTCTCTATGTATGTGTATGTATCCATATTTATAATATGTATGGATTCATTCATTTCTTTTTTTTTTCCAACGATTTATAATTTCTTACTCTTCTTTATTTTGGTGCTCAAAGTATCCCGGATTTGATCAGAGGGAATCTCTTTAAGCTGGCTCCTGAATCCATGTGTTAATTCCTTATTATATTTTTGAGTACTTCCTCATATTCTGTCATTAAAAGATTTTCCAGGCTCACCATAGACCTGTCCTGCCCTAGGTGTAGATTCAGCAATTTATCTGAGGAACCAGAGTTTCTTTTTGTGGGAAATGGTATTAGAGACTGAGATCTGACACTAGGTCTGTTCATTGCTATTGGAGTGTCTTTGCTTCTTGGTTCTTTCAACAAACAGTACTAGAAAATATGTATTTATACATATATACACACACACACACACACAAACCTGTAATATAAGAAATCATGATTCATATAATATTCATGTGCACAGTCATGTGCCGCATAACTACTTTTTGATCAGTGACAGACTGCATATACAAAGGTAGTCTCATGATTACATTACTGTATTTTACTGTACCTTTCCTATGTTTAGATATGTTAAATGCACAAATACTTAACATTGTTTTACAATTGCCTACAGTATTTAGTACAGTAATGCTGTATAGGTTTATAGCCTGGGAGCAATAGGCCATACCATATAGCCTAGGTTTGCAGTAGGCTGTACCATTTAGTTTTGTGTAAGTACACTGTATGATGTTCCTATAGTGAAGAAATCATCTGACAATGCATTTATCAGAATGTATCCCTGTTGTTAAGCTACACATGACTGTATTTACAAAATCATGAGTGTACACCAAGGCCTCCAGTTCTACTCTAGCTTATCCCCAGTTTATAGTATTTATGTGTTTATATACATAGTATCATTTCACATTCCTATGTCCTTTCTTCCATATTGAGAAACTTGGCTCCTAGAAATATCAACAAAATTATTCATTTGCTCAATCCTATTGGATTTTTTTTTTTTTTTGGTTTGTTTTTTTTGAGATGAGGTGTCACTCCATCGCCCAGGCTGGAGTGCAGTGGTGCAAACTCGGCTCACTGCAACCTCCGCCTCTCAGGCTTAAGTGATCCTCCCACCTCAGCCTCCTGAATAGCTGGAACCACAGGCATGAACCACCACGCCCAGCTAATTTTTTGTATTTTTGGTAGAGATGGGTTTTTGCCATGTTGCCCAGGCTGGTCTTGAACTCCTGGGTTCAGGCGATCCATCCACTTTGGCATCCCAGAGTGCTGGGATTATAGGCATGAGCCACTGTACTCAGCCAATCTTATTGTTTTTTGTAGTGAAGGCCTGCTTTTTTTTTTTTCAATTAGAAAAAAATTTTTTTTTTTAGAAATGGGGGTCTCACTATGTGACCCAGGCTGGTCTCACACTCCTGGGCTCAAGCAGTCATCTTGCCTTGGCTTCCCAAAGTGCTGGGATGACAAATGTGAGCCACTGTGCCTGGCCTGATATTCTGCTTTTAATGGAATTTTTAGCTTTTTCTATGATTTTGGTCTTAAAAGTCTTTATTTCATTTTTGGTTTTGAAAGACATCATTCTGGGTATAGAATCCTTGGTTGACTGTTTTGGTTCTTTGGGTTTTGTCTCCTGAATACTTTAGAGGCATTTGTCTGTTGTCTTATGGCTTAACAGTAAATTTGCTGTGATTCTTCTTTGGATGGAACTGGTTGTTGTGTTGGATACACAACTCTATTCATTTGGCCAAAATCATAAAATTAAAAAAAGAGTGAATTTGACTGTATGTAAATTTTTAAATAAATAAATACATATATGTTAAAAGCATATTATGTACTTTGCATTGTATTAGTCTCTAAGAATACAATGATGAACAAGATAATTTTCAGTTTTATGAAGTTTACAACCTAGTGTATGCACAAAACCAATGATACATGGTAATTGGTGGTAGAGCACATGCTATAGGAATATAAATGCATACAATGTCTACTCTAAGGGAGAGGGAGGGATAGTATTAGCCCCAGGTAACCTAGGAGAGTGCCTTGTACATGGTTGGTGTTCAAACAGTTCTTGAGTGAATCGTCTAACAAACCACTTGAAAATATAAGACCTGAAGTTAAGCAGAGATTAGACAGACAAGTCACTAGTATTTCTTCATGTATCCAGCAGTTACGTGTTGCCTATTCTGCAGCCAAGCATTGTCGTTGTACTTAATATGTAGCAGTGAACAAAAGAAAAACCCATCTTCATAAACTCAAGAGATTTATTTTCTAGTAGGGGAAACAGGCAATAAACAAAACAGATATGTAAAATAAATAATATATTAGATATTGATAAGTGGTGGGGAGAAAATAAACTAGGATGGGCTGCACAGGAGGAGGGAAGGTATCCATTTTTAAATAGCTTGATTGGGGAAGGCCTTATTGAGAATGTGACATAGGAGTACATGGAGGAGGTTGCCTGGCCTAATCATATCAGTTGGTTATCAACCCTAGGTACTCTCTAAAAATGTATCAAAAATGTATCAAATTATGCCTTGTATTATAACTACTCTTTTTTTTTTTTTTTTTTTGAGACAGAGTCTTGTGCTCTCACTCATGCTGGAGTTCAGGGGCATGATCTTGGCTCACTACAACCTCCACCTCCTGGGTTCAAGCGATTCTCCTGCCTCAGCCTCCTGAGCAGCTGGGATTACAGGCGTCCACCACCACGCCTTGCTAATTTTTGTATTCTTAGTAGAGATGGGGTTTCACCACGTTGGCCAGGTTGGTCTCAAACTCGTGACCTTAGGTGATCCACCCGTCTCGGCCTCACAAAGTGCTGGGATTCTAGGCGTGAGCCACTGTGCCCAGCCTATAACTATTCTTATCCTCATGTAAATTATAAATTTGTGATAATAAGGACAATGTACCTTTATGTATTTCATTTCTTTCTTTTTTTTTCTTAAACTAATGACTAACAGTATTGAATTAGAAAAGGTGTTTAATCTCTGTGGAGTTATCTGCAAAATGAAAGAACTGGAAATAATTATTTCCAGGGTTCACCGGGCGCGGTGGCTCATGCCTGTAATCCCAGCACTTTGGGAGTCCAAGGCGGGCGGATCACGAGGTCAGGAGATTGAGACCATCCTGGCTAACATGGTGAAACCCCGTCTCTACTAAAAATACAAAAAATTAGCCAGGCACAGTGGCGGGCACCTGTAGTCCCAGCTACTCAGTAGTTTGAGGCAGGAGAATGGTGTGAACCTGGGAGGCAGAGCTGGCAGTGAGCCAAGACAGCGCCACTGCAGTCCAGCCTGGGTGACAGAGCGAGACTCCATCTCAAAAAAAAAAAAAAAATTATTTCCAGGGTTCTGTCTCATTCTAAAAACTTATAAATTTATGAATTAAAGAATAAAATATGTCTGAGAAATGATAGAATTTGCTGGAATTGGAATGATAGAGCTGTAGAAGAACATCCACAACTTAGATCTCTTCTTTATAACATGAGATGATTACCAGTACTTGGGGAATCCTTCTCAGCGAAACCAGATATACAAAACACTGTTTCTTTGGGCCACCCTCTAGACATAAAATTACTTCATTTTACAGATTACTTATTGTTTGGTATTACTTGTGGCACAGATTCCTAAACTCCTTTAGTAAGTATATATGCCCACCACTATTTACAGATCACTCAACTGATCTAGTTAAGAGTCCTCAATAATGAATTTTATGTGCCAGATGCTTTCTTCAGTATCCGTGGTCTTTTTCTTTTTAAAAAGGCATTATTTTTAAAATAAAACACAGAAAAGTCTAAAAAATTATACCTGGAAGGGATTTGGGAAGAAATTATTCCTCTGATTAATCATTGTATAGGTAAGCTGAATGATTATTACACACACGTGCTCATTTTTTCAAACATCTGAGGCTGTTTTGAGGACATTGTTTGAGAGGATCACGATTCAGTTAGTTCAGTACTGACTTCCCCAAGAGCTCTCATGGAGTTACTGCAGGTTGGACATCCATAATCTGAAATCCAAACTCCTCTAAAATCTGAAATTTTTTGATTGCTGACGTGATACCTTAAGTGGAAAATTCCACACCTGACTTGCGTTTGCAGTCAAAACGCACGTGTACAATGCAGTTCATTCAACATCCTCAAGGGAAAAAGACCTAGCTCCCTTCAGCTGCGGTAGCAGCATGCCTTCATAACAGAACAAGAAATCATGTCAGATTCTAAAATCAAAGCTAGATTAATAAGACAAAAATTGTTGTTAATGAGGCAGATAACTGTGGAGGAAACGTTTATTTTATTTTCATGTATTCATTTATTTTTTGAGACAGAGTCTCACTCTGTCTCCCAGGCTGGAGTGCGGTGGCACAGTCTCGGCTCACTGCAACCTCCACCTCTCGGGTTCAAGCAATGCTCCTGCCTCAGCCTCCCGAGTAGCTGGAATTACAGGCGCACGCCACCACACCCAGCTTATTTTTGTATTTTTAGTAGAGACAGGGTTTTGCCATGTTGGGCAGGCTGGTCTCGAACTCTTGGTCTCAGGTGATCTGCTCGCCTCAGCCTCCCAGAGTACTGGGATTACAGGCGTGAGCCACCGTGCCTGGCCTTTGGAGGAAACATTTACAAATGGCTCTACAGGAGCCATCCAGCAGAATGCCTCCTTATCCCTAGAGAACCCATTTCTTGGTCCCACAATTGCTTCTTATGTTTCTTCTCACCTGAAAAAAATAAAATACAGTATACAGTAACATTTTATTTTATTTTATTTATTTTTTGAGATGGAGTTTCACTCTTGTTGCTCATGTTGGAGTGCAATGGTGCGATCTTGGCTCACTGCAACCTCCGCCTCCTGGGTTCAAGCGATTCTTCTGCCTCAGCCTCCAGAGTAGCTGGGATTACAGGTGCCCGCCATCACGCCCAGCTAATTTTTGTATTTTTAGTAGAGATGGGGTTTCACCACATTGGACAGTCTGTTCAAACTCCTGACCTCAGGCAATTCACCCGCCTTTGCCTCCCAAAGCACTGGGATTACAGGCGTGAGCCACCGTACCTGGCCTATAGTAACATTTTAATCAAAACACAGCATCATAGGTGGAGACTGAAAGCCTACCATTGTCAGTTGTTGCTTTTTTTTAAAAGCTGGCAAACTGGTATTTTGGTGATACTACACTGCATACATTATTTTTTCACTATTTAATGACATGTCCTGTTTTTCACTGTTAAGTTCTTATGTGTGAATAAGTTAAGAAAATTATTGCTTATTGGTATCATAAATTCTGAATCAGGAATGATGATGATGCTATATAGCCATAGATCATCCACATGGGTGGCTGAGATAGTGACATCTTTGTTTTCTCATGGATCATTGTACACAAACTTTGTTTCACATATAAAATTATTTAAAATATTGTATAAAATTACCTTCAAGACCTGGACACTGTCCCCAAGATATCTCATTATATGCATGCAAATATTTCAAAATCTGAAAAAAATTCAAAATCTGAAACGCTTCTGGTACCAATCATTTTTGGATAAGGGATACTCAGCCTATATTCTAGCTTCTAATAATTTTATCAAAATTAGCTTCAAAGCAGCTTCATGGGGCCATTTATTCAATGACCAAGAGCTGCACCAAATTAATCACCTTCATAAAAATATCACTATAGCTGCTGTGAAGACCAATTTCATGAGGTCTCTCTGGGAAGCAGTCCCAATGAGTTCATCATCTGTTACAGGACCTTTTGAGTGACCAAATATGGAGAAACTAAATCTCACCTCTGGTATTTATATATTGTAGATAGTTTTTTTTGGCTACTGACAGGAATCAGCAGCTTATATTTGACATATATCTGTGTTCATATACACTGCATGGTTAATATTTAAAAGTTAAGAATCAATGGCCCAGATGCAGTGGTTCATGCCTGTAATCCTAATGGTTTGGGAGGCTGAGATGGGAGGATCGCTTGAGCCCAGGAGTTCATGACCAGTGTTGGCAACATAGTGAGACCCTGTCTCTACAAAAAAATAAATTGAAAAACATTTGCCAGGTCTGCCTGCCTGTAGTTGTAGCTGCTCAGGAGGCTGACATGGGAGGGTCACTTGAGCTCAGGAGCTCCAGGTTACAGTGAGTTACGATCATGCCACTGCACTCCAGGCTAGGTGACAGAGCAACACACTATCTCTAAAAATAAATAAATGGGAGCCTATTGTAATAGCTTTTATTATTATTAACTAATAATATAGTGAGGCTAACAGATAAAGAGACAATTGCCATTAAAAATGTAGTTACAGTTCACAAGAGGGAGAGGCCCACCACACCATAGGGGCCACATGAGGAGCACTGGGGTCAGTCAAGAGACAAATAAGAAAGGGGAAATCTATGAGCAAGAGCTTTTATTGTGGTTTCCGTGGGAAGGAATGGTTGAGGCAGCATAAGCCAGCTTAAGCTTGGCTTGTTTGAATAATTTCGGTGAGCTCTGGGTCAGAGGACCTGTCCCTAGTTAACTCTCTTGTATATGGCCCTGGGGTGATTACAGCAGGTGGATAGTGGAGAGAACTGGTAAAGGAGGTGGTTGGAGGTGTGGATTCTGGGTTGGTTGTTTTTGCATTTGAAAAACTCACTCAAGGGCAAATTGTTGATTAGAGATTGGCTAGGATTGCACTGAATTGGTAGATTGCTTTAGACAATATGGTCATTTTAACAGTATTAATTCTTCAAAGCAATGAGCATGGGATGTGAATGAGATGGCACATTTGTTATTGGTGTATAGAAACACTACTGATTTTTGTACATTGATTTTGTCCTGCAACTTAACTAAATTCATTTATCAAATCTAAGAGTTTCTTGGTAGAGTCTAGGTTTCTCTAGATATAAGATCATTTAAGCAAAAAGAGACAATTTCACCTTCTTTTCCAATTGGGATGCCTTTTATTTCTTTCCTTTGCCTGATTGCTGTGGCTAGGACTTCTGGTCATATGTTGAATAGGAGTGGTAGAAGTCTTATTCTAGTTTCTAGAGGAAAGGCTTTCAACTTTCAGTATGATGTTAGCTTGGGTTTTTTGTATGTAGCCTGTATTATTTTGAGATATATGCCCTCCATGCTTAGTTTGTTGAGTGTTTGAATCCTGGGAGGATGTTGAATTTTATCAAATGCTTTTTCTGCATCAATTGAGATTATATGTTTTTTTCCCTATATCTTGTAGATGTGATATATTACATTTATTGATTTGTACATGTTGAATCATCCTTGCATCTTTGGTATAAATTACATCTGATCGTGGTATATTATCTTTCTGATGTGCTTTTGGGTTTGGTTTGCTAGTTACTTTGTTGAAGATTTTGCATCTGTGTTCATCAGGAATATGGGCCTGTAGTTTTCTTCTGTGTGTGTGTGTGTCCTTAACTCGTTTTAGTATCAGGGTAATGCTGGCCTCTCGTAGTGAGTTAGGGAGAATTCCCTCCTCTTCGATGATTTAGGAATAGTTTCAGGAGGATAAATATTAGTTCTTCTATGTATGTTTGATAGAATTCAGCTGTTACTCCTTCTGGTCCTGGTCTTTTCTATGTTAGACTTTTTATTGTTTTTTTGTTTTTTTGAGATGGAATGTCACTCTGTCTCCCAGGCTGCAGTGCAGTAGTGGCGTGATCTTGGCTCACTGCAACCTCCACTTTCCGGGTTCAAGTGATTCTACTGCCTCAGCCTCCCAAGTAGCTGGGAATACAGTGGCGCACCACCATTCCCGGCTAATTTTTGTATTTTTTATAGAGATGTACTTTCACCATGTTGGCCAAGCTGGTCTTGAACTCCTGACCTCAGGTGATCCACCTGCCTCAGCCTCCCAAAGTGCTGGGATCACAGGCGTGAGCCACCACACCCAACCTAGGAGACTTCTTATTGATTCAATCTCATTACTCATTATGTTCAAGTTTTCTATTTATTTCTGATTCAATCTTGGTATGTTGTATGTTTCCATTTCCTCTAGGTTTTACAGCTTGTCATTATAAGTTGTTGATAATAGTCTCTCATCTTTTTTATTTCTGTGGTCTCATTTGTATTGTCTCCATTTTCATTTAAATTGTTTGGGTCTTTTCTTGGTTAGTCTAGTGATTTGTCAATTTTGTTTATCTTTTCAAATAACCAACTTTTTGTTTTGTTGGTCCTTTGCATTATTTATTTATTTATTTTTTCACTCTCTATTTCATTTAGTTCTGCTTTGACCTTTTGTAATTCTTTTCTTCTGCTAATTTTCTGTTTGGTTTGTTGTTGCTGTGTTCCTTGAGGTGCATTGTCAGATTTATAGTTTATAACTTTTTACCTTCTGGATGTCAGCATTTATTGCTATAAATTTCCCTCCTAGCACCATTTTTGCTGTATCTCACTGATTTTCGTATGGTGTTTCCATTTTTACTTATTTCTTTTTTTTTTTTTTTTTTTTTGAGATGGAGTCTTGCTCTGTCGCCCAGGCTGAAGTGCAGTGGCTCGGTCTCGGCTCACTGCAAGCTCCGCCTCCCGGGTTCACGCCATTCTCCTGCCTCAGCCTCCAGAGTAGCTGGGACTACAGGCGCCCGCCACCACGCCCGGCTAACTTTTTTGTGTTTTTAGTAGAGACGGGGTTTCACCGTGTTAGCCAGGATGGTCTCGATCTCCTGACCTCGTGATCCGCCCGCCTCAGCCTCCCAAAGTGCTGCGATTACAGGTGTGAGCCACCGCGCCTGGCCCATTTTTACTTATTTCAAGACATTTTTTTTATTTCTATCTTAATTGTTTTGTTGACCCAGTGATCATTCAGGAACATGTTTTTTAATTTCCGTGTATGTGTATAGCTTCCAGGGTTCCTTTTGGTGTTGATTTCTAGTTGTATTCCAGTGTGTTCTGAGAAGACACATGCTATGATTTTGATTTTTAAAAATGTTGAGACTTGTTTTGTGTCCTAACATGTAGTCTGTCCTGTAGAATGTTCTACGTTCTGATGAAAAGAATGTATATTCTGCAGTTGTTGGATAGAATGTTCTGTAAATGTCTGTTAGGTCCATTTGGTCTTAAGTCCAATTTAAATCCAATGTTTTTTGTTTGTTTGTTTTCTTTCCAGATGATCTGTCTAATGCTGTGAATGGGGTATTGATGTCCCTCATTATTATTGTGTTGCAATCTAGTTCTCTGTTTATATTTGATAATATTTGCTTTATGAATCTGGATGCTCCTATATTGGGTGTATATATGTATTTAGAATTGTTACATATTTTTTCTGAAATGACTCCTTTATCACTATATAATGACCTTTTTTTTTTTTTTTTTTCTTTTTGAGACAGAGTCTCTCTCTGTTGCCCAGGCTGGAGTGCAGTAGCTTGATCCTGGCTCACTGCAAGCTTCATCTCCCAGGTTCAAGTGATGCTCCTGCCTCAGCTTCCCGAGACTCATGCTACTGTACTCCAGCCTGGGCAACAGAGTGAGACTCCATCTAAAAAAAAAAAACAAAAAAAGTGCTGGGATTACAGATGTAAGTCACCGTGCCAGCCATCTTTTTTTTTTTTTAACTGTTCTTGACTTAAAGTTCATTTTAGCTGATATAAGTATAGCCACCACTTGCTTTTGGATTTTGTTTGCATGGAATATCTTTTTCCATCCCTTTAATTGCAGTCTATATTTGTCTTTAGTGTTAAAGTGAGTTTCTTGTAAGCAGTGTCTAGGTGGATAATATGTTTGAATCCATTCAACCTTTCTATATCTTTTAAGAAGAGAATTTAATCTGTTTATGTTCCAGTTTATTATTGATATGTGAGGCTTTGTTCCTGTCATACTGTTGTTTTCTGTTGTTTTATATATTCTTTGTTCCTGTCTTTTTCTCTTACAGTTTGTCATTGTGGTTTGGTAGATTTTTGTAGTGATACTGTTTGAATTATTTTCTTGCTTTGTATGTTTTCTTTACCAGTGAGTTTTACACTTTCATGTGATTTCATGATGGTAAATGTCATCCTTTCGCCTCCAAGTTTAGGACTTCCTTGAGCATTTCTTCTAGGGATGGTCTAGTGGTAATGAATTCTTTTAGCATTTGTGTTGGGATGACTTTATTTCTCTTTCATTTATGCATGAGAATTTAATTGACTACATTTAGTTGCCAGTTATTTTCTTCACACACTGAATATATCATTCCATTCTCTTCTGGCCTGTGAGTTTTCTCCTGAGAAATCCACTGTTAGTCTGATTGAGGTTTTTTCTTTTTCTTTTTTTTTTTTTTTTGATAGGTGACTAGACTCCTTTCTCTTGCTGTTTATAGGATTTGCTCTTTAAATATGACTTTAGACAGTCTGATTGTAATGTGCTGTGAGGAAGATCTTTTTGCATTGCATTTGCTTTGAGGTCGTTGAACATTTTGTTTCTGAATGTCTAAATCTTTTGATAGACTTGGGAAGTTTTCATCTGTTATTTTATTAAATAAGTTTCCTAATCCTTTGTTTCTTTGCCCTTGAGTATGCTGCTAATTTGTAAATTTGGTCACTTCATGTTGTCCCAAATGTCACAAAGCCTTTTTTGTTTTTTAATTTGGCCAGGCACAGTGGCTCATGCCTATAATCCTAACACTTTGGGAGGCTGAGATGGGAGGATCGCTTGAGGCTAGGAGTTTGAGACCAGCCTCTTTAACATCGTGAGACCCCATGTCTTTTTATTTAAAAATATATATATATTTCTGACTGGGCTATACCAACATACCTGTTTTCAGGTTTTGAGATTCTTTCTTCTGCCTGATCTGGTTTATTGTTGAAGCTTTCAAATGTATTTTATATTTCCTTCAGTGATTTCTTCAGTTCCAGAATTTGTTTTGTTCTTTTAAAAATATCGATCTCTTTGATAAATTTATCATTCATATCCTGAATTATTTTCCTGATTTCTTTGTATTGTTTTTCTGAATTCTCTTGTATCTCACTGAGCTTCTTTAAAAATTAATGTTTTGGGCCAGGCGCAGTGGCTCACGCTTGTAATCCCAGCACTTTGGGAGGCCGAGGTGGGTGGATCACGAGGTCAGGAGATCGAAACCACGGTGAAACCCCGTCTCTACTAAAAATACAAAAAAAAAAATTAGCTGGGCGTGGTGGCGGGCGCCTGTAGTCCCAGCTACTCGGGAGGCTGAGGCAGGAGAATGGCGTGAACCTGGGAGGCGGAGCCTGCAGTGAGCCGAGATTGCGCCACTGCACTCCAGACTGGGCAACAGAGCGAGACTCCGTCTCAAAAAAAAAAAAACAAAAAAATTAATGTTTTGAGGCCGGGCATGGTGGCTCACGCCTGTAACCCCAGCACTTTGGGAGCCCGAGGTGGGTGGATCATGAGGTCAAGAGATCAAGACCATCCTGGCCAACATGGTGAAACCCCGTCTCTACTAAAAATACAAAATTTAGCTGGGCATGGTGGTGCGTGCCTGTACTCCCAGCTACTCAGAAGGCTGAGGCAGGAGAACCGCTTGAACCCAGGAGGCAGAGGTTGCAATGAGCTGAGATCATGCCACTGCACTCCAGCCTGGTGACAGAGCGAGACTGCATCTCAAAAAAAAAAAAAAAAAAAAAAAATCAATGTTTTTTTTTATCTGAGATTTCTGAAATTTCTTTTTGACTGTCTATTGCTAAATAATTATTGTGTTTCTTTGTAGGTGTCCTGTTTTCTTGCTTTTCATGTACCTGTTCCCTTATGTTGATATCTGCACATATGCTGTAGCAGGCACTTCTTTTTTGGCATTTGCTTTTATAAGGGAGGACTTCTTTCCTGCAAATGTATCTGTGGTGCTGGCTTGGTCTACCCCCAGTTGCTGGATTGCTACTGGCTTGCTTTCCTGTTCCAGCAGTGACAAAAAAAAAAAAAAAAAATTATTCTGCCAATCTCTGCCATTTGATGGTGAGTTTAATCCGTTTACATTTAAACCAATTCCTGATAAGGAAATATTTACTTCTGCTATTTTGCTATTTGCTCTGTGTGTGTGTCTGTGTGTGTGTGTGTGTGTGTGTGTGTGTGTGTATGTGAACCCCTCCTGGGTTCAAGTGATTCTCCTGCCTCAGCCTCCTGAGCAGCTGGGATTATAGGCATGCGCCACCACACCCAGCTAATTTTTGTATTTTTAGTAGAGACGGGATTTCTCCATGTTGGTCAGGCTGGTCTTGAACTCTCAAACTCAGGTGGTCTGCCCACCTCGGCCTCCCAGTCTTTAGTTATTTTCTTACTGGTTACCTTGAGAATTACAGGTAATACCTTAAACTTATAACAACCTAGTTTAAATTAATATTAAACTAGATTGGTATTAATAATACCTTTAATAATTTGCAAAAACTCTGCTTTTTTAAATTTTTTTTTGCACACAAAACATTTTCTAAAAATACATACAAACAAAAAAATGCATATCAAACATATTAGGAAGGTTGCACATGGGAAGACGGGGAATAGAAATGGGGGGTGGGAATTAAAGAAAATAAATGAGAGAGGGACTTTGTATGGATCAATGATAATAACTCAATCCTCTATGTCTTTGACAAAGAGGAAGGAGAAGGAAGAGGAAGAAAAAGAAAGTGGGATAAAGGATCAGAAAGGGAGGAAAACAGAAAAAATTAGAGTGTGACTCCAGTGTAGACCTGTTTTGTTGTTGCTGGGTTGGTTGGTTGGTTTGTCTGTTGTATTTTTCATATGTTTCGCCATGTTGGCCAGGCTGGTCTCGAACTCCTAGCCTCAAGTGATCAACCCGCCTTGGCCTCCCAGAGTGCTGGGACTACAGGCGTGAGCCACCATGTCCAGCCCCCACATTGCGTCTGGCCTCCGTGGTAGACCTCCTAGATGGGGCGGCCGGGCAGAGGCACTCCTCACATCCCAGATGGGGCGGCCGGGCAGAGGCGCTCCTCACTTCCCAGATGGGGCGGCCGGGCAGAGGCACTCCTCACATCCCAGACAATGGGCGGCTGGGCAGAGGTGCTCCTCACATCCCAGACAGGGCGGCCGGGCAGAGGTGCTCCTCACATCCCAGATGGGGCGGCCGGGCAGAGGCGCTCCTCACTTCCCAGACAATGGGCGGCGGGGCAGAGGCACTCCTCACTTCCCAGACGATGGGCGGCGGGGCAGAGGCACTCCTCACTTCCCAGACAGGGCGGCCGGGCAGAGACACTCCTCACTTCTTCCCAGATGGGGCAGCCAGGCAGAGGCGCTCCTCACTTCCCAGACGGGGCGGCCAGGCAGAGGCGCTCCTCACTTCCTAGACGGGGTGGCGGCCTGGCAGAGGCGCTCCTCACTTCTTCCCAGACGGGGCAGCCGGGCAGAGGCGCTCTTCACTTCCCAGACGGGGCGGCCGGGCAGAGGTGCTCTCACTTCTTCCCAGACGGGGCGGCCGGGCAGAGGCGCCCCTCACTTCCCAGATGGAGTGGCCGGGCAGAGACGCCCCTCACTTCCTAGACGGAGTGGCGGCCGGGCAGAGGCGCTCCTCACTTCCCAGACGGGGCGGCCAGGCAGAGGCGCTCCTCACTTCCCAGATGGGGCGGCCGGGCAGAGACGCTCCTCACTTCCTAGACTGGGCGGCGGCCGGGCAGAGGCGCTCCTCACCTCACAGACGGAGCGGCCGGGCAGAGGCGCACCTCACATCCCAGACAATGGGTGGCCAGGCAGAGACGCTCCTCACCTCCCAGACGGGGCGGCGGCCGGGCAGAGGCTGCAATCCTAGCACCCTGGGAGGCCAAGGCAGGCGGCTGGGAGGCAGAGGCTGCAGCGAGCCAAGACCACGCCACCCACTCCAGCCCCACCCGCACCTGCACCCGGAGGCCAAGGCAGGGCTGCAGCGAGCCAAGACCATGCCACCGCACTCCAGCCCGGGCAACACCCAGCACCGAGTGAGCGAGACTCCGTCTGCAGTCCCAGCACCTCAGGAGGCCCAGGCGGGCAGACCGCTGGAGGTCAGGAGCCGGAGACCAGCCTGGCCAAAATGGCGAAACCCCGCCTCCAGCCAAAGGACACAAACCAGGCAGGGGTGGTGGCGCGTGCCCACAATCCCAGGCAGCCCGCAGGCCGATGCAGGAGAATCTCGGTAGCCGGAGGCAGGGAGTCTGCAGGGAGCCGACTACACTCCAGCCTGGGCAACAGAGGGAAGAAAAGAGAAAGGAAGAAAGAAAGAAAGGGAAAGAAGGAAGGAAGAAGGAAGGAGGGAAAGAAGGAAGGAGGGAGGGAAGGAAGGAGGGAGGGAGGGAAGGAGGGAGGGAGGGAAGGAGGGAAGGAAGGAAGGAAACTGCTTCTTATATGTATGTTTCTCCCCCTTATGTTGTGATTGTCACAGATTACATCTTTCTACATTGTTTGGCCATTAACATAGATTTGTAATTTTTGTTTTATGCATTTGTCTTTAAATCATATGCGAAAAAGAGGGCTTATTAATCAAAATACAGTGATACTTTCTTCATTACTTACCTATGTAACCATTGTTCATTATTTCTGTATATGGTTTTCAGTTACTGTTCAGTGTTTTTTCCTTTTAGCCTGAAGAATTCCCATGAGCATTTTTTTGTAGGTCAAGTCTACAAGTAACAGACCTCAGCTTTCTTTAATCCAGGAATGTCTTAATTTCTATTGCATTTGTGAGAGAGTTTTGCTGGATATCAGTCTCAGGATTCTCTCTCTTTGGAGTTCAACAGATTTACTATAATGTGTCTTGATGTGGATCTCTTTGAGTTTATCCTATTTGCAGTTTATGCACTTCTTGGTTGTGTATATTAACTTTTTCATCCAGAGGGATTTGACTATTATTTCTCAAGATATAATTTCAGCTCCCTTTTCTTTCAGCTTTCCTTCTTTGACTTTCATTATGTATATGTTAGTAATTTTTTGGGTGTCCCACACGTCTCTTAGGCTCCGTTTATTTTTCTTCATTCTTTTTTCTTTCTTAGACTGGATAATTTCACTTGACCTATATTCATTTTTACTGATTTTTTTTTTTTTTTTTTTTTTTTGGAAATGGAGTCTCACTCTGTTGCCCAGGCTGGAGCTCAGTGCCGCGATCTCAGTTCACTGCAACCTCTGCCTCTTGGGTTCAAGGGATTCTCCTGCCTCAGCCTCCCAAGTAGCTGGGATTACAGGCACACACCACCAAACCTGGCTAATTTTTGTGGTTTTTTTAATAGAGACGGGGTTTCACCACATTGGCTAGGCTGGTCTCCTAGCCTTGTGATCCGCCCACCTCGGCCTCCTAAAGTGCTGGGATTACAGGCGTAAGACGCCGCGCCCGGCCGTTTTTACTGATTCTTATGCCCGCTCCAATCTGCTGTTGAGCCCCTTTAGTGAATTTTTAATTTCATTTGTTGTACTTTTCAGTTCTAAAATTTCTATTTCTTTTGTAAAAATTTCTCTCTTTATTGCCATTTCCTGTTTGTTGCATACTTTGTTTTCTTGAGTTCTCTAAACATATTTAAGACAGTTGATTTAAAGTTATAGCCTAGTAATTCCCCTAGTCATTCAACAGGATAAGTTTCTGTTAATTTCTTTTTTTTTTTCCTATGACTGGGCCATATTTTCTTGTTTGTTTGCATGCTTAGTTTTTTGTTATTGTCATTAAATACTGTACATTTTGAATATTGTGATGAGCAAAAAGGAAAAAAATAAGAAAAAAAAGATATCTTCTCCAGGTATATGCATTTTGTTTCTGTATGGGGACACTACTTCAGTGCTTAGCCAGGTCTTTCACAACCCTGCCTTAGTCCTATCCTTAGCCTAGAGATTAGCCAGAGGTTGAAGTTATGCTCCCCTCAGATCTCTTCTAAGCATGCATTCTGCCCTGAGCATTCAAGTGGCTTTCTAGTTCCCTGGTATACTTGAGCACTTTTTCCAAGACTTTATTCCCCAAAGATTCTCATTCCCTACCTTTTCTTTCCTTGGCTTTCAGCATATCTGTTGTTTGTCTCAACTGTTCTTTTGCCCTACACAGCAGCGACTTGTTAATTTGCCTTTTAGTCTTTTTGAAAAACATCCCGTGTAGCTATGTCTTCATGGTGAAGCAGCATTGTTGTCTGGGGTAATACCCAAGGTTCATTGTCCCACAGCCACGGAAAACCAGGACATAAACACACCACTGTGAAGTTAAGAGTGGATGTTTAATAGGTGAAAGAAGGAGAGGAGCTGTCTGCACAGAGAGGGGTCACGGAGAAAATGGGTTGCCGCTTCCGCAGTCAAATGCAGGTTTTACAGATGAGCTTGAGGAGGCAGTGTCTGATTTACATAGGGCCCAAAAAATTGGTCGGACCAGGTGCCACTTGCATAGGATGTGAAGAAGCTGGCTACCCCACCCTGATCTTTTATTATGCAGATGGTTCTCTACCGGGCCAGCGCCATGTTGCCTGCTTTTTTACCGTACACGTGGTGACAAAGAAAAGGGAAGATGGAGACCGGGTGCAGTGGCTCACGCCTGTAATCCCAGCACTTTGGGAGGCCGAGGTGGGCAGATCACCTGAGGTCAGGAGTTCGAGACCAGCCTGGCCAATATGGTGAAACCCTGTCTCTACTAAAAATACACAAAAAAATTAGCCAGGCATCATGGCGCACGCCTGTAATCCCAGCTGCTTGGGAGGCTGAGGCGGGAGAATCACTTGAACCCAGGAAGCGGAGGTTTTGGTGAGCCATGATTGCAGCACTGCACCCCAGAGTGAGACTTTGTCTCAAAAAAAAAAAAAAAAAAAAAAAGAAAAGGGAAGATGCAGCCTCCTTGTTTAACATACTTGGCTTCCAGGTATCCCTTTTCTATTGCAGAGCATTTACCTGTGCAAACTTCTAGCTTGCTTATCTATGTTTGCAGCTCTATTTTTCAGGCTGCTCTTTGTTAGAAAAGAAATTATTTGGGAGCTGCTTTTTATTAAAAGGGAAGCCTTGCTGAGGGCTCCTTAACCCTCACTATCTACCTAATTTCTTTCTAGCTCCGGTACCAATTGCAAGAAAGTTCTGACTTAGCTGAAATGCAGTCAGACCCCTTGAATCAAAACAATTCCTTAGGAATGAGGTCTCTTTTACTTGGGAACCAAGTCAAGACAAACAATTCCTTGAGAACAAGATCCCTTTGACTGTTGTCGGGATTAGGTTCTCAGGCTAGTAAAGTAGCATGCTATCTTTAAGACCGCTACTGTGGCCAGGTAGGGAGTGTGGCAAGGGTGTGTTACAGTACTACAAAACGCTCTTACCCTTTTTCAGTTGCCCTTTTTCTGATTAAGTGTTTTCTCAGTTGTAAGCTTTTTACTCTCTTCCCAAATTCCAGTAAAAGTGATTCTGACAGCTATGCAGTAGTTTTCAATGTTTCTAAGACAGGATGACCCCTAGCACTTCCTATTTTGCCTTTTTTTTTTTGTTCTTATTGATGCATTTCTAATTCAAAAGCACACCCTAGCCCACTTTAGTCTGTAGTTCAATATCCTATTGTGGTCTGTCCCACTTATGTACTATCCCGAGGCCAATGTGAATTCTGGAAATTATTCTACACTATAATTTAGTTTTCAGTATTTTTTTCTGTGTAGATTCTGGTTCGTTTTATGTAGGGGTTATTTAGGACTTCATAAACAGATGTAAAAGATTCTTGTCTGAAGGCTCCTCTTCTCTGATTCTCCCTTATCTCTTCTTGGGATGACTTAAGTGCAGGATGTGGAAAGTTAACAGAGCACCCCACTGTGTGTGCAGCTGCCATGCTGGTCGAGATCAGAAATGACATCCTTTCTTTGCTTATGTTTGCTTGGTGTCAGGTGGGGCTAGCTGACAAAGCTTCCTCTCTCAGTCTTTCCGATAGCAGTACCTGATTGGGAGGTGAGGACTCTGCTTTGCCTGCTTTTCTTATTGTTGGCAGTGATGGTTGACAGGCTTCACACCTCAGCCTCTGTGGCTAAAGTGCCTGATTAGGAGTGAAAGGGGCACAGCTCCTCTTTGGCATTAGGGTTCCCTTCTGCCGGGCCTGTTTCTTCTGATTTTGCATGATCTCCTTTGGTTAGAGGGAATGGTCTTTCCTGGGGCCTTTTGGGTTGTTGTTGTTAATGTACCCTTTGGTAATTCTGGGTTGCAGTTTGCTCCTGTGTACAGACTGGGATATACAGGAGGCAAAAATAAATCCTAAGGAATTCATTTCCAGGTCCTCCCTTGATTCCTGAAGACTCTACCTGTCCTGCTTTCTTCTTTCCACATTTCAGAGTTTCTGATATTTGCTTTATGTACTGTGTTCATGGTTTTAAATTATAGTTAATGGAAGCATTGGGGTGGAATATGCTTACTCTATCATGACTGTTACAGGAACTCAACTCCCGCAATCATTTATCAAATGAATGATTAAATGATACATGGTTCTTGCCTTCCAGTTACTTGTGGTGTATGTGACTTACATTATTAACATAGATGTACTATTAAGAGAATTAAGACTCATTCCTGTGACAGTTCTCATAGGCAAAGAAATGAGATTATTTCTAGCTGTTAGGGAATAGGATATGTGGTGTGGTGGTGTGGTAATTGTGCTGACAGTGGTTCTCTGTCACCAACTGGATGTCCTGCAGCTCAGTTCAGTTCTCACACTAACAGACCCCACAAGTTATAGGCAGAGGTCTCCACAAAGAGTGCCTCCACTTCACACTCCAGCTGCAAGTATCAAGGTCCACCTGCAGTTAGGACCAACTGGCCATAAATTCTGGAGTTCCCACAAATCTCTCAGGTTTAATAATGTGCTAGAACCACTCAGAACCACTCACAGAACATACTGAAAACACTATACTTATAATTAGCATTTTATTATGAAGGATACAACCCAGACACAGCCAAATGGAAGTAATACATAGACGAAGGTCTGGGGGTTGGGGAGACAGAGATTCCTTGTGGAATCCAGGCACATTATCCTCCCAGCACATCAGTGTATTCACCAACCAGGAAGCTCTGCTATGCTCCCGGTTAGCCCTCAAATGATGTGTCTGGTGATGTTTGATGTGTTTTCCTGGTGAACAGCCTCCAGTCTGCAATACGTGGAAGCCACTATGAGACAACTCATTAGCATAACAAAGACACATCTGTTACTCAGGAAGTTCCAAGGGTTTTAAAGCGCTGTGCCAGAAACTGGCACTTACATACTGTCTGTTCTTCATTATTCTTTATTGTATTATAGTCATCAAATAAAATTTCAGAGAATGTGGCATTTGAGTGATTTAAATAATACATAGACTTAAATGTTTGAAAATGGGGAAAGGGGTATTCTAGGCTGAGAAAGTAGCATTAGCAGTCACAGCAGAGGAAAACACACACACAAGTGCAGGAATTGATATGTAGAACTACATCAAGTTTTTGGTTTTAGTGTAGGACACATGAAAAGGAAAAATAAGAAAGCTAGATTGGGTCTATCATTTAATGATATTTATTAATCAGAGAATCATTTATTCCTACAGAGCAGAAGAGAGAAAAGATCTGTTCATGTTTTTCCGAAGCCTGCATTTTTTTGTGGAGTGGTTTGAATATCGTAAGCGCACGTTTAAACATTTCAAGGTAAAGTCCGAAGTCTTTGAATTTAAACATATATGGAAAACAAAGCTGATATTAATTGGGGATTCATCCATAACATCCTTTTCTTAAAAGCTTTCAAGCAGTAGAAAATATTCTCATTGACTTGTGGAATTTGCAATTATTTGGAATAACTGGAGGAGGATTACTTCTGTACAAATCAGTGAACAATTTATATTGTGGAATGTCTTGAAAGAAGTGTGGTTATATTCAAATTTATTTAAAATGCACATTTTGGAAAAACATTCTTTCAAGAGTATTTGAAGTAAAACAACAAATGTTAATAAAGAATATCATCACAGCAGGCTTATCATGTAATGGTATACTGCTAACTTCCTGAGCCAGACTCTGTTTCCAGCTTCTCAATTGTACATTTCAAGTTTAAATACCAAAGCCTGATTCTTGTGAAGTAATGCTTCCTAAAGCCTGATATGGGTACTTTAAAGTACTTCCTTTTATTCCCTTTGTTTTTGGGCATAACTGAAATTAAGTTTGGTTGCATCGTAATACCTCAGGTTCTACTCATTTGGATAGCATCAAATTATTGACAGCATTAATCCACACAGAAACCAGTTCTGAAAGTCAACTTAAATAATATTTCAAGGTTCAGATTCTCTCAAAAGCCTAACCAGGTCATGACTATTGTTTTTAGGACTTGTACTAACTCTCCTTTATTTGGGGTTCTATTGTTTTTTATTATTATTTATTCTATATGGTTGAGCTAATAAGATCTGTCAGGCCTAGGATTTTTTTCCACAAAGAAACATGGGCAGTTCTGTACTATAGTACCTTGAGGCATTCTCATGATTTTGTTATATTTGATCATAGGTAGTCTTATGCCAGAAAAGTTAAATATTTCTGCTTCACAAGTGTTATAATACACTAATGACCGGGGAGTGTGCTGGCAGTTATGGTAATAGATGAATCACTTAATGTTGCTGTTTCGTTATGCATTTGAATGGATGATGGAAAATGGGAGCACTAGTCTCCATTTCCAAAGCTGATTTGACTCTACGTGCTTTCAGGCAGGTATGAAGTATAATTGGTGTATTTTTCCTGTGGAGGGTAAAGAGCTTCTAGGAGCTGGTCTTTGCTAGTTATAACATTACTAGGGTAGAAAAAACCAGTCACATTGTTCTGTAACCATC
Organism: Nomascus leucogenys; assembly: GCF_006542625.1. NCBI lineage: Eukaryota > Metazoa > Chordata > Mammalia > Primates > Hylobatidae > Nomascus > Nomascus leucogenys. Next base: position 41,813,637 of record NC_044381.1, on the reverse strand, counting down.
ACCAATATCCACATTGTTTTGTAACTGTCACCACTATCCTTCTCCAGAAGTTTTTCATCATCCCAAACTGAAACATACCCATTAAACATTAACTCCTCATTCCTGCCTTCTCTTAGCGCTTGCTACCACTGTTGTGTTTTCTGTTTCTATGAATTTGACTATTCTAGGTACCTCATATATGTGGAGTGTCTTTTCACTTAGCATAATGTCCTCAAAGTTTCTCCATGTCGTAGCATGTGTCAGATTTCTTTTTTTTTTTTTTTTTTTTTTTTGAGACAGGGTCTCACTCTGTCGCCGAGGCTGGAGTCCAGTGGTGCAGTCACAGCTCATGGCAGCTTTGACTGTCCCTGGCTCAGGTGATCCTCCCACCTCAGCCTCCCAAGTAGCTGAGACTACAGGCGCACGCCACCATGTCAGCTAATTTATGTATTTTTTGTAGAGATGCAGTTTCGCCATGTTGCCCATGCTGGTCTCAAACTACTGGGCTCAAGCAATTGACCTATCTTGGCCTCCCAAGCCCAGTGCCCTCCCCCTGCCTTTTTATTAAGGCTGGATCATATATTCCATTAAATGTATATACATTTTGCTTATCCATTCTTTGGCTGATGGGCACTGGTTGTTTTTACTTTTGGGCTATTGTGAATAATCCTGCTGTGAACATTAGTGTACTGATATCTGTTTGCACCCCTTTCAATTCTTTTAAGTGTAATTATATACCTGGAAATAGAATTGCTGGATCATATGGTAATTCTATGTTTAATTATTTGAAGAACCGCGTACTCTTTTCCACAGCGCTTGTACCATTTTACACCAGCAAAGCACAAGTACTTCAATTTCTCTACAACTACTTTAATACTTGTTATTTTCTGCTTTTTTTTTTTTTTTTTTTTTTGGCTATAGCCAACCTAATGGGTAGGAAGTGATATCTCACTGTGGTTTTGATTTACATCCTCCTAATGGTTAGTGATGTTAAATGTATTTTTATGTGCTGGTTGTCGATTTGTATATCTTTGAGGAAATGTCTGTGCAAGTCCTTAGCCCATTTTTGAATTGGGTTGTTTTTTGTTGTTGAATTGTAGAGTTTATATATTCTAGATATTAATTTCCTCTTAAATATATGATTTCAAAATACTTTCTCTAGGTTGTCTTTTGACTCTTGATAGTGTCCTTTGATGAGCAGAAATTTTTGATTTTTAAAATTTATTTTTATTTAATTTTTAATTGACTAATAGTAATTTTACATATTCGTAGGGTACATAGTGATGTTTCAATACATATAATGTATAGTGATCAGATCAGGGTAATTAGCATTTCCATCAGCTTAAACATTTATCATTTCTTTGTGTTGGGAACCATCAGTATCTTCTAGCTACTTGAAGCTATATATTATCGTTAATTATAGTCATCTTACAATGATATAGAACTTATTCCTCCTATCTAGCTGTAATTTTGTATCCTTCAACAAATCTCTCCCAAAAGTTTTAAATTTTGATGGAGACCAGTTTATCTATTTTTTCTTTTTTACCTGTGTTTTTGGTGACAAATCCAAGTAATTACATGCCAAATTCAATGTCATAAAGGTTTTCCTCTATATTTTCTCTAAGAATTTTATAATTTAACCCTTAAGTTTAGGTCTTTTAGTTCGTTTTTTAATATTACATAAGGTAGGTATCCAACTTCATTCTTTTGTATATGAATATCCAGTTTTCCCAGCACCATTGTTGAAGAGACTGGTGTTCTCCACTGAATGGTCTTTGTACTTTTGTTGAAAAGTATCTGACCCTATTTGGAAGGGTTTATTTCTGGGCTGTTTAGTTTATTCTATTCGTCTATATGTCTGTACTTATGCTAGTACCACACTGTTTTCTTTTTTTGTTTTTAGACAGAGTCTTGCTCTGTCGCCTAGGCTGGAGTGCAGTGGTGCGATCTCGGCTCACTGCAACCTCCGCCTCCTGGTCAAGCGATTCTCCTGCCTCAGCCTCCCAGTAGCTGGGATTACAGGCACCTGCCACCACACCCGGCTAATTTTTTGGAATTTTTAGTAGAGACAGAGTTTAACCATGTTGGCCAGGCTGCTCTCGAACTCCTGACCTCAAGTGATCCACCCGCCTCAGCCTCACAAAGTGCTGGGATTACAGGTGTGAGCCATTGCGCCCAGCCACACACTGTTTTCATTACTGTATCTTTGTTGTAAATGTTGAAGTTAGGAAATGTGAGTCTTCTATCTTTATTCATATTTTCGAGATTCTTCTGTTTATTTGGGGGTCTCTTGAAGTTCCATTTTATTTCGGTGAATGCATCATTGAGATTTTGATGGCAACTGTGTTCAGTCTGCATATCATATTGGATAGTATTGTTGTCTTAAAACGTTAAATCTTACCATCCATAAACACAAGACATCTTTCCATTTATGTATGTCTTTAGTTTTTTTCAGGAATGTTAGTAAGAAGTAAATTATTTAAAAATTTAAAGCCTCTTTAATTATTAGTGTCAAGAATGAAACATTGTGAATATAATGGAGACAGCATATTTTTTACTTTCTCTAATTATTTCGTCTGATATCTTCTGGATCTTGGTGGTATAATTTGTATTGTTTATTTTGTTTTATTTGTGATTTAAGGTTGTGTATATGAAGGTGTAAGGTATGCATGTTCATATCCTCTTATCTAGAAATCCCCAAATTATTTCTTTAATTCTGGAATTCATACCTTTTACCAATGTTCTTTCTCCCTTCTCATTATCTTATCTAAAACTACTGACTTTTGAATTTTTTCTTAATTTGAGAGTTATTTTATGGTGTTTTGCTCCATAAGTTTTATCATAAAAATAATATAGGAATACATTATTTTTCTGAAAACTAGAAAGATGACAGGCATTCAAGATTATGATAGTTTAAAGATTCAATTTTTCCAAATAAAACAGAACCCTTCTATTTAGATGGATTTTATTTTGCAATATTTATTGTATATTCAATTCAAATGTGCTCACTATTGTGCTAGGCAATTGAAAGTATAAAGTATAAAGCTGCATTTTGCGCTCTCAGTGAGGTTTAAGTCAGGGAAATGAGGCATGCACACAAAATAACGAGAAAGTAGTATAATAGTTGTGATCATTAGTTATCAAAATAAGTGAATGAGCTAATAATCATTGTTAGAATAATAATTGTGGTCTTAGATCTCAGATGCTTTAATGAAAAATGTTATCTTGAGGTCAACTTTGACAAATGGGGAGATAATTAAAAAACATCTGACATTCTAGGTAGGGAACAAAACAGAAGCAAATGCTTAAAAATGGGAATAAGTACATATTCTGTACACAGAGACAACTTGATTTCAATACATACTTTATGGTGGAAATAATGTTTGTACTTTTATTTACACAGTCCAGACTCATGTTTCTAAAACACTGATAATTTTGTGTTTAACTTCAATGTAATGTGTAGACTAATACTTTTAGTAGGGTACAAGCGAGAGGAATGTTATTTTAGAAACTTTACTCTGGCAGCACTGAGTCATCATAAACTATTACTCTCAGATAGAAGATTTGATTCTTGCAGTTAGCCATGTCAGTTTATCATGAGTAATCAGAAAGTGTTACTCAGAAGCTTTATTGTGAATATTCAGTTTGTTACAGTGAACATGGATGTGTATGGGTGGGAAGGTAGTGTGCATTAGCACCACAGAATATTCTGTTTTCATCTTATGTTTTAACTAATTTATTGATGAGATTCTCATTTCTATAGTATAAAAGGAAAATATTTTGCAGTTATCTCATATTTGAAAGACTTTGCCCTAGAGAACTTTATGGTTACCCTCTCAGAAATGGATGAACTTTTCATTATTTCTTATAAGCATATTGGTTTTGGCCTGCTTGACTTTAAAACTTTTTTTGGTAGACTTAGAATGTTAATATTTAGATAAAGAAAATATTTTACTGAAGACATTACCAGAAAGTAAAATAACTTGAACATTTCTGTATTAGCTCTTTATCAGAGAATAACATTTATTTTATTTGGAAAGTTTTCCTAAATATGAGACTATCTGCTATTTCTCAGACTAAGTGAAAATTTAATAAAATAGCTGCCTTGATAGGAGGAAAACAAAGTTCTTACTTTATAAGGAATAATGTATGAATCATAAAAGAAGAATGAACGATCATGGGAAACATTTAGCTTTTCAAAGTTTTTGGAACATGTACCTTAAATGCTTTTGGGATCCAGTAAAGGCCAGGAAAGACAAAGAGTTGAAAGTTTCTTGGATTTATCCTCTTACTTACATCATTAGTAATAGGAATAATGCATCTCAAATTTAGGTATTTATATAAAAACATGATTTTTAAATGGTAGTCTAGTATAAACTAGGATTTTGTAATGCTGTTTAAATATTTTCATATCACTTTGTTTCGAACGTAGACATTCAGTCTTACTTTTTACTTATTATATGTAAGATTTTGAACATCCTTGCTTAAAATATCAAATTCTTTCAAAATGGGATACAAAGTTAATATTAAACCAATACTTAAGTTCCTTTACACATTGTTGAGACAGACTATTAGTGTAGGTGTACTTTCATTTATATGTCGTACTGATAGAGGTTAAAAGTATGACCCTATCGGCAATCTTTTTAAGCAAATAAAACTGTTTGGATGCTTTCCCAGGACGATTGGATTGCCCTCCAGGCGTATCTCTTCAATGCGGTCCCGGATGTAACTGGTGTCATTAGCCTTGCAGAATGTGTCATCTGTAATTGAAGCTATGTTGTTAAACTGAAAAAAAAGAGGAAAAAATTGTTCAGAAATCTGAAATCAACCTTACATATGCTATATAATGGGTAGAGGAAACCTAAGTCAGAGGTCTGAGTGCCCCCTCACTTCAAATCCTTGTGTCAAATTAATTAGGAAATACTCAAATGTACACCTGGAGACAAATACAATCAAGAGCAGACTTCACACCTACTGTGCTGGTCTACTTTTTATGCTCTGGATGGAATCTGGACTTCTGGGAAGAAAGTTCATGAGCCTAGTTATTAATCTTTTTGATAGGCAGGCATTTAGTTATCACACTACTACAGTGATCTAACCAAAATTTGTATGTGAATAAGTGAGGTTCCCAATGAGTCACAAGATTTTGACTCATAGGTAATTAGAGTCAGATATTGTGAAAGGAACCATCATACCTGAAGATGAATTACACGTAGACTTTCTGGTAAATTAAGAGGCACGGATTCCAGGGCATTATGGTCCAAGTAGAGGAAGGTGAGGTTATTTAGTTTCTGTAAGGAAAATTTCGTGTGAGTGTTATTGAGGTTTTGTACATTCTTTCACAGGATTCAAGCAATATATATGTGCATATGAGTATATGTCTATACATACCGACTTGCATATTGATATAAATACATCAATTGTATCAATTGTTCATATGATAGTTTCTTGTTTGGGTTTTTTTTCTGACTTCAAGTGTAGTGTATTTTGATCCTTTATGATGGCCAGTGGAGCTCTGCCGCATACCCCACATTTCTGTCCATTCATCTGGTCTCTGAATATCCAGCTGTAATGCCAACTTCTGGTACTCTTTGTGTTTGATAGGAGCTAATGAGGTGAGTCCCTACGTGGGATTGAATTTTGACCCTGGTGCTGCCGTAACCTCTCCTGTACCTCTGGAGTTTCCCATCTCAGTTCCACCAATTTCTAGCTAAGTGGTTACTTCTTAGAAATGTGTGTGCTTGTATTTTTTTAGTAGAGACGGGGTTTCACTGTGTTAGCCAGGATGGTATCAATCTGAACTCGTGATCTGCCCGCCTCAGCCTCCCAAAGTGCTGGGATTACAGGTGTGAGCCACCGTGCTCGGCCTAAAAAAATACAAAAAATTAGACAGGCGTGGTGGTGGGTGCCTGTAGTCCCAGCTCCTCAGGAGGTTGAGGCAGGGGAATGCTGTGAACCCAGGAGGCGGAGCTTGCAGTGAGCTGAGATCGCACCACTGTGCTACAGCCTGGGCGACAGAGCGAGACTCATCTCAAAAAGAAAAAAAAAAAAAAGAAATGTGTGTGCTTGGCTGGGCATGGTGGCTCACACCTGTAATCCCAGTACTTTGAGAGGTCAATGCGGGTGGATCACTTGAGGTCAGGAGTTCGAGACCAGCCTGGCCAACATGGTGAAACCCCCATTTCTACTAAAAATACAAAAATTAACCGGGGTGGTAGTGCATGCCTATAATCCCAGCTACTAGGGAGCCTGAGTGAGGCAGGAGAATTGCTTGAACCCAGGGGGTGGAGGTTGCAGTGAGCCGAGATTGTGCCACTGCACTCCAGCCTGGGCCACAGAACGAGACTCCATCTCAAGAAAAAAAAAAATGTGTGCTTAGCAAGATGTTTCCCAAAGTAGTTCAGTAAACAGTTAGCTTGGTGCAGGTTTTTTCCCTAAGGACTTAATGTTGGATTTTTCTTCATGATCAGTAACCCATTATTGTGTATAATTGTAATTTCCCCTGACATTACTCTTTTACCTTATCTTCAATATGCATCCTGTGCTAGATTTTGCTAATTCTTTTCTGTGTTGCTATTTTAATACTTTCTTAAGCACCCTACCCTTCTACCATATGGGCATCAAGCTCTTGTCTTCCCAGTGAGTCTCATTTACATGAGTTAGAATAACCTAATTCTACTAGTGACTGTAGCGGCTTAGGACATTAAACAAAGCTACAGGGCAGCTGAGTTTATTGTTTTCTTTTCTTTTTTTTTTTAGAGATGGAGTCTCGCTCTGTTGCCCAGGCTGTAGTGCAGTGGCACGATCTTAGCTCACTGCAACCTCTGCCTCCCAGGTTCAAGCAATTCTCCTGCCTCAGCCTCCCGAGTAGCTGGGACTACAGATGCCCACCACCACGCCCAGCTAATTTTTTGTATTTTAGTAGAGACAGGGTTTTACCATGTTGCCTGGCTGGTCTGGAACTCCTGAGCTCAGTCCGCCTGCCTCAGCCTCCCAAATCCCCTAGGATTACAGGCATGAGCCACTGCGTCTGGCCGAGTTTATTATTTTCATACTGACTTGTCATAAATCCCTTCTGTAATTCCTGTCTAAACCCCAGAATATTCAAATGTTCTTTTTGTGAAATGTTGATCAGCTCCTTTTTTTTTTTTTGAAACTGAGTCTTGCTCTGTGGCCCAGGCTGGAGTGCAGTGGTGCAATCTCAGCCACTCACTGCAACCTCTGCCTCCCAGGTTCAAGCAATTCTCGTGCCTCAGCCTCCCGAGCAGCTGGGACTACAGGCGCCCATCACCACGCCTAGCTAATTTTTGTATTTTTAGTAGAGACGGAGTTTCACCATGTTGGCCAGGCTGGTCCTGACCTCCTGACCTCAAGTGATTCGCCTGCCTCAGCCTCCTAAAGTGCTGGGATTATAGGCGTGAGCCACTGAACCTGTCCTGATCAGCTTTTATAGGTCTGTAACATGTCTGTTATTCAAAGAGTGACCAACTCAAATTAATGTTTTCAAATTACAACTTTAAAACAAAAAAAAGGCCAGGCATGGTGGCTCACGCCTGTAATCCTAGCACTTTGGGAGGCCGAGGTGGGCAGATCACCTGAGGTCAGGATTTCGAGACCAGCCTGGCCAACGCCCGTCTCTACTAAAAGTACAGAAATTAGCCAGGTGTGGTGGTGTGTGCCTGTAGTCCCAGCTATTTGGGAGGCTGAGGCAGGAGAATTGCTTGAACCTGGGAGGCAGAGGTTGCAGTAAGCCAAGATTGCGCCACTGCACTCCAGCCTGGGTGACAGAGCAAGACTCCATCTCAAAAAAAAAAAACAAAAAACAGGTGTATCTGCTTTTAAAAAGTCATCTAAGAGTCTCTTAACTTCTGAGTTCCTTATAAGAAACATCAGATGAACTCTGATGTAACTTTAAAATATCCCTTAAAGTTGAAAAAAGATACCTTAATTGTAATGAAAAATGAAAAAATGGACTATTTCTACACTTTCTAACAGATTGTACATTTTTTGACAGAATTTACCTGTGTGTGATTATCATAAACTTTATGATAATGAATATTTGATAGTTTCCAAAGGTACCTTTAGAAGCAAGAAACCTTGCCTTTTGAATGAGATTATGTCTGTTACCAGCAGTGGCATGATCATCATTTTATCTGGGGAATGATTACATCAGAGCTATGGAAATCCTGGGCTAAAGTGATTACTTCTGTAGACCATGCATTTTGAGACAAATTGTCTACCTAAACTGAAGTAGATTACTTTCCCTTTTTCCTACAGAATATTTGCTTGAATTGTTAAGAAATGTATTTAATTCTTACTACATATAAAATTTTATATTACATGCTTTCATGAAATTCAAAGGAAAATCTCCCTATAGAATTTCACAGTCTAATATTTTTAAATATTAAAAGTTAAATTCAGTATTTACTTTTGGATCTTTTTTTTTGTGGTATTTATAATTTGCTAACATTGTAAGGAAAAAGAAACACAGGAAATGTCCCATTTTGAGCTTTCGTAGACTGTAAGTGCCATGAGAGGGCCAACCATGTCTGCCTAAATAAATATTTGCTGTGTGAACAAGTGAAATAATGAGAAACAAAATAGTCCCATGAAATAAAATAAAGGTTATGTATTTTAACTGAGATATGGGCATAAGATAGGCTGAATGAGCCTAATAGGATGGTTATTTATTATGTAAATAATGTCTTCATTTATTAAATCAAAATAGTTTTTAAGTGTAATCAAAATACAATTCTAGACCAAAGTTGCTCTTTTATCTATCATCTTATCACTCATACTATGCTTAGTTTTACTATAAAATACTTACTTTGAATGCGTTTGCTTTGATTCCCCTACTCTTGATTTTGTTGTATTTTGCATTAAATAAAGTGAGCTTGGGAGGAAGAACTGGAAGTTTTAGTAGTTGATTTTCAGCAAGTGAAAGTTCTTCTAACAGAGAAAGTTTTGAAAAAGTACCATCTTCTATATCTTCTATCAAATTTCCTGTAAAATCGAGTCTTCTTAAGTTAGCTAGACGGAAAAAATATAAAAAACAACTACATAAGTAAAATTCTTATTGTATGGACTGAAGAAAAGCATTTGTTTAACAGATCACTCAAGCATCTTTCATTTTTAGTGCCTGATAGACTGTCTACAATTCATAGCCCAGTAAAGTTTTGTGCAATGATCACTGAACACCTCTTTGTGCCTGAAATTGATTCCCTTTCTGACTGGAGTCCTAGAATCTCAGGTTTGAAATTGATCTTAAAATTAATCGAGTCTTTTCATCTTTCTCTGTTCAAATTCCTCAAGATGGTCAGGCAGTTTGAAAGAAATTCTTGTTGCAAATCATGGAAAGGAAGCATTACATTTGATTGGAATCATGTAATATTTTTTGACTTTTTTGCTGGCATGTTGCGTTGTGATTCTGAGTATGTTATCTTAATCTCTCTATGCCTTACCACTTAACAACAACAAAGACAAAGATGTTCCCTGATTTGTTAGAGTGACACAGATTGAGAGAGAAATTCAGTGTGTGTGTGTGTGCGTACTTGTGTGTGCATCACTTATATCTGGGATAATTAGGAAATACAATTGCTTCTTATTCACAGGAATCATGTTCTGTAAAATTACCACAAGTGCTGAATTTGTAAATACTGAACCATTATTCCTAGGAGAAATACAGGGTTATGTTCCTGTGAGCCTCTGGTCACACATTTCCATCAACTATTAGTACATAACTTTATGTGTTTTTGCTTAAGGACACTTGGCTTAATATATATTGTTGAATCATTAATATTGCACTATAACTCATGCCTGAACAAACCTTATCTAACATATTTTCCCTGTAGGCATGTCACAGTCTTTTTGTGCTTGGGGATGTTAGATGTCACTTCAGCACCATGTGTTGGGTCATGTTAAACAGCAAAATCAGGCCAAGTGCGGTGGCTCACACCTGTAATCCCAGCACTTTGGGAGGCCGAGTTGGGCAGATCACAAGGTCAGGAGGTCAAGACCATCCTGGCTAACACGGTGAAACCCCGTCTCTACTAAAAATACAAAAAAAAAAAAAAAATTAGCTGGGCGTGGTGGCGGACGCCTGTAGTCCCAGCTACTCGGGAGGCTGAGGCAGGAGAATGGCATGAACCTGGGAGGCAGAGCTTGCAGTGAGCCAAGATCGCGCCACTGCACTCCAGCCTGGGCGACAGAGTAAGACTCCATCTCAAAAAATAAATAAATTAAATTAAGTTAAATTACAATAAAAAAAAGTAACCAGGTGTGGTAGCACATGCCTGTAGTCTCAGCTACTCGGGAGACTGAGGGACAAGAATCCCTTGAACCCAGGAGGCAGAGGCTGCAGTGAGCCGAGATCATACCACTGCACTTCAGCCTGGGCGACAGAGCGAGACCCTGTCTCAAATAAAACCCAAAAAAACCAAAAATCAATAAACAGCAAAATCATAAACACAAAGCACAAAAATGTGAAAAACATGTCATTAAATAGACTGTGAACAGGGCATTTATTTACAGTATGAGAACTGGAACCAGAAGACAGTGTTACCTTGTTCAACTCAGATGGGAATGTGCATGTCAAGTAATTCAATTTTTTTGCCACTCTGAGCATGTCTGAGAATGACCATGAAAGCACCATGTGTATTAATTTTGGGGTTATAAATAAATTTTAGCAAGTGGGTATTCACAAATATGGAGTCCACAAATAACAAGGATCAACTATACTTCAATCCACATTTGGGAGCTATCAGTGGCAGCATGAATCTGGTTATGGTTAATCTCATAAATGTGTAGTGGGGCCAGTATGCATTTCTTGGTATGATTTTTTTCAGAACTCTTGACAATATTAGGAGTCTACAAAACTGACAAGAAATTAGTGATCTAGGAATGGGATTTGGTACTGCAGAAATGGAGGATTCTGATGTGCTTATGGCAACACTCTAATTGAGTTAAGGTTTGCTAGAAGTTCAAGATTGATAATGACTGGTAAGGAATTAAATACCACTGTTCTCAACACTATTTCCATATTAGAATCATCCAAGGAGTTTGTTTTTAATGATGTTGCTTGGGCCCTACCCCAGATCTGAATTACAACCCCTGGGAGGTAGGACCTAGTATCAGTATTTAAAAAATACTTCCCTGCTGGGTGCGGTGGCTCACGCCTGTAATCCCAGCACTTTGGGAGGCCGAGGCGGGCGGATCACAAGGTCAGGAGTTCGAGACCAGCCTGGCCAACATGGTGAAACCCCGTCTCTACTAAAAATACAAATATTAGCCAGGTGTGGTGGCGCGCACCTCAGCTACTTGAGAGGCTGAGACAGGAGAACCACTTAAACCTGGGAGACAGAGGTTGCAGTGAGCCAAGATCACGCCACTGTACTCCAGCCTGGGCGACAGAGCAAGACTCCATCTCGGGGTGGGGGAGGGGGGGAGAAGAAAAAAACAAAACACTTCCCAAGATATTTTTAATATGCAGCCAGGTTTAAGAGCCATTAGTTAAAGTAAGAAAAAGCAGTTTCTGTGTTTTTATAGTGCAGGTAGAAAATAAAACATTGTGGTTGGAGAAGCATCCCAGTTGTATTGGTGTTGCTCAGTGTCTGAAGCAAGGGATCTTGAAGTATCGGAGTTGAGAAGATACAGTTGCCCATATGTTAGATGGGCTGTCACCATGGACAGTGAAGTCACCAGTAAAGAAAGATCACAGGATCTAAGTGGAAAGATGATTCACCAACAAATGAATGGACTTTCGTGAAACATGTTAGATATTTATGTACTTCAAGTGACAAACCTATATGTGATAGGCAGCAACTGTATAGAAACTTGTGTTTATATGAGTTAAATACTAATACGAGTTAATACTAATATCATATTTCAGCTTAACTTACGTATGTCTGCAAAATCTTTGGCAGTCAGCTTTTTAATTTTGTTGAATCGTGCGTAAAGATAGGCTGATTCCTTTGGCAAGGGTGGTACAGCATCAATGTCAACTTCTTCACAGTATACAGAGCCACTTAAACAAACACAGAGCAGACACGTGGGCATTTCTAAATTGGGAAATAAAATCATAAAAATATGAACAATAGCTCGAAAATATTTCGCCTCTAGTAGTAAAATTATTGCTATTATGAATGCTGTTTCTAATTTGAAGAGATGTTTTACAGAATCATAAGAAAGATAGTCATGGTAACTCGTTACCTATATTGTGCTTGATAATTCACCAGAATGTTGTTTGAGAATCTCTTTTTATTTTGTTTTACTGGTGATTGCTTAATTGTTGAATTGATTGACAGTTACATTTCCTTATTTGAAAACCAAAAAAATTTACGAAGCAGGAGTTAAGGTAAACATGAGCTTGATTTATTAAGTTTGATGTGTGAGAAACATATTTCAGATTGGTGACAGTAGCTAGACTTTAGTAACCACTAGTTAAGTAAGGAAGCCATTAACTTGAAAATTAGAGTAATCGTAGGCACTGTTTGGATCCCTTAGCACCCCAAGTCATTTATTACATTTACTTGTCATACCTCTGGGAACATTCCTTAGTCTTTGTTTTTTATACCTTTTCCTGTTTTTGAAAAGTGTAGAGCTTTTTTTGTTTGTTTAGTTTTATTTTTCAGGGCATTTATTCTGCAGAATGCCTTTCAGTTGGCAGAGGTTTCTCATTTTTGGCAGGAGTACCATGGATCCTCAGTGCTGTGTGTCCAAAAGCACATGATATCTGTTTATGCCATTCCTGATAATATCTTTGGTCACTTGGTTCAAGTAGTATGTGCCATGTTTCTCACTGAGTAAAGTTAATGTTTTTCACTTCATAATTAATAAGTAATTCTGGAGAAGTACTTTGAGAATCTAAATGTCTGATGTGACATTGTACTTTCATATACTAGTTTTAGCATCCATTGATGATTCTTACTTGAATCATTTGTGACTAACCAAATAGTGATTTTCTAATTCCATCATTCCTTCTACAGTTGTTAGTTAGCACTCTTTTCTTATTTTTTATATCAATATGAACTTGTTTTATATATTTTGATATATTTTATTATTTATTTACTTACTTATTTTTGAGACAGAGCCTTGCCCTGTTGCTCAGGCTGGAGTGTGGTGGTGTGATCTTGGCTCATTGCAACCTCCACCTCCCCAGTTCAAGCGATTCTTTTGCCTCAGCCTCCTGAGTAGCTGGGATTACTGGAGTATGCCACCACACATGGCTTTTTTTTTTTTTTTTTTTTTTTTTTTTTAATTTTTAGTATAGACAAGGTTTCACCATGTTGGCCAGGCTGGTCTCGAACATGACCTCAAGTGATCTGCCTGCCTCGGTCTCCCAAAATGCTGGGATTACAGACATGAGCCACCACACCTGACCTATTTTGATATATTTTAAATATATTAAATAAACATGTCAAATTTTATTTTTTTTTCTTTTTTTTGGGATGAAGTCTCGCTTTGTCACCCGGGTTGGAGTGCAGTGGTGCAATCTCGGTTCACTGCAGTCTCCACCTCCCAGGTTCAAGCAATTCTCCTGCCTCAGCCTCCCAAGTATCCAGGATTACAGGCATGTGCCACCATGCCCGGCTAATTTTTTTGTATTTTTAGTAGAGACTGGGTTTCACCATGTTGGCCAGGCTGCTTTTGAACTCCTGACCTCAGGTGATCTGCCCACCTCGGCCTCCCAAAGTGCTAAGATTAGAGGTGTGAGCCACAACGCCCGGCCTATTTTTTGAAATTTTAATTGATATTTTCATATCAATATGAATTGTGTCCCATGAGTCATAATCCGTGTTTATTTTAATAATCAAATTGTCACAGATTAGGCAGTGAGTGCCCTCTCAAGCTTTTTTTTCCTGCTACAGCTTTTTGTGGTTAGTTGACTTACAATTAATTGCACGTATTTAAATCATACAACATATACGATTTTTACATATGTATACCCCCATGAAACGTTCACTTCAAGTGAGTTAATTAACATACCTGTCACTCCAAAAAGTTTTCTCCTGCCCTTTGGTAATCTCTCCCTCCCACTCTTGTCCTCAAGCAATGGCTGACCTGCTTTTGGTCAGTATACATTAGTTTGCATTTAGGAGAATTTTATATTTAAAGAATCATGTAGTATCTACTCCCGTTTCTGGCTTCTTTTACTCAGCATTATTGTTTTGATTTTCAATCTTTATCAGTAGTTCATTCTTCTTTATTACTCAGTAGTATTCAATTGTCTCAATATATACTATTTACATTGTCATTTCATATGGACATTGGGTTGTTTCCAGGTTTTCACTATTTCAAAGAAATTTATGTGTAAGTTTATGTGGACTTAATGCTCTCATTTCTCTTGGGTAAGTACCTAAGGAGTGGAATGGCTGGGTGTTATTATAAATGTATGCTTTATCTTTTGAAGAAAGTGTCAAACTGTTTTCCAAAGGACTGTGCCATTTTACATTCCTACCAGCAGCATGTGAGAGTTCCAGCTGCTCCACATCCTTGCCAACATTTGGTATGGTCAGTCTTTTTAATTTTAGCAATTGAAATGTAGGGCATGTTATAGTATCTCATTGTGTTTTAATTTGCATTCTCTGATAACTAATGATGTTAGCATCTTTTCATGTGCTCGTTTGGCATCCATATATTTTCTTTGATGACTTGTCTTTTTTTTTTCCTCTTACTAGTTTTCCTTTTGGAAGTGAAACATTTTAAATTTTAATGAAGAACAGTTCGTTCCTTGATAATTCATGGTTTCTGTGTTGTATTTAAGAAATGTTTGCTGACCGCCAAGATTCGACACTTTGTTTTCTTCTAGAAGTTGTATAGTTTAAGATCTTAACCTTTAGGTATGGGATATACTTTGGGCTAATTTTTATATGTGGTGCCAGGAAGGGTTAAGATTCTTTTTTGAAAAATTTTCCTACAGTTGTCTGGTTCTTTCAGCACCGTTTTTTAAAAGGATTATTCTTTCCCCATTGAATTGTGTTGTCACATTGTCAAGAACTAGTTGGTTACTTCATGTTAGCCTGTTTCTGGATTTTATTTTGTTCTGTTGACCCACTTTAACATTTTTATGCCAATACTGCAGTGTCTTGATTCCTGTACCTTTATAATAGCCTTGTTAGTGTAAATCCTGCAACTTTGTTCTTCTTCAATGTTGTTTAGACTATTCTAGGTCCTTTATATTTTTATATATATTTTAGAATCAGCTTGTTAATTAAATGAAAAAAACCTATTAGGATTTTGATTGGGATTGTGTTGAATCTCTAAATTTGGGGAAAACTGACATCTTAATGATATTGAGTCTTCTAGACCTTGAACATAATACATTTCTCCTTATATATAGGTCTTCTTCAATTTCTCTTAACAGCATTATTTAGATTTCAGTGTACAGGTCTTACATACCTTTATTTTTTTTTTTTGAGACAAGATCTCACACTGTCACCCAGGGTGGGGTACAGTCACATGATCATGGTTCACTGCAAACCTCGACCTCCCGGGCTCAAGCAATCCTCCTGCCTCAGCCTCTCAAGTAACTGGGACTACAGGTTTGTGCCACCACACCTGGCTTTTTCTTGGTTAAATTTTTTGTAGAGACGTAGTGTCACTATGTTGCCCAAGCTGGTCTCAAACTCCTGAGGTTAAGCAGTCCTCTCGCCTCGGCTTTCCCGTAAACATCTTTTATATCTATTTCTTTCATATATTTTGATGGATTTAAAAACATTTTGTCGGGAGACTGGGTGCAGTGGCTCACGTATGTAATCTCAGCACTTTTAGAGGCTGAGGCGGGTGGATCATTTGAGTCTAGGAGTTTGAGACCAACCTGGGCAACGTGGTGAAACCTCATCTCTACAAAAAAATACAAAAATTAGCCAGGTGTGGTGGCACGTTCATGTAGTCCCAACTACTTGGGAGGCTGAGGCAGGGGGATTGCTGGAGCCCAGGAGGTCAAGATTGCAGTGAGCCATGATCATGCCACTATACTCTAGCGTGGGTAACAGCGAGAACCTGTCAAAAAAAAAAAAATTCCCCCATTATTCTTTGAGAACTTCCTTATTTTCTAACATAGCAAGATGTCCCAAACTAACCTTGCGTTTTTCCTTCCCCAACCCTGAAATCAGCTATCTCTTCAGAAAGCATTGGGGTTTTTTTTGGTTTGTTAATTTGTTTTTGAGACAGAGTCTCACCCTGTCACCCAGGCTAGAGTGCAGTGGTGCCATCTCGTCTCACTGCAGCTCTGCCTCCTGAGTCCAAGTGATGCTCCTGCCTCAGCCTCCCAAGTAGCTGGGATTACAGACGTGTGCCACCATGCCCAGCTATGTTTTTTGTATTTTTAGTAGAGACGGGGTTTCACCATGTTGGCCAGGTTTGTCTCAAATTCGTAATTTCAGGTGGTCCACCCGCCTCGGCCTCCCAAAGTGCTGATATTACAGGCATGAGTCACCATACCTGGCCAGCATTGGTTTATTTTAGTGGAGAATGGTATTAGAAACCAAGATGTAGATGCTGGGTGTGCTCATTGCCATTGAGATCATGTTGCTTCTAGGCTCTTTCAGCAGAGAGAGCTAGGAGATAAATGTGTGTGTTTATTTGTCTCTTTCTCCACAGATAATACACATACACGCAACATATATGGATATAAACATATATACATGCATATGTATACCATATACTCATATGTATACATACACACACAGAGATAAACAGAGATAAACATTTCTATATTTCTGTATCTCTTTATATACACAAACCCTGAGTTAATACTAATATCTTCTATTCCAAACCAACTCCACAGTGTTCTTTCTAGCCTTCTACCTTTCCATATTTGTAATGTTTCTCTGACAGTGAGGAACCTGGCTCTCGTTATTTACAGTATATTTACTTAGTTCTGGCACACATATTAAGTAGTTCCAATATTGCTAAGTCATAACACTGTGCATAACAAACCTACTCACTGGAACTTCGTATTTGTTTGTAGTTCTTTTTTGTCCTTAGCCTGAAGGTATATAGGAAAATGCTGTGTTTAACAGTTACTTAAATTAGAGTTTTTTCTTCCTTTGGTGAGTTATTAATTTGAAGTACAATTAAGTTTATGTTTTTATGTTTGTATTCCAATTTGGATTCTTTTTACCTTATTCTTGTTGATTTCATTTATATACGTATTTGGTTTTTTGACTATACGAAATAGCATTGTTCTAAAAATTAAATCTACATTAAAAAGTGTATACGCAGGAACTGCCATCCCCCTCCCCCAATTTCTTTTTAGCCTGTATTTATTTTCACAGAAATAAGCAGATACATATACATTTTCTTATATCCTTTTCTTTCTTACATGAAAGACAGCATATTATAGATATTCTTTTGCACTTTGGTTTTTTTTCCACATAGTGTATCCTGGAAATCACTCCATGTTAGTTCTTAGAGATCTTCCTCTTTAATTTTTACAACTGCGTAGTATTCTCTTCTGTTGGATTTACCATTGTTTATTCAACTACTCTTCAGTGTTTGGGCAGTTAAATTATTTCTGATATTTTGCAATTGCATGCAATGCTTTAGTGATTTTGCATTTGTATTTTATTTTGGAGTACATCATCAAGGTAAATTTCTCAAAGTTGGCTGGGAGCGGCGGCTCACGCCTGTAATACCAGCACTTTGGGAGGTCGAGGCACTTGAGGTCAGGAGTTCAAGACTAGCCTGACCAACATGGTGAAACCTGTCTCTACTAAAAATACAAAAATTAGCCTGGCGTGGTGGCGTGTGCCTGTAATCCCAGCTACTTGGGAGGCTGAGGCAGGAGAATTGCTTGAGCCCAAATGGCAGAGGTTGCAGTGAGCCAAGATTGTACTGCTGCACCCCAGCCTGAGAGCGAGACTCTGTCTCAAAAAAAAAAGTTCCTCAAAGTTGGTTCTTATGTCAAAAAGTAAATGCATTTTTTATTTTGTTAGATATTGCCAAGTTCCTGTCCAAAAGCATTGTGTTGATTTGCCTTCCTACTGCCGTGTATGAGTGTCTTACCCCATAGCCTTGCTCATGGAATATATTAATGTGTTGTCATACTTCAATGTTTTTCAGTCAGATAGGTTAAAAATGGTATCTCAATGTAATTTTAATTTATGTGTCTCTGTGTGAGATTGAACATTTATTTGGGTCAAATCGTTTAAATCATCTTGTGAACTGTCATTTTTCCAGTGGATTTTTGGTTAATCTCTTTTCCTCGATTTTTAAGAGTGCTTTATAAATTAGAGTTACTAGTTGTTTATTTTTAGTTATATTATCTGTTAGCTCTTTATCTAGTGATATTATTTATCTGTAGTATATGTTACAAATATTTTTCCCAGTTTTTAATTGCCTTTGACTTTGCCACAGGTATTTTTAGGGTCAAATTTTTTGTTCTTTTCTATTGTTGTCTCTGGATTTTGAGGCACCCGGCACCCAGATTCTTTTCTAGTACTTGTATGATTTCATTTTATACATTCAGATTGCTAATCTATTTGGAGTTTATTTTTTGTGTAAGGTATGGACCTAAATGTACCCCTCTTCAAATGGCTATTTCTCCCAGCACCATTTTTTAAAAAGACCATTTTTGCTTCAGTGATTTGGGTTGGTACCTTTAGTATGTACTAAATTTTCATGTGTATTTTTGTCTGTTTCTGGATTTTCTATTCTATTTCATTGATCTTTTTGTCTATTCATATACCAGTATCACACTTTTTAAAGTACAGAGTTTTATAATATATTTTAATGTGTAGTACATCTGATTCCTACATATACTTGTTATTGTTCATTGTTTCCCTTGTTATTTGTTATATGTTGTTCCGTATGAATTCTAGAATCTGTTTTTCCAGCTTTATAAAAAAAATTTATTGGTAATTTTAGTTGGATTGTTTAAAATTTATAAATTTAGAAAGAACTGACATCTTTATGATTTTGAGTCATTCCATCCAAGAACAAGGGATGTCTTTTGTTTTTTGTTTTTTTGTTTTTTTTGTTTTTTTTTTTTTGAGGCAAAGTCTCACTCTGTCGCCCAGGCTGGAGTGCAGTGGCATGACCTCGGCTCACCGCAACCTCCACCTCCCGGGTTCAAGCAATTCTCTGCCTCAGCTTCCCAAGTAGCTGGGATTACAGGCACCTGCCACCACGCCTGGCTAATTTTTTATGTTTTTAGTAGAGACAGGGTTTCACCATCTTGACCAGGCTGGTCTTGAACTCCTGACCTCGTGATCTACCCACCTCAGCCTCCCAAAGTACTGGGATTACAGGCGTGAGCCACCACACCCAGCCTGGGATGTCTTTAAATTTATTCAAATCTATTTTTACTATCATACTTCTTGTTTTTTAAGCTTTATTTTCTGTTATGGTTCATTTTTATTTTATTGTAGAAATATAGAAATTAATATGTGGTTTTTGTCATGTTTTCATGTGAAATAATGTTCTGTGATAAAGTAAGAGTAAACCAAGTACACAGGAATTATTAAGTAGGACTTGTAATTTGTTATTTCATGACAAGTTTTCTGTTTTAATTGAAATGTACGTGATAATTATTGATGTATATGTGTGTTTCTGTTCTGTGAGTTTCTTAAAGGCAATAATTATATTTACCGTATACTGAGGCTGTACATTGTATTTTGCAAATAATACGTGTTTAAGTATTTCTCAAATAGATTTTATATGGACAGAAACCACACTTTGTGGAGGCTAAGCTTGCCTAAGCTTTGGTTGTTCTCATAAGTTCTTGCTCCACATTTCTCACTCATAATGTGGGATGGCAAATGGCATGCACTCCCAGTATACCTGTTTGATTTTATCATTGGAAATAAAATTCCACTGTTTGTATTTACTGTATCTTGAGTCAGTTTTTGATTACCACAAGGAATAAAGTCCATTATAGCTATTTTTAAAAGATCCATTTAAAAAAATATTTAGGTGATACTTACCATCATTTTCTTTCTTGGGAGGTAATGGTGTTATTGCCTCATCTTTTTGTAATTGAAGACTTTTCTCATTGGGTATTATCACAGTTTCTTTTTCCTATTGGAAAAATAAAAGTTTGTTACCTAACTTCATTAAGTCTGTGTTTGACTGTAAAACGGAGGGATCACAGACACCTTCTCGTAGTTACAATTAGTGGCATTTCTTTTTTGCTCCATTAGGCTTTCATACATATTTCCATTTTATCATCTATTAAATTACAATGTAAGTATTTTTTTAGCTTGTTTTTATTCTAGACTATGAGCTCCTTGAGTAAAAGAACTGGGTGTTTTTATTTTTATATCGCCAGTAGCTATACTCAGTGCTTAATAAATGTTGAACATCCTGAAATTCCAAATGAAAGCTAGGTGAGAATTCCCTGAATTGGAATGAAAGTTTTTCTGAGGTGTAACTATTCCTCAGGGGTCTTGTCTGAACTGAGTTTCTCATTCAGATTCTACCATTTTGAGTAAGACTAGAGCTCCAGCCATGTCACAAGTATAAACTACCGATTAAGGTCTTTAGGTCTCTTCTTGGGGTGACCCTTTAATTACCTATATCCCTCCATTAAGCCCTGGCTCTTGGAGCCCTTTTATTCCAGCTTACCTTACCTACCCTGCTCGGGCCACTGGTGTAGGCCATTAATTCTGGGGAAATTGGAGTAGATATAATTTAGATCCTGTCTTTCCTGTTCTTGGAGAGTACGTTTTCTGCCATTAGATTACAGTGTATTGTGTGGTGTCCTATTCTTTCTGTCCTTTGTAAGCATGTTCCATTTTAGTCTCGGTCTTGACTCCTGACTCTGCCCTTCACCTTCATTATCCCATCTGTGTGGTGGTTGAACTTCCTCCCTCTACTCTGTGTTTGCACATCAAGTCCTGTTGAATTCTACTCCACTCCACAAATATCTTAGACCCTGCATTTATATTAAGATAGAGAAGCTTCTAAAGCCCTGTAAAGAGAAAAGCAGAGAGAAAAATCATCTCTAAACTCTTTAGGGATCGGGGAATCTTGAAAGTGTTTTTAATAGATTCAAATCATCCAAGTGAGCCAATAGCCTATGTTATGATGGGACTTTTTTTTTCTTTAACTTGAAGCTATAATTAGTAATACCTATCCTTTGTGTCTTAGTGATGGGCAAAAATAATGCTATCATATTAAAAGCATTAACTGAAAGAAAGAAACTGTTGTGTTAACATTTGTTCATCGTGTACCCCTGCAAAAAAGAAAAAAGAAAGTAGCAATTGTAACTGGTCAATCTTATAAGTCTTTATCCTCCAATTTATAGTGGAGAAGAACTTCTGAAACAATCAGTATTGTTATATATTTGGCTGAATTTCTCATTTTCCAGTATGTATGTGTATGTGTATTATCATACATAGTGCGCAACAGATACTTATGTGCTGTGTTAACTTTTTCCTTACCCAGCATTCATTTCTGTGTGCCAAGAAAACCACAAGTAATTACTTTGCCCATAAAGGTGGGGAATGAATGATGTGGTATAACGTCACCCTTGCAGTGTTAACTCAATGACAGTTACAGTTACTTGGTACCAATTGATAGAGGGTCTAAACTGTTAAAATTGATTTAAAAAGAAAGTCCTATATTGAGTAGGTTTTTGGTACTATATGTAGATGGCGTATATAAATTATTGTGGAATGCTATTGATATCAAAATAACCAGTACTCTTCTATTTATTTTCTTAAAATTGTTTTCTATAATAATAACCTTAAGCTGATAATTCATCTTTATTTCTCCAAATACACATTTCTGCTAATTTATTTTTGAGGCAACACAACATTGCAAGTATAGGGCATTGTGTAATATTACTTAATATATAAATTGCAACTGGTCAGGGATCATCTTAAAGTCTAGTTTTCTTTAAGTTTTATTTTTTGGTTACTATAGATACTGTTTGGTTACCATAGGTACCATTTATTAATTTGAAAAGCATACATATTCTAAAAATATAATCTTAGGGACAATTATTATGAATTCGTTTGAATCATTTAAAGTGATTTTTCCCTTCCCCTTACCTTATCAGACACATTCAGGAAAAACAAAAACATGCATTTAAATGGGCAGTATTTTAGAAGCTAAATTTAAAGTAGAAATAAAGTACCTTAATATTTTTTCCATCCAGGTATTTATCCTCATAATCTTGGCTAAATATGGATTCTTCAAAATTATCTGTTCCATAATCATAGATAATGCGTGAGTCCTGCTGAGTTGGTGGTGCTGGCTTTATCAGAGGCACAAACAGTAACAGGAGAAGTGTAGACTTCAGAGTCTTCATTTTAGCAAAAATCAAGGTGACTGGAAGTTAATAAACTAGTGGTCTGCTGACTGTGGGACAAAACTCTCTTTTTCCCTGGAAATAAAAATTCAGACCATCGAAGCAATATTTAAAAGCTTAGAGGATGTTTTGGCAGGGTGTGCGCAGTAAGGGCCAGAGAACAGTATTTAACCCTTAGTGATCTTTAATTAGATGCTAGCAGTTTTTACGTATCAGTGAACATTCTGAAAAATAGTTTTGGAAAATAGTTTTACTTCTTCTCTATCAGAAATTCAAGAAAGATTGATAATTTTAAGTTTCTTAATAATTAAGTGCCTTCAACAGACATACTAATATTTAATTGAAATATTCTTAGGATACCTGTAGTATAAATAGTTAAAATAAAGTCCCAAGATCCTGTCTCATGTGAGTTAAAAATATCATATTTCCACTGAGCTACTTTATAAGAACTCTTGATTTATATTGGTATGAACAGAAACAGCTTCCAAGAAAAGTTTTAAAACTTAAATTTAACATTATGAAAAATAGTCATTAACACCTTTAAGTGGTACAGAATATAGGAAAAGCCATAAGTTTTTAATTTTCTTAGTTTTGTAATTTTAATAGGTGATCACAATTTTTAGTTAATAGTATTGTATTTTTAATTTAAACTATGAAAACTGAAAGAATAGTATTGCAGGCTGGAGGAAATACCG
Source organism: Nomascus leucogenys (assembly GCF_006542625.1). NCBI lineage: Eukaryota > Metazoa > Chordata > Mammalia > Primates > Hylobatidae > Nomascus > Nomascus leucogenys. Next base: position 41,790,708 of record NC_044381.1, on the reverse strand, counting down.
AACTTTAATCAAAGAACTTTGAGGAATGTAATAGAAAGGATTCCTTTAGGCTCATCAATGGATTTTCTCTGGTGGGTATACATTTCAGACTTTTTCTTAAGTAGCTTCAAACAGAATCACTCAGAGTTGCTGATGCTGCATTATAGATGCCAGTTTGTCAAAAATCCAGAGGTTGAAAATGAAGAATATAATGGATTTGTGACTTTTGCAGCACCCTATTCTTGCCTGCATGGATGTTAAATTTATGCGATGATATACATAAATACTTCTTAAAAATTAATTGTTTGAGGTAACTGAAACTTAAACCAGAGATGGCCTTTACATTTATTAAGACTATTAGATGAGTCAGTCGCACTTTAACAAACAATATTTAAAATAATATATGAAAAGTAAGCCTACCGTTGTAGCTGTTTTGAAGTTTTTTGTGGTTTTCCTCAATAGATGTTCATGTCTGTGCATTAGCCCCAAGTGGAAGGGTGAATGAGAAAAGCTATGGCTTGATTTCAAACTGCTGAGTAAAATTTCAGGGCCCAGCAGCTTTAAGAACAGTTTCCATGTGGTAGAGATCTTTGCCAGCATTCTTTCTCTAGGGTGAAATGCAGTGTGTTGTACTAGAGAACTGTGCTTAAGATATTTGTTGTAACTGCTACGCTCAGTCTGCTTCAACTAATTGACTATAAACTTGTGTCATTTTATTATTGTGTAATAAACATTCATGTTTTGATGAATATTAGTTTATGAAAAACGATACAGTTATAAAGTCATCTTTTTCATTTTGGTGATTTCCCAGGAGATTAAACAATCTGCTTTTTGAATGAAATAGAACACCAAATGAAAACATAGTCCATGTTGTTAATTTTATGAGGATTAAAAATACTGCCCTAATACCATAATTAATATATAGCCAGTATAATATATATTTCCAGTGTAAAAATTAGTTTTAGCATAAATTATTTTATAGTTTTGTCATTTGGGTTTTTTTCTCCCCTTTATTTTAGTTACATATAAGAAAAACTGCTGCATATAAAAGTAAATTTGATTTATAGTTTTTGAGGTTGATAGTGAAAGATACTTTTGTTTGCTGAATGAAGGAAACTTTATAAAATTACTTTAATATTGAAATTGGGTTTTAAAAGTTAAAGTGGTATTGTAGATACCATACAAGCAACTTTGAAGATTTTTTTAAAGAGTCACTTTAAAAAAATTCCTCCTTGGTGCTTTTACCAATCAAATTAACTTTTCTCCTTTAAGCTAAAAATTTAACAAATATGGATATATATTTTATTAAAATAGAAAATGAAAGAATACCAATTTGTTTTCTTTTCCAGTCAATTGTTTTAGAACCTTTCAAATCAAAGCTTAAATAAACTAAGACTTGAATACTGAAGTTTTTATCTGAATGTGAATTATCTTAAATTTAGTTGTGATATTGTCTGGCTTGAGTTGATATAAATTGTTGGTTTTATGGCTTCAAGGATACAATAAAACTTTTTAAAGACTTTAAAATATATAATAATGAAACAACAGACATTGATTTGTTTTGTATTGTGTGGCAAGTTAACAAGATATTGAGAAGTAAGCTGGATAGATATCATATGTCTAAATTTAGAGAATCTTAGAGATTCATAGTTTCATTAATGGTACACTTTGATGCTTTGTACTACAGAAAATTATTTTGTGAAGAACAACTTTCCTTGAAAAGTTATGACCTGTGAATACAATGTTACTAGCATTCACTCATTTAGTAAAAGTTTATTGAGCGCCAGTTCTGTGCCAGGACTTCAGACATGTAAACTCAGATAAGCAAACTTCAGTTTTTTCCCTCAAGGAACATTTATAGCCTCTAAGTCAGCAGGAAAAGCAGCAAACAAGCAACTAGAATACATGGTAGGGCTTGCTACACAGAAATATGCAGAGTTCTGTGATAACCTGGGAGAAGCCACAAACTGACTGGGGGTCACGGAGACTGTACCCAAGCTGACTTCTATAGAGAGGATAGGAGAGGAGGGTAAGTGCAGGTGATGAGGTATTCTAGGCAAGGGGAGCAGATGGGGGTAGATCATTTAGAAAATTTATAATTTGTTTTGCATACTGCTGGAGCTTGGAGGGAGAGAGATAAGAAGTCAAGGGGATGGACCATATTAAGAGATGCGACTAGATGGGGAATAGAGGTTGGATTAAAGAAAGTATTTTATATCCTGCTAAAGTATTTGGGCTTTAGTCTGTAGTCAGTGAGAGACCATGTAGAGATTTTTAAGCCAGTGATGGCTTAAATATGATCCTGCGTTTGCATTTTAGAAACATTCCTCTAATGTTGCATTGCTGAAGAATACCACTGTTCATCTATTGTAGTGGTTATCTATTACTGTGTAAAAAACTACCACAAAGGAATGGCTTAGTTAAAATAACACACATTTATTATCTCACAGTTTCTGTGGGTCAGGAATTTGGCATGTCTTTGCTTGATTGTCTGCTTCAGGATCTGCATTTGAAGTGCATCTGGCACTGCAGCCTCACTTCAGGGGTTGAGTAGGGAAGGATCCAGTTCTAAGCCCATGTGGTTATTGGCAGCATTCAGTTCCTTGCAGAATTTGAAACTGTGGACCTAAGTTTCTTGCTAGCTGTTGACTGATGGCCTCCCTCAGTTCCTTGCCATGTGACTTCCTCAAAAGGGCAGCTCACAACATTGTAGCCTGCTTCTTCACAGCTAGAGAAGGAAATAGTCTTCTGGCAAGATGGGCATTACCCGCACTTCTGATAACAACAGCAATTTCAGGGGATTCCTAGAACCACTCTTATTACGTTTGATAATTCCCTAGAAGAACTCTCAGAACTCACTGAAGACCATTATACTCATGATTATGGTTTATATAGAAAAAGGATACACCCTAAAATCAGCCAAAGGGAGAGATGCACAGGGACAGTGTCTAGAAGGCTCCAAACTTGAAACTTCCATTGTTGTCTGGATGTGTTGCCTTACGTTGATATGTGGCAGTGTATGTGGGGTATTGCCAACCAGGCAAGCTTATTCTCAGCGTTCAGAGTTTTTATTGGGGCTTTATTAATAGGCTTGATTGATTGATTGATTGAATTCAGCCTCCTGGTCCACTGATACTGCATAACCCTAATCCCTTATCCTACATCACATGGTTGGTCTTCCTGGCATAGCCACCTCTAACTTAAGACTATCAGGTGTGGCTGATCTCACCCTAAACAAAAAGACTCCTATCAGAAATGACATAGATCACCTCTCAGAAGCCAAGGTAAAGCCCAGACCTCTCTTTAGGCAAAGCCAAAATCTTTACTACACAGTACTCAATAAAAAATGCTTGAAACTGAGGTGATTTTCTATTCCAGAAAGAAATGAATGCTGATAGAAAGCTATTTAGCTTTTACTCTACAGGAGTAAAAGATGAAAGCTGTCTCATGCTCAAGAGCAGGCGTTGTATCCAAAGATGAAACAGTCTTCTTTGTGGAATTCTTTTTATGCAGGCAAGGTCTTGCTCTTTCACCCAAGCTGGAGTACAGTGGCATGATCATGACTCTCTGCAGCCTCAACTTCGTGGGCCCAAATGATCCTCCCACTTCAACCTTCTGAGTAGCTGGGACTACAGGCATGCACCACCATGCCTGGCTAATTAAAAAAAATTAAAAAAATTGTAGAGATGGGGTCCTCTTATGTTACCCAGGCTGGTCTCAAACTTTTGGCCTAAAGTGACCCACATTGGCCTCTGTGGAGTTCTTTTAGGTGACCCTATTGTATTGTCTTTGGTGCCTTATAGGGGTTTTATTTCCTCAAAAGTGTACCCTTGGTCTGTTGGCAACCAAAAAAATGTGTTGAATGGAATGGAGTTTTGGAAACAAGAGTTTCCAGGGAAAAAGTATTTTTGGGAAGTGGCTTAATTCTGATAGAGACCATATAACCTCCAAGAGGATTAGCTTTCAATGAATGCTACAAACTGGAAGAGTCTTTTCCCCATCTTCATCTTCATTCTCTAACTTTGTAGGAAATAGTTTGGTTTAGGAGTCAGAACACCTGAGTTCTAGTTTTTGTGTGTTTGTTTGTTTGTTTGTTTGTTTTTGAGACGGAGTCTTGCTCTGTCTCCAGGCTGGAGTGCAGTGGCGCGATCTCAGCTCACTGCAACCTCCGCCTCCCGGGTTCAAGCAATTCTCCTGCCTCAGCCTCCTGAGTAGCTGGGACTACAGGCACGCGCCACCACTCCCAGCTAATTTTTATGTTTTCAGTAGAGACAGGGTTTCACCATGTTAGCCAGGATGGTCTCGATCTCTTGATCTCGTGATTTGCCCACCTCGGCCTTCCAAAGTGCTGGGATTACAGGTGTGAGCCACTGCACCCAGATGAGTTCTAGTTTGATTCTTCATGAACCTTGCCCTGATCTTGGCAAGTTCTTTAACGTTTTGGGCCACAGTTTTTTTATCTATTGAACTTTTATCTATTGAATCGGGTTACTACAGAGTTCCTCAGCCTCTGCACTATTGACATTTTGGACCTGATAATTCTCTGTTGTGGGGGCTGTCCTGTGTGCACTGAAGGATGTTTAGCAGCACCTCTGCCTTCTACCCACTAGATGCTAGTAGTTGCACCCCACCCCCACCCCTACTTTGTGATGACCAAAAATGTCTCCAGACATTGCCAGCTGTCCACTGATGGGTGGGGGTCGGGGAAGCAAAATCATTTCTATTGATAACTGCTGAGTTACTAGATACACATAGACCCTTTTTAATCCAGCATTCTGGATTTTGTGGAAAGTCTGTGGTTTGAATCTCTGTCTTAAATCTCATACTTATGCTTGAAGCCTAATTGTTTGTTCCAACAAGAAATATGAGAACCCATGTATTTTACTTCCCAGACTAAAGGGTCAAATTTATATGGAGAGGAATTATGACTCAATGTAAGGAAGAGCTCATGGTAAAATTGTATTTTATTTGTTAATTTAGTTTTTCTCAGTAGTACATAAATCTCTGTATAGTGAATTCATAACCTAAACAAGTAAAGTGATGCAAGATGTGTCCATGATGTTATGATATTTACAACTAGGCAGATTTATAACTTGGAATAGTTATATCTATTTAGGAAATTGGAACATATAAGAAACTTCAGATGTTTAGCCATTATGATTTAATTTTGTTTCCAGCTGCTATTATGCTTTATTTCCAAGATGTAGAAGAAATGGATTTAGAATCAGGAAACCAGGGTTTTAGGTCTAGCCATCCTTGGGGACATATGAATTCTTAAAACAGAAAAATTATATAGAACATACAAGGTTTATTTCTTCTATTTTCTTTTTTACCTCATGGAGCTGGTTAAGTGTGTTATATAATATGCATACATCTGTATTTTAGTTTAGTGCTCCCAAGCTTGAGAAATCGAGTGAAAATGTGTAGTGTTTCAGGTAATACTTAAACACTGGCTAAACATTCTCAGTCAGTATTATCATGAACAAATTTATGAAGTATCCTTCTTAAAATTCCCTTTCTAAAAGTTAAATGTATGTTCATTATGCATTTACATTTGTTAATTAAACTTGGGTTTATGGTGCAACTTGGACTTATTTGTTAATAGTTACAGTTTAGCCTATTAGCTAACATAACTAAATACTTGGTAGTATAATGAGAAAAATAATAAATGAATTTTCACATTTTTATTTCTTGCTATAAATATCAAATTAACTGGTTTAGTCTGTAGCTCTGATAGGTAACTGTGCAGTCTTGATGTACTATTTGAAGAAAATACTTTATTCTTCATTGTCTCCCAGGGAATGCATTGAGGTTTTTCTTTGTTTTGTTTTGTTTTTTGTTTGTTTGCTTGTTTTGAGACGGAGTCTCGCTCAGTCACCCAGGCTGGAGCTCAGTGGTTCAATCTCGGCTCACTGCAACCTCTGCCTCCTGGGTTCAAGCAACTCTCCTGCCTCAGCCTTCCAAGTAGCTGGGACTACAGGTGCGTACCACTGTGCCTGGCTAATTTTTTGTATTTTTGGTAGAGACAGGGTTTCACCATGTTAGCCAGGGTGGTCTCAATCTCCTGACCTCATGATCTACCCACCTCGGCCTCCCAAAGTGCTGGGATTATAGGTGTGAGCCACCGTGCCCAGCCTCATTGTTTTGTTTTTAATGAGAAGTACTTAAGCAGGTTTGAGTTAAGGCATTTTCAAGTACCAAAAAAATGATTGTTAATCTGTCTCCTCGTTGGGCCCTGAGCTAGAGGACGTGGGATGCATTTACTTATGTGCACTTTTAGAGGGAGGAGCCAGAGCAGAGTTGAACTGTTCTTGCTAATAAACAGGAGGAGTTTGACCACACTCTGGGGCAGGGAAGCCAGCAACTGAGTGCCTTGTGAGGGAGTGGAGGGAACCCTGCCATCCTAACCCTGGTGGGCCATCCAGATGGTGCTTTGAAAAGCTGCAGTGTCCAATAGTGGTTGTCAAGTTGTGAGATATATGATTTAAGCACCCTAATGAAACCCTTAGTAGTCTCTCTTGTCCACTATCTTTTGTATGAGTAAAATGTTGGAAGGAATCCAAAGAGATGCTTACTCTGTTTTGTGTGCCAGGAAAAACAGTGTGAGCACCCAGGAGTGTGCAGCATCTGGATCTGTGGGCTGCTGGGCCAGATGTGCTACAGTGAGCCTTACTGTTTACTTGATACCTCCAACTCATGTGCACTTTATATGCTTTATTATATCAATTATTTATCTTTATCCTTATGACAATCATATGGAAACCATCTTTTTTTTAAAACAAAGAAAGAGACACTTAAACTAAATAACTCACTCAAAGTCACCTAGCTTAAAAGTGTCATGTCAGGCTTTATACCCACATAGCTCTTATATCAGATTCCTTTTTTTTTTCTTTTGAGACAGAGTCTCGCTCTGTCTCCCAGGCTGGAGTGCAGTGGTGCAATCTCGGCTCACTGCAAGCTCTGCCTCCCCGGTTCACACCATTCTCCTGCCTCAGCCTCCTGAGTGAGTAGCTGGGACTACAGGTGCCCGCCACCACGCCTATCTAATTTTTTGTATTTTTAGCAGAGACGGGGTTTCACTGTGTTAGCCAGGATGGTCTCAATCTCCTGACCTCATGATCTGCCCTCCTCGGCCACCCAAAGAGCTGGGATTACAGGTGTGAGCCACCACACCCAGCCAGATTCCTTGTTTTGAATTGCTAAATTTGTTTTTGTTTTTGTTTTTTGAAACAGGATCTCACTGTGACACCCAGGCTGGTGTGCAGTGGCATGATATCATTCCACTGCAACGTCTACTTGCTAGGCTCAGATGATCCTCCCACCTCATCCTCCCAAGTAGCTGGGACTACAGGCATGCACCACCATGCCCAGTTAATTTTTCTACTTTTAGTAGAGACAGAGTTTCACCATGTTGCCCAGGCTGGTCTAGAACTCCTGGGCTCAAACGATCAGCCCACCTCAGCCTCCCAAAGTGCTGGTATTACAGGTGTAAGCCACCATGCCAGGCCAGAATTGCTAAATTTGAATTGCAATTTTATTATTTGCTAAGGCTGTTCTTTGAGAATTAAAATGTATTTTCTTTTATTCATTTAGGAGGAGATACAAATTGAAACTCCAGAGCTCTGAAAAAGGAAGGGTTTTCAATCTTTTAAACTGTGCAAGAAGTGAAACAAGTAATTACCGTGTCTTTATATTAACCCCAGTCAGGAGCTTGTTCTCTCTACTTTTGCCAGTCAGTTCCTGCCACACATTAACTTTTTCCTGGGAGCCTTCAACTACTTCTCCAGGTCCTCACCAGATGTGAAAGTTATGGTATCTGTGCTTATACAGTTTTTCATAGTCACTGCCACTTTAGCATTTTATTTCTTCCTTGTGTTAGAGTGAGTTGTTTGATCTTCTCTTTATTAAATTCTTCAAATAACTGTTTTATTAAGTCACATTCAATACAATTTATCCTTTTAAAGTATATAATTTAATTTATTTTTTTATTTTTTTATTTTTTTTTAGAGACGGGGTCTCACTCTATTGCCAGGCTGGAGTGCAGAGGCGTAATCATGGCTCACTGCAACCTTGGTCTCCGGGGCTCAAGCAATCTTTCTGCTTCAGCCTCTCGAATAGCTAAGACTGCAGGCATGTACCACCATGCCTGGCTAATTTTTAATTTTTTTGTAGAGACAGGGTTTCACTGTGTTGCCTCGGCCAGTCTTGAACTTCTGGCCTCAAGCAATTCTCCCACCTCGGTCTCCCAGAGCACTAGGATTACAGATATGAGCCGCTGTACCCAGCCTAAAGTATACAATTTAATAGTACTTAGTGTTTTTGCATTTGTACAACCATCACCACAGTCAATTTTGGAACATTTTCATTACTCCAAAAAAGAAACCATATACCCATTAGCAGTTGCTTCTCACTTTCCCCCATTCCCATGATCCCCAGCTCTAGGCAACCAATAGTCTTTGTCTCCATAGATTTCCCAGTTCTGGAAATTTCATAAAGATGGAATCATACAATTTGTGTCTTTTTATGACTGACTTCTTTCACTGAGCATAATGTTTTCAAGGTTATCCATGTTGTAGTGTATGTCAGTACTTCATTACTTTTTATTGCTGAATAATATTCCACTGTATGGATATATCACATTTTGTGTATCCATTGATGGACATTTGCGTGGTTTCTACCTTTGGATATGGCTGAATAATATTCCACTAAATGGATATACCACATTTTGTTTATCCATTGATGGGCATGTGGGTGGTCTCTACCTTGTGGATAATGCTGCTGTGGACATATATATGCAAATTTTGGTGTGAACATGTGTGTTCAGTTCTATTGGGTGTATAGTTACGAATGGAATCGCTGGGTTATATGTAACCTATTTTTTTTTTTTTTTTAAGATGGACTTTTGCTCTTGTTGCCCAGGCTGGAGTGCAATGGCATGGTCTTGGCTCACCACAACCTCCACCTCCTGGGTTTAGGCACTTCTCCTGCCTCAGCCTCCCAAGTAGCCGGGATTACAGGCATGTGCCACCATGCCTGGCTAATTATTTTGTATTTTTAGTAGAGATGGGGTTTCTCCATGTTGGTCAGGCTAGTCTCAAACTCCCGACCTCAGGTGATCCACCTACCTTGGCCTTCCAAAGTGCTAGGATTACAGGCATGAGCCACCGCGCCCGACCATATGTAACTAACTTTTTAAAGAACTTCCATACTGCTTTCCTAAGCAGCTGCAGTATTTACACTCCTTCCAAAGGTGTATGAAGGCTCCAATTTTCCACATCTTGCCAACACTTGTTATTTGTCTGCCTTTTGATTTCAGCTATCCTAGTGAGCACATAGTAGTATCTCATTTATTTGCATTTCCCTAATGGCTCATAAATTTTAAATTGCTCTAGGTTAGAAATTGTCTTATCTTTGTTTTCTAAAACACCCATAGTATTTTCCACATATTAACTCATAATGTTTGAATTTATATCCTGTATTTAAAAATTACAAGAAAAGGGAGGTGGGCCTTAAGATTTTTTTTTTTTTTTTTTTTTTTACCTCTGTTGAAAATGTGCTTTGCCCATATTGTGGCATCATAGTTGCACATTGTACTTTGTTTATTGATCCCCTATTGCCAAGCCCTATATAAGAAAGGACTGGATGAATGTTGATTAGACGAGTGAATGGAGTTTTCTTCATATTCATCCTGGATTCTTGAGGTTGTCCCTGAGAACAGGTGGGTGTTCTGGTTCTGATAATACTAATAATCTCCTCAAAGATATAAAGAGCATTAAGGACTTCACTTTAAACTGGTATTTCCAGAAAAAAAGACTTGCAAGCTTGAAAACTATTTCTGAAGTATAGTTTGACTTGTCTGTCTGTTGCATATTGTCAGAATTGTTATCATTTGTATAGGCAGCCCTAGATTGGTATTTGTCCCTTATCTGAGAAATTCTATGAAACATTAGCATGGTATATCAAGAGAGTGCATCACAGCAGTTAGATAATCATCATTGTAAGGCACACTTACAATACTTAAAAATAATACATTAACAGAAAAGTGATTTTTAAGGTTTTAAAGAAGATGTTAAAACCTGTCATTCAAATTATAAAGGAAATGTATTCAATGGTAGCTTATGTAGATATTGGCTGATAAGCATAAAGTGTTTAATATTATCATTAGAACTTTATTTTGCCAACACTAATTTAATCTTGTAAACAAAGCAGTTATTTCTTTGCAAATCATTTTGTAGCAAAGAGGCCTTTCTATGGTTGTATTTTTACAAAAACATTTATCCCAGTTAAAATGGAATACAATAACATTGTTTTGGATAGTTGCTGAAATGTGCTAAAATACAAATTGCAATGAGATAGTTTGGTGTTTTTTAGTTGTCCAAATACAGCTTTATAATTTTGTTGTTTTGGTATTCTGAGGCAAAAAGATTAGTTAATTTTGTGAATCTGTATGTCTTGGGTCCTTAGTAACTGGATGGCCTCTTACAAATCAAAAATATCATTCTATGCGCTATGTGGTGAGCTAGGGGGATAGATGTCATAATGATGAGATCACAAATACCAGTGTGAAAGCTTTTCTGAAGAAGAGGTCAGAGAAAATGGTCTATTCCTTAAATGAATGCTTGTTACATTAATATGCCCTCCTGTCATTTAAATATTGTCCTCAGAGTAATCAAAAAGGTCATGGCCTGTGGGTCTTTACTGCTAATGCTACTTCCTTCCTCATTTTTAGAAAAATTACTGTTAATAGAAATGATACACTCACTTTCTTTAACATGATATTTCTGTATTTAAAAAGAGCATAAGAAACCATTAACATTTAATTTATGATTCCCACTTGTCATTCTAATTTATATTTTTAAAGATTTACATTATTTTGAGTAAGTTCTAATCCTATGAAATGATGCAGATGTCACCAACAACTTAAATTCAATTCTGATCTTATACTAATACATAATTCTAAATATATTACTTTGAGTAATACATGTTTACTTAGATTTACTATATTAAGTATAGGTTTTGTGAAGTCGTAAGTGTATACCTATATAGTTTCTTGCTATTCTTGATTTTCATAATAATGAGGGTCAAAGTGCCCTTCTGCTCCTTCTTGTTCTGGGCTCTCATGAGCGTTGTCAGGATCATTGTGATCTTCACTTTCATCATCATCATCATCATCTTGAAATCTCCTGAAAACTTGTGTCTTTAGTTGTATTGTTTGACCATTAGTGCTTCTTTGTTCACCATAATAAATAGTGTGTATATGAGGGAAGCAGAAGAAGATGTATGAGCTTATTGGTTCTTTTAGTTTATTTTGGTCCACACGAATGTATGTTAAATGGTGGTAATGTAGTGGGTCAATAGAAGGACACATCACTGAAAGATTCATCTCTGAAAGAAATAAATTAAAAATTAATCTTGCATTATAGTATAATCCATAGTTATAGCCATAATTCTATGTTAGGTTTTATGTTGTATGGGATATACTTCTGTTAATTAAAATACTTATAAGTTGAATTAGGTTTCTTTTTTTATATTAATCAAATAATAAGAAAATTAAATTATAAATGAGTTTTATATTAACAAAATATATATGGCTTCATTGGCTTTTCTGATTAATAAATTCCTAGTAGAACAATCTCAAAAAAATTATCTACAATTGCACTACTTAGGATACTCATATTTCTTCATATACTTTATGATTTCTCTCATATATATATATATATATAAAATTATTATTTTTTTTTAAGACAGAGTTTTGCTCTGTCACCCAGGCCAGAAAGCAGTGGCATGATCTCAGCTCACTGCAACCTCCGATTCCTGGGTTCAAGCAACTCTCATGCCTCGGTCTCCCAAGTAGCTGGGAGTACAGGCACACGCCACCATGCCTGGCTAATTTTTCTATTTTTGGTAGAGATGGGACTTCACTATATTGACCAGGCTGGTCTCGAACTCCTGGCCTCAAGTGATCCACCCCACCCGCCTTGGCCTCCCAAAGTGCTCTGATTACAGGCATGAGCCAGTGCGCTCAGCCTATTTCTCAATATTTAAGGCAATAAAATTTAATAGAAAGGACTATAAACTGAATAGCACACATTTCTCTGGGGCAGATTTCTGCCATTCCCTTAAGCAACTTCAAAACAACCATTTTCAGCAATGTCTAAAGCATAGCTTATTGAATATTTTTTTCTTTAAAAGATCAGAATTCCATTCTTTCTCTCTTTAAAACACAATAAAAGTCTACATACTTTCTATTTCATTATTTTGTAGGTATAGGTGTTCCAAATTTCTTGGAATATAGAATGTTTGCTTCAATTTGTTGTGTCCAACACTGAGTTCTACAATGTTGGGAAGATTAAAAATATTATATGGGATGTCTTGTAGTTTGTTGTGTGACATTCTTAGAGTATGAAGTTTTGGAAGTTTGTCGAAGTATTTTTCAGGTATAGAAGAAATTGAATTATTTTCTAAAGACAGATACATAAGTGAAGAAGGCAAACCAGGAGGCATTGATTCTAATCTGTTATTGCAGAGGTTGAGCTGCATTAGTTTTTCCATTTTGGCAAAGATTTTGTCTTTTAGCAGAAAATCATGAAGATAATTATAACAGAGATCAAGCATGGTCAAGTTTACTAGCCCATCCATGGCATTTGTCTGCAGTTTGGAGATTTCATTGTAACCAAGAAGGAGTCTTTCCAGAGATTTAGGAAGAGGAAATGGAAATTCTTCTAAATTGTTATGCTCTAGATGAAGTTGTAGTAGATTTGGAAGCTTAGCAAACACACCATAATCAATCTTTTGAGATTTAATTTTGTTGTGGCTGAGGTTAATTTCTTTAAGATCAGTTGCATTGATGAATGAATTTGCAGTCACAGCCTCAATTTCATTGAACTGAAGGTAGAGTTGCTGAATGTGCATCGGAATATTTGGGATAGTCTTGAGTTTGCGATTATCACAGTACATTGATGATGGAAAGTTAGTTGGACAGAAGCATTCACTGACACAGCCTAAAGTATACTGATGAAAAGGAACTCTGTAGTCTACATTTTCACGAAATGGGAATCCTGTTTGGTAATCATCATCTGGCTCTTGGTCGTAGTCTTCATCCCACTGATAAGTTTCATATTGGCAATGTACTTTGACTCCAAAAAAGAAGAAAATAACATATATTGGACTTAAAAAACCCATCTTCTTCTTTTTTTTTTTCCTATTGCAAGGAGAAAAGGAAACATTGTGGAGAAAGTGAGTAAACTCAGAATATGCTTTATATAAATTGTCAGTTATATGAAATGTATTATACCTATGTCTATATATAAAAGAATATCCAGAAAGAATGGGCAGTGCTCAAACCAAAATTTTTTTCTTTCTTTTTTTGTGACAGTGTCTCCTCTGTCACCCAGGCTGGAGTGCAGTGGCACGATCTCGGCTCACTGCAACTTCTGCCTCCCAGGCTCCCAGGTTCAAGCGATTCTCATGCCTCAGCCTCCTGAGTAGCTGGGACTTCAGGTGCATGCCACTATGCCCAGCTTATTTTTGTATTTTTTAGTAGGGGCAAGGTTTCATTGTGTTGCCCAGGCTGGTCTCAAACTCCTGACCTCAAGGGATCCTCTGGCCTCGGCCTCCCAAAGTGCTGGGATTACAGGTGTGAGCCACCACGCCTGGCCTCAAACCAAAATTAATGTTTAAGTACAAATGAAGTGAGATTTTTTTTCTTTTTTCTTTTTCTTTTTCTTTTCTTTTCTTTTTTTTTTTTTTTTTGAGATGGAGTCTTGCCTTGTCACCCAGGGTAGAGTGTAGTGGCACAGTCTTGGCTCACTGCAACCTCCGCCTCCCTGGTTGAAGTGATTGTCCTGCCTCAGCCTCCCGAGTATCTGGGACTACAGGCGTGTGCCACCACGCTTGGCTAATTTTTGTATTGTTAGTAGAGACAGGGTTTCTCCATCTTGGCCAGGCTGGTCTCTAACTCCTGACCTCGGGTGATCCACTCACCTCAGCCTCTCAAAGTGCTGGGATTACAGGCGTGAGCCACTGCGCCTGGCTGAGATTTTTTTTTTTTTTTTTTAAGTCGCATATTACACTGAACTTGAGTCAAAAGTCTGGTATACTAGACTTTCGACTAAGTAACCATCTTTTAAGAGTCCCCGTTTTGGCCGGGCGCGGTGGCTCAAGCCTGTAATCCCAGCACTTTGGGAGGCCGAGGCGCGCGGATCACGAGGTCAGGAGATCGAGACCATCCTGGCTAACACAGTGAAACCCCGTCTCTACTAAAAATACAAAAAATTAGCCGGGCGAGATGGCGGGCGCCTGTAGTCCCAGCTACTCAGGAGGCTGAGGCAGGAGAATGGCGTGAACCCCGGGGGGGCGGAGCCTGCAGTGAGCCGAGATCGCGCCACTGCACTCCAGCCTGGGCGACGGGGAGACTCTGTCTCAAAAAAAAAAAAAAAAAGAGTCCCCGTTTATCTTGCTTACTAGGGTATAGTTCTATGATGATAGCTTGTCATCACTCAACTACAGTCTGATCCCTCCACTATAAATGCTGGGTGTTCTTTGGAATTACCTGATCCTTTAATGTTGGTCACTGCCTGGGGGAGGAAAGACCTTTATTTTAGTTAGAGAGCTTTTGCCTGGAAGATTCTACGACTTCTATTTGCTGATACCTTTTTCTGCCGTTCAGAAGAACATGAAATGCTCCCTTTTATGTGATAACTTCAGATATTTAGAAATAGTATTCATGTTTCCTTTTAATATTTTCTCTCCAAAACTAATAGCACCATCAAATTTTCCTCATGAAGCAGTTTCCAGAATCCAATTATTTAGTCTCCGACTCTGCTTGAATAACTACTTTAAATCCTAAAGACGTACAATGTTTACATTCTACAAAGTTCAAGTGTCTTTACATTTTTCTTCCTAGCTTCCTTTTTCCATTAATATATTTAAGTTTTAGATATAAAAATATTATTAAAAACACACTGTCCCTGTCTACCAGGTGTTTAAAGTCTTGTGGAGAATCAAATACGCATGCACTAGAATGCAGGAGGAGGATATTGTGTGGAGCAGAATTGCAAGGGGGCACACTTCACAATGAACACTCAGTGCTGAAACTTGAAGTTCTAGGGAAGGGTCAATTATGTCCCAGATGAGAAGCCTGAAACCTGTATTTCATTTCTGTCAACATATCTGCCTCTTGCCTCATCAATAAAATAAGAATTGCAATTATAGCTGAATTATATACCTTGGCTGCTTATCCTGTATGTTGCCTTGTGTCTTTTTTTTTTTTTTTTTTTTTTTTTTGAGACGGAGTCTTGCTCTGTTGCCCAGGCTGGGGTGCAGTGGTGCGATCTTGGCTCACTGCAGCCACCACCTCCTGGGTTTAAGCAATTCTCCTGCCTCAGCCTCCCCAGTAGTTGGGATTACAGGCGTACTCCACCACACCCAGCTAATATTTGTATTTTTAGTGGAGATGGAGTTTCACCATGTTGACCAGGTTGCTCTCGAACTCCTGACCTCATGATCCACCCACCTCATGATCCATCCACCTCATGATCCACCCTCCCAAAGTGCTGGGATTATGGGCGTGAGCCACTGCACCCAGCCTCCTTGTGTCATATCTTGCCTGCTTATCCCAACTGGTCATCGTTAGCATTGTATGAGCTATGCATGTACAAGTACTTTGCATGTTGAAAACTGCTATCCAGATGAAATGAATGTATTATTTAGGAAAAAGGTTTTAAAAAATCCTACCTCTTTTATTCTGAGACCTTTCTACTTTTCCCATCCAGGGTTTCATGAGAGAATGAGTTTCCTAACAAATCGTTGCATATAATGAAATGACTTATCTCCTATTCATCTAGAATGGTTCTAGCTATTTTTCATCATTGGTATAATTGAGAGAATAGTTACTTAAGTTATTTTCTTTGACAGAACCCCATTTGAGAAAGGTTAAGAAACATCTCAATTTCTTCTTCTTTTCTTGTCAGAAATTATAAATGTATACTTGTAACTATTGTGTGTATTTGGGATTTGAAGTAGTTATTCAGGTAGAGTCAGAGACCCTCGAGCTCTTTTCCTGCAGTGATACTTCCCTTCATTCTTCCTCACCATTTGCTCCCGTGTACGTGCACCCTGGGTTTTGTCTTTGCTATTACTGGAACCCTTCATACTCTCCATTTTGAGTATTCCACACTCAGACCACTAGCTCTGTAGTAACTCCAGCTGCAATAATTCTTCAATTCAGTGGAACCTCAGCTGTATTGATTCTACTATTTTTCACTGTCCCTCATCCATACCTCCCAACATTGTCAGTTCCTTCTTACCAACTTAGACCCCATAGTTCATCACTATCGTTGCTCTTTTGCACATGCCCTAAACTTTCTGGCTCCTTCAATCTGCCAAACTCCAACTCTGGTTACTCCAATTCTCCACCTACTCACAGCCCATCACAGCTGAATGTAACTAAAGAAAAACAGGAGCATGGTGACTGGTCTCACTCTTAATTCAAGACCACTAACCTCAAGTGCTGTCCTGCTGCATTTCCTTAGACCATCCTCTTTCCCTCTCTTCTACGCTACTGTTTTGTAACTTTCCTCTCTCAAGCCTCTAATACCTCATTCCCCATTATTGTTTTTGGGTGATGACCTTGCTTCTTTTTTTTAAGTCAAGAAAATAGGATCAAGATATCATTTATTTCTATTTTCTTATATGTATCCCTACCTACAAGAAAATGCTGAAATAGCAATGGTTTGGGTTTTGTTTTGTTTTTTAACAATATGTGCTTTTGAAACTCATGATGTTTCTTTGTGCAACTCTATATTACATCCATTTTTCTTTCTTTTCTGTGAGATTCGTGGAAGATGTCGCATTTGACCTAGACTTTGAAGGAGTGTTGAGGTTCTCATAGAGGGAAGTGGGGAAGAAGATCTCTGGCTAGGAAAAGATGAGCAAAAACATAGAAGCAACAGATGGTGATGTGGTTGGTTAACTCTTGAAGGAGCAAAATAAGACTATTAAATCCAGATCTGAAGGGATTAGCCTAACTTTTTTTTTCTGAGACAGAGTCTTGCTCTGTCACCCAGGCTGGAGCGCAGTGGTGCACTCTTGGCTCACCCTCCATCTCCTGGGCTCAAGTGACTCTCTTGCTTCAGCCTCCCGAGTAGCTGGGATTACAGATGCGTGCCACCACACCTGGCTAATTTTTAAATTTTTTGTAGAGACAGGGTTTTGCCATGTTGCTCAGGCTGGTCATGAACTTCGGGGCTCAACCAGTCTGCCCCCCTCAGCCTCCCAGAGTGCTGGGATTACAGGCATGAGCCACCACACATGGCCTTGGAGGGCCTAAATTCTAACCTAAGGAATTTGCACTCTGGGAATGAATGCCTAATTTAATGAATTAACATATTTGGGCTGTGATTTCACCCTACAGTCAGTGTTTGTGGGTGAAAAAGTGGAGAATCTTGGAAGGAGGTAGATTTAAGGAGTTACAGTATCATACCAAAGGGCAGTGTTCAGAGCAGGCTCTCCTTGCTGGGCTGGAAACTAGCAGTGGATCTGCTTGGAAATGCTTATTCACCTACTGTACTCTACTACTTTCCTGTATGTAAACATGCTTAGTGAAGCACTTTACAAATATTAGTAGTTAGTTTGATTGGGTTACATCAGTTTACAGTTGTCTTGAATTATTTCTAGTGGTGAGGCACTATGCTAAGTTGGTGGAGAATACAGAAATGAAGAAGACATGAAGCCATAGTCCCTTCTGTAAAGAGCAAACAGCTTAGTGGAGGAGACAGATAAAACAAAGTGAACCCTAATCTAAGGCAGAGGGTAATATCGTTTATAGCAGAGATAGGCAATGCTGTGGGGCCAGTGGCTTACCTCAGCTTTACAGAGACAGGAAAGTCTTTTGTAGACATCATTTGACCCAGACTTTGGGAGATTAATAGGAATGAATATAGAATATTATATACATTTTATACTCATTTATGATATTTTATGTATAATTTTATAATATTTTATTGTACTCATTATAGTATAACATATTAACTTTTTTTTTTGGAGATAAGAGTCTCGCGCTGTCACCCAGGCTGGAGTGCAGTGGCACAATCTCGGCTCACTGCAACCTCCGCTTCCCAGGCTCAAGTGATTCTTGTGCCTCAGCCTCCTGAGTAGCTGGGATTACAGGCATGCATCACCACGACTGGCTACATTTTTTTGTATTTTTAGTTAAGACGGGATTTTGCCATGTTGGCCAGCCTGGTCTCGAACTCCTGACCTCAGGTGATCCGCCCACCTCAGCCTCCCAAAATGCTGAGATTACAGATGTGAGCCACCGCGCCTGGCTGAAAACTCAGCTTGAATTTTATCCTTTTGTTGAGAACATTAGCTAATCATCAGTTAGCAACCTTACATTTGAGAATTAGAGTCTGTTGTTCAACAACTATGAAAAATTGTTGGGAAAAAAGAAGGCCTTGAATCAAGACATCATGACCGGGGCGTCTCTGAAAATAAAGAGGTTCTTTTTTTTTTTGAGACGGAGTCTTGGTCTGTCGCCCAGGCTGGAGTGCAGTGGCGCAATCTCGGCTCACTGCAAGCTCCACCTCCCGGGTTCACGCCATTCTCCTGCCTCAGCCTCTCCGAGTAGCTGGGACTACAGGCGTCCGCCACCACGCCCGGCTAATTTTTTGTATTTTTAGTAGAGACGGGGTTTCACCGTGGTCTCGATCTCCTGACCTCGTGATCCACCCGCCTCGGCCTCCCAAGTGCTGGGATTACAAGCGTGAGCCACCGCGCCCAGCCAATAAAGAGGTTCTTAATGTTGTCTGCTTTCTGTCTTTGTGAGCACCTAAGAAGAAAGTCTTCCCTTGAGGAACAATTTCTCTTCTAAACCTGAACTTATCTTAAACATCGTTGTCCTCCTCCCTCCACGTTCCTAACCATGTAGTACAATCTTGTCCCACTCCCTTTGATTAAGTGCAGTTTTCTGGCTTGAAATCCATCCTGTTTTCATCTATATGCTCATTATTTTCTATGCCTCTTGCTCTTTACCCAGGATAATTTCCCCTGTTAAAACAATCTCTTATTTTATCCAAATTTTTCATTCCCCAACTAATCTCTTCTCAGTCATTTGCTAAGCATATTTTTGTTACTTCTACTTTTCATACTCTACAATGTATGCCTTGTTCTCTATAGGATAACTCACAGCAATATTATATAATCATTGTTGATCATCTCATTTCCTAATATCTTTTAATAGAATCTAATACAATGCAGTGTTATAAGTGCTTAAAGATGTGTTGAATGAATGATTAAGTTAATAAGTTATAGGTTAAGGCTTGCTAGCAAATGCATCTCTCTACTAATGTTGATTATTCCTAGGCATTTATTTCCCTGTGATAATTTCTTCAAATGAACATATTCATGAGAGCTTGACTATTCCTTTTCCTATTGAATATTTCTTCATCACAATATACTGTATTCCTCACTTTCCTAGTACATTGTGTAGTAGGAAAAGAACAAATGTGAAAAAGAATGTTTGGAGCAAAGTAATATATATATATTACCAGTTTTCAATGTGAATTTTTCATATTATAGCAATAAAACCATCTGTGTCATAACATTTCTCTTACTTGGAGAAAAGCACTCGTGTGTTCATCAAGAAAAGTTTCTACTGAAATTACTAATGAGGTATAATTTACTTGTTCAGGAAAAGTTTAAAGTAAAATCCTCAACATTTTATTATGTTAAAGACAATTGTTTTTATTTGTATGACATAGAAACTAGCATATAAGAAAGCGAATATTAGCATATAATTTAGATTTTTCCAAAAAAATTCTAAATTTTAATTTTATAAAATTATTTTGCTATTAAAAATGCAATTACCTCAATTATTTTTACCCATAATACATTTAAATTGTAATTAACTAAAACCCAAAGTAACTAGATCCTTCAATAGACTAGATAGAGCATCTGTATTTTCCCTTTGAGAAAGAAGTGAATGAAAAGAAAAACATTCTATATCAGGGATTTAGTCAGTAGAGAAATTTGGAGAAAATCTTGAGTGAAATTTGTACAAATGCCCATCAACCCCCCAACCGGAATCACTAGCATTGCTCAGCTGTATGCCTCAAAGGCATTAGCTGGTTCTTTGTTACTTATAATTCATAGAGAAAAAGAGACCTAAGGAAGAGAAAGAGATTGATTCCTTTAACCTGAGAATCTCTCCTTTCATTCAAAGTAAAAAAAAACTAAACAAAGATTTTTTATTGGGTAAATCTTAAATGAGAAAGTTAAACTCATTATACTACTTTATTTGAACATTTTGCCTAATCAAAAGTTTAATGTAACTTTTTTACCAGATTTTGCTTCCAAAAATTGTGCTTTTATAATAAATGCAGTCTATTTTAATATTAAACAAATCCAATATACTTTTTAAATTTTAACAGTAGGAATACATTCTTAAAAAATTGAAAATTATTTTATTATCATACCTGTTCAATTTGCTTTAGTTTTCAGGGGTTGATGAATTTGTAAATCCTTTAAATGAATCAGAAATTCCTAAATTCTTTAACTGAGTCTCTTAAAAATCCACAGTAACTCTGTGTCCAGACAGAGCTGTCTCTTGAATTACTGTAGCAATTTAAGCGAATACAATCTTCTTGGAAAACACTTGGGTTGAATTAAAATTATGTATTTCTTTTCATTACATGAAACTTTGTGGATTCAAATTAAGATGCTTGTGTTCTTGGTCAGATTTATGTGGCTTACTTCTTTCTTTTCCTCTTAATTTTGGTTTGAGGTGTGGCAAGAATTTCCTCTAATGTGAAAGGCAAACAAAACTAAATGAAACAGCATGTACTGATTACTGTTTTTATTTTCATTTTCATGCCAAAGAATTCTTCAAATTAAGGCCCACTGTGACAGGGAACTCCAGCGTCTCAGCAACTTAAGGTGGAACTCAAAATTTATTTTTTAATTTTTTGAGATGGAGTCTTGCTTTGCTGCCCAGGCCAGAGTACAGTGGTGCAACCTCGGCTCACCGCAACCTCCACCTCCCGGGTTCAAGCAATTCTCCTGTCTCAGCCTCCCGAGTAGCTGGGATTACAGGCATGAGCCACCACGCCTGGCTAATTTTTTGTATTTTAGTAGAGATGGGGTTTCACCATGTTGGCCAGGCTGATCTTGAACTCCTGACCTCAGGTGATCCTCCCACCTCCACCTCCCAAATTCCTGGGATTACAGGCATGAGCCACCACGCCTGGCCTGGAACTCAAAATTTCTTGAGTCCCTTGGTTGTTCAACACCTAGGTTCACATCAGTACTTCTATTTGTTAAAACAAGGAATCAGGATTAGAAACATAACATTTCTCATTGTTTATTTTTAAAATGCACTCAATTGTCATTGCTTACACAGATTAAGTATATGACTTTTCTATACAAAGGCTTACATCTTCATTTTTATCAGCTATTTCATTTCTCATCTTTTTGGCAGATGTACCCACTAGAATGACTTCTAATATCCTTTCAGATAAAATTAGTTGGTTGCACTCCAAAGGTGTATCTCCGATTTGCCTGTTTTTAGTATTGCACAAAATAATTTTGTAGTATTGAATAAAATGGAATGAAAAGCTTATGTCTCTCAATAGCTATTGCCTTTATTTTGTAGATTTAGAAAATTTCTTCATTTCATAGAGCTATCCTGAGTAGTAACAGTTAACTGTTTTTAATGTTTAATTTTTACACTGTTTTCATATTCTAAACAGAGAGTTGACTTGTGTCTTTTGGCAGTGGACTCGGAGTTCATTTTTGGGGGGATTTCTTTTAAGCTTTTACAAACTAATAAAGTGAATCCTGGAGTTCATTTTGTTTCCTCAAAAAAGTGCTTTCCATTAGCTTTTTACAAAGAACTCACAAGATTTATTTTGTTAAACTTTGCATTAAGAAAAGTATACAGTGTTTCAAGTGATGCTTTGGCAGTTGTAAAAATCTAGTCTATTATTTGAGACATTGGTATGAAAAACGTGGCAGACCACATTTGAGCCAAGATTCCATCTTGTTACTGATCTTTTCCATATGTTTTCTGTTAGTGTCTTTGTTCTTAAAACTCAGGCTTTCACTAAGGAAAAGAGAGCAAATCTGTGTACTTTTTTCAAAAATTGTTTTATAGGCCTTCACGGTCCTTTTGGAAGATTAAGTGAAAATCAGCAGCCTAATGTTTATATAACTTCTCATTAACTCTGTGATTTGGATTTACGACATTGATTATGTTATTCGTGTTTTTAACAAATGTGAAAAAAATATATCAGTAGATAACTAGAGCAGACAGAATAAAAATGTCTATAAAATTTAAACTGATTGGCAATGTCTAGGAGGTTTAAGGTGGCGAGGGATGGGAATGCGGGGAGGTGGTGGTTAGTTAGAGTCAGGCCTTAAAGGAAAAAATAGGGGATGTGAGTTTGTAATAGTTCACTGTTTTAGTTAAGTGGTTATAATTGTAGCAATTGGGGAGAAAAGGAGTTGAATTGTTGAAAAGTGTAAATTATATGCTATGATTATACTTTGATTGAAATAGATTCAGTATCTCAAAGCTGAGTGACACAGGACTGGCTAGGAAAGGCCCTCCTGAGACCTGCTTAATTAACATAATAAGCATTACAATTTTCTGCTCATTTGTTCCACTTTATTTACTGGGCACCTACTTTGTGCAGATTTTAGGTGCTTGGGACTCAGCAGTGAAAGTCTCTGTTGTTATAGAGAGGGAAAACAGAAAATAAACATAAATAAGCATAAAATGCAGAATATAAACAATGTAGAGTGCGATGGAAGAGAATAATGCAAGGTAAAAGGATAAAAATGAATGAGGCATGAGGGTATGGGTCAACAGTTCAGGCACCACTGTATGTGGGGACTGGAATGGAACAATTAAGTTGTTGTATGGCAGATGGTGAGAGCCAGGTGTCTCACTGTTGGAGTGGAAGTTACAAATAAATAAGAGAGGTGAGGTGGTGACAGTGATTCATGTGATAATAGATTAAAGTTGAAGACATCAGTATGAACTCATATTTAGCTTAATATAGATATAGCTGGTTAAAAGGGAAATGTAATTATGTTATATATACATAGTACACACATAGACCTCCTTGCTCTGTTGGCTGAGAGATCCTACAAGCAGGAGCACTTTAAGCAGCAACAACCACAAAGCCCAGATCTTGGTTTCTAACATCATTTTCCAGTAAAAGGAACCCGGGCTGCTCCTTGGAGAAATAGCTGATTCCAGGAGGACTGGAGCAAGGAAAGTAGGAGATGGGCCTGGAGCATTGTACAGTACCAGAAAAAGGGCACTCAGCAAAGAAAGGGATCTGGGGAGTCTCTGTTCTTCCACTCAGTTTTGCTGTGAACCTAAAACTGCTATAAAAAATAAAGTCTATTAATCTTTTTTGTTGTTGTTGAGACAGAGTCTGGCTCTGTCGCCAAGGCTGGAGCGCAATGGCGCCGTCTCGGCTCACTGCAGCCTCCACCTCCTGGGTTCAAGCGATTCTCCTGCCTCAGCCTCCTGACTAGTTGGGATTACAGGTGTGCACCACCACACCCAGCTAATTTTTGTATTTTTAGTAGAGCCGGGGTTTCACCATGTTGGCCAGCCTGGTCTTGAACTCCTGACTTCAGGTGATCCGCCTGCCTCAGCCTCCCAAAGTGCTGGGATTACAGGCGTGAGCCACCGCAGCTGGCTATTAATCTTTATTTATTATTTATTTATTTATCTATTTATTTTTGAGACGGAGTTCCACTCTTGTTGCCCAGGCTGGAGTGCAATGGTGTGATCTCAGCTCACTGCACCCTCCACCTCCCGGGTTCAAGCAATTCTTCTGCCTCGGCCTCCCAAGTAGCTGGTATTACAGGCATGTGCCGCCACGTCTGGCTAATTTTGTGTTTTCAGTAGAGTCGGGATTTTTCCATATTGGTCAGGCAGGTCTTGAACTCCTGACCTCAGGCAGTACACCCGCCTCAGCCTCCCAAAGTGCTGGGATTACAGGCGTGAGCCACCATGCCCTGACTATTAATTAATCTTTTAAAAAGGGCAGGCAGACACTATTTTAAGTAGTTTAGATATTCAGAACTAAATATGGTGATGGAGTAAGCCAAGTTGGTATCAGAGTGGTGACAGGCCAGCTTGGCTGATGCCTAGTGGTCTAGGAGGAGGGAGTAAGTGGTACTCTCATAGGTAGCCAGTGTCAGCAGGGTCAAGGCAGACATATGCCTGGAAGTAACCACCTCTCAGCTTTCTAAATGGAATCAAGTTCGTAAGGCAGATAATGACACTTAGCTGATGAACTACTTCTATCAGAAAGGCCACTTGGGCAGCCCTATAGAAACAGTCCAAACATTAATTGCAGTCAGTCTCTTGGTCTGTCTGCTCCCCGGGGGCTATGAGGAGCAGAGGCTCCTGAATTCATGGCCCATACTCACAAGCTTTCTTGGCCGTCATCATTCACATTTTCTGTAAATGGTGCCCCCATCCCAACCCTGACCACTCTCTTGTGTAAGCCAGAAGTTTGGGAGTCCTTTAAATTAGTGCCTTCTCAAGTGTGGCAGGAGGTCCATCATCATCAGAATTACCAGAGCTGCTTATTAAAAATTCAGGTTCCAGCATCTTTATACTCAAGATCTACAAAATCAACCTCTGAGCATGGGCCCAGGAACTTCCATTTTAAACAAGTGTCCCAGGTCCCACCAAACCTTGAGAACCACTGATGTAAATACTTCTCCCTGACTTTCAAATTGAATCTGTTGGTGAATCTTCTGTGTTCCACACCCAAATATCTTTTTGATCTGTCTGTGTCTCATACCATGACTGCCATCATCTCAAACCCAGGTGTTCTGGGTAGGGTCTTGACTATGTTCACACATCTCCTTCTCCAAGCAATTTTCTTCTTGTCTGCATAAAAATCAGACTGCACACTGTGTCTACTTAAACTTCCTTGTTTCTACTTGTTACTTGTTTCTACTTGTTACTTCCAGTGATGCTTTATTAAAAAAAAGTAAATTCCAAACCATTGATCTTCAAGATTGGGGATGATCTGACCTTGGCCTACCACTTGCTCATTCTTGGAATGTTCAGTTTGCACCACTGCTGGTTTCTGCTCTGTACCCACACTGGCTTCTTTTTTTTTTTTTTTTTTGAGACGGAGTCTTGCTCTGTCCCCCAGGCTGGAGTGCAGTGGCGCGATCTCGGCTCACTGCAAGCTCCGCCTCCCGGGGTCACGCCATTCTCCTGCCTCAGCCTCCCGAGTAGCTGGGACTACAGGCGCCCGCCAACACGCCCGGCTAATTTTTTTGTATTTTTAGTAGAGACGGGGTTTCACCCTGTCAGCCAGGATGGTCTCGATCTCCTGACCTCGTGATCCGCCCGCCTCGGCCTCCCAAAGTGCTGGGATTACAGGCTTGAGCCACCGCGCCCGGCCCACTGGCTTCTTTTTGAGCCTCACATTGCCATGTTTCTGTCTTATTATGACCTTTGAAGGAGCTTCTCTGTCTCTTGAGGATGCTAGGCCTCTGTACCTCTCAATCTTGTTGTTAGCTAAATCTTATCTTTAAGACATCAACTTATGCCAGTTGCAATTAATTATGAATGTAATTATTTGTCTGCTTTCTCCTTTCTGACAAGACTCTTTTATGAGCTACCATGTCCCCAAACTGTCAATAGTGGGTGCTCAATAAATATTGTTTGAATGAATGAATGAATGCACAGTACCCTCCAATGTGCATCTTCTTCTCCATTTTCTGAATATGTTTCTACTTTCCTGACTGTTGGAGGAAAGATGCCTCCAGACAATGGCCTCTGTACCAATTCAGGGGAATAACCTTACTGTCACCTCCCAGACCTTACCTGGTGAACTCATCAGCAGGCCGCATAATGGCCTGTATGTGAAACAAACTTTTATTAACATAAAAGCATGAATACAGAAACACTGAAAACAGAAGACAATCAGTGAATACTTGGCTAAAGTCTACAGAACATAGAGAAGGTAAAGAACAAATGACTGTTATCCTTAACTCAGCATCTGAATCACCTGAATATAATCTTGTCATTTTCATGCCAAGTGCAGTGGCTCACTCCTGTAATCCCAGCACCTTGGGAGGCTGAGGAGGGCGGATTACCTGAGGTCAGGAGTTCCAGACTAGTCTGGCCAACATGGTGAAACCTTGTCTGTACTAAAAATACAAAAATTAGCTGGGCGTGGTGGTAGGCGCTTATAATCCCAGCTACTCGGGAGGCTGAGGCAGGAGAATTCCTTGAACCCAGGAGGCGGAGGTTGCAGTGAGCCGAGATCGCACCATTGCACTCCAGCCTGGGTGACAAGAAGGAAACTCCGTCTCAAAATAATCATTATCATCATCATCTTGTCATTTTCTTGTGAATCCTTCCAGAGATATTTTGTACATATAGAAGCAAATAGATATATTTAGAAATCATTATTTCTCAAAAAGCATTCTTGCATGAAATTGGAGATGTTTCTAATCTTTTCCTAATGTAAACAATGGTACAGCTAATAAACTTTTATAAGAGACTGCATATGTGTGCTAGTGTGTCTGAGGGGTCAATCCTCAGGCACAGATGTGATTGTCCGCCTCAGAGGCCCTTCCAAGTGGCACTCCCAGCTGTTAAATCCTCCGCATACCATTTTATCAGGTTTTAATCTTTCAGTGATCTGGTGGGTTAAAATGGTATCTTATAGTTGAGTTCTTATTTCTCTTACTATGGATCTGGTTGAATATCTCTTATATTTTACATCCCTGTATGCTGCGTTTTCTGGAACTGCTTGTATCTTTTATTTCTATTGTATTGTAGGTCTTTTGCTTAATGACTTTTAGGGGTTTTTTATGTATAAGGGAAATTATGTGCTATGACTTATAACTATTATTTTCCAATTTGTAATTTGCTTTTGATTGTTTTGCCATGAAGACTTTTTGTTACATCATTGGGTGTATCCGTCTCTTCTCTTTTTTTTTTTTTTTTTTTTTAGGATGAAGTCGTTCAAGTGATTCTTCTGCCTCAGTCGCCCGAGTAGCTGGGATTACAGGCACCCACAACTACACCTGGCTAATTTTTGTATTGTAGTAGAGACAGGGTTTCATCATGTTGGCCACGCTAGTCTCGAACTCCTGACCTCAGGTGATCTGCCCACTTCGGCCTCCCAAAGTTCTGGGATTACAGGTGTGAGCCACCATGCTCGGCCAAGTTTATCCATCTCTTCTTAACAGCCTCCTGGCTTTTGTGTTATAGTTACTTCTGCATTCGCAGAAAAATTCTTCCTGATTTCCACTGTTCATTTTAGGACTATTATGGTTTCTTTTGTTGTTGTTGTTGTTGTTTTATTTTTGTTTATTTTTTGTTGAGATGGAGTCTCGGTCTGTCACCAGGCTGGAGTGCAGTGGCACGATCTCGGCTCACTGCAACCTCCACCTCCTGGGTTCAAGCAATTCTCCTGCCTCAGCCTCCCAAGTAGCTGGGACTACAGGTGCACACCACCACTCCCAGCTAATTTTTGTATTTTTAGTAGAGACAGGGTTTCACCATGTTGGCCAGGATGGTCTCGATCTCTTAACCTCATGATCTGCCCGCTTCAGCCTCCCAAAGTGCTGGGATTACAGGCATGAGCCACTGCGCCTGGTCAGTTTCTTTATTTTTAAATTTAAAAAATTTTTTTGCGTTTGAAAATCTGGTATGTTTGGTGTTTACAGTGCTTGTTAAGTATGATATGTGATCCCACTGAATTTGTTGCTGGCGTTAATTGAATAGTCCACCTTTCCCCTATCAAATTTGAAATGAGACTGTTTCCATACGCTAGATTTCTTTAACTATTGAAGGCATTTCTCAACGTTATATTATTTCCCTTTGACATGCCTGTCGATTGATGCACTGTTGGCATTTGATGTGGATAAGGGTATGTTTGTTTAGATCTCATTAATACTTGATACTTGATATTCTCTACCTTTTTCCAATTTGATAAGTATTCAGTGGCATTACAGTGTGATTTTAACTTCCATTGGCCTGCCTATTAAAGAGATTGAACATCTTTTCAAATGTTTTTCAGCCATTTGGATTTTCTCTTCTGATGTATGCCTGTTGATGTTTTTTACTCGTTTTTCTTTTCTTTTCTTTTTTTTTTTTTTTTTCTGAGACAGAGTCTAGCTCTGTTTCCCAGGCTGGGGTGCAGTGGCATGATGTTGGCTCACTGCAACCTCTGCCTCCCAGGTTCAAGCAATTCGTCTGCCTCAGCCTCCCGAGTAGCTGAGATTACAGGCGCCCGCCACCACGCCCGGCTAATTTTTGTATTTTTAGTAGAGATCGGGTTTCACCACATTGGCCAGGCTGATCTCAAACTCCTGACCTCATGATCTGCCCACCTCAGCCTCCCGAAGTGCTGGGATTGCAGTCGTTAGCCACCACGCCTGGCCTTTACTCATTGTTCTACTATGTAATTTTTTTAAATTGATTTTTACAAGTTCATTATATCTCATAGATACTAACCTCTTGCTAGTTATACCTATGACTCTGTGTTACAGTTTTTCAGTTGATTCTCTTGAATTTTTTAGGCACATGTGGATCACATGAAAATGGTAATTTTGGCCGGGCTCAGTGGCTCACGCCTGTAATCCCATCACTTTGGGAAGCTGAGGCGGTTGGATCACCTGAGGTCAGGAGTTCGAGACCAGCCTGGCCAACATGGCAAAACCTGGTCTCTACTAAAAATATAAAAATTAGCTGGGCGTGGTGATGGGCGCATGTAATCCCAGCTACTCAGGAGGCTGAGGCAGGAGAATCGCTTGAACCTGGGAAGCAGAGGTTGCAGTGAGTCAAGATGGCGCCATTGCACTCCAGCCTCGGCGACAAGAGCGAAACTCCATCTCAAAAAAAAAAGGAAAAAAGAAAATGGTAATTTGACCTTCTCTTTAATTGCTTTTAAGGGACTAGCTCTTTGTTTGAAGGACATTTTGTAAATCTTTAGTATCTAGACAGCTGGACTATTTATTGTTTGGTCTTTCTCCAGTTAGCTCCTATAAACCACATGAGATGAAAGTACGTTTGAAATCAATAAGCCATGTGACAACAAAACTAGCAAATGTCGTAGAATCCTCACCAAATAAGGAAGATTGGGTATAAAAGCCAGCACACAACCAATCACAGGCTACAAAAGAAGCAAGAGAGCACCCATAGGCATGGGGAGCAGCCAGTACTCCTCCCTCACAGAAGCAAAGTCCCAAAATTATATACACGATTAAAAAATGATTTTCTACATAATTAATTCAAAGTTTCTTCTATAATGACTGGTACTAAGTACAAAGTACTTAGTTCTTAGCATTTAGCACTTTTAGAAATCACATTTTCAGGACTAGGAAAGGGTGGAAAGATGCATTTTACTTGGTGAAATCATTGGGAAATATTTTTGTTGTTGAGGAGGTGCATATAGAAGTAGACCCTTTAATTTCGGGAATACATAATCCATCGTATTAGTTAATTGGAGGAAAGGGCACGAAAAAGATAAAAAAAAAATTTGGATTTGAATCTTTCATGGTATTGATTTATTTTTTCTTCTTTGACTAAATAAAAAACATACCCTGAGATACCAGAAAGCAAAAAGGCATTTGGGGAGTGCCTTAGTTCATCTTTTGCTACTATAGCAGAATACCACGCACTGAATAATTAATAATGAACAGGAATTTATTTCCTCACAGTTCTGGTGTTATTGGGAAGTCCAAGATCAAGGCACCCAGCATTTGGCAAGGGACTTCTTGCTGGGTTAAAGAGAGCAAGAGGTAGTGATTCCATTCCTGTAATAACAGCATCAGATAACCTAAATACTTCTTAAAGTTCCCGCCTCTTAATACTGTTATGATGGCAGTTAGTTTTCATCATGATTTTTGGAGGAGACAAACATTAAAACCATAACAAGGAAGGAGGAGTAAATTCCTCCCACAATCAGTTTTCTGTTTGACTGGTACTTGGTACAGACAATGAGTCTCCCTAATTACATTTGATTTTTTGTAAGGCAGCCTCATACCTTTTTTTCTTCTCTAACGTGGGGAAAAGGTACATTAGGCAGAAAGATTACGTTCTACAAGTTAATAAGGGATTATATAATTTGAGATACATTTATAAAACATTATTATTTATAAAACATCTGGAATGTTTTATAAATGGTTGCTATGAGAACAATGAAAATTTAATTACAAAAATGTACCCTAGGCTGGGTGTGGTAGCTCACGGCCTGTAATCCCAGCACTTTGGGAGGCCGAAGCAGGCAGATCACTTGAGGTCAGAAGTTCGAGACCAGCGTGACCAACATGGCAAAACCCCATCTCTACTAAAACTACAAAAAGTAGCTGGGCACAGTGGTGCATGCCTGTAATCCCAGCTACTCGGGAGGCTAAGGCAGGAGAATCGCTTGAACCCGGGAGGCAGAGGTTGTAGTGAGCCAAGATCGCGCCATTGCACTCCAGCCTGGGTGACAGAGCAAGACTTCATCTAAAAAATATATATATATACATTTTTTTAAACATCAACTGTTTAAAATACACTTATACCTTGTGCTTACCTTCCTTTAAATATTATTCCCAAAGCACACTAATTCTAGCTTAGCCAAGATTGAAGTCAGCATACAAAAATCCATTGTATTTCTATATACTAGAATAAATAAATGGAGACCGGGCGTGGTGGCTCACGCCTGTAATCCCAACACTTTGGGAGGCCGAGGTCAGTGGATCACAAGGTCAGGAGTTCCAGACCAGCCTGGCCAATATGGTGAAACCCCATCTCTACTAAAAATACAAAAATTCGCTGGGCGTGGTGGTGCGCACCTGTAGTCCCAGCCACTCGGGAGGCTGAGGCAGAAGAATCACTTGAACCCAGTAGACCAAGGTTGCAGTGAGCTGAGATTGTGCCCCTGCACTTCAGCCTGGGCGACTGGGCGAGACTCTGTCTCAAAAAAAAAAAAAAAAAGAATGAATAATTGGAGATCGACATATTTAGTTAACATCTAATAAGATTTGTGTAAGAATTGCATGCTGAAAACTGCAAACATTGAGGAAGATCTAAATAAATGTAAGTATTGGCAAAAGGATAGACACATGAGCAGTGGAATAGAGAAAGTTCAGATATAAGCTTACAAATTTCTGATTATTTTTGCCAAAGGCAAGTCAATGGAGAAGGGATCATTTTTTTTAACAAATATTGGGAGAAAATCTCATTCAGAAAAGTAAAACTTTAAAAAAAAGAAATTGTTAAATTTGGAGGAAAACATCCAGAGATGCAAGATGATTCAAACTTTAATTTTTAAAAAAGTTTTCTGGGCCAGTTGGGGTGGCTCACACCTGTAATCCCAGCACTCTGGGAGCCTGAAGCGAGCAGATCACCTTAGGTCAGGAGTTCAAGAAGTTCAAGACCAGCCAGGCCGACATGGCAAAACCCTATCTCTATTAAAAATACAAAAATTAGTGGGGTGTGGTGGTGCACGCCTGTAATCCCAACTACTCAGAAGGCTGAGGCAGGAGAATTGCTTGAACCTGGGAGGTGGAGATTGCATTGAGCCAAGATCATGCCACTGCACTCCAGCCTGGACAACAGAGCGAGACTCCATCTCAAAAATAAAATAAAAAGTATACTGTACACTGTGTACAACATTAGATGATTTTTGGCAATGCTTGGTAGACATAGTCCAGGGATGAAACTCTTATCAGGCAATCTATGGTCATCTTTTTCAAGATTCAGATGTTTGTCTTTATCACCCTTATTTTTCATTTTATTTATAAATCCTCAAGGTTCAGAGTGATTAAAAATACTGTCTGACCATTTTATAAAACCATTCTCAAGTGGGCCCTGGTGTTGATTTCTCCTATTACCTTAGATTCTACTGCAATCATTTACTTTTTAATTAAAAATGTTATTTCAATTTCATTATTGAGTCACATGCAGTTATGAGAACTAATACAGAAAGAAACCATGTACCCTTTACCCAGTTTCCCCTAATGATAACATCTTGCAAAACTATGGTACAGTATTACAATGAGGATATTGAGGTTGAGATAGTAGAATTACAGAACATTTTTATCCCTGCAAGAGTTTCACATGTTGCCCTTTTATAGGTACATAAATCTCATGCCCTTCCCCCTTCATCTTCAGCCCCTAGCAAAAACTAATCTTTTCTCAATTTTTACAGTTTTGTTATTTCAGGAATGTTACAGAAATGGAATCATACAGTATATAACCTTTTGGAAATGTGTCACTAAACATAATTATCTGGGGATTTATTTGAGGTGCTGCATGTATCACTGGTTTATTCCTTTTTATTACTGAGTGATATTCCACGAAATGGATGTACCGTAGTTGGTTTAACTGTCCACTGAAAAACCATCTGGGCTGCCTCCAGTATGGGCTAATGCTAATAAAGTTGTTCTAAACATTCATGTACACGTTTTTGTGTCAACATGAGTCTTCATTTCTATGGAGTACATGCCCAGAGTACAATTGCTGGGTCGTATGGTAAGTGCATGTTTAGTTTTTAAAAACCTGCCAAACTATTTTCCAGAACAGCTGTACCATTTTACATTCCCACGAACAGTGTATGAGTGATTCAGTTTCTTGACATCCTCACTAGCATTTGATGTTTTAACACATTTTTATTTTAGCCATTCTAATAGGTATGTAGTGATATATTACTGTGGTTTTAATTTGCATTTCCCAAATAGCTAATGATGTTCAGAATCTTTTCATGTGCTTATTTGCTATCTGTGTATTCTCTTTAGTGAAATGTCTGTTCATGTCCTTTGCCCATTTTCCCATTGAATTGTTTATTTGCTGTTGAGTTTTATGAGTTCTAGATACTAGAACAAGGAGTACCTTCGTAGGATACGTAGTTTGCAAAGATTTTCTCCATTCTATTGCATGCCTTTTCATCTTCTTTTCAGCATCTTTCACAGAGCAAAAGTTTTAAATTTTGGTGAAGTCCAGTTTATTGATTCTTTTTTTCTTTTATAGATCATGCTTTTGGTGTCATATCTAAGAACTCTTTACAAAGTCCTAGCTCTCAAAGATTTTCATCTGTGTTATTTTCTAAAAGTATAGCTTGACATTTTACTTTTATGATTCATTTCGAGTTAATTTTTATATAGGGTTTGAAAGGATTTTTTGCTTATGGATATTCAATTACTCTAGTACCATTTGTTTAAAAGACTGTCTTTCCTTCAGTAATTGCTTTGGTGCCTATGTCAAAAATCAATTGTCTGCACTTAATGCTATTTCTGGCTTTTCTTTTTCAGTTCTATTTATTTATACATCTGACTTCCTGACAACACCGCCTAGTCTTGTTTACTATAGTTATAGCGTAAGTCTTGAAATCAAGTAGAATGATTTTTCTCACTGTATTCTTTTTTCAGAATTGTTTTGGCTATTCTAGTTCCTTTGCCTTTCCACATAAATTTTAGAATGATCTTGTCTATATCTATAAGAAATCTGCTGGGTGCGGTGGCTCACACTTGTAATCCCAGCACTTTGGGAGGCCAAGGCAGGCGGATCACTTGAGGACAGGAGTTCGAGACCAGCCTGGCCAACATGGTGAAACCCCATCTCTACTAAAAATACAAAAAAATTAGCTGGGCATGGTGGCAGGTGCCTGCAATCCCAGCTACTTAGGAGGCTGAGGCAGGAGAATCGCTCAAAGCCAGGGGGCGGAGATTGCAGTGAGCAGAGCTCACACCATTGCAATCCAGCCTGGACAACAAGAGCAAAACTCTGTCTCAAAAATAAATAAATAAATCTTGCTGGGATTTTGGTAGGAATTACATTAAAACTATTTATCAATTTGCCTTTTTTAAATTGGGTTTTTGTCTTATTACACTGTGTAAGGGTTCTTTATATATTCTGGATATAAGTCCTTTATCAAATATATATAGCTTGTAATATTTTTCTTCTAGTGTATGATTAGTCTTTTCTCTTTCTTTTTTCTTTTTTTTTGGACAGAGTCTCGCTATGTTGCCCAGGCTGGAGTGTAGTAGTAGGTTCTTGGTTCACTGAAGCTTCCACCTCCTGGGCTCAAGTAATCCTCCCACCTCAGCCTCCCGAGTAGCTGAGACCACAGGCATATGCCACCACACCCAGCTAATTTTTGTATTGTTTGTAGAGACAGGGTTTCGCCATGTTGCCCAAGCTGATCTCGAATTCCTGGGCTTAAGCAATCCACTCTGCTTCCCAAGGTGTTGGCATTACAGGCATGAGCCATTGTGCCCAGGCTTTTCATCTTCTTAATAGCCTTTTGATACATAAATATTAACTTTGTAAAGTCCAATTTATAAATTATTTTTCAGAGACACTGTCTCACTTTGTTGCCCAGGCTGGAGTGCAGTGGTGCAATCACAACTTACTGCAACTTTAACCTCCCATGCTCAAGTGATCCTCCCACCTCAGCCTCCAGTGATCCTCCCTCCTCAGCATCTCGAGTAGCTGAGACCACAGGCATGTGCCTCCACACCTGGCTAATTTTTTTATTGTTTGTAGAGATGAGGTCTCCCTGTGTTGCCCAGGCTGGTCTTGAACTCCTAGGCTCAAGCAATCTTCCCACCTCAGCTTCCCATAGTGCTGGGATTACAGATGTCAGCCACTGCACTGGGACCAATTTATGAATTTTTATCTTTCATTATTCATGCTTTTGGTGTCAAGTCTAAGAACTCTTTGCCTAAGGTCTTAAATATTTTTTCCTGTTTCTTCCAGAAGTTTTATAAGTTTTGTCTCTTATATTTAGGTCTATGATCTGTTTTGATTTAATTTTTGTGTGTGGTGTGAGGTTAGGATCTAAGCTCATTTTTTTGCATGTGAATATCCAATTGTCTCAGCACGGTTTGTTGAAAGGACAATTATTTCTCCATTGTGTTGTCTTAATATCTTTGTCAAAAATTAGTTAACCATAAATGTGCAGGTTTGTTTCTGATCCTCAGTTCTGTTCTATTGATCTATATATCTGCCTTATATCAGTCTCATGCTCTCCTAATAAGGGTAGTTTTACATTAAGTTCTGCCATTGGGGAGTATACATCCTCTAATTTTGTTGTTCTTTTTCCAAATTGTTTTCGCTGTTGTAAGTCCTTTGCATTTTCAGATAATTTTTGAGATTGGTGTATCTACATCTACCATTATAAGATTTCATAATGATTGAGTGCTTAGTATTTAAACATTGCATTTAAACTGCTTCATTTTTGACTGGGTGTGGTGGTTCTTGCCTGGAATCCTAGCACTTTGGGAGGCCAAGGCAGGTGGATCACCTGAGGTGAGGAGTTCGAGGCCGGCCTGGCCAACATGGTGAAACCCCGTCACTACTAAAAATACAAAAATTAACCGGGCATGGTGGCATGTGCCTGTAATCCCAGCTGCTTGGGAGGCTGAGGCAGGAGAATCTCCTGAACCTGGGAGGCAGAGGTTGCAAAGCTCAGGTTGCATTACTGCACTCCAGCCTGTGTGACAGGGTAAGACTCCATCTCAGTCAGTAAATCATTCAATCAATAAACTGCTTCATTTGTTACTGCTACATGGTATGGCCTTAGTAAATGCTTGGTGCTGTTCTTTTGTTCTTATTAAGATTTTCCAATACGGGGAAGTGACTTAGATTCTTTTGCATATGAAGCACAATTCTGTTTGTCCATTTTCAAGTATTTCATCTTTTTGTTTTCCTAAGTATTTTTATTAGTCAGATTGTGTGTTATTATTTTTGCTTCTAGTTAGAAGTTATTGTCTAAATTTTAAAAATAGAATAATAGTGGTTTAAGACTATTTTAAAGTAGACCTGGCTTTCATGTCTTTATTTTCAGACTTCTATAGCTTATTAGAATAAGACTGCCCTCCCATGGTGAAAATTAGGTAATTTTTTTCAGTAAATTTAATGGGCTTATTTTTGGAAAAAATAATTTAAAAAATATATATATTTTAAATATGTGGGAAATAAGCAATAAGCTATTCTATGTTTCCAAATAAACAGAGATTGTAGAATCCTCCCCAGCCTCTGCTAGCTATAGAGTCACAGTGGCTGACCAGCATGGGAGGCCCTGGCCACAGCTTTTCATGAGTTGGTGGTCTTAAGTCACCTGTCTCTCTGGAGAATCAGTTTTATAATCTTAAAATGAAGAGGTTTCAATGAGGCTGCTCCACATCTAAACTTGTGTGGCTCCTTTGGCTTTCTATGCCACCTTCTTTTTGTCTTCCTATTATTTTATGGGATATCGCTTTATATTTAGTCCTCTTTCTCAATCCCATGTTAAAATTCTTGGAATACCCTTGAGTCTTATTGGTCTGATCCCCTCTATATTTTCTGTAGAATTATGTAATATTACTACAAGTACCATTTGGGTGAAAGGAACTCTTTGATCTTCAAAGTACTGAAATGATTGTAACTATGGATAAGAGTGGTGAATATAGAGACCTAGGAACCAGAATTTCTGTTACTTATGTTTATTCAAGTTAATATTTACAGTGGCCTTCCCTTATCCACAGTTTTGCTTTCCCCCATTTGAGTTACCCATGGTCAACCATGGTCCAAAAATATTAAATGGAAAATTCCAGAAAGAAATAATTCATAATTGCATGCTATTTTGAGTAGCCTGACGAAGTCCTGTGCTGTCCAGCTCTGTCTAGCCCAGGACATGAATCATCCCTTTGTGCAACATATCCACACTATATACACTCACCTCCCGTTAGTCACTTAGGGTTATCAGATCACCTGTCATGGTATCCCAGTGCTTATGTTGTAGTAAACCTTATGTCAAAGAGAATCTATAATGGGGTGCCCAATCTTTTGGCTTCCCTGGGCCACATTGGAAGAATAAGAATTGTCATGGGCCACACATAAAACACACTAACACTAGTGATAGCTGATGTGTTAAAATAAATAAATAAATAAATAAATAAATAAATAAATAAATCACAAAAAAACTCATCATGTTTTAAGAAAGCTTACGAATTTATGTTGGGCCACATTCAAAGCCATCCTGGGCTACAGTGGGCCATGGCTGTGGGCTGGACAAGCTTGATCTATAAAGTGCTTCCCTTAAGTGAAAAGGCAGTGAAAGTTCTCAACTTAATAAGGAAAGAAAAAGAATGGTATGGTGAGAGTGCTAACATCTGTAGTAAGACCAAATCTCCTATCTGTAAAATTGTGAAGAAGGAAAAAGAAACTAGTTTAGTTTCCTGTTGCACCTCAAACTGCGAAAGTTATGACCACAATTAATGCATGATAATTATTTAGTTAAGAGGGAAAAGGCATTAAATCTGTGAGTGGAAGACGTGAACAGAAATGTGTTTTGGCTGACAATAATCAGGTTTTGTACTTGCTGTGGTTTCAGGCATCTACAGGGGATGTCTTGAAACATATCCCCCCATGGTAAAACCGAGACTATTGTTCAGTAAGTCCTCACTTAACATCGTCAGTGGGTTCTTTGAAACTGCGACTTTAAGTGAAATGACATATAATGAAACCAATTTTACCATAGGCTAATTGTTATCAAACAAGTGTTAAGTTCCTATGGCATATTTCTGGTTATAAAATCATCACCAAACTTCCTAATAAAGACCCAAAACACTTCTAATATTAAACATTGAAATAAATGTGAACTATCTGTATGTTTAAGAAAACGTTAATAAAAAACAAGTGCATGAATTTTTATCTTTTATTAGTCATACTTTTGGATGTTACATGGTATGTAACTACAGTGTTAAAATTAATCAAGCTACATATTTATCATCTATGTACTTTTCTATACATATATTAAATGTCAATACAAAGTTTATAAGAAGTTGACAATATGGATTCAACTACTAATTTATAGGAAATGCAGACAGAGGAATATGTTAAAGTACACCACAAG
Organism: Nomascus leucogenys; assembly: GCF_006542625.1. Lineage (NCBI taxonomy): Eukaryota > Metazoa > Chordata > Mammalia > Primates > Hylobatidae > Nomascus > Nomascus leucogenys. The sequence continues at coordinate 41,752,843 of NC_044381.1, read as the reverse complement.
TACGCAATCAGCAAAATCTAGACTGTGGGAAATGCCTGTGAGGGAAACAACTTGGTTTCTCCATCAAATAAAATGTAAGGAATTAAAAAAGGGATGAAGGGGAAATGTATAGGTTAAAAAAGACTTAAAAGGTATATTGGCCGGGTGCGGTGGCTCACACCTGTAATTCCCACACTTTGGGAGGCTGAGGCAGGTGGATCACTTGAGCCCAGGAGTTCAAGACCAGCCTGAGCAACATAACAAGACTCCACCTCTACAGAAAATACAAAAATTTAGCCTGGCATGATAGCGCATGCCTGTAGTCCCAGCTACTCAGGAGGCTGAGGCACGAGAATCACTTGAACCGTGGAGGTGGAGGTTGCAGTGAGCCGAGATCGCGCCACTGCACTCCAGCCTCGGTGCCAGAGTGAGACAATTAGGAAACAAAGCAAAACAAAACAAAGACTTAAAAGATATATCAACTTATGACATCTGTATGGGCCTTATTTGGATACTGACTCAACAGACAAATGAGTTTAAAAATTGTGGAACAGTTGGCAAGTTGAACATTTGCTGGGTTTGATGATAGTAAGGAAATATTGTCAATTATTTTTTGGTATGGTAATTGTATTGTAGTTAACATTTTAAAAAGTAGAGAGAGGTATTCTTTCTAAGGCCAAAATAACCCCTACACCAAAATTTGACAAGGGCATCACAAGAAAATAAAATTGCAGGCCAGTAAACACACAAATAGTAAATAAAACATTGTAAGTTAAAATTTAGATATATATAAAAACAAGGCCGGGCACAGTGGTGCACACCTGTAATCCCAGAACTGTGGGAGGCCAAGGCAGGCAAATCTGCTGAGGTCAGGAGTTCGAGACCAGCCTGACCAACATGGAGAAACCCTGTCTCTACTAAAAATAAAAAAATTAGCCAAGCGTCGTGGCGCATGCCTATAATCCCAGCCACTTGGGAGGCTGATGCAGGAGAATCAGTTGAATCCGGGAGGTGGAGGTTGCAGTGAGCCGAGGTCACGCCGTTGCACTCCAGCCTGGACAACAAGAGTGAAACTCTGTCTCAAAAAAAAAAAAAAAAAGAAAAGAAAAAAATAAAAGATACTCCATTATGATCAAGTGGGATTTGTATCAGGAAATCTAAATTGGTTTGAAAAAGCCCAGTGTGATTCATAATATTAACAGAATAAAGGACAATTATATGAACATCTTAGTAAATAAAAAACATTTGATATGGTCAGGCACAGTGGCTCACGCCTGTAATCCCAGCACTTTGGGAAGCCGAGGCAGGCAGATCACGAGGTCAGGAGATCGAGACCATCCTGGCTAAAACAATGAAACCCCGTCTCTACTAAAAATACAAAAAAAAAAAATTAGCCAGGCATGGTGGCGGGTGCCTATAGTACCAGCTGCTCAGGAGGCTGAGGCAAGAGAATGGCGTGAACCTGGGAGGCGGAGCTTGCGGTGAGCCGACATCGCGCCGCTGCATTCTAGCCTAGGTGACAGTGTGAGACTCCTTCTCAAAAAAAAAAAAAAAAAAAAAAAAAAAAAAAAAAAAAAAAAAAAAAAAAAAACACTTGATACAATTAAATACACCATTATCATGATGAAAATTTTTAGGAAGATGACTTAATTTGATAGCGGGTATCTACAAAAATATCTGCCACTAATATAACATGAGGAAATACTCAACTCTCTTCTCCCCCAAAATTGAGAACAAGGCAAGAATATCTACTTTCATCACTCCTATTCAGGTTTATACTGGAGCTCCTAGCAGTGAGATACAGAAAAGAAGAAATAAAAGGTACAAAAGTAGGGAAAAAAGGAATAAAAACTAACTTTAACTACAGTAGACATAATTGTATTTTTGAAATCCCAAAAGAATATACAAGCAAACTATTAGAATTATTAAGTCTAATTCTAATCAGTCTAATCAGAATTCAGCAAGACTGCTGATTATAATTTCAATATAAAAATATCAATTTTTACCATATATTACCAATACATAATTGGAAAACAGAACTTTAAAAGATCATTTATAATAGCATCTGAGCTATCAGTAACCTGGGGTAACTAAAAAAAATGTGTAAGACTTTTATCAGAATACTACAAAACAATGCCAAGAAGGAAATTGAAGAATAGCTAGCTTGTTAATTGAAAGACTCAGTATTGCTAAGATGCCAGTTCTCTCCAAAATGATCAGAGATTCACTGCAATCTCAATAATAATCTCAGCTTGGTTTTTGTGTGATTTTACGTGCTAATTCTGAAATTAATATGGAAATGCAAAGGACCTAGAATAACCAAGACAATCCTGAGATAAAACAACAAAGAGGACTTAGTGTGTTACAAAGTTTTTTTTATTTGTTTTTTTTGTTTGTTTGTTTGTTTTTTGAGACGGAGTTTTGCTCTGTCCCCCAGGCTGGAGTGCAGTGGCACAATCTGGGCTCACTGAGACCTCCACCTCCCTGGTTCAAGCAATTCCCCTGCCTCAGCCTCCCAAGTAGCTGGAATTACGGGTGCACACCACCACGCCCGGCTAATTTTTTTGTGTTTTTAGTAGAGATGGGGTTTCACCATTTTGGCCAGGCTGGTCTCAAACTCCTGACCACAGGCAGTCCACCCACTTCGGCCTCCCAAAGTGCTGGGATTACAGGCATGAACCACCGTGCCCGGCCACAAAATCTTAAGGTATAGACCTATGGGATAAAAATTCAGGCTTAGAAATAGACATTGAACTCAGAAATAAACTCGACATATATGATTGCTTGATTTATGATACATATACACTGCAAGTCAGTGGGGATAAGATCTTTTCAATAAATAAATTATAAATTTTCCTAGCTAGTCCTATATTACTCAGCTTTGAGATACTGAATTTATTTTAATCAAATTATAATCATAGCATATAATTTACATTTCATACAGTGAGTATGAAATGAGGTGCCTCACTGTGGTGTGATTTTCCATTTCCCTGATGATTAGTGATGCTATCTTTTCATGTGTTTATTTGGCCATTTCTTTGGAGAAATGTCAGTTTAGATCCTTCAGCCATTTTTAACTTGGGGTTTTTAAGTGTTGAGTGGTAGGAATTTTATCCTAGATACAAGTCCCTTATTGATATATATGATTTGCAAAATTCTTCCATTCTATGAGCTTTTTTTTTTTTTCACTTTCTTGATCATGTCTTTTGATGGACAAAACGTTTTAATTTTGGTGATGTCTAATTTATGCCTTTTTTGCTTGTGATTTTGGTGTCACATCTAAGAAATCATTGCATAATCCAAACTCATAAGTATGTATGTCTGTTTTACGAGTTTGATAGTGTTAGCTCTTATGCTTATATCTCTGTCCCATGTTAAGCTCTGCATATGGTGTGTTGTAAATGTATTGTCCCAGCACCATTTGTTCACTATTAAAGTAATGTTGGGGGTGCCTGTGGGCGAGTGCCTGCAGGCAAAGCAGCATGAGGGAGGCTGCAGTGGGGAGAGGGCGTGTGCAAGCTGATGCATGTCAGCAGTGGCCTCTCTGCTGGAGCACTCTGCTAGTTAGGTGAGCTCCGCCACCACAGGAGCTGACACGGGCCCCTAGGAGGTACCTGGCAGCTGTACTGCAAGCAGGTGTGGCCAGGCAGGGGCCCCTGGAGAGACCAACAGACCAAACAGGGTCCAGTCGGACCAGCCCTGTCTCATGGAGTTCAGGTCCAGCAGTTCCCCTAGGGCCAACATCTCCTATGGGAGCAAGTTGAGCCTAGGGGGGTGGGCGTCCCTGTTCATGCTCCACTGCAGATGCTTCTGCACTAAACCCTCTGGGCTCCACACCAGCTGGAGTTCTGTGCCTACCACTTCTCTAAGTAGTTTTCTCTGCCTACTTAAATGTTCAAGGTGGTCACCAGAGGCCTCTAGTGAGAGTGGGTTGCTCCTTGTCTGTTCAGTCACCCCTTCTTCAAGCGTCGTTGGGGTCCAGTAATGAGTCCCCGTGCGCGGTAGCCCCATGCAGGGTTCCCAGCTTCCTTCCCCTTGAGCCTAGCATCTGTGTCTTCCCTCATCCGCTCTTAATGCCTTCCCTCTGAAGATCTGCTGGGAGTGAGCCAGTCTTCCTAATGTCGTGGTCCCTCCATTGGAGATGTTCTCCCTGGCTGCATCTAGTTGTCCATCTTGGAGCCTGACAAGCGTGTTTTAAAATTGACTGTAGTGATGGTTGTACAACCTTGAGTATAAAATTCAATGAATTGTGTACTTTAAAGGATTGAATTGTATGGTATATTAATTGTACCTCAATAAAGCTGTTGTTGGCCGGGCATGGTAGCTCACACCTGTAATCTCAACACTTTGGGAGGCCAACATGGGCCAGTCACCTGAGGTCAGGAGTTCAAGACCAGCCTGGCCAACATGGTGAAACCCTATCTCTACTAAAAATACAAAAATTAGCTGGGCATGGTGGCGGACACCTGTAATCCCAGCTACTTGAGAGGCTGAGCAGGATAATCACTTGAACCTGAGAGGTGGAGGTTGCAGTGAGCCGAGTTACACCACTGCACTCCAGCCTGGACAACAGAGCAAGACAATGTCTCAAAAAAAAAAAAAAAAAAACTGTTATTAAGATAATAATAGGGATGGAAGTATATGTGAAATGATTGGTTATAAATTAATCATTTTTGAAACTGAGTGAGAAGTACACAGAAGTTTATTATATTATTCTTTCTACTTTTGCTTCTGTTGTAAATTCTCCTTGGTAAAAAGGTAAAGAATAAAAGTTGCTAGCACTGTAAATGTAAAGAAAAAAAAGGTCTCCATCACTGGAAGTCTTAATACCAGGACTTTATACAAATGATTGTGCCTTGACTGTAAAGCCAAGGAATGGCATGTGCTTTTGTGCCTTAGCCTGAGTTGTCCCAGTGTTTCTGCCTCTTTAGGCCCTCTATAATTTCATTTTTTTTCTATATTCGGGTTCATTTTAAAGCAGCTCTTTGATTTTTTATTGTTTCTCCAAGAGAGATATAACTGCTTGAAATGTTTTCTTAGTTATAGCACTGGTCAGAGGTGATTGGGAAAATCGGTTTCAGAGCTCCTCAGAGCCTATGATAGAAACTATAATGAATGCCTCCAATAATAAATAATAAAAGTGCATTGGGGAAAAATGCCATTTGCCCCTACCTCTGTGTAATGTAGAATATACCAGTGTATCTCTAAATAGTAACTGTAGTCTGTTGTAGAGCTATAAGGTAAGGTGAGCTACTGGAGTGAAAGAAGATATAGCAGATAAAAACACATTGTGTTCCTAAGGTGTGAATAAATTTTTTTTCTTTTCCTTCACTAATAAGCTTCATTCAGAAAAATATATTGAACCAAGGCAGCATGTTAGCTTTGGGGAGGGGGAGAGAGGATGCAAAGATGACTAACACACAGTCCTTGCAACCAAGATGTCTAAAATCCTCTGGAGAATATGAAAGAACAGACCAAGCTGGGCAACAGAGTGGGACTCTGTCTCTTAAAAAAAAAAAGAAAGAAAAAAGAAAAGAAAAACAGAAAGAGAGAGAGGGAGGGAGAGAAAGAGAAAAAAAGGAATGAAGAGAAGGAAGGAAGAAGGGAGGGCTGGAAGAATAGTCAACTATTTATTCATCTCAGCTCAGTAAATCAGCACTTTACGTAAGATAAAGTAAACAGAGTAGCTACCTGTGGGGACATCTGGCCTTCTAAATGTTTTGAAACAAAGGAATGAGTTTCTTGCATGATTCAGCTTCGAGCTTAGCTTTTCCTCTTTAACATAGTGGAGCGGACCCCAGACTTTTTGGCACCAGGGACCAGTTTTGTGGAATACAATTTTTCCACAGACAGGCATGAGGGAGGAGGGAATGGTTTCAGGGTGATTCAATCGCATTACATTTATTGTGTACTTTGTTTCTATTATTATTACATTGTAATATATAATGAAATAATTATACAGATCACCATAATGTATAATCAGTAGGAACCCTGAGCTTCTTTTCCTGCAACTAGATGATCCCACCTGGGGGTGATGGGAGACAGTGACAGGTCATCAGACAGTAGATTCTCATAAGGAGCATACAACCTAGATCCCTCACATGTGCGGTTCATAATAGAGTTTGCGCTCCTATGAGAATCTAATGTCACTGCTGATTTGACAGGAGATGGAGCTCAGGCAGTAACACAAGCAGTGGGAAGTGGCTGTAAATACAGATGAAGCTTCACTCGTTTGCCCACCTTTCACCTCCTGCTGTGTATTCCAGTTCGTACCAGTTGTGGTCCATGACCCTAGGGTTATAGACCCCTGGCATAGTGAATTTGGGGTCCTGAGACCTTCTTTTCTTTTCACATATTCCAATAAGAATGTGATTGTGATACAGTGACTGAGGATAAAAAGGAAGGAATGGATGTAAGAAGCATGAGAAGGTAGGGCAGGACTTGGCACCTGGTTGTCCGTAGAGAGATGCGGGAAGGTTAGAAATCAGCTGAGCAACTCCTAGAAGTTTAGAACCTGCACAGCTGGGAGGAAGAACAGAGTCAATAGGGACCTTATGAGTTCGAAGGAAATGGTTTATGATGTTCATTTTGATTGAGTTTTATGCTATCAGATGTTTAAATTTGCTTCTGAAAGTTTGCTACTTATGAATGAGGTGAGTGTTTGAGATGTGGATTTTGAAGGACTCACCCTAAAGGTAATGATTACAATGGATTAAATTGTTAGGGAATAAAGAGAAGAGACCAAATGAAGGATATTGGGGAACACTAGCCACTAAAGGACAACCAGAAAAGCATAATGTGTGTTAGCAAAGTTGTAACCGCCCGACGGTTTCTTCCAGCCCGCTGCACAAATGAAGACTACAGCATTGTAGTAAAGAAAGAGTTTAATAGACACAAGGCTGGCCACACCATGTGGGAGATGGAGTTAGTACTCAAATCATCTTGTGGGTTAGGGATTTTTCTTTTTCTTTTTCTTTTTTTTTTTTTTTTTTTTTTTTTTTTTTTGAGACAGAGTCTTGCTCTGTCACCCGGGAGGCTGGTGTGCAGTGGCATGATCTCTGCTCACTGCAGCCTCCGCCTCCCAGGTTCAATCCTATGATTTCATCTCTAGGGGGGTGTAAGCTGTTCTCCTGTGGGCTGAATTGCTTCTGGATGGGGCCACAGGAATGAGATTGGAAGGTCCAGGTGAAGCCGTAGGTGTCAGCCATGCAAAAAAAAACCTGAAAACATATCTCAAAAAGCCAGTCTACAATAGTTATATTATTTGCAGGAATGGCTGACAATCTATGTCTACACCTTAGCAGAATCAGGCTCCTCTCTTCCCCCAGTTCATGGCCTTTCATTAGCTTTACAAAATAAGTTGAGTTTTGGGCAAGGTCTATTATCATTTAAACTATAGCCTAAATGTCTTCCAAAGTTAGCTCAGCCCAATAGCACAGTGATAATTTAAGGAAAGGGAAGATGGAGGGTGGGTTAGCTCAGATCCTTTTTACTGTCATAATTTTCTCATTGATATATTTGGAAAGGCGATTTCAAAGTGAACAGAGATTTTCAAGAAAAATAGTGTATCATCATAGTTAAAAGCATGGAGCTAGACTGCTGTATTCAAATCCCAGATCTGCCATGAGTGATTTAATTTCCTTAGCTCCTACACCTAAAAAAACAGATATAGCCAGGTGTGGTGGCTCACGCCTGTAATCCCAGCACTTTGGGAGGCCAAGGTGGGTGGATCACGAGGTCAGGAGATCAAGACCATCCTGGCTAACACGGTGAAACCCCATCTCTACTAAAAATACAAAAAATTAGCCGGGTGTGGTGGCAGGCGCCTGTAGTCCCAGCTACTCAGGAGGCTGAGGCAGGAGAATGGCGTGAACCCAGGAGGCAGAGCTTGCGGTGAGCCGAGACTGTGCCACTGCACTCTAGCTTGGGTGATGAGCGAGACTCTGTCTCCAAAAAAAAAAAAAAAATACCAGTTATAAGTAAAAGTACCTCATAGGGTTATTGTGAGGATTAAAAGTAAGGCATTTAGAAGAATGTCTGAAAATGTTCTTTAAACACCAGTGATAATGGTTTGGATCTGTGTCCCCACCCAAATCTCATGTCAAATTTTAATCCCCAGTGTTGGAGGTGGGGCCTGGTGGGAGGTGATTGGATCATGGGGGTGGATTTTCCCCTTGGAGCAGTTCTCGTGATAGTGAGTTCTCATGAGATCTGGTCGTTTAAAAGTGTGTGGCACCTCCCTTTTCTCCAGCCAAGTGAAATGCTGCTCCCCCTTTTCCTTCGGCCATCATTGGAAGCTTCCTGAGGCCTCCCCAGAAGCAGACTCCGCCATGCTTCCTATACAGCCTGCAGAACCATGAGCCAATTAAACATTGTTTCTTTATAAATTACCCAGTGTCAGGTATTTCTTTATAGCAGTGCGAGAATGGACTAATAAAATCAGTTATTATTGGCCAGGCGTGGTAGCTCACACTTGTAATCCCAGCACTTTGGGAGGCCGAGGTGGGCGGATCACGAGGTCAGGAGATCGAGACCACGGTGAAACCCCGTCTCTACTAAAAAAAAAAAAAAATACAAAAAATTAGCCAGGCGTGGTGGTAGGTGCCTGTAGTCCCAGCTACTCAGGAGGCTGAGGCAGGAGAATGGCGTGAACCGGGGAGGCGGAGCTTGCAGTGAGCTGAGATTGCGCCACTGCACTCCAGCCTGGGCGACAGTGAGACTCCGTCTCAAAAAAATAATAATAAAATAAAATAAAATCAGTTATTATTGTTTAATATTATTTGTATAAGATAATTTTGGGAAAATAGATTAAGGAGAATTGTTAGGTCAGCCACAACAGATTAAGGTCCATGTGAATAGAAATGTAATACAGACTGAGGTAAGGCAATTCTTTCAAAAAGTGATGGAATTGTGAATGAAAGAGAAATAGTATGGTAGCTTAAGGGAGAACAACATTGAAATTTTTTTTAAAAAGCTTTTGGAATGCTGGATGTGGTGGCTCACGCCTGTAATCCCATCTACTCTGGAGTCTGAGGCAGGAAGATCACTTAAGCTCAAGGGTTTGAGACCAGCCTGGACAGTTTGTGGAGAGCCATCATCTCAGAAAAAAAAAAAAGTTTTTGTTTTAATGACTTCTAAATACCTCATAATACTTAAAGAAAATCACTTCAGTAATTTAGTCCTTCATAAACCCAGTAAATAGTAAGTCACTTGTTTTCAATGTTTAATGGATTTTTCCAGTGGGTAATATTTTGTATTCACCAAAAAATGTGTTTTTGGCAGTAAATGTTAATGCAGTTTTGGTTGTTTATGATTTTTATTAGTGATTTGTTTTTTGCAAACTTAAAACCAAAAATGGCTAACAGCTGGAAGATGGAAAATACAAACATAAACCTCAGTGAATTAATTGCGGGGATTTCAAGAATCATTTTCCAGTATTTTAAAATTTTGGTTTTGTCTTTTCTTTTTATAAAAAGATTAACTTAGCTAATTTAAGCTCCACTATTCAGATCATAGATAAATCTGTTTTTTATTCTAACCTTGGTATTTACCTTATGATTTTAATGATTAATTTCAAGATGTTGGTTTTTTCCAATGTCAATAAACATTTTTTGCTTTTACATATGTTCTTATAAGTGCCATGATATCACAATTTTTTGTTACATTCTAGAAAAATTTATTTTGTTTATTAAAATAATTGAAACTTTAGAATATTTTAATTTTTGAGTGATTATTATAGTATTGTTTTATCTTTAAGGACTTCATGATCTTTTATTTTTCTTTGTAAGTGTTTATGGTTTACAAAGCATTGCATATATATTTTTATCATTTATTCTTCATAGCAACCTTGTTCAGTGTCGTCACCCCTACCCTTTATAGGTGAGGAAGCAGGCTCAAAGAGGTGGTAACTTACCCAAGACTATAAATGGAACTGGATTTCCAAGTCAAAGTTCTGCAACCCTGGGCACTACTGGTTCTAGCACTACTGGTGGTTAACCTTTATTATTAAAATCATACTATCATCCTCCCTCTACTCATACCATGGTCTTCCCTCTTTTTTTGCTCAAAAAAGTAGCAGTTTTGTTCTAGGTTTCCAGATATGTCATTTTAGAAATTGACTAACTTTCCTGTGAAGCCGTTGTTTGCAACCTGCTGAGATTTTGCCCTACCTTCCACCACTCCCCGCAGGGACATTTGTCAGTTTCTGGAGAAATTGTTGATTGTCAAAACCGTAGAGGTAGAGGGGAGGCTGGGCGCAGTGGCTCATGCCTGTAATCCTAACACTTTAGGAGGCTAAGGCTTGGAGGATTACTTGAAGCCAGGAGTTCAATATCAGCCTGGGCAACAAAGTGAGACCTTGTCTCCACAAAAAATTAGCTGAGCACAGTGGTATGCAGCTGTAGTCCCAGCTACTTGGAAGCCTGAAGCAGGAGGATTGCTTGAGCCTAGGAGTTTGTGGCTACAGTAAGCTATGATCACACTGCTGCACTGCAGCCTGGGCAATAGAGCAAGACTCTGTCTCTTAACAAAATAAAAAACAAACAAAAACCTGTGGGGGGCAGGGGATGCAGGTGTTACTGCCATCTAGTGTGTAGAGACCAGGGCGCAACTAAAAGATGTACAGGGCAGCCCCTGCCACAAAGAATGACCTGGCCCAAAATGTCAAGGGAGCCAAAGTTGAGTAACTCCACTGTGAAGAATAAGACTTTATTTACCCATTCTTAACCTCGAAATCCTAAACCCTCCATCTCTTGTGTATCTGTAATGTGGTTCTTTCCCCCTCACCACCAAGTTATTTAAAATCTTGTTTTTGAGGTAGTTTAATATAAAGGTGATTATCTTTCATAGCATAGGAATTACATGGTGTATTGTTATTATTATATGTATTAATAACATGTATTATTGTTATTAAGAATTTACATTAGGCCAGGCTCAGTGGCTCACGCCTGTAATCCCAGCACTTTGGGAGGCAGAGGCAGGCGGATCACGAGGTCAGGAGTTCGAGACTAGCCTGGCCAACATGGTGAAACCCCGTCTCTACTAAAGATACAAAAAATTAGCTGGGCATGGTGGCATGTGCCTGTAATCCCAGCTACTTGGGAGGCTGGAGCAGGAGAATCGCTTGAACCCGGGAGGCGGAGGTTGCAGTGAGCCGAGATCAGGCCACTGCACTCCATCCAGCATGGGCTACAGGGCGAGATTCCATCTCAAAACAAAACAAAAAGTAATAATAATTAACATTAATATTGCTCTAAACATGTTATATATAGATTAGAGTTTTCTGAAGAATAGTTTATGTTGCTGGGTGGGCGAAGAAAAATAAGATCAAATATTTTATTTCAAACCAATATTTTTAATGAAAATTTCCCTGTTTTCTGATTTTACTTACGTTGAATGCCAATAAGAAATACATAAAGAACTCTGAGCATTTATATAGAACTTTCAGTTTCTGTCTGTCTAATTTGCTGCTCTGCTTATTCAATTATACTAGATGTGTTTCTCAGAGTTATCCAGTCCATACGTATTTGAAGAGACAATTTGGTGTAGAATTGTTAGTGTCCAGGCTCTTCCAAGCAAGGTCTTCCAAAGGGATATCTCAAAATTATTCCATAGAGTTGAAGTGGCAATGTTACGTAGCCTAACTATTTTCATGCCATTAAAAGCTTATAATAGCTGATCATTAAAATGCGAGTTACAGATTTTATGTAAACACTACACATTTTTACAGAGATTTTTAAATCAGGTAATAATTAAAAAAAAAAAAAAAGCATATGCTATAGCCCCAAACCAGCTCTTATGAGTAGCATCTATCAAGTGGGTAATGAACATTTACTGAAGGCTTTATTTTAAGAAATTAGTTTTAAACATAAAGACGGGCTCTAAGACATGATAAGGTAATTTCAATAAGATTATATCAAATCATACTTCAAGATGATTAAAAATATTACAGTACTGCCCAAGTTACTAAAGAATAAGAATAGTATAATGTACTCTTCACATTACCATCTTTGTTAATTCTGTTTTTCTAACAGCAAATGAAAGAGCACAAATTTTGCTAAGTCAAGCATTCCATTTACAGTACAGTTCTTTTTAAAATATGCTTGATAACAAAGTGTTAAATACTGAATATCTTACTTTTTTGTTATGAAGAAAGGAATGGTCAAGCATGAGATTTATGTAAGATCATTTGTATGCAAAAAGAAACTGCAATAGATGCCTGTTTCTCTCAACCCTTATGTATCAATAGTTTGGCAAAATTCTGTTGAAATTTCTTGTCATAAAATAAGTCAGTGGACTTACCACTTGAGAATAGATATTTGCTTGTATATATAATACTACCATTATGAATAGAGTTCAAGTATTCCAAATGTAGGGATTTTTGAATCTTATATTAAATGGACATTACCAATTACTAATTATTACATTCCAAAGTTCCCAAGCTGAACACTCATTCTGCTCAAAACACAACGAAATGTTGCAGGTTGCATTTCCCAGTATTTCACCGGGTTGTTGAATAAACTTATTGCACTGTATAAAGATTTCTTCATCTTTGGCACTGTTGGACAGAAGTCATTTACTCCCACTCTTGCAATTGAATTAGAATGAAGGAAGATTATCTGTTGTAGTAGGAAAAAAGAAAGGATTAAAAATACCCAGTAAATGTAAACGGAAGATACTCTGTAGTCACCGTTTGTTTGTGGGTTTATTCATCTGTTTATTTTACATTGGCTTGAATGTATTTTCAGATAAAGTAGATGTACTCACTTATGCATGTTAAATACCTATTATAAAAACTCAAGCTCATGTGTTGTACACAAAAGTGTTGGGGAAGGACTCCTGCCAAGGCCCAGAGCATACTGCCTGGTCACATGGGTCGCTGTCTCTCTCTCTCTCCAGATGGATAGATAGATACATACATATGTACATACATACATATATACATACATACATGCGTAATGTTTACTTTTATATACATACATATTTTTAAGTATACATACTTATGTGTATATATGTGGTTACTTCAGTGCCATATTTACAATAATGCATTTAAAACATTAGAAATGATCAGAAGAATGAAATTTAATGCTCTAAGAATTAGGCTCACAATTTGATTGTGAAGAATTATTAGCTGGCATTTTCCGTGACCAAAGGAGAATTTTTATAAGTTGTTTTATAGAAAGATCTATCAACATCTTAAATGCATAATTGTAATATAGCATCAATAGTTGAAATCACTTGATCTTATGTACACCAGTGGACAAGTCACAATTTTACAGGCTGTGTACATGTCTTTTTAAATTAAATTCTTACTCAAAAAGTATGGTAGATGGAGGAGCTCTCCTTCATTCCCTTTAAACAGCCCTTCTAATTTCTTCTTTGGCCTTTTTGGTAACAGTGAGATTTCTGGGAAACAAAAGCAATCTACTTAACTGACAGCATTTTGGTGTGCTGAAGAGCAGAAGTCTTTTGCTAGGCAAAGTGGGATATCCTCCCTGGCTGTTGTTACCTCTAGATTCTGCCTTTATGCCTTAGTAAGACTGATATGAGACCAATCATGAAAATTCTAGGCATTGCTAAAATATTTAAGTTTGGTGTTCAGTCTCCCAGCTGCTCAATATAAGTGCAAGGTATAATTTACCATAGTACTGATCCCACTGGGAATGAAAACCTGCAACCTGCTGGACATCAGTGTGTTTACTTTGTGGACATTCATTGAAATATATGCTTATGACTTGTGTTCTTCTGTTTGTGTTATAATTCTATTCATTTAATTAATGCTAGCAAGAGTATAGGTAGATTTAAGAGAGACCAGAAGCTGGAAGCAGACTTGTGGAGCAAATTAAGCAGAAATGACATCAGGGATGGGGCAGCTTGAGAGAGGACAGACTCAAGTTGTAGTCACTGGCTAAACAGACATCCAAATGCAGCATTTGGAAAAGTCAAAGCAAAAGCTGTCATCTTGAGATTAGCACCTGCCTATATTACATTCATTTTGATGGTTTGTATCTCAAAGGAGTACGGTGAACGAAACTTGTTTAAAGATACATCGGAAAGAAATAGAGAAGAGGCAAAGTGGCTTGATGCCCAGTTTTGTTCTCAAGCTCCTTGGAAGATGAAAACTTTTGTTCTTGGGAAGATCTAAATCTTTATTAGATTCTCCAAGGAATCTGTGACCCCTTCCAGCCAGTTAAGAGTTGTCAAATAGAAGGAAAAGATTTCTAATAATAAATAACAACAAACGACAAAATGAGAACTCATGATGCTCCAGATGGTGACTTTAAATTTGTTATATACTGTATTCTGGTTGGAATGTTTAAAAAAAACATGTACATGTCTATCCTAGCACCACACTGAAAGCGAAAATACCAGGAGCCTCATCCTCTTGCTCTTCTTTGAGAAATGTTTCCAGATCAAAAGGACACGTGACCCTGCTCCATGTCCTCCTGACTAGTCCTGCCTCTGCATAGCCACCCCTGCCCTAAAATCTGAAATTAACTGTGCCAGCAGCTTTGCCACAATGTCCTCAGCAGTTTCAACAGAAGAAACCAAAAGATGGAAATGGATCCTGAGCTTTCTTGTGAGGTCGATGTAGAAACCATTCTCCTAAAGCTCTCCTACTTCTTAAAACACCTCATGCAACCTGGAGAGTCATTATGTTTGAATCACCCTTGTTGCTTACTTGGTCTTTGCTTGAGGTATGCTAAAGTGTGTTATAAAAACTGAAGAAAAGTACCAATATCTCTTTGCTTGAGGTATGCTAAAGTGTGTTATAAAAACTGAAGAAAAGTACCAATATCTACTGAACACAAGTAGAATGTTTTACCTGGAGGTATTTCAACTCTGGTAATCCTGAAGGGATTTTTTTTAGTTTATTGTTTTCCAAATGTATTTCTCTCACACGTGGTATGTTAGCAAGACTCCCATTTTCGATATCTGTGATTTTGTTGTTTCCCAGGCCCAGCCTAAAAATGATATAAAATGCATCAAGTCTTACACAGATGGTTAGGTGTGATAGAGTTAGCTGAAAACACCACAAACTAGTTAGAATATAAGCCTGTCCTATTTATACATATGTTCAAAGATATTTCATGACTTTATTTAATAACCTATTTCAGTATTTAACAACTATCTCCCAGTTTTGTCAGAAAATTCTTTAACCTAAATTTAACAAAAGGGAAATTTGAAAAGTTATTTTCTTCTTTTCACTTGATTTGCCCCTATCAGCAGAGGGGGTAATAATGGTGGTTCTTTTTTTTTTTTTTTGAGATGGAGTCTCGCTTTGTTGCCCAGGCTGGAGTGCAGTGGCACAGTCTCGGCTCACTGCAACCTCAGCCTCCCAAGTAGCTGGGATTACAGGTGCCCTCCACCATGCCTGGCTAATTTTTGTATTTTTTAGTAGAGATGGGGTTTTACCATGTTGGCCAGGCTGGTCTTGAACTCCTGACCTCGGGATCTGCCCGCCTTGGCCTCCCAAAGTGCTGGGATTACAGGAGTGAGCCACCACACCTGGCCAGTGGTGGTTCTTTCTAGTTTTCTCTTCACACTTTCCATTTGCAACAGCAACTAGCTAAGAACAGACAGTGATCTCTACCAGGGTCCCCGTGCACATTCTCCAGGAGGTATCATTCTAAGTTAAAATTTTGGGAAGGTTTACCTTTGTAGTTCTTTGTATCGTTTAAAATCCTCAAGTTCCACTGTTGAAATTTTATTATAATCTAAGTGAAGCTCCAATAAAGTTGGTGGTAAGCCTAATAAGAAGAGAAAGATATATGTTAAGTCAAGTATAACTAAGCCCCATTGACTATTTGTTTACTTTTCAAGTTTCAGATTATGGATTTAGGCAACTTTTTAGGCAGTTACTCTTTTTTTTTTTTTTTTTTGAGACAGTTTCACTCTTGTTGCCCAGACTGGAGTGCAGTGCCGTGATATCAGCTTACTGCAACCTCCATCTCCTAGGTTCAAGCAGTTCTTCTGCCTCAGCCTCCTGAGTAGCTGAGATTACAGGTACGCACCACCATACCTGGCTAATTTTTTGTACTTTTTAGTAGAGATGGGGTTTCACCATGTTGACCAGGCTGGTTTCAAACTCCTGACCTCAGGTGATCCACCCACCTCGGCCTCCCAAAGTGCTGGGATTACAGGTGTGAGCCACCACACCCAGCCTGGTACCTACTTTTTATTAACTTCTTATTATGGTAAAATTGTAACCATTCATAAAAATAGCAACTAGTATTATGAACCACCATGCTCAGCTTCAACAGTTATCTCCATTTTTCCTATCTTATCTACTCTATTAGTTATTTATTGATTTGTTTATCTGTTTTTATTTTGCCACATTTCTTTTGCTGGAGTATTTAAAGTCAAATCTTACACATAATGTCATTTCATCTGTAAATTCTTTAACTAGATGTCTCTAACTGATAAGGTCATCTTGTTTTTTGTTTTTTAACATAATCACCCTGTTAATATCACATCTAACAAGATTAATAAATTCTTTACTGTCATCTAATATAGTAAAGTTTCTCCAATTGTCTCAAATACATCATTTTACAGTTGATTTGTTCAAGTTAGGATTAAAGGAAGTTTATAGAATGCATTTGGTTCTTATCGCTCTTGAAATCTCTTAATGTACAACATACTCCCTCCTTTGTTCTCCCTCTTCTATTGATTTATTTCCATATTAATTTGTTTGAGACACTCCTTTTGTGGATTTGGCTGACAGCTTCCATGTGATATCATTTATCAGGATCCTTTAACTTCTTCCTATGCCCTGTTAGTCAGATGCAGAGATGCATTCAGATAAAAGTAAATCAGTCTTTCACCTGAGGGTCTTAGCATTCATGCACGATTGTTGCCTAGATCCATTCTGTCATTAGGAATTGGAAAATGGTGACTTCTGATGTCATTCTTGATGGATTTATTAGCTGGAATTCTTCTCTAAAGAATTTTCTTTCATTAATATTTAGTTACTTTGTAAGATTGTTTTTATAGAAAAGGCAGCAAAACTTGATTCTTTCAAGTAATGAATTCATGCAATGCCCAGAGGTGACCAGTTAAGGTTTTTTGTGGTTTTTTTTTAAACACCATTATAAACATGGATTTTTACTCTATTTGATATGTTCAGGTCATTGCAGTATTTATTCTTTCTTTTCTTTTTTTTTTTTGTGGCAGGGTCTCACTCTGTCACCCAGGCTGGAGTGTAGTAGCACAGTCTTGGCTCACTGTAGCCTCCGCCTCCCAGGTTCAACTGATTCTCTTGCCTCAGCCTCCCAAGTAGCTGGGACTACAAGCCTGCACCACCATGCCCAGCTAAGTTTTGCATTTTTGGTAGAGATGAAGTTTCACCATGTTAGCCAGACTGGTCTTGAACTCCTGACCCCAAGCGATCCGCCTACCTTGGCCTCCCAAAATGCTGGGATTACAGGCATGAGCCACTGCTCCTGGCTCTATTCTTTCAATTAGCAGTAGTTTTTATGTAAACTAAGTGTATCTGTAGTACCCCCACACATGGCAGGTGCCCAGTGAATAATCTTTCCTTCTCTTCTCAACGGGGCATATCCTGACCCCCACTCTCCCCAAATGAACTGAAGCTGGAATGAAAGGGACTGACCAGAAGATTCCATCAAACCTCATTTTGTTAGCCCTATATACAAAGTATTTGTCAACCCAAGTATCTGGTTAGCTAGCTGGAAAATGCTTTCCTTTTTTCAACTCTTGATGAAATATTTCCTTTCTGTATTAGCAATAAAGACTGATGAAGATAATTGAAACATCCTTATGAATAGCAATAATAGTTTTCATGACTGAGTTTATTTTGATAACAGAATCTATTTTGAATTTTAAAATAAACTAGGGGGCAAAAAAATAATTCTTGTAAACTGAGAAGGTTCTAATTTCTTGAATTTTGATTAATTGAGCTTAATTGTATTTATGGAATGATTATATGGACCCTCCAGTATGTAAGTTAAAGGTTCTGTCCTCAAAGACATTATTTGCTAATTTAGAGCAGATCCATCATACATACAAAAATCACTAGAAAAATAGCTGGTGCAATGTGCCAGCCTATTCTGGAATAGGTTGTAGAAAATTGGAAGAGAAAAATCTCTGGGAGAGGACTTGTAGAAGTTGAGGGAACTGTTGTGTCCCTTAGGAAATGAGAAAGGTGGGTAACCAGAGAGAAGAGTGAAGTGTAGCCTCTAGGATAAACGAGCAGAGGTGTGAATTTGGCAGAAGCTCAGTAACTGCTGACAAATTAGCACACTTTTGTACCAGAATTTCTGTTTCCACCCTGTCTTCAAACAGGTCTCCCCTCTTCCCCACATAATACTATGCTGTAGAACTTCCTGAACGAATAGGAAAGAAGACATTTTCTTCCCGTCCGCATGATAACTTGTTGGGTCTGGTTCGGACCCTCAGGATATCTGCATCCTTTCATCTTGCCACAGGGGGTAATACTGACTGGATTATGCAGGCAGTCAGCTTTTACAGGTTAGTGAATTCTGAATGTCAAAGGGATTTGAAGGAATAGTTATTTAAGTTGAGAGATTTGATTCCAATTTAAATTTCTAAAGATTCCTTTTGGCTTTGAAAGAATCTTGAAAACTTCATGAGAAGTTAAACCTTTACTTTTAAGATACACTTTGAAATTTAAACAGAATTTTGCAGTGTAGGAAAGACTTTTGGTGTGAACATAAAGAATGGCCATGCCAGGAGATGTGGCCTGGAACAGCAGCTCCCTCCTCCAGCCCTGTAGGCTGCCCTCCTCTCTTCCCTCTACCTTCCTCTTTTCCTTGTTTTCACTCTCCTTTACTGGATGTTAGCTTCCAGCATATGAAAGGGATTTTATATGTTTAACTTATTGGGTAGCATTTGCATTTTTTGTTGTTTTTCTAAAATGGGAAGGTAAATGTAACATTTTTGGTTTCTTATAGAAAAACATCTACCTCCTTTAAAGCTAGACTGAGGTGTTTTTTTGGATTTATATAGTTCTGAATTAAACTGTTGTTTTCCTGGATAGAAAAATTATCTTTCCTCTTTTACTTTAGATGATCTTTGGGTGACCTAAGTGAAAGGTCACCTCTTGATTAATAATAACAGCTTTAAATTATCCGTATATGTTTGTTTTATTGATCTTCTGGATCAGGTGAGTAGATTAGAGGGGGTCATGATGGAGTTGCTGCTTTAACTCATGGATACTGAAAGACGGAGCTGTTGGAAAGTAAAAATATGTTGTTAATCATAGGGGTTATTTTTGGCCCAGTTAGTCATCAAAGCAAAGAGAGCATGTGCCCTTGTTGGGAATAAGGAAAGCAAGACTTTGAGCAAGAGTTCCAAGAAAGGCAATCCTATGCAGCTAATCATCAGACAGGGAGCTTGGAAGTAATGGGTTAGAACACTGGTCATCTGGCAGACTTAAGGAGCATTCTACTTGAGGTGCTAGCCTTGGGTCACACAAAGCCATGATAAAGAGCACAGTGCTCATCTTGGTAATGATTATGTCACAGGTGGTCACTTCTTACGTGCTGGATGTTGTTCCCAAACCCTTCTGTGTATTGGCCCATTAATCTTTACAGTACACCTGGGAAGAAGCTGGGTACAAAATGCCTTGCCTTGAATGGCATGTCCATTCCTGCCAGAGCCAGGGGCTGCTCAGTCTGGGCTCATAGGCTCCACCTCAAACTGTGGCTAAATGCCTGGGGACAGGGTCTCTTGCCCCATCTATCTTTCTCTGCTTTCTTCTGTATAGAGTTCACCACCTCTAACAGGTACTGCACAGAATGACAGGTATAAATGAGTAAATGTCAGGAAAGAGAAGGAAAATTAATAGTTCATTGCTTCTTAATGTTTATTCTTAGTGGAGTAAAAAAATTGTGGCTTAATTCTGTCAGGAAAAAAAGCACTACATATGGCATTTTATCTGTGTGTAGACTACATTGACCAGATTTACTGGTGCAAGGATTTCTAGTTGCAGTGTATACTGCACAGTTTACAATACTAGACTGAATCGTTATTGAAAGGTGACAACTTTAAAATACCATATCTTAGATAAAGTAAATACAAACCTTTAGGAACTGAGGTCAGTTTTGCTTCTGCAATTCTGATATGGAACACCGTCACCCCTTCAAATGCCCCTGGCTCTATCCCATTATTATCAAGAGGGTTTGCACTCATTTCTGTCAGGGGAGAATGACATGACTTAGCACACATAGGTTGTATATAAAGGAAACTCACAGTGCAGAGAGACACATCCCAAGAATGAATATCCCAAGAAGCGTGAGCTTCGTCCTTTAGGCTCATTTTCACTCGGTATATCTGCTTCTGTCTATCTACTGTCCTTTCTGTCAGCATCAGAAAAATACTGCTTTGTATTATGTAAACTGGAATATATGAGAAGTTCACTATTATTCACTTTCAATTACCATATCAGTGACATTTTCACTCTCCTCCAACCATGAGCACAATTAAGGTTTTGTTATTGTAATAGTGCATCAAAAAAGATCATCCTTCATATAATCCAAAATGTTTACGTTTTTCTGTGTACATTTTTGTGTCTTAAACTTTTTTTAAATTGTAAGTCAATTAGAAATTGTTGTTTGGTTAGCAGAAATATAACTTTGAAGAAATGCCAGTAAGTGAGGCCAGGCACTTGGTTGAATTAAATGAATAAATGAATTAGTATCTTGGTTATGAATTTTGAATGGATATTATATGGAGATGGCATGGTTATATGATGGGTGTCAGAAATAAAATCAGGTAGAGTTTTAAATATGAGACAAAAAATTCCTCACATCGATAATCTTAAAGCAGATAAACAAATGTTAGGTGCACATTCCAAATAATATCCGAACTAATTTTATGTATTATATTTGAGTAGCTTATGCAATACATTAAAAATACTACCTTTAAATTAAATAATAAGTTATATTTTATTAGGGTCTGGTCAGAAACAGAAACCATGCTAAGTGTTTCAAAGGAGGTTCTTTTTTTTTATTTTTTGAGATGGAGTTTCACTCTGTCACCCAGGCTGGAGTGCAGTGGCGCAATCTCGGCTCACTGCAACCTCCGTCTCCTGGGTTCAAGCAATTCTCCTGCCTAAGCCTCCCAAGTAGCTGAAATTACAGGCGCCTGTCACCACACCCGGCTAATTTTTGTATTTTTAGTAGAGATGGGGTTTTACCATGTTGGCCAGGCTAGTCTCAAACTCCTGACCTCAGGAGATCCGCCCGCCTTGGCCTCCCAAAGTGCTGGGATTACAAGCGTGAGCCACCAGGCCTGGCCTCAAAGAAGGTTCTTGAGGGAGAGAGAGACAGTATTACAAAGATCATATTTTCTTTAAGTGCTAAAAATTTTGTTGGACATTTTAATTGGTTTATAAATGGCTTATCTAGGCAAAGATTATTCAAAAATTAATTTTGGAAATTATTCTTAATAGTGACGATAAAGTGTTCTACATCTGCTTGTTTGTTATAATTTCAAGATGTCCCATTCATTTGAAAAACTTACCCAAAACGTGTAAAGCATTCATTCCTTTGAATGTGTCCTTTTGTATTTTCTTAACTTTATTTTCATGAATTCTGAGTTCTGCTAATGATTTGGGAAGATTAAGTGGTATTTCAGTTAGTTGATTGTGGGACAGATACAGCCTTCGCAACTTCTTTGTGGTGAGAAAGGCTTTTGGGTGAATCTTTGTTAGCTTGTTGTTGTTCAGGATCAGACCCTTGATCAAGCATAGAAAGTTACACAATATTAGGAAGTGGATTTGATTTACCAGTATTCTACAGTGATTAGCCAATCATGGAAATCAGTACAATTTATATCATTGGTGTACTAGATCACCCATGTAAAAACTTTCCCAGCCCAATCTAAGCTTTAAAAAAAATTTTACTACTGAGTTAGAAAGGTGCAGAGCTATAATAATTAATGTTGTGCCATTGGTTTAGATAGAAGTGCATCTTTTTAATCTTTGAATAGATAATACATTCATATGGTTAAGCCTTCAACCTCTACTCAGCCTCCTATTTCCCTTCAGGGAAGTGACCAACGATATTATCTTTATCTTATCTTAAAATCTATTTACTCTACAAAACTATGTTTAGTGCACACCAAATATACTTTTGCATGATTTTGTCTACTTTGAAAACCTCACTTCTTTCATATTTACTAATGTTTACCATTTCTCCCAGAACAGAGGCCTGTAAGGAAAAAACTCCTACAGTGTGCCCTCAGTATTCTGGCATATTTTAGATATTGGGGATATAGTAATGGATCCTGAGAAATGACTCAATCTCTTATCAGTTTTTTGGATATCTCTCAGGGCAATAAGACAGCATCCTCCAGATGGGGTCTAATAACTCCAGAGAGTAAAAAGAGCTCGTACCAGTGTGAGTGTGCTCTATGCACAAGTCTTTTGCAACATGTCCAAGGGTACATGGCTGCTTGGGTGACCAGCCATCTCAGTCTACCCAGATCATGAGATTATGGGATATGGGGATTTCAGAACCAAAACTGGGAACGTCCTAGGCAAACTGGGACATGTTGGTAACTCTGATAACGATGTTCATTGCAAAATGAACGTAGCTCAGTTCTTTACTTATTGCCAGATTGTTCAAAGAGAATTTTCTGTGTTTACCAAGAATGATGACAGGCCACTAAGCATCTTCAGGACCTTTTTGTCCCTCTTTACCAATCCAGGTCATCTGATTTTCTCAAGGAGCAGCTCTAGATTCATTCATTTTATGATTTTGTTCTCAAATTCATTTCACAAAAATCTCCCTTTGTTTAATATGCCTCACTGGTATTACTCATATTGTTGTTTTTCCATGGCAGAAATACACATTTTGGTTGCTGAGTAAACTCCTTTTATCTGCACGTTTCCTCATCTCACTCTTGGCCCTTTGTGCTTTCCTTTTCTCACCCTCTGGAAATTCCAGATATATCACTATTGCTAAACGTTTCACCAAGAAAGCCTAGGAGAAGAGGTGAAACTACATTTTGTTACCAACTGGTAAAATATCCTCGTTTCTGAGTGTGTGATGCCAACTAAAAGTATCTTCTCTTTTCGTTTGGTTACACTGAAAAATGAGGTGAGGGGAATTTAACAACTTGGTGGATCATCAAGATGGTTTGTGAATCCTCTCTTGATTCCATGAGGTAAATTTAGCAGGAATTATCACTCTCCTTTTAATGATGAGGAAATGCGTAAAGTGAAGAAAGGTGACTTGCCTATGCCACCCAACAAATGAGGGTTAGAGAGGCCCCACCACTGTGCTTCAGTGAGATCCAAGCCTAGTGCATTGGGCTTTTATTAGTTTGTTTTTCCTAATTAAAACATGCAGTTGTTGGAACTGCATAAAAGGAAGGAAGTCATACAAAACTGTGTAAGAGGTTTTGTGCAGCACTAGTAAGAGCTGCGCCACACGGTGGACTGCCTGCCCTGCACGGTGAGCTGGCTGAGTGATCCAGTTAAACTGCACTCTCAGTGCCAGCTTGGTTATCACAGAGCTTCCAATTCATCATTAACAAACAGTGTAAGGACAGAAGATGAGAAGAGCGTAGCCATTCAGTAGTAGGACAGTGATTCATGCCACATGTGTCTAATAATGGCTGGAAGTGAGCTGGGAGGGCTGTGAGTGTGTTCAGTGATTTTGCTCTGACTGTATCATCCTTCGTGTAAGAACCCAAGTGCCAAACAAGCAGCTAAAACATAACACAGAGAATTTGTAGAATGTCTAAAAAATAGTTTGATTCTCTTAAAAGACAGGTACCATATAAGGTGATATTATAATTATATAAATGTTTTGTAATTATGTGGTATACCCACAATTCAAGTATAAAGCATGTACTTTAAAAAGTGATTTACATCAGTACTCCTGGTCAGTCTGCTAATAGTAGCTTGGCAGTAATACTACTTAGCAGCTGGGGGCTTTCCCACCATTGGTCTACACCTGACATGCATTTCTCAAAGAAAATCAAGTAGGTCTAAGAAAGCTCCTGATACCTTTTAGTTTGTCATTTCCCTGTGAATAACAAGAATACATATGGACTAAGTCCCTGGAATGCTCCTAAAATGTAATAAAATAATGATATGACAAATTTAAAACTTTCATAGCCCCAGTATTAAATATGCCATTAGTTATTATTCTTGTGGTTATCTAAGCTGAAAAGGGGTTGAAGAAGTGGTAAACGCATCAACAGGCTATATTTCCAACTTCTGATGGTAGAATAATGGCCTTGCCATTCTCCAAAAGATTCTGTGGCCTAAAGTTAGTGCAGTGGACTGGGTGGATCCTCAGTGGAATCCATTGTGTCATTTCTGACGGTCTTAATGTTTTAGTGAGACCTAACTTATAAATATATGCTCTTCCAGTTGCTCTTTTATATTGATAACAGAGCCTTACCAGATCTGAGCTGCCTGCACACTTTGAAAGTGAAAAGAGCAGACAAGGTGCTGGCTACCTGACCGTGCAGTGTGAGAGCTGGATTTTGTAGGGAGGCTTGATGCAAGGATTGAGCATCCCTCAGTCTCCCTTAAGTATGATCAGCATGCATGTCCTCGATCCCACGGTGACAGGGAGGAAGGGATGGGCCAGCAGGGTCCACTGCACTGACCCAGGGTGACAGGGAGGCATGGTGACCCCACATCTCTCAGACACAGGAACAGGCCAGGCCTGCATGGTAGCAAGGGGCTAGTATGGTTATGGTATTTTCTACCCTGTTCTGTTAGTTTTATGTTACCTAGAGATGACAGACTTTAAATTTGTTTTCTCCAGCACAGCCTGAGAGTGTTGGGAAATGGCCTGGAGGGCCGGGCGCGGTGGCTCACGCTTGTAATCCCAGCACTTTGGGAGGCCGAGGCGGGTGGATCACGAGGTCAGGAGATCGAGACCACGGTGAAACCCCATCTCTACTAAAAATACAAAAAATTAGCCGGGCGTGGTGGCGGGCGCCTGTAGTCCCAGCTACTTGGAGAGGCTGAGGCAGGAGAATGGCGTGAACCCAGGAGGCGGAGCTTGCAGTGAGCCGAGATCGCGCCACTGCACTCCAGCCTGGGTGACAGAGCAAGACTCCATCTCAAAAAAAAAAAAAAAAAACAAGAGAGAAATGGCCTGGAATAGCCAGGCCTGGCTTACCACCTCAGATGATACAGAACCAGACCTCTTCCTCTAACACCACGCTGGAGTCAGCGAGGCAGGAGCTGTGCTGAGGGGAGGCGGTGGCAGGGGGAAATGAGGCGCTCCTCCAAACCCAATTTCAGACTAAATCAGAAATTTTACTTACTAAAATCTAGAGACTTCAAAATGATATTTTTGGTTTGTTTTTGTTTTGAGACAGGGTCTTACTGTGTCACCCACCCTGGCTAAGACCACATGCACCACCACCATGCCAACTAATTTTATATTTTTTATAGAGGTGGAGTCTTGTTATGTTGCCCAGGCTGATCTCGAACTCTTGGGCTCAAGTGATCCGCCCGCCTCAGCCTCCCAAAGGATTATAGGCATGAGCCACCACACCCAGCCCAACATGTTAAACGTGGAAGTAGTAATCTTTTAAATCCTAGAATATTAAAATGATACTAATATAGTAAAGAAAAAATTCTTTTCCTCTTTAAAGATCCAATAAAGAAGCCATACATGTATATATTAATCAATCAGATATATTCTGTGTGCTGCTGTTAGAGATTTGTGGTGTCTTAACACGTTTGGGTAGAGATTTCTTACACTGTTTGCTAATGATTGCTATAAGTAATTGTTTTCTTGTTCATTTTAATGTATAGTGACTGTTACTACCTGAATAGATTGTAAGCTTATTTGAGGACCATTAAACTCGGCCTACTGCGTTTTACATGGCTATTATTTAATAAACATCCATTGAATTAGACTATTAATTGAATGAAATCTGTAATTTTTAATTGACTAGAACTCTGTTGAATGCAGGGATTTTTGTCATTCTTTGCATACAGAAAAGTAAGACTTGTTTATACTAAGTATAATTAATCATTATAGTAAAGATAGAGTTTTCACTTAAATCTTTGAAAGTATGAGGATATATTCTTACATAAAGTGAAGTGAGTCCTTTAAAATCATTTTCTTTGATTTCCTTAATTTTATTGTTTTGAAGATCAAGCATTCGAGTATCAAATGGAATGTTGGTTGGGACTGAGGTCAAACCTTAGAAAGAAACAAACATATTATATAATAGAGAACCATGCTGAAGATGAGATTACTAATATGGTAGAAATATACATTTTTTAAAACCCATGATTATCATCAAGTTACAGATGACTTAACAGTCATAACAGATGACAAAAAAAACATTGCTTTGGGGGAAGACCTCAGGACCTTTTTGAGTAACTTATTAGTTTTTACAAGGTGTCTAGATTGGTATAGCTGTCACTACCCATCCCCTCTAAGGTGGAATAAAAGGAGATAAATTGGAGCGGCCTTGGTGGCTGTGAGAAGGTGACCAACCACTGAGGTGCAGCTTCTGTTGATGTACCTTTGGCTGAGGAATATTAGCTTTCTTTGCAAATTTTCAGGCTGCTACAGTGCTAAATTGGAGCATGTGGGTCTTGATAATTTTTCTTTCTTTTTTTTTTTTTTTTGCGACAGAGTCTCACTCTGTTGCCCAGGCTGGAGTGCAGTGCCATGATCTCAGCTCACTGCAACCTCAGCCTCCTGGGTTCAAGCAGTTCTCCTGCCTCAGCCTCCTGAGTAGCTGGGATTACAGGCGTGTGCCACCACGCCTGGCTAATTTTTGTATTTTTAGTAGAGACGGGGTTTCCCCATGTTGGTCAGGCTGGTCTCAGACTCCTGACCTCGTGATTCACCTGACTGGGCCTCCCAAAGTGCTGGGATTACAATCATGAGCCACCGCACCCAGCCAGGTCTTGATCATTTTAAGAAGCCTTAGATAGTTGTGTTTAGAAAATAGAAAAATTAGATTTTTTTTCATGTATATTACCAAAAACTTTACCACCCATTTCCTTTAAGTAATTAACTTCTCTAATTAGTTGTAAATTCTTTGATTTCCACATACTGATTCATATATTATTATTATTATTTTTATTTTTATTATTTTTATTTTTTTACCTTGAGACAGTCTTGCTCTGTCGCCCTGGCTGGAGTGCACTGGCGCCATCTCGGCTTACTGCAACCTCCACCTCCTGGGTTCTAGTGATTCTTCTGCCTTAGCCTCCCGAGTAGCTAGGATGTGTACCACCATGCCTGGTTAATTGTTGTATTTTTAGTAGACACAGCGTTTTGCCATGTTGGCCAGACTAGTCTCGAACTCCTGGACTCAAGCAATCTGCCTGCCTTGGCCTAGATGTCAGTACACTTTTGATAGAACCGTCCTCACTCCTGAAGTGTAGTCATACATTTAATAGCCAAAAATTGAAGAATTGAAAATCTAGTATTTGAATATCAACATTCTATCCTACAGCTTCATGTACTTTTCCTTTCTATACTTTAAAATTGGCCAGGCATGGTGGCTTATGCCTATAATCCTAGCACTTTGGGAGGCCAAGGTGGGTGGATCACTTAAGGTCAGGAGTTGTTAGACCAGCCTGGTCAACATGGTGAAACCCTGTCTCTACTAAAAATACAAAAATTAGCTGGGCATTGTTAAACGTACCTGTAGTCCCAGCTACTTGGGAGGCTGAGGCAGGAGAATCGCTTGAACCCAGGAGGCAGAGGTTGCAGTGAGCCAAGATAGTGCCACTGCACTCCAGCCTGGGTGACAGAGTGAGACTCTGTCTCAAAAATAAAAATAAAAAATAGGCCAGGCGCGGTGGCTCACGCCTATAATCCCAGCACTTTCGGAGGCCGAGTCGGGTGGATCGTGAGGTCAGGAGATCAAGACCATCCTGGCCAACATGGTGAAACCTCGTCTCTACTAAAAATATAAAAATTAGCCAGGCATGGTTGTGTGCGCCTATAATCCCAGCTACTCAGGAGGCTGAAGCAGGAGAATCGCATGAACCCAGGAGACCGAAGTTGCAGTGAGCCGAGATCGCGCCATTGTACTCCAGCCTGGGTGACAGAGCAAGACTCTGTCTCAACAAAATAATAATAATAAAATAAAATTGACACTTTCTTAAGAAATTTAACCCCATATAGGAAGAAGAAGGGGGGTAACTTGATGAATTAGCAAGGTAGAGGGGTAGTTTTTTTGTTAGAATAGATTAATTTTGCCATTTTTATGAACACAGGATATTAGTTTTAGAAAATGAAGTGGAAGTCTTATAGGAAGCTGGAGGTTCTGCAGAAGGGATCCTCCTGGTAGCACAGATTTTGACAAACCTACTCCTGCCCTGCCCCTGTTAAAACTGAAGTTCTGAAGAGTTTCATCTCCTGAGGGAGGAAGAGTGATAAGTGCCCAGACCCTTTTTATGGTCATGTTTTGGGGGAGGTAGGGTGGGTGCAGCAGCATGCTGATGGCATGTCTGACTGTCACAGATATCCTTAGGTGGATTTTGTTTACTAGAGTTTTTTCAAAGCTAAATGTTTGGGAGACTGTGTGATGGGAACACCAGCTTCCTGCCATGAGGTAGCTTGGGCTTCTCAGGTCTTTGGTGACAAGTGTGTTCTGGAGTAGTTTTATGCAATGTCTCATCCAGGGTCTTCATGTTGGAAGCATATGACTGCTCTGCCATGGCACATATGGAGGCCAGCACGTAGGGGTGGTCTGCACTAAAGATAAATGTGTCCTTATTCACCATCTTACCCAGAACTAACCCAGTTTACATCTGGTGGAGTCATAGCAGATACACATATTTTTATCTGGAATTTTGACTTACAAAGTGCTTTAACATGCACCCACTCTGCAAACTGTTGGTAGGTAACGTTTTTTCTTGTCTGAGATGCAGTTTAGTACAATAGTATGTTCTCATATTCCCTAACTAACCTCTTCTCGCACCCAGCATCTGTCTCAGCTTCTGCATTTCTTGTTCCTGCTGCTGTTTCCACAGTCATTCTACATGAACAAGTTTTCTCAGACAGTACTTGCATCTTAATCTCTTTCTCATGAGAATTCCATAGGTAAAGCTGAAGACCCATTTTTTTCCTAGCCTATTTCATTAGACTTTACTAGTAAGTCTAGCTCGTATTAGTCTCCCCTTTTTCTGAATGCTTTTTGGTTGCCTCTCATTTTGTCATATAATGACAAACTTCATTAAGGTCTCTAGAGTAGATTATTATAAGCTTTAACTCTTGCCGTGAATGCTATGGCAGTAGGAAGCAAGTCTAATGCTTTTCAAGACATCTGCTCATACAGACTCATGAGGTGACCCTGATGGGCCACCAGCCCCTGAGTGGGAGTTGTGTGCCAGACCTTGGCCTCCATAGTGGGCCCAGTCTCAGCTGTTCCCCTCTTGGAAATAGCTGAGGGCAACAACTCTTGATAAGCATTCCCATCACATCCCCTCCCTGAACGGGGCATGGGTGTGCTCTTGAGTTCTCCTTCATTAGAAGTATTAAAGAAATAAAATACTCAGCAAAAAATTATAAATTTTAAAAAGACTTTATCCACTTTTTTCTTAGGCAGTTTTAAACCCAAATTGCTAAAAAGCAAATAAAGCATTATCTTTAAAAGGTCTACATTAGAGATTTCACAAGCTTTCTATAACTCATTTCATTGTTCTAGACACACAGCTTATTTTGTTATCATGGAGTTTTACTGAAAAGTACAGTCTCAACCTGCTAACACCCTGAGATAGACCTGCACGTAATGTCCATTCTCTCTGAAGGGAATTAAAATTAAATGCTTTGATTTAACTGGGGAAGAGAAGGAAATGTTCTATGTACAACATTCCCTTAGTTTTCCTCTGATTTTCTTAATTTTAAAAATAAGTTTGGATGTACTTTGGGGTTTGCTGTACTTTCCACCTAAAAACTTAAATGAAAAAAATCTTGTACACTCAATGAGATTATTTTTGAAATTTCGGTGAGACTTTTTCTATCCTTTAAATTGTCAAAATAGCATTACTGTTCTTCAAAACAAAATTGACTTATATTCTTACCTAAATCTGAGCAATGTACAACTCGTGAATAGCACTGACATCCAAATGGACACATTGGAAACAGATCAAATGGAAAAAAAGAGCTTCTTGGCTCTCTTGTTGGAAAAAGAGAGTTGTCCTCGTCATCATCATCATCATCATCGTCATCATCTGTGTCTTCCATATCCTTCAGCATCATATTCTTCAATGCGATGTGTGAAGGGCTAAAGAAGGGTTTGGCAGAGCACAAAGCCAGGAATAATAGGAGCACATACTCCTTCATGGTGTCTTAGTGTAGAAGACCAGTCTAGGACTAAACAGACATTGGATATTAAGTTTAAATGGATATAATTCCTGCATATATACATTTCTCAGTTCTGGCAAGAATGCAATGAAATGGCATTTTAATCCATTGCTTAGCTAATGTGAGAGTAAATTTATAAAGATTTTGGAAAGCAATTCAGCAGTGTGCATTGGAAACTCTAAAAATATCTCTGTTTTTCAGATAGTAATTCTACTTTTTAGAATCTAGTCTCAGGAAACATTTTTTTTTTTTTTTCTTGAGACGGAGTCTCGCTTTTTCACCCAGGCTGGAGTGCAGTGGCTCAATCTCAGCTCACTGCAAGCTCCGCCTCCTGGGTTCACGCCATTCTCCTGCCTCAGCCTCTCCGGGTAGCTGGGACTACAGGCACCCGCCACCACGCCCGGCTAATTTTTTGTATTTTTAGTAGAGACGGGGTTTCACCGTGGTCTCGATCTCCTGACCTCGTGATCCACCCGCCTCGGCCTCCCAAAGTGTTGGGATTACAAGCATGAGCCATCGCGCCCGGCTCAGGAAACATTTCTAATGCACAAAGATGCACAAAGATGTTCATCACAGAATTATAATAGCAGAAATATTTGAGACAATTATATAATAGTTAAAGGGGAATAGTAAAATAAAAGAGTATAATTATTCCATGAAATATTTTGGAACCCACAAAATGCTTGCAAAGACATTTTAAAATATGGGATATTATCTTTTGTGAAATAAAAAAAAGCAAATATAAAAAATCCATAAACTACATAATTACAAACACTCAGAAACAAACAAAAACAAACCTGGCAGGAATATACCTGATAGATGATAAACTCTGGGCACTAGAACCATAGATGACTTGTGTTTTCCTTTTTCCTTTAACTTTCATAATGAGCAATGAGTATTACCTTTATAATGAAAAAGCTAATAAACATTTTAAAAACAGAGACAGATTATCTTACCTAACTCTGTATTCCCAAAATCTTTCTATTGCCTGAATGTATTCAGTGTCCCTGAAGGAGGAATGTCTTCATTGTCTCCTTAGACAACATCTGGAATTTTTCCTTAACTGATTTCTCTCCACCTTTCCCAACCTCACTCTCATAGTTGGTCACTTTTTCCACAATTGGTATCTTTTTCCTTCTAATCTGTTCCATTGTCTAATATTTGATCCAAACTGTCTGATGTCCAGACTATTCTTTCTTACTCATCTTTCCACTGAGTTCTGTTTGTTTTGGTTTTGGGGGGCCATGTTGTTTTCAGTTGCATTTTTAAAATGCACACAAAACAGAACTATACAAATGAGAACCTTCAGAGCATAGATTTATTGCCATATTTACATATCCTAATTTTTAAATTATTACCTGTGAAATGTGTATATTCTTTGAAAATTTCAAAAATTAAAAACATCAGGAAATTATTAAAAATAGATGCATCCTAGAGATGCTCATTGGTGA
The DNA here is from genome assembly GCF_006542625.1 of Nomascus leucogenys. NCBI lineage: Eukaryota > Metazoa > Chordata > Mammalia > Primates > Hylobatidae > Nomascus > Nomascus leucogenys. The sequence continues at coordinate 41,721,111 of NC_044381.1, read as the reverse complement.
AGCTGAGACCTGGCAGGAGGGCATCCACTCACCACCACAGCAGAGGGCTCCTCAGACCCTAATAGTCCACCAGGCTACAGTCACCTAAATAGTCCACCAGGCCTGCCATTGCCCGAGTTCCAGAGAGCAGCTGAGCTGCAAAAGACTTCTCTAGTCAGCCAGGATTGGCCCAGCCTCAGGAAGACCTACCCCTCTAAATCCCAACTGGTTATAATTTCCCAGAACCAAAAAATCAGCTTTAACATCTCTCCATGGGCCTGCTTTTTCCTGGATTTAAAAATCAAGAATGAATTCATTAGCTTAATAAATATCTTCATTTATATATGGTATGTCTTTTTAAATCACCAGACGAGGGCTAGAATGTCCTACTGTCATTAGTTATTAACCTGATAATTATTTAATTTCTCATATGCTCCAAAAATCTAAATGGTTGCAAGAACATTTGCCCACTGGGTAGCTGGATGGCACTGGTCAGGTATGTGTGATATTCCTGTGATAATCCACACTAACTTATGCTAGGAAGGAGGTTACAGGACAGATCTGAGAATGGCAAGAGTTTTTTATATTTTAATAATCCTATCCTGATTCCCATTTCAAAACTAGCCCTAGCCTCCCATCTGTACACTACTTTGTGGAGGTGTTAATTTAGATGTTATTCTAGACTCATCCTTCATAGGAAATGAGGCATAAAGAGCTTAAGTGACTTGCCCAAAGTCACCTACCAAATATAAATGGAGCCAGAGCTAGAGCTCATGTGTCCCAACTCCCTGTTCTGTGCTGCCTTCTGCTCCAGCTCATGTGGGGGGACTCAGTTGTTTTATCCAGAAATCTCGTGGCTTCATGGGCATACTCTGTCATTTCTTCTAATCTAACCAGTATACAAATTCCTGTTCTGTACACATCTGTACATAAAGAAGCACATGTGTAGCTTGGATTGGAAGGTAGAGAATAGAATGATTGTGTGATCAGATTTGTGTAGTACTGGGTGAGAGATCGTGCTGGCAACACAGGGTTCAGTGGCTTCTGTTGGACAGCCCCAGGTAGAAATCACCAACTGTGGCTGACTACTGTTCTGTAGCAGGCATGGGGTGTCCCTGCTGGCAGGCAGGTTGATGTTTCATATTCCAGTCATCCTGGGAATCCTGTATGGGGTCCTGGTAAAGGTTACTAGGGGTTTCCTTTTCAATATCACTTTGTCCCTGGCACATTGTCTCTGTGCCTAGGCTGTCTGTCTTAACTTTGACTCATTATGTGTTTTGACTTAGGGCTGTTGTGTGGCTTCTGACTCCTTAAGGTTTAGTGCCCAGCTTTGCCTCCACCTTCAAAATAGTCATTCCCTAGAAAATTCAGCTCTTGGTCCTTAGCTAAATCAAAGTTGGCTCCTGATTCCAGTTTATTCTGTAACATTCTTGCATTACAGCTCTATCTTCTAGGTGCATAGCTGCCCTTGACCTTGTCTGACCTTGGCAACAAGGAGCTATAGAATTATAATGTCATTTAAGGTCCTGTTTCTGGCTTTCTTCGAGGCTGCTGGAGTTATTCAGTGGGCATTTACCAAGCACCCACTGTAACCCAGGCGGTGTCACTCGTCAGAGTGCTGAATCTCTTAAAGTAGAGCACACCTTCCTCCCCATCCTCTTCTCTCCCACACTTCCCTACTCAAAAATAAAAAACCCACAACTCCTAATCAACTACTGTCAGGTATACAAGATCATAAAGTTAACACTTGAATGTCAGGTACATTAATAGAAAAACTAAAAAATAAAATGCCTAGATTAGTAAATAGACAATGTAAACTGTATATACTGTGACCTATGGGGTAGGAATAGGGGTGTAGGGCTTTAACACTGGATGTGTGGTACCCAGAGCTTTGAAAGTAAAATTCTTCACCGTGTCTGTCTATGCATAATCCTGAACTAAAGACCAATAGAACTAAAGACATTTAGTTTGAGACCAATAGAACTAAAGACATTTATAAAAACATATATTCACATGAAAAAAAGATTGAAGTAGAATATACAAACCTGGTAAGAGGGATAATGGGATTATAAGCAAAGCATTTTTTTTTCTTCCCATGCATAGTTTTTTAATTATGTTGCTTTTAAAATATTTTAAATGGCAGTCCGCCAACAGAATTTTCTTTGCTTTATTTCTGCATATACTGCTGTCTTTTCCTACCACTTTTGGTAGGAATTGGTATAATCAAAGGTTTCCCATACACACTGTTCTCATCTATCTCTACCCAAAAGTCAAACAATAGCACCTACTTGGGAAATTGTTTTGGGGTTCACAATTTCTTGAGGCTTAATCCTATTCGTTCTGGTCAATGGGAAATGAAGATTTTGGTAAGGTTATTTTTTAAGTTGGTTGATTGTGCTTTTTTGTTTGTTTTGTTTGTTTGAGATGGAGTCTCACTTTGTCGCCCAGGCTGGAGTACAGTTGCACCATCTTGGCTCACTGCAACCTCCACATCCCAGGTTCAAGTGATCCTCCCATCTCAGCCTTCCAAGTAGCTGGGATTACAGGCATGTGCCATCATGCCTGGCAATTTTTTATATTTTGTAGAGATGGGGTTTCACCATGTTGGCCAGGCAGGTCTTGAACTCCTGACCTTAAGCGATCCACCCATCTTGGCCTCCCAAAGTGTGCCACTGTGTGAGCCACTGCACCCAGCATGATTGTTTTAGTTTAAGTTTTTTCCCATAGAATCTTTGAACCAAATGGACTTTAGATTCCCAGTCTGGACCGGAAAAACCTATTTAACAGATAATATATCCAAAATGCAGAAACAAAAAAATTATGGAACTTTAAAAAAAAAGTAAAACACCAGGAATGTGTTAGAGATCCAGAGTGGGGTGCCAAGAACACATCGTGGTGTTCCTTGTGGCCTGGCAGCGGGAGCAAGGACTGGCCTCAGCTCCTTTGCACACCACATAATGGTTTCCCAGATGCCTTCAGCCTCGTGCCACCGTCAAGAGAGGCTTCGCCAGTACTGAGTTGAGGTTCAGGGTGAGGAACGGGATCAGGTATGAGGAGCAGAACTGAGAGTTGAGAGGAGAAGGAGAAGGCACACAGGGCAGGGAAGGCAGGGAGCAGAACAGTAGTGGGCCTGCTTTTTTCCACATCCCTGCCTCAGGGCTGCTGACCAGCCAGCCCCCCAGTGGCATCTGGAGAAGCATCAGCCGGGGCCGCTTCCTTTGTTTCTCCTCTTTCTTGGACTGATAAGTTACAGGAGACCTTCCCTGCCTTTAATCAAAACTGAGGTAAAATGAAAATATGAAATGGAGACTTCTGCCTGCAAATTTTAGGCAGTAGCATTATCTGTAGTTGTTGGGAAGCATTCTAGTTGCTGAGCAGTGGAGGCAGCCACTTTTATATAGTAGTTAGGCCCTTTCCTGGAGAATAAGAGATGGAGACCTTTGAAACAGGAGTTCCTCCTGGTGGTGAAGGTTCCAGAACATTCTGGAACAGGGAGCATATCCACCCTGCTTGAATAGCTCCAGGGATAGGATACTACCTCAAGGCAGCATCTTCCACAGTTGTCCATCCATGGCTGTTAGGAAAGTCTTTATATGGAAACTCAAAAATGCCTTCTGGAAAATTCATTTCTCTCTGCTAGTTCTGTCTTCTGTTAGCCTTTTACAGTTAATCTAATCTTTTGCATTTGCGTATCCTGGTTGCTTGCAAAGAAAAAAGTCAGGCCAACCTTGATTCCATGAGGAATTCATTATTTACACTCTTTACCTGAGTCTCTTGCTGGGTCTCTTCCACCACTTTGTTAATAAGTACAATTAAGTATAGGTCCTAAACCTCCCCCAGTTCAGTGTGCAACTGTTTACCAATAGGAAAATAATGGAATGTCTAGGAGGGAACCCTAGATAGCAGTATTTTTTTCTTATTATTCAGAAAGAATGTAGAGAATATTATATGTCATTTAAAATGATATGACTTTTGGCTGTTTTATTTTGAGTTTATTAATGAGGCACAACCTCTGTTTTATTAGTTTTGGCAGTATTCAGGTTATTCTGTTTTTAAACCCTTTAAAAATATTAAATCTTCTTCTCAGGAATACTCAATATTTCCCTGATTTAGACCAGTTTTGCCAGTGTTTTCCACTCATGGAAAGCTTTGGATTTTGGTTTCAAGTCTCTCTTAATCAGAGTACTATTTGGAGTATTCTTCCAGTACTACTGCTATTACTAATAAATCATAGCAGCCTAAAGCTAAGAGAGGCCTTTGAGACTTTCCCCCCATGGCCCTCTTTTACTGAGAAAAAGCTGAGGCAATGAGCGTCCAGAACTGGCTGGAGGTGGTGGAGCTGAGGGCTGGCCTCCTCACCGCTTATTGGTTGTGCTTTGCATTAGACTGCATGTCCTCCTAAATGGATTTTAATCTCATAGTTACTTCCAGACAGTAAACAGACTTTCCTCTGGAAAAGCCTAGGTAAGGAGGTTTGGCCAAGCTCTTAAAAGAGTTCATAACATATGGACTGGAAATATAGCTTAAGAAGCACATAAGCTTTCTTGTTTCCATTTAACTGGTCTACAAACTTAGAATGGAAAATTTATCTAAGTGAAATGGTATTTCCTCTCAGACATTATTATTAGGTAAATAAGTCACTGTGCTTTTAAATCCCATGTTTAAAGGCCTGCTTGGCAACTTTTCCCCTTGGTTTAAACATGCCTATCAGTTCACAGGTACCGGCGTAGCAGATTTCAGCATATAAATGTGATTTAACATACTCCATATATTTCACAGAAGGAATGCAAACCAAATTCATATGTAATCAAGGCACCACCTTGTAAGCTAACAAATGAGTTAAAAGTCCAAGCATGCTTTTGGAAACTTATTCACAGTACCATTTGTTCATGGATACTGAGAAAGATAGCACTTTCCTTAAAAAGTAGTTTATTTTACCTTAGAAGTATAACTAGCATTCTGACGAAGCATTCTGGCTGTTCTTCCTTTTATACTAATTTTGCCCTTCATTAATTTCTCCACATGTCTAGCAACCAAGCTACTGTCTTAATAAACAAAATCTGCTCCCTCTCCATTTTTGTAATGTTTCCCACAGTGCCTCAAGACTTGTGCTTGTAAAGTTAATCGTTTTTGTCTCAAACCTCAGATCAGTTATCAGAGTATTTGTTTTTAATTGAGTAGTTAGTTGTAACAGAAGACTATATATCCTCTGTTCTTTCCACTACTACACTATACTCCTTAATGCCAAAAAACAAACTAAAAACATCAGGATCCTTTTATGTGTGTGGGCTTGTGCTTGATTTTTCTTTCTTTTTTTCTTTCTTTCTTTTAACAACTTGATTCTTGGATTTAAACAACTTTATTTTTAGGGAAATACAACCCACTTAGGTTCTTTATGACTCAGTCCCTACACCATGTGGCCACTGTTTCTTGGGTGCCACACCTCTGAATAGATTAACATGAAAGAATGCTGTGTGCTATTTAGATTACTAAGGAGTAGAATATTGAATACATTGCTTAAATTTTTTAGTCTAAAATTTAATCAGAAATTTACTTTGGGAGTGGACAAAGGAAATCTTTGAAAGTGTTAAATTCTGACTGTATACATGCTGTGAAAATTTCCTAATCTTTCATATTGAATATAGTGCTAGCTAAACTATTGCTGATAAGTATTCTTTCTTGGAATTGTATAGATTTACGTTTGAACTTTTTAGTGCCATTTCATTATAATAAGGAAGACATTTATCAAGGAAAATATGAATATTCAAATGTATAAGTAAAAATGACATTTCAGTAATTCACACATTTTAAATACACATTAGAAAATATTTTAAATACACATTAGAAAATATTTTAAATATTGAAAAATATATTTACTGTTTCATTTAATATAGCTATGATATCCCCAAACTTCATGATCATTATTATAGTAATGTTATTTTCCTAGATAAACATACAAGATATTTATTTAGATGACTTTTAAAATCAATCATGTTAACATTTATGGTAAGGCATGATGACAGGTTTTCACTTAGCTGAAAAAAAAGTCACAAAATTATATTTAAAATAAATTCATTATAGATAAGACATAAAACTAGAATAATTTTAGGTACAGATTTAGGTTTGTATTTAAATGCTGATTTTTAAGAAATTATAGAGATAAACTTTGGACTTTATCATATTATTTATAAGCATTATTAATAACATTAATGTCTCCTTAGTATTGACTGTAAAGTATACATTGATACATGTAAGATAGACATGAAACATACCTGTCAGAAGAGAGTAGTCCTCCTAAAAGTAGAAGTTATCCACCATGTACTACTTATCTATAATGTAAATGTTCTCAGACACTGTGTAGGAAGAAAAGATGAGGAGGTATTACATTTAAAAGAAAAAAAACACCCTTCAACACAGTCCTGGTGTGGCTGCACCCTGGGTGATACTGGAATAAACTGCTCCCACAGATTAGTCCATGTTAGTACTGAGGAGCAAGATTAAAACTTGTTACTGCTCATGTGTTTTCCATCACTGTTTGTATCGTAGCCAAGACTTCTAGCTAAACTCTAGACGTCTACTGGAAGATTCTGAAGAAGAAAAAAAAAGAAAGTTTAATAATGCATGGCAACTGGCCATTGAAAGTGCAGTCGGAGTCATTCAAGAAATACCTAGTTTTAAAAATATAAGATTCTTAAGTGAATGAATATTTGTAAATTACAATTTCAAAAATTACTCAACCTGTATAGACTAATAAAATATTTATCAATCTGAATAAAGGATACCAACGTTACTGAAGTATATACCCAAACTTCAGATGTACCTGAGAAAGAACCATGCCTTTTTTTTCTTCTAATGACTGTAGCTACTGCATTATGCATACTTCTCCAGACTTTTCTTTTTTTTTTTTTTTTTTAAGCTTTTAGCACTGCTATAGGCATGTCAGGGAAACTATGGACGAGGCTCCATGAACTGCTCCCTGGATTCAACATATGTGATATAACACAGGCACACATGCATGTCCAAGTAACACCCTCTTAGGATGCATACAACTTTCCCTTTTCAAGAGAATATTAGCTATGGCTGCACTGACATTTAGGGAGACTTAGAGCAGGGAAGATGCTATTCCCTGAAAAGAAATCATTATTTGTACCCCTTTTTCCACTCATCCCCAAGAGATTGCCCAATTCTACATCAACTAAGACCTTCAAGAGAGGACAGTTTTCTTTTTTTTTTTTTGAGACAGAGTCTCACTCTGTCACCCAGGCTGGAGTGCGGTGGCGCCATCTCAGCTTACTGCAAGCTCTGCCTCCCGGGTTCACGCCATTCTCCTGCTGCAGACTCCTGAGTAGCTGGGACTGCAGGCGCCCGCCACCACGCCCGGCTAATTTTTTGGTTTTTTAGTAGAGATGGTGTTTCATTGTGTTAGCCAGGATGGTCTCGATCTCCTGACCTTGTGATCTGCCCGCCTCAGCCTCCCAAAGTGCTGGGATTACAGGTGTGAGCCACTGCGCCCGGCCTGAGAGGACAGTTTTCTAACCCTAGTGGCCAAGATTCACTGTTGTAAGTGACCCCAATGGCTCTTCCCAACTGTTGTATAGGTTTGCAGGCCAGCAAAGAGCTTTTCCAGTGGGTTAGAAGACTTGTTCTCTCCTGTCATCAAGAATCTGACCATCGTTTGTTCCCTCTCTCCAGAGAAATGGCACACATTGTGTTAAGCAAGGCAGCTACAGTCCTAAAGAATACATATGCCTCAGATGCGCATAGCAGCTGGCTATGTGTTCATCCTCCCCTCACTTAAATAAAGTACTCCTCCTTGGACCTCTAGGCTGACAGTTCCAGGCAGCTCGTTAGTCCCATTAGTGGCCCTCAGTGTAGCTCAGGCTCCATCCTTGCCCTGCAGCACCTTAGGGAACGACGGCCCTCCTGTTTGGTTTAGAATGCTCATATTCTCATTTATTCAAGTATATTTTAGTTGCAAATGTATCTGTTAACTGGATGAATTGGGAACATAATGAAAATATGAATTGGATTTTTAAAATCTTTGTATCCCGAGCATCCAGTGTTTGCCTAAATTCCTTCAGAACACAGTCATAAACAGGAAGCCCTTGGGTCAAATTCAGTTTGTCCTCACAATGTTTTGTTTCTGAACTGTTTATTGAAGTGTATGTTACAAAAAAAAAAATATCATAATGGTACAACTCAATTAATTTTTACAAAATGACCCCAATCAAGAAATCCCAGCCTCATACTCCATTCTCATACATCCAGAATCCTTCCTTATACTCCTCAAGTCACAGCCTGAGTTCAGCACCACAGGTTATTTCCTGAACTTTATATAAATGGAATCATACTGTGCATTCTCTTTTGCATCTGGCTTTTTTCATTCAGTGACATGCTTTTGAGATCCATTCGTGTCATTGTGATACACAGTAGTTCTTTCTTGTCACTGTATAGTATTCTCATATATGAATAAGCCACAAATTGTTTATATATTCAACTAGATTAATTACCTTTTGGAGAGGTACTATGAACGTTCCTCAATCTGTCATTTGGGGGTCATGTGTATGTATTTTTGTTAGGTGAACTTGCTGTATTTAAAAATAAGATTTCAACTTCTCTTTAAAAATTAGGTTTTGCCAGTCCGTGATTTCTGGTTTTGCATGGCAGCTGTTGTCTCTGGGACATGTGTTTTTCTCTTCTGTACTCACAGGATGTTGTCCACGTCACCCACCCAAGCCACTCCTCAGTCGAGTTGCCTGCATGGCCTTTCTGGGTGCAGTTTTGCCACCCATATCTAGAGAGATGGGAGGCAGTTCCTGTAAGATTGTGTTTCTAAAGATATGTTACAGCTACTTTTCCTTCTCCCCACCATGAGACTTAAGCTAGTCTTCCTCTGATATTTTGCTTCGATCTTTGGTCAGAGGGCCTAGGGAAAGAAATAGGCCCTGGAATAAGATGCTGGGGTTAGGGGTAGTATATTTGGCTTATTCACTCTGTTCTGCAGATAATGTGGTAGAGGTGCAGGCCTCGGCACAACCCTCCACCGTCTTGGGGCTGTGGCATGGAAAGCTTTGCCTCACCTTTGCCAGAGATGGTGCAGCAGGCATGAACATGCCATCTGGGAAGAAACTGGAGTTTATCCCCACCCTTTTCCAGGTTATCATTCCAAATGAAACAGTGAAATACTCTCAAGTATTGTGAAGAGAAAAGTCTTCCATTTTTGTTTCCTAAAGGGGTCCTATGGAGGGGACCTAGTTCTTTTCTCCATGCTTGTTTGTTGTTTTTTTTATTGTTTTATTTTTGCCTCATTGAGCCTTGGTCTAAATATTGAAGAACTAGTTGCATTATAACAGTATATTTAGGAATCACAAGTAATTTACATTATGTTGCAAACACAAAGATAAATTACAAAACTGAAAAAGTAATATTCTCAGTACTGACAGTTTATGAATAAAAATATTGATTGCCATAAAAGGAACTTTAATGCAAATTTATTTTCCTTTGGCTTTATATATGCTAACGATTGTGAAAATAAAAATAAATTGCCTAATCTAAGCTCTCATATGATTTCTCACACCCTTTCCAGAACTTCTCCTGGTCTAGACATGGACAGCTGTAGTCAAAGTCCAAACACAAATAAGAACAGGGGAGGACCTTGGAAACTGTCTCATGCAAATAAAAGATTGATTGATTGACAGAGTCTCACTGTGTCACCCATGCTGGAATGCAGTGGTACAATCATACCTCAAACTCCTGGGCTAAAGCAATCCTCCCACCTCGGCCCCCCAAAGTGCTGAGATTACAGGTGGGAACCACCCGCACACAGCCCAAATGAAAAGGTTTGATAGGTGAGGCAGGAGCTATAGGAGCAGCATGTGTCAGGAGTATATTGTGGGGCACACACACCTGCCAAAAAGTAGGCAGTTTGAATTTTCTGATGTTCTTTTGCCAGTCTCTGGTGTCCTTCACATTCTAAATGAATTGGAATAGATTGTACAATGTTCTCTTACAGTAGTAGCTACAAGAAAGGCCGTCCACCAATCCATTCATTCAACAAATAGTGTCAGTGCTATGGAGAGAAGCAGGATAGGGGTGGGGGTGTCAGGGGTGCCCTCCCTGTCAGGTGACAGTCACAAGACCTGAGGGCTGTGAGGGAGTTAGCCGTGCCATGCAAACACCCACTTTAAGAATGTTCTAGGCCACTGAATCCTAGGATGTAAATACGCATAACATAGGGTTTTTTGTATAGTAGATGCTTAAAAAAGCTTCTGTGAAGGGATAAATGATTAAGATTTCATGGGTTTTAATGTTCAAGTGTCCCTCATGGTGGACTAGGCACTTCTGTTTCTAATGAATTTATTTTATACTGTAGGTTGTGACCCAGGGGCAGTATTCAACCTGCAGATTATTTGGAGCATATAGTATTTTTAAAAACCAAGACATTTGATATCGAAGTCCAAATTTACAATGTATTTTGAAAAATATGAGCTGGAAAAACTGACCCTGACGTCCTATGTAGCAGCAATTTGCTGAGCACATAGGCCCTCCATGGTTCTCTGCTGCCCTGACCTCCTCTTACCCTCTCCTCACAGCTCTTCTGTTGCAGGGACTGGCTTCTGCTGTGTCATGTGGCTGAGCTCACTCTGTCATCCTACTTGAAATTTCTAGTTCTGAAAAATGAATTATAATAAATTGTCACTAAATGTTCATTCCATTGAATTTATGAAAAATGAAGGACTTATACAACTTTGTTTATTATATTTTGCATGTGTCAATTTTTTTTTTTTTTTTTTTTTTTTTGAGACGGAGTCTCGCTCTGTCGCCCAGGCTGGAGGGCAGTGGCATAATCTCAGCTCACTGCAACCTCTGCCTCCTGGGTTTAAGCAATTCTCCTGCCTCAGCCTCCTGAGTAGCTGGGATTACAGGTGCAGGCCACCATGCCTGGCTAATTTTTGTATTTTTAGTAGAGACGGGGTTTTGCCGTGTTGGCCGGGCTGGTCTCGAGCTCCTGACCTCAGGTGATCTGCTCGCCTCGGCCTCCCAAAGTGCTAGGATTACAGGCGTGTGCCACCGCACCTAGCTGTGTCAAATATTTTTAATGAATGTCTGAAGTCAGTTCGCTTTGAGGAATCTGTGCAAGTAATGGTTTTGTTTTAAATAAATTTCTTACCTCTTTCCACTGAGCAGACCCGAGAGCAGTGAGCACATCTGATTTCCAGATCTGTGTTTCTAAATACTGTTTCCCACTAAGGGAACCAGGACTCCTTGGAGAAATGGCCCATAACAGGTCTGGGCCAGAGAAGTAAAGGTGTCTGAAAAAGTTTTCTTATACCAAGAAATGTGAAAGTTTGCAGAGTTTACCAAGGACTCAGAAAAGGAACACAGAGGCCACCACGAAGGGACAGTTTGAGCATCTCAAAAAGAATAAAAACAGTGGATTATAACACATATGATACTAAATCCTTTTTATAATAACAGAGAAAAGAGGGTTAAAAGGATCAGAGTTTTTCCTTACAGAAGAATGTCAACTAATGAATGCAGAAGGAATAACAGAAAATCACCACAGTGAAGCCTCCAATATAATAACTGATTTAAGGAAAGATAATCAAGGGAAGCTAAAACAATTAAGTCAGCGTCGGCAACACAGTGAGATCCTGTCTCTACAAAAAATAAAATAGACCAGACATGGTGGCACACACCTATATATGGTGGCACACACCTATAGTCCCAGCTACTGGGGAGGCTGAGGTGGGAGAATCCTTTGAGGCTGGGAGGTCGAAGCTTTAGCAATCATACCACTGCACTCCAGCCTGGGTGACAAAGCCAGACCCTATCTCAAAAAATAAATAAACATATAAAACCATTAAGTGAAAGTTTGCTCGATAGCAAGAAACTGTACTTTGAGTACCCATACAACCATTATGTTTTTCACTTTCAGTACAGCATTCAGTAAATTACTTGAGCTAGTCAGCGCTTTATTATAAAATCGGCTTTGTGTTAGATGATTTTGCCAACTGAAGAATAATATAGTATTCTGAGCACACGTATATAGCTTAGGCCGAGCTATGACATTAGATAAAGTTTAGGTGTATTAAATGCGTTTTGACCTATGATATTTTCAACTTATGGTGGGTTTATCAGAATGTAACCCATCATAAGTCAGGGAGCATCTGTATTATTCATTGGTGAATATAAGTGAAGGGTATGTAGATGCTCATTGTGAACTTAAACTTTTCTGCGGCCTTGAAAATATTACCACATAAAGGGGGAATAAATGCTAAATAATTAGAGCAGATAAGGCAGTTTGCCTTAAATTAACTTTAACTCTTTGATTTATCCTTCACTCTAGTGAAATATTTACTGCCAAATTTATTTTAAGTTAACAGGGATTCTTAACTTGGGTATATGAATACTTAGAGAATTTGTGGAAAGACTTTATGAGTCTTTTGATACATGCCAAGTGTTTTTATATATGTATTTTTCCGCATAGAGGATCCATTATAGCTTTCACCATATTTTCAAAGGGTTAAGAACTGCTGCCCTAGAATAGATTTACAGTTTATAATGTATTCTTTATTCTGAGTGTCACAATACTAGTTAAATTCACTTTCCAAGTGATTCACATATAAATTTGATATTTGTGAATGTAATTCCCAGTTTAGGCAAAACAATGAACCTTCAGCAGATTACAACTTATAAAAAGATTTGCTTATATCAGTTGATAGTTTAATGTAAGTTTATTTGACCACAGAGATTCTGTTACTTAGAAACACACCAGGACATTTTAATAACATGATGTATTCCTTTTCTTTTCCAAACTAATACGTATTTAGTGTAATCACATGTTATTTTTAATACAGTCCTGCTTTCCCTTGCGTGGAGTCACATTCTTCACATTTTATACAAAGGAAAAAATATGCTAGACTAAGTTTTGATTTTATCCATTTTCATATAGAAAAGGGAACATAACTTCACAGAAGAAATGGTCATGCCTTTATGATTTAGTTGTATCACCACTAAAAATTTACTTACTGAGTTTAGAACATTTATTCCTTTGCAAATAACAGTATGTGACAGACTGAATTCCAACCGGGCTTACAGTCTCAAATGCTCATGTTCACCTTGTAATAAAAGACATGTCATAAGCTGAAGCCTTATTTAAGACATGTAGAATCAAACATGGACTAATTCAGGATTACACAGTTTGCAGTAGATTTTCCTCTGAAAACCTTTTACAAATGCCTCTGATTCTGTTGGACTAGTTTCAATTGAGCTGATGGTCATAGGGCCAGAAATGAATAGGACAGGAACAAACTTGCTAGGGAAGCCTCTGCCCAAAGTTTGCTACGTGGGCTACAGATGGAAAGGCCTGGGTTTGCCAGTGCAGACTGTCTTGCTATACCGTTGGTGACTCATTCAGGGTTATTTCTAAGGGAAGAATTCATTTATAGGACAGGCTCATTGATCAGATACTTCTCTAGTTTGGCTGACTGTTTTAAATACAATTTTCCCCCTTTTTAGGTATTATAAGTAATCACAGTGAATCACACAGATCAAACTTAATTTGCTTTCCTATGGTCAGGATTTTTTTTTTTTAAATCTTATGATGACATGTCATTTACACTCTTTGAGTTCCAGTTTCCTCACCCGCTCCCTCAACCTGGAGATCCTGCTCAGATGTTTGTGTATACCGTGGTTCACTCTGTTCCGTGCCATGGATGTGATCATATAGTAACACAGTAGAAAAGCAGTCAAACTCAGATTTTGTTGTTAATTTCCCACCTACTCCTCAGGAAAGCCACGCTGTTGCCAAGGCTGCAGGGTCCCCGCTGGACCCCCACTGGCCCACAGAGTCCAAGGGGTTTACTGCTGGCCCTTTACAGAGCATGTGTGCAGAGCCCTGTCTTAGTGTACTAGACCCACTCCTTTTTCCACTATATTTCATACCAATCTAAGAAATCAGTTATTTTAAATAATTAATATTCACCATACTCAGAGGCCTGGAAGCCTTGAGCAAGTTAAGTAACTTCCTGCTCACCAGTTTCCTGTAGTCTGTCCCTGGAAACATTGACACTCACCTTTATTATGTCTACTCTGTGCCCAGCACCTCCACAGGATATCAACTTGTTTAGTCTTCCCATCAGCCCTGGGAGGCAGATGTTTTTGTGCCCGAAGAAACTAGAACTGTAAGTAACTTGGCCAGGTCCATGGCTAGTACTGATTCTAGTTCAGAGCCAAGATACTCATTATTGTTTTTTTAACTACAAGAGATGAATCTCCATGTTTCACAGACTTTGGGGGCTTAAGGCCCGTAATGGTCATTTGGTGTTAAGTTAGAGCTGGGCAGAAACTTCTTTTCGTGGGCACTTTTAATATTTTTGAATTTTAAGTCTATCAAGGATCTGAATTTACGTTCAACCATGGATAGATAAATAGTTCAGTCATCTGTCAGTCTGTAAATGTTTCTGCCATGAGGACATTTTCTATCCTTTTTCTAAATAAGGGAAAGAGGTGGAATCAATATCATAAAGGGTTTTACTCCGCCCTTTGAAGTTTCACTTCAACAGCAGAATTTGAGTATTTCATTCTTTTAAGTCAGCATCTTAGGAACATAGTAATTTATGGTATGTTTAAATGATGGCTTTGGAAGGCATAGTCAGTGTTGCTATTATGCAGAGCAATCAGATTGATTACTAAGTATTACCAGTTGTCAAAGCATAACTTAATTGTTTAAAAAATATACTTAGCTTTCTGAGGTCCTTGTCAGAAATGTTAATAACATAAATGATTCCCTTTTACTTTTGTAACCCTGTATAAATCTTTTTCTGCTCAGTTTCTAAGTTTTTCTGTGAAAATCCTTAAATTTTGCAGGTTCCTTTCTTTTCTATTTAGAAGTAATGTCAACTTTGGATAATATCAACTCTTTGGGTAATATAACTCCTAAGCTGAACCAGTTTTGACTGGGAGATAAAGGAGATAGAACTCTTTATTCAAGAGCCATTTTAGTACCTACTTTGCACAAAATTCAGGGGTTTAAGAAATGAGTTGTCTCTGTTCTGTTAAATTTTACAGTCTTTTTGGAGAAACGAGTTATACCCCTCAACCCAGCTACTGTACAACACCCATATACACAAAAAAGTAATCAATACCTAACTAATAATTCCAGATAATCATTATATAGGACCTAACTAATAACACTGGAGAGATAATCACTACAGACCTACCTAATAATACCAGATCTGTCCTGGGCAGCGGCACAGGCACTGAATAGTGGGGGTTTTGTGGGGCTGGGGGTCTTGAGGAGCTAGGCTTTTAAGTGCAGTTCATCCTGTGCTTGGAAGCTGGCTCTGTAAGGTGAAAGGCTCAAGTCAGATGGAGACTGCAGTGAACTTGGCTTCTGTGTCCCTCCCTTGAAGTTGAGGGCCGGTGCCCATCAGAGATTGGCCCAACTGCCCTTCTCTTTTAGGCCCCTTCAGGTATATGTCCTTGCCTGTGCATTCAGCTTTGACCCCATACCTTCCTGTCTTTACTGTCCTCTTCTTGTCTTGCCTGACCCCCATGGTGACACTCCAAGTTCAGCATTCTCTCACAGATGGCCCCTGGCTCTCAACTCCTCAGCAGCATTGAGAATCAGAGCAGTTTCTTCTTTAGTCCCTTCTTTTCTGTGTGCCCCTTATCTGACAAGATAACTATTCACTGAATTCCTTTTGGTGTCTCTCGTATCTGTGCTGTGAAGGCTCTCTCTTTCTAGATTTTTGCAGTGAGTAATCCTTTTTTCTTTCTTAAACTACTGCTTTCATGGAACACTTCTTGCTTCAGCATTTTTCAGTGGTATGCTGCATTTCTCATCGCCTTGAATCTGGACTAATTCCTGGCCTGAGGAGCCCTTGTCTTGCCTCTCCTTTCCTGCCATAGTGAGGCTAGACTCCTGACCAATGAGCCCAGACGTGAGTCCCTCCATCTGCTTCCCTCACTGATTCACATTCCTGTTTCAAGGTCCATTGATCTTTCTCCTCTGAACTACGTGTATGTGTTGTATAGTTTAGTGTTAATTATATCCTGTATTATATCATAGTCATCTTTTGTTACTCCCCACCTAAATTAGTCAAATTAGAGAAACCGTTTTTGCCTGAAGCACTATGCTTAACACAAATATGCTGCCAAAAATTTGGGGTTTTATCTTTTAGCTATGTACCTGTAATTTGTGGATTGAATTTTCATATACTTACGCTGAGTCTAAAATAATCTTAAAACAAACATTGTCATAATTTGTTAACATTTCCAAGTCAATTTAAAGATTTATACTACATATTATTAAACAGTTACTGGAATAATTATGTGTGAGTGGGAATAATCATCTTGATGACCGCTGGAGGTGTCCATGACAACTAGAGGACACTGTGCATATTTCAACTGTACAACACTGTGGGTAGTTTTTTTTTTTTGTTTTAATGAAAGCAGTCATCTTAAGGAGTAATTAACTTTGACTTAATGAGAATGGCTTCTAAGGAGATGTACGTGGAGCCATTTGATGATGCCATTTGAAGGAGAGGTGGTTTTGAGTATCTTCCTCCCCTCGTTGGCAACACCTGCCATACCACATGCCCTATACCCTCCGGTTGAGCATCAGCCACCCAGGTTCGGACCTTTTATTAGGCAGCCTGCCACTCTTGGGTCCCCTAGACTTTCTATCCAAATTCTAAGGGAGAGACAGCTTGGTTCAGCAGGAGGAGCACCAGCCTCAGAGTCAGAAGATGCAGGGGAAGTCCAGACTCAGCCACATATTCCCTGTTGTTCTCATGTGCCACCTGCCCTCGCTGAGCCCCAGCGTCATCACCTGCCCTGCAGGGAGGTTGGTGAGCTTGCAGCACTGTGCTCGTTCCTACAGAAGCTTGTTGACTAGCCATTTAAGGCAGTCAGGGGCCCAGCAGTCTGCTCAGGGCTAATCTCACCCCACTGCACTGGTGCTCAGAAGGAAAAACAGGCAGCCTCTTCCTAAGGCCAAGCCTCTTCAGCCTAGATGCTCCAGGAATGTAGGTGGAGCTGGAGAAAGGGAAGAGAAGGCTGCATGTTCTTGATGGATTTTAAAACCTAGTGTGCCGTTTAGATAGTACCTAGTTTGTTGATTGTAAGAAGAAAAGGGGGATGGGAGTCAACACTTTCTGATGAGAGCAAAGCTGCTTTGTTTGAAGAGAGAGGTCTGTTCACTTCCTTATCAGTGACATGAAACCCCTGATGAACCCTGTCTGAAAACCACTGATCTGTCCCAAACATGTTATTTTATAATTGAATCAAATGAATCCCAAAGAAGTAAAATGACTGCATAATTATTGGAGAACAAGATGGGCTCCCAAGTCTCTTGGTTCCTGGTGTAGTTATATCCTTATACCAGGTTCTGTATGTCTTTCACTAAATAATTTCTTTAGTGCTGCTTATAATATTCTTATTGATAATAAGCCAAATCTCAAAATTATGCTGTTCCTTATATATATATGCAAAAACAAGACACACCATTAATATTTTTAGACCATGGCTAGACCAGGACTTCTTTAGTGTATATGTGTGTTAGTAATTATAGTGTAATTTTTGAAGCCAAACAGAACATCTGTTTTTTAGTACATTATATTGTGAAGAGTATTTGCTATAAGGACATTTATCACTTTTTTATGGAATTAAAACTTCCCATCCAGAACATCATGAAATTTCAGGGCTGAACAAGTTCCATGCTAGCCATATTTTTAAAATTATAAAATCAGTAGAAGTAAGTACAACTTCCACTTAAGAAAAAAGCTTCAATCGGTCATTCTGATTTTCATTTTTCTTTGGGATTCTGCTGCCAGAGCAGAGTTGAGAAGAGACATGCACAGCAAGCCCACAGTGTGTCTGCTCCACAGGCACGGGTCTGAATCTGCTGTTACTCCAGGCCGTTGAGGGTGGCTGTAGTCTCCTGGCGGCCCTCAGGCCCCAGTGTGCTCATCGCATTGTCACCCATTTTTCTGACTGCACAGCACTTGCCTGCTTACTTAATTGTCTGCTTGATTTCCTGCTTATTGCCTCTACCAGAGAGGAAAGGCCGCATCTGATCTGTTTGTCACTGTCTCTAGAACAGCATCTGAAACACAGCTGAATAAAGTCAGAGTAAGAAATGAATAAATGAATGGTTCAGTATCTGACTCTGTGTCATCCCAAGATGCTAGTTCTGCTGATTCACCTTATTCAGTTTGAGCCCCCTTTAATACTAATTTTGTTTACAGCTTAGATTGCCTTAAACTATTTATGTCAATGCGTTTATAGTCATACATCAAGAAGTATTGCACAAGGGTTCTTGTTAAATGGATGTGTAACCTTATCTTCTTGTTTTTACCTGTCTCTTAAATTCAACTTGGCCAATTTAAAATTAGTAATGTTCTTTCATTCCTAAACTGATTACGAAGCTCAACTTTTGTTCCATAAAATTCTGTTTTTCTTCCTAACAACCTTCTTTAAGTCACTGACCTTTGAGTCTAACAGTCACCTTCATATTATTATTGTTGTTCATGTTATAATCTCTGAATCCTGTCTATGAAGAAAGTAGGCTTAGAAGTAACATTATGGAATAAGTCTGGCCTGGTGCAGTGACTCATGCCTATAATCCCAGCACTTTGGGAGGCCAAGGCGGTCTTACCACAAGGTCAAGAGATCGAGGCCATCCTGGCCAACATGGTAAAACCCCGTCTCTACTAAAAATACAAAAATTAGCCGGGCGTGGTGGTGCATGCCTATAGTCTCAGCTACTCAGGAGGCTGAAGCAGGAGAATTGCTTGAACCCAGGAGGCAGAGGTTGCAGTGAGCCGAGATTGCACCACTGCACTCCAGCCTGGCGACAGAGCGACACTCTGTCTTAAAAAAAAAAAAAAAAAAAAAGTCAGGTAGCGTGATGCCTCCAGCTTTGTTCTTTTGGCTTAGGATTGACTTGGCGATGCGGGCTCTTTTTTGGTTCCGTATGAACTTTAAAGTAGTTTTTTCCAATTCTGTGAAGAAAGTCATTGGTAACTTGATGAGGATGGCATTGAATCTATAAATTACCTTGGGCGGTGTGGCCATTTTCACGATATTCATTCTTCCTACCCATGAGCATGGAATGTTCTTCCATTTGTTTGTATCCTCTTTTATTTCATTGAGCAGTGGTTTATAGTTCTCCTTGAAGAGGTCCTTCACATCCCTTGTAAGTTGGATTCCTAGGTATTTTATTCTCTTTGAAGCAGTTGTGAATGGGAGTTCACTCATGATTTGGCTCTCTGTTTGTCTGTTATTGGTGTATAAGAATGCTTGTGATTTTTGCACATTGATTTTGTATCAAGTCAATCCTAAGCCAAAAGAACAAAGCTGGAGGCATCATGCTACCTGACTTCAAACTATACTACAAGGCTACAGTAACCAAAACAGCATGGTACTGGTACCAAAACAGAGATATAGATCAATGGAACAGAACAGAGCCCTCAGAAATAATGCCGCATATCTACAACCATCTGATCTTTGACAAACCTGACAAAAACAAGAAATGAGGAAACGATTCCCTATTTAATAAATGGTGCTGGGAAAACTGGCTAGCCATATGTAGAAAGCTGAAACTGGATCCCTTCCTTACACCTTATACAAAAACTAATTCAAGATGGATTAAAGACTTATATGTTAGACCTAAAACCATAAAAACCCTAGAAGAAAACCTAGGCAATACCATTGAGGACATAGGCATGGGCAAGGACTTCATGTCTAAAACACCAAAAGCAATGGCAACAAAAGCCAAAATTGACAAATGGGATCTAATTAATTAAACTAAAGAGCTTCTGCACAGCAAAAGAAACTGCCATCAGCGTGAACAGGCAACCTACAAAATGGGAGAAAATTTTTGCAACCTACTCATCTGACAAAGGGCTAATATCCAGAATCTACAATGAACTCAAACAAATTTACAAGAAAAAAAAACAACCCCATCAAAAAGTGGGTGAAGGATATGAATAGATACTTCTCAAAAGAAGACATTTATGCAGCCAAAAAACACATGAAAAGATGCTCATCATCACTGGCCATCAGAGAAATGCAAATCAAAACCACAGTGAGATACCATCTCACACCAGTTAGAATGACCATCATTAAAAAGTCAGGAAACAACAGGTGCTGGAGAGGATGTGGAGAAATAGGAACACTTTTACACTGTTGGTGGGACTGTAAACTAGTTCAACCATTGTGGAAGTCAGTGTGGTGATTCCTCAGGGATCTAGAACTAGAAATACCGTTTGACCCAGCCATTCCATTACTGGGTATATACCCAAAGGATTATAAATCATGCTGCTATGAAGACATATGCACACGTATGTTTATTGCAGCACTATTCACAATAGCAAAGACTTGGAACCAACCCAAATGTCCAACAATGATAGACTGGATTAAGAAAATGTGGCACATATACACCACGGAATACTATGCAGCCATAAAAAAGGATGAGTTCATGTCCTTTGTAGGGACATGGATGAAACTGGAAACCATCATTCTCAGTAAACTATTGCAAGGACAAAAAACCAAACACCACATGTTCTCACTCATAGGTGGGAATTGAACAATGGAGAACTCATGGACACAGGAAGGGGAACATCACACTCTGGGGACTGTTGTGGGGTGGGGGGAGGGGGGAGGGATAGCATTAGGAGATATACCTAATGCTAAATGACGAGTTAATGGGTGCAACACACCAATATGGCACATGGATACATATGTAACAAACCTGCACATTGTGCACATGTATCCTAAAACTTAAAGTATAATAATAATAAAATTTTAAAAAAAAAAGGCAGAAAAAAAAAAACTTGTCTCTCAAGATTGGTTCAGCCAAGAAAAAAAGAAGGAAGGAAGGAAATAAAGGAATGTTTTAACCATTAATGTTATGAATGTTGTCTTTCATAAAATCTGTAGAAAATAAACAAATTACTAAAAAGTAAAAAAAAAAAAAACCATGGAATAAGTCAAACTTTTCACACTTATGAAACTGAAAGTCACCCATGAAATTGTCAATCGTGGTTGGCTATGCTGGTTCCTCTCAGTTTTATATGAGATAATAACTGCATTCATCATCCATACCATACTTTCCAAAATGCTTTACATTCTTTTCTGGTTCTTATAATAGCTTTGTGAAATGGGGATGGAAGGTTCCTAGAGTGGTGGAAGAACTATTAAATGATTAAATAACTAAAGCTTAAAAAATTAGAGAAACCTATGCAATGAGGCCAACACTGGCACTTAAGTTCCTAGCCAAGACATAAAACTGAGAATAACAAAAGAAGTCAGCATAGTTTCTATATGTGTCTTATAAATTACTTTAGCAATACAAAGATAAAAGATCATTATGTTAAAAAATTTTAATATATGGTTTTGGTAGGGCCAATACATAGTAAAGACATAGCTTTATTTCAATTGAACTGAATAAAGTGATATATTTCAGTAAATTAAGGCAAAGGAGATAGATGCTGTGACCAGTGGTGCAAAATTTTTCAAAAATTTATACATTAGATTTACCTTTACAAGGTTATAGTCAAGAATAATTAATTTGTATTTTAAGCAAACTCTACTGCTTTTCAAAAAAATGTTTTAATCTTGAGTGAAGAATAGTGAGGGTAATCTTAATATGCTGTTTAACTTTAAAAAATAATTTTAGAATTATAGAAAAGTTTCAAAAATATAATAGAACTTATGCACACCCTTCTGCCAGCTTTCCTTAATGTTAACAATGTACATAACCATAATATGATTTTCAAAACCAGGAAATTAACATTACAGTAGTGTTTTAATTTTACCATGTAATTAATGGAAGAAATGAAAGCTACCCCAATACTCAGTTATATTTATACCAGTAATTATAGCACAGGGCCTTACAAGAAATTAACAAATTATTGTTTTAACAGAATAATAACATTTATTCATAAATTCTGCCTGCTTTTTTTGTTGTCATTATGCTTCTTAATCTTGAACCAAAAGATACATAATTTTTAAAGGGACTTACAGAGTTCTCAGCTAACACCAGTACTCAAGTTGATTATAAAGGCTGTGTTTATTTTGTTCCAGACTCTTCTGGTCTAACTCAGTGTGTGTAATATCCTATTCTAGTGAGATGGCCTCTTTCTAGAGGTGGGAAACTGAGAGATTTTACCTTTACTATTAATAAAACTCCTAGAGACTACACCTTTTAGGTATATTTTGGTTGTTCATCTGTGTATTAGTGAATCAGGTGGACTAGCATATAATGATACTGAGTGTAACAGGAGGATTATGTCTCTCTTATTAATGACAAATGCAGCTACTACAAATACATGAATAAAGTTTATAAACAGCAAAGGAAAACTTGGAATTACTTGATGTTTTGTGGTTTAAGAACAATACTTGAATATGATCTTATGCATGAAAATGTGTAAGATGGTATTTCTCTAATTTTAATATAATTGTTTTCAAGATGAAGATGTTCCAGATTTGAGTCATCATCCTCTTCAGCATTGCAAATTTCTTCTGGAAGAATGTTCCTAAGGAAAAATAGACATGCAAGTCATGCATGGTCCAAGTAATAATCTGCCTTCATTTAGGAGTTAAGTTTAACATTTGTTAAAAAAATTTTGCTCTTAAAATAAAGTTGGATCCTTATATTATAGACCAGAATAAATTCCAACTATGTCAAAGATCCAAATGTGAAAGATGAAGCCATAGAAGCACCAGAACAGACTGTGGTCACACCCCCTGACTCGGGAGATTCTTCCTATATGTGATTTGAAAACCAGAAGCACTGAATGAAAAGATTTAAAATTTACTGCCAGTTTTAAAAAGAAAGTGCAAAGTTAAACAACATGACAAAGAAGGAGAAGGTAACTTATATCGCAGATACAAAGGCTTCCTAAGAATCTAGGAGGAAAATGGAAAATGCTCAATTTCATTCATAAGAAAAATGTAAATTGAAACTTTACTGGCATACCACTTTTTATTTATAAGGTTTGCAAAAAAAAAAAAAAAAAAACCCAAAAGCTCATTAACATATTCTAATAGTGAGCCTGGACCCATTAAATACCTCTGAAGGGAATGCAAAATGGTGCACCCTCTCTAGAGAGGAATTTGGTGATATCTAGCAAAATTACATATGCACTTTACCCTTTGCACTCTGCATTCCCACTCCTAGGATTTTATCCCAAAGTTAAACTGGAAAAAAACAAAATGACATTTATACAAACTTATCTTTTGTGGCATTATGTTTAGTAGTAAGAGTGGAAACACATGTCTATCAATATGGAAGCGATTGAATAAAATATAGTATATCCGCATAATATTCAGTTGTGAAAAGGAATGAAGAAATTCTCTACATACTGATGGGGAGTGATATACTGATACTTTTAAAAAGTAAAGGGTAGGCTGGGCATGGTGGCTCACACCTGTCATCCCAGCACTTTGGGAGGCCAAGTGGATCACCTGAGGTCAAGAGTTCAAGACCAGCCTGACCAACATGGAGAAACCCCATCTCTACTGAAAATAAAAAATTAGCTGGGCATGGTGGCATATCCTTATACTCCCAGCTACTTGGGAGACTGAGGCAAGAGAATCGCTTGAACTTGGGAGGTGGAGGTTGCAGTGAGCTGAGATCACGCCATTGCACTCCTGCCTGGGCGACAAGAGCAAAACTCTGTCTCAAAAAAAAAAAAAAGAAAAGAAAAAAGAAAAAAAGCAAAGGGTAAAAAAAATACAAATACCCCATAAGGTTTGGTTTTTTTGACCCATCCAAATCTCATGTTGAAATTTGATCCCCAGTGTTGGAGGTGGTGCTTAATGGGAGGTGTTTGGGTCATGGGGGCAGGTCACTCATGAATAGATTAATATCCTCTCTAGGATCAGGGGAGTGAGTAAGTTCTTCTTCTATTAATTCCCATAAGAGCTGGTTGTTAAAAAAAAAAAAAAAAAAAAGTCTGGCACCTCCCCATTCTTTTTTGCCTCCTCTCTTGCCATGTAATCTCTACACACTCCATCTCCCCTTCCACCATGAGTGGAAGCAGCCTGAAGGCCCTCACCAGATGCAGATGCCAGTGTCGTGCTACTTGCACAGCCTGAAGAACCATGAGCCAAATAAACCTTTTCTCTTTTTAAATTACCCAGCCTTTGGCATGATTTTATAGCATCAGAATTGGACTAAGACATATATAGAGAGAAAACTGCCCTTTTGTGTAATAACTTGTATAATAATTATGGATGAGGATGAGGAAATATGTATATGTATGTAGGCTTTTGTTTGCAAAAATAAATACTGGAAGGATAAACTAGAAATTTAAAAATTTAACCTATGGGAAGGATCATATAGTGTATAAAAGACAATCATAGAAGTAAGACTTCTCTTAATTCAACTTCTTATACAGTTTTGACTTTGGAATTATAAATATTTAATACAGTCAAAAATAATATTAATTCAAAAAGAAAAAAGCAATTTCTAAAAACCAAAAATAAACTAAATAACATGTCTGAATATTAAGTTGTTGACATATTACAGAGGAAACCACTGTATTTCAGCTGTACATCTTTAGTGGAACTTATTCTAAAGACAAATAGAGCTACTAAAAAATAATAAACTTAAAGCTTTTATTATTAGCAGTAATAATGTCATTTTTGAAATAATTGTTTACATATTGTAAGATCATCCAAGTTAATATTGTTGGGAACCTAGATTTTCAGTGTAAGAGAAACAAGTTTTAATAAAAGAAATTAATATTCAATTATGTTAAATTTGATTTGGGAATGTCAGTCTGAACTTACTTTCTTTTCAAAATACGGAATTTCCTGGCAGTCCACTGAAAGGCCCCAAAACAATAGCAACACAATTGAAAGGACCACGTCTGGTTCCCACTTGGGGCTTCTCAATACTATGCCCCAAAGAAAGAGGCCAGGCTCTTTGGAGGAAGGTCTTCAGTAGGGAATGCAGAAAGTAAGCCTGAGGCCCATGTGTGCCCAAAAGCAAGTAAGCAGACACAAGAGCCAGTTTGAATGGCGACCATTGTCCAGATGACTGCAATTGATTGAAACATAACTGCTTACATGAAAGCCTAAGTGTATATTGATTCACCAGAAAAAGAGAGAACCCTAAAACAAAATAAAGCAAAAACATTTAGGCTCCAACTTCTTACTCCCACTGGTGGTTTGAAGGAAAGAACTGAGCTTTTTTCTTGCCTTTCAAAGTGACAAAGCAGCCCTAGTTGATGAGCAAAAAATTTTTTACAGAGGAATTCCAGCTAATAAGCATGAGAAGCATGGCAAAAATAGAAATTCATCATTTTGTTACCCCTGATGAAATAAGAATTCAAACAACATTCATCTGTGAGTGAAACCATTGGTTCAATGATGGAGGAGTAAATTTGTCTTAGGAGATACCAGGCTGTGACCACCTCAATCCACTGATCAATTTTAGAATCACAAAAGGTGGGACAAACATTAGATGCCTTCTGATGCAATGCAGTATGAAGCATATGGCACAACCTGTGAAGTATTTTTGCCAACAAATTTTGAAACTGAATTTTACAAAGCCCTCCCAAACCCCCATCTCTTCCTCCAGTACCTTTAAAAACACGAACTTTTCTGTGTTTTTGTTTTGTTTTTGTAGGCATTTAGTTTATTTGGACTTTTAGAGAAGGGGAAAGGCTAACAGACATAATTCTCAGGGACAGAACAACAAGGTTATTGTCTCCCTCACTGCCAACGATAAAGACCTTACTAACAAAATATTCTGGATTAATTCTCAAGACACATGCCATCTAGGCAGGAGTGATGATTCAGTATATAAGCTGAACACATGCAGAAAAATGTATTCCCAAAAGTAGAGAAAGTGAGTCTCAATAAATGTATTCAGAAATCTGACTTCAGAAAAATCTAGATAGAAGCAGTTTTAATTTTACCATATATTTAGGTTTTATGCTCTATAGATTAGTTTTATTTTTTTACACATGGAGGTGGGAGTAGTAACATAATCTATTGCTTTGAAGACGCATTTGAACCTGTCTCTAAAATTCTAAGTGTTATATATAATAATCGTTAATTTTTCGTTGTTGTTTTTTTTTTGAGATGGAGTCTCACTCTGTCACCCAGGCTGGAGTGCAGTGGCACAATCCTGGCTCACTGCAACCTCTGCCTCCCAGGTTCAAACAATTCTCCCACCTCAGCCTCCCAAGTAGCTGGCATTACAGACACGCACCACCATGCCCTACTAATTTTTGTATTTTTAGTAGAAATGAGGTTTCACCATGTTGTCCAGGCTGGCCTCGAACTCTTGAACTCAGGTGATCTACCCGCCTTGGCGTCCCAAAGTGCTGGAATTACAGGCGTGAGCCACTGCACGTGGCCAAAAGACGTTTTAACTATGGAAATTTATAAACGTGCAAAAGTAGGAAAAACTTGTAATGAATCCTCACATACCTGTCATCCACTTTCAGTAATTACTAACATTTGCCAATCTTGTTTAATCCAGCCCCTTAGCACCATTTTTTTTTCCTTAACGTAAATCCCAGATATCATGTCACAGTTGTTTTATCATACATTTTGCCAACCAAAATTTAAACAGATACTTGAAAAAGCCAAAATTTACCGTATCTTGTTGTTGTTCAGCCTCAGAAAATGTAGTGCTTTCATTTCTTGTATCCCAGGTGGTATAGATTTTAAGTCATTGTGATCCAGAAATAATTCTCTCAGGGAATGATATGCCCCATAGAAAGAGACGCGGTCCATGCCATCATCAGCAAGTTTGTTAAATGACAGGTACAAGTATTCCAGGCCTGGTTCCATGTGGCCAAACACATAGCCAGGGATCCGTTCAATCTGGTTCCCAAGGAGTACGAGGTGCAGCAAGGACTTGGGTAGATAGGAGGGAACGTGATAGAGCTTGTTGTAGGAGAGATCAATGGATTCTAGATTTCTGCAGCAAAGAAAAAAGTACACAGGGTAGGGACATCAGGATGGTGATCATCAGCTCTAAATTTTGATAAAGCCAGTCTTGATACTGGTCCATTTTCCTATAAGCACCCAGTTTGTAGTGATGATTCCAAATAGGAACTTTTCCAGGTACAGCCAGCCCTAGTCTCTTGCACCAAGGTGCATGTCCTTACCGGTGTGCCATACTGCCTCCCAGCTATGTGAGTCCATGCAAGAGGAGCATCAAAGACTAGGAGGGAAAAACTCATATCCCTAGAGGCAATACTGAGGCCCAAAGACTAAAATATTTGTAAGGTTGATGTGTTGAATCCAAAATGAAATCCCATGAATCCCAGCATACATCTAAATGCCTATCTGTAAAGTTGTCTCTGGTTCCAGCAAGGAAGTTTGGTTTGTTTGGCTTGTTTTGGTTCCCCTTCCCCTACATTTTCATTCCACATTTGATTTGGTGACCTGGCACACCTGAGACTTGAGGTGAGCCTGAGGGATCTAGAAAATGCTGTTAATCATCTAGAAGATCTGGGAAGTGTGGTGAACTCACTGGCTTGTTTTAGGAGCCCCACCTGAGTCCCCTGAGGCTTCTGCCCCACACCCTCTTTTCACCTGATGAAGACTCCTCTGCCCACAGTGGACTCAGTGCCACATGCTGCTGAGCCCAGTTGGCCTCTCCATCCTGCTTCTGAATGACACGTGTCCCAGGCTGTGCTACTTAGGCACATAGTTCCAGGACACGCAATCCCAGATCCCAGTTGTCTGCTGGATTTGCTGCAGGGCTTGCTTCTGACTCCCTCCCCCTTCACTGAGAGCTACAGCCAGAGGCTGCTGATTCTTGTCCAGGAAGACAGAGTCTAGTTTTGGCCTCCACTGTTAGGCCAAGCATTCTTCAGTCTATTTTGTAAGAGTTGAGGTGAAGAAATAGTTTGGAGAATAGAAGGCTGTGTAGTGTAGGAGAACAGGCCTGGGCTCTGGAGCCTGGTGCTTCCACCTAATGATGAGGAGAAGGAGTATGGCAGATTTCTTTCTCACTGTGTGCAGGGGATTATCTCATTCAAACCTCCTGACAACCTGTGAAGTAGACAGAGCTAGAAGTGGCATTTGACCACTAGTGGGCAGACCTCGAAGTCAGACAGCTGGGGCTCAGTTCTTGCTAGCTCAGCACTTGGCATATGATATGGTGTCCAGTATGCAGTATGGTGACAACAACAGTAGTTACCACAATAATCCTAACACCAGTCATGCAATGCACAGGTTGGAAACTGCATGAAGTAGCCCACTTTGGGGATAGGGTAAGGGTTCACTAAGAAACAATTCTGTCTCCGAGCCCTTCAGTATCGTCACCTCCCTCACTTAACCCATTCCCAGTTTTCATACTCTGTTTAATAATAGCGAGAGGAAGAAATAGTTCAATAAAATTTAAATTGTAGCATGTACTTACTCTTGATTTATCCAGGCTAAAGGAGCAATCCTATTTTCTTCAATTTTGTTATAACGTAGTACAATGACATTGATCTTTCTGGTATGATTGAAACAAATTTCAGTTATTTCTTCAATTTGGTTATTTTCTAGGTATAATTCCTATAATTAAGAGAAAAGACTATTATTTTTCCTTTGTGTTAGTTGATATGTTCAATTTCATGGAGACTAAAATAGTGACATAGACTATTATGATTAGTATTATCTAAAGAGTCTTTTACTGCTCTTTCAAGTAAGCTCATATTTTTAAGTTGTCTTTTTTTTTTTTGAGACAGGGTCTCACTTTGTCGCACAGGATGGAGTGCAGTGGCACAAACACGGCTCACTGCAGCCTTGACCTCCCAGGCTCAAGTGACCCTACCACCTCAGTCCCACAAGTGACTGAGACTACAGGTATGCACCACCAAGCCTGGCTAATTTTTGTATTTTTTGTAGAGACAGGGTCTCACCATGTTGCTCAGGCTGGTCTCGAACTCCTAAGCTCAAGTGATCTACCCGCCTCGGCCTCCCAAAGTGCTGGAATTACAGGAAAGTTGTCAAATTTTATAACTAATTAGTAAAATAAAACACACTGTCATGGTTATGGAATCAAGTGAATTTTATTTAAAATGTATTAGCCATAATATGTTGCAAGAAATGGCATACCATAATAATTATACAAGGCTGTCTACTGTATAATACTTATTCACATAAATTATCTCATTTGGGCTTAAAAACTCTGAAAAGTAGACAGAAATTATTATCACTACTTACCAGTGGAGTTAAGTTGGGCCTGGAGAGACAGGGAGGCTCACCCGTGGTTACGTGACTAATGCTGAGAGGGGCTTGTCCTAGCTGAGCCTCCAGCTGCCAGGCTGCCTGTTTCCTACTATTTCATGTGGTCTATAATATTTTAGGCTCATGTTTTTAGATTTGCTTTTGTTATAATTAATTTAATTAAAGTTAATTAAGAGCCTTAATTTACAACCAAGGAGAAGTTTTCTAGAACTGTTAATAAGTTTTTAATAGCTAGCTGCCTTCAAGTTAAGTTTAGTTGGCATTAGAGGGAGTTTTTCACTAAAGGATCTGCATTATAAAAATTCTCCTTGTTCTCTTGTTAGAATTCAGAGGTAAAACTGGCATATATCTTTAGTGTCACCTTCTATTCCACCTGTGAGAATTTCCCTCTTTGTTAATTTTGGTATTTGTTAGAAATTAATAAAGCAATTTTCAACTTTTTGCTTTTACCTGCATATGTATTTAGGAGGTGAGCTAGATCAGTAAGAGACTAGTTAAATAAATCCTGGCACACCTGTCCATATGTTGAAAACTCTGCAGCTGTAGGAAAGAATGACATGAGACAGCCTTGAGGCTGCATGGCTAAGTGAGGCAGGTGTACAGCAGTGGCTTTAGAAGGATTTGTAGTGTGTGCCATGCATTTGCGCGCTTGTATGCCCAGTGCTTTCCAGACTGGTAGGAGTGGATCCCTTTGGAGAGAGAGAGAGATGCCAGTATGGGAAGCTCAGGCTCGGAGTGGGGCACATTGCTTTTTTGTATTATCCTCATTGTGTATGTATGTGTTTTAACATGTGTATGCATTATCTATTTAAATTTTAAATTTTTAATTATTAATTTCTGGCCCTGCCCCACAAAGAATCTGACTTAGCATGTCTGGGATAGGTCCAAGAGTCTGTATTTCTTAAGAACCCAGGAGATTCTGATGGAAAGCCAGGTACTGATAAATGTCAGTGTTACATAACTCCGTCGCTTAATCTGGAAATAGGAAGAAGAGGAAGGGTGGTAGCCATGACAGCCACATAAGGTCACAATTGATGACCCTCTTTTCTGGCTTGCTGGGGCTGCAGCCGGAGGATGCTCCATCCCGACTTCTGGCTGGATGATCATGTGGTATAGGAGAAACGGAGCTTAGTGAGGAAACCTGGGTTCCCACAGGGTCTGCCAGTATGTATAGACTCTCTGGACCTCAGTGTTCTTTTTGGCAGGCAGGGTGGGGTGTGGTTTGTAGAGACAGAGTCTCTCTGTGTTGCCCAGGCTGGAGTGTAGTGGTATGATCCTAGCTTACTGCAGCCTCAAACTCCTGGGCTCAAGTGATCCTCCACCTCAGCCTCCTGAGCAGCTACGACTACAGGTGTGCACCATCACGCCTGGCTAATTTTTTTTTAATACATTTTTTAGAGACAGGGTCTCACTATGTTGCCCAGGCTACTCTCAAACTCCTGGCCTCAAGCCATCTTCCTGCCTCAGCCTCCCAGAGTACTGGGATTACTGGCGTGAGCCACTGCACGGTCCACCTCAGTGTTTTTAATGCAGGAAATGAGAGGTGTTGACATTCATCAGCCAAAGACCCCCAGGAGCACATCCTGCAGCAAGGAGACCACACATCTGGGGACCTGTGGGGCATCTCTAGAGGATAATGAAGCAAGGCTGGCGTTTGGGGCCTGGAGTTAGTCACAGGACAGTTTTGGTAGGAATTGGGTCAAAACTTGTAAGCTACAGAGTTGCTGTAACAGTCAGAGACCTTTTTTGTACAACACTTGTATCCATGCAAGTTACTGTTAGGTCAGAGTGTCTGTGGTTTTGCCTGGAATTTGTGAGTGGACACTCTGTTATGGTTAATACCTGTTTGAGCTTCTGTGATAAGCCTCACATTCTGGATTGGGACAGTTTACACTGTCTTGAGAGTCAGAGTACCTCATGGAAGTTGTGGTTTCATTTAAATTCTCAATTCCTTTCTCCTATTTCCCCCAGCAGCTATCAGAAATACCATTTTTCACTTTATCAGGTGTCTCTACTAGTAATTATAATTTCGATTCAGAATTTTGTATTGCTTGAAGAAAAAACAATGCTTAATTTATAGGAAATTATGTATACAGCATGAAACTAGAGTTTAATTTACATCACAATAGTCTTAAAATATATTTTGTTGTAGTATACCATATTTCAAATATAATACATTTAAAACACTAAAAAAAATATTGTTACCTCAATAGAACCAGGAAGACCCTGCGGTATAATTCTAAATTTATTTTTTCCCAGACGCAAGTAGGCTAGGCTCTTCAAAGGTTTGAAAGCTAAAGGATTGACATTGGCTTCACTGAGATTGTTTCCTTCCAATTCTAAGGTGACCAATTGATTTAAGTCTATAAAAAATAAAAGTATTAGAATATTAGGATAATTGAAAAACCATGCAAATTTTTGTAGCCTTTTGAAATGTCATATGAAATGGCCAGTTTATTTGGAGGGCAAATACAGTTTTTTTTAAACCTTTGTATCCTCCTATAAAGCCTTTTCCTAAGTACTTTGTACATCCCAGATACTCAATTCAACCAGGACTAAATGCATGGTCCAGTAGTGAGGCAGATCCGAAAAAAATCATTGAAATGCTAGGTGCTAACAATATGTGTAAGGAACAGAAGCAAGAGAGAACAGAGGGAGGAAGATAGGAAACAGAGGCAGAGGAGTTTCCATAGAAATTGTAGTGGCTGAACAGGGATTTGGAATTCAGGTAGGAAAGGAATAGAAAGTTGTGGACAGTCACTGGAAACATTGCAAAGACATAGATGTATGAAGTGGCAGCATAATAGGCAATGGGGTGGGTGGAAGTTTAATGCAATGAATGATTTCTTTTTTAGGACACAGAAAAGAATACTTTCCCTGGCTCACCCTCAGTCTCTGAACAAGGGAGTGAGAAGTAAACTAGAGCAGTGAATTCCCATCATAGTTACTCACTTCTTGGCACGGACTGCAGCCAAATGGAAGCTTTGAAAGACTGATGATCAAAAATTCTCCACGCATTCAGATTGAACTAGCAAGAAAGGCCTTTATACAAACAAGTTTTTTCTACTTTGTTTCTACTAGTCTCAGGAGTGGTATGATCCAGGTCAAATGGAAGTTCCGTGCTGCAAAACGGACAGCTCAGCAATGATAATACCCAAAGGCATCTGAGTCAGAGGCTCAGGGTGTGGCCCAAATTCCCAGATTAGGGGATGTTTTCTATTCAACCCCCTTCATGGGCATTGCACCGCATGCCATGTGGGACTCAGTTCTGCTCTTAGGCAACAGCAAAGACGGTTGCATCAGGAATAGAAATAATAAATGCTGGAAGATTGAAAGAAGAAAAAGCAGTGTAGATGTGAGTGGTATGAAAGTGCCAGGCTGGCCAGGCATGGTGGCTCAAGCCTGTAATCCCAGCACTTTGGGAGGCCGAGGCAGGCGGATCACGAGGTCAGGAGGTCGAGACCATCCTGGCTAACACGGTGAAACCCCGTCTCTACTAAAAATACAAAAAATTAGCCGGGCGTGGTGGCGGGTGCCTGTAGTCCCAGCTACTCGGGAGGCTGAGGCAGGAGAATGGCGTGAACCTGGGAGGCGGAGCTTGCAGTGAGCTGAGATCGCGCCACTGCACTCCAGCCTGGGGGACAGAGCAAGACTCCGTCTCAAAAAAAAAAAAAAAAAAAAAAAAAAGAAAGTGCCAAGCTCCTACAGACAGAAAGAGATAGAAGTAGGAGGAACTTCCAAGCTGAAATAGCCAGCTGAGCACATGTAGGTGAAAGACCATGTGGGTTTGCTCAGTGGGAGAGGAGACTAGCCCTGGAGTGGCTGTGCACAGTGAAGTGAAGGTTGGTGCTCAGAGAGAAGTACACTGGGAGGGCCTTTTTTTACATTTTTAAATTTTATTTTATTTTATTTTATTTAGAGACAGAGTCTCGCTCTGTCACCCAGGCTGGAGTGCAATAGCATGGTCTTGGCTCACTGCAACCTCTGCCTCCCGGGTTCAAGCAATTCTCCTGCCTCAGCCTCCCAAGTAGCTGGCATTGCAGGCCCCCGCCACCACACTCAGCTAATTCTAGGAGGGCCTTTGCACCCTGGACAACAACGTCTGGCTCTCATTCTCTAGGCAGCAAGATGGGGATGGCAGGACAAGGGCCACATTTTACAAAGGTTAACCTGGTGGTGGTGCTTAGGATTAATGGAAGTGCTGAGCAACAGGAAGTAGCCAAGCCAGCCAGTAAATTGTGATAAGTGGTTATATTTCCTCATATTCTCTTTAATTTCCAAAACTAAAGGTACTGAGAACCTGACATCTTTCTCTAGTACATAGGTGAAGTTCTGAAATGCAGTGGAAGTTTTTCATTGAAAAATAGATAACAGAAATGAACTAATGGCCATTACATGACTAAGAGAAAAAGAGAGAAACAGTGCAAATTCAGGACACTGTGTTTTCTTTTGCAATTATTCTCTGGTATATATAGGAAGTAGGAGGTAACAGGAAATAGGATAGAGCTAGAGAACGTTTCTTGTAGGTGAGACTTGAGGTAGATGTTGAAAGAATTCATGGACAGGAAACAGGAAGTCTTCCATGGTGGGTGGTACCATGACAGGCTGTGGACATGGCAGGTGCCTCGCTGTTCCTGGCAGGCAGCATCATATGATCATCCACTGGAGCAGCCTCCAGGGCCCCTGGTTTGGTTGTTTCAGTCATTAGTGACAACAAAAATGGTTTTAAAGCATGCCTGGGTTTCCTCCGCTGTCCCTCCCTCTACCTTTCACACCTCTCTCTCAATTGTAAGTCCTTCCCTTTCTCCATAACACATGTGCACATCTCAGGTGGACTCTGCTCCTGCTGCAGATGAATTCCCTGCCCTTCAGCAAGGTGTGTGCAGCCCCTTGTGCTGCTCGTTGCCTTTCCTTCACCTTCACCGTGCCTGCTTGCAGCTCCCACAGTATCCCAAATTGTCTCATTTATTTGCACCTTTGTGCTGTTTTCTCTCCCTGGAGTGCCTTCCTTCCCACTCTCTGGAGCTATAATCTGAAAGGTCATGAGTGAGGAGCCGCCCCAAGAGAGATGACGGGAGAGCAGTGGGCCACCTGCTTCCACACAGAAGCAGGGTGGCCTCACAGCACTCCTGGCAGCCAGCCTGACCTCCACAGCATCAGGACTCCCAGCCAGGGGGAGCCCAGCCCCCGAGGGGCCGGTACTGCAGTAGCTCTCTTAGAACTGAGCCCACCTAGGGAGTGCAGCAGGGGTATCTGAGCCGGAGGACAGAAAGCACTGCCGGCATGGGGCCAAGGCTCCTCGGGTGCTCGGACTGTGGAGAAAAGTGGGCTAAGAAAGGCAGGCAGGCAGCCCATTCACCCCGGCTTCCTGTCAACACTCTGGGAATCTAGAAGCATTTGTGAGTGAGGGAGAAGAGTACTCTGGAAGGCAGTTCCAGGGGTGTGTGAAAGCACCTTCACAATCAGGAGTGCATGTTTTATAACGTCTCGTTTTGATAACCCAACTAAAAGTGTGACTGACATATAGTTCATATACAGCCTGTTAGTACAGTTGTTCTAAATTGCTGACACCCTTTGGTCTTCAGCAGTTAGAAACTGAATTTCTAATGTCTTTCCCATTTGGCAGTCTGCATCGAAATTTGTGTTTATTAATGTTTTTCTGTGTGTCCTGAAATCCGTCTGGAAATTGAGTATTTTCATAACTAATCCTCAGATTTGGCAATTCTCATTATTATTGTTCTTTTCTTAATACCAGAAGTGTTTTGTTCCTGTGAAGTTCTTTGGGAGTTACAGGAAATAATTGAACTGTTTTATTCCTTTAAAGGCTTTGTTTAATAAATAACATAATAAATATGTTTCAAAGCAAGTAAACAGACAGTGTTGAGCACTGTACCTCAAGAGCTATACTAGACTATTAGGAAGATAAAAAGAAAAGGTAGGCAGTCCTTGTCTCAAAAAAGTACACAGTATAATCAAAGGCATTAGCTAGAATTCATGAAAAGTAAAATGTGATAAAGCCTCTTCTATACAGAGTCACAATATGACAACTTCAGCTGTCTAACACAGTCCAGAAACAAGCAGAAGAGGGGCCAGTTCCAGCAATGTCGAGTGCACAGAACATGGGGCACGCTCACTAAAGGCTGTCAGAAAGCTAGGTCACGGTGGGAGCCTCGCATCCACATGCTGTGGGGTGTGGAGTTAGCAGGACTTCAGTGACATACAAGTACAGAAGTTCCAGCCCAAGCCCTCTCAGGCAGAAAATTGCCAAAGTCAAAGTTAATACCATGAAGAGCATGTGCTTTCTTTGTAGGACAGCATCTCAGCTGCATATGCAGTGCCTGTTTATTCATATTTCATGCATAATTCCCACTAGGTTCCAGCACATGATAAATTAAAATAGCAAGGTGTATGGAGGCAGCAAGAGTTGTGGGTGGGGTCTGTTGACTATCAGAGTGATAAAGGAGATCCAATCAACAAACCATGGCACTGGTTAGTCGCTACGAAGAACCGACAAAATTGTCGATCCATAACACAAAACACACGGCAGTGCGGGGAATATTTAGTGTAATTCTTCACATATTTTGGATTTGTAGTAAATTTATTGTCTTGTGAATAATAAGAACCTGGAATCATTGAGAAACAATGTTATTCATGGGTAGGGTACAAAGACAATAGGCAGTTTAAAATTCATTTTACATTTTACCAGTCAATAGTTAAAAGAAGTTTTATCAACTCAAATGGTTAAGTGACCTAAAAATATTTACTATTTATTCATTTGGCAATACTGTAAATAAAATTTCTACAAGACTATATAAGAGAGATTATAAGGAAGCATATCATTGAAAAACAAATACTAAATACCTGATAAACTTTCTTCATCAATAGCCTGAAGATTGTTCTCATTGATTTTAAGTTCTTCTAATGTAGATGGCAATTGTGAAGGAATCTGTATCAAATTATTTCCATCCATATTCAAACGCATTAACTTCTTCAGAAGCTTAAAAAGCAAATCTCAAAGTTACTTTTTTATCTAGTCACAGCTGTGCAGTCACATTTCACATAATGGTCGTGACTAAAAGTCTCACAAACCTATCCTTCCTTAGGCTTAGACAGTAATGTCCAGGCCACACAGCAAACCCCATATTCCCCCTGCCCGGTTGATATTGATCCTGGTAATAGCATTGATTCTCAGGGATTTTCAACAGACTACATTTGATTATTTTGTAGCTTACTCACCACGTTTATATTGCAGCTTTAGAAAGTGAGAGAAAGCTGCCATAACTACTGGATTGGTCATTCTTGCTAGATCTTAGGTTTCCACCTTTACAGCAATAGACAGAAATTTTATGAAATCATGCAGTAATCTGAAGCTGTCATGGATGCTAACAATTAAGATAACAATCAATCCTTTAAACATTCTTGTAAACCTCAGTTTTTTATCTACTCCAGAAAGGTCATAAAATAACACTAATTACTGTGGAAATTTTTCAAAACCAAGGACTACAGATATCACAAGCTATTCCAATATGGCATCCAGTTGACTGTCTGGTAAAGTGTCTTTTTCACATTTGTATTGTGTGTTCATTGGTCAAACCTAGCCTGTACCACCACAAGTGGGGAACTGTGGTTGGGTAGGTTTTAGTAAAGTCCCATGGAATGATTCACTTCTCCAGTGATCATATTCAAATTTCAACAGTTTTGGAATGGGACACAGAATTCCAAAGCAAGAAAAGGAGGTAATCTCTTACAGTGTTTTTCTCTTGGTCAAATAGGAAAAGGACCCCCTAATGCTAGCCATTTTCTAGGAGAAGGATGGATAGCATGAAGTACATCTGGGATGGGAGTGTAGAACCCTCTTATCTGCCAGCCTAGACTCCAGAAAAGAAACAGGAACTAAGAATAGAAGAGGCCAGTGATTTGTCTGAAGAGTGGGTGGAAGACCCGGAAGACTGTCCAAGGGAGTAACAGTTTCACTTAGTGGGATATAGTGTGCTTTATTTTTGGCTTTTCAAACACACACATTTATGAGTTTTTGTTTACAAACATAAACCCCTTCTCTCTTGGCTCTGAAATTCCTTGAATTATCTCTTCTTTTCTCCTTTTTGTTTTTTGAGACAGGGTCTTCCTCTGTTGCCCAGGCTGGAGTGCAATGGCACGATCTTGGCTCACTGCAACCTCCGCCTCCCAAATTCAAGCGATTCTCCTGC
This sequence comes from Nomascus leucogenys, assembly GCF_006542625.1. Lineage (NCBI taxonomy): Eukaryota > Metazoa > Chordata > Mammalia > Primates > Hylobatidae > Nomascus > Nomascus leucogenys. The sequence continues at coordinate 41,683,705 of NC_044381.1, read as the reverse complement.
CTTAGCCTCCCGAGTAGCTGGAACTATAGGCGCGTGCCACCACGCTTAGCTAATTTTTTGTATTTTTAATAGAGACAGGGTTTCACCATGTTGGCCAGGCTGGTCTCAAACTCCTGACCTTGTGATCTGCCCATCTTGGCCTCCCAAAGTGCTGGGATCACAGGCGTGAGCCACTGTGCCCGGCCTGTTTTTTTTTTTTTTTTTTGAATATATAATTAGTCCAATCTGTATCTTTCAAAGCTTTATTCTATGCTGTTTCCTGTTCTCTCTCTTTCCCTCTTCTTTCCCAAGCTATCCCTAATTTTTATCTGAGCCTATTTGTTTTTCCAGAACCCCCTTCTGCCAAAGTATCCTCCATCAGGTTTTGTTCATTGCACACACAAAAAAAGGAAGCAGTGTCTTGCTGGCCTGAAAAATGTTAATAGAGGTTCCAGATAGGCTCAATTTATTTCCAGAAAATACTTCATATGCTAAGAGACCAGATTTTAGCATGTTTTCAGTTACTTGGGGAGAAACTACTCCATAAATTAAAATCATTACTTTTGTCACTGATGCTATTGTTGGTGTCCTTATGGCAAAGCTGAAAGTATGTAAAATAGTAAACTATATTCAAGAGAAAACTTGAATCTAATTTAGGGACATCAGAGAGGAAACTTTCTTAGAAGAAGACTACCAATTAGGAGCATTTTCCTTTTCCTCCCTTCCCCATCTCCAACCAATGCAAGTCATAGTGAAACCATTCGTCCAGATAGACAAATCAGAGCATGTATTTACCTTGAATGCTTTTGGACCTATGCCTGAAGAAGTGATATTATTTTTGCTCAGATCAAGCCTTTCCAAGTTTGGTAATCCATTAAATGCTTCATCTGGGATGGAGGCGATGGAATTGCCTAGGACACACAGCGGTTATGTTTTAGGCATGTGTGCATATACATACATGTACACACATGTATGGGCATGTGTGCATAGATATCAAGAGAGCTTTGTCTGGAGGAGAAAGCAATACTCAGAACAAGGACAGAATATATATTATACAACCAAAGCATGTTCAGAAAAGTAACAGGCTGGAAATAAATGGTTTAACATAGTTGACATTTTCTTCAAGCTGTAAGTATATCATGGTTTAGATGAAGATGCTTAACAGAGCCAGAATGTGGTCTGCTGGAGAGTACTGGTAACATTGTACATTTACAAGAAAGGTGTGGAAGGTTACACAGAAACTGATTTTTATTCTTCATATTTTCCCATAGCCATTTTCTTGGACTAGAAACATGCCTCTGTTTTTGTCCATGAATGCTCATGCAAATCACTCACCTCCTCTGAGCCTGTCTCCATCTCTGCATAAGAAGCTTGGGGAGATCATCTCCCAGACTCTCTCAGATCTAATGTTATGCCTCTATGGCTTCAATCTGCAAAGGTTCCTGTATGCTTTAATTTTATGGGTTTTTGTTTTAACATTTAGTTAAGTTCAGTAGTCGATTTTTAAACCCAGAAAGTGAGCATACCAGTAGTACATACCATAAAAGTCACATGGTGACCTTCTTATAAAACCATAACAGTATAGCTCAGTGTGGGTCATTTATCTTTTCCAAGACTTTAGACTTTCACAAATTTGGTTTTCTTAGGGCAGAGCATACCTGATGTACAGGCCACAGGAGGAAGGGACTTTGCTGAGCATGAGAGGAGTTCCTTAGGTGATGATATGAAAGTAGGATGAAATCCTTTGTCAGAGAGGCCATGGAAGCTTCTATTATGTTTGACACTGGCAGTGCGCTGTCACAGATGGCCATCCCTGCACAAATGTGTTGACCTTTTCAGCTCTCCTCACCCCAGCATCTCCAGGGCCACCCCTGGTATGGGGGCCTCATTACCCAGATGAATGCTCCTGCTGCTCCCAGCACCCAAAGTGTCCCCACCAGCCAGCCTCTCACACCTGGTCCTGCTGTTCTTCCACTCAGAGCCCTCCCTAGTGGTCCTATGGAAACATGGGAAAAAGGTCTAGATGACCACATTCCCACTAGAATGTCAAAAATGAGGGGAAAAAACAACTGACAGTACCAAGTGCTGGCAGGCTGCAGAGAGGCAGGAGCTCCCCAGCACGCAGGTGGGAAAGGAACAGCCACCTTAGAGAGCTGTCGGGCATTTTCTTATAAACTTAAACATGTATTTACCATATCCGCAGTCCCACTCCTGGGCATTGCCCTAGAGAAATGAACACTTAGGTCCACACAAACATCTGTACGTGGTTGTTTGTAGCAACTTTACACATAATCACCCGAAACTGGAAACAACTCAGATGAAACCTTGCCCCATCCACATAATGGAACACTACTTGGCAGAAGAGAGGAATGAACTACTGATACACAAAACAAAATGGGTGGCTTTCAAAAACATTGGAAGCCAGACTGAAAGGGCTATGTATTGTATGATTCCATTTATGTGGCACTCTGGGCTGTAGAGACAGAAAACAGATCAGTGTTCTGTGGTGGCCAGTGACTGGTGGAGGGGGAAACAAGGAATTTTGGGGAGTGATAGAATGTCCTATAGCTCAGTTTTGGTGGTGGTTACATGACTGTGTGTTTGTCAAAACTCAGAACTATATACTAAAAATAAGTTTTACTACATATAAATTATACCTCATTAAAGCTGATTTTTAAGAAACATCAGTAGGAAATCATCATTTGATTTGGAGGAGTTTGCTTTATACCTAACTGCTATTCTGCAGTAAAGAGCTATCTCTTCTGCAAAGTTTATATATTTGAAGATTATGAAATTAGTCTATTCAGGATCAATTTTTAGGATGAAATTAAAATACAATCTTCATAGACCAATGAGAATCGTTCACTTTTTTTTTTTTTTTTTAAGAGACAGGATCTCTCTCTGTTGCCTAGACTGGTCTCAAACTAGGCTGAAGCCATTCCCCCACCTCAGCCTCCCGAGTAGCTGGGACTACAAGTGTATACAACTGCACGTGGCTAAGAGTCATTTACTTTTTTTTTTTCTTTGAGATAGAGTCTCACTCAAGTGCCCCGGCTAGAAAACAGTGGCTTAATCTCAGCTCACTGCAACCTCCGCCTCCTGGATTCAAACGATTCTCCTGCTTCAGCCTTCTGAGTAGCTGGAATTATAGGTGTGCCCCACCACGTCCGCCTAATTTTTGTATTTTTGGTAGAGATGGGGTTTCACCATATTGTCCAGGCTGGTCTCGAACCCCTGACCTCAGGTGATCTGGCCACCTCAGCCTCTCAAAGTGCTGATATTACAGGCGTGAGCCACTGTGCCCAGCTGCTAAGAGTCATTTACTTTTAAAGCACAAAATAAAGCAGAAGTCAACATCTCTTACCAGTGAGCTCCAGACTTGTTATCTGTGGTGCTGTCAGCGGTGGTATCTGGGTAAGCATGGCGTTGATGCAGCTGATGGTCCTGTAGGACAGAGAGCACCCGCTTGGCAGGCGCAGTGTGCCTCTGGGAGGAGCAGGAAGCGGGGATCGAGAGGGCATTCGGAACATATCTCCTCTTACCGGGTCCTCCTCGTCCTCCTCATCCTCCTCACCCTCCTCACCCTCCTCCTCCTCATCCTCATCCTCCTCCTCCCTTCCTTGGCGTTGTTGCTGGTGTGCCAGCCTCCTCTCCTCTCCAGGCCTCTGCTTTCTGTCTCCTCCTCTGCTGTCCCCCTCACTGTAAAGTTGCCCCTGATTTCTAGATTCAGGGGTCTCTCTCTTTTGCTCTGTATCTTCTTCTTTCACTTCTTCATCCTCCTCAGATTGAAGTGCTTCTTTTCTTACTATTTGGTCCATTCCCACCTGAGGAGGTGGCAGTTGCTTATGAAGTAAATTGGTAGGTTCTCTTTGTTCTGAAGAATCACCAGAAAATTCATTTCTATCATTTAATGCTATACCACTGAGTAGAGAATAGGAGACTAATGACCACGCAAGGATGAGGTAGCAGAGATAAGTTGATGATATTAATAAAAGAAAAAATCATAATGAAAATGAGGTTAGTAAATATTATTCCCTCCAAGTATTTGAGTGCAACTTAAAGATGAAATGCACCTTGAAATTTTTGCTTAAAAAGTTTTAATAGACACTTTATTTCTATTTTGTAAGATCTGTTACAGACATTTTATTCACCTGTGGGCCTTAATACTAATTTTTATATTAAATAACTTAATGCTTATTTTTGCTAACATATGCTACCTGGTGACTAAGGAGGGAATAATATTGCCACATGAGGCAAAATGGTAAGCAATCCTGTTGTGAGATTGTGTTATAATCAGATGTGATACCTTTATAATAGATACTGTTCTGTTCACTGGAGCTATTGCTAATGTGAGAATTTGAAGACTGTTTACCAGACATTAAAAAAGTGGAACAGGTGTATATTTTACTTGCTTATAGCAGTGAACCCAACTTTTGTTTATAGATTTGTCATTATTTTTGTCCATGGCATCATAATGTCATCCTCTGAAATTCAGAATTATAGAGAGAAAGTTTTCTGCCTTCTCTCTCCAAGACTCGATACTTAAATCATCTTTACTACCTGAGACTTACAAATGACATTCTGGACTTAAGTGATGTTGCTTTAACTTAGACATATGCACAGGAGTGCTGTTTATACTTCCAGGATGGTGGGAGTAGAATAAATGATAGTAGACAGTTAATCTACATTTATATTTAGCTGTAAAATCTTTGGCAGAAAGTGGGGAAGACAAGACAAAGACTAGATTCAAATTCACTCTCTGGGTAAACAGTTCTAGGAAGAACTGATTTCACAGTGCATAATATCTTTTCCCCCCCGAGACAGAGTCTTGCTCTGTCGCCTAGGCTGGAATGCAGTGGCATGATCTCGGCTCACTGCACCCTCCGCCTCCCTGGTTCAAGCGATTCTTCTGCCTCAGCCTCCCAAGTAGCTGGGATTACAGGCACCCCGCCACCATGCCAGGCTAATTTTTCTATTTTTAGTAGAGATGGGGTTTCACCGTGTTGACCAGGCTGGTCTCGAACACCTGACCTTGTGATCCTCCCGCCTCAGCCTCCCAAAGTGCTGGGATTACAGGTGTGACCTACCGTGTCCAGCCAGAGTGCATACATTTTCTTCCATCAAGATTTAAAAATTTACTTAATCATCTGCCTACCTTTATTTAACACTATATATAAACTACTCCCAAAAAGAACTCAGGAAATATAATTATTTGGAGAAATTACTTGAGATATCAATTCAGTATGTATTATAAAGTCTGTGAATTATTTTTTCACATCTCTAGCAAAACATGCAGAAGAAGAATAGGAAAAAGTTAGTAAAAGGAAACTAAAGCTATCATATTGAAACATTTAAAATCCTTCCTGTATATCCAAGTTTATTTTTCCAAAATAACTACATTTCAAGAATACTCCAAGTCTTCTGAAAAAATTTCTTGAGAATTTGTGACTCTTACTTTGTAAACCTTGTATTTATTTCACTCCAAGGAATCCATTTCATTGAACACTTTTTTCCTAACTCTTTTTAAACATTAGTGAAATATTTGGTAGTATATAGCAAAATACAATTTCTAAATAGTCAAAAGTTTTTCCTGGCAAGGAGACTTTTGTGGACACCTACCCTGTGATCATCTGTGTGTATGGGAGCAATCTACCTTGGTTATAGACAAGTCCCTATCCCTTCCCAGCCAATTATTTAACAAGTATTTATTTGCTTATTTTCATAAGGTGTTGGTTAGGCTTTTCTCAGAGGAGACTGGGCCTCCCTCCCAAGGGTTCTTCATTCAGTCAGGTATAAGCCTCATTGGAGAAGGGGTCCATGAGCAGCCAACAAAACCCGCGCTGTGATCTCCTGCACACAGAAGTGCCACATGAGAAAATCATGCTTCAGGCTACACTTCTGCATTTTCCTGGGATTATCCGAGCAGTGATGTGGGTTCCTGTGCTGCCTTTGAGTGGTTGGGTATGGCCAGAGGGTTGGGGCTTTGTTCTCTTTAGATGCAAATCACTCTTCCTTTGTTTACCCTGGCTTCAAGGTGATAAAGCCACGTTTGCGTTGGATTAAGTGGGATAATGCACATATAGACCAAAGCAGAGCCCTTAACTCAATAAGAATTCAGGATCTGTTAGTTGTAGAAATTCTGTTACCAGATCTCTAAAGCTGAGAGTCAAATGTGGAATGTAATCTCATCCAAGTTTACTGAATCTGATAGAGCTAGAACTACAAAGCCACAGTCTATTATTTATATCCCCTACCATACAGTTTTCCAGATATTTTCTATGTTAATCAGCATTTTGCCAATATTTTAAGTACTCAGATGACTAATGTATTGCAATTTTAATCTAAAATTAGTAACAACAAAAAAATGGAAGTTAAAGATTAATCACACACTGATATTTTGCTTAACTAAATCTCTGTACCAGTAGCTGAGCAGACCGGGCAGCATTCCCCTTCAGGTATAACTGTTTGGGGGCACCTCTGGGGATGGCACATGGTTTTATCACAAAGCACTCTTCCGTCTGAGCAGAGGCAGGTAGTGCAGGGCTCAGGCGACCACACAGCTTTGTTGTACATGGTTATGCCCTTTACCAAACAGTGTCCCTTCTTTCCTAGAAAAAAACAAAAGCACAAATTTAAATTTCTTATGTGATTATCAGCAACTGTGAATGGAAGTAAACACAATGTGAAGTCAAACTGCTCTAACCACACAAGAATAGAATTCTATGTGCATTCATGTATAGGGTAAAAAATGTCGTATAGACATAAGAAATGCTGAAATGCTTTTCACAAGCTCTTCTCTCAGCCCTTTCACGTAGGCTCTAAGAGTGAACTCCTCATGGTAACTTGGGGCCGAACTGTGCTTCCATTTTGTATCCATCAGGATAGATTAAATTATACAACATCAACAAACAATCCCCAAATCTCAATTATTTTTCATTTATACTTTGTGTTTAATGTGGGGACACAGGGGCTCAGCTCATCATATTCACTCAGGATTCATCTATAAGCAGGCTGTCCTGATCACTGCGGTAGTGAGAATGTGAGGTTACAAATCACACATGAGCTCTAAAAGTGTCTAATTATACTGACCAAAGCAAATTGTATGGCCACACCAGACTTCCCAAGCCGCCAGCCAATCCAGTTCCATCATGTGACCAGAGAGCTAAGCTAGCACTAATGATGAGCTCACAGCCCACCCTTGATGTGCATATGGGAACAGGTGAAACCAGACAGCATGCTTCCATGATGCTTCTCAATGAGACACTGAGCTATCTCTTTTATGGTTTATTATGCTATTGAAATATGATTCACATACTGTAATATTCACCCTTTTAAAGTGTATAATACTGTCTGGGCACGGTGGCTTATGCCTGTAATCCCAGCACTTTGGGAGGCTGAGGTAACTTGAGACCAAGAGTTTGAGACCAGCCTGGGCAACATGGTGAAACCCCATCTCCTCTAAAAATACAAAAATTAGCCGAGTGTGGTGGCACATGGCTGAAGTCCCAGCTACTCAGAAAGCTGAGGCATGAGAATCGCTTGAACCCAGGAGGTGGAGGTTGCAGTGAGCCAAGATCGTTCCACTGCACTCCAGCCTGGGCGACAGAGCAAGACTGTCTCTAAATAAATAAATAAATAAACAAAGTGCACGATGCAGTGCATATATTCATTTCCCTACATACAAGATTGTAGATATGTGGATAAGTGTATCAGCTAAGCAGGCCATTAGAAAGCTGAGGAGAATATTAGAGGGGATGTTTTTCTTCCAACCCTGGTGTCATTCCAGATAACTTTCCTCCATCTGAGCCACTGCCCCAAGTTCCACCCCCAAATGAGCCTCTCACATTAGTCCCCTCCTTTCCCTGACCACTAACTCAGCCCAATTCAGGCCCTACCCATCTCTCATTTGGATACTTGCAATAGGCTAATCCCACCTACCCAATTCCTCCTCTGAACAAAAATACACAGATGAGTTTCTTCCAGGTTATCAAAAGCACTACACCCTATGAAGATTTCCATGGCCTTTTTTTTGCAGAAATGGAAAAGCTGATCCTTAAATTCATGTGGAACTATGGGGGATCCCAAATAACCAAAGCAATCTTGAGAAAAAAGAACAAAGTTGGAGATCTCACACTTCCAGATTTCAAAAAGCTCACTATAAAGATTCGATAATCAGCTTTTGGCAGTGTGATAGTAATATAAGGATAGACGTATAGGCCAATGGGACATTGAAAGTCAGACATACATCTATGAACAATTGATCTTCAAGAAGGGCGTCAAGACCATTCAGTGGAGGAAAGAACAATCTTCAACAACTGGTGCTGGGACAACACCAGTAAGAGAATGAAGCTGAATTCCTAACTTTCACCAAATACAAACATTAGCTCAGAATGGATCAAAGACCTAATATATCTTATATTTAGACCTTTGCTCTAAATATAAGAGCTAAGGCTACAACACTCTTAGAAAAATCCATAGGGGAAAATCTTTATGACCTTATATTTGGCAGTGGATTCTTAGATATGACACCTAAAGAAAAAGATTAATTAGACTTTATCAAAATTAAAAATTTGGTGCATCAAAGGACATTGTTAAGAAAGTGAAAGGATGGTGTACACAATGGGAGAGAATATGTGAAATTATATATCTGATAAGGTCCTGATATCCAGAATATTCATAAAGAACTCTTACAACTCAACTACAGAAAGGCAATGCAATTAAAAAATGGGCAAAACTTGCCCAATACAGTGGCTCTCGCCTGTAATTCCAGCACTTTGGGAGGCCAAGGAGGGAAGATTTCTTGGGGCCAGGAATTTGAGACCGGCCTGGACAACATAATGGGATGCTGTCTCTACAAAAAGAGTTAAAAAGTTAGCCAGTGTGATGGTGCATTCTTGTAGTCCCAGCTACTTGGGAGGCTGAGGCAGAGCATCACTGAAGCCCAGAAGTTCAAGACTGCAGTGAGCTATGATTGTACCACTGTATTCCAGCCTGGGCAGCAGAGCAAGACCCCATCTCTTAAAAGAAGAAAGAAATAGGCATAGGGGTTGAATAGATATTTCTCCAAGGAAGATATGCAGATAGACAACATGCACATAAAAATATGCTTAACATCATTAGTTGTTAGGGAAATGCAAATCAAAAGCACAATGAGATACTACTTCATACAAGAACAGCTATAATTAAAAATAAATAACAATTGTTGGCAGGAATGTAGAGAAACTAGAGTCCTCTTCCATTGCTGGTGGGTATATAACAGCATAGCCACTTTGGAAAACATTTGGCAGTTCATCAATAAATTAAATATAGAATTACCAAATGGCCCAACAGTTCCCCTCCTAAGTATATACCCAAAAGAATTGAAAACAGGTGTTGAAAGAAAACTTATATTAATGTTCATAGCTGTGTTATTCATGATAGCCAAAAGCTGGAAATAGCCCAGATGTTCATCAACTGGTAAACAATATGGATAAACAAATATGGTATAGCTGTACAATGGAATATTATTCAGCCATAAAAAGGAATGAAGTTCTGATACAGGCTAATCACAGATGAACTTTAAAAACATTATATTAAGTAAAGATGTCAGATACACAAGGCCACATATTATGTGATTCCATTTACATGAAACTTCCAGAATAGGCAAATTCATAGAGACAGAGAGAACAGATTAGTGGTTGCCAAGGGCTGGGAGTGGGGAGAAATGAGGAGTTTAGTTACAGAGTTTCCTTTTGGTGGGACGAAAATGTGCAGAAACAAGATAGTGGTGATGGTTGCACAATATTGTGAATGTACTAAATGCTATTGAATTGTACACTTTAAAATGGATGAAATGGTAAATTTTGTGTTATGTGTGAGGATACAATTAAAAAGTACTGTAAGATCACTGGAAAATATTTTCGGACAATTTGGAAATAGTATATATCTTCTGTATTTTTATGCATACCACCATTTAGTACATATAAAAACATTTTTTTAAACAAGTTTGCGATCACATTATGAATACTTCTTTTTCGGCCTTTTCGTTTTCCATTATTATAGCTTAGCTATCTTTCCACTTTAAAAAAATTGACCTCATCATTCTTTAGCAGTTATGAGTACATTATTATTACAATTTTTTTAAGTTGATTTCTCTTCCTTTCTTTTCCCAATCATGTTGTAAGTGTGGCCTAAATTGCCTATTTTCAGGATAATTGTATATTATTTCTGTTAAATTCATGGAAATAATTAATGAAGAAGCATTTGGCTGTATTGAGACAATATATGAAATACTGGCCACAGAACATTATATGGTGATATTTTCTGTTATTCTTTTGAAAGTTTTATTTAATGGTAATATGTCTATAATATACTTTTTCCTTCCAAATTTGGAAAAATGTAAACCATTTAATACTAGTTTTTAAAAATGCCTAATTGAAATCTTTGGCAGAATTTTTAGTCTTTTAAATCTTTAAAAAGTCAGTGGTTTAACCTATATAAAATGAATTCAGTGGCTTTAATTCTATTTGTGGTTGAAAATTTTTGGTTGAAAATATGTAATAGCCATATGTTCACAGAATCATCTGAATAATTTATTTCTGTATTCTAGATGATCTATTGTTATAAATGGAAAGGTAGTTTATAAATGTTTATGTATATTATCTATGTTAGGATTACAACTATTTAAAATATATGCATAGTAAACATACTGGAAAGAAACCACAATAACTATGATTTTGTAAATATAGTGGTAGGATAAGTAATTTTTGTCTAATAATTATAAATATGTTCCTTAAGTTGTTTTTGGGTTTTTTGGGTTTTTTTTGTTTTGTTTTGTTTTTAATCTCGAGATGGAGTCTTGCTCTGTCGCCCAGGCTGGAGTGCAGTGGCGTGATCTCTGCTCACTGCAACCTCCACCTCCCAGGTTCGAGCAATTCTCGTGCCTCAGCCTCCCGAGTAGCTGGGATCACAGGCACATGCCACCATACCCGGCTAATATTTTGTATTTTTAGTAGAGACGGGGTTTTTTCAACATGTTGGCCAGGCTGGTCGTAAACTCCTGACCGCATGATCTGCCCACCTCGGCCTCCCAAAGTGCTGGGATTACAGGTGTGAGCCACCGCACATGGCCCTATTTTTTAAATTATTTTAAAATGTATGTTTGTAGATTAAACCAAAAAGTAATATAATAATCTGGGTTTTTCTTTAGAAAATTATCTTCATGGAGATGTTCTCCCTCTCTCCCTTTCTCCTCTTTCCCCATACCATCTCTCACCCTCCTCCCTCTTTCTGTCTCTCTTTCATAGTGTTCTCTTACCTGGTAACACATTATAACTTGATTCTACTCCAGGAAAACTTGAAAAGGATTCAAACTTTTCCTCCATGCTATAATCAAAGTTAACAATAGGGAATCTTGCTACTGGTGTAAAAACTGTTGTTTGTGGAATTCCAAGCTGTCTGTTTGATCTGTGCTTGTGTGAGGTTGAACTTTTCCTCAACCTTCTGTGGTAGATCTTCCTCCTTTGCTTCCTAGGAATTTCTTCATTTTGTCCAAAGTCAGTTTGAAAAATGATAAGCAGAAAAAAACAAAACAAAACTGCAATCTTCATGTTTGATTTTTTTCCACCAGCCAATTTCTAGAATGAAACAATATTTCAAAGTTAGTGGTGACTAAATTTTTACCTCTGAAAATTGGGTTATATATTTGCTTGTATGCCTCAGTAGGCAAGTCTTTGAGAAATTACACTTATGATATATGGACTGTATGCTATAGTATTATTGCCAAATCATAATTTGGAATTCTTCTATCAGAATCAAAAAACTTTTTTTTTTTTTTTTTTTTAAATAGAGACGGGGTCTTGCTCCATCGCCCAGGCTGGAGTGCAGTGGTTCAGTCATGACTCACTGCAGCCTTGAACTCCTGGGCTCAAGCAGTCCTCTTGCATTGGCCTCCCAAAGTGCTGGGGTTACAGCATGAGTCACCATTCCTGGCCAGAACTTTTTTGTATCTTACCTTTATCTTTAGACCAGGAATTAGAAACCTTTTTCTATAAAGGGCCAGATAGTAAATATTTGAGGCATCATAGGCTACACCTTCTCTGTCATAACTATTCAGCTCTGTCATTGTAGCATGAAAGCAGCCACAGACAATATGTTGGGGACCAGCCTCAACACCACCCATAGGGTACCCAAAGCCCAGTGGCGACAAAGGAAGAGAAGAGACAGGTTAAGAGTTCATAAAGATGGGAGCCGGGGGGCCAGTTGCAAAATGGAGGCTGCACAAGGCCCAGAGTTCTGGTCTCCACATGATTTATTGAGTACAATCACGTAGATCTAAGAAGCAGATGTTTAGGGCGAAACAGTGAAAGGGAGGCAGTATGTCATAGGCGTAATCTATAGCAATATCGGTTTAAATGAATCTCCTTTGTGCTTAAACAGCATATCTTTAACTTATTGGAGAGTAGCTAGTAGGAGCGGGCTTAACTAGGAGCCTGTACGTCTGTCCACATTTCAATGTTTCAGAGGAGTGTCTTTCTCCTTGAGCACAGTGTTTATAGATAAGAGAGCAGGTTGCACTCAGAGCATGGGAACATAATGGCGATAAGAAGGCTTTCCTCCTCAGAGGCCTCTTGTGGCTTTCCACAACTTATTGTCCCATATTTTTATGGCCAGTTTATGCAGGCACTCCATAAGCCTTTTTCCCAACAACAATATGTAAACAAATGAGCATGGATATGTTCCAGGGAAACTCTCATTACCAGTAAAGGTGGTGGATCAGACATGGCCCCCTCTCTGGGCCCTACTGTTCTGCAGGTTTTCAAAGATTACTTGGGAGATTTCTCTCCACCTGTTTGCTAAGACTTTCTGTGACTGATGTAATCCACAACCCATTTTCCCAGCCGTTTTCTGTTTTGTGCTTTTATTCTCTAGCTTTATAATTGTCTGGGGGGAAGGGCGTGATGGTACCATATAAAAATAACAGTCAATAGCATCAGTTATAAGGAGGTAAGAGTCAGGAAGAGTAACTCTTTAATTAGCTGGTCTCAGGGTTTTTTTTTTGTTTTGTTTTGTTTTTGTTTTTGTTTTTGAGATGGAGTCTCGCTCTGTCGCCCAGGCTGGAGTGCAGTGGCGCAGTCTTGGCTCACTGCAAGCTCCGCCTCCCGGGTTCCCGCCATTCTCCTGCCTCAGCCTCTCCGCGTAGCTGGGACTACAGGCGCCCGCCATCACGTCCGGCTAATTTTTTGTATTTTTAGTAGAGACGGGGTTTCACCGTGGTCTCGATCTCCTGACCTCGTGATCCGCCCGCCTCGGCCTCCCAAAGTGCTGGGATTACAGGCGTGAGCCACCACGCCCGGCCTTGGTCTCAGGGTTAATATAGGGCTTGCACATGGTAAAGCTGAAAAACATTTAAGAAATGAATATTTAGGCACTCTTGGTACAGTAGTAGCATTATGGTCAGACAGACTGGCGCAATCCCTGTGAAGTCTGGTGGCCAGGGACAAGAGAAACCTCCACCAAGGTGTTGCAGCAGCTGTCATCAAAGGATTCACTCAGCCAATCCCTCTCAGCCTAAAGTTAGTCCTACAAAGGAAGGTTGGCAGTTTTGACTGCCTCTCAGAATTCTACAGCTGAGAAACACATACACACACACACACACACCCCCCTATACCCCTTGCTGCTTTCCTCCTGCTCCCTCCTCAGGTCCACTCACTGTCAGTGTTCCCTGAGATGAAAAGCCTTCTTTACACAGCCAGTATGGAGGAGAAACTAAAACCCCAGGGATCATAAGAACCCAGATCACAACAGATTTGCCACTGTTATCTTTTTAATGGGAATTTAAAGTATTTGGTGATTCTAGAAGGTTTAAGTAACTAACTTGCTCAGTGATGAAATTTATTTCAATTCTCACAGGCATACCTTGGTCTACTTCACCAACCAGAACAAATCTGTGATAGGAAGGAATGGTAAAACATTCAAGGTGATGTTACATACAGAGATTAATACCCTAAACTGCAAAGGAGAGACATTGAAAGATTAAGGGATAAGAAGTGGCCATAGACTGCTAACCCAGTCATCTTGTTGGAACCTTAGAAAATACCTGAGAGGCCAGGCACTGTGGCTCATGCCTGTAATCCCAGCCCTATAGGAGGCCAAAACCAAGGTGGGAGGATTGCTTGAGGCCAGGAGTTTAAGACCAGAGTAAGGAACAAAGCAAGACCTTGTCTCAACTAAAACATAAAACATTAGCTGGGCATGGTGGTGCATGTCTGTAGTCTTAGCTACTCAGGAGGCTGAGGCAGGAGGCTCACTTGAGCCCAGAAGTTCAAGGTTGCAGTGAGCAATGATTGCAGTACTGTACTCCAGCCTGGGTAACAGAGTGAGACTCTGTCTCAAACAAACAAACAAAAAAAACCTGAGAGACCCTGCAAGCATTTGACTCAATCTTTCTGTCTGACCATTTGACCAAAGAAAGTACAGTCATGCACCACATAATGACTTTTTTGTCAGTGACAGATTGCATATACCATGATGGTCCCCTAAGATTATAATGGAGCTGAAAATCTCTTATTGCCTAGAGATGTCACAGCATCATAGCATAACGCATTACTCACATGTTTGTGGTGATGCTGTTATAAACAAACCTACTGCACTGCTAGTCGTATAAAAATACAGCACAGGCTGGGCACGGTGGCTCAAGCCTATAATCCCAGCACTTTGGGAGGCCAAGGTGGGTGGATCACCTGAGGTCAGGAGTTTGAGACCAGCCTGCCCAACATGGTGAAACCCTGTCTCTACTGAAAATATAAAATTAGCTGGGTGTAGTGGTGCACGCCTGTAATCCCAGCAACTCGGGGGACTGAGACAGAAGAATCGCTTAAACCCGGGAGGCAGAGGTTGCACTGAGTAGATAGGACTACAGGCATGCACCACCATGCCCGGAGTGCAGAGATTCCGTCTCCAAAAACAAAAAAAAAAAGCACATACAATTATGTACAGTACATAATACTTTAATATACAACTATATTACTGGTTTACATATTTACTATAGTTTTTATCATTGTTTTAGAGTACATGCCTTCTACCTATTTTAAAAAAAAGCGTTAACTGTGCAATAGCCTGAGGTGGTTCCTTCAGGAGGTATTTCAGAAGAAGGCATTCTTATCATGAGTGTTATTACCCATGAAGACCTTCCAGTGGGACATGATGTGGAGGTGGAAGACAGTAATATTGATGATTCAGACCCGATGCAGGCCTAGACTAATGCATGTTTGTCTCAGTTTTTAACAAAAATGTTTGAAAAGTTATAAAAATAGAAAAAAGGTTATAAAATTATGCTATAAAGAAAGAAAATATTTTTGTACAACTGTACAATGTATTTGTGTTTTAAGCCAAGTGTTATTAAAAAGAATTTTTTTAAATTCTTGAAACAAATGAAGATGAAAACACAGCACACCAAAACCTATGGGATACCAGCACTTTGGGAGGCCGAGGCGGCCGGATCACGAGGTCAGGAGATCGAGACCATCCTGGCTAACACGGTGAAACCCCGTCTCTACTAAAAATACAAAAAATTAGCCGGGCGAGGTGGTGGGCGCCTGTAGTCCCAGCTACGCAGGAGGCTGAGGCAGGAGAATGGCGTGAACCCCAGGGGACGGAGCCTGCAGTGAGCCGAGATCGCGCCACTGCACTCCAGCCTGGGTGAAAGAGCGAGACTCCTTCTCAAAAAAAAAAAAAAAAAAAAAAAAAAAAAAAAAAAAAAAAAAAAACCTATGGGATACAGCAAAAGCAGTACTAAGAGGGAAGTTTACAGCAATAAACACCTACATCAACAAGTAGAAACTAACTTCATATAAACAACCTAATAATGCATTGTAAAGAACTAGAAAAGCAAGAGCAAACCAAACCCAAAATTAGTGGAAAAAAAGAAATGATAAAGATCAGAACAGAAACCAAAAAAACTATAGAAAAGATGAATGAAATGAAAAGTTTTCTGAAACGATTAAAAAAATCAAGAAGCCTTTAAACAAAGAAAAAAAAGAGAGGAATGCTATTACAGAAGAGTCAAAGTTTTTTTTAAAAATAAAAAGCATATAAAGTTAAATTATAATAAGCTAAGGCTAATTTATTATTGAAGAAATAAAACTTTTTTATAAATTTAGTAGAGTCTTAGTGTACAGTGTTTATAAAATCTACAGTAGTGTATAGTAATGTCCTAGGCCTTCATACTCACTCACTGACTCACCAGAGTGACTTCCAGTCCTCCAAGTGCCATTCATGGTAAGTACCCTATATAGTGTACCATTTTTTTAATTCTTTTAGACCATATTCTTACCATACCTTTCCTATATTTAGATATGTTTATTTTTTATTTATTTAGAGACAGGGTCTGGCTCTGCCACCCAGGCTGGAGTGCAGTGGCACCATCGCAGCTCACTGCAACCTCCACTTCCTGGGCTCAAGCCAGTCTCACACCTCAGCCTCCTGAGTAGCTGGAACTACAGGCGCATGCCACCATGCCCAGCTGATTTTTAAATTTTTTTGTAGAGACAGGATTTCACTATGTTGCCCAAGCAGGTCTCAAACTCCTGAGCTCAAGTGATTCACCCACCTCAGCCTCACAAAGTGCTAGGATTACAGGCATGAGCCCCCACACCTGGCTTTAGATATGTTTAGATACACAAATACCATTCTGTTCCAGTTGCCTACAGTTTTCAGTAGTTATGGGCTGTACAGGTTTGTAGCCTAGGAGCAATAGGCTCTACCATATAGCCTAGGCGTATAGTAGGTTGTCCCATCTAGGTTCGTGTAAGTACACTTTATGATGTACGACAACAAAATCATCTAACATCACATTTCTCAGAATGTATCCTTGTCGCTAAGTGACATATGACTGTAATTTGTTGATATCCAGATTCTTAGAAATCTGCTTCAAAACCTAAAACAAGCTATGGGAAATTCCAAGGGTATCTAAACTGAAAACCATGAGCATGAGCTCAGGGTAATGCATGCCTTCCTCAAGCCACAGTGTCTACCACCCAAATGTTTAGGAAATGCAGGGTGATCAGTGCTAAGTCTTGGCAAATATTGTGATTGTTTCTTAGTAGAAACCTGTAATGGTAGTAGCAAACATGGCTGCCATCCTGGGTCCTTGGCCTAGGTACAAATGTCACTAACTGACCTATTTTTGACATTCTGCATACAGTATATCACCTGAAGGCCAAGAAAATGAGCATGGTTTTGTGGAGATCACCTTCCCTGTATTGCCATAACAACATTCCTACTAGTTTGACAACTAGTAACCAGAGTGGCTCCATGAAGTGGAATGATACTCTAGGAAGCGACCATCATGTAACTTCAGACTTTTGGAGAGTCTGTGAAGTTACATCATGGTTGCTTCCTAGAGAATCATTCAGCCATTACACCAGTATTATGACAAAACTTACCAAATCTGACTCCCAGCCAACATGGAGTAATAGGGACCACGTATACCTTCCCACCTAAAACAACTTAAAAATAGAACAATATATATGAAGCATTTTCCAAACATTAAACAAAGAGCAGTCCAGGCCAGTGATCCCTGAAAGGGGATGCAAATCAAATGCCCGGAGAGACCTGTGATTGACCTGCTTACTCCCTTCAGGGAGTTGCAGGGAGGGGAACACAGGCAGAGTCCAGCAGTCTCCATGAGTTGAAAAGATACAGCTGGAAATCTGAGGACACCAAAGAGACTAGTGTTCCTAGGGCAGAGTACAGAGAGGTGAGAGCTAACCCAGAGAAACCCTTCCAGAGATGTGAAGTCTTCCACTGAGTACTGGATAGCACATGTACGTAAGTAAACTATTAATACTTGAGACTGGGAAAATAACCTAAAGGACAAAGGGGGGAAAAAAAAAAACAGGTCTCTGGAGCTTAAAAAAGACCAGGAAGAGTTTGTGTTCCACCAGTCAGAGTGGAAAACCTTACAATTCACAGGGCATCTGGTAGAGTACTCAGAAGAGCATTAGCTCAGTAGAGGAAAATAATTAGCCCTAGGCTAAAGGCTGCTGTGATCCCATTTAATAAAGCTTAAAAGCAAGCCTTTCTGAAAGAATTAAACGGTGTACAATAACTTGACAGTGTCTCAGAGAACCCAACAAATGTTTTAGGATCCAATGTAAATTTACCAGGTACATAAACAGGAAAAGTTGACCCATAATGGGAAAAATCAGTTTATTGAAACCAATTCAGAGATGACAGTGCTGATATACTAATTAAGTAGGTGTTTAAAGATCATTATACCTATATTCTATATGTTCAAGAAGTTAGAGGAAAGATTAACCATGTAATGTAGAAACATAGAAGATATTTTTTAAAAACCCAAAGCAAACTTTTAAAGATGAAAACTACAATGTGAGAGAAAAATACGTGACAAGGGATGAATAGCAGATTAGACATTACCAAAAATAATTGGTGAACTTGTTTTCAAAAACTGCAAAAAGAAATAGACAAATCCACAATTATCTTCCAAAATTTCAACACTTCAATCCCAAATATTAGTTTCAAAAATAGCAGACAGATTACAAATTAAAATGAGATGCCTCTACATACCTATTAAATGTCTAAAACCCAAAACACTGACAACACCCAGTGCTGGTGAGTGTGTGGAGCAACTGTAAGTCTCATTCAGTGCTGGTGGGAATGCAAAATGGTACAGCCACTTTGGAAGACACTTTGGCAGTTCTTATAAAACTTAACATACTCTTGCCATACAACCCAGCAATCGTGCCCCTTGGTATTTACCCAAATAAGATGAAAATCTGTGTCCACACAAAAACCTGCACACAGATATGTATAGCAGCTTTATTCATAATTGCCAAAACTTAGAAGCAACCAACATGTTCTTCAATAGGTGAATGGAAAAAAAACTATGGTATATTCAGACAATGGAATATTATTCAACACCAAAAAGAAATGAGCCATCAAGCCATGAAAAAACATGGAGGAACCTTAAATGCATATAATATATAACTAAATGAAATAAGCCAACCTGAGATGGCATATGTATGATTTCAACTCTATGACATTCTAGAAAGGGCAAAACTATGCAAGCTGTAAAAGAATAGTGGATTTGGGGTGGGGAGGGATGAATAGGTGGAACACAGAGGATTCTTAGGGCAGTGAAACTCTTCTGATACAGTATAGTCAGCCCTTTATATTACAGGTCCTGCATCTGTGGATTCAACCAACCATGAGCGAAAAATGTAGTTTGGCCTATGTAGCATTTGTGCTGAACATATGCAGACTTTTTTATTCTTGTCATTGTCCCCTAAATGATACAGTATAACAACTACTTACATAGCCTATACAGTGTATTAGGTGTAAGTAATCTAGAGATTATTTAAAGTATACAGGAGGATATGTGTGTATTATATGCAAATACTACACCGTTTTATATAAGGAACTTGAGCAGCCCCAGATTTTGGTGTCCTTGAGGGATCCTGGAACCAGTCCCCCAAGGATACCAAGGGACGACAGTACTATAAAGGTGGGTACATGTCATTAAAAATTTGTCAAAACCCAAGAATACAGAGTAACAAGAGTGAACCCTAATGTAAACTATGGACATTGGGTGATAATGATATGTCAGCATAGATTTATCCATGGTGTGAGATTTTTTTTTTTTTTTTTGAGACGGAGTCTCGCTGTGTCACCCAAGTACCCAGGCTGGAGTGCAGTGGCGCGATCTCGGCTCACTGCAAGCTCCACCTCCCGGAGTCACGCCATTCTCCTGCCTCAGCCTCTCCGAGTAGCTGGGACTACAGGCGCCCGCCACCACGCCCGGCTAATTTTTTGTATTTTTAGTAGAGACAGGGTTTCACCGTGGTCTCGATCTCCTGACCTCGTGATCCACCTGCCTTGGCCTCCCAAAGTGCTGGGATTACAAGCGTGAGCCACCGCACCCGGCCATGGTGTGAGATTTTGATAGTGGGGGAAAAACACATATGAGAACTCTGTACTTTCCACTCAGTTTGCTCTGAATCTAAAACTGCTCTGAAAAAAGTCTGTTAAAAAAATTAGTAGTCATTTTATGCCAATAAAAAGTAATTAATATTTTTTAATTAGTAGACAGAGAATATCAATAAGGATTTTAAAGACTTTAATACTATTAACCTATTTGTCCAAATTGTCCTAATAATTTGCCTTGTTTGTCCTAATGATTGTAGATATGTACAAATTTAGTCGTTATATCTTTCTGGTGCATTTATCATTAGGTAGATACTTTCAGTGTCTCTGGGAGTGCTTTTGCTGTAAGATCTACTTTGTCTAATATTAATGTAGCTGCATTTTTTTTTCTTTTTTGACTTTTTAGATTCAGGAGGGTTGTATGCAGGTTTGTTAACTGAGTATATTGTGTGGTACTGAAGTTTGGGATATGAATGATCCCATCACCCAGGTACTGAGCATAGTACCCAACAGTTTTTCAATCCTTGTTCTTCTCCCTGCCTTCCTCCCGTGTCTATTGTTGCCATCTTTATTTCCATGAGTACCCAATGTTTAGCTCCTACTTATAAGGGAGAACATGTGGTCTTTGGTTTTCTGCTCTTGCATGTAGTTGCTTTCTTTTGGTTAATGTCTGCCTTTCTATATTTTTATATTTTCAGTATACTTCATATTAGTGGCATATTGTGGAGTTTTTTAATGCAGTTTAACAAATTTTGTCTTTAAATTGGAACATTTAGGCTGTTTATATTTAATGTAAAATTTAATATATTTGAGTTGAAATATACTTTCTTTTTGCTTTTTATTTGTCCTACATGTTCTATGTTCCTTTTTCTGTTTTCTTTCTTTTTAATTGGTTGCTTGGTTTTTATGATTTTATGATTTCATTAGTAATTATACACTTTTTACCATTCTCTTCTTTGTAGAGATTACCACATACATCCTTGACTTATCAAAGTCTTAATATAAATTAGTACCTTTACCTCTTCCTGGACAATACAAGAACCAGGATGAACTTCAACTCCATTTACCCTATCCCAGTATATATTCTGTTTCAGTTCTGTGTTTTAATTATATATGTATTTTTAAACCCTCAAAAGATTATTTTTATTTTGTCAAAGTTTATTTAAATCAGATTTTTCATCCTCATCACTATTAACGTTTTGCGCCAGATAATTCTTTTTTTGTGGGGAGATGCCCTGTATATTATAGGCTATTTATCAGCAATCCATGGCCTCTACTCACTAGATGCCATTAGTACCTTCCTCCTAGTTGTGACAACCAAAAATGTTTCCAGGCATTACCAAATGTAACCTGCCCCTCAGTTGAGAACCACTTGTTTAGATTTACCTAAACATTTATCATTTTATTTTCCTTCGTTCCTTCCTATATCTCCATTCTTCTATTAGGATTATTTTCTTCTTGACTGAAGAACACCTTCTAGTAATTCCTTTTGTGCAGATGTGTTGATCAGTTCTTTTTGTTTACCTGAAAGGATGTATTTGTTAGATATACATTCTGGGGTTGACAAGTGTTTTCTTTCAGCGTTTTGAAGATACAGTTGATTTTTTCCCCCCACACTTTCATTTGCTTCCTAGCTTCCAGTATTTTATTGTTGCCTTCTTCCCACCTACTTTTTCTTTTTTTATTTAATTTTAATTTTAATTTTTTTTTTTTTTTTTTGAGATGAGGTCTCACTATGTTGCCTGGGCTGGCCTTGAACTCCCTAGGCTAAAGCGATCCACCTGGCTCAACCTTTCAAGTGGCTGGGACTACAGGCGTGAACTACCACACCCGGCTCAAAGATACAATTTCTATGTCTTCTTTTTTCCATTGTTTGTTTTGAGAAATCATCTCTCAATCTAATTTTTTCGTCTTTAAAAGTAATTTTTTTTCTCTCGCTGTTTTTAAGATGTTCTCATTGTCTTTGGTTTTCAGCTGTTTCACTCTGTGTACCAAGATATAATTTTCTTGTTTTTATCCTATTTGGCACTTCTTGAATTTGTGGCCTGATGTTGTTCATCACATTTGGAAACTTCTCAGCCCTTAACTATACAAATAGTACATTCTCTTTTCCCTTTTTTCATTCTTTCTGTAACTACAGGTACTTGCATATTGGCTTTCTCATTGTGTCTTTAATGTCACTTTCCCCTCATTTGTATTTTTTGTTTGTCTATCACTTCAATGATTCATCCTGGTTATTTTCTGAACTGATCTTCCAGTTCATTGATACTCTCTTCATCTGTGATTTATCTGCTATTAAATCTATCCATTGACTTCCTTGTTCTTTTATTGTATTTTCTAGTTTTCAAGTTTTCAGTATGTTCTTTTTGTTTCCAATTCTTTGTTAAAAATTTTAATCTCATCTTTTATTTTTTTAAACATATTAAAAATATTTGTTTTAAAGTCTGTGTCTGAAGACTAGGTTTTCTGGATCCTCTATGTGTCTATTTTGGTTGTCTCTTATTTCTTTAGGTTTTTAGCCATGTTTTGTCTCTTCATATACCTGATGACCTTTGATGGAGTGCCAGATATTGTATATGAAAATACTTGAGGATTTGCGTCTGTTTCAGGCATAAGGTTAAGTACCTTATGAATAGAATATTGAGTGATTTGAAGCTGGGCTTCACCATATCCAATTAATAATTATGCTTTGGGCTGGGTGCGGTGGCTCACGTCTGTAATCACAGCACTTTGGGAGGCCAAGGTGGGCAGATCACAAGGTCAGGAGTTCGAGAACAGCCTGGCCAATATAGTGAAACCCCGTCTCTATTAAAAATACAAAAAAAATTAGCTGGGTGTGGTGGCATGCGCCTGTAGTCCCAGATACTCAGGAGGCTGAAGCAGGAGAATCACTTGAACCCGGGAGGTGGAGGTTGCAGTGAGCCGAGATCACACCACTGCACTCCAGCCTGGGCGATAGAGCGAGACTCTGTCTCAAAAATATATATATATATATGCTTTGGGTCCACTTCACTTCTCCTACCACCCCCCACTGCTTGCTTGCCTCCATTTTGTTTGTTTGTTTGTTTCTCTCTGTCTTCCTGAGGCTGTTTTAAAGCTCTACTAATCTTCTCAACCACCTCTTCTGGAATCCAGATGCTTCTAGAAGAAAAACTGTTCTAAACCTCTCTGGGTTTCAGTCCTATCCCAAATATTGGCCCTGTTGTTTTTCTCACCCTTTCTAGTTATTCTCAGCAGGTCTAATGATCTGACTTGCCTTGTCTGCCATTATCAGAAGGAGAAGCTCCCTCAGATTCCTTTTATTTCTTGCAGAAATATATCCTCTTTTTCTCAGAGAATGTTGTAAGTTGTAAAATTTTGTGCTCTTATTAAAGATCTGAAAATATTGTTGTTTAATTGGAAACAGAATTACGGTTTCAAAATCATTCTAATCATTTTTCTTTAATACCTTATAGATATTTGTCCATTATTTCTTATATTTAGTGTTGCTGATGAGAAATTTGACTTGAATCTGATTCTCATCTCTTTGTAAGAAATTTTTTTTTCTTTCTATAGAAATTTTTTTCAAATTTTCAACATATCTTTGATATTTGGAAGTTTTACCTTGGTAAAAGAATGGAATGTACCTTGGTATAGGTTGTTATTGCTGTTTAATGTATCCTTCTTGGGATCTTTTAAACTAAAAACTTTTCTTTCCTATACAAGCTCTCTTCACTCTGTTTTCTCCCATGACTGTTCAAGGGTACATTTTCCCTCTTTAAATTCATTTCCATCTTCTGTTTGTCTGTGAAGGACTCCTCAGAGTGTCTGTCCCACCAGGAGCTCCCCTTTTTATTTCCTAGTGTAGCTGTATATTTGTGTATTTATTGGTTTTTAATATATCTTGTATTATTTCAAGGGATTTGGTGAGAGGGGAAGAGGGCACAAGGTCAGCTCAGTTTTCCCTCTTGAATCTCAGTACTTCTTTTTATAACTTCATCTGCCAGAATCATCTTCCTCTAGTCAGGTTTCACTTAGTTCATAGTCTGACTTGCCACATCACCTTTGTTCAACAAATGTCAGTCTCTAAAGTATCTTCATGCCAGCATACAAAGCTTTCTTCAGTATATATATACATTAATTGCCACAGTCATTTGAAAACCATTACTGTAGGTCATTGAAATGACCTATATTTCATAGGTCATTTCAACAACCTTTTTAACAACCTTTTGCAATCTACTTTAGTTTTAGAAAAATTAGCATGCAGCATGTAAAGAAGGACCAAATCCATTAGCTGATTGGCACCTGAAATCATAAAAGTCAATTCAGAGAGCAAAGTAGTATGTTGGAAAGGAATAACAACAACAGCAGGGGAAAGCAATATGAAAACCTGAACTGAGAGACAAAGTGAAACTAGAATTTGCTGAGTGGCAGGGCAAGTGGACTCCGATGGATATCATAAGTGCTCTGCAATGCATGAAATGTATACATTGAAATTTTCTTGCTTTAACAATTGTATGTGCAGACCCTCCATCCTGTTGTGAGGGATCAAGGCCTAGACCTCGAGGCTCTAGAGTTAAACTCTCATGAGGGTCTCAGGCATCCTGCTGTCCTGAGCCTCCTGAAAGCACTCACTTATGGGGGCATTGCCTGATTGAGTGCTTAGGAGTGAATGTGCCAGCTGTGGCCAGGCTGAGCACACCCCCTCTCCCAGGATCCTCATTCTGGAAACTACCTCTCTTTCTTTTTTTCCCCCAAATTGACTCACTTTTACTTACCCAGAAATCTAAATATATAGGCACAGAAATAAATTTACAGAGCTATTTTAATTTTGACAAAATCAGTATCTAAACAGTCTCACTACAGTGTTTAAATACATTTTAGGAAATGGTCTCTCAATACTAATTTTACTATTAATGCTTAGGCCTTCATTATTTTCATTGATATGATATACAGAATTTTGCTTTGCACTTAATATTTGCTTTCATAAACAACTTTGTAACTGAGTGTTTGCCTCCTAGAGGTAAATTTTCTGGGATTCCAATCATAGTATCATTTTTATCAAGTAATTTTTTTCCTTCTAGCACTTACTGTGTTTATCCCAACATTAAATATTATATAAACCTTAATTAACTTATTTTTCTTCATTTAAAATTTCTCACCAGTTGTCTTAAGTAAACTTTAAAAATATTAATTTAGAATTTTAAAATTCTACATGAAGTCATGAGATGTCTATTATCTCTTTTCACTTCATTCAACAGATTTAAAATGAAAAATATTTTGAATTATTTATATTCTTTTAGGACTTAAAAATTAAGAATAATATTTTCAAACCAATTTATACTTCTATTGAACACATAATTCCACCTAAACATATAAAAATAATTTAATACTAAGTATACAAGGTCTGAAATACTTGGGAAGTACATCGTGAAAAAAACAAACAGAATAATGCATACTTTGAACTTTAAAAATCTATTAGTAACGAGCTAAGTTACTCAAGAGTTAAACATATTTGCGAAATAAAATACCCAAATATTAAAACCATTCCACATGCTAAGTAGAAACTTAAATTTTAAAACTTTTTTACCTGGATATCTAAACTAAGTAGGCTTTGCTTGGTGTCATTTAAGTCTCCAGCTGAAAATGAAACAAAATCAGAGCTTTCTTTAAAAACAAAGAAAGGACAGAAGGGAATGTTGAAAAGTATTTGCTGAACTTCTTAGTAAAATCTAAAATAACTGCCTCCCTTGGGGATAAATGCCTTTCAGTTCTTTGTGCAGAAAATCAGCCAAGAAAGTAACCAGGGAAAATGGTTACCAAGGGAAATATTTTTTTTAATCATAAGAAAAGTAGAAAACAGCAGTGGGTGTGGGGGAAGAGCATTTTGTTTGTAGGCTGAAAAGGCAGAGTTGGAAACATAAAAATGAGCTTTATTAAGAAATCTGTGGTTTTCATAGACTATTCGCATTAAAAATGTTAAAGTTTATACTAGCCAGCATGATGTCACTTGAGCTTTATCAGATTATAGGGATGGTATTCTCATCAGCTAAAGGCTGTGTATATCTGGAATCTATTTTAAATTGGATTAATAATATTTAACTCATCTGCCCGCCCACCTCGATCTCACACACAATATTAACAAAACAACAACAACAAAAAAAATGGTTACGTATTAATGTCAGTGGAAATTATGTAACTTCTAACCATGAAATAATAGAAAATGTGAAAGGGAGCTGTGTGGCTCCTAATTACCTGTTATGCTGGCAAATTAGTTGTGTACTTTGGCCTCAGTTTCTTTATCTGCAAATGAGAAGTTAGAGACAGATAAGGATTCCAAGCACAACCCTGCTGTTTATGAGGGACCTTGAGTAAGTTACTTAAGGTTTTTGACCAAAGTTTACTCTTCTGTAAAACCAGGGTGATACCTTTCAAATTTTTCTGAAAATAAAAGAAATAACATAAATGAAGGTCCTAACTCAGTGCCTGTCCTAGACTAGGTAATTTTGGAACTATTTTTTAAATTCTTTTTTTTTTTTTTTTTGAGATGGAGTTTTTGCTCTGTTGCCCAGGCTAGAGTGCAATGTCGTGATCTCGGTTCACTGAAACCTCCGCCTCCTAGGTTCAAGGGATTCTCCTGCCTCAGCTTCCCGAGTTGGTGGGATTAAAGGTACCCGCCACCACGCCAGATTAATTTTTGCATTTTTTTTTAGTAGAGATGGGGTTTCACCATGTTGGCCAGGCTGGTCTCGAACTCTTGACCTCATGTGATCCATCCACCTCGGCCTCCCAAAGTGCTGGGATTACAGGCATGAGCCACTGCACCCAGCCTTAAATTCTTATATCGTTATTTCAGGGGTCTAAATCATTTGGCAAATAGGAGCTAAATATTTGTTTAAATGATGTGGTTAGACTGAATCAGGATTTGTAAAATGACCTAGATAGACTGAATCAAGATAAGGGACTAAATACATAAGCCACTCAACTTCCTAAAAATAAGGAA
Organism: Nomascus leucogenys; assembly: GCF_006542625.1. Taxonomy (NCBI): domain Eukaryota; kingdom Metazoa; phylum Chordata; class Mammalia; order Primates; family Hylobatidae; genus Nomascus; species Nomascus leucogenys. Next base: position 41,656,821 of record NC_044381.1, on the reverse strand, counting down.
AATGATATTTATTTTTAAAAATGTAAAACTGGCTGAGTGCAGTGGCTCACACCGGTAATCCCAGCACTTTGGGAGGCTGAGACAGGTGGATCACCTGAGGTTAGGAGTTTGAGATCAGCCTGGCCAACATGTGAAACCCCGTCTCTACTAACAGTACAAAAATTAGCCGAGCATGGTGGCACATGCCTGTAGTCCCAGCTACTCAGGAGGCTGAGGTAGGAGAATCACTTGAACCCAGGAGGCGGAGGTTGCAGTGAGCCAAGATTGCGCCATTGCACTCCAGCCTGGGCGACAGAGCGAGACTACATCTCAAAAAAAAAAAAAAGAAAAGAAAAGAAAAGAAAAAGATGAGTATAAATGAGCAAATACCATTAAACAGGCAGTTCATAGAAGAGGAAATGTCAGTGGTCAATAAAACAGAAGAAGAAGATTTCTCAACCTCAGTAACAATCAAGAAAAGTAAATTAAAACAGGAAGGTTATTTTTTCACTACCATAGTGAGATGTTGCTGACAAAACTTTGGGGGTAGAAAAATTACCCAAATAATGTCAATGCTCAATCAAGCTTGAAGACCACTGCTAATCAAAAATCATGGCCTGATTTGAAATACGTACATTGTTTTTTGGGGGAAAAAAATGTTGATGATATGCTGTGTTGGCCAGTGTGTAGGGAAAACAGAAACTCTCCTCTTCCTTGAGGACAGCTGAATAGTCGCTGTACTGTCTGTCCTAGCATTTCACCTCTAGGAAACCATTGTAGAAACACCTCTTTCTGTACAAAAGTGTGCCTTCAAGGAAGTACTCTGAAGTACTGTAACCATGGATTAAAAAAAAAAGTTAACCCGGTTGTGTATAGATAGAGAACAATGTAGGCTTACCATAAAGCTATTTGGAGAAACAGAAGTAACTCCATTAATACCACCATGCATAGTTGTCCAAGCTATACCAGGAATAAAGAGATTTTCAAAACTGTACATGTATTATGATCTTACCTTCTTTTGATGTATGTAATTTAGCATTTTACTAGAGAACAAATTGGAAGGAACAAACAACAAAATATTAACAGTAATTATAGGGAGACTTTTACTATGTTCTTTTATATTTTTGTCATGTTTTGAGCTTTGTATAATCAGAAAAGGATAACTTTTAAAAAGAATACAAACAATCAAAAAAAGAAGTAACTCTTAAAGTAACAGCACTGAGGAATACCAGTAATTACCATGATGAAATTGAGAAAGTTGCAGAAAACCAAATTTTATAATTTCTGAGGTTCCTGCTCTAAAATTTTATGGTTTAATGGACTGTTACATGAGTCCTTTTGCAAAAACTATTTTAACCACACTAGTATATGGAAAATGCTGGTATTATGGTTTCTCCTACCCCCTTTATTATTGCAGACATGATTATGTCCCAAAACGTGGTTCTGACAACACTCTGCAGGAATGTGGTATTGGTCACCAAACAACATGAGCAGAGTGAGCATTACCCGTGCCACAGGGCCATCTGCCTATGAAGATTTAGACTCTAGGACATTTATTTCAGGTGATATTTGTAAGTAAAATCACCTTTTCAGTATTTTCCCTGATGGTCTAGAGTACCAATAAATTGAGGTTTTTTTTAAGGACGAATTGTCTACCATATGACAACGTTGTAGATATTAATACCCAAATAAAGGTAAATTTTGGAAATTTTAAGTAGGGCCATACTCAGAAATTAGTTTTACCTTGTTCAGCCCAAATAAGGAGGCTTAAAGCTGTGCCTACAACCCCTGCCCACGCACCGAATAATAGGTACAATGTTCCAGTATCTTTATGGTTAGTTGAGAATAGTCAACCGTTGGCAAACATAAGTGGAGTAGGGCAAGGTAAAATGGCTGAGTAAAGCATTAGACTGTAAATCTAAGGACAGAAGCTAAACCTCTTTTTACCAGCCCTGAGGTGACTTTCATGTTGAATTGCAAATTCAAAGAAGCAGCCTCATGCCAGCCTTCTCCTGCCACTGCCTGTGGGAGAAGTAGATTGAAGCCAGTTGATTAGGGTATTTAGCTGTTAACTAAATTTTTATGGGTTTGAGTCCCATTTATCTAGTAAGGGCTCAGCTTAATTAAAGTGATTGATTTGCATTCAGTTGATGCAGAGTAGAGTTTTACAGTCCTTGAGTTTGCAGAAATTAAGTATAGCCTGCTTACTAAGGGCTTTGAAGGCTCTTGGTCTTGTTTAACCTAAATTTCTAGAAGATAAGCAGGGTTAGTGGGGAGACTGGTAGGAGGAAGATGGAGAGGATGCTAAGTGAGGGGAGGAGTAGTATGGACTTTGTTCTAGGACTGACCCCTTGGCCCATAGTTCAAATGCCTTTTAAGCTATACTAAAGTGTGACAGTTGCTTCATTTACTTTAGCTGAACTTACTTTCCCAATGGAATATTACATTTAAGTGGAGTAGTGATATATAAGTATCCCACAACTCATTCAACCATTCCCCTATTGATGGACATTTGGGTTGTTTCCCCTTTCCCCCCTCAAATAGAATGGGCTTTTTGAGTTTGGGTATGCATTTCCAGGTTGCTTTCCAAAAAGGTTGTAGTAAATAATGTATACTTTCACCAGAAATATATAAAATGCCCATTTCCCTGCCACTTTATTTTTTAGTTTTCACATTTTTGAATGGGTAATACATATAAGTGGCATAAATTTTTAAAGTGCACAGTTAAAATTTCAGTTTTCTATATCCAGTACTGATAGATTGATACCAACCTTCCCATTGAAGTAAGGAAGAACTGAGATCAGACGGGCGCGGTGCCTCATGCCTGTAATCCCTGTACTTTGGGAGGCCGAAGCTGGCGGATCATTAGGTCAGGAGATTGAGACCATTCTGGCTAACATGGTGAAACCCTGTCTCTACTAAAAATACAAAAAACTTAGGCAAGGTGGCATGCGCCAGTAGTCCCAGCTACTTGGGAGGCTGAGGCAGGAGAATCCCTTGAACCCAGGAGGCAAAGGTTGCAGTGAGCTGAGATCGTGCCACTGCACTCCAGCCTGGGTGACAGAGTGAGACTCTGTCTCAAAAAAAAAAAAAGAAATGAGATCAAATATAAAAACATCTTAAAATCATCAACGAAGGCTGGGGGCAGTGGCTCATGCCTGTAATCCCAGCACTCTGGGAGGCCGAGGCGGGCGGATCACAAGGTCAGGAGTCCAAGACCAGCCTCGCCAACATAGTGAAACCCCGTCTCTACTAAAAATACAAAAATTAGCCGGACATGGTGGCACGCACCTGTAGTCGCAGCTACTCGGGAGGCTGAGGCAGGAGAATCACTTGAACCTGGGAGGCGGAGGTTGTGGGGACCGAGATCACACCACTGCACTCTAGCCTGGAAAACAGAGCAAGACTCTGTCTCAAAAAGAAAAAAAAATCATCAATGAAGTGAGAACATAATGAGGAATCACTGGGCCTAGATCAGGAGATAACTGTGAGCAGGCTTTTGCCTTGCAAGTGTTTGCTAAAAATGTTAAAGAGCAAAAATATCAATAAAGTAAAAAACAAATATGAAGGAGAAAAGATTTAGAAAGCCAAAAGTTGGGGATTTTTTCTTTTTTAAAAAATTTATTGGCTGGGGGTGGTGGCTCATGCCTGTAATCCCAGCACTTTGGGAGGCCGAGGTGGGTGGATCACAAGGTCAGGAGTTCGAGACCAGCCTGGCCAACATGGCGAAACCCCGTCTCTACTAAAAAAACAAAATTAGACAGGTGTGGTGGCGGGTGCCTATAGTCCCAGCTACTCAGAAGGCTGAGGCAGGACAATCACTTGAACCCAGGAGGCGGAGATTGCAGTGAGCCAAGATTGCGCCACTGCACGCCAGCCTGGGTGACAGAGCGAGACTCCATCTCAAAATAAAATAAAATAAAAATTATCAGCCCAAATACTTACCATTTATTCCTCCTGTCTAACTAAAACATTATACCCTTTGACTGATATCTCCCCATTTCCCCGTCACTAGCCTCTGGTAACCACTATTCTACTGCAACCTCCACCGCCACCCCCCTCCCCCCTCACCCACACCCCCATTCCCCCCACCCCCCTGGTTCAAGCGATTCCCCTGCCTCAGCCTCCCGAGTAGCTGGGATTACAGGCGCCTGCCACTGTGCCTGGCTAATTTGAGTTAGATTTTTTTTTAAGATTCCATATATAAGTGAGATCATGCAGTATTTGTCTTTCTGTGCCTTGCTTATTTCACTTAGCATAATGTCCTCCAGGTTCATCCATGTCATACATAACAGAATTTGCTTCCTTTCATATATACATTTTCTTTATTCATTCGCTGATGGACACTTAGGTTGATTTCATATCCTGGCTCGGGTGAATAATGCTGCAGTAAACATGGGAGTTCAGTTGTCTCTTCAACATACTGATTTTATTTCCTTTTTTGTTTTTTTTGAGATGGAGTCTTGCTCTGTCACCCAGGCTAGAGTGCAGTGGTGCAATCTTGGCTCACTGCAACCTCTGCCTCCCAAGTTCAAGTGATTCTCCTGTCTCAGCCTCATGAGTAGCTGGGATTGCAAGCGTCTGCCACCGCACCCAGCTAAATTTTGTATTTTTAGTAGAGATGGGGTTTCATTATCTTGGCCAGGCTGGTCTCAAACTCCTGACCTTGTGATCCACACACCTCAGCCTCCCAAAGTGCTGGGATTATAGGCGTGAGCCACTGCACCCAGCCTGTGATTTTATTTCCTTTGAGATTAGTGGGATTGTTTGATCATCCGGTAGTTCTACTTTTTAAATTTTTGAGGAACCTCCATACAGTATTCTATAATGGCTCCTTTCTTAAAGGGAGATGTATTCTCAAGTCCTTTGCCTATTTTCTTGATTGGATTATTTGTTTTCTTGCTATTGAGTTCCTTATATATTTTGGATTTTATCTCCTTATCAGATATATAGTTTGCAAATATTTTCTCCCATTTTGTAAGTTGTCCCTTAACTCTGTTGATCGTTTCCTTTGCTGTGTAGATATTTCTTAATTTGATGTAATCCCATTTGTCTATTTTTGCTTTTATTGCCTGTGCTTTTGGAATTATATTCAGAAAATCATTGCCTACATCAGTATCATGGAGCATTTCCCCTGTTTTCTTTTCTTTTCTTTTTTTTTTTTTTTTTTTTTTGAGGTGGAGTCTTGCTCCGTCCCCAGGCTATAGTGCAGTGGCACGATCTTGGCTCACTGCAGTCTCCACCTCCCGGGTTCAAGTAATTCCCCTGCCTCAGCCTCCCCAGTAGCTGGGACTACAGGCATGCACCACCACACCCAGCTAATTTTGTGTATTTTAGTAGAGATGGGGTTTCACCATGTTGGCCAGGATTGTCTTGATCTGACCTCATGATCCACCCACCTCGGCCTCCCAAAGCGCTGGGATTACACGCGTGAGCCACTGCGCCTGGCCCTCTATGTTTTCCTCTAGTAGTTTCATCATTTATAGATCTTACATTTAATTCATTAATCTATTTTGAGTTGATTTCTGTTTATGGTGTGAGATAAGGATCTAACTTCATTCTTTTACATGTGGGTATCCAGTTTTCTCAACACCATTTATTTATTGAAGAAACTGTTCTTGCCCCATTTTGTCTCTTGGCACTTTTGTCAAAAACCATTTCACTGTAAATGCATGGATTTATTTCTTGGCTCTCTATTCTGTTCCATTGGTCTCTGTCAGTTTTTATGCCAGTACTATACTGTTTGGATTACTATAGCTTTGTAGTATATTTTGATATCAGGTGGTATAATGCCTCCAACTTTGTTTTCTTTGATCCAGATGGCATTGGTGCCAGCCTGGTGGCTCACACCTGTAATCCAAGCACTTTGGGAGGCCAAGGCAGCTGGATCACTTGAAGTCAGGAATTCAAGACCAGCCTGGCCAACATGGTGAAACCCCATCTCTATCAAAAAATACAAAAATTAGCTGGGCATGGTGGTACGCACCTGTAGTCTCAGCTACTCAGGAGGCTGAGGCAGAAGAGCACTTGAACCTGGGAGGTGGAGGTTGCAGTGAGCAGAGATCTCACCACTGCACTCCAGCCTGGGTGACAGAGTGAAACCCTGTCTCAAAAAAAAAAAAAAAGATTGCATTAGCTATTCAGGGTCTTTTGTGATTCCTTATGAATTTTATGATCGTTTTTCTGTTTCTGTTAGGAATGACATTGAAAAAAATGTTGAAATTTCGATAGGAATTACATAAAATCTGTAGAACACTTTGGGTAGTATAGTCATTCTAACAATATTAATCCTTCTAATCCATGAACAAGAGATATCTTTTCATTTACTTATGTCTTAAGTTTCTTTCGTCAGCGATTTATAGGTTTCAGTGTAGAGATCTTTCTGCTCCTTGGTTTTGTTTATTCTTAAGTATTTTGTTATTATGTAGCTATTGTAAATGTTCTTGATTTCTTTTTCATGTAGGTTTAGTTAGTATATAGAAAAGCTACTGATTTTTGTATGTTGATTTTTTATCTTGCAAACTTTATTGAATTCGTTTATCAATTCTAACAGTTTTTTGGTGCAGTCTTTAGAATTTTCTCTATATAAGATGTCATCTGCAAACAGAGAAAATGTAACTTTATCCTTTCCATTTTAGATATTTTTTATTTCTTTCTCTTATCTAATTGCTCTGGCTAGGACTTCCAGTTTTATGTTGAATAGAAGTTGCACGAGTCAGCACCGTTGTCTTATTCCTGATCTTAGAGGAAATGCTTTCAGCTTTTCATTGTTAAGCATGACATATTAACTGTGCACTTGTCATAAATGACCCTTATTGGGCTGGGCGTGGTGGCTTACGCCTATAATCCTACCACTTTGGGAGGCTGAGGCAGGTGGATCACTTGAGGTCAAGAGTTCAAGACCAGCCTGGCTAATTTGACAAAATCCTGTCTCTACTAAAAATACAAAAATTAGCCAGGTGTGCTGGCACATGCCTGTAAACCCAGCTGTTTGGGAGGCTGAGGCACGAGAATCACTTGAATCTTGGAGGCAGAGGTTGCAGTGAGACACGATTGCACCACTACACTCCAGCCTGGGCAACAGAGCAAGACTCCGTCTCAAAAAAATAAATAAATGGCTTTTATTTATGTTGAGGTACATTCTTTCTATAGCTAATTTGTTGAGGGTTTCTTTTTTTTTTTTATCATGAAAGGGTGTTGAATTTTGTCAAATATTCTACATTCCAAAGTTGTTTTTTAAAAAACAAAACTAGTAAAAGCTGTAGCAAGACTGATGCATGAAAAAAGGGAGAAAGCATGGCTCACCAATGTGAGGACTAGAGAAATTATCACTACAATTTTTTTTTTTTTTTTTTGAGATAGAGTTTCGCTGTTGTTGCCCAGGCTGGTGTGCAGTGGCGCGATCTTGGCTCACTGCAACCTCCGCCTCCCAGGTTCAAGCAATTCTCCTGCCTCAGCCTCCCCAGTAGCTGGGAGTGCAGGCGCATGCCACCACACCCAGCTAAATTTTTTTTTTATTTTTAGTGGAGATGTGGTTTCACCATGTTGGTCAGGCTGGTCTCAAAACTCCTGACCTCAGGTGATCCACCGGCCTCAGCCCCCCAGAGTGCTGGGATTACCGGTGTGAGCCACCACGCCCAGCTTACAAATTCTTAAAAGCATTTAAAAGAAAGTAAGAACTTCTTGAGAGGTGACAGCATGCCTGCAACCCTGGCAGCCCTTGCTCGCTCTTGGCGCCTCCTCGGTCTCAGCGCCCACTCTGGCCTGCTTGAGGAGCCCTTCCTGGGATGGCCCTTCCTGGGATGGCTGCTGCACTGTGGGAGCCCCTTCCTGGGATGGCCGAGGCCGGAGCTGGCTCCCTCAGCTTGCGGGGAAGTGTGGAGGTAGAGGCACGGGCAGGAACCAGGGCTGCACGCGGCGCTTGCGGGCCAGCTAGAGTTCTGGGTGGGCGTGGGCTTGGCGGCCCCGGACTCGAAGCAGCCGGCCGCCCCGCTGGCCCGAGCAGTGAGGGACTTAGCACCTGGGCCAGCAGACGCGGAGGGTGCGCCAGGTCCCCCAGCAGTGCTGGTCCACCGGAGCTGTGCTCGATTTCTCACCAGGCCTTAGCTGCCTCCCTGCGGGGCAGGGCTCCGGACCTGGAGCCCACCATGCCTGAGCCTCCCGCCCCACCGGGGCTCCTGTGCGGCCCAAGCCTCCCTGACGATCTCCGCCCCCTGCTCCATGGCACCTGGTCCCATCTACCGCCCAAGGGCTGAGGAGTGTGGGCGCAGGACACGGGACTGGCAGGCAGCTCCACCTGCAGCCTGGTGCGGGATCCACTGGGTGAAGCCAGCTGGGCTCCTGAGTCTAGTGGGGATTTGGAGAACCTTTATGTCTAGCTAAGGGATTGTAGATACACCAATCAGCACTCTGTGTCTAGCTCAAGGTTTGTAAATGCACCAGTCAGCACCCTGTGTCTAGCTCAAGGTTTAGTAAATGCACCAATCAGTGCTCTGTGTCTAGCTGATCTGGTGGGGACTTGGAGAACCTTTATGTCTAGCTAAGGGATTGTGAATGCACCAATCAGCACTCTGTGTCTAGCTCAGGGTTTGTAAATGCACCAATCAGCACCCTGTGTCTAGCTCAGGGTTTGTGAATGCACCAATCAGTGCTCTGTGTCTAGCTAATCTAGTGGGGACTTGGAGAACTTTTGTGTCTAGCTCAGCGATTGTAAAGGCACCAATCAGCACCCTGTCAAAACGGACCAATCAGCTCTCTGTAAAATGGACCAATCAGCAGGATGTGGGTGGGGCCAGATAAGGCAACAAAGGCAGGCTGCCTAAGCCGGCAGTGGCAACCCACCCAGGTCCCCTTCTGTTGTATGGAAGCTTTGTTTTTTCGCTCTTTGCAATAAATGTTGCTGCTGCTCACTCTTTGGGTCCACCCTGCCTTTACGAGCTGTAAGACTCACGGCGAAGGTCTGCAGCTTCACTCCTGAAGCCAGCGAGACCACCAACCCACTGGGAGGAACAAACAACTCCAGACGTGCCACCTTAAGGGCTGTAATACTCACCGCGAAGGTCTGCAGCTTCACTCCTGAGCCAGTGAGACCACGAACGCACCAGAAGTTAGAAACTCCAAACACATTCGAACATCAGAAGGAACAAACTCCAGACACGACGCCTTTAAGAACTGTAACACTCACCGTGAGGGTCCACGGCTTCATTCTTGAAGTCAGTGAGACCAAGAACCCACCAATTCCGGACACAATATTATGAACAATTTTATGCCAGTAAATTGATATATTTAGATTACATGAATAATTTCTTGAAAAAACACAACAAAATTGTCACAAGAAGAATCAGAAAATCTAAATTGTCTATAACTATTGAGGACACTGAGTCCATAATTTGAAACCTTCCCACAAGAGATACCACAGGTCTCTATATTCTTCACGAGTGAATTCTACCAGTTTTTTAAGACCAGCATAACTATATTACAAACTGACAGGGACATCACAAGAAAGGAAAATTTTGCAGGTCAGTCTCACTAATGAACATAGATTTTAAAATACGTACATATTAGCAGACCAAATCTGACAATATATAAATAAGATATTATGACTATACTGGGTTTATTCAAGAACTAGCAGCTTAATTTAAGTGTAACAGTCCAAACACTTTGTGATCATCTTAATAGATGCCAAAAAATGTTTTGATAAAATTCAACAGCCATTAGTGTTTTAAAAAGAATAAAGAAAGCAAATGTTTACCATAGTAGGAATATAAGGGAACATCTTTAGTCTGACAGATTATCTACAAGAAAACAACATCAACTACTAGCTGTATCCCCAAGAGAAGTGAAAACATACATGTCCACATGAAAACTTGAGCACAATTGTTCATAGCTACACTATTCACAACAGCTAAAATTTAAAAACAACCTAAATGTTTGTCAACTGTTGAATGAATGTACAAAATGCTGCATATCCATACAAGGGAGTATTATTTGGTAATAAAAAGGAATGTCATACTGACACATGCTGAAAGTGTCACCACATGGATGAACCTCAAAAACATATGTGCAGTAAAAGAAGCCAGTCACGAAAGACCACATATTGAATGATTTCATTCGTATGAAATACCCAAAATAGACAAATCCATTGAGAAAGTACATTAGTGGTTGCCTGGAATGAAGGGGGTAAGAAGATAGCGAATGACAGTTAATGGGTACAGAGTTTCTTTATGGAGTGACTAAAATGTTCTAAAAATAGTGATGATGGCCCTAACTAGGGATATACTAAAAACCACAGAATTGTATATTTTGAAGTATGCATTTTATGGTACATAAATTATATCTCAAGATAGCTGTTATTTTTTTAAATGGAATATTGATAGTTTTCTCTTTCTGAGAACAAAACAGTGATGCCCACTGAAGGCCCTGGCCAGTGTGGTAAAGCAAGAAAAAGAAGAGAAACAGTTTTTCCTTCATTTTCTTATGGGAAAACAGATGTAAAGGAAGGAAAAACTGTTACTATTCCCAGATTATGTGGATGTGTATGTAAAAAATCCAAAAGAATTTTCAGATAAATTACTAAAATTATCTTAGAGTTTTCCAGACACACAATTAATATATAAAAATAAATAGTGTTTTGGCATCCCTGAGGTCCAGATTGCTGCTGCCTGTGTGTCACTAGGAAGGCTCATGGTCCTCCCTTGCTCCTGTGTAATCCACCACGCTGATGGTTCTGCTTTGTGAGGTCTTTCACTGCTGTGGCATCGTGAAAGCTCTCTTGCTGGTACTTTCTCTGCTCAATGGAGCTCTACTTCAAAGAAGATCAGACAGTAAATTAATGTGAAAATTGATGCCTGTCAAATTCATTAGGATTAAGACAAAAACCATTATTTCAGCTCAGCAAAGGGAACAAAAGGATACCTGAAATGTGAGAGTCCCAGTTAGGGGGCTGTCCACCCCATACTTGCCAGGATATTAAACATTTTATTACTGCATATCATCACTGATGTTGGGCAAAACCTTTCTACAACACAAATGTAGTACATCAACTATCAGATTGGAAATATATTTCAATAAAAACAAGTTATACTGCCTAGAAATTAAAAACTAATTGTCTTTATACAGTGAGATAATGAAGTTAAGGAAAAGATGTGTAAATATCAAGTATATTTAAAATATATCAAGTAGTTAAGAATAAAAGTAACAAAAAATAGGCAAGATATCCTCAGAGAAAATTATAAAATTTTGAGAGAAGTTAAAGCTTAAATATGGGAATTGGGAGATACCATACTCAGGGAGTGGCACATTCAGTGTTGCAAAGATAACATTTGTTCTTACACTGATCTTCGAGTTGATGAAATTCAAGTCAAAATCCTAGCAGTTCACTTTTGTGTGTGTGTGTGTGTGTGTGTGTGTGTGTGTGTGTGTGTGTTATCTAGAACTTGACAAATTCTAAACTCTATAGGGAAATGTAAAGGCCAAAGAAAAACCAAGACATTCCTGAAGAAGAACAAGGCTATAAGACTTTCTATCCCAAATATCAACACTGATTATAAACAAGCTACAGTAATTAAGGCAGTTTGGTAGTGATAGAAGGATAAACAATAGAAAATTGCATCCATCCTGCTCTTTGTTACCTGGGTACTTTGTGGGTTTTTTTGTTTTTTGCTTTTGCTTTTTAGCTTGTATTTTTGTTTTATAGGTCCTGTGTGATTTACAGTTTAAAGAGGTTCTATTATCATGTATTTCCAGGATTTGTTTCAAGATTTAGAGTTCCTTTTAGCAGTTCTTGTAGTGGTGGCTTAGTAGTGGCGAATTCTCTCAGCATTTGTTTGTCTGAAAACGACTATATCTTTCCTTCACATATGATGCTCAGTTTCGCTGAATACAAAATTATTGGCTGATAATTGTTTTGTTTGAGGAGTAGGGTCCCAATCCCTTCTAGCTTGTAGGGTTTCTGCTGAGAAATCTGATGTTAATCTGATAGGTTTTCCTTTATAGGTTACCTGGTGCTTCTGTCTCACAGCTCTTAAGATTCTTTCCTTCATCTTAACTTTGGATAACCTGATGACAGTGTGCCTAGGCAAAGATCATTTTGCGATGAATTTCCCAGGTGTTCTTTGTGCTTCTTGTATTTGGATGTCTGGCCCTCTAGCTAGGCTGGGGAAGTTTTCCTCGATTATTCCCCCAAATATGTTTTCCAAGCTTTTAGAATTCTCTTCTTCCTCAGGAACACCAATTATTCTTAGGTTTGGTCATTTAACATAATCCCAGACTTCTTGGAGGCTTTGTTCTTATTTTCTTATTCTTTTTTCTTTGTCTTTGTTGGACTGCGTTAATTCAAAGACCTTGTCTTTGAGCTCTGAATTTCTTTCTTCTGCTTGTTCAGTTCTATTGCTGAGACTTTCCAGAGCATTTCGCATTTCTTTTTTTGTTTGTTTGTTTTATGAGACAGAGTCTCGCTCTGTCGCCAGTCTGGAGTGCAGTGGCACGATCTCGTCTCGCTGTAACCTCTGCCTTCCGGGTTCAAGTGATTCTCCTGCCTCAGCCTCCCGAGTAGCTGGGACTACAAGCACGCACCACCACGCCTGACTAATTTTTGTATTTTTTTAGTAGAGACGGGGTTTCAACATGTTGGCCAGGATGGTCTCGATCCCCTGACCTCGTGATCCACCCACCTAGGCCTCCCAAAGTGCTGGGAGTACAGGTGTGAGCCACTGCGCCTGGCCTGCATTTCGCATTTCTAACAGTGTGTCCAAAGTTTCCTGAGTTTTTTATTGTTTTTTCTTTAAGCTATCTATTTCATTGAATATTTCTCCCTTCACTTCTTGTATCCTTTTTTTGGATTCCTTGCTTTGGGCTTCGCCGTTCTCTCGTCCCTCCCTGATTAGCTTAATCACTAACCTCCTGAATTCTTTTTCAGGGAAATCACGGATTTCTTCTTAGTTTGGATCCATTGCTGGTGAACTAGTGTGATTTTTGGGGGGTGTTGAAGAGCCTTGTTTTGTCATATTACCAGGATTTGTTTTCTGGTTCCTTCTTATTTGGGTAGGTTCTATCAGAGGGACCGTCTAGGGCTGAAGGCTGTTATTCAGATTCTTTTGTCCCACGGGGTGTTCCCTTGATGTAGTACTCTCCTCCTTTTCCTACGGATGTGGCTTCCTGTGAGCCAAACTACAGTGATTATTGTCTTTCTTCTGGGTCTAGCCACCCAGCAAGTCTACCCGGCTCTTGGCTGGTACTGAGGGTTGTCTGTATAGAGTCTTGTGATGTGAACCGTCTATGGGTCTCTCAGCCATGGATACCAGCGCCTGTTCTGGTGGAGGTGGCGGAGGGTGTAATGGACTCCATGAGGGTCCTTAGTTTTAGTGGTTTAATGATCTATTTTTGTGCTGGTTGGCCTCCTGTCAAGAGGTGGTGCTTCAGCATCAGCTGTAGTAGTGTGGAAAGGGACCAGCGGTGGGCGGGGTCCTAGAATTCCCAAGATTATAGGCCCTTTGTCTTCAGCTACCAAGGTGGATAGGAAAGGACCATCAGGTGGGGACAGGGCTAGGTGTGTTTGAGCTCTCCTTGGGTGGGTCTTGCTGCAGCTGCTGTGGGGAATGGGGTGAGATTCCCAGGTCACTGGAGTTGTATACCTAGGAGGATTATGGCTGCCTCTGCTGAGTCATACAGGTTGTCAGGGAAGTGGGGGAAAGCTGGCAGTCACAGGCCTCACCCAGTTCCCACGCACACTGAAGGGCAGTTCTCCCACCACCCAGCAGCCCCAAGTCTGTTTCCAAGCAGAGGGCAAGAGGGGCTTGAAAACTTAACCCGAGGCTGTCCACCTCCCAGCTGCCAAAGAAAAGGGCTCTTCTCCCGCCTCTGAAGTCTGCACACCAGATTCGCGCCCTCCCCCAGTTCTGGCCAGGAGGCTTCTTGTCCCATTCAAATTGTTACAAAGTTCGGCTAGAGAATTCCTTTTCCCTGTGGAGTTTTACCCCCTGCTCCTCTGGCCACCCTCCCGATGGATCCCTGTGGTGTCAGGCAGGAATGGGCTGCTTGGGGACCCAACGAGCTCCCAGGGCTTTTCTGCTGCTTCCTCTACCCCTGTATTTCACTGGGCTCTCTAACTTGACTCAGCTCCAGGTAAAGTCGGAAACTTCTCCCACAAACAGACCTTCAGCTTCTCCAGTGGGGGGGTGTGTTTAGGAGAGGAGGGTCTCCCTTTCCCAATTCTGCAGTTGGGGCACTCACAGTAGTTGGGGTGCCTCCCAGGTCCTGCAGGAACAGTCCATTTCCCTCAGAGGGTCTGTGGGTCCTCTTAGGATTGCCAATTTATTCTTGCAGTTGATCTGGAGCTAGAATTCACAATGCAGGCCTCCAGATGTTGGTCTCTCTGGAGCTATAATCTAGTCCTGCCTCCTGTCCGCGATGATCCCCTCCATCTCTTAAATTTTTTTTTTTAATTTTTTTTCTTAGAGATGGGGTCTCACTATGTTGCCAGGGCTGGTCTCGAACTCCTGGGCTCAAGCGATCCTCCTGCCTTAGCCTCCCAAAGTTTTGGGATTACAGGCATGAGCCACCGTGCCTGCTGTCCTATGTTTTTAAATGTATTTTGCTGATGAAATAAGGGAAGCTCTACCTTAAATGTAACACAAATCAAGGAAATCAGTCTGGGCCTGGTGCAATGGCTTATGCCTGTAATCCCAGCGCTTTGGAAGGCCAAAGTACAAGGATCGCTTGAGCAACAAAGCAAGACCCCATCTCTGCAAAACATTTAGAAATTAGCTGGGCAAGGTGGCACATATCTATAGTCCCTGCTACTTAGGAGGCTGAGTTAGGAGGATCGATCACTTGAGCCCAGGAGTTCAAGGCTGCAGTGAGCTATGATTGTACCATTGCACTCCAGTCTGGGTGACACAGCCAGACCCTGTCTCTAAAAGAAATGAAACAAAATGCAACAAAATAGAAAAACATAATCTGTCATAGTCTGATTTGGAAGAAACAAAAAAAAAACTAGATAAACATGTGAGTGGCCAGTAGGTTCTCATATCATGACTGAAGAAAGCATCATCATGAACTTGTCCATTACAGCAAAAGATCATATATCAACATTAAAGGATGAGAAACTTAGTCATGAATCCCTTGGTGTTGCATCATGAAGTTTGCCGTCTAGTCCTGGGTATGAACCCGCACGTCCCCAGTTTCCATCCTTTTGGACATGACCCAAAGCTGATTGCAAAGTCTTAATTAGACTAAACTATCTAGCATTACATTAGAGCCCAAGTGTTCAGTGGTGGACAGCGACTATGTCCAGGTTGGGTCACAGTGGAGCCTGTCTGACAGCACCCTTGAATCAGGAGCATGGCAGTTCGTATAATCTTAATCTGTTCTTAGCCTACTTAAGCATCCATCAGCCAAAAATAATCTTCCTACATCCTGTTTGGCTGTCCTCAAACTGCTTTTATTCCTTCATCCCATTCTCTACTCCATTTCTTTAAAAAGTAATCTACAGAACATGCCTCCATGTATTCACCTTCCATTTATTCCTTATTCTTATTCTACCACAGTTCTGTTTCTGCATTTATGGCTGTCAGAAAACTGCAGTCTCAAAAGTCGCAGTGGCTCCAAACCTATCTATGCAGCCTTCCTTTTTCTTGTCTTTTTTTTTTTTTTTTTTTTTAAATTGGTTACCCAATTCTTGGAAGTCAATCTGCTCTTCTACTTTTCTGACTTTTTTTCTCAGTATCTCATACTGGTTCCCCTCCACCACGACCTTTGTCCATGTCTTAAAGGTTGATACTCCCCAGGTTTCCTCCTGGCCCTCTTCTCTTCCCATTCTTGCTCTCCCTCATGATCTGCTTCATTCATTAAATAAGCATAAATGAGCACCTCCATTAATCACATTGCTTTAATATATGCTAATGAGTTACATACCTGTTTTAAGTTCTGAGCTCTTTCCTGAGCTTCGTACACAGCTTTAATTGCCAGCTTCCATTTGGTCACCTTGGCTTTGATTTCTCCCAAGCAGTGCCTCAGCACATCCATAAGAACAAGACATACTATCATCCCTGTTCCTCCCCCAATCCCCCAAACTTGTTATTCCTTTAATATCCCTTATTGTAGATAATTCATGGAACTGCAGAAATGCAATATTTACCTAACAATTGGTTTTAGGTCTCAGTTTTAACATTTAGCTTTTTATAAGTTTGGGCTTGGATGGATATAGTGAGTTTGTATTATGTCCCTACAGCAGGAAATTGTTTTTGCATATCTAAACCAACCTGTTTTAACACTTGTAATATTCTGGCAAGTGTTCAGGAAGAGTTTAAATTACAAGAGAAACTTTGTACAAAGAAAACCACATTTGGTATTTATAGTTTAATTTTTCTTCATAAAAACTACATTAAGTCATTTTTTACCATAAGGGTGTACATTCAAAGCTAAAAATGTTATTTATGTTATTCAGCATTGGAGTAGTTTTGTAGAGTTTCAAAGTAACCTAAGAGTAGACATTTTTGGTATGCTTATTGGCAGAATCAGGTTCTTACCTGTTCCTGCATACGGTATACCTGACAGATGATAGGGAGAGCCAGATGGGAGAGAAACAAAGAAGCCAGCATGAATGAGCACCTACTGGCTGCCAGATGCCTGGTTCTTTGCTAGGCACTGTACACGTGTAATCTCAAGAAATTCTTCAACCCAATGATGTGTGCTATTATCCTCCAGTTTACAGAGGAGGAAAACTGAAGTGTCACAGAAGCTAAATGACTTTTCACGCTAACTGAAAAGTCACTGGTCAGCACTTCATTCCTCCACAATAGACACTGAAAGACATGTATTCAGAAGCCTTTGAGATGAAAACTAGATGGCTTGAATGCCTGAATTTGGTAACAGATCACTGTGAAGGAGTGAGAACTGGAGTTCAAATCTCAGCTAGGCCACTTGCCTCTCAGTGAGGATTGCATAAGTCACATTTCCCTTCTGGAACTCAGTTTTCTTTTTTTGTTTTTGTTTTGTTTTTTTTTTTGAGATGGAGTTTCGCTCTTGGTGCCCAGGCTGGAGTGCAATGGCGTGATCTCGGCTCACTGCAACCTCCACCTCCCAGGTTCAAGCGATTCTCCTGCCTCAGCCTCCTGAGTAGCTGGGATTATAGGCATCCACCACCACGCCCAGCTAATTTTTTGTATTTTTAGTAGAGACGGGGTTTCACCATATTGGCCAGGCTGATCTTGAACTCCTGACCTCAGGTGATCCACCCGCCTCGGCCTCCCAATGTGCTGGGATTACAGGTATGACCCACCGCGCCCTGCCCCAGTTTTCTTATCTTTAAAGTGAGACCATTAGAGATTTCATAGATTGTTTCTCTTTCATATTGTAGGGTGTGGTGTTCTGGGTTTTGGAAGCAGGCAGCCACAGTCACAGCCTCCAGAACTGTTCTTTTCCCTACAATTTTCCTTCTGCAAACCCTGAAACCCATGCTTAGCGTGAGGTTTGTGAGAAAATTACACATATGGTAGTTTTACCATTTGCTGGGAATGGGGATTCTTTTCCACTGATATACTGTCTGAAGGAGATGGCTGTAAACCAGAGTGACCACAATATTTACAAAAATATTTAATGAAAAAGACGACTTTGGCAACTGATGTAACCCATCACTTATGGGGGGGATAAAGAGAAGTTCACTTGAGGTTTAATAAATCAAAACATAGCATTTGTCCACAGCCTCATTTTTTCCCCATTACTGGATGATGAGATCATCATTTTCATTTCCATTAGAATCTTTTAGTGTCCAGGGGGATGAAAAATTAACATTAGCTGTTTTTATTGTTTTGTTTTTATTTTTAAAGAGAATTTTAGTTTTAATTCTGATAGATATGTGAATGGGGCTTTCAAACTGTACCCAAGGATTCATGGCATTTTTATAAGAATTGTATTGTGGAAATGACTGACTTTTCTTTTATGTGTACAAGGATTATTCTTTTAAAGCCTCAAGCCTCCACTTTTTGGTAGCCTGCTCTTTTCCTCAATCCCTGACTTAAATATCATGCCTTCCAAGAAGCATTGTCCAGCTTCATGGTGCTCCCATAGCACCCCACTTACCCTGCTACACCAGGACTCATTTATCTCTGCTTTACGTTATGAATGACAGTTACCATCTGTTTTCCCCAAACAGTACATAAATTCTTTGAGGACTTACACATATGTGTATCAGTGTATCATTTTTATTGAGTGCATCTTGAGTGTAATAATAAAGCATAGCTCTTACAGTCTCTTAGAGTCAATAGTCTATACGAAGGGATCAAATTACTGTCTCTGTGTAAAACAGTGTGATCATTTCTGTGATTGCAGAAATATGAAGTTATTTTGGAAATCTATAGGAGAGTACACATCTAGAGTTTTTAAAGAATCAGCAAATGGTTTAGCAGCATTCAACACAGATGATCTTCCTTCAAACACTCAATTATTTTGTTTTTTACTGAAAGAATTGGTGAGAGTGAGAGAAACTCCCACTCTCTTGTGTCTCCCTTCTTAATCTCTTTGGCTGTTTCCTCATCCTCCCTCCCCCTTTTCCTCCCCCCTCCCCACCCCTCATCCTCCTCCTCCTCACAAAGTGGGGTGGTGTGAACATGATTTGAGGCTGAAGGGTTGAGTGCAGGAAAGAAGTGGCCAGATCACAACAGGCTTTGGAAATGACAGTGAAGGTTTAGGACTCAAAGGCTACAGGGAGGAACATAATCAGGTCTGCATGGTGAGGGGGGAATTATTTATTTGTGTATTTATTTACTTAGCCAGTTACATAGCAACAGGTCTGCATTTTGGAAAAATCACTGATTGTAATGTGGTGTATGAAGTGAATGTAAGGTTCAAGTCTAGAGGGCCCCATGTAAAGGTTACTGCATTTGCCTGGGCACAGTGGCTCACTCCTATAATCCCAGCACTTTGGGAGGCTGAGGCAGGCAGATCACTTGAAGCCAGGAGTTCAAGACCAGCCTGGCCAACATGGAGATACCCCATCTCTACTAAAAAGTACAAAAATTTAGCAAGGTGTGATGGTGCACAACTGTAATCCCAGCTGCTCAGGAGGCTGAGGCACAAGAATCACTTGAGCCTGAGAGGCAGAGGCTGCAGTGAGCTGAGATCACACCACTGCACTCTAGCCTGGGCAACAGAACAAGACTCTGTCTCAAAAAAATAAAATAAAATAAATAAAGGTTACTGTAGTAACCTAATAGAAAGATATTTCCTTACCAAGGTAGGGGGAATTCAAGATATCATTCAGAGGTAAAATCAACAGGACTTAAGATTTAGTTAGATGTAGGGAAAAGGAAGGAAGAGTAATCAAATATATGAAGCCCAGGTTTTTGGCATGAGCAAATGCATGGTAGGATAGCTATTTCCTGAGGTAAACACAGGTTTATGGAGAAAGATAATATAATCCATTCTGTGGATCAAAAGAGAAACCTGAGCTAGAGATGTAAGATCCCTCAGAATGTGTGAATGGTACTGAAGCCCCAAAACTGAATGAGATCATAGACCATGATATATAACCAGGCCATCTGGCAAGGTTTACAGAAATTACAGGAACTAAAATAAGAGAATTTTAAAACTCTCCAAAATAAGCACTTTCACACATTGTTGATAGAAATGTGAATTGATAGACTCCTTATGTAGGTCATTTTATCAGCCTTTACTAAATGTTAAGCCATTCTGCTTCTGGGAATCTGCCCTATAAAAAGGTTTGTACAAATGTACAAAAATCTCTCACATGGTTATTCATTTGTAGTATATAAAATAGTAAAAAAAAAATTACAAATAACCCAAATGATTATCAATAGAAGATTGGTTAAATCACAATATATTAGAGGATTCTGGGGAGATGGCAGAGTAGGAAACACCAGGAATCTATCTCCCTACCTCAGCAACAATTGCATTGGCAGAATCCATCTGATGTAACTATTTTGGAACTCTGGAGTCTGTTCAAGTCTTGCAACTTCTACAGTAGGGGTGTCCAGTGTTTTGGCTTCCCTGAGTCACATTGGAAGAAGAACTGTCTTGGGCCACACATAAAATACACTAACACTATGATAGCTGATGAGCTAAAAAAAAAAAAAAAAAAAAATCTCATAATGTTTTAAGAAAGTTTACGAATTTTGTGTTGGGCCTCATTCAAAGTCATCCTGGGCTGCATGCAGCCCACAGGCCATGGGTTAGACAAGCTTGTTCTACAGGAAGACTAGGTCAGTAAATTGTGGTTAATTCTGGTCAATTTTAACTCTTAGCAAAGTAGTAGCTACCCAGCCCCAGGGCAGGCAGCTGTGCACCGGTTCCTGGAGTAACCTGCAGACAATTTTTTGGGGCCAGCACTATCCTCCAAACATCAGAGGTTTGTGCTCTGATTGCTGTTTCTGATCACAGAGATACAGACAAAGAGGTAGGTGACTACTGTTGCAACTTCCAGAGGATGTAAAGGGCTAGCACCCGTCTCCACTTTCATTTTTTTGTCTTTCCCCTTTTGGGAGCCACACGTTAAAGACTAGGAGGATTCAAAAGCAACTGCATATACAGGGACAATTAAAAAGTGACCACACATGCTCAGGGAAAGATATTGGTCAGAATACACCTGAGAAAACCTTAAGTTTATACCTCTGGCTGATACTTGGCACAGAGACAACCTACAACAATTAGTAAAACAAAAATAATAAAAATAAAAACAGCAAACCGTAGGGAAGGAGAAGAGTCCGATTCGTAGTGTTACCATAATATTAGATTCAAATGTCCAATTTTCAACAATAAAATTGTAAGACATACAAAGAAACAGCCAAGCGTGGTGGCTCATGCCTGTAATCCCAGCACTTTGGGAGGATGAGGCAGGTGGATCACGAGGTCCGGAGTTCGAGACCAGCCTGGTCAACGTGGTGAAACCCCGTCTCTACTAAAAATACAAAAATTAGCCAGGTGTGATGGCGGGTGCCTATAATCCCAGCTACTCGGGAGGCTGAGGCAGGGTATTGCTTGAACCCAAGAGTCAGAGCTTGCAGTGAACCAAGATTGCGCCACTGCACTCCAGCGTGGGCAACAGAGCGAG
Organism: Nomascus leucogenys; assembly: GCF_006542625.1. Classification (NCBI taxonomy): domain Eukaryota; kingdom Metazoa; phylum Chordata; class Mammalia; order Primates; family Hylobatidae; genus Nomascus; species Nomascus leucogenys. Next base: position 41,635,778 of record NC_044381.1, on the reverse strand, counting down.
TCTCCGTCTCAAAAAAAAACAAAAACAAAAAAAGACATACAAAGTAACATAAAAGTATAGCCTTTCAAAGGAAAAAAATAAACAGAAACCGTCCATAAAGAAGAACTAATGGCAGATCTACTAGTTAAAGAGTTTTAAAAACTGTCTAAAGATGCTCAAAGAACTAAAGAAAGATCTGGAGAAAGTCAAGAAAATGATGTATGAACAAAATGGAAACAGCAACAAAGAGATATTAAATCTAAAACCAAAAAGAAATTTTGGAGCTGAGAACTACAATAACTGAAATGAAAAATTCACTAAAGGGATTCAAAGGCAGATTTGAGCAAATAGAAGAAATAATCAGCAAATTTGGAGATAGAGCAATGGAAATGATCCATTCTTAGAAGCAGAAAGAAGAAAGACTGCAGAAGAATGAACAGAGCATAAAAGACTTGTGGGACACCATGAAGAGGATTAATTTACGCACTGTGGGAGTCTCAGAAGAAGACGAGAAAGAAAAAGGAACACAAAGAATATCTGAAGAATTAATGACTGAAAACTTACCAAATTTGTTGAACAACGTGAATATAAACATCCAAGTTCAACAAACTCCAAGTAAGAATAATTCAAAGATACACCCATGCAAAACAGAGAAACTTGAAAGCAGCAAGAGAGAAAGCAGCACACATAGATTTCTCAGAAACTTTGGAAGGCAGAAGGCACTGGGCTGACATTTTCAAAGTGCTAAAAGAAAACAAAGGAATACAGTATCCAGCAAAAAACTCTTTCAAAAGTGAGGGAGAAATTAAAACATTCTCAGATGAACAAAAGCTGAGGGAGTTTGTTACCACTACATCTGTCCTGCAAGAAATATTTAAGGGAGTCCTGCAGGGTGAAATGAAAGGACCATAGACAGCACCTCAAAACAACGTGAAGAAATAAAGATCTCAATAAGGCAAATATATGAGCAATTATAAAAGCTTGTATTGTAACAACTGTTTGTGATTTCACTTTTTGTTTTCAACATGATTATAAGAGACTAATACTTTTGTATTTTTTAAATTGATAATTATGCATTTATGGGGTATACAGTTATGTAAGATATATATAAAGTGGTTAGTGATTAGATTAATTAGCATATCCATGATCTCAAACATTTATCATTTCTTTGTGTTAGTAACATTCAATATCCTTCTAGCTATTTGAAACTAAATATATTAACTATAATCATCCTACAGTAGTATAGAACACTACAACTTATTACACTTCAAAAATATTATTAGTCTAAAAGCTAATATTATAATTTTGGTTTGAAACTTCAAACACTGCTTTCTACATAATTTAAGAAACTAATGTATTTCAAAGAATTTGTAGCCTGTGTTTTGGGACTCACTATGTATAAAGATGTAATTTTGTGACAGAGCTGTTAAAGTCACAGAGATTAGGTGTGTTATTGAAGTTAAAGTGGTATAAATTCCATTTAGACTATTATAACTTTGGGATCTTAAATGTAGTTTCCAAGGTAACCACAAAGCAAATAGCTACAGAACATGTACAAAAGGAAACAAGAAAGGAGCTTAAATACCTCACTACAAAAAGCCAAAAAACAAAAAGGAAAAGGTAATACAGGAAATGGACAAAATAGATATAAGGAATATATAAAATAAATTGCAAAATGACAAAAGTAAATCCTTCCCTTATCAGTAATTACTTTAAATGTAACTAGATTAAGCTCTCCAATCAAAAGACAAGATTAGCAGAATGTATTTTTTTTCTTTTTTTATTATACTTTAAGTTCTAGGGTACATGTGCATAACATGCAGGCTTGTTACATATGTATACATGTGCCATATTGGTGTGTTGTACTCATTAACTTGTTATTTACATTAGGTATATCTCCTAATGCTATCCCTCCCCCCTCCCCCAACCCCATGACAGGCCCGGGTGTGTGATGTTCCCCACCCTGTGTCCAAGCGTTCTCATTGTTCAGTTCCCACCTATGAGTGAGAACATGCGGTGTTTGGTTTTCTGTCCTTGCAATAGTTTGCTCAGAATGATGGTTTCCAGCTTCATCCATGTCCCCACAAAGGACATGAACTCATCCTTTTTTATGGCTGCATGGTATTCCATGGTGTATGTGTGCCACATTTTCTTAATCCAGTCTGTCATTGATGGACATTTGGGTTGGTTCCAAGTCTTTGCTATTGTGAATAGTGCCGCAATAAACATACGAGTGCATGTCTCTTTATAGCAGCATGATTTATAATCCTTTGGGTATATACCCAGTAATGGGATGGCTGGGTCAAATGGTATTTCTAGTTCTAGATCCCCGAGGAATCGCCACACTGTCTTCCACAATGGTTGAACTAGTTTACAGTCCAACCAACAGTATAAAAGTGTTCCTATTTCTCCACATCCTCTCCAGCACCTGTTGTTTCCTAACTTTTTAATGATTGCCATTCTAACTGGTGTGAGATAGTATCTCACTGTGGTTTTGATTTGCATTTCTCTGATGGCCAGTGATGATGAGCATTTTTTCCTGTGTCTGTTGGCTGCATAAATGGCTTCTTTTGAGAAGTGTCTGTTCATATGCTTTGCCCACTTTTTGATGGGGTTGTTTGATTTTTTCTTGTAAATTTGTTTAAGTACTTTGTAGATTGTAGATATTAGCCCTTTGTCAGATGGGTGGATTGTAAAGATTTTCTCCCATTCTGTAGGTTGCCTGTTCACTCTGATGGTAGTTTCTTTTTCTGTGCAGAAGCTCTTTAGTTTAATTAGATCCCATTTGTCAATTTTGGTTTTTGTTGCAATTGCTTTTGGTATTTTAGTCATGAAGTCCTTGCCCATGCCTATGTCCTGAATGGTATTGCCTAGGTTTTCTTCTAGGGTTTGTATGGTTTTAGGTCTAACATTTAAGTCTTTAATTCATCTCGAATTAATTTTTGTATAAGGCGTAAAGAAGGGATCCAGTTTCAGCTTTCTACATATGGCTAGCCAGTTTTCCCAGCACCATTTATTAAATAGGGAATCCTTTCCCCATTGCTTGTTTTTGTCAGCTTTGTCAAAGCTCAGATGACTGTAGATGTGTGGTATTATTTCTGAGGGCTCTGTTCTGTTCCATTGGTCTAGATCTCTGTTTTGGTACCAGTACCATGCTGTTTTGGTTACTGTAGCCTTGTAGTATAGTTTGAAGTCAGGTAGCATGATGCCTCCAGCTTTGTTCTTTTGGCTTAGGATTGTCTTGGCGATGTGGGCTTATTTTGGTTCCATGTGAACTTTAAAGTAGTTTTTTCCAATTCTGTGAAGAAAGTCATTGGTAACTTGATGGGGATGGCATTGAATCTATAAATTACCTTGGGCAGTATGGCCTTCTTCACGATATTGATTATTCCTATCCATGAGCATGGAATGTTCTTCCATTTGTTTGTGTCCTCTTTTATTTCATTGAGCAGTGTTTTGTAGTTCTCCTTGAAGAGGTCCTTCACATCCCTTGTAAGTTGGATTCCTAGGTATTTTATTCTCTTTGAAGCAATTGTGAATGGGAGTTCACTCATGATTTGGCTCTCTGTTTGTCTGTTATTGGTGTATAGGAAGGCCTGTGATTTTTGCACATTGATTTTGTATCCTGAGACTTTGCTGAAGTTGCTTGTCAGCTTAAGGAGATTTTGGGCTGAGATGATGGGGTTTTCTAGATATACAATCATGTCATCTGCAAACAGGGACAATTTGACTTCCTCATTTCCTAATTGAATACCCTTTATTTCTTTCTCCTGCCTGACTGCCCTGGCCAGAGCTTCTGACACTATGTTGAATAGGAGTGGTGAGAGAGGGCATCTCTGTCTTGTGCCAGTTTTCAAAGGGAACACTTCCAGTTTTTGCCCATTCAGTATGATACTGGCTGTGGATTTGTCATAAATAGCTCTTATTATTTTGAGATAGGTCCCATCAATACCTAGTTTATTGAGAGTTTTTAGCATGAAGGGCTGTTGAATTTTGTTGAAGGCCTTTTCTGCATGTTAAGATAATCATGTGGTTTTTGTCTTTAGTTCTGTTTATATGCTGGATTACCTTTATTGATTTGCATATGTTGAACCAGCCTTGCATCCCAGGGATGAAGCCAACTTGATTGTGGTGGATAAGCTTTTTGATGTGCTGCTGGATTCGGTTTGCCAGTATTTTATTGAGGATTTTTGCATCGATGTTCATCGGGGATATTGGTCTACAATTCTCTTTTTTTGTTGTGTCTCTGCCAGGCTTTGGCATCAGGATGATACTGGCCTCATAAAATGAGTTAGGGAGGATTCCCTGTTTTTCTATTGTTTGGAATAGTTTCAGAAGGAATGGTACCAGCTCCTCCTTGTACCTCTGGTAGAATTCGGCTGTGAATCCATCTGGTCCTGGACCTTTTTTGGTTGGTAGGCTATTAATTATTGCCTCAATTTCAGAGTCTGTTATTGGTCTATTAAGAGATTCAACTTCTTTCTGGTTTAGTCTTGGGAGGGTGTATGTGTCCAGGAATTTATCCATTTCTTCTAAATTTTCTAGTTTATTTGCATAGAGGTGTTTATAGTATTCTCTGATGGTAGTTTGTATTTCTGTGGGATCGGTGGTGATATCCCCTTTATCATTTTTTATTGCATCTATTTGGTTCTTCTCTCTTTTCTTCTTTATTAGTCTTGCTAGCAATCTGTCAATTATGTTGATCTTTTCAAAAAACCAGCTCCTGGATTCATTGATTTTTTGAAGGGTTTTTTGTGTGTCTATCTCCTTCAGTTCTGCTCTGATCTTAGTTATTTCTTGCCTTCTGCTAGCTTTTGAATGTGTTTGCTCTTGCTTCTCTAGTTCTTTTAATTGTGATGTTAGGGTGTTGATTTTAGATCTTTCCTGCTTTTTCTTGTGGGCATTTAGTGCTATAAATTTCCCTCTACACACTGCTTTAAGTGTGTCCCAGAGATTCTGGTATGTTGTGTCTTTGTTCTCAGTGGTTTCAAAGAACATCTTTATTTCTGCCTTCATTTCGTTATGTACCCATTAGTCACTCAGGAGCAGGTTGTTCAGTTTCCATGTAGTTGAGCAGTTTTGAGTGAGTTTGTTAATTCTGTGTTCTAGTTTGATTGCACTGTGGTCTGAGAGACAGTTTGTTATAATTTCTGTTCTTTTACATTTGCTGAGGAGTGCTTTACTTCCAACTATGTGGTCAATTTTGGAATAAATGCAATGTGGTGCTGAGAAGAATGTACATTCTGTTGATTTGGAGTGGAGAGTTCTGTAGATATCTTTTAGGTCTGCTTGGTGCAGAGCTGAGTTCAATTCCTGGATATCCTTGTTAACTTTCTGTCTCATTGATCTGTCTAATGTTGACAGTAGGGTGTTGAAGTCTCCCATTATTATTGTGTGGGAGTCTAAGTCTCTTTGTAGGTCTCTAAGGGCTTGCTCTGTGAATCTGGGTGCTCTTGTATTGGGTGCATATATATTTAGGATAGTTAGCTCTTCTTGTTGAATTGATCCATTTACTATTATGTAATCACCTTCTTTGTCTCTTTTGACCTTTGTTGGTTTAAAGTCTGTTTTATCAGTGACTGGAATTGCAACCCCTTTTTTTTCTTTTCCACTTGTTTGGTAGATCTTTCTCCATCCCTTTATTTTGAGCCTATGTGTGTCTCTGCACGTGAGATGGGTCTCCTGAATACAGCACACTGATGGGTCTTGACTCTTTATCCAATTTGCCAGTCTGTGTCTTTTAATTGGAGTATTTAGCCCATTTACATTTAAGGTTAATACTGTTATGTGTTAATTTGATACTGTCATTATGATGTTAGCTGGTTATTTTGCTCGTTAGTTGATGCAGTTTTTTCCTAGCATTGATGGTCTTTACAATTTGGCACATTTTTGCAGTGGCTGGTACCGGTTGTTCCTTTCCATGTTTAGTGCTTCCTTAAGGATCTCTTGTAAGGCAGGCCTGATGGTGACAGAATCTCTCAGCATTTGTTTGTCTGTAAAGGATTTTATTTCTCCTTCACTTATGAAGCTTCGTTTGGCTGGATATGAAATTCTGGGTTGAAAATTCTTTTCTTTCAGAATGTTGAATATTGGCCTCCACTCTCTTCTGGCTTTTAGAGTTTCTGCCGAGAGATCCACTGTTTAGTCTGATGGGCTTCCCTTTGTGGGTAACCCAACCTTTCTCTCTGGTTGCCCTTAACATTTTTTCCTTCATTTCAACTTTGGTGAATCTGACAATTATGTGTCTTGGAGTTGCTCTTCTAGAAGAGTATCTTTGTGGCATTCTCTGTATTTCCTGAATTTGAATGTTGGCCTACCTCGCTACATTGGGGAAGTTCTCCTGGATAATATCCTGCAGAGTGTTTTCCAACTTGGTTCCATTCTCCCCGTCACTTTCAGGTATACCAGTCAGACGTAGATTTGGTCTTTTCACATAGTGCCATATTTCTTGGAGGCTTTGTTCATTTTATTCGTTTTTCTCTCAACTCCTCGCTCCATTTCATTCATTTGATCTGCGGTCACTGATACCCTTTCTTCCAGTTGATCGAATTGGCTACTGAAGCTTGTGCATGTGTCACATAGTTCTCATGCCGTGGTTTTCAGCTCCATCAGGTCATTTAAGTTCTTCTCTACACTGGTTATTCTAGTTAGCCATTCGTCTAATCTTTTTTTCAAGGTTTTTAGCTTCTTTGCGATGGGTTCCAACATCCTCCTTTAGCTCGGAGAAGTTTGTTATTACCAATCGTCTGAAGCCTTCTTCTCTCAAGTCATTCTCCGTCCAGCTTTGTTCCCTTGCTGGTGAGGAGCTGCGTTCCTTTGGAGGAGAAGAGGTGCTCTGATTTTTAGAATTTTCAGCTTTTCTGCTCTGGTTTCTCCCCATCTTTGTGGTTTTATCCACCTTTGGTCTTTGATGATGGTGACGTACAGATGGGGTTTTGGTGTGGATGTCCTGTTTGTTAGTTTTCCTTCTAACAGTCAGGACCCTCAGCTGCAGGTCTGTTGGAGTTTGCTGGAGGTCCACTCCAGACCCTGTTTGCCTGGGTATCACCAGCGGAGGCTGCTGAACAGCAAATATTGCAGAACGGCAAATGTTGCTGCCTGATCCTTCCTCTGGAAGCTTCATCTCAGAGGGGCACCGGGCTGTATGAGGTGTCAGTTGGCCCCTACTGGGAGGTGTCTCCCAGTTAGACTACTTGGGGGTCAGGGATCCACTTGAGAAGGCAGTCTGTCTGTTCTCAGATCTCAAACTCCATGCTGGGAGAACCACTACTCTCTTCAAAGCTGTCAGACAGGGATGTTTAAGTCTGCAGAAGTTTCTGCTGCCTTTTGTTCAGCTATGCCCTGCCCCCAGAGGTGGAGTCTACAGAGGCAGGCAGGCCTCCTTGAGCTGCAGTGGGCTCCATCCAGTTCGAGCTTCCCGGCTGCTTTGTTTACCTACTCAAGCCTCAGCAATGGCGGATGCCCCTCTACCAGCCTCGCGGCCACCTTGCAGTTGGATCTTAGACTACTGTGCTAGCAGTGAGTGAGCGAGGCTTCGTGGGCATGGGACCTTCCGAGCCAGGTGCGGGATGTAATCTCCTGGTGTGCCGTTTGCTAAGACCATTGGAAAAGTGCAGTATTAGTGTGGGAGTGTTCCGATTTTCCAGGTACCATCTGTCACAGCTTCCATTGGCTAGGAAAGGGAATTCCTCGACCCCTTGCACTTCCCAGGTGGGGCGATGCCCCACCCTGCTCCGTGGACTGCACCCACTGTCCGACAAGCCTCAGTGAGATGAACCTGGTACCTCAGTTGGAAATGCAGAAATCACCCATCTTCTGCGTCGCTCATGCTGGGAGCTGTAGACTGGAGCTGTTCCTGTTCAGCCATCTTGGAACCTCCCCCCAGAATGTGTTTCTTTTAATGATATAACTATAGGCTGTCTACAAGAGGAAATAGTTAAATTATGTTTACAGATTATGTGATCTATATGTAAAAAACTAAGGATTCTACCCCCAAAAGCCTGTGAAAACAAATAAATTCAGCAAAGTAGCAGAATACAAAGTGAACACACTAAAATTGGTTAGAAAAACGAAAACAAAAATGGGTTGGATTTCTATACATTAAGAATGAATAATCTGGAAAGGAAATTACAAAAACAATTTTGTTACAATAGCATAAAAAAGAATGAAATACCTAGGAATTAACCAAGAAGATGAAAGATTTGTACAATGAAAACTTCAAAACATTGCTGAAAGAAAATAAAGAAGACATAAATCAGTGGAAACACATCCCAAATTCATGGATTGGAAGACTCTGTGTTAAGATGTCAGTACTACTCAAAGCGATCTACAGATTCAATGAAATCTCTATCAAAATCCCAGTGATGTTTTACGCAGAAATAGAAAAACTCATTCTAGAATTCACATGGAATCTCAAGGGACCCTGAATAGCCAAAACAGTCTTCAAAAAGAACAAAGCTGGAGGACTCACAGTTCTTGATTTCAAAACTTACTACAAAGCTACAATAATCAAAACAATGTAGGACTGATTTAAAGACAGACATTGGCTTTAAATAGAATACAGAGCCCAAAATGAACCCTCCCATACTTAGTCAAATGAATTTTGGCTAATGTGCCAAGACCATTCAATGGGGAAATGACATTCATTTAACACGTGGTGCCTGGAAATCTGGATATCCACATGCAAAAGTATGAAGTTGGAACCTTACCTAACACCATATACAAAAATTAACTCAAAATGGATCAAAGACCTACATGTAAAACCTGAAAGTATAATAGTCTTAGAAAACAGGAAAAGCTTCACTACATTGGATTTGGCAAGTGATTTCTTAGATATGACAGCAAAGGTATAGTCAACATAAGGAAAAAAGACAGATTGGACTTAGTGAAAATGTAAAAGTTTTTTGTATTAACAGACACTATGAACAGTGAAAAGGCAACTCACAAATAGGACAAAATTTTGCAAATCATGTATCTGATAAGGGATTATAATGCAGAATATAAAGAGAACTCCCAAAACTCAACACCAAAACAACTCAGTTCAAAAATGGGCAAAGGACTTGAACAGACATTTCTCCAAGAACATATACACAAATGGCCATTAAGTACATGAAAAGATGCTCAACATCACTAATGATTAGGGAGCTACAAATTAAAATACAATGAGATACCACCTCACACCCATTAGAATGTCTCCTATCCAGGCTGGGCACGGTGGCTCACACCTGTAATCTCAGCACTTTGGGAGGCCAAGGCAGGCAGATCACGAGGTCAGGAATTCAAGACCAGCCTGGCCAACGTGGTGAAACCCCGTGTCTACTGAAAGTACAAAAATTAGCTGAGCATGGTGGCGCGCACCTGTAATCCCAGCTACTTGGGGGGCTGAGACAGGAGAATCGCGTGAACCTGGGAGGTAGAGGTTGCAGTGAGCCGTGATTGCGCCACTGCTCTCCAGCCTGGGTAACAGAGTGAGACTCCGTTTCAAAAAAAAAAAAAAAGAATATCTCCTATCCAAAACACAAAATAACAAGCACTGGCAAGAAAGTAGAAAAATTAGAACCGTTGCGCACTGTTATAGTAGGGATATAAAATGGTACAGCTGCTATAGAAAACAGCATAGCAGTTCCTAAGACAATTAAAAATAGAATTACCATATGATCCAGTGATTTCAGTTGAGGTACATACCAGAATAATTGAAAGCAGAGTCTTCAGATATTTCTATCCCTATGTTCACAGTAGCATTATTCACCGTAGCTATAACATTGGAAGCAATCCAAGTGTTCATCAAAGGATAAATAAACAAATGCAGTCTGTCCATATAATGGAATACTATTAGCTTAAAAAGGAAGGAAATTCTGATATGTGCTACAAAATGGATGAAGTTTGTGGACATTATGCTAAGTGATATAGCCAGTCACAAAAAGACAAATACTGTATGATTTCACTTACATGAGGTACTTAGAGTAGTCTAAATAGGAGAGATTTAGGGTGGTTGCTAAAGGCAAAAGGAGGAAGGAATGGGGAGTCAGTGTTTAATAGGTGTCAAGTTTCAATTTTACAAGAGGAAAAGAGTTATGAAAATGGATGGTGGTGATGGTTGCACATTATGAATATATTTAATACCACTAAACTGTACACTTTAAAGTGGTTAAGATGATAAATTTTATGTTATCTGTATTTTAGAACAATAATTTTTAAAAATCATAATGCATTGTGTGCCTGTTTGTTGATGTGGGATATTTATTATGGGATACGTATATCTATTGATATCCCATATCAATAAATAGGCATACAATGCATCAAGATTTAAATAATAATTGTTATATATAATAATTGTTTATTATTTAAATCATAATGCATTACATGTCTATACATAATGGTTTAAATATGATTTAAATCATATTTTGGCAGTGTCTCAGCCTCTCCCAAAGTGTAGGGATTATTACAGGCATGAGCCACCGTGCCAGGCCAGAATATATCTTGGAAACAGTAAATAAGTAGTATGTATGGCAGGTAAAGACAGACAACTCAGTATGAAAATAGGTAAGCAATTTGATCAGACCATTCGCACCAAAAAAACTCACAAAATTCAAATGGTGAGTAAACAAATGTAAATGTTAAATCCATTAATAAAAGAAAAGCAATTTTTAAATCATTATGAGATTCCATAGCATACCTACCAGAATGGTGGGTATTAAAAAGAATATTAAAAATACTAACCCTGCCAATTATTAGGGTATGGAACAATAGATATTCTGATATACTGCTGATGGAACTGTAAACTGACAAAAATACTTTGATATTATCTGTAAAATTTGAAGATTCACATATCCCTAGGGGTGTGTGTGTGTGTGTGTGTGTGTGTGTGTGTGTGTATACATGCATATATATATATATATATATATATATATATATATATATATATCTCCAAAGAAACATGTGCACACGTATATCAAGAAACATGCACAGGGGCTGGGTGCAGTGGCTCACAGCTGTAATCCCAGCACTTTGGGAGGCTGAGGCAGGCGGATCACTTGAGGCCAGGAGTTCAAGACCAGCCTGGCCAACATGGCAAAACCCTGTCTCTACTAAAAATACAAAATATTAGCTGGGCATGGTGGCGGGCACCTGTAGTCCTCACTACTCAGGAGGCTGTGATGTATTCTTATTATGAAATACCATTTAGAATTGAGAAGAACAACAGCATGGAGTGACATACAACATCATAAATGAATCTCCCGAACAAAATACTGAGCAATACAAGTCAAAATATGTGTTTTATGATTCTATATACATAAAGTTTAGAAACAGGCAAAAAAAATAAGCTTTCTTGTTTAGGGTTGCATACTTAAGTAAGGAAAAAAATCTAAGGAAAAAACAAAGCAAGGAAGGTATTTGTAGAAAAGTCAAGATAGCTGGGCATAGTGTTATGCCTCTATAGTCCCAGCTACTCGGAAGCTGAGGTGGGAAGATTGAGCCCAGGAGTTCAAGTCTGGCCCGGGCAACACAGGGAGACCCCATCTTTTAAAAATAAATACATAAATAAATATCAAGATACTTACTACTTTAGCTGAAAGTGAGAGGTATATGATGGGGAAGAGGAATGCCAGGGGACTTCTGGGGTGTTGGCAAGATTCTGTTAAGCCACATTACATTTTATGTTTTTTTCTGCATTCTATGAGACATACATTATATTTTATGCATTATAAAAATCTGTGTCAAGAAACCACATAAGATCCAAAATATATATATATAAAGAAACTCACACCTAAATATAATTTAATGGAACTGCAGTTACCAAATATGAAACGAAGATCTTTGAAGCATCCAAAGGAATGGATTGGCTATATTGGCAAACTCTGATCCTTCAACAGCAGCAATGGAAACCAGGAAGGAGTAGACTGGTAGCTTCGTTACTCTCAGAGAAAATAATAGCATACTTCCTACACCCAGAAAATACTCTTTTTCAGAATAAAAGTGAAATAAAGAGAATGTTAGATTAAAATAGAAACTGAGAGAATTTACCTCCAATAGACACACATTTTAGAATGAAAGAATCATCTTCAAGTAGAAGGAAAATGATCCAAGAAGGAAGGTTTGAGATGCAAGAAGGAATAAAAAGCAAAGAATATGGTAAATATGTCAGTGACTGTATAACATAATGATGTCATATGAGAGGCTTTTTAAGCTAGAATTCAAAAATACACGGTAATACAAGGTTGCTTGAAATTAAAATGTTCTGAATTCTTGTGTTCAAGAGGAGGACTGAGACATGGATTTGTTTAGACTTTGATGAGTATAGATGATAAAATGTCTAAGGTAACCACTTAACAAAAATAAAGTTTGTGACTTTTCAACTAACACAGGGGCAAAACACTTGGTGATGTTTTTTTGTTTGTCTGTTTGTTTTGTTTTGTTTTGTTTTTTGAGACAGTATCTCCCTCTGTCACCCAGGCTGGAGTGCAGTGACATGATCTTGGCTCACTGAAGCCTCAACCTCGTGGGCTTAAGTAATCCTCCCACCTCAGCCTCCCAAATAGCTGAGACTACAGGCACATGCCACCATGCCCTGCTAATTTTTTTGTGTTTTTTTTTGTAGAGTCAGAGTTTTGCTATGTTGCCCAGGCTGGTCTCGAACTCCTGAGCTCAGGTGACCTGCCTGCCTTGGCCTGCCAAAGTGCTGGGATTACAGGCGTGAACTACCACACCTGGCCCAAAGACACATTTTTAAAAAGCTAATAAAGCAAAAAGGAAAAAAATAATTTTAAAACAATTTAAAAAGTCAATTGTGGGACTTCCAGATAGAACAGAATGAAGAGGTCAGTGATCCTCTTCCCAAGATAACAAGTGTAAAACTGAAAAATTCACTAAAATAATTGCTTAGGGCCCTGGAGATTGACCAAAGGTAAAGAAAAAACAATGTGGAGCCTGATTCTGCCCTCTCTTTTATTATCTGTGTTCAATAACAGTGTCCTAGACAGTCTTTCTGGAAAAAAAAAAAAGACACCCATCCCCATTCCATATTCCTCATTGTCACTATGTAATGGAATAGAAATGACTGTTGTATTGTTAAGATTCTTTATGGTGGCAAGTAATAGAAACAACACTTCAAATAAGCCCTAGTACGCAAGGGGATGTATTGGAAGGGCACTGAAGAATATCCTGCTCTCAAAGGGCAGGAAGAGTAGAGCGACTCCCTAGGGCCTGGGAAGAGGAATGGGGATACTCTTGTGCCCCACCCAGTCTTCAGATTCTCTATCTTGCTTTCTTTTTCTGAGGTCTTGTGTTCTCTTAGCCCCACCACTTTCTGTAAGTCTACTTCACTCTCCTCTCCCAAAAGGTGTTGTCTTCTGCAGAACAGCTTTCACTGTGTTTGACAGGCACATGGCAAAATGATGCATCTATATGTCTTCAGTTTAAGCAACTTCCCAGACTGGTGGTCAGATTCTCAATGTGAAGTTTCTCCAAGACAGTTTGATTGGGTCACCTTGGGTCATGTGTCCATCCTTGGTCTCATCAATTATTATCTGTGGGGTCAAGATCAAATTGTACAAGCATGGCTGGGTGGCAGTGATACATACTAATATAGAGTTAAACATATTCAGCAGAAGAATATTCATGTAGACTACCCTATAAAAAGCCTTCGTAACAAACAGAAAAGTTAGCGTTTAATATAATTTTATTCAATCAACATGCATTTATCTTTACTTCCTGAATAGAACATCCTTTGTATTGTTGGACTGCTTTGCTGTGTAACCTAGTGCAAGCTTTGTACCTATTAATCTGTCAGTATGTATTGGTTTATTTTCTGTTTCATTCACTTATAGCATATTTGTAAATGCTTACAGGAATCTTGTAGTTTTTAGCTCTATCTCACAAATATCACTCTTAATATATGAGGTTCAAAGATTATGGGTGCTTTATTTCATTCTTAGCATTTTTTTCTAAATATATGCTTAAATTACAGAGAAGTGGGGGGTTTTTTTCTTCTTTTTTTGGAGGGTAGATTAAAACTATTAGTTATACTTAGGCAAAGTCCTCAGTGGATAAGAGTTGTTTTGCTTTCAAATTTTTCAAGCAGGCTTTAGTGAAACAAACAATATTTTCACTATGAAATCACCAGCATACTAGCTGGAAGAGCTGTGCCATCATCTGTTTATGATGGTATGCCATTTGGTATCTATAATTCAGAACAGCAAAGGTAAAATTTAAATGTTTGCATACTGAAAATTGCTTCTCTATGTCTTTGGAAAAGACTATTAGCAATGGTCGGGCATGTCGCAATAACTAAGCTTTCTGTCTATGAATTGATGGCTCTCCTTAGTTCAGTTTCTTGAACCATTACCAGCCCCATGCAAGCATTATGCTGTCTGTCAAATATAACCAAAGGCCGAATGAAAACACTGGGATTAGTTCCACTTCCTCAGAATGTGTCAGGGACCTGGCCACACCTCACCCCAACCATCCCCCAGTCCCAGCCTGGCCCATTTCATGAGGTACCATTCAAATGACTCCCATCTGCAGCAATACAAATTACTTTCCAAACAAGGCTCTGGCGGCAGTGACTCCCAGCATGCATTGGCTTTGTCCATTTACTCTTTGCTTCCCAAAATCAGATGAGGGTCTTGCCTAAGTATGTGTTTCACATAGTATTGGCACAGATAGGTGTTTTTGTTTGATTGTTTGTTTCTATGTTTGTTTGTTTGTTTGAGACAGGGTCTTACTCTATCACCCAGGCTAGAGTGTAGTGACACCATCACGGCTCACTGCAGCCTTGACTTCCCAGGCTCAAACAGTCCTCCCACCTTAGGCTTCAGAGTAGCTAGGACTACAGGTATGCATCACCATGCCTAGCTAATTTTTACATTTTTTTAAGAGACAGGGTCTCTCTATGGCTGGTCTCGAACTCTTGGGCTCAAGCCACCCTCCCACCTCAGCCTCCCAAAGTGCTGAGATATGCCTGGCTGTAAGTTCGTTTTAACCAATTAGTCATATTGTTCATTCAACAGGCTCTTATGTGTGAGGAACTGCAGTAGTTGCTTCTGTCTTGGGCCAAGTGTCTTCCCTAAAGCTCTAGAGTCTTTAAATTAAAACATCTATATAAAATTTTCCCTATTTTTCCTTTCTTGTTTAAATTTATTTGTCAATTATTCTTCCATAATTCCCAGTTTCACTAATTCCTTTTACATTTTGTTTAGCTTTTTCATTTGTAGGTCATGTACATTGGTACATTCATGAATTCAGCAAATGTTTGTCAAGCGCCTATTATGCACCCAGGTATTATGCTAGCAGTAACAAATTGCATGTTGTATAGTTGTTTCAGTGCTTCAGTATTTAGTTGAAGCAACAAATATACACACCTAATTGTAACCACAAGTGATTGCTATACTATACAGATTATATGGGAATATAGTAGAGGAAGCAGGGAGATTTCCTGAAGAGATGGCATTTGAGTAGAATGACAAGAATGTTTACAGGTGATGCCTGAAGGAAGACTGCTCACTAGGACTGGGCTGTAATTATGAGAAGCAAAGGCTAGAAAGTAAGTTTGGAGAAATGTTACAGAGGGCCTTGAGTACCACATTTTAGAAATATAGTCTTCATTCTAGGCTCTTAAAAAATCACCTTATATTTTTGAGGGGGGATAGTGACATGAAATCACTCATGTTTAAGGAGGATAATTTTGGAGATTTGTAAATGATAGAGAATCAAAAGTCTGGCTCCATTTTTGATAGCTGACTATCCATTTACCAGTTGATGAGAATTTGAGTGGTTAGCATTTGTCTGTACCAAATAAAGCTGCTGTGAAAGTTCATGTGCAAGTCTTTGTATGGACTTGGTTTTATTTCCCGTGGTTAGATTTCTAGGAGTGCAATTACTGGTTGTATGGCAAGCTTATGTTTACAGTTTAAGAAACTGCCAAACCAAAGAAAATGGGAGAGTAGGGCTCTCAAAGAATCAGTATCTCCTCTGAAACCACCATAAACTGCCAAAAATTGACAGTATAAACTTTCAGAACTCTGGAATCTAAAATTGACAGAATAAACTTTCAGAGCTTTCAGAGCACTTGCAACAACTGGGCAAGTGCTTGGTGAAGAAAAGGCGTATGAATTCCAGTGAAAGTATTAATATTATGGTGTTTTCACTAGGCTATCATCTATCCTTCCCTAGCATAGAAGGGGCAGCTGTGATAATAGCAGCCCATGTTCTTGGTGTAGCTTGCTTGGTACCAAGGGATGAATATCGACCTTCTTAAAAAACTTTGGTTGTTCATTCTGACCTGTCTGCTGGTTCCTGAAGGGACTGGTCTGGTGCAGAGGCTGACCTTTGTCCCACCACCCCCTCATGAGTAGCTTTCTGGGAAGTGGTAGCATCTGTAGAAATTCTTTTTTTTTTTTTTTTTTTTTTTGAGACAGCGTTTTGCTCTTGTCGCCCAGGCTGGAGTGCAGTGGCGCCATCTCGGCTCACTACAACCTCCGCCTCCCAGGTTCAGACGATTCTCCTGCCCCAGCCACCCAAGTAGCTGGGACTACAGGCATGTACCACCATGCCTGGCTAATTTTGTACTTTTAGTAGAGACAGGGTTTTGCCATGTTGGCTAGGCTGTTCTCAAACTCCTGACCTAAGGTGATCTGCCAGTCTTGACCTCCCAAAGTGCTGGGATTACAGGCATGAGCCACCACGCCCAGCCTGTAGAAAGATTTAAAGTCAGGTACTACCCATGCCTGCCTAGGGCAAGGGATGGTGGACAGAGCAAGCAGCAGACAAATCCAAAAACCCTCGAAGGAGGAGGATGGGGGAAGTTTCTTGGGGGATAGAGGGCTTGGAAGGTCCATGCATATACCAGGGGAAAAAGAGTACAACATACATGCCCGGTACTGGATGCATACTCAGAAAAGACCTAAGAGGAGGCTAGCTTTGCACCTCTGCTGGAGCAAGTAAGGGGTGAGGGCTAAGGCAGAGTTGTAGGCAGACTGCCATAGCTTTGACGGAATGCCCCTCTCACAGCCAAACTAGAAAGACTGGGAGAATCAAATTTTTTTTTATTTTCTTTGATCTCCAGACATCTAAGAAAATCTCCATCAGGTCACTGGCTTACCAATGAGATATTGTAACAAAGACTTCACTGACCACACACAAGCAGGAATACGGTCTGTGCAAATGGTTTGGAAAAGTTGTTAAGCAGACAACTGCAGCCCTCAGCAATCAACAACAGCAAACCTTGAGGACGGGAGAATTTGGTTCCTAGAGTCACTGCATTCTGGTATTCAAAATAAGTGGTGTTCAACAACAAGAAAAAGACAGGGCATAGAAAGAAACAGGAAAGAATGTCCCATTTGGCAGGGGCAGGGGGCAGGCATGGGGATGACAGAAATCATCTCTGAGGAAACCCAGAATTGGACTTACTAGACAAGCACTTTTAATGAACAACTGCCCTAAATATGCTCAGAGAAAAAAGAAACAAACAGGAAAACAAAGTATGAACAAAATGAGATATCAGTAAGGAGACAGAAATTATAAAAAGGGAGCCCAGCCGGACGGTGGCTCACGCCTGTAATCCCAGCACTTTGGGAGGCCGAGGCAGGCAAATCACCTGAGATCAGGAGTTCAAGACCAGCCTGAGGAACATGGAGAAACCCCGTCTCTACTAAAAATACAAAATTAGCCAGGCATGGTGGCGTATGCCTGTAATCCCAGCTACTTGGGAGGCTGAGACAGGAGAGTCGCTTGAACCTGGGAGGTGGAGGTTGTGGTGAGCCACGATCATGCCATTGCACTCCAGCCTGGGCAACAAGAGCGAAACTCCGTCTCAAAAAAAAAAAAGGGAGGGTGGGGGACCAATCAAATTGTGGTATTTGCATACAATGGAATATTATTCAGGCATAAAAAGGAATGAAATACTGATGAACCTTGAAAATTGTATGCTGAATAAGCCAGACACAAGTGGTCACATATTATATGATTCCATTTATATGAAGTATCCACAACAGATAAATCCATAGAAACAGAGAAATTAGATTGGTGGGTGGTGGTTGTTGGGGCCAAGGGAGGCAGGAATTGGGATTAACTGCTTAGTGGGAACCCCTTTTATTTTGGAATGATCAGAATGTTTTGGAAATAGAGGTGGTGGTTGCGCAACACTGAGAATGTAGTAAATGTCACCTAACTGATCACTTTAAAATGGTTACTTTTGAGCCAGGCACGATGGTTCACGCCTATAATCCTAGCACTTTGGGAAGCCAAGGTGGGCAGATCGCTTGAGGTCAGGAGTTCAAGACCAGACTGGCCAACATGGCAAAACCCGTCTCTACTAAAAATACAAAAATTAGCTGGGCATGTTGGAGCCAGGCATGGTGGTAGGCACCTGTGATCCCAGCTAGTCGGGAGGCTGAGGCAGGAGAATCACTTGAACCCAGGAGGCGGAGGTTGCAGTGAGCCAAGATTGTGCCACTGCACTCCAGCCTGGGTGACAGAGCAAGACTCTGTCTCAAAAAATAAAATAGTTACTTTTATGTCATTGAATTTCACCAAAGTATAAAAATAAAAATTTAAAGAGAGAAAGAGCGGTTGTGAGTTGTTTGTTTGTTTGTTTTTTTGAGACAGAGCCTCGCTTTGTCACCCAGGCTGGAGTGCAGTGGCGCGATCTCGACTCACTGCCAGCTCTGCCTCCGGGTTCACGCCATTGTCCTGCCTCAGCCTCCCGAGCAGCTGGGACTACAGGCGCCTGGCACCACACCCAGCTAATTTTTTGTATTTTTTTTTTTTTTTTTTTTTAGTAGAGACAAGGTTTCACCATGTTAGTCAGGATGGTCTAGATCTCCTGACCTCGTGATTGGCCCACCTCGGCCTCCCAAAGTGCTGGGATTACAGGCGTGAGCCACCGCGCCCGGCCAGCTGTGAGTTTTAAAAGATTTTTCTCTGTTGTAACATCTCCCTTCCCATCACCTAACCCCCAGAATATGGGCTCAGGGAAAAGTGTTTTTGAAGAGAGAATAGAGCTGTATAATGCTTAGTTGAAATCTTCCATAAACCCATAAGAGAATCACTTCACACCCATTAAAATAGCTGTAATCAAGAAAACAGACAATATTAAGCGCAGATGAGAATGTAAAGAAGGTGGAACCTTGGCTGGGCGCTTTCCTGGAAGAAGCTCCAATATTGGGCCCCAGAGTTAGGGATGTAGGAAGATGAGAGATAAAGGCATTCTCCTTGCAAGAGTTAGTAAATCCCTAGTCTGAGACGCCCATGAAAGATGAATATATGTGGGGTTATGAATAAATAAAATCCCTGCATTACTACGAAGTTTAAGAGGACAAATATAGCTCTGCTTAATATGCAAATGTATCATTTCAGAATTTATAAAGGACATTAAGAAATTGAAAGGTGCCAGGTGCAATGGCCCACACCTGTAATCCCAACACTTTGGGAGGATGAGGCGGGCAGATCACCTGAGCCCACGAGTTCAAGACCAGCCTGAGCAATATGGTGAAACCCTGTATCTACCAAAAATAAAAAAAAAAAAAAAAAATTAGCTGGGCATGGTGGCGCACGCCTGTAGTCCCAGTGCACCATCAGTAGGGAAGCTGAGGTGAGAGAATTGCTTGAACCCCGGAGGCGGAGGTTGCAGTGAGCCAAGATTGTGCCACTGCACTCCAGCCTGGGAGACAGCAAGACCCTGTCTCAAAAAAAAAAAAATTTTTTTTAAGAAAAAAAGGAAACTACCAAATGGTTTTATAAAATGACTGTACCATTTTATAATGTACCAAAAAAATGTGTGTAAGATAAGACCTGCAGGGAAAAAAAAAATCCAAACCGTGCTTATTGGAAGAGATGCCCTTGTCTGTCAACCTTAACCCAAGAAAAGACATACTGACTTCCCAGAACAGCATTCCCACATTCTTGAAATTACACAGACATTCTCATACATGTTGGCTGTACCAACAGTATGTGAAGTTCCACCTTCTTTACATTTTTACCTGCACTTGATATTGTCTGTTTTGTTGATTACAGCTATTTTAATGGGTGTGAAGTGATTCTCTTATGCATTTACAGAAGATTTCAACTAAGCATTATACAGACCTATTTTTTATTTAGAGCTATTTTGAGCTTTTAATGATAGTTCAAATTGTTGTTGAATGCCTTTTTAAACTACTTTATCTTACAAAGTCTAGTTGTAATTTAAATTGAAGATAATCATATGTTCATATTTCCTGAATCAGTTTTTATTCACCCTTTAATTATGATGTTTTTATTATGTTTAAAATATTGTATTCATCTGAAAAACTCAAACTACACAGTATCATCCCTGCTGCCCCACACCCACCTCCCAAAAAGAGGCCTCATTGTTTCTTCACCCCCCTTTATAACAACATCATTATCACATTCACATACAAAGGATGTGGAACAGAAAAGACCCAAAGAGCTTTGCAAATGCTCCTGGAGGGCACTGGCAGGCACTGGTTGAGCAAGTTCTCTAATGGTGTGTCAGTAGTGAGGCACAGTTCAACAAAGGGCTTTCAGAGGCTTTAATTATATTAACACAACAAATTGTTAACTACTTGTTCTAAGGTTTTTTTCAAACTTTAGTTTCTTCTCAATGCATTCTCTTGCTTTATAAGACACTATAAAACACATCTGGTTAGCATTCAGCACTTACAGCACTTGTAAATAAAGAATCCTCTTTCTATTACAAATTTGTGAATAAATGCTATGCTTAAAGATGTTTGATTTTAAAAACAGTGTAGAATTCATATTTGTCTGAGGCCGAAGTATGACTTTTAGGAAATTGGAATCTGTCCTTTGGCTATTTTGTCTCTAAGAAAGAAGCTGACAGCTTGACTGTCTTGGCCCACACTCTCTGTTTCCATTTCCTCCTGCAGGCCAGGGCTGCATAATCAAAGTTAGACAGTTGTTATGTAAGCCTCCTGGTCTCAGGGGCCCTTATCCCTGTCCAGCCCTTAAACACATCTCTCTGCTTCCAAATAAATCCAAGAACTGTACAATCCCTTTCCATGTCTTTGGTCAGCCTTGGCTTCTGGAAATTAGTATGTTTCTTCAACTGTTATTTAAATGTGCAAGTTAGCTGAATTCTTAATAGAAGGAGATTTTGAAAGATAAATAGAAAGCTCACAAAGGTCAAAACAAATGTATATAACTAATATCTGCATGTATCAAAGATTTCTAATCTGCAGCTTTTGACCCGTTTATTCAAACATGATGCAACGAATTCTAGTGGAACAAAATCATGTGGACCATAGTTTCAGGATAGAGAAGTATTAAGCAATTGAAGTTTTGCATAAATGAGCCAAAAGGGAGTCAACATTAAAGTCTTTATACTTTCAGATAAGTTTAAACTTTTCCACTCATTGAAATACCAAGAGAATGGGAATGCACTGAAAACATTATTCAGAGCACACCAAAAAATAATAAAAAATTGTGCATAAAATAAGACCTTCGGGGGGCCGGGCACGGCAGCTCACGCCTGTAATCCCAGCACTTTGGGAGGCCGAGGCGGGTGGATCACGAGGTCAGGAGATCGAGACCATCCTGGCTAACATGGTGAAACCCCGTCTCTACTAAAAATACCAAAAAATTAGCCGGGGGTGGTGGCGGGCGCCTGTAGTCCCAGCTACTCAGGAGGCTGAGGCAGGAGAATGGCGTAAACCCGGGAGGCGGAGCTTGCAGTGAGCCGAGATCGCGCCACTGCACTCCAGACTGGGCGACTGAGCAAGACTCTGACTCTAAATAAATAAATAAATAAATAAATAAATAAGACCTGCAGGGAAAAAAATCCAGACCATACTTATTGGAAGATATGCCCTTGTCTGTTAACCCTAACTCAAGAAAAGACATACTGACTTCCCAAAACAGCATTCCAGATACCACAGTATTAACAAAGGCTTGCAGATTGCCCATCTTAATCCAGGAAAATCACAGGAAATAAAATAGATGATATGTTCTTTGTAACAACTCCTGGAGAATCTGTCTGCAGTGTTTCATTTATGGTCACTGTTCTTTAGGATAAATGTGACAGAGCTAGAAAAGATCCAGAGAGAGGAAGTAAAGTCACCAAGATGGCTACAGAGCTTCCAGATGAGAAAAAGAAAAAGCATTTTCCAAAGTGGAAGGGTAACAGCAGAGAGGAGGCATCTTGGCACTCATCACAATTTTTAAATTATAAATTTAATTTATTTCATCATTTATTATCTGTCTTTCCACCAAATTTTATGCTTCATAGGGTCAGGAATACTCTTATTTTTTAACTTTTTGTCGAAATATAGACATATAGGAAAGAGCATATATAGACACATATACATGTATAAATGTATACACTTATACATTTATCATGGATATATTTATACATGATAAATATACAGTTTGATAGTTTTTCACAAAATGAACTTGTATGACCACCACTCCAATCAGGAAACAGGGCATGAGCAGCCCCAGAGCATGAAGCCCCTTCACTCCTTTCCATTCATTCTCCAGCCCAGGGTGAGCACTGCTGGCTTCTGACAGCAGGGATCCACTAGCCTGCTCTAGAACCTGATGTGGATGAAATCGGGCCGTGCCTCGTATTCTGTGCTGGCCTTCTTTTGCTCCCTGTTGTTTTTGGTGAGATTCATCCACATTGTAATTTTTGACCACATTGTAATTTTCAATCATTCATCTCATTGCTGTATAGTATTCCATTGTGTGGATATACAACAAAGTCTTTATCCATCATACTGTTCCTGGGTATTTCTCAGTTCTGGCACTATGAACAGTAGTGCCATGAGCATTGGGAACACGTGTGCAGATTTCTGTTGGGTGGAATTGCTGAATCATGTGATATACATATGCTCAGTTTTGCTACCTGTTTCCAAATAGTTTTCCACGGCAGCTGTACCAGTTCACACTCTCACCATCAGTGTATGAGGGTTCCATTTGCTCACCTGTTTCAACACTGGTTTTGTTGTTTTTAGCCAGTTGGGTGTGTATGTCATGGTATACCATTGTGGTATTAGTTTGTATTCCTCTGATGATGCACAGTACTTATTTTGTTCAGCAGTATATACCCAGCATTTAACATCATATCTGTGCTTTTTATTAAGGCTCTTTCTCTACAAGTGAGAGAGGATGGGACAGAAACCCAACTTAAGTTGGCTTAAACAAAAAGGAACATTAGTGGCTCCTGTAGCTAGTAGAGAGACTGGAGTAGCTCAGACAACCAGAGCTGGTGGCCCCGGGGCTGGAGGCTTCTCTCCCACTGTGTGAGCCTCCCAGCAGCCCTGGCATCATCTGCCCTAAGCATCCACTTCTCAATCCCAGGTGGCAGGAGAGCTGCCCCCGGGGAGCCACATTCTGTGTGTAAGATGCTGAGAGTGCTGTGATGAGGTGAGCTGGCTTCCTGGGCAAAGGTGAGAAGGATTTGTCACCAGAAGAAGGGAGATGAAAAGGCTCACTGGACAAAGAAAAACAGACTTCTGACAGACTACCGTGGCATCACACACAGGAGATACTCCATAATATCATTTTGAATGAATGAATGAGTCAGCCGAAGCTTATGTTGTGCAGGCCACGGACAGGGTGAACCAGAAATATTTTTACTGAGATTACTCTAGGAAAGCAAAGCCGTTTTAGGACAGCAAAGGATTTTCTTTCCTTCTGCCCTCATTTCCCCTAATTCAAGAGCTATTCTGTGTTGAAATATGAATAGCTATAAGATGTTTGGCCAATTCATGGATGATCCGTACAGAAATGAATAAATGAAAAAGTGGTGTTTGCTACTCTCCTGTTATCTGTTTTGAGTTTTAAGTCAAGCCCATAATAAGCTGGTTCCTTCCTCCTGCCTGGGCCAACAATGAAAGCGAACAGTGATTAGAGTTTGGCAGAGCTGGTTTATGTGGTCTGTGGCCAGACTACAAGGCGAGTGTTATTTTGGGACCCAAATAAAAACTATAAATTTTTTTCTTTAAATTCTTTTGTTAAAAAATGGGAGCCACTTATTAAAATAACCAAGCATAATACTTAAACTGGTAGCAGTAGATAAAGGGAACCTGGTAGAGAAGCCAAGAATATAGGTACACTTTGCTACCTTTCTCACGAATCTCAGAGGTAATATGATATCCTGGATGGGAATCCTGGAACAGAAGGACATTAAGGCAAAACTGAGGAAATCTGAATGAAATTTGGACTTTAGTTATAGTAGTGATGCAGCAATCTTGGTTCATTAATTATAACAAACATCCCACACTAATGGAAGATGCTAATAACAGAGGAATAACGGGAAACTGGGTGTGGGATATGTAAGGACTCTGTATTGTCTTTGCAATTTTCCTGTCAATGTAAACTGTTTTAAAAAGTAGTTTAAGAAAAAACCAGGTGAGGGTCTTGGAGGAGCCTGTGTAGGGAGGCTCCTGGAGCCTCAGCTTTATTAGTTTCAGGGTCAGCCCACCTCTGGTCTCCCTCCATTCTAATCAGCAGGATCACAGGGAACCTAAAATTTTCTTGAGAAAGGCACCTTGTACAGGTAGCCCCATGAGCAGGTGGCCTGGCTGCTGCTTCCACTTCTGGCTCTGGGCCACTGGTACAGAATGGCATGTCTGAGCCTTGTTTTTCTTATTTTAAAAGATGGGTGTAATTTTATATCTCTGCCTCATAAAGGTGTTATGTGATTCAACATTTAAAAGATCTTTCCACACTAGAACTACTATGCAAACGGAACAAATTATCGTTGTCCTTTGGACTACTTTGCTGAGACTTTTCATTGCCCCTCAAGTTTTAAATCTCTGCCTAGTATTCATTTTGTTTTATTTTTCCTTAACCGTCAGCTCTTGATGTAATACAAAATTTCTTTTTTTTTTTTTTTTTTTTTTTGAGACGGAGTCTCACTGTTGCCTAGGCTGGAGTGCAGTGGCACGATCTCAGCTCACTGCAGGCTCCGCCCCCAGGGGTTCACGCCATTCTCCTGCCTCAGCCTCCCACGTAGCTGGGATTACAAGCGCCCGCCACCTCGCCTGGTTAATTTTTTGTATTTTTAGTAGAGACAGGGTTTCACCGTGTTAGCCAGGATGGTCTCGATCTCCTGACCTCGTGATCCACCCGCCTCAGCCTCCCAAAGTGCTGGGATTACAGGCATGAGCCACCGCCCCCGGCCCAAAATTTCAACTTAAAATTTCTTTGTGGCCAGGCACAGTAGCTCACACCTGTAATCCCAGCACTTTGGGAGGCCAGGGGTGGAGGGCTCACTTGAGGCCGAGAGTTTGCCTGGATAACACAGCAAGACCCTATCTCTACAAACATTTTTTTAAACTTTTAAAAATTAAAAAAAGTTTTCATTTATGTAAGTTATTTGTGCCCTATTTTTCTATGTCTTGGATGTGAGAGGTTACTCTTTTATTCTTTTTGAGATGGAGTTTCGCTCTTGTTGCCCAGGCTGGAGTGCAGTGATGCGATCTCGGCTCACTGCAACCTCTGCCTCCCAGGTTCAAGCGATTCTCCTGCCTCAGCCTCCCGAGTAGCTGGGATTATAGGCGCAAGCCACCAGGCCCAGCTAATTTTTTGTATTCTTAGTAGAGATGGGGTTTCACTGTGCTGGCCAGGCTGGTCTCAAACTCCTGACCTCAGGTGATCCACCTACCTTGGCCTCCCAAAGTGCTGGGATTACAGGCATGAGCCACCATGCCCAGCCACGTTGCTCTTTTTCTAAGGACATGTGTTGACTTCCTGGTTTGTTTATTGATTTTTTGGAGATAAGATCTTACTCTCTCATCCAGGCTAGAGTGCATTGGCACAAACATGGCTCACTGCAGCCTCCACCACCTGGGATCAACTGATCCTCCTACCTCAGCCTCCCATGTAGCTGGGACCACAAGCATGCACCACCACACCCAGCTAATTTTTTGATTTTTTTGTAGAGATGGGTATCTTACTTTGTTGCCCAAGCTGGTCCTGAACTCCTGACCTCAAGCAATCCTCCTGCCTCACACTCCCAAGGTGCTGAGATGACAGGCATGAATTCCCAAGTCTGCTCGGTTTTTTGTTTTTGTTTTGTTGTTTGTTTTTTTTCATGGAGGCCCACTGTCGCCCTGGCTGGAGTGCAGCGGCACCATCTCAGCTCATTGCAACCTCCGTCTCCTGGGTTCAAGCGATTCTCCTGCCTCAGCCTCCCAAGTAGCTGGGATGACAGGTGTGCACCACCATGCCTGGGTAATTTATTTTTAGTAGAGACAGGGTTTCACCATGTTGGCCAGGCTGGTCTCAAACTCCTGACCTCAGGCAATCTGCCCACCTCGGCCTCCCAAAGTGCTGGGATTACAGGCGTGAGCCACCGCACCCAGCCTATTTCCCCCCATTTTTAAAAAAAACTGAAAGCATTTAACATAAGACTCTGAAGTACAAGTTTGAACATACATCATTAGCTTTATTTATAAAATATAGTATAAATATTATTTAAACTTTAAATTCTATACCCAAACTGTTCATCAAGTATGAAGGAAAAATAAACACATTGTTAAATGAAAGTCCTCAAAAAATGCCAGATTGAAACATACAGCATTTATCAGGCACCCTGCCAAAACCTTTCTAAAATGGAGAAAAAGGTGTTTTGTTTATTTGTTTTGAGACAGAGTCTTGCTCTGTTGCCCAGGCTGGAATGCAGTGGTGTGATCCTAGCTCACTGTAGCCCAGAATTCCTGGGTTCAAGTGATCCTCTTGCCTAAGCCTTCCAAGTAGCTAGGGCTACAGGCACATGTCTAATTTTTAAAATTTTTTGTAGAGATGGGTTCTCACTATGTCGCCCAGACCGGTTAGTTTTTAAAAGACATAAATGCACAGATAAATAGGTAGGGCCAAGCCAAGCCCTGGAGTTCAAGGCCAGCCTAGGAAACATAGTGAGACCCTGTGTCAAAAAAAAAAAAGAGAGAAAGAAAGAAGAAAAGAAAAGAAAAATAGGTGGGAAGAAGGCAGCCATACAGTATTGGAAGCTAGAAACTGTGGTATTTGATTAAAACAAGAGAAAGCCTTGAGGAAGGCTGATGTGTTTTATAGAATTCCGATTTGCTCAGAAATGGGAGGCATCAAGTACATTGGAAAGTAGGGACAGGATGGAGAAGAATTAGTCGGAAGTCCATACGGGAGGCAGAAAGGCTCTCCTACACCCCGACTTCCGTCCCTGCCATGACAGCAGCCATCTATTAATAAAAAAACGATGGTAAGAGCCAGAGAGGTTCTGGACTCTGGGCCCCACTGTGGCTTTTTTTTTTTATAACCTTCCTCTATAATACTTCCTCTAAATATTTTTAATAAAAAATGAGGCATAGGAAGTTTCCTTTACTAGACTGGGCTCTTCAAGGTTGAGACTTGGCTGTATTCATGTCTGGCACTAGATTGGGAAAAAGTGAGCAAATTTTTAGGGGCAATTATGTTTCCCAACAAAAATGTTTTTTTCTGCTACCATCGAAGTCAATTGCCAGCACTGAATTATGCTGCTACAAACTGATTGTGATAAAACTTACCTGTACACTACAACTATATTTGAGCTTAGAGATGTTATCTAGTAGAATGTTTATGAGTTCAGGTTTTTGGAATCTGTTTCCCTTAGGTTTTAATCAATTTCCTAGTTGTGTAATCTTTTTTTTTTTTTTCTTTTTTGAGACGGAGTCTCGCTCTGTCGCCCAGGCTGGAGTGCAGTGGCACGATCTCGGCTCACTGCAAGCTCCACCTCCCGGGTTCATGCCATTCTCCTGCCTCAGCCTCTCCAAGTAGCTGGGACTACAGGCGCCCGCCACCACGCCCGGCTAATTTTTTGTATTTTTAGTAGAGATGGGGTTTCACCGTGGTCTCGATCTCCTGACCTCGTGATCCGCCTGCCTCGGCCTCCCAAAGTGCTGGGATTACAAGCGTGAGCCACCGCGCCCAGCCTAGTTGTGTAATCTTAAGCAAGTTATGTTAATTATTCTGAGCCTTACTTTCATTAAAATGAGCATTATACTGAAGATTTCATATGACCACTGTGAGGATTGAATGAGCTATAGTGCAAGTCGACTGCACAGGGCCTGCAACAATGAAGGGCTCCAAATGGGGTGGGGACAGGAGTGGGAGTGATTTGTCTTGTGAAAAAGAACCTGAAGACCTCAAGAACGCCCACCCATCTCAGAATCTCCCTTATTCCGTGAAAAAGTTTAAGTGGGATCATAACTTTAAATTATAATTAGTTTCATTGTTTTTAGACAGCATTACTTTGAGATTTATGAAATAATGAGAGTTTAAACCTTAATGATAAAATTTTCTGTGTATATCTGGACTATTACTTTCATTATCTGTTATAATTACATATAAATAATTACATAAAGAGAAAATTGTGGAATTATCTCTAAAGAGTTTCTAGTATCTACTGTTACATTTATATGTGTGTGTATATTTAGCTTCTTCATTATCATTTCTGACTATTTTAAACCAACTTGGCTCACATTTTCACATTAGTGGTCTAGGAGGGAAGTGAATTCCTTTTCAAAGCATAAAATTACTACATGATTAACTTTCAATGATAATCTTAAAAAAGAACTACTGCTAGGACTTACATTCCAATCTGAAGCGTTCTCTAGTAATCTTAATGGGAAGTCGGATTTTTATGGGTACGTTTACCTTTAGAGTGATTGCAGGGTGCATGTTTCTAAGGTGTATAAATTACCAACTTTGCATGAGTAATTTCCCCCTTTCCATTCTAAATTGGGAAAGTATAGAAGAATCATATTTGTAACTTTTATTCATTTTTAGGATTCCCACATCCCTTTGTTCCTTTAGTTCCATTTTCTAGACAAATTGTTTATGGCCAAACGTTCACATTGTGATCTCTCCTGGCACCAATTCTGATTTCCCAGAAAGTGCTAAGGTTTGTTTTCAAACTGGTTTGAGGTGGAGTTCGTTGGGGGTGTGGGTTTTGTGAGTCACAGGGCTTCTCTCTCTCTGGGCTGGCCAAGGGCAGGGGCCAGCTCTCACCAACCACTGCCATGGGTCCCTCTGAGAAGGAGTGAAGGAGGAGAGAAGGTGGGCATGTGAGGGCGAGTTGGCCTCATCCCCACAACCCCAGCACAGTAGTCCTTGCTCCTCTGAGCTTTCTATAATCACCCTAGCAAAGGGACAGTGATTTCTAGTTAGAAAACCCTCCACAGAGTATCTGGAGTAGTGGGAATCTAGAGGATGTGTCAGGAGGGAGAAATTACATGGGGAAATAACTTGTCTTCATTTTTTGTGGGGGCGTGATGTGACATCACATGGGCAGAGGCAGCACTGGGTCCCACCCTGCACTGTGTACAAGGTTTCAGTTGGAACAAGGTCAGGAGGCAGGGCGTCCCACTGGCCTGTCCACATGGCCAGCTCGGAACACACTGTCTCCTGTCTCCTGAGACAGAAATTAGTATGAGAAGCAAAGATTACAAAGATTGCAGATAAATGAAATTTAAATATTCAATTATAAAACAAATAACTGAAGGGTTTTTTTTTTTTTGAGGAATTTTTCTAGCTTAACAGAATTAAAATGAACTATGATAAAACGTGGCAAAAACTACAAGGAGGGCAGGCACAGTGGCTCACACCTGTAATCCCAGCACTTTGGTAGGCCGAGGCAGGTGCATCACTTGAGCTCAGGAGTTCGAGATCAGCCTGGCCAAGACGGTGAAACCCCATCTCTACTAAAAATTAGCTGGGCATTGTGGTAGGCACCTGTAATCCCAGCTACTAGGGAGGCTGAGGCAGGAGAATCGCTTGAACCCCGGAGGCGGAGGTTGCAGTGAGCTGAGATCGCACCACTGCACTCCAGCCTGGGATGGAGTGAATTCCACACCCAGAGTAAGACTCTGTGTCCAAAAAAAAAAAAAAGAAAAAAGACAGGGAAATGGAAATATGGTTGAGAATAAAGGGATTTCTGTTGGAATTTCATCCCTAGGGATTTGAAAACCATTTTACTATTCAGAAGCACAGAAATGGCACCCAAACCAGGCCCTGAAAGGAGTCCAGGAAACAAAAAGGGTGAAAAGAAAAAGGAAAAAGTCCATCTTAGGCTTAGGGGCTAAGGTCACACAGGACAGACCTTCCCCTCCAACGCTAGCCCCTGGCTAGACTATCACTGTGCCATACAAGAGTGATTGTGTGGTCAGTAGTTGTTTTTTTTTGTTTTGTTTTGTTTGTTTTTGTTTTTGTTTTTATTTGAGATGGAGTATCCCTCTGTCACCCAGGCTGGAATGCAGTGGAGTGATCTCAGCTCACTGCAACCTCTGCCTTCCAGGTTCAAGTGATTCTCCTACTTCAACCTCCTGAGTAGCTGGGACTACAGGCTCCCACCACCATGCCTGGCTAATTTTTGTATTTTTAGTAGAGACGGGGTTTCACCATGTTGGCCAGGCTGGTCTTGAACTCCTGACCTGAGGTGATCCACCCGCCTCAGCTTCCCAGAGTGCTGGGATTACAGGCGTGAGCCACTGCACCCGGCCAGTGTTTTTTTTTTTTTTTTTTTTTTGAAATTTTTTTTTTTTACATGGGGCCCAGATGAAACAGGCTCCTGTTATTTTTATGTTAACTTTGATGAAGAGTGGAGATTCATGGAGAAATATGATTGGAGGACAAAAGGATATCTGTGAAATTCTTTCAGTAATAAGTGGGAGTTGGGGGAACTTAGGAAGACCTGTTTGTTCAGATTCTTTTCTTCAGGGATAGGAACATTCCTCTATTCCAGGTATACAGAAGATACCTCTCTGAAGAGGGTCTTGGACCTACTTTAGGGGAAAGTTAGAGAATTACTTTATGGACTGTTTCAGAGGGAAAGGGCAGAGAAGGGGAGAGTGGCCTTCCTGATTCTGCTGTTTTCTCAAATGCCAAGGTGTACTATATTTTGGGGCAGCATGTCCTGAACCCCATCAGGGGCTTAATGATAATATTATACATATATTATCTTTTTTTTTTTTTTTTTTTTTTTTTTTTTTTTTTTTTTATTATACTTTAGGGTTTTAGGGTACATGTGCACAATGTGCAGGTTTGTTACATATGTATCCATGTGCCATGTTGATTTCCTGCACCCATTAACTCGTCATTTAGCATTAGGTGTATCTCCTAATGCTGTCCCTCCCCCCTCCCCCCACCCCACAACAGTCCCCGGAGTGTGATGTTCCCCTTCCTGTGTCCATGAGTTCTCATTGTTCAATTCCCACCTATGAGTGAGAACATGCGGTGTTTGGTTTTTTGTCCTTGCGATAGTTTACTGAGAATGATGTTTTCCAGTTTCATCCATGTCCCTACAAAGGACACGAACTCATCATTTTTTATGGCTGCATAGTATTCCATGGTGTATATGTGCCACATTTTCTTAATCCAGTCTATCGTTGTTGGACATTTGGGTTGGTTCCAACTCTTTGCTATTGTGAATAGTGCCGCAATAAACATACGTGTGCATGTGTCTTTATAGCAGCATGATTTATAGTCCTTTGGGTATATACCCAGTAATGGGATGGCTGGGTCAAATGGTATTTCTAGTTCCAGATCCCTGAGGAATCGCCACACTGACTGCCACAATGGTTGAACTAGTTTACAATCCCACCAACAGTGTAAAAGTGTTCCTATTTCTCCACATCCTCTCCAGCACCTGTTGTTTCCTGATTTTTTAATGATGGCCATTCTAACTGGTATGAGATGGTATCTCACTGTGGTTTTGATTTGCATTTCTCTGATGGCCAGTGATGATGAGCATTTCTTCATGTGTTTTCTGGCTGCATAAATGTCTTCTTTTGAGAAGTGTCTGTTCATGTCCTCTGCCCACTTTTTGATGGGGTTGTTTGTTTTTTTCTTGAAAATTTGTTTGAGTTCGTTATAGATTCTGGATATTAGCCCTTTGTCAGATGAGTAGGTTGCAAAAATTTTCTCCCATTCTGTAGGTTGCCTGTTCATTCTGATGATAGTTTATTTAATAAATGGTGCTGGGAAAACTGGCTAGCCATATGTAGAAAGCTGCAACTGGATCCCTTCCTTACACCTTATACAAAAATTAATTCAAGATGGATTAAAGACTTATATGTTAGATTTAATCTGCTTTCCTCATTTTTTTTTTTTTTTTTGTTTTTTTAATCTGCTTTCCTCATGTTTCTCAGAGTCACTTCCCAAGAGAAAGCACTATTAAAAGTATGGTGTAGCTCCCACTAGATGTTTCTCCATTTACGAGACATGGTCAGATTACTTTCCCCCTAGGCTGTGGCCTCCTCCAACCTCTCTTTTGGTTTATCTGTGTCTCATGAACATCCAAACTGCCTGGAGCTCCACAGGCTTCCCTGGGGGACCAGTGGGACCCACCTCCCCTGGTTTTTCAAGGTCCGTGTCTTCTGCAAAGGGCCAAGGAGTAACTGTTTTAAGCTTTGCAGCCATGTAGTCTGCTCAGTCACTAAGTTCAGCACAAAAGCAGCCACAGACTGTATATACCTAAGTGAGGGTGGCTGTGTGCCAATCAAACTTTATGACAGACATTGAAGTTTGAAGTTTGCATTTCATGTAATCTTCACATGTCACAAAATCTTTGGAGTTCTTTTCAACCACATTTAGCTTGAGGTTCCGTACAAGAACAGAAGGGCGTGAGATCTGGCTTCTGGCCTGTCATTTGCTGTCTCCTGCCCTGGCTCTCTTTCTGTCCATACAGGCCCATTATTCATGCTCGCATTTGCTGTTTGTTTATTAAAATTCCCCAGCTCTTCGTTTTAAAAATGCCACTGGGATATATTTCCAATAGAGGGTCTCTTTCAACTCTGGGTTTCCCTGGTTCTTCCCAAGTCTGTACAAACAAGAAAAGTTGGGTGAAGGGAGGATGGGGGCTCCTGGCTGGTCTGTTCTGCAAAGGTCCAGAGATGAGGTAAGTGCTGAGGGCTGGGCCGCCCCACTGTGGCTGGGGCACATGGAGAATGTCTGGCACAAGCCCTTGAGAGGGTTCCGGGGCATCAGTCACTACCAGAAAGACAGCACAAGTCATGCCCTGACTGGGCCGGGTCAGCCATCCCTTCTGGTGGGGGTTGTGTTTTTGTTCCTGTGGCAAAGTGCTGCAATGACATTCCAACTCTCCCAGGTTTATGCCCCACCATGGGTTTGGAATAGAGAGGCTTTTCTGGTTGTTTGTTTTACTAAGCAACATTTAGGACACATTTTTTAACTCCCTGTGGACAAGCAATCCTTCTAACAGAGCTCCTCAGCTGTTCCCAGTTATTTTTGTGGATAGTTTTGTGGACGGTGCAGGTCCCCTGAGGGTCCTTCCTGGACACCCATGTTCATCCACTGAGGGCGACTGATCTCTAACTTCCATCCCCACACCGGGTCAGACAAGTGGGTCTGATGCCTCCTGAGCCAGCAAGCTGCTGTGCTCCCTTGTTTTTTACCAACCACACGACTCTTGGGGGCAGACGTTTGTGTCGCTAGGTCTGTGTTTGCATGTCTGAGCCTCAGGACCACGTCCAGGAAAGTTAGGCTAATATGGTTTACAGGAGGCAATTCAGCAGCATAGCCGCTGCATTCCGTTCTGCTTGTATCACTACATGGACGTATTTACTTCAAAAACACAAATAGAGTCTAGAAAAACTGGTTAAAAATCCACACAATTAGACTTGGAGATACAGTCTTTCCATCCTGTATGTAATCAAAAGATTTAAAAGTCAGGCACCTTTTGTCCAGCCTTGTAGCCTGGGGATTTCTGTTAACATTTCAGTCGTACGCTGTGTCAGTGAGGGACTCTCTTCTGCTAGGTGTGCCAGTCAGGAAATTTCCAAAGGGAGCTTCTGGTGCTGCCGGCGGTTAGTTGTTACTTCAAATGATTGTGATGATACAAAGCGCTCGAATAGCCAGTCCTTTCCGTGTTAGAGCTCTTGAAAATCTGAAAACCCCATCTCGCCTCCCCCATGGGGGTACCAGCCCTCATTTAAACGCCACGCTGTGACCAAAAGGACAGAGGTGCCTGGCCTGGTATTAGGCCCGGGAAAGTCTCGGTGTCAGATAAACGACTGCGTTGTGTCAGCTGCATGTCACGCTCCATGTGCCCACAGAGGAGTGGGCTGGGAGGGGAAAGCAGGCACTCTTGGGAGACTGTAAGTTGGCTGATCAAACAAGGGGATACACTGAGGGTGAAGGGATGCAGTCTCTCCCCAACACAAAGCGACTGACAGATGTCAAAAGAGCTAGACTGAGGTGTCTGGGAGAGCTTGTGCCTGCGTGTTTTGAATATGGGTGTGCACAGACAGGGGTGGAAGTGGCTGCAAGTGGCTCATGCACCTGCACACACCAGTGCATCCTTCCTAGCTCTTTCCACTGACAGGCCCTAGAAGTAATGAAGCTCCAGGAGCAACGAGCCCAGGTCCTGGTTTGTAGATACTGTCAGCTCCTTTGATTCCAGAGCTGGGCAGGGAAGTACAAAATGAGCCCAAAACAGCTGATGATGCCGGAGAGTAGGAAGACCTTAAAGAATGGTGGGGCTGTGTCAGAAGAACCAGGAGCAGTTTACAGGAGCTCATACTGGCCAGACCTGGGGGCTTGAGCATCACGACCAATAGTGATCTTAAACAGGTTACAGCCTGTGGAATACACAAGTGACTGTGAGTGGATACTGATACAAATGAATAAGGGAGAAGGAGAAGCTCTTTGCTGGTAGAAAGCCAACAGATGCGGGAGGAATGATGGAAACGGAAAGCCATCTTTTGGGACCCTCACTGTCGTTGGTGTTGCCATGTCTCATCATAGGGTCTTAGACTCGGGAGTGGACAGTGGTCTCAGGAGTACAGTGGTGGGGCTGCGTCTGAGGCGCACAGGCAGCATTTCCGTGGGGCTCCAAACCTGGCATCACCTCAGCATGGATATGCAGCATTAGGCCCAGATTCAGCCATCTGTGGTGCCAGCAGCTGCACCCAGGCTGTCAAGACCAGCCATGCTGGGGCCTGAGGGGACAAGGAAGGAGAGATGCAGTTGGGACAGCTGGGGACATCTGAAGGGGCATGTTCTGGTTTGGAGAGGTATGTTTTGGTCACACAGGAGATGTGCTCAATTGGGGAAAAACCTTGTGTGTGTCCAGGGGTGAGGGGTACCATGTCAGCATGGCGCAACACAGAGGGAGGTGACAGGCAGTGTGAACAGGTGGCAGCTTCACATTCTCCTTGTGTACTGTTTCTGTAAATTCAAAATTACATTCAAATTAAACTTTTTTTTTTGGAGACAGAGTCTTGCTCTGTCGCCAGGCTGGAGTGCAATGGCGCAATCTCGGCTCACTGCAACCTCTGACTCCCTGGTTCAAGCGATTCTCCTGCCTCAACCTCCCGAGTAGCTGGGATTACAGACGCGCGCCACCACACCCAGCTAATTTTTATATTTTTAGTAGAGAAGGGGTTTCACCATGTTGGCCAGGGTGGTCTCGATCTCCTGACCTCATGATCCGCTCGCCTTGACCTCCCAAAGTGCTGAGATTACAGGCATGAGCCACCATACCTGGCCTCAAATTAAACTTTAAAAACACAACTGAGGCTCAGAGAGTTTAAAAGGGATTTCTCAGTCATATAGCCAATCAACAGCTAAGTGGGCTGAGGTGGGACCAAGGCCCCTTGTCCCGGGCAGAGCAGCTGCGCTGGCCCCAAGGCCCCGGCAGTACCTGTTCACTCGGTAATGTTTGATTGTCTAACACAGGTAAGATCATATGCATAGTAACATGTGAAGAACCTAGACCAGTGTCTGGCACAGAGGTGCCTTTGTATTTGTCAGTTTTCTTTCTGAAATGAGGACATATCATTATTCTTCCCAGTGCTCCTGCTGTAGGCATTTCTAAACCTTTCTGAAGTTTGTCATACTTCTCTCAGAAGTCTTGTGCGTGGAGAGCAAGGGTATGCTGGTCCACTCACCCAGACACCCACAGTGCCAAGTTCAACAGACGTATCTCTGCTGGTTTCACCAGACGCTGCAGGAGCTGTTGCCTACTCCCGCCTCAGTGATCCCTGCGCACTTCCCCACTTTCCTGCCTACACTCAGCTCTGATCACCCCCGACACACCTCTCCTGCCTTACCCCACAAAAAGTACCTCATCTGCACCCCTGTCCTGGAGGTCAGAAACTCTCCATGCCCCACATCCAGCAAGCCCTGATGCCACACCCCCAGAGCACATCCACGTCACTCCAGTGTCACTCAGCCATGGTCCCCCTGCTTTCTCCCACATCTTGCCCACCTCCCCAGTCCACTCTCCATGCAGCAATCAGTGTGATCCCTTCCAAATGACATCAGGTGGGGGTCTGGGGACCGGTCTGTGTGTTCTGGCCCTGCCCTGCTCCGAACTTCATCCTTGCCCTTCTCCCCACCACCAGCAGGTGGTAGTGGGACTGACGTGCATTCTTAAAGAATCACTTGCTGCTCCCAGTTTTGGTGCTCTTATTAATGATCATTTGCGTGCAGTTTTTTTTTGTATGGACATGTTTTCCTTTCTCTTGGGTAAATATTTAGGAGTGGGATTGCTGGATCACATAGTAAGTGTATGTTTAATGTGGTAAGAAGCTGCCAAACCTATCCAATTCCTAGCAGCAGTGTATGTTAGTTCCAGTTGTTCCACATCTTCACCAGAACTTGGTATTGTTCTCTTTTTTATTTTAGCCATTCTGATGGGTATGTTGTGGGATTACCTTGTGGTTTTAATTTGCAATTCCCTAATGACTAATGATGTATCTTTTGCACATTTAACCAAATAAGAGATGTCCAAAAGATACGTCACTAGTTTGGTTTAAATCCTTTGCCCATTATTTAAAATTGGGTTATTTATCTTCTTTTTACTGAGTTGTGTCCTTCATATATTCTGGATATAAGTTTTTGCCAATATTTTCACTCAGTCTGAGGTTGGCCTTTTTCTTTTTCTTCTTCTTTACAATGGCTTTTAAGAATAGCAGTTTCTAATTATGATGAAGCCAGTCTGTCAGTTAGCTAATTTATTTTTCTCTTATGGTCACTGCTTTTTTATTTAGTTAGTTTTATTTATTTATTTTTTGAGATGGAGTTTTGCTCTTGTTGCCCAGGCTGGAGTACAATAGCGTGATCTTGGCTCACTGCAACCTTTGCCTGCCAGGTTCAAGCAATTCTCCTGCCTCAGCTTTTGGAGTAGCTGGGATTACAGGCGTGTGACACCATGCCCAGCTTGTTTTTGTATTATTAGTCAAGACGGGTTTTACCATGTTGGCCAGGCTGGTCTGGTCTCAAACTCCTGACCTCAGGTGATCCACCCACCTCAGCCTACCAAAGTGCTGGGATTACAAGCATGAGCCACCACGCCCGGCCTGCTTTTTTATTTAAGAAATCTTTGGCTAACCCAGAATTGCACAGATTTACTCCTATGTTTTCTCTCAGAAGTTTTACAGTTTTAGCCCTTACATGTACTTTTCTTGAGACAACAGAGTCTCAGTCGCCCAGGCTGGAGTGCAGTGTGCATTCCTGGCTCACAGCAACCTCCACCTCCCAGGTTCAAGCAATTCTCATGCCTCAGTCCCTCAAGTAGCTGTAATTATAGGCACACACCACCACACCTGGCTAATTTTTATATTTTCAGTAGAGAAGGGGTTACACCATGAGACCACGTTGGCAAGGCTGGTCTCGAAATCCTGGCCTCAAGTGATCCACCTGCCTTGGCCGCCCAAAGTGCCGTAATTACAGGTGTGAACCACTGTGCCCAGCCCCTTACATTTCTATGTATGATTCATTAGAGTAAATTTTCATATATGGTGTACAGTAAGCATTGAAGTTCATTTTTTTTTTTACATGTGGATATCCAATTGGCCCAGTGCCAGTTACTGAGGAGTCTAGGGTAAATTTTGCCAGCATCTTATGCCATGGTGTGACCTCACGGATGTCATCTCTCTATAAACCAGAGTATCTTTCAAAACAGAAAATGTTACTAAAATACAAATGAAACCAAGATGATTGAATGGGGGAAGGAAGAGTCTTTTCAACAATTGGTTCTCAGACAACTGGATATTCACAGACAAAAGAATGGAGCTGGACCCCTACCTCACACCATATATAAAAATTAACTCAAAATGGATCAAAGACCTAACTTTAAGAGCTAAAAATGTAAAACTCGTAGAATTAAACATAAATGTAAATCTCTGTGACTGTGAATTAGGTCATGGTTTCTTAGCTATGACACCAAAAGCACAAGCAGAAAGCAAAAAGAAAAAACTTAAATTGGTTTTCATCAAAATGAAAACTTTGTACTTGAAGTGACACCATTAAAGAAGTAAAAAGACAACTCACAGAATGAGAGAATATTTTTGATCATATATCAGGTAAGTGACTTGTTCTAGAATATATAAAGAGCTATTACAATTCGATAACTAAAAGCTAACCCAATTTAAAAATAGGCAAAGGGGCCAGGCGTAGTGGCTCACACCTGTAATCCCAGCACTATGAAGGCTGAGGCAGGCAGATCCCTTGAGCCCAGGAGTTCAAGACCAGCCTGGGCAACACGGCAAAACCCCGTCCCTATAAAAAAATACAAAAATTAGCCAGGTGTGGTGGCATGTGCCTGTAGTCCCAGCTACTTGGGAGGCTGAGGTGGGAGAATTGCTTGAGCCCGGGAGGTGGAGATTGCAGTGAGCCAAGAATGCACCACCACACACCAGCCTGGGAGAGAGAGTAAGATTCTGTCTAAAAAAAAAATAAAAATTGGCGAAACATCTGAATAAACATTTCTCCAAAGAAGGTATACAAATGGCCAGTAAGCACATAAAAGAAAAGCAAATCAAAATCACAGTGAGATACCAACTCGTGGCCAAAGTGTTGATGGGGCTATGGAGAAATCAGAACTCTCATACACTGCTGATGGAATTATAAAAATAGTGCAGCCACTGTGGGAAACAGTTTGGCAACTCCCCAGTGGTTGGAGAGTTATTATATGACCCAGAAATCCTACTCCTAGATATATAACCAAGGGAAATGAATATATGTATGTGCAAAACTTATACACAAATGTTATGAACAGTAATGCTGTGAGCATTATTTCAAAAAGCCAAAAAGGGCAAGGCACAGTGGCTCATGCCTATAATCCCAACACTTTGGGAGGCCAAGGCGGGCAGATCATGAGGTCAGGAGATCAAGACCATCCTGGCCATCATGGTGAAACCCCATCTCTACTAAAAATACAAAAATTAGTCGGGTATGGTGGCACACGTCTGTAGTCCCAGCTACTGAGGAGACTGAGGCAGGAGAATCGCTTGAACCCAGGAGGTGCCTGTAGTCCCAGCTACTCAGGAAGCTAAGGCAGGAGAATTGCTTGAATCCAGGAGGCGGAGGCTACAGTGAGCCAAGATCGCACCACTGCACTCCAGCCTGGGCGACAGAGCAAGACTGTCTCAAAATAATAATAATAATAATAATAATAATAATAATATTTTTTTAAAAAATAAAATAGCCAAAAAGTAAAAACCACCCAAAAGTCTGTTGATCATTGGATAAACAAAATGTGGTACATAAAAGACCATATATAATTCCATTTGTATGAAATGTCTTGAATAGAGAAGTTTTATAGTTTTAGCACTTACATTTCTTTTTTTTTTTTTTTTTTTTTTTTTTTTTTTTTTTGTGAGACAGAGTCTCGCTCTGTCACCCCGGCTGGAGTGCAGTGGCGCGATCTCGGCTCACTGCAAGCTCCGCCTCCCGGGTTCACGCCATTCTCCTGCCTCAGTCTCTCCGAGTAGCTGGGACTACAGGCGCCCGCCACCACGCCCGGCTAATTTTTTTTTGTATTTTTAGTAGAGATGGGGTTTCACCATGTTAGCCAGGATGGTCTCGATCTCCTGACCTCGTGATCCACCCGCCTCGGCCTCCCAAAGTGCTGGGATTACAAGCGTGAGCCACCGCGCCCGGCAGCACTTACATTTCTATGATTCATTAGAGTATTTTTGTATTTGGTGTGCAGTAAGCATTGAAGTTTGTTTTTTTATCACGTGAATATCCAGTTGGCCCAGTGCCAGTTACTGAGGAGTCCAGGGTGAGTTTTGCCAGCATTTTATGCCATGGTGTAACCTCACTGATGTCATCTCTCAATAGACCAGAGTATCTTTCAAAACAGAAAATGTTACTAAAATACAAATGAAAGCAACACAGAAAGTAGCCTGGTGGTTGCTTATGGCTGTACTGGGAGGGTGGGTGTTAAGGGGACTAGGGGCAATAGCTAAAGGGTACATTTAGCGGGTGATGAAATATTGTGGAATTAGAAAGTGGTGATGGTTGCATCACCTTGTGAATATACTAGTACCCATTGAATTATACACTTTAAAGGAATTATGTCTCATATAATTTATATGAATTTATCTCAATTCTTTAAAAGTCACTGAATCGGCCAGACATAATTTTTGGGAAAATATTAAAGTCTAGATCAGTTAACATATCTGTGGACACCCAAGGGTAGATTTAAACTCAGGATTCAAGGTTTCCCATTTGTTTAAGTGGGAGACATAGCATTCCTCTTTGGTATTGCGCTGAAATATAATACAAGGTTGGTTTTCTGTAAAGCTCTGCTAAAAATTCTATTCCCTTTGGACTAGCATCCAGCAGCTATTACAACAGCACAGTGAGTCTCAGGTGTAAAACTGGGGCTGGATATCAAATTGCCAACATTCTCATAGCCATCTTTCTATCATAAACACCAGGACAGCTCTCAAATGCAAACTCCCCACATGTGGCAACCAGCTGA
The DNA here is from genome assembly GCF_006542625.1 of Nomascus leucogenys. NCBI lineage: Eukaryota > Metazoa > Chordata > Mammalia > Primates > Hylobatidae > Nomascus > Nomascus leucogenys. Next base: position 41,595,094 of record NC_044381.1, on the reverse strand, counting down.
ACAAACACCCACTTGAATCGCTGCCTCAGCATTTCTAGCTTAAGACGAGCTTTCCTGTGGAAGGTTGGGGGCTCCAGAGGGGAAGCGCCAATGCCTGCCAACCAGTTAGTGTGCTCAACGAGGTCCCCTCCCAACAGCCACCCCTATATCACCACCTTCCTGACAATATCCACGGAAGCACAGGCATCTCACTCACTTTCCTTAAGCCAGAACTCTCAGGGGTGTGCAGGTCCCTAAGGTGCACTAGGAAGAGCCACGGGTTCAAGACTGTCCCACGGGGGCTCAGTCAGGTGCCTTCCTTCTCTTGGCCTCGGTTTTAAATATGACACATCTAAGGAGCTTTCCAGATAAGGCTTGTGATTTTCCAATTCCATTTTTTTTGTGTGTAACTATTTGTCATGGAAAGCATTTGAAAATATATGGTACATACTTCTTCCTCATCAGAGCATGTTTGTCTTAACTCTTTCTTGCCAATTTGGTCATCTTTTATCCACGTCAAATACAGTCATTTATAAAACTTGACTGCTGTTGAGATGTGCTGACCTTAGGCCTAATGACCTCAAGCCCACTCTGTCTTGAGTTGTATTGTATATAACTAATGTACCCCTGTTCACAGCTTTTCCATCTTCTCTCTCCACCTGTACACATCTGCCAGTGGGACCCATCCTTTCTATTTCAAGTTATCAGTGACCGTGACCTTGGCTAAATGAATGGAGCATTATTAACTTCCACAAAAGAACCTTTGCACACACTCCCACAAAAGTCCTCCAGAAACATGCACTGAATGCCTGACCTCTTCCTAATGTCAGCGTTTCTACCTTTGACTTTATTTTACAAACTAAAGGGTGTAAGGTACACTTAAATTTTTTAGCCAAAGCATCTAATTTAAACCCCTTTTTGCTCACAAGGAGAGGTGAGGAGAGGCCTAGGGAGGCAGAGAGCTGCTCCATCTGCTCCCTTGTGCTTGGAGGCTGAGCCTCGGGCCCCAAGTTGGAGCTGGCCCAGGCCCCAGCCGTCCCAATGAGTCCCAAGTGCTGCCGCTGAGCCAGCCTGGAAGCTGAGCTGCCACGTTCACAGGCTCTCCCTTACGGTCCTCATGCAGTTGTGATTAATTTGGAAGAGCCTGCGGCTTAAAAATCAACCAACACTTTCCACTTAAATCACTTAGGTATACATTTTCTTATGGAAACTGTTGTGCTGAAGTTAGTAATTGTAAGCTTCCGCCAGACCCCTCTCAGCCTCTGGCGAGTGCAGCTGGTGCTGCGATGCGCCCTTGCCATGCTGGGCCCACATGCACAGGGTGAGGGCCTCCCACACTGGCAAGAGCTCAGCGATGCAGGGGCTGCTTCCTTTAAAAGCTTTGTCATGCCATTGTCCCCACACAACCTCATTCAGCAGAACTGATCTGGTTCAATCCGGCAAGTCTCTGGAGCAGCAGGAAGGCCCTGTCACTGCAGTTCCAGCCTGCTCCCTTGCCTTGTGTCCTCTGACTAGCTGTCAGGCCAGATGCTTCTCAGGGGAAACCTCCCCTCACTATCCTTCCCTAAGGCCTGGGGAGGCCACAGTGCTTTTTAATCATGGCAGGGCTTGCATGGGACTTAAGCAGCACCCCCAGGCTTCCACATCAGTCGCTGTGAGAGGACAGGAAGGGAAAGCACGTCTGTCAGAGACTGGCCCTAGGAATTTGACATCTCAGGTGGAGCCTACTGTGAAAGTCTCCTGTCACCCCGACCCTGCAATCTGTTCTCACAAGAGCAGACAAAAAGACAAGTTTTCTGTGTGTGTGTGTTTTTGTTTTTGTTTTTGAGATGGAGTTCTGCTCTGGTCGCCCAGGCTGGATGGAGTGCAGTGGCATGATCTTGGCTCACTGCAGCCTCCACCTCCTGGGTTCAAGAGATTCTCCTGCCTCAGCCTCCCAAGTAGCTGAGATTACAGGCACCCACCACCACGCCCAGCTAATTTTTTTATTTTTAGTAGAGACAGGCTTTCACCATGTCGGCCAGGCTGGTCTCAAACTCCTGACCTCAGGTGGTCTGCCCTCCTTGGCCTACCCTAAGTGCTGGGATTACAGGCGTGAGCCACCCATCGCACCTAGCCAAAAAGACAAGTGTGTGTTTGTTTTGAGACGGAGTCTTGCTCTGTTGCCCAGGCTGGAGTGTGGTAGTGCAATCTCAGCTCACTGCAACCTCCACCTCCCAGGTTCAAGGGATTCTCCTGCCTCAGCCTCCTGAGTAGCTGGGACTACTGGCGCGTGCCACCAGGCCCGGCTAATTTTTGTATTTTTACTAGAGACAGGGTTTCACTGTGTTGGCCAAGACGGTCTCAATCTCTTGACCTGGTGATCCGCCCACCTTCGCCTCCTAAAGTGCTGGGATTACAGGCGTTAGCCACTGCACCCAGCCCAAAAAGACAAGTTTTTAAGAACTGAGAGGATAGGGCCACCATTACTCTTATCAATTTTGAGTATGTATCATCTGTTCAGGTTCCAGTAAGCAAACTGTGTTGTGGTTTGATGATCTAAATTTGCGAGTCAGTTGTGGGATAGTTAGAGGCTACCGGGTCCTGCTGTGAGTAACAGAAACAAGCAGACGTGTCCAGAATTTTCATAGTGCATGGGGGAAACCAGAATCTCCCAGAATTGCAAGCCTAGAAATCTGTGAGATTCCACTTGATTTCCCTGCTTTCGGGAGGAGGCTTTTGACTATATAATGCCATCTCATCATTTAGCTGACTTTCACCAAGGTAGGCCCTTTCCCTTACTACAGTGGGAGCCACGCCACCACTGGGCACAGTGAGGGTACCAGGGTGGGCTCCTGCCCGTGCCCAGGACGGTGTGTGGGCTGGACACCACTGGGGGGAGTCCTGAGGACGGACAGGTGAGGGGTGTCCAGGCTCGGCCACAGGCCTCACGGAGCCTCAGCTCAAAGGGCTTTTCAGGTCAGATGCTAAAACCCTGAGAAAACAGCTGCTTTCCAGCAAGGAGCCTGACGCATCCGCTTGGGGAATCCTCTGACCAGTCCTCCCCAGACCGTCCAGGTTGTGACAGACAAGGGCAGACCAAGGAGCCATCCCAGATGGAAGGGGTGTGGGGAAACCTGTGAAACGAGAATACAGCTGTAGGGAGGTTATGTACAATGTTCATGATGGGGAAGCAGCAGTCATGGGAGCCTGGAGGCTGTGGAGAGACCTACAGTGGGGCGGACGTGTGTGACAGCAAGGGCAGGAGGGGCAGTCGGCACCCATGGATGCTGCACGAACACTCGGACCCTGATTTTCGCCAGACACCTGGAATGGTGCCCCGTGCCCCTCCCGCGGCCCCTTTCTCCTCACCAGTGGATCTGTCTAACCGTGTCTTCTCCCCATGCAGGAAAAGTACCCAGATGCTGTGTACCTCTCGGAGGGGCCCTCCTCCTGCTCCATGGGGATCCGCAGCGCCAGCTGGCCAGGGTGAGTCTGCACAGGCCACGGGGCCTCCCATTTCCTGTTCAAACGAGAATTCTAAGTAGGAGACCACCTAAGTAGGATTCTAAGTAGTAAACCACCTAACCAAGAACTAAAGGTCGTCGGTTGGAGGAATCAGTAGTCCCAGCAGATATGCCCAGCGTGGGGATGCGGGGAGCTGGAGCCCTGGAGGATGTGCTGGGCCGCAGGGGGAAAACTTCCTTATGGGGTCAAGGAAGGGAGGCTGGGAGAAAGTGGAGACGCTTGTGGATCTGCTGTTACTTCTGAAATCGAAGGGAGGAAACCAGGGGTGAGTGGAAAACTCCAAAGCAATGAGAAGAAACAGGACAGGCTCAGTGCCCTGACAGCACAGCCGATCCCTCCACCAGCCCCAGTGCCACCCTGGCCCGTGCCGTGTTCTCCATCCTCTTCCCTTGGCTATGCATGTGTAGACATGTATCCATCTGGGTGTGCTTTTATGACCCGTGTGTGAATGCCTCAACTCAACTGGTTTCCAAGCTTTAAAATCGTGTGCTCCTTATGTAGGCTTCTGGGACTTGCCTTTGTCACCCTTCACCTCCTGCAGGGTCATGAGCAGCTGCGGTGCAGTTTCGCTGCTCATCCTCCCGGAGGGGATCATACACAGCGTCTTGCTGCGCTCTTCAGCTCTGGAGCATGTGGCTTCTTTGTTCTGGCTCACACCTCCTGGCACACAGTACACAAGCTTCTCCTGGGCTCAACTGCCTAGAAATGAAGTTCCTGTGTCATACATGGATGCATGTTCAGCTTACTATCAATGCCAGATTATTTCCAAAGTGGCTTGTCCATGTCTGCTCCCACCAGTAATTTTGAAGTTTCTGTTGCTCCATGTTCTGTACTTCGCTGGTATTGGCCTACTAATGTTTGCCAATGCAGTGGGGACAGAGCAGTACCTTCCTGTGGTCCTGGTTCCATTTGCCTGTGCTACTGACCGTGCCTCTTCTTCACTGTGGGTCGGGGTTTCTAGGAGCAGGGAAGCCCAGCATGGGGAAATGGAGACCAGGTGCGACTCATGGTTGCTCATCTTTTCGCCAGATTTCAAAAAGCACATAACAACATGCTTTACCGCTTTTTCAGGTTTGAATTAGTCATTGTTTGGAGGATACAAATAGATGAAGATGGGAAGGTTTTTCCAAAGCTGGATCTTCTCACCAAAGTCCCACAGCGAGGTAGGGCCCTGGGTGTGGTTGCTCTAGATGACTTCTCAACATGCCCAGCAAAGCCACCTGCCTGTTTCTTCTGGGTTTCAAAGGGCAAAAATCAAAAATTGGAAATCTCATTAATGTACTTTGTCTATCAATTTTTAAATTTTTTTTTATCAATAATCAATCAAAAGGAACATGAAAAGGGATTGCTGCCCCAAGGCCCTCCCAGGCTGAATGCACAGGGAATATGCCTGGAGCCGTAGGTGAGGCCTCCACTTGCGCTGTCTCCTCGCCCGCCGCCACTAGCACGTTCCATCCCATGCAGCCAGTCGGGAGGAGGGCGGGGTCTTGGTGAGGTCCATGCCAGCAGAAAACAAAAAACCAAAATCTGCCACCTTGAAGTTTCTTACCCGGTTTAATGTTTTCTTTATAGCCCTGGAGCTGGACAAGAACAGAGCCATAGAAACCGCTCCTCTCAGCTTCCGAACCCTGCTAGGACTGCTTGGAATCGAAGCTGCTCTGGAAAGCCTGATAAAATCGCTTTGTGCAGAGGAGAACAACTAGTTCCAAAACAGTGAACGTGGAGGATTAAGATGCTGCGTGGAGGAGCATGCAATTTTATTCAATATAAACATTTGCTATTTTCCACTTAGAAACCACACTCTGAAGACATGCTGTCTATGCAGTTATGGCACATTATATGGAAACTCTCATGACATGAAAAATAAATACAACTAGTTAAGTATAAAAGTGACACGTACAATGTGGTTTGCAAAAATAAGCTTAACATCTGAGAAAATGTACCGAGTGGTTGTGTGTCCTCAGATGTGTGGGGAGGACCCATCCCCCCACCCACCGCAGCCTTACACGGAGTCCACCTTGGACATGGCGGCCACATTGCTCAGCTGGGAGAAGCCACCCTTATCCTGGTTCCTGCCTCCTGGGGGCTCTGGAGATGGATGCCTATGGCGCCTCATCTTTAACCTGTCCTTAGTAGCCCAGGGGAGCCACGCCCACGCTCCCTGCCTCCCCCTGGTCCGCACAGTGGCGCTGTGAGGCAGTCTCAGCAAGTCCTCACGCTGTTCTTGGTCTTCCACAAGAAAGTGGAGCTGTCAGCTTAATAACAAGAATAGCCTAAGACAGCAAAGACAGCACTGTTCCTGGGCCAGGATGCGAGGAATGAGGTCCTTTATGAAAGACGCCCCCTGCACAGCCTAAGTGTTACATCGATCGTCCCAGACGTGCCGTTAAGAACCGTGACCTCATCAGTCGCCCATTTAGCATTGTTAGGATCTGTGAACGTGTGTTGTCTCAAACCAATCAGGGCCGTCATGACTACGCAGCAGCAGCAGCAGTTTCCAGGACGGGCCAGAAACGCATCCACAGCAGTGGCACCTGCGGCTCAGGGGCTCCTCACAGCCCGGACTGGTGGGACCCAAGACCAGAATGGGGGTGTCCGTCTTTTTCTCTTCTCCCTCAAATACAGGCTGTTTTCATCGTGTCTAGTCTAGCCCTGTCTGGGCCCTGTGCTAGGCAATAACTCTTGCAGCCCTGAAGGACCTAGGGAGCCCAGCCCACCTTCCCGTGGACTGGGGTCCCCTCACATGTGCACTTGAACCCAGGACTCAGCATCCTCCACACACCGTGACAGTGGGCAAAATCATCCCAAAGGAGGCTGCCCCAGCCCCAGCCCAGCAACAGTGAACTCCCTTGGGTCAAGACAGTACTCAACAGCCACTCCCTCCACACTTCCCAGAGCCTGCGGCTCGTCCGTGAGCTCCGTGCACTTTACCAAAGCCCCCATCCCAGCACACAGGAGCTGTGTGTATGAGACAGTGTCATTCGAAGTGAGAAGAAAACAACAGTAAAAGTGTCCAGTTGTATAAGTATCTATCTTTTTGCACCTCTGAGTGTAGAATTAGAAGTAAATATGACAGAATTGAACAATAAATTCTAGAAGAGTTGCCTTGATTCAAACAAGTATAATTCTCAAGTTATCACAAAATTTCCCACAAAAATTTACAATCAGCAAAATAGTTTCCTTATTTCTCATGTATCATTTTCATATAATTCCGTGGTTTCACTAATATATGTTACAATAAGCCTCCATTAGTCCCTCAAAACGATGATATAAATAAGTCTGTACAACCTAGCATAGAATAAAAAACTGAAACCAAGATTCCCAATGTTTTTCATAGCAGCCGGGCACACTTTGGTGACCCCAACGAGAACCCTCTCGGCAGCAGCCAGGAGCTGTTCACCTTCCGGAAGCAGGGCCTGTGGCAGCCTGGCAGGGAGAGGCCACGGGGCCCAAAAACGCAACACATCTCAAGGCAAACCCGAGGGAGGAACTCGGTCCGGGAGGAAGAGAGAACTCGCTCCTCAACCACCCTAGACACTGGAGTGTCAGGAAAGCACTGAGCTGTTGGGGCACACTGCCCAGCCCGGCCATAGCAGCTCAGCCAGTCACAGCTCCACCTCCAACTTCTACAGCAGCAATTTTTAGTGGGAAAGAACCGCTCATCTCCCCCTCATGTGAAAGATTAAATTGTAAAGCAAAAAAAAAAGGTCAATGCTCGTCAATGCTCGCATGAGTGGTGTCCATCCTGACCTGAGTCTTGCGCTCCCTGCTGCCCTGTGTGGAACTGTGGGCTTCAGCACCTCCACAGGGACCCTGAGTCTACACTGCTCAGAACCGGCGTCTGCATGACCACGAGGTCACGCTCTGCAGCAGGAAACCACCTAAAAACCTGTGTTGATATGTGGTTTGCACTGAAAAAGTGACCATGTAACTCAGCTGGGGAAAGTTCCAGTAGTATCCATGTTTTCTTAAAAGTCCAAACTGTAAAATGTATGTGACAATTCAAGTTTTCTATGTTAGGAGTCTGATGGTAGCAGATCCAAACCTTGGGTCTTAGAATAAGGCTTTTCGCATTAGAGAATCAGACATGAGCCCTGGTTGGGAAGGAAGAACTATCCAGAAGGTCTTCCCAGGGCTTAACGGACACTTCCATTTTAAGAGTGTGAGCAGCTTCCTGGGACACAGCACTCACGTCCTACATTCCTTGTCCAGGAAGATGTTTCTAGTGCTCTTCAATTCCATGTCTCCAAGAGGCAATCCCACCTCAAAAGGGGTTAAAAGCAAAAACATTCACAACCAAAGGTCACCCAACACAACAGAAAATAGCTCTATCATTCAACCTTCACATTCTATGTTCAAGTTTCAAAGACACTGCAGGGAAAGAGTTAGACCTTGTGGAGAACTAATGTGCAATCTTCGCTTTCCTTGAACCGAGTCGACATCACGGCGTTGTCTTTGGCACGTACAGTCTTTGAATAATAGTTGACGATCTTGCCGTCCAGTTTATACTGATGGGGAATGCTCTCGTAGGGCTTGAGGTCAAGGTCCAGCACAGACACGGAGAAGGCAAACCTGGACCTCGATGAAGGGATGACAGGCCTTTGATCAGAGCTGCAAGTAAAAAATACCATTTCAGGATACACAAGCCTCCCATTCATTTCCCTCCCTCCCGTTCTCTCTCCCTTCCTTCTTTCAACTAGTATGTTTTTATTATATTTTTTCTGTGACTTCTGCAAAGTTAGATGAATCAATCTCTTTTAAAAGAGAAGTGAATGGCCTCACACCCCAGCTCAGAAAGAGCACTCATTCTGTGCATCTGTGATCTGTGCGTGTGACAGCTGTCTGTGCCAGCTGTGTGCACCAGCATGCAAAGCTTCCTCGGGCCAGTGCACCCCACCATACCAGGTGAGAGAGGGTTAAAGGACTGAAAGATGGAAAAGTAATTATGTGGAACATGTGAGCGATGTTCCCCCAGCCCAGTGGTATAAATGAACGCTGAAAAATCACTTTATCATGAGCCAAGTATTACAAAACCCAAGAAAAAATAAAAAGTAGATCTGGCCATTCCAGCGCCAAATGGATGAAATGTCGGCAAGCCTTCTCCTTCTGTGCCTCTCCTGTCTGCTGAGAAACGCAAGCTCCTTTGGTTCACATTTGAAGAGGTCTGGTGCAAATTTTATCTTCAGTCCTTTGTATTTTGCCTCTCAGGGCTTAGTTTTGTGGTTTTAACATCAGAAGTCATGTGCTTATAACAAGATGTGATTATTTGCCCTGAAAAACACATTTAGGATTACTCTGAGTCCTGAGCTCTGACTGCTGTGTGTCCCGCTTTTCGTCTCAGGGCACTCAGCACGCAGCACTCAAGTCACTGGCTAAACAAGTGACCTAAGCTCGGTTCAGTCCAAGAGAAGTATCCTGGGTTCTGGTGTCCCAATGTTTACTACTCTTCGAGATTTAGAAATCAACAAGCCAAACCCCAACTTCAAAAGCTCCTGCCGAGGAGAGGAAATACTGATGAGCACGTCCCTGCTCTGACGCTGCTCACCACGGCCTTGGCGCTCACTGCTGCCCTGCCCCAGAATCCTGTTTGTAGGAAAAACGAATCCGACTCAGCTGCTGGGGTCAGTAACTATTCTCACCTGAAGAGTAAACAGCAAATAACTCATTTACAAATTAAGGTCATAAGCCTCGCTCCAGAAGCTGGAATGTGCCTGCAGCTCGTCCCAAGGGGCCACATTTTATTGAGAGAACCGCAGAAGCCCAAGGTACCGCTCAGTTCTGAGGCCTGAGACCCAAGCTTGGTGCACCCGGGCTGGAACAGGCACATCCCCAGCCCATGACTAGGGCTACGTATTTTAAAGGACACCCCAATTTCTCAGAAGCAGCACCTGACAAAACCATGGGTGTAAAGACAGGAAGGATGTTCCAGGCAGCTCCCGGGGAGGGTCTGACTACCTGAGTCAACCATGAGCTAGCTCCATGGGAACCAATGGCGGTGACCAGCGGGCACCAGCTCCTGACACAGAAACGCTCTTCTTCCCCTCAGCACCCCGGAGGCCAAGACTGGGCAAGAGGCCCCAGGGACACACCTGTCCCTTGTGCCAAAAGTGTGCCCTCTAGCAGCCTTGGAGAATGAGGCTCAGGTGGCCTTCTGGCTGCAGGGGGGCTGCCCTTGCCTGGAAGGCTGTTCTCCAGGACACTGACCCACTGGGGGTTACTGGGGGACCAGCAGCCTCCAAGGGTGCTGGGGATCGAGGTGGAGAAGCCAAGGCCGCACGCTGTGTTTCAAATGGGAGGTCGAGAGGAGCAGCAGGGTTTAGGCACGGGAAGCCATGGCAGCTCTCTCCACAGTTCCAAATTCCCAAAGAGGCAAAGCTCTGCAGTGACAGGAAGGCAGATCCAACTTGAGACATTTTCCTTTATGACAGGGCAGGAACAGTAGTGCAGAGCTGGAGAAGCCTTTATTTTAGGGGGTGTAAGAAGTTTAAATGTGGTCAGTCTACCTGTGAGCGGCAAATTAAAGTCTAGGGATCTAAATTTAGTCTCAGGTCTACCAGGCATCTCAAGATGCCAAGATGACTCATGATAAATCCCAGCCTTAGTTTGTCCCTAGGCCTCTAGAGCACTACAGTTACTGGAACTTGACAGGTGCGGCCACTGCACGCACCTTCCTGGAAGCAGGCCCAGCCCCACATGCCATGTTCTCATGTTCTCAGAGGAGAAGCCTTCTCTGAGATCCTCTCCTTTTGTTGAGAAAGGCCTGGCTAGAGTGCTTTGTGCAGGATGGTTCCCGTGCCTGCACCCTAGGTCTGAGAAGCCACGTGGCTCAGCACCTTGGGGACACGCCCTCCCCTCCCCTCCCAGTGTCATTTCTGCTGAGCAGTTGGTCGTAAGGACCCGGGCCCCTCAGCTTTCCCTGCATGCTGGGTTTCCATTTTGACATCACTGACCAGGCGCTAAGAGATTCCCAGGTGCTAGACGAGGTGAGTAACACGTCTGTCCTTCAGCGGCCTTTCACAGCCCACCTGAGCACCCTGCATCCAAGCACATTTCCATTGCCCAGCTGTATCCTTGGTCCGGGGGCTGCTGAACAGTGGTATCTTCATGGGTTTTCTCTCATCAAACACCACCAGTTTAATCCAGCTAAGGAATTCCTCATAACTTAGCCCTTGTAGGTATTTCCTTAGGGGATAACAGGAGTTTTCGACTAAATAGAACAACCTTTTTTCTACTTCAGTTACGCCCTATAATGTTCCTCAGTATTTCATATTGGAAAGTAAACAACTCTGTGCCTGCCAGGGAACAGGAATCCTGGGAACTGTTTAGTTCAAAAGCACCAGGAAAATGAGTGGCTGGCAGCCAGCAACCAAGGTCATCTTGACCCAGGAACACATGTTAGAAGAATGCGGAACATTCCGCAAATACTGGGTGCAGGGTTTGGCACCCCTGAAGATCAGTGATGGAGATGCTAACGACTATGAGATTATCAGTTTCATCCCGAATTCCCAGAAACGGAGGGGACTGGATAAAACTAGTGACATTCGGGAGAGGGGCTGCAAAAAGGCTGGTTATTCAGAAGAGGAAGCAGAAAAATGAATGCGCGCCTTGCAGGCTTTCAAATAACTGTGGTGGTAAAAAGGCAGGTGTGCCATGCTGGCACCGTGGGAGACTGAGGAACAAGGGCCACAGGCACCCACACATCTCAGGGGCTGGCTTTCTTTGAGGGAATGGAATGGGCAGCTCACTGTCCACATTGTTTCTGAGCTCTTGGAGTATTTTCTTAGAAAACAGTAACTTTCAATGTAATAACAATCCTTCTAAGTTATTCTCCATAAATCTGTCTTTAGACTGAATTACAAGCTTCTAGAGGGCGAGAGTTAGTAAGCCCCATGATGTCACATAGGCCAAGGAAGTTATGTCACTCCATCAAGGAGTCTCTAAATATGGGGAAACCAACTATCCTATTAACAATTAACCAACTGTCCATAAAACCCCGTTAGATCCAAGCTGCATGCCTTGCAGTGGGGGCCTCACCTGGCATCCTGCAGACAGGGGGACAGCGCAATCATGATGGAGCAGTCCTTGGCAGTCATGGCGACACGGTACTGCTGCACCTGCAGGGGCGGGAAAGATCAGCTCCAGGTCACACAGGAAGCCTCTGCCCCCAACACAACCTTCCTTCTCAGTAGCTAAGTGCGGGAACTGCTTCCTGCCTCAGAACGTGAGGGTGGGATTAGGAGCGAGGGCCACAGTGAGCAGGGGCGTCAGGAGGTCGCCCTGTGAGAGCACCTGGGCCAGCCCTCCACCCCACGGGGCTGCTCAGAGGCCAGCAGCGCCCCCTGACCTCTCAAGGCAAGCAGTGTGGGACCCCAACTCCAGACCCTGAACCGGATGATCCGTCTTCAGCAAGGTCACCACAGTCAGCCTTTGGAAGGAAAAGCAGTAAGCCACCTGAGCCCTGCATGTTGGCCACACTCAGAGTATCAAGTGAGCATCACTCGACACCTGCAAGAAGGGTGCAGGGGGTGTTCAGCAAGGCATCGCTTAGAACGCCATTCCCTCCGGAACATCATACAGCCACCAGAGACAAGTGCAGACGGCCACCCTTCTACAGGCTGTGCGTGTGTGTTAACTTGCTCCACCCTCACAGCAGCCCAACAGGGCAGCACGACCGGCGTCCCACTTTACAGACAAGCAACAGACACAGAGATCACTTGTCTGTCGTGCCCTGCTCGTCAATGGCAAGGCAGGGACTCAAACCCGGTATGCTGGCTCTGACATTTGCACTCTTCAACACATGCTCCAAGCTATGTGGGTCTGTCCATACTGACCAGGGACAGCTCAGCACACATCACACTGTCAGAGTCGACATACGTAAAGCCGTACATGTGCTCATGTGTGTGATGCAGGCAGGGAGAAAGGTGAAGGACAGCCACCACAATGCTCACAACTGTCTCCTCTACAGAGCAGAATGTGAGGCACTCTCTCCCCTTCCTCCTTTGAACTTTCATATATGGTTTGGATTGTTTTAGATGGCATAGCTCTCGCTTTCACAAAAATAAACAGTTGTAAAAAAAAAAGGAATTGGGCCTCACACATCACTGGCCTCAATATTTGTACTGATGACAGACCATCATCTCCTGTCTCCCTTTTAACCGCTCCCCTCAATTGCATATAACCCGGAGGATCTGGCCTTCGAAAACATCCAAGCTGCACTTTCCAAAAGACAGGACTGGGTGGTAGGGAGTGGGGAGAACCTCAAAGCACGAATTTAGCTCAGGCCTGCACACTATTCTTCGGGCGTGAGAAAACCTTTCACAGCAGATGGAAATGAGCAGCTCCTATCCTTACACTCTATTCAGTTAGCTAGGAAATTAGCTATTTCCCAGAGTACAAAAACATCCCAGTCCAAAAGAATTACTAAACATAAGAAAGAAGTGTAAAACATGTACCACATCCTTAGTGTACTGCAAAAGCCTTTCTAAGAGGCAAAACCCAGAAGCCATTAAGGACTCTCAGATTTGAAAACATAAAATTACCAGGCACAGTGGCTCACTCCTGTAATCCCAGCACTTTGGGAGGCTGAGGTGGGTGGATCACCTGAGGTCGGGACTTTGAGACCAGTCTGACCAACATGGAGAAACCCCGTCTCTACTAAAAATATAAAACTAGCCGGGTGTGGTGGCGCATGCCTGTAATCCCAGCTACTTGGGAGGCTGAGGCAGGAGAATTGCTTGAACCCGGGAGGTGGAGGTTGCGGTGAGCCAAGATCGCACCATTGCACTCCAGCCTGAGTAACAAGAGCAAAACTCTGTCTCAAAAAAAAAAGAAAGAAAGAAAACATAAAATTAAAAAGCCTTAGCAGGGCCAAGTGTAGTGGTTCACACCTGTAATCCCAGCACTTTGGGAGACCGAGGAGGGAGGACCATTGGAGCCCAGGAGTTCAAGACCTGCCTGAGCAACATAGCAAGACCCCATCTCAGATAAATAAGGACATGAATGAATGAAAAGCTTTTATATAATACAGTCATAATTCAAAGGCAAAAGATAAATAAATAAAAGACTGGGAGAAAATATTTACAACATGTAACAGACTATCAATGTTAAGAATATATATAGTGTTAGAAATCAATATGAAAAAAGAAAACTACCCCCAAAAGTGGACCACATAAATTGACAAAAGGAATATATATATATACATATATGTGTATATATATGTATTATATATGTATATATGTATTTTATATATATATATATATGAAAAGATGTTCAATCTTACTAAAGTCAAGGAAATGCAAATTATAACAATGAAGTATTTTCCAGTCATCAGATGGGGAGAATTACACACACACACACACATACACACACACACACACAGTCGGCCCTCCAGATGCAGAATCTGCAGATATGGAGGACTTAACTGCGAGACTTGAGCATCCTCAGATTTTGGTATCAGATTTTGGTGTGTGTGTCATAAAATGAAGAGGTTAGACTTCCACTTCATGTAATGCCAGACTAGGTAGTTGAGGCCAACCCAACTGCTGAGGCCAACTAAAAAAGCTAGACAAAGTATCTGCTTGAAGGCAGAGCTAACAAGCCAGGGAAGAACTGCTAGAATAGGGAAGGACAAAGGTATCTGGGTCTGCTTTTTCAAGAGAGCGTAGTGATAATTCCACAGTTGGCTGAGGGGAACTTTTAACCAAACTTCAGGGCTATGGGGACAGTAACCATCATGACCCCCCTTCTTTGGGTTAGTACCCAAAATACTGCCCTTTTAAGAGTAAAAGTGAGACCAGGTACAGTGGCTCACGCCTGTAATCCCAATACTTTGGGAGGCCAAGGCAGGCTGATGGCTTGAGCTCAGGAGTATGAGACCAGTCTGGGCAACATAGCAAAACCCTATTTCTACAAAAAATAAATCAGCCAGGTGTAGTGGTGCACACCTGTAGTCCCAGCTACTCAGGAGGCTGAGGTGGAAGGATCACTTGAGCCCAAGAGGTGAAGATTGCAGGGAGGTGAAGATTGCAGTGAGCTGAGATTGCACCACTGCACTCCAGCCTGGGAGACAGAAGGAGACCCTGTCTCAAAAAAAAAAAAAAAAATGGCCGGGTGTGGTGGCTCACGCCTGTAATCCCAGCACTTTGGGAGGCCGAGGCAGGCGGATCATGAGGTCAGGAGATCGAGACCATCCTGGCTAATATGGTGAAACCCTGTCTCTACTAAAAATACAAAAAAAAAAATTAGGCATGGTGGCAGGTGCCTGTAGTCCCAGCTACTTGGGAGGCTGAGGCAGGAGAGTGGTGTGAACCCGGGAGGCGGAGCTTGCAGTGAGTCACGATCGTGCCACTGCACTCCAGCCTGGGCGACAGAGCAAGACTCCATCTCAAAAAAAAAAAAAAAAAAAAAAAAGGGTAGAAGTGAGCCAAAGTCAACAGGCCCTACCAGGAATTACAGTTTTACTTCAAACAGACCAAACCATCAAAACTGGATTAAAATGACTCCAGCTGCTAGTGTTTCCCAGGCCTCTGATAGAAGCAAACCTAAAATTCTCTCTGGAAGAAGGTATGATTCTAGGCCTCAAGTTAATTCTAAAATAATTGTTCGAATACAATTTCTAGCACACAAGCAAAACTGTGCACACACAAGAAGACAAGATGACATGAATGGAAACCAGCAAAAACAAACAAAACCACAATAGGGGAGAAGGTCTATGGGAAGCTACACATTCCACTTGATTTTGCTGAGAACCTAAAACTGCTCTTAAAAAAAAAAAGTCGATTAAAAGAAAAAGAAAAAGATGCCACTGAAAAAAGAAAAACCCACAATAGTAGAAAGAAACACATATGCATGGATTCCAACTATTAGAGGTGCCAGACACACATACTGTATCAAAGAATATAAGACAAAACTGAGAACTTCAGGGAGAACTGGAAATGATAAAAATGAATCATTCAGAGATTCTAGAACTAAAAAGATGAAGAAATAGACATTAAGAATTCAACGGATTAAACAGCAGATGAGAAAAAACTGAAGACATGTAGGTTGGATGGGGATAATTTCAATCAATGTAACAATGATTGACAGAAGACCAACTAGCATTTCTCTTAATTGTGGTTCCCCTTGTGGTGATCTAGCTAGGGTTACAAGGAGGGAACAGTTATCCTTGCTGTAGCTCTAGGTGGAGAACTGGCAAAACCAACCTTTGGCATAAGCTGAGGAGGCAGCTGACTACTATGGTCTGAAGAGTTTGAAGTCTCTTCCACTGTTTCTTCCAAAACACCTGCAATTCCCACATTATTCACTCTTTTTAAAATGCAAATGTTATTTAGGAAGCATAACACTACCACATTAACTAGTTTTCTAAACGGAGTTAACCTGAAGATACGGGTTGGACAAAGAGAGGTAATAACTCGGGGTCAAGGAACAAGGCAGAGGTAAGAAAATGGGAAAGCTAAAGAGAATTGCTAAACTGGAAGACAGACCACAAGAACATATTCAGAATGAAGCATGGAAAGGATACAATCTAGAAAATATAGAGCAAAGGCTACAAGAAATAGAAAATTAAGAGAATGTGTCCAACATACTTGTAACTAGAATCCAAAAGAAAAGGAGAAAAAGGACACGCACAGTGGCTCACGCCTGTCCCAGCACTTTGGGAGGCCAAGGCAGGAGGCTTTGAGTTTGAGAACAGCCTGGGCAACATAGCAAGACTTCATCTCTTAAAAAATAAAATAACATTTTTAAAAGCTGGGCATGCTGGCATGCTTCTGTAGTCCCAGCTACTCAGGAGGCTAAGGCAGGAGGATCCCCTGAGCCCAGGAGTTTGAGGCTATGATGAACTATGATCATGCCATTGCACTCCAGTCTGGGTGACAGAGACCCCATCTCTTACAAAAATTAAAATAAAGATAAATACAAATTAAAGATAAATAAAACAGGAAATGGACAAAAACAAGAAAAAATTAAGGCTAATATTTTCCTAAAATGAAAAAAAGACATCAAGCCACAGATTCTAGAAAGCCTCCAAAAATATCATTTATACATATCATGAAACAAAAATTAAGAACCCATCACCAGCAGACCTACACTAAAGGAAACATTAAAGAGTGCTCTTCAAACAAGAACAAAATGATCCCATATATATATATATATACTCAGAAATACAGGACAGAATGAAGGGCAATGCAGGAAATAAATACATGGGTTAATGAATGCCTGTAATAAAAAAAAATAAGAATGTCTCCTTGAGTTTAAAATAATAGAATACACAACAACAACAACAACAATGTAAGTCAGGAGCAGCAGTAAAACGTACTCTAAGAACTTTGCGTTGTCCAAGAAGAGGGTAAAAGTACAAAATAATATTAGACTCTAATAAGTCAACTGCTTGCTGGCAATAACTAAAATAACCACTAGAAAAAAAGTAAAGGCCTCTACAGCTTCCACACAGAGCAGGGACATGGAATGATAAATAAAAAATAAGCCAAAAGTCCTTGCTACTCGGGAGGCTGAGGCAGGAGAATGGCATGAACCCAGGAGGCGGAGCTTGTAGTGAGCCAAGATCATGCCACTGCACTCCAGCCTGGGCGACAGAGCAAGACTCCATCTCAAAAAAATAAATAAATAAGCCAAAAGACTGTGAGAGAAGAGAAATAGAAACCTAAAATAGAGCCAGGCGCAGTGGCTGTCGCCTATAATCCTAGCACATTGGGAGGCTGAGGCGGGCAGATCACCAGGTCAAGAAATCGAGACCATCCTGGCCAAAATGGTGAAACCCCATCTCTACTAAAAATACAAAAATTAGCTGGGTGTGTTGGCAGGCGCCTGTAGTCTCAGCTACTCGGGAGGCTGAGGCAGGAGGATCACTTGAACTCAGGAGGCAGAGGTTGCAGTGAACCAAGATCGTGTCACTGCACTGCAGCGTGACAACAGTGAGATTCCGTCTCAGAAAAAAAAGAAACCTAAAATAGGTAAGAAAAATTTTTTAAAGTTTAAGCTTTAGTGTAAGTCTAATAAAACCATACAGACAATGTCAGAATGAATAAAAAGTCAAACCCAATCATATGCCACATTTTAAATACAAAAAAAGAAGGTTAAAAATGAAAGGATGGAAAAAGATACATAGTGCAAATACGAAACCAAAGAACCTAGAGAAGTTCCATTACACTCAGTCAAAGGAAACAAAAAGTATAACCAGAGATAAGGGACACTTAAAAATGATAAATGATTACATGGACATTACATGTGATGGTAAAAAGAAAAAATAAAAAAAAATTTAAAGGAAAAGGTAAATGACACCAAAATGAAAATTTGAATTCACCAGGAAGATGTAACAGTTCTAACTCTGAGGCACCTAACAGTATAGCCTAAAGATAAATAAGAATAGGCAAATTCAAAATTATCATGGAAAGTTTCTGGCCATCCTTCTTACGGAACAAGCAGACAGTAAAATCATTAAGATTGCAGATCTGAACAAAACAATTTAGCCTAATAGGGAGATTAAAATGCCACACCCAACATTTGAGAAGACACTACCTTTTCTTTCTTTTTTTTTTTTTTTGAGATGGAGTTTTGCTCTTGTTGCCCAGTCTAGAGTGCAATGGTGTGATCTCGGCTCACTGCAACCTCCACCTCCCAGGTTCAAGCGATTCTCCTGCCTCAGCCTCCCGAGTAGCTGGGATTTGGGTGCCCACCACCACACCTGGCTAATTTTTGTATTTTTAGTAGAGATGGCATGTCACCATGTTGACCAGGCTGGTCTCGAACTCCTGACCTCAGGTGATCCACCCACCTCAGCCTCCCAAAGTGCTGGGATTACAGGCGTGAGCTACCATGCCCAGCCAAGAAGACGCTACCTTTTCAAGCACACATAGAAGCATTATTTTTAAAAATTAATAAAGCCACAAAAAATTTCAAAGGATCAAATGGCAATCTCAACAAATGCCACAGGATCACTTGGACTCTATTCTCACTCCAGTGCAATTTTGCTAGTAATCAATACAAAAAAGATAACAAGAACCCTCACATGCTTACTAATTAATTCCCTTCTAAATATTTCCATGGGTCATAGAAGAAATGTTCATCATTATCAAAGTATATTTTAATTGAATATTGAAAGTACAGCTTGTGGAATGTGGCCAAAGCCATTTTTAGAGGAATATATAGCTTTAAATGCACATTTTAGAACAAAGAAGGTGCTGAAACTTGGATAAGCATGCATATCAGGAAGAAGTTACAAAAAGAACAAATTAGCCTAACGGAAAAAAGGAAATAATCAAGAATTAATCAAACAGAAAACAATCATACAGTACAAATGGATCAAAAGTTGATTTTTAGGAAACTAAACTCTTGGTGGGAATAATTAAGAGAGTGTCCTAGCCCTCAGGAAGGGGAACATCACACACCGGGGACTGTTGTGGGGTGGGGGGAGGGGGGAGGGATAGCATTAGGAGATACACCTAATGCTAAATGACGAGTTAATGGGTGCAGCACACCAACATGGCACATGTATACATACGTAACAAACCTGCATGTTGTGCACATGTACCCTAAAACTTAAAGTATAATAATAAAATTAAAAAAAAAAAAAAAAAGACAGTGTCCTAGCCCCTTCAGGCTGCTATCATGAAATGCCCAAAACTGGTAGCTTATAAACAACAGAAACTTATTTCTCACAGTTCTAGAGGCTGGGATGTCCAAGACCAAGGCGCCAGCAGATCTGCTATCTGGCGAGAGCCAACTTCCTTATTCACAGCCCTCTTTTCACTGTCACTTCACATGGTGAAAGGGGCTGGCTTGCACTCTGGGGTTTCTTGTATAAGGGCCTGAATTCAAATCATGAGGGCTCCACCCTCATGACCTAATCACCTCCCAGAGGCCCCACCTCCTAACATCATCACCTTGGGAGTTAGGATTTCAACATATAAATTTGGCGGGGTGGGAGGGTAAAACATTCAGATAGTAGCAGAGAGGGAGAGAAATCAAATATCAGACATCTGGATTAAAAGAGCATACTTCAGATCCTATAAAACATGAAAAGATAATAAAAGAACATTACCCAACAAATCATATGCCAAAATTCTGAAAACATAGACAAAACAGAAAAAATTTCTAGAAAAATACAACTTACTAAAATTTGAAACTTTCCTACAAAGACAACTATGGGGGCCTAGCTGGTTTCACAGGTGATTCTACGAAGCATTTAAGTCAGAAATAATACCATTCCATTTTTTTTTTTTTTTTTTTTTTTGACACAGTCTCGTTCTGTTGCCCAGGCTGGATCACAGTGGTACCATCACAGCTCACTTACAGCCTCGACCTGCAGGGCTTAAGTGATCCTTCCATCGCAGCCTCTCAAGCAGGTAAGACTACAGGTATGCACCACCATACTCGGCTGATTTTTTATTATTTTTAGTAGAGACGAGGTCTCGCTATGTGCCCAGGCTGGTCTTGAACTCCTGAGCTCAAGTGATCCTCCCACCTTGGCCTCCCAAAGTGTTCGGATTACAGGCGTGAGCCACTGAACCCGGCCGTTGTTAATCCACCTCTTCCAGGGAACAGAGAAAGAGTAAACAGACGAACTTTTAAGTGTTTTATGGGCAGGTCTAGGCCTCGATACCAAGGCTGAACACAGACATTACAGAAAGAGAAAGCACAGTTCTTATCACTCATAAGCATCTGCCAAAATCCCTAAACAAAATATTAGCAAACCCAATATCATCATACAGAAAAAGAACACATCACAAATTGCGCAATTAACCACGTTAACAGAAAATATTTTGATCGTATGATCATCTCAATAGGAATAGAAAAGGCATTGATAAAGTTCAACATCTGCTCCTGATTTTAAAAAATCCTCTTAATAAATCAGGAAAAGAAGGGAACAGACTTCTTTAATCTGATGTCAGACACTTAAGGAAAAAAAACCTACATTAAACAATTTACTTGATGGTAAAATGTTTTTGAGATTTGGAACAAGAGTAAAATTCATACTATCACAAATTAGCTACATAAAGTAAAACAAAGAAGTGAAAGGTATAAGGATTGGGAAGGAAAGGGAAAACATCAAATTCACAGACTATGATTACATATAAAGAAAATCCAAAAGAAACTATAATCGTTAGGATTAATATAAGTGAGCAAAGTTGATGTATGCAAAGTCAAAATAGAAAAACCAATCACATTACTGCATAATCAAAACAAACACTTTTAAAGTAAGATCTTTTTAAAGATGCCATTTACATCTAAAACCATCAAATATCATGAAATTAATATAAGACCTCTGAAGAGAACCATAAAACATTTTTATCAGAATTATATATATATATATATAAAAGTTTTAATGTCCATGTTGGAAGACTCAGTATTGTATAGATTTCAACACTCATCATTATTTTAATGCTACGCCATTAAAATCCCAGCGGCTTTTTTTTTTTAGTTTTTAATTTTTGTGGGACAGCAGTTTTGTTTGTGCTTTTCCTGCAGAACTGAGTGAGGTGATTCTCAAATTCATGTAGATATGCAAAAGGTCGAGAACAGCCAAGATATGCTTGAAGAAGACAGAAGGATTTGTCAGATATCAAAGCTTGTTATGACTATAGTGTTCACAATTTCTATGATGCCAGGACAATTCCATTTGAAAAGAAAATAAAACCCCACCTTCTGCCATTTCAAAAATCAGTTTCAGACAGTCACCCAACAAAATGTGAAAGACAAAACAATAAATTTTCTAAAGATATGGTAGGAAAATATCTTTAGAACCTTAAGGCAAAGAAGGACTTCTTAAATGGGAAAAAGACTGGTAAATTAGGCTACCTTAACATTATGAACCGTTCTCATAAGGACTCCATTAAGAATCAAAAGACGGCCGGGCACTGTGGCTCACGCCTGTAATCCCAGCACTTTGGGAGGCCGAGGCAAGCGGATCACAAGGTCAGGAGATCAAGACCATCCTGGCTAACATGGTGAAACCCTGTCTCTACTAAAAATACAAAAAATTAGCTGGGCATGGTGGCAGGCGCCTGTAATCCCAGCTACTCGGGAGGCTGAGGCAGGAGAATGGCGTGAACCCGGAAGGCGGAGCTTGCAGTGAGCCGAGATCATGCCACTGCACTCCAGCCTGGGCGACAGAGTGAGACTCCATCAAAAAAAAAAAAAAAAAGTCAAAAGACAAGCTACATAGTGGGAAAAGATACCTACTGGACACAAAATTGACAAAGGGCTTCTATCCAGAATATACAAAGAATGCCTTCAAGTCAATAAGAAAAAGACAACTCTACCAAAAAAATGAGCAAGAGACTTAAATTGTGACTTAAATAGATCACAAAAGGAAAAATCCAGTAAACATATGAGAAGGTACTTAATCTCATCACAAGATACCACTACACACACACCAGAATGGCTGAAATTCAGAAGACCCACAACTAAGTGTAAGAGACAGTGTGGAGCACAGGTGACTCCTAACCAGCTGCAGGGAACATAATCAGGTAAAACTGTTTTACAGTAGCTACTCAAACTAAGTATACTCATCCCTGTGGCCCAGAAATCCCACTCCTAGGGATATATCCAAGAGAAATGTGTGCACATGTACACAAAATCTGTACAAGAATATTCATAACAGCCAAAAACTAGGAACAACCCAAATGTTCATAAAACAGCAGAACAGATAAATTGTAGTACACTAAGTCCTCACTTAATGTCGTCACTAGGTTCTTGGGAAACTGTGACTTGAAGCCAAACAATGTATAACAAAACTAGGCCAGGCACAGTGGCTCACGCCTGTAATCCCAACACTTTGGGACACCAGGTGGGAGGACCGCTTGAGCCCAGGAGATCGAGACCAGCCTGAGCAACATAATAAGATGCATCTCTACAAAACATTTAAGAAATTAGCCAGGTGTGCCGGACACAGTGGCTCACACCTGTAATCCCAGTACTTTGGGAGGCTGAGGCAGGTGGATCATGAGGTCAGGAGTTCCAGAACAGCCTGGCCAACATGGTGAAACCCCATCTCTACTTAAAAATACAAAAATTAGCAGGTGCCTGTAATCCTAGCTACTCAGGAGGCTGAGTATTACTTGAACCCGGGAGGCGGAGGTTGCAGTGAGCCAAGATCGCACCACTGCACTCCATCCTGGGTGACAGAGCAAGACTCCATCTCCAAAAAAAGAAAGAAATTAGCCAGGCATGGTGACACACGCCTGTGCTTCCCAGCTACCTGTGAGGCTGAGGTGAGAGGATCACCTACCTGAGCTCAGGAGGTCAAGGCTGCAGTGAGCCATGATCATGCCAGTGCACTCCAGCCTGGACGATGGAATGAAACTCTGTCTCAAAAAAAAAACAAAAATAAAAACAAAGCCATTTCTTTTCTCATCACTATAATAAAACAACATTGAACAAAATGATGTTATTTGAGGACCTGCTGTATATAGGTCACTTCACTCAAAGTCACAGTTTCCATGAACCTGTCAAGGATGTTGAGAAAGGACTTACTATATATCCATTCATGGATCACTCTAAAGTAAATAGAAATGTGGCAATAAAGTAAATAGAAATGTGGCAATGGGTGCACTAGCAAAGATGAATCTCATAAATGTTACACAGAGCTAAAAAAACAAACAGGAGACATGAATATATACAGCATGATCTCATAAGTCAAGTTTAAAAACAGAACAGACTAAACTACAGGGATATAAGTCAGTACAATAGTTAACCCTGGGAGGAAGGAGACAGGTCTGGTTGGATGGGACAACAGGAATTCTGATCGCTGCCAGTGTTCCATGTCCAAATATAAGTGGTGGTTCCATAAGAATTTTTACTTTGTGACAAGTCAGTGGGTTGTATATTTTTTTGTGTACTTTTCTGTATTTGCTATTATTTCACAATGATTAATGAAGCAAAAGTTTAGAAAATTAAAATAAAAAATTTAAATATTAGTAATATCTAGTGTTCGCAAGGGCATGGGGAAACTGTCTTCAACTGTTGCAAGAAGAAATATAATTAGTAAAATCTTTTGGGGAGGACAATGTGACAGGACCTATCAAAAATAAACCCTGCAATTTTACATCTAAAAATCTGTCTTACAGAAATGCTATGTTAAGTGCACAACAGTAGATGTACAAAAATGTGAATGTTAACATTATTTTTAATACCAACAAATTAATATCAACACCCAAGTAACTAACAATGGTGTGAACACACTAAAGAGACAGGATTATGGAGGACATCCAACAGCCCTTCTACAAAACAACTAGATCCCTGAAACTGCTCCTTTTAACGTATTGTTGGGCTTGCGTAAGGTAAGGAAAATCCCTAACCCAAGCCCCTCTTCTCACCACCCACCCACAAAGAGCTGCAACTAGAGTTCTGAGCATGAAGCAACTAGGAAGGCTGAGCTGTCCTATAGTCCAGTGCCACTATCAGCACTGATTCTAGGAATAAGCCACAGGGTAGAGGATCTATCTAAACCAGAGACTCTTCCCTTTTGCCAAAGATCCCTATCCTCTCTGGAAGAAGGCATCCCCTATTTGGGTCTCCAGGATTCCTATAAGTTAAGATCAAACAAATCGACAAGGCAAACAAAATCAAGCAAGACAACATGGATGAGTCAGTCAAAATAAGAGATTTTTTTTTTTACCACCAAGGTTTTATTGTATCTGATACAAGAATATAAAATAACTTCATAAATTGCTTAAAGAAATAAAAGATAGAATTTTGAAATAGACAAGCCACAAGGAACTAGAAAAAAATACCAAGCAGATGTGAAAACAAACCAAATGGAACTTTCAGAAATTAAAGATAGAACTACTGAAATGGGGCTGGGCACGGTAGCTCACGCCTGTAATCCCAGCCCTTTGGGAGGCCAAGGTGGCCGGATCACAAGGTCAGGAGATCGAGACCATCCTGGCTAACACAGTGAAACCCCGTCTCTACTAAAAATACAAAAAATTAGCCGGGCGTGGTGGCGGGCGCCTGTAGTCCCAGCTACTCAGGAGGCTGAGGCAGGAGAATGGTGTGTACCTGGGAGGCAGAGCTTGCAGTGAGCCAAGATTGCGCCACTGCACTCCAGCCTGGGCGACAGAGAGAGACTCCATCTCAAAAACAAAAAAAGAACTACTGAAATGGAAAACTCAATAAACAAGTGAAATGGCAGATTAGACACAGCTGAAGAATAAATCAATGAACTGGAAGATAGAGCTGAAAAAAGAAAAGCACCTGGAATGTAGCACAAGGAGACAAAGAGATGAAAAATATGAAAGAGCAGTTAAGATGTGTGGGAGATAAAATAAGGTTTGACACAAGTCAAATTAGAGTCCCAGAAGAAGTGAATATGATAATGGAGAAGAGAAAATATTTTAGAAAATGAGAATTTTCCAGAACTAATAAAAGACATAAATCCACAAATAGAGAAAGCATAACATACACCAAACAGGAAAAATAAAAAGCACAGCACACCTAAATCACATTGCACTAAAATGTCAAAAGGACAAGAAAGAGGGAGAGAAGACCTTAAAAGCAGCCAGAAAGAAAAGACAGATCACCTACTAAGCAAGGACAGACTAACACGAGACATCTTAACAGCAAAAACCAGATGTTGTATGAAATGTTTAAATGCTATTAAGAAAAAAAAACAGAAATCAACCCCTTCTGTGCACCCAGAAAAAAAATTATTTTCAAAACTGTAGACAAAATATAAATATATTCAGATACAGAGGGAATTTACCAAAAACCCTTCACTAATATAGCTTCTAAAGAATATTCTTCAAGAAGAGGAGGAAAACTATAAATATCTGTAGGCCAATAAATTAGAAAACTTAGGTAAACTGAACACTTCTCTAAAAAGACACAAACTACCAAAACTGACTTAAAAGCAGAAAATATGATTAGACCTATAACAATTAAAGAGAATGAATTAAAAATCAAAAAACTATCCACAAAGAAAAGCCCAGACTCAGATGGCTTCACTAGTGAATTCTGTCAAATATTTCAAGAATAATTAATACCAATCCTTCTCAACTTCTTCCAAAAAATAAAAGAGGCTGGAACACTAACTCATTCTATGAGGCCAGTGTTATACCCTGATCCCAAAAACAAAGATATCACAAGAAAACAAAAATACACACTAACTTAAGAATATGGATATAAGAATCCTCAATAAAATAATCAAAAACCGAATCCAGCAAGATATAAGAAGGACAAGACGCCATGACCAAGTGGGATTTAACCCAGAAATACAAAGTTGGTTTTAACACCCAAAAATAAATTTATGTAATACACCACATTAACAGAATAAAGGACAAAAACTACATGATAATCTCAAATGATATACAAAAGGCATCTAACAGAATCCAACACCCTTTCAGAATAAAAACACTCAACAAATCAGGAAGAGAAGGGAACTTCTTCAATCTGATAAAGGAATCTACAAAAAACAGCTAACATCATACATGATGATGAAAGACTGAACACTGTCCGCATAAGACCAAGAACAAATCAGGTATATCTACTCCTACCATTTTTATTCAACATTGTACTGAAGGCTCTAGTCAGGAAATTATACAAGAAAAATAAATCAAAGGCATCCAAATTGGAAACGAAGAAGCAAAACTATTTCTATTCACACATGATCTTAAATAGAGAGAATCCTAAAAAAATCCACTAAAAATCTATTAGAACATACAAACTCGGCAACGATGCAGGCTACAAGATCAATATAGAAAATCAAATTGTATTTCTACACCTGATTACACTTGTAATGAGCAATCTGAAAATGGAACTCAGAAAACAATTCCATTTACAGCAACATTAAAAAGAAAATATTTTAGAAATAAGTTTAACAAAGAAGCGTAAAACCTTAGTTTACACTCTGAAAACTAAATAACAATGTCAAAAGAAAACCAAGATCTAAATAAATGGAAAAACATCCCATGTTCATAGACAAAAGACTTACTACCCAAGGTCACTTACAGATTCCCCAAGTCCCTATGAGAATCCCTGCTGGCTTCTTTGTAGAAGAAGCTGATTCTAAACTTCATATGGAATTACAAGAGGCTCCAAATAGTCAAAACAATCTTGAAAACAAAGACCAAAGTTAAAGAACTCACACTTCTCCATTTCAAAACCTACTAAAAAGCAGTAGTACTCAAGACAGGGTACTGGCATAAGTGCAGACATATAGATCAATGAACCACAACTGAGCATCCAGAAATAAACCCATACATCTATGGTCAATTGATTTTCAAGAGGGATGTTAAGATCATTCAATGGGGAAAGAATAGTCTCTTCAACAAATGGTGCTGACGGGGTGTGGTGGCTCACAACTGTAATCCCAATACTTTGGGAGGCTAAGGCAGGCAGATCACTTGAGGCCAGGAGTTCAAGACCAGCTTGGCCAACATGGCAAAACCCTGTCTCTAGTAAAAATACAAAAAATTAGCCAGGCGTGGTGGCACATGCCTGTAGTCCCAGCTACTCAGGAGGCTGAGGCAGGAGAATCGCTTGAACCCGGGAGGCAGAGGTTGTTGCAGTGAGCCAAGGTCGCGCCACTGCACTCTAGCCTGGGTGACAGAGGGAGACTCTGTCTCAAAAAAAAAAAAAAAAAAAAATGGTGCTGGGACAACTGTATATCTACATGCAAAAGAATGATGTTGGAGCTGGGCGTTACGGTGCACACCTGTAGTCCCAGCTACAGGGGAGGTTGAGGCAGGAGGATTACTTGAGCCCAGGAGTTTGAAGCTGCAGTGAGCTACGAACACACCACTGCACTTCAGCCTGTGTGACAGAGCAAGACCCGACCCTGTCTCTGAAAAAAAAAAGAATGATGTTGGACCTCTACCTGAGATCACATACAAAATTCACTCAGAATGGATCAAACACCTAACTATAACAGCTAAAACTATAAAACTCTTAAAAGGGAACATGGGAAATCTTCATGATCTTAGATTTATTTAGCAATGAATTATTAGATACAACACCAAAAGTATGAACAACCTAAGAAAAACTAAACTGTACTTCAACAAAATTAAAAATGTTTACGGCCGGGCGCGGTGGCTCACGCTTGTAATCCCAGCACTTTGGGAGGCCGAGGCAGGCGGATCACGAGGTCAGGAGATCGAGACCACGGTGAAACCCCGTCTCTACTAAAAAAAAATACAAAAAAAAAAAAAAAAAAAAAAAAAAATTAAAAATGTTTGTGCATCTAAGATATTACCAAGAAAGTAAAAAGACAACTAACAGGAGAAAATATTTGCCAATCATGTATCTGATAAGGGTCTAGTAGCCAGAATATACAAAGAATTCTCAAGATAAATGACACTATTAAAAAGTGGGCAAAGGGGGCTGGGCACGGTGGCTCACACCTGTAATCCCAGCATTTTGGGAGGCCGAGGTGGCTGGATCGCTTGAGCTCGGGAGTTCAAGACCAGCCTGGGCAACATGGTGAAACCTTGTCTCTAATAAAATACAAAAAATTAGCCAGGGATGGTGGTGTGCACTTATAGTTAGTCCCAGCTACGCAGGAGGCTGAGATTGCACTACTGCACTTCAGCCTGAGTGACAGAGACTCCATTTCAAAAAAAAAAAAAAAAGTGGGCAAAGGATCTGAATAGACATTTCATTTCTCTGAAAAAGATATATAAGTGGGCAACAAGCACATGAAAAGATGCTCTTAGTCTTCAGGGAAATGCAAATCAAAACTACAAGATACCACTGCACACTCTCAACGACAGCTAAAATCAAAAGGCCAAGTAATAACAAGTGTTGCTGAAGATGTGAAAAAAATAAAGACACCTTCATACACTGCTGGTGGGAAGATCGAACCATACAGCAATTTTGGAAAAGTCTGCCCAGGTCCTCAAAAATTTAAACATAAAAGTGCCACTGGACCTAGCAATTCCACTCCTAGGCATATTACCCCAGAAAAGTGAAAACGCACGTCCACGCAAGAAAACCTGTACCCAAATATTGATAGCAGCACTGAGCATAACAGCCAAACAACCCAATAGCAGAAACCCATAATAGCGGAAATAACCCAAATGTCCATTGATGAATGAAGGGATATGTCCACCCCATGGACTATTACTGAGCCATGTAAAGGAATGAAGTACTGATGCATACTACAACATAGATGAACCTTGAAGACATCAGGCTAAATGAAAGAAGCCAGCCACAAATGACCACACATTCAATGACTCTGTTTATATGCAATATTCGGAAGAGACAAGTCTACAGCGATAGAAAGTAGACAGGTAGTTGCCTAGGGCTGGGGGTCATGGGGAGACAATAGGATGATAGCTAAAGGGTACAGGGTTTTTACTGAAGTGATGAAAATCTAAAATCGACTGTGCTGATGATTGCACGTATCTTTCAATACAGTCAAAACCACTGCACTGAACACTTTAAGTGGGTAAATTGTATGGTATATAAATTACATCTCAAAAAAGTTGTTACAGAAAAAAAGGAAAATGGAGAAAGATCTAAGCTACAAGAATGTTAGGCAGTGATATGGAAAAACACATGGATAAATCTAAACAAACATCTGTGTAAAATAATACTCTAAATTATGACTAAAAAAAAAATACCAAGACAAACAGAATACAAAACAATATGTATTGCACATAAGTTTGAAGAGACAACTGGAATTAAGTATCCCAAGTCCTTATATTGTGTGGGGACTGGGAGTATGAAATAACTGATTAGACTTTAAATATGCAGGATCAAATTGGACAAGACACCACAAAAGGGAGAGAAACAAGAGTAACTTCCAAACACATAGAGCAAAAAATGACATAAAAAAACTAATAAGCAAAAGTACACAGAGGTCAAAAAACTATGGGCTGGGGGCCAAATGCAGCCCACCACCTCCTGTTTTTGTTTTCCTGGAACTTAGCCCCACTCATGTTTTCTCCATGGCTCTTTTTGAGCTACAGTGTCCAGGCTGGGTACCCGCAACAGGGACCAGACATTACAAATGTCTGCTGTCCCTCCTATCAGATACTACACAACAGACAAAAGCAAGAGTTATTGGGGGCTTCAGTCTCCTGAGCATTGAAACGAAGACAATATTTCCTCTTTTCTTCAGAGGTACACAGTTCAATTTTTTTTTTTTTTTTTTTTTTTTTTGAGATGGACTCTCTCGTTCTGTCGCCCAGGCTGGAGTGCAGTGGTGCCATCTTGGCTCACTGCAGCCTCCGCCTCCTGGGTTCAAGCGATTCTCCTGCCTCAGCCTCCCGAGTAGCTGGAACTACAGGCATGCACCACCATGCCTGGCTAATTTTTGTATTTTTAGTAGAGACAGAGTTTTGCCATGTTGGCCAGGCTGGTCTCAACTGATCCACCTGCCTCAGCCTCCCACAGTGTTGGCATTACAGGCATAAGCTGCCGCGCCTGGCCTACAGGGTTCAATTAGATAAACAATATGAGTGCAAGAACTTTTGTGTAGGAAGGAATGTCCTCAGCCTACTCCACAGCTTCAGCTTCACAACTACCCCCTTCAGGTTCAATTACCAGAAGCTAACTTCCTACAAGAGAAAAAGGGCAGGCCCTTCTATGACAGCATGGAAAGACCTCAAGCCACGTTTCTCCCACCAGTAACATCTTGCAAAACTACAGTATCACAGCAAGGTGACTGATGCTGATACAATCCACAGTCTTATTCAGATATCTCAGGTTTTACATATATGTGAGTGTGCATGTGTGAGAGTGTGTGTGAGCACACATAGGTTCATGCATCCACCACCACAGTCAAGATACAGAACAGTTTGATCACCACAGGGAACCCCTGGTTTGACCTTTTATAACCACATCTACCTCCCTTGTTCCTCCTTGCCAACCCCTGGCAACCACTTATCTTTGTCATTCAAGGATGTTATACACACAGAATCATTCAGTGTGACCTCTGGGGACCCCCTGGAGGTCCACCTGGGCTGTTTAGCAAGAGTCTGTTCCTTTTTGGTGCTGAGCAGAGTTCTGTGGTATGAATGCACAGTCTGTCTGACCCGCTGGAGGTCACCGTGGAAAGACATGTGGGTGGTTTCCAGTTTTTAGCTGTTACAAAGAGGGCTGCTGTGAACATTTCTGTACAGGTTTTTTGGTGAGTGTCAGTCTTCATTTCTCTGGGATAAATGCCCAGGAGCGCAAGTACAGGGTAATTGCGTGTTTAGTGCGTAGGAACCTTCCAAACTGTTTTCCAGAGTGACTGTGTCATTTTCCATCCCTATCAGCAACAGATGAGAGATCCAGTTTCTCTGCACCTGCATTTGGTGTTGTTTCAGTGTCTTTATTTTAGCCCTTCTGCTAGTTAAGTGATGCCTGCTTTAACTGCTTACAAGACTACATTTACATATAAGGTTAAAAGATTAAAGTAAAATTAAAAAGTAATCCATACTTATTTTGTAGAAAACTGAAAAATACAGAAATACATAAAAAGAAAATAAAGTCCTGTTTCTTCTCTTGGGAAAAAACCCGCCATGCTGCTGTTTATACCTAAATCAACGTACCCAAGTGGCAGACAGCACAAGGCAGGTGCCACTGCTTTCTTCTCACCCTAGAGCTCCACTTGGAACTCCCCTCACCAGGATGACAACTCTGCCCTGGGCCTCTACTAACATCCCTGTGGCCCTTTGCATCAGAGGCTCACCTGAGGCTCTACCAGACATCCTCAGTCCTCCTCAAAACACTGACAGCTGTGGCCCCAACTAAAGAAAGCACTGAGGGCTCTTTCCCAAGTGTGAGCCACAGACACGTCAACGAGACAAGGCAAGTGGGTCCCAGGGCTGCAGGCAGCGGTGCATACACATGTGGGGAGGAGCACCAGCTCGCTCCAGAACAGGTTTCCTCACTGCTTATTGTCCTGTAAAGGCTTTGGCAGCCTAGTAAAGCCTATGGGCCTCTCTCAGAATAACTTCTTTTTTTTTTTTTTTGAGATAGAGTCTCACTCTGTCGCACAGGCTAGAATGCACTGGTGCAATCTCGGCTCACTGCAATCTCTGCCTCCCAGGTTCAAGTGATTCTCCTGCCTCAGCCTCCCAAGTAGTTGGGACTACAGGCACCCGCCACCACGCCTGCTTAATTTTTTTGTATTTTCAGTAGAGATGGGGTTTGACCATGTTAGCCAGGATGGTTTCAATCTCCTGACCTCATGATCCGCCCGCTTCGGCCTCCCAAAGTGCTGGGTTTACAGGCGTGAGCCACCACACCCGGCCCAGGATAACATCTTTAAATGTGTAATATAAAATATGGGTGGCAAAAATGTAAAATACCAAAAAAAAAAAAAAAAATTTTTTTTTTTGAGACGGGACTTGCTCTGTCACCCAGGCTGGAGCACAGTGGGATGATCACAGTTCCCCGCAGCCTTGACTGCATCCTCCTACCTCAGCTTCCCAAGTAGCTGGGACTCTAGGCACACGCCACTATGTCCAGCTAATTTTTTTATTTTTCTTTTGTAAAGATGGGCGTCTCACTATGTTGACCAGGCTGGCTTCCAACTTTTGGTTTTAAGTAATTCTCCCACCTCAGCCTCCCAAAGTGCTGAGCCAAAATATTTTTAAAAACAAATGTATTCCATAGTAATATGTAACATTTCATGCAGTGATGAATAAACCACAACTGGAAGTGTCTGCAGCTACAGTGTGAGACGGAAAGTCTGTTTTTTTATTCTCTTAGTGGCAAACTCCTCAGTCCTGATGAACCCACAGGCTCATTGCCACATTCGTAATGGAAAGAAATGCTAAATTCCAGGTACAGCTTAGTGAAAATGAAGATGCCATTTTTTTCCTATCCAAGCTCACAGAGCCCTGAATTTCAAAGACCCAGGAAGTGCAGGGCCGGTCCTCTTCCCTAAGAGACTCCTGTAGGCTGTACCTTGGCCTAATTCCTAAGGGCAGGAAGCTGCCCGCATACAGCCAGTGGCAGGGCAGAGACACAGGTGGGGTCCCAGGGCCCTGGCGAGGGCCTTGCAGCAAACGACGGTTGGCAGAGAGCCTGTTGTGGGCTGCTGAGAAGGCATGCAGATGGGTTGCAGATCGGCCACCCCTGAGGCCTGATCTCACCAGGAACGGGCCAGGGCAGAACTCAACCAAGGGAAATTCCCCTTAAAACCTCAATGCACCACCACCTGCCCCAGTTCATCTGGGAGAAACTTCAGCCACTTCTTTTAGATCCCAAGTTTTTTGCTTTAAACCTCAGGGGTAGGTAATGGAAAAAAAAAAAAACAAAAAAACAGATTCGTGCTAAGAATCTAAGGATCACACAGCAAGTTTTTGGATGGGTTTGCCAACCTTCGTTAACGCAAAGGCCACTGTCCCGTCATCCTCAGTGGAAAGGTCAAGCAGCTTCTGGTAAAATGCTTCATCATAAGGCCCATCTATTTGTAAGGTTTTTCTGAAGAAGAAAGCACAATAAAAACAGGATGACAAAGCCGCACAGAGGCTGTTTCTTAAACTGCTAACACAGTCTACAAAGCCCAGCACCACTAAACATCACACATTTTGTTTTGAAAAAACACATAACAGATCTATCTCCCTCATGTTAAACATCAAGGTTTTTAAACAGAACTTAGAAAGACCAGAACCACGGAGCCTTGAAGCTGAGCCTTCTCCTGTTCATGACAAGTAGGATCCTGTGTCAGAAACACAAGTGAAGACCAGTGAGGAAGGAAGAGGATCCTGGCCCCGACTGGACACCGCAGGTGTGGACCCCAGTGACCCACACTGAAAGCCCAGGACAGAGGCTCGGCTGACACAGAAGGGCCTGCAGGAGCGCTGCTCAGCTGTGGAGCAACACTGCCCTCTGCAGGCTCGGCCCCAACTTGGGGTTTCGAATTAGCAGGGTCACAGATGTGCTTTCTTTTCTAGAAACAAGTGACCCTGTTCCTCCTTCACAAGGCACTACATTCCAGAGCAGGCCTGGGCGTCTGGGAGCGGAGGACTGGGGTGGGAAGCGGCCGGCGTGCTTCATCCTCCTGGGAAGCTGTGCCTTGGGAGGCGCGTTCTTACCCTGCCCGCCCCCACAGTCTCCTCTCAGGGCCGCCCAAGACGGGGACTGCCCAACCTCACCTCTCCTCGGGAAACTCTTCCAGGTATCGCTCAACCCGGTTGTACAGAGGGTAGAGGCCTTCGATGTCCAGCAGGTCCAACATCTGCACCTGGAGGGTTTTGTACAGAAGACAGCCCTTCGGTAACCCCGAGCGCTCTGGGGTGTTTTTTCCTACCGAGAACATCAGGGGAAAACGAGAGCATGTTGATTATCAAAGAACGTGGAGGGAGACACAGGCTGGCGCAGAGCGCAGGGCTCATCCTGGGCTCCGCCATACGGGCACCGCCACAGGCAAGGACTGGACCCTGGACTGGCACTAAGGACAGACGAGATGACACTCCCGCCTCACAGAGCTGCTGGAGCTGGAGCGAGCCTGGACCACACTGGATGCACCAGGCCAAGCACAAAGGAGGGAGCAAAAAACACACATGTCCTGCCTCGTGCCTCTCCTCTCCCAACACAACTCTCAGAATGTCCTTTAGATTCCACCACAAGAGCCCTGGAAGTCACTTTATGATCTTAGTTTAGACATAATCCTCATTTTAAGTCAGGACACAAAATTTCTTTTTTTTTTTTTGAGACAGAGTCTTGCTCTCTGTGGCCCAGCCTGGAGTGCAGTGGTGCGATCTTGACTCGCTGCAACTGCAAGGCAAGGAATTTCTAAGATCCTGCTGACATCTTAAATCTCCAAGACCACTAAAGGAGGACAACCCTGGGACACTGTCTGCAGAGTCCAGGGCCACGAGCCCACACTGAGAGGCAGGTAAGACCTGGGCTGGCGACAGGCACGAGCTCAGAACCAGCCACACAGAGCCACAGACAGGGGTCAAAGCCACCGACAAGGACCTGTTATATCATAGGGACAGAGGCAGAAACAAAACTCCACTTGCCACTCACAGTTGTTTGGCACCTGTGCTGTACAGGGTGCCAACTGAGCTTGGGAGGTACCAAGTCCCAGATCATCTCCTCCCACTGAAGGGAGCAACCATCTCCCACAAAGAACCAAACTACAGGCAAAGACACAGTAAGAAAGGTGTCCATGCAGGGGGAAAACTGTAGTCACCTGCAGATTTCACTAGGACCCGGCACGAAAATGCTAACGTGCAGGGAAACGGGAGTAAAAGCTCAAATGCCCAACTAGAGGGGATTTGTTAAAATTACAGCAGATCCATGCATGGTCAATAAAGAATAAAATGCATGTGATCGCCAGGCGCCGTGGCTTACGCCTGCGATCCTAACTCTCTGGAAGGCCAACGCTGGCAGACTGCTTGAGCCCAGGAGTTCAAGACCAGCCTGGGAAACATGGAGAAACCCCATCTCTACAAAAAAATACAAAAATTAGCTAGGCGTGGTAGTGTGTGTCTGTAGTCCCAGCTACTCAGGAGGCTGAGGCAGGAGGATCACTTGAGCCCAGGAGGTGGAGGTTGCAGTGAGCCAAGTTCACACCACTGCACTCCAGCCTGGGCAACAGAACCAGACCTTGTCTTTAAAAATAATTAATTAAAAAAAAAAAAATATATATATATATATATATGTGATGATATAGATACAGATTTATGCTAGTTAAGTAAAGAAAGTCAAGTTACAAAATGACATGTAGAGTATGATCTCATTGTTTTAAACTGCACATCCCAGCAGCCAGGGCCTAGCTCCACTCCCTCCTGTCTGTGTCCATGTCAAAAAAGGTCTGCAGGAGCCCCAGGGTGCTGTGGCGCCTCCTGTTGGTGCCCCCAGACCACCTCAGCAACTGGTGCCATCTGTCGTTCCAGACACAGTCGGCTTCCTTAAAAGCAATTACGTGCCCAGATTATAGGCATAATTTTAACAAAATTTTCTGAAATGATCAGGAATCACTTTCATAACAAGAAAAAAATAACCCACAAAGGTCATTTGTAGTAAGAAAACATGGTGGCTCATGCCTGTAATCCTAGCATTTTGGGAGTCCAAGGCAGGCAGATTGCTTGAGGTCAGGAGTTCGAGACCAGCCTGGCCAATATGGTGAAACCCTGTCTTTACTAAAAGTACAAAAATTAGGTGTGACGGTGCACACCTGTACTCGGGAGGCTGAGGCAGGAAAATCGCCTGAACCTAGGAGGCGGAGGTTGCAGTGAGCCGAGATCACACAACTGCACTCTGGCCTGGGTAATAGAGTAAGATCCTGTCTTGAAAAAACAAAAGAAAAAATTGGCACAGATAAGAAGGCAGGGCTTAGGGTGTGGGTGGGTTTCTGGTTGCACACAAGCAGAACTGCTGTCTTCAAACCATCTCAGGCTCCCAGACACCATGGGGTCTCTATGGGCTGCCAAGAAGCAGGGGCAGTGTCAGCTCATGAGATGTCAGGACACGTGGCAGTGGCCAGGGCCCGGCTCTTGTCTGCAAGGAAGGCGTCCTGCAGTCCAAAGGCCCCATGGGTCTGTGTCTTCACCCCAGACTTGTGAAGACACCCCACTGTGCTAGGACCCAGCCCTGCAGGATTTCTGTGCCTCAATTCTCCCCGTCTAAGGAACAAGCCAAGGAAAACCTGTCCCCAGGGTTGCAATGAGGATCCAACAGGATAGCTAACATGGTTGAAAACATTCAACAAACCAGAGAGGACCACAACATATGGATGATATTCTGGGGGAAACTCTTACAGCCCAAATGTGTCCTGCAATTTACAGATGCAGATAAAAGGCAAGAAAGGGAGTCTGCATCTGGGGGTGAGAGGCGGCGAGTCCCCGTGCTGGGAGCCCTGGCATAACCAGCTGGCATCCCCCAGATCCCCCAGGAGGCTTTGCTGACCGCCTGGCCACCCATGGGGACTGCAGAGTCCCAAGGCCCCTGCGGCCCCCACCGCCTACCTGGGGAAGGCTGGGCCCTACCTT
This sequence comes from Nomascus leucogenys, assembly GCF_006542625.1. NCBI lineage: Eukaryota > Metazoa > Chordata > Mammalia > Primates > Hylobatidae > Nomascus > Nomascus leucogenys. The sequence goes on along the minus strand of NC_044381.1, from coordinate 41,558,714 downwards.
GGCAGCGAAGGCTCCTGCTGAAAGGGCTGGCTTCGCAGACTCGTGGGCCCTGAGGCCCGAGCCCCGGACTCAGGGTGCCTGCCCGGCCCTTGTCGGAGCCACTCAGCAGCACCCGTGTGATCACGTGCACCAGCTCCCTGATCACAGCCCTTGTGCAGTGGGGCCCACTGGCCAGGCCATTGGAAGGGAAGAAGAACGGCTTCAGGTGGTGTGCAAGCTCGCTCCAGTCAGCCACGGGGCTCCGGGCATCTTTGCAGCCGTAAATCAGCTCACCATTCTTCAGGCAGGGAAAAGAGAGAGGGAAACGTCAAACCACCAAGCTTGTAGGAAAAGAACTCAGTCCCCACCACCAGCATTCCAGGCAGTGGGTGAAAGCCAAGGGCCCTGACGCTGTCGACCCAATCTGGGGCCGCTGCATACTCCGGCTCCTCTGGGGAAATCCACCCTCACGAGCCGTGCTATCAACCAAGCACCAAACCTCAAGACATGAAAAGGAAGGAAAGTTTCAAAAACTAAACAGCAGTGCCCTGGCCTGACCAGCGCCCCCAGACAATGATCCACAGTACATTCAGAAGCCAAGAGCAAATGCTCACCAAAAGTGACAAACTCCCAAAGCTACCAGCCCAGTTACTCAAGAACCTGAGGGCCTTGGCTCTGGCCCCGAGCAGACAAACGTGAGGACACCAGTCAGCACGAGCACCGCAAACGAGTGTGTCCTGGGGTTCAGGCCATGCCCAGGGTGACCCCAGTGCTGGGTGGTACAGCTGAGCCAGATGGTGGGAGAAGCTGCTGGCATCACCAATATGGTCCATGCTCAAGACCATTCTGCCTTCTTAAATCAAGCCCAGCAAAGAAACTCCTTACAACATCAACATTCAGATTCACACATTCCCAGGGCACAGGCAGGGACATCTGCTGCCATGCCTAGGGGGAGTCAACACCATGACTCATGGGGGTCTGGGTGGTGCGCAGGGGAAAGGCCCCTGACAGCGGCCAACCCAGGAGAGTAGCAACTCTTTAAACCTTATTTATTTATTTTTTAAAAAAAATTTTAATGTTTTTGAGACAAGGTCTCATCCTGTTGCCCAGGCTAGAGTGCAGTGGAGCAATCAAAGCTCACTACAGCCTTCAACTCCCAGACTCAAGCAATCCTCCCACCTCAGGCTCCCAAGTAGCTGAGAACACAGGTGCACACCACCACGCCCAGCTAATTTTTTTATTTTTTCGTAGAGACAGCGTTTTGCTATGTTGCCCAGGCTGGTCTTGAACTTCTGGCCTCAAGCAATCCATCTACCTCAGCCTCCCAAAGTGCTGGGATTACAGGTGTGGGCCACTGCACCTGGCCCACACCTGGAACTTCAGAGCTTTCAGGGTTTTCTGCCTTGCTGGCTTTCAATACTGAACCGGACCAGATCAGCGGGAGAGCTGATGGAACGCACAGTAGGTAACATGCCTTGGTGGTGCCCTATTATCTTAAAATCATTCTGCATCCCTTCTCTTAATCCATTCCCTTTTCAACTCTTTTGAAACAATCCTAATCCTCAGGACTTTTCCATGCTGACTTTAACAGAAGCAGCAGACAGCCAGAGTTCCAGAGACATTAGGTGCAGGCCAGATGGGGGTCAGAAAAGGGTCCACCTGGGATAACATGCCAGCCTTATGACAGGATTCAAACAAATCCCTGATGAAACAGAATGTATCTTCAGGGCTTAAATATCGAGTTTATAAAAATAAATTATATAAATATGAAATAAAAACTGCCTGTGAAATATGTCATCCTTTCCTGGATTTGGGAAGGTAGAGGCAGACAGGGAATGAAGCCGATTCACTGCCCAGCAGCCAACATCATGGGTTTCTAACCAAGACCTGGGGAGACAGGTCAAGAGCAGGCCCCATATGCCCACTGCTGAGAGGCAGCCAGCCGGGCAGCAGGACGCCAGCCACGTGCAGCAGCGAGGAGAGGGGCCAGGGCTTTCAGTTCACCAGTCACCTCATCCAGACCACGGCACATAGGAAGCTAAGAGGCCCACGCTCAACAGCCCTGCCTCCTCTGAAGAATCCACCTACGATGGCTGTCAGCTCCTGCAGGGAGCCTAGGACTCTGTCCCCAGGTGTCACTTATGTGTGATCATGAGGCTACAACTGGGACTGAGGTGATGACAAGGGGGACCCCAGAGGGGACCCCAGAGGATACATGTCCAACAGGGGCCCGGCACCCTGACTGCTCCCCAGGCCTGCCCTTCCCTACATCTCATCCCCTCTCTCCCCAACAGCCTCTCCTCCGCAGATGCCCCAACCCTGCCTCGCCCCACCCCCACCTCCTCTCCCTTGGACACCACTGCCAGCAGCAGGCCAGGTGACACCAGCCCAGATAGTGCCAGAGCCATCCTCACCCACAGTTCACCCATCTGCTTATCAGGGGAGACCAAGGCCCACCCAGCAACTGGTGGGGCTTTGGTCGAGCACCCCAGGGTCATGGACAACCCAGGGTCACTCAGATGCTGTGCTTGTGGAATCGTGCTCAGAAAAAGGTCAGGGAAAGACAGGTCTGGAACTGGAAGGTCCAAGGTGATGAGTGAACCAGTCGAGGCATGAGGACCCCAAAGGGGATGTCAGACACACATGATGTGCAGCCCAGCCCAACACCCTCATCTGTGAGGTCACTTGAACCTTCGCCAGCCCCACCCTGAAACCACCGTAGAATCAAAGCAGCTCTTACCTTAAATATCTTCAAGTTGTTCTGTGCCTCCTGCAGCAAACTCTTCAAGGCAAAGTGCATTCTCTGTTTGTTTCTAAAAGGGAAAAGTGTTAACATGCTTTAAAAGCAGCTGGAACTGACCTGTCCCTGCACACACACCTGCTCGTGGCTCAGAGGACATGCTGGGTACTCCCAGGGGCCGCTGGGAAACCCAGAGTCCAACTGGGTCCAAACGGTGACATTCTCCCCTCACCACAGCCCCACCATGAGCTCCCTCCCCGAAGGGTCACAGACGCAGCTCCACAGCCTGACACGCACTCACCAGAGATGTGGGGGTTGGCCCTGACCCCAGACTTTCGGGAGATGTGAGGGACCCAACTGAGGCAGGGGAGTGGGAACCCCACCAGCCGCATCACAGCCCAACCCAAGAGGGGTTAAGGGCTGCTATGCCTCCTTTGTTCCTCCTGCCGCAACTTCCAAAGGCTTAGGGGCAGCAGGAGACCTGTGACGGGCCACGAAGGGAGTGCCAGGAGCCAAGGAGAGGCTAGAGCCCCAGGGAGCCCTCGCCCTCCAAGCGAGGAGCTGCAAGGATGGCCTCCTCCTCCCCCACCCCCGACGGGGGAACCTCTGGAGGCCAAGCTGCCCATGCAAGCACGCGAGCCTGACCCTGCCAGTAGGGACAGCCCACAAGCACACATTCAGAAAGGCGTCCAATAACCACGCACTCTAGCTGACTCCCAAAAGCCGGCATTCTACAACATTCCAGGGAGGGTTCCCTACTTATGTTCTGACACATTAGTAAGTTCTCAACAATGAATCTTTATTACTGAATGCTTCACAATTCACAGCCTTTAGGTGCACAGGGAAATCCACATGGGACCCACAGGTGAGGGCACCGCCAACCTCGCTGAAGCCATGGAGCGAGCAGTGTTGGTGCCACCTTCTGTACGAGCATTCCCAATGTTTGTGAACTTTTTAACTTCCAAAGACAACTCTGTGTTCGATCTTTGTTCCCGGAAGTTTGCAAGAGCATCTAACCAAAAGCACTGACATGATGATCAGGCGCGCACTCAGAGGCAGTGCTGAGCACTGACAAAGGCAGGGGCACGAAATGAATGGCTGGAGGGCAGCGGGGGAGGAAAGAGGAAAGAAACTCACACAGTGGAGTGAGAAAAACTGGACTCACCAGAACAGCTCTGCAGTAACAGGGGTCCCAGGGAGGGAAAGGAGATTGGAAAGAGGAGCTGTGCTGATCAAAAAGGACAGCAAAGGCTCACAAATCTACATCGCTCTGTGGCCAAGGACTCTCTCCTGGGGGTGTGAGGGGGGGGTGCCTGAGTCGGGGCAGGGCACTGCCATGAGTCCCAGGTCCCACCTCCCTCCACCTGCTACCACCCTCAGCCCTCAGCTCTGCTGCCCCTTCAGCCCCAGGGCCTGCTCGCTGGGCCCCCAGGCCCCACTGCAGACTGACCCTCCCCAGGGAGCCGCCTTCCTGACCACAAAGGCTCTGGCCAGGACCGGACCCTGCGCTGCCCCAGGAGAGTAGTGTGCAGGATGCACAGCAAAGCTCTGAAGGCCGGGGAGGCAGCGCCAAAGTGGGGAGCGGAGCCCAGGCACCTGGCACCTGATCGGAGGCTGCAAGTAGACCTTGCCGGGGCAGAAATGGCCACTGTAGCAGCAGACTTTTTAATATCCACAGAGGAGGGAGAGATCAAAAGGACAAACAACCAAACTATGAGGGCCCAGACGGATGGAGGTCAAGGCTGAGCACCAGTTGATTTCTGACATAAGTAGAAGACAAATCTGGTCACAATTCGGATAAGGGAACAACCAAAAGTGAGCAAGCACCTCAAACTGTGAGCACAGAGACAAGGCAAGGAGCACAAAGCCCCAAGTGTCTACAGCGCTGAAGGCAAAAGAGAGCCCTGAAGACAGAACAGGGCCCTCCCCGCCTTCCTACCTCATGAAATGCCCCCCACTGGCCCCCGCCCCACCCATCTCCAGGAAACGTGACACAAGGGGGCAAAGGAGAAGTGTTCTCTTACCCTGAGTAGAGATCAAGGGGACAGTATCTGCTGATCTGCTTCCACTTCCCAGTTGCTACCTGTGAAAACACCAACAGGAGGGCATGAGGTGACTGACGCTGGTGACTGCACTGTGCCAACTGAACACACAGAACAGCATCAGTGATGACAATGAAGACAAGCTGCAGCCTTGCCCCGGAAAAGGTGCCACCACCTTTGCAGGTGCACATCACTAAGTGGGGGAGAGAGCCACTTGACTTCCATTCAAGGAAACCTTGGCCCCATCTGTAAGACGTGATGTGGTGTGGCCCCCAGGCCAGCCCTTCACAGGAGCAGGGAAGAAAGTGGCAAACACCTTCAAATTACGTGGCTAAATTTTGGTAATGGGAGTAACCTTTAGAAATTACAATATCCAGTAACAGGGAAAGTGTCCTTAACAAGAAATTTCATGTTGCCAGTGGGAAGATACGTTGGCATAACATTTTGAAAGGCAACTTGCTGGTATCCACCAAACTTTAAAATGTTTATGTCCCCTGACTCAGCAAATCTACAAGGAACCTAGAAGAACTAGCACAGGGCAAAAAGGTACAGAGACAAGAATGTCCACTGCGGCCTTACTGCTAATAGCAAACCCTGAAACCAAGAGACACACTCATCAGTAGGGAAATGACTAAATAAATCACAGCCCATCCACTAGTGGGGCCAGCACACGCCAACAATTTAGTGAATGAAGAAATGCATAAATGATATGCAGCCACTACCAGAAAGAGGTAGAGTTAAAAGTCACCAAAATTTATTCAAGGAAAAAAGCAACTGGCAGAACAATGGATACAGTGTAATGTCAATTTTGCTTAAAAAAAAAAAAAAAAAAGCTTATGTGCAAATATCCATGCATATATCCAAATATGCACTGAAAAAGCCCTAAAGAATATATCACAAACAATCCTCAAGGATTAAGTGAAAAAAGCAATTAGACAAAGTACATATGGCATGATCCCATTTTTGCTTTGTAAGGGTGTGTGTGTGCACGTACAGGCATGTAAACATTAGAACATGTGGACAGAGATCACTTCATTTCCACCTGAATTACATGCATATTTTTGTGGGCACAGGAAGAAGTCTGGGAAGATATGCAAATATATCTGACAATATGAGTTACCTGGGAAGGCAGGTAATCCAATTCATGCCACGTCACATGTTACCAGTTATATGAGCAGGTAGTGCTTTATAGTAAAATGTATTTCTTAAACATCTGTCACATATGCTGAAAGTGAACGGTGACCATGAAAATTGCATCCTAAGGGGCATGGCTCACATACCATCTTTCCCCCAAGAGCTTAGATAGAAATCACACCACAAAGAAAAGACGGGGTGATGTTGGTGAAATAGTGGAGCAATGACCTCCAGAAATTCTCTCCTCTGTAAAGGCAATCAGAAAACTGGTTAAAAAAAATGTCAGAATCAAAAAGTTTTGAACTCTGGAAATTGATCATAGACTTGCAACAATCCAGGAAGCATTTATTCAAGAAAAACAGCTAAATCTAAGCAAGATCAGTGAGCTCGTTGGCACTTTAAATGCCCTATTCCCATCCCTGTATCTCTAGTTCCAAGGTTCGGAACCTTGAAGACCAACAGCTGCAATCACAGTGAAAACCAGCTGCCCAGCAGCCACAGAGGACGCAGATGAGGGCAGGACATCTCCAAAGCCTCGTTCTCTGACAATCACTTATTTGACCTGTCTCTGGGTTCCCAGAAAGATCACATTTGCAAGGCTGTCTTCAATGACCTGGCTCAGAACTCACCCATGCAGGAGGCCTTTTCCCCATGGGCATTTGTCAAAAACGTTTAGAGGCAATTGTTTAACTTCATGGTTTCCTTGGAAGGTGAATAAAAGGGCAAACAATAGGCTAACCAAAGCTAAAAAGAAAAAGCTGAGTAACAAGATGTACACAGAGACTCTGAAAGCTCCAACTTATACCTAGGAATTTAGAAAGTCATGGAAAGACTCAGAATAGACCTGAGAAGGCCCTAAGCTCTCACCTGAGCTGATCTGAGGCTCCATGGAAGTGAAGGCTAAGGCAAAGTTATCAACTACCCTAGTGAGTATTGAGTGGGCCCCAACACACAAACAGAGCCCCTCAGCAAAGACTAGGAGACTTATTCATTCTGGAATGCCTGCCATTTACAAAAATATCTATCGACCCACTAGCTGCCCACTAAGCTAACTGAGCAGACTTTATTGGCCACATATGACAAAGAATACAGACTTCACAAAATTAGTGCAGAAAAGTCCCTAAACAAACAGTAACAACTACAAGAAGCAGCAATAAAAAATCCTGGAGAGGGAGTAGAATCTAATTCCAGAGGGGCCACATTATATTATTTCAAATGCCCACTTTCAACCTATCATCACAAAACATGCAAAGAAACAAGAAAGTATTGCCCATATACAAGAAAAAAAGCAATCACTAGACTGCCCTGAGGAAGCCCAGACACTGGACTTACTAGACAAAGACTTCAATCAACTATTTTAAATATGCTTAGAGCTAAAGGAAACTAGGGACAAAGAACTAAAAGGAACAAGGAGAATAATGTCTCAACAAATAGAGAGTATCAATAGAGAGACAGAAATTATAAAAAGGAACCAAAAAGAAATTCTGGCCAGGCATGGTGGCTCAACGCATATAATCCCAGCATTTTGGGAGGCTGAGGTAGGCAGACTGCCCGAGCTGAGGCATTCGAGACCAGCCTGGGCAACATGGTGAAACCCTGTCCTACAAAAAATTCAAAAACTAGCTGGGCATGGTGGGGTGCACCTGTAGTCCCAGGTACTTGGTGGGGGCTGAGGCAGGAAGATGGCTTGAGTTCAGGGGGTCAAGGCTGCAGTGAATCATGTTCACACCACTGCAGTCCACTCTGGGTGACAGAGCAAGACCCTGTCTAAAAAGAAAAAAAAGAAAGAAATTCTTTAGTTGAAAAGTACAGTAACTAAAATGAAAAAGTAACTAGAGGGGCTCAAGAAGTAACTAGAGGGGCTCAAGAACAGACTTGAGAGGCAGAAGAGAAAATGGTTGAATTTTAGGATAAAGACCAAGAGATCTACACCTAGACACACCATAATCAAATTGTCACAGGACAAAGACAAGGAGAGAATCTTAAAAAGCAAAAAGAGAGAAGTGGCTCATCCCATACAAAGCACCTTCCCTAAGATTAACAGCTGATTCCTCATTAGAAACTATGGAGGCCAGGAGGAGGCAGGATCATGACATATCCTCAGTGCTAAAAGAAAGATTGCCATCCAAGAATTCTAGATCTACCAAGACTATCCTTTGAAAATGAAGGAGAAATTAAGACATTGCCAAATAAACCGTAACTAAAAGAATTTGTTGCTAGAAAACCTACCCTACAAGAATTACTAAAGGGAGTCCTTTAGGCTGAAATAAAGGATACTAGATAGTAACTCAAATCCACAGGAAGAAATAAAGAGCATCGGTAAAGTTAACTACATAGGCAAATATAAAAGAAGGTATAAACACATTTTGTAATTCTTGTTCTTCTATATAATTTAAGAGACAACTGCATAAGGTAGTAATTACAAATCTGTATCACCCAGAACATGATGTAGAAACATCTAATTTGCATCCCAATAACAGCACAAAGGTTGGGGGAGGGAGCAAAGCTTTAGAGGAGCAAAATTTTATGATTGAAATGGAGTTGGTATTAACCTGAACTAGACTGTTTAGGTTATTATGTTAAATTAACACTCAGAGCAACGAGACAGAAAGTCAACAAGAATGAAAGCTTGAACAACACTATGAACCAACTAGACCGAACACATCTATAGAAAATCCACCCAGCAACAGCAGGTTACACATTCTGCCCAAGCAAACATGGAACAGTCTTGAGGAAGAACCTTATGTTAAACCACAAAACAAGTCTCAATACATTTTAAGAGTGAAATCATGCAATCAATGTTCTCCAAACACAGTGGAATGAAACTAGAAATCAGTCACAAAAAAAAATTTGACTCACAAATATGTAAAAAGTAAACACTCCTAATTATCAGTTGGTCAAAGAAGAAAGCAAAAGAGAAATCAGAGAATGAATTAAGATAAAATGAAAACACAACATACCAAAATGTATGGGATGAAGAGAAAGCAGTTACTTAAAGGTTTATTAAAAGAACGATCTTAAATGAATAACCTAACTTTCTACAATAAAAAGCTAGAGGCCAGGCGCGGTGGCTCACGCCTGTAATCCCAGCACTTTGGGAGGCCGAGGGGGGTGGATCATGAGGTCAGGAGATTGAAACCATCCTGGCTAACACGGTGAAACCCCATCTCTACTAAAAATACAAAAAATTAGCCGGGTATGGTGGCGGGCGCCTGTAGTCCCAGCTACTCACTGCACTGTAGCCTGGGTGACAGAGCGAGACTCTGTCTCAAAAAAAATAAAAAAATAAAATTAGAAAAAGAATAACACACTAAGCCCAATCCAAGCACAGTGAAGGAAACAGTAAAGATTAAAGTGAAGACAAATGAAATAGAAAATGGGGGAGAGGGGAGCAGAAAACTGAATAAAACCTAAAGTTGTTTCTTTGAAAAGATCAACAAATATGACACAATCCTTTGGCTAGACCAAGGAAAAAGAGACAGAAACCAAATTACTAAAGTCAGATATGAAAGAAGGGGACCCTACTACTGACCTGTATGCCATCAAATTACATGAAAATGGACAAATTCCTAGTAACACACAACTACCAAAAAAACCCACTCAGGAAACAGAGAATCTCAACAGATTGGTAACAAGAGACTGAATCAGTTATCAAAAATCTTCTAACAAAGAAAATCCCAGGACCAAATGCCTTCACTAGTGAATTCTACCAAACATTTCAAGAAGAATCAATACCAATACTGAAACTCTTTCAAAAAATTGGAGAGTGAAAAGAAAATAATTCCTAACTCATTCCATGAAGCCAGTTATTACAGCAGTACCAAAGCCAGACATCACTAGAAAACTACACACCAACATCCCTTATGATTCAAAAACCCTCAACAAAAAACTAGCAAACTGAATTCAGCAGCATATAAAAGTATTATACACCATGAGCAACTGGGATTTATCCCAGAAATGCAAGGTTGGTCCAACATGCAAGAATCAATGTAATATACCATATTCATAGAAAGAGGAAGACACCTTGCTTTGAAGTGATAAAAATGTCAGCAACTAGATAGAAGTGGTGATTGTACAACCTTGTGAAGAGACTAAAACTGAATTATATATTTAAAAGAGTGAATCTGGTGAACACGGGCCGGGCGCAGTGGCTCACACCAGCACTTTGGGAAGCCAAGGCAGGTGGACTGCTTGAGTCCAGGAGGTGGAGGCTGCAGTGAGTATAGATTGCAGCACTGCACTCCAGCCTGACAGGGTGACAGAGACCCTGTCTCTAAATTTAAAAAATAAAAAAGGTGAACACAAATCACTTTGTGAAATAAAATGTCAACTAAAAATATCCATATTTTCTTTTACTCTTCTGAAAACTATGTGTGCCCATGCCTCAGCCCAGATCCCCAGCGTGCAGCTAAAGTAGCCCACAGCTGGGCATTGGCTCTCACCTTGAGGTGCTGGTGCATGCAGTATCGACAGACCTTATGCTTCATCTCATGCGTGACATCACTCGAGAAAGGAATAAACCCACATTTTGGCTGTAAAATAAATAAATGAGGAAAAATATTTAGGAAGAAATCACATACCTCTAAACAGACATATCACTGACTATAAGATAATGAGTGCAGCAAGATAATTAGGCATAAATGGCCCCAGAAGCTGTTTTCATTTGCACCTCCCAGCGGGAACAACATTTCCTCCATCAGATCACACAAACATCTCTGCTAGAGGACCCACGGCCAGAACTCTCACTGGGGAGGGTCAGTGGTGCCTCTACACTAGCTCAACACAAGCACAACACATAGTAGCTTCATGCTTTCATTCAAGAATGTGACTGCAAGACTCTAGGAGTAGAGATGGACCCAGGACTCCCAGCTCCAAGAAGCAGAACCACTGTTCCCGCTGACACTAGCATATGGCCCGACAGGGGCCCATCCGATAGTTGCTAGGCTACCAGAAGGTCAAGGAAGCCCACTGCCCTCTAAAAGCTGCAGCCTCTGAGCATACATGACACACAGGCCTGTGCTGAGCCTCGAGCACTGGAGATGGTGGCTGGGGAAGCAGAACATCCACCTACAAGTGAGGAGGATCAGGAGGCATGAGCTCAGGTCAGGAGTGTGACCCAGAAATTGCTGCCTTAGAGTTGGAGGAGGGGAACAAAGGCCAGGACGTGTGAGGCAGCTTCCTGAGGGACCCTGGCAGCCACCCCCGACATGGGAAGCAGAGAGCTGAAGCAAGGGGGCCCCTGGCCCATCCAGCTCCCACTGCCTGGCACCAGAGAAATTCAGGACTCCTGGCCATGACACACCAGTGCCTCTGAGGGTCACACTGGCCTTTGTGCCTCCAGGAAAATCCGTCCTGAGTAGGACAAAGAGAGCTCCCCAGTCTAAGGGCAACCTGCAGATGGGGCTCCTGCAGCACAGCAAACAGCAGCCAAGCACGAAGCAGGCATGGCCAGCAGGGAAGGGCACAGAGGAAGAACCCAGGGGACCCTGACAAGCTGTGCCCTCTGAGGAAAACGGGGCAGGGGGACCCAACACGCTTCCCTCTGGTGACCCTCAACCAGGGCTTGTTTTAGCTCAGGCATGCAGGGTGGGTGGGGTCTTCTATCATGAGCTACCAGGAATGAGCCTAAACCTGGGATCTGGGAGCCGTGGCAAGAACCAGAACACAGGTGGAGGCTGTGGAAGGAGAGAAGCAAGTGGAGTTTCCAGGAGCCAAGGGTGCCTACCACTCACTTCAGTGGGAACTAGAACCCAAGGCACATGACTCTCGGACTCACTACCCAGGACTGACCTTTCCCCTTTACCCACACCATCCGCCCCTCGACAGGTCACCTTAATCTCTACACACAGAATCGGCCGGTGCTCTGCAAAGCGGTAGGTTTGGAGTCTGGTTAAATTAGGAAGGCACATAGCGTAACCACTGAGAGTATCCAGGTCCTTGTCACAGCGAGACTCTGGAAAACAGAGCAAGGGTCACACAGAGCAAGGTCAGTGAGAGAGATGAGATGATCCCTGCCCAAAACAGGCCCCACCTTGTCCCTGGTTCCAGGGGGCATCTCTGTACTTGATGAAAACCTCATGTTTCCCTGGGGATTGTGGGACACACACAGTAACGACGTGGTTTAGGCCAGGCACGGTGGGTCACACCTGTTATCCCAGCACTTTTGGAGGCCAAGGCAGGTGGATCATGAGGTCAGGAGTTCGAGACTAGCCTGGCCAACATAGTGAAACCCCATCTCTACTAAAAATACAAAAATTAGTCAGGCACATTGCCACGTGCCTATAGTCCCAGCTACTCGGGAGGCTGAAGCAGGAGAATTGCTTGAACCCTAGAGACGGAGGTTGTGGTGAGCCCAGATCATGCTGCTGCACTCCAGCCTGGGCAACAGAGCGAGACTCTGTCTCAAAAAAAAAAAAAAAAAAAAAAAAGGCGGGCACGGTGGCTCACACCTGTAATCCCAGCACTTTGGGAGGCCAAAGTGGGCAGATCATGAGGTCAAGAGATCGAGACCATCCTGGCCAACATGGTGAAACCCCGTCTCTACTAAAAATACAAAAAATTAGCTGGGCGTGGTGGCGTGCACCTGTAATCCCAGCTACTCGGGAGGCGTAGGCAGGAGAATCGCTTGAACCAGAGAGGCAGAAGGGGTTGCAGTGAGCCCAGATCGTGCGCCACTGCACTCCCACCTGGCGAAGGAGCGAGACTCCATCTCAAAAAAACAAAACAAAACAAAACAAAACAAAAAAACTTGGTTTATGTAGGGGGTAGCTTCAGGCCTTATGGTATCGGCTCAAACTCTGGAGAGGCTGGAGACCGCAGTCAGCCACACCGATGGTCAGCTATGTCGACGTGCCTGAGCCCCAGTGAAAACTCTGGAGAATAATGCCTGGTGAGCTTCCTGGTGGGCACACTCCATATGGGAGAGTGAATACTGCCCACACCACCCCTGAGGAGAGGACCCAGAAGCTCATGCCAGGTCTCTCCCGGACCCCACCCCTGCACCTCTCCCCTTGGCTGTTCCCATCTTTATCCTTTTCCTGCAATAAACCATAACCATGAGTAAAACAGTGAGTTCTGTTCGTCCTTCTAGCGTATTATCAATCCTGAGGGTGGTCTTGGGGATGGTCCCTTAATTCCACAACACCCTTAGCCCAGGAACCTGAAGAGGAGGGGGCTGCAGGCTCTACCTTCTCTCACATCTAGGCCCTTCCCAGTCCCTAGTGCACCAATATTTCCCCAGCACCAGATCTGCTGGAAGCCGTGGTGTGGACAGAACTAAACAAGCCTGGATTCCAGGCACCCCAGGTACAGGCTTTCCTCCTTTAACATAATAAGCCTTACTCCAAGTCTGGTTCTTATCACTGTGGCGTGATAAACCTCCCACGGTTGTTATGAAATGGCAGGCTGAGCAGCAGAGCAGTTGTGGACAGCACCCTGGAGCCGGGCTCAGACTGCATTCACCGAGAGGAAGAATTGGAGCCTAGCCACTGTCCAGTGGCGTTCCCACCTCCCCAGCCTTTCCTGCAGTGTGAAGCCCATTCCTCCCTGTCCCAGCCAGAGACTGCAGACCCAGAGAATGGTTTGCTTTCATTTTCCAAGTCAAATCAGGAAAAAATTTTATACTGGCCAATTCTACACCCTCATTGCCTGGCTGTGCTCCCGGCAGAGGCATTTCCACCCTCAACTCATGAAATTTATCTCTTTGATCACTGACTGAAAAAAAAGCTTTGACCTGGTTCCTGTCATAAGGCCACCAGCAAGTGCAGAAAAGGGAGTGGGTGGGGATGGAGGAGAAAGGGAGAGGTGAAGGGATGGAAGGGGATTGGAGAAGGACGGCATGAGGATGGTGGTGATGCCACAGAAGGCCCCTGGATTCCCTGTTCCTCAGAAGGACATAGACCTAGCCTAGACTCCGGTTGGGGGCAGCTCCCAGGGCTGCAGATCCTCCTGGGCCAGGCCCTCCCTCCTGAAGCTGAGGTCACCTCCGTTTCCTTTTGCCTCTCCCAGGCCTCTGGGAACCCTTCCCGTTCCTAAGTCGGCCCCAGACCCTCCACCTCCAGCTCCTCCCTCATGCTGTTTTCTGTGGTATTAATTTGTTCTTTTTTTGTTTGTTTGAGATGGAGTCTCACTCTGTCACCTAGGGTTGGAGTACAGTGGTGTGATCTCAGCTAACTGAAATCTCTGTCTCCCGGGTTCCAGCGATTCTCCTGCCTCAACTTCCCGAGTAGCTGGGATTACAGGTGCCCACCACTACACCCAGCTAATTTTTGTACATATATATATATTTTGTTTGTTTTAGTAGAGAAGGTGTTTCACCATGTTGGTCAGGCTGGTCTCGAACTCCTGACCTCAGGTGATCTGCCTGCCTCAGCCTCCCAAAGTGCTGGGATTACAGGCGAGAGCCACTGCACCTGCCTTTACTGGTTCTTCATCACATATTCTGTGCAGTGCTCTGGTTTTCTCATACAGAGAATTGTATCCATGAGCTCCCAGGATTTCTATCCCTGATAATGAAGTTTCTGGCAAAAGAATTACTGAAAACTGGTTGGCCCAGTGGCTTACGCCTGTAATCCCAGCACTTTGGGAGGCTGAGGCGGGTGGATCACGAGGTCAGGAGATCAAGACCATCATGGCTAACACGGTGAAACCCCGTCTCTACTAAAAATACAAAAAATTAGCCAAGCATGGTGGTAGGCGCCTATAGTCCCAGCTACTCGGGAGGCTGAGGCAGAAGAATGGTGTGAACCTGGGAGGTGGAGCTTGCAGTGAGCCGAGATCGCACCACTGCACTCCTGCCTGGGCGACAGAGTGAGACTCTGTCTCAAAAAAAAAAAAAAAAGGATTACTGAAAACTGCATATACCTAACATGGGTAATCATTTCAAATACTTTTCAAATGGAATATTTTAAATTACAAACAATATTTGTAAGTTAAACACCCTTACCTGGTCTTTCAGATTGTATCTTTAAACAAAGCTGTTTCACAAACTCTAAAGGTAGCTGAACGACTTCCTGTAAGAAAACACATGAAATTATCAGTGTGAATTGCACAATGACATGAACACAATGCCACAGAACTGCATGCCTAAAAACAGTTGAGCTGTAGGTTTTTATGTTATGTGTAATTTATAATATTTTTTTAAAGTTTACTGCTTAAAAAAAAAATCAGTGTGTGGATTTTGGGAATAAACGCTACTCTATTATTTTCAGGACGTGTCCAGGTTAAATACAGACACCAACGTTTCACTGCAATCAGGGTGGCCAGCTCTCAGAATGGCTGGGTCCACGGTGGTGACCAGCCTCAAGGCCAGCTTCTCTCACCACAAAGTACCCCTTCCGAGCCCCCTTCCGGTCTTTACAGCATTTATGGACCCAGAGCAGTTCTTAGACCACATGGAAGACCGTTACTGACCACTCAGACAACCTGAGGACCTCACGCTTCCACCTGAGGAGCAGCTCAGCATCTGAAGAATCACTTATCTCAGGAAGATGGCCTGTGCCTCCTCAGCCCTGGAGGACACGGTATAACCAATGCCCAGCATTGCCCTCCACATGGCTCTTCTGCGCAGTTTCCCAAATGAAAGGTTTTTATTTAGCCACATTGCTTACCATCTTCCCCGTCCTCTCGTGTTTCCAGGGTGACAGAACTGTGACTTCTGAAAAAGTCCCAAAGGGACACAGGAGATCTGCTAGGCTAAGAATGCTGGGATCCTGCCCACACAGACCACGCCTTCCCCACCCTGCGCCATCACACCCATGCCCCTCCACCACCACCCCTGTCCGCTCCCAGTCGGATATGCCACTTTCACTTGTGATTTGTCATTTACCTAAACATGCTATAAATTAACAAAATATGACTTACTATAAACTTAGTAAAGAATTAGGTAAGGTGACACAATGGACAAGAGTGGGGAATGTAAACATTCGAAAATTTGTAAATTGAGGCCAAGCGCGCTGGCTCACGCCTGTAATCCCAGCACTTTAGGAGGCCGAGGTGGGTGGATCACAAGGTCAGGATTTCAAGACCAGCCTGACCAACATGATGAAACCCCGTCTCTACTAAAAATACAAAATTAGCCAGGTGTGGTGGCGCACGCCTGTAGTCCCAGCTACTCAGCAGGCTGAGGCAGGAGAATTGCTTGAACCCAGGAGGCGGAGGTTGCAGTGAGCTGAGATCACGCCACTCCAGCCTGGGCGACAGAGCGAGAATCTGTCTCAAAAACAAAAACAACAAAAAAAGAAAATTCATAAATTGGATCATCTCAAGGAAGTCCAAGTTCTGGCTCCACTTCAAAGAAAGCAAAAGCACAAAAGGCATGGATGCCGACTCTGGATGCCTCGTGTGTGAGAACCATTGCCCAGAACCACACAAGGCCCTCACTCTGCCCTGGCCCCCACCCCACAGCACATATGGCTGAGAGACACAGCAGCCACGCAGGTCTCAGGTCCACATACAGGGCAACGACCCTCCACACCGCTGTCTGTCCACGCACGGCCTGAACTCACAGTCACCCAGGTGAAAAGCAGACCTGGGTGGTTTATTTCCAACAGCTGTAAATCATTGATTTTATAATACCCATATCTGTGTTTAAAGTCAAAATAAAACACTGGCCTGGCCTGGTGCAGTGGCTCACACCTATAATCCCAGCACTTTGGGAGGACAAGGCAGGCTGATCACTTGAGCCCAAGAGTTCAAGACCAGCCTGCCCAACATGGTGAAACCCCGTTTCCACAAAAAAACATAAAATTAGCTGGGTGCAGTGGGGCACACCAGTAGTCCCAGCTACTCGGGAGTGGGTGTGAGGCAGGAGGATCACTTGAGTCTGGGAGGTTGAGGCTGCAGTGAGCCATGATCACACCACTGCACTCCAGCCTGGGTGACGGAGTGAGATAAAAAACAAAAACAAACAAATACTGACAGCAAGCATCCTCTTAAAAGTCCAACTACATTGGCGAGTGTGGACCATGCCACCATCCAACCATGTGAGGATGCACCAACCAGCTCCTGCACAAGGTATTCACCTAAGCGGACCAGAGGGAAAGCCCACAGAAATCCCCTCCTGGAGCTGATCCCTAGAATCCCACAGAGCTCCCTGTAACCTGGGACCTGAGATGTGGGAGGACCTCCAGGCATCACCCTCTAAATGGCAAAGGGACAACTGCTCAGAAGGACAAAGAGCCGCCAGCCTGGCTGTCCCTTCACTCATGTCCCCATGGCACAGAACTGTCAGCATGTGAGGTTCCAACGGAGCTGAGGCTGGCGCCAGACAGCGTCCAACCTCATCAGGATTTGGCCCACAGCAGCGAAGTGGAACTCCTGAGCCTTCAGGTTCCTCCAGTATGTAAGGAGCAACAGTGGAAGAACAAGGCAAGCAGCTTCTGCCCCTTCCCCATTTCCTAAACTCTCCAGCTCCCAGACCCAGCACTGGAGACAGGCCCAGACCAGCGCCACACCCACCGGGCAGGGCTGGGAGCCAGGGTGTGGCTGTCCCCGTCTCTGTCTCACGGTCTCATCACAGGGCTGGTTGTATCTTGCCCCACAACAAACAGGAGGGAAACTCTACGCTTTGCCTAACTCACCGACACATCTGTTCTTCCCTCACGTGGCCCTGTGTGGCCCTGCAGATGCAGCGACCTTGAAGGGTGCATCGTCAGCCTAGAACGGGCTCTGCACCTACTCTCCCACTGCGCCAGAGCCCAGCGGCATCCTACCGGGGCACGCTCACCTGCAGCGCAAGCAAGCTCTGCTTCACTTTGTCAGTATCTTAAGGCGGAGGAAATGCGCTCACAGGCGGCCTTGTGGGTTGAGCCCTGTTTGCTGTGGGTTCATTACTGTGACCCTTCCCACTGAGGACAAACCCGGAGCCAGACTGCTCATTGCTGGAAATGCTCCCCATCCTGTCCCCTCAGAGCAGTCCCCAACGCTCACCCCACCAGGTCGCCAATGGGACCTCGAGTCTAATCCCATGCCCCTGGCCAACAAGGGCCATCACCACACGAGTCCTCCTGCCACAGAGGATTCTGGTGGATCTTGCCTCCAAGAATGTTCCTTCCTCGAGGAGAAAACTAGTTACAGCACAGAACCGTCCAAGGAATATGCCCTGGGGAGAAAACTGCATGAATCTTCCTAACAGGGGAACTGTGACCCCCAAACGCTCCCAACACCACAACAGTGCAGTGAACAGGCTGGAGGCAAGTCAACACCCGCAGCAGCTGCAGAAGGGTGGGACCCAGGGGCCTGTCCAGGTCTCAAAACTGCAGATCTGCTCAGAGGACAGCCCCAGGCAAGAGGTGAGCCAGGGCTGGCAACCTTGGTCCCACTCCCACAGACCCCAGCACAGGCGGCAACACCCAGGGGCTCCCACGGATTTTCTCTAAACCCCAGCTTTTAACATTCATTGAGCAGCTGAGGCCCTTCCTGGGTGTGATGAGCCGCCCCCAGGACAGCCCTAGCAGGCGCCACCACCCTCCCACATAGGGCCTCCTGTGTTCAAAGGTGCCCAGGGGCAGAGAGCAATGCCATTCCTTGAGGCTCAGTGGCACTGGATGCTGCTCAAGAGCCCTCACCCAGCAGGAGCCTCCAGGAGGGCCGGCAGAGACAGGCCCTGGAGAGCAGGGGCTCACGTGGGCCCTCTGAACCCCATGCTTCTCAGCTAGGAAAGAGAAACTGCAGTATCCGCTCTGCTGCCACCCAGCACAGCAAATGAGAAACACTTGGAGACTAGCTGGATCCGGGTTATCATTAAGCACAAAGTTCCAAAAGATCACCGGGAAGTTGGCAGTGTTGATGCAAAACACGCCCAAGAATTCAGACATGAATAAAAAGCACTTACCCCACAATGAACATAGTTCTCCCCCAAAAACTCCTTCATGACATTTTTGCCAAAGTCCACTATGTTCTGCAGGTGCTGAAATATCTCTTCCGAGGTCTGTAAGAGACAACCACAGGACAGCCTTCGTGATGGGACCTCCCGACACAGCCTTGCTTGAGGGGAGAGGCAAAAACCACCACGGACCCCACCACAAGCAGGGGGGACGTCCCAGCCACAGACAGAACCCGGGTGACGGCCCTCAGACCCAGGGGAAGGTCCCCAGTGCCCCTCACCAGCGTGCCTCCCCAGCCATGCCACCCACCTCAGCCCAGAGACTTGGGAAGGCAGTAGTCTGAGGACCGCACTGCTGCCACCTCTCGTCTGCCCTTCTCCCAAAGCGGCCCCTACACATGCCTTCCAAGGAATGTGACTTTGAAAACCTCCAACATCTCACATCTCAATCTCTAAAGAGATTTTACTCTTTAGCCTCTAAATGTAGAATATTCTTTCCCCAGTCAGAGGTTCTTAAAGAGTCAGTAAGGTGATGAAACTGGTTGAGACAGAAATCATCCCTATGTCCCCTCAATGGCCCCATACTGCTGTGGTCACAGCTTCTGACAAAAAAAACCCTGGCCAGGCGCAGTGGCTCACGCCTGTAATCCCAGCACTTTGGGAGGCCGAGCCAGGCGGATCACCTGAGGTCAGGAGTTCAAGACCAGCCTGGTCAATATGCTGAAACCCCATTTCTACTAAAAATACAAAAATTAGCCAGGCATGGTGGTGGGCACCTGTAATCCCAGCTACTCAGGAGACTGAGGTGGGAGAATCACTTGAACCTAGAAGACAGAGGTTGCAGTGAGCCGAGACCGTGCCCCTGCACCCCAGCCTGGACGACAGGGTGAGACTCTGTCTCAAAAAAAAAAAAAGCCCCCTGGTCAACAGAAAAGTGACCACTCAAGTCTCCACTGATCACACAGTGTGCCACATTATGTCATTTACAGAGGAAATGTAGCCAACTGCTGCCTGGCAGACACTGCCCCGGCCACTCCACACAGGAAGATCTGACAGGGGTCACAGATGCCAGGCCTTGGGGGGAGTCAAGGTTAGGGTGGTTTGGGCTCTGCAGTCACTGAATGCGGCAAAGAAGGGGACAGAGAAGGCTGGAGGCATGGACTTTGTTTCCATGGGATGCATTCCACAAACCAAAACCACCTAGGCCTGTTTCTCTTCAGCAGCTGAGGCAGAAACCGCAAGACAGTGGGGCTTTCCTATCCTCCTCTGCCTGCCCACCCCGACCCCACACCCACTGTGGCCCCACCAACAGCAGCTTTCTCCCATGGCTCTCTCCCCTCTTTCTATTGTGCCCACGTGGCAGCTGTCACCTCCACCCACCACCACCCCCCAGCCTCCCTTCCTATGACCTCTACCTCAGATGCTCCAACCTGCTGTCTCCCAGGAGCCCTCAAGGGGCAGTGACTCATCAACCCCATACCATTGCCCAAGCCAGCCTCCGCCTGCCCCGACAGTGGAACAGCCACCGTCCAGGAGCTCACCCCCAGCTCAGCTGCATGTGTCTCCTCACAGGACCCACATGCATCAGATGGGGAGCAGAGAAGGGCATTGAATGCAGGAAGCCTCCGCGACTCAGTATACACCCCAGGACCAATAGAGATTTCCACAGAAAGCTGCAACTCAGTGGTCAAAACCGAGAGGGCAATGCTTTTTCACGGGTAGTCCATGGCATTTTGCTTGGATGACTCAGAGAAGAGAAACCTAACGACCCCCTCCCACCGCAATGTTTAACACAGACTGTCTACCACCACACTGGAGACTCTATTTTCATAGACACAATTCCACGGATGGGGAAACTGAGGCAGCAGGTGCTAAGGAACTCGGCAAGACAAAGCTTGGCTGATCCTGGGGTCCTCGCAACAAGCAGGGCCCTCTGAGCAGGACCTACATGCCAGGCTAGGGCAGCTCCTGGCTGAGCGCCACACAGACTACCACAGTGACACACGGGTCAATGTGCTGGACCCAGTCAGTTTTATATCAGGAATGATGGACACACCACTTTCTGCACTGAATGCTTGTATCATCTTTGAATGCTACAACTAGCATCAATATTTCTACACCGGAAAAAAAATAAGAGTTTTCTTAAATAATTGTTGTAATGTCTGGGTACAAACCCACCCATCTTACCTTCTTCCTATTTGGAGGAAACTTCAGAAACCGCAGCACAACGCAGCGCTGCTGGAAAATAAAACAAATCTGATTAGTATCTGCTCAAAGCCAAGGCACAAGGTGTCGGTCAGTTTGGGGGTCCCATCCTCAGTGGACAAAGCCCACAGTGAAGCTCCACAGCAAGGAGGCTGGGAAGCCCCCAGGGCAGGGAGGCCACGGCTGGGACCCAGCAAGGGCACACTGGGCAGCGGGACAACCAGGAACCTTCAGCCTCTGACCCACCAGCCCCTCCCAGGACTTTATCTTAAGGAAAGAAATAAAATGCAAATAACCTAAATGCCCAACAATAATGAGATGGTTTAAACACAGTGGCACACATTTCAAACCATGTAATACCAGTCAGTGATTTATAAGAAAGATCAGTACTTACAGACACAGATTTGTGGTTATCACATACTGTTAAATGAAAAAAGTTACCGAATGGGGCTTACGGAATGAGCCTATTTTCATAAAAAGAGAAACACACGTGCGCACACACACGTATGGGTGTAATTCTATTTATATAAAGTTAAAAAAACACTGACCCCTTGTGCCCACCCCTTGGGCATGCATGAATAGTTGCTGAGGAAGGTTCTAGAAGGGACTGGTCAGAGGATTATGGGTCCGCTTACTTTGTGATAATTAAGCTATACCCATGATCTGAGTACTTGTCTGTAGGTATGTTACACTTCAAGTTTTTAAAATAAAAATGTTTAAATAAAATAAGTATGATGTGTCTACATCAAAAGGTCTGAAAGGACATTCGGCACAAGTTTAACATATCCAAGTAGCAATGATTACGATAACTTCTTTTTAATTTATCTTTATTTTGAATATTTCAATTTTTTAAATGTTCAAAAAAATACATTCTAAGAACGTACATTATATGTAGGAAGGAGAACGCGCCTGGGAGGGGCTCTAGCTGCAGTGCAAAGGTGGGGGGGTCCAATGCCCTGGGAAGCGCCCCTGCTGAGGCCACAGGGCAAAGCCTAAGCAGGAGGGAGGAAGCAGGCTGCACTGAAGACGGCTTAGAAAGGGCCGTTTTCTAGATCAAAAGATGCCTAAGGAGCAACAAAGGCCCTATGGAGACCAAGCCAGACTGCCCTGCCCGCTCCCCACAGCCCTACTTAGACAATGTACGTTGTTACTCTTAAATCCTAGGCACCGGGCCCCCTGGGCCCCTCTGACTGAGCTCCAGTTCCCAGCCAATGCCATGCTCCTGGCTCGCTGTGCTGCAGATAGCTGTCCCCTCCTTGAGCCCCAAGCTGAGACCTGGGGAAGCCAAGATCAATGGCATGCATGCTACCGCTGTCCCCTCCCAAGCTGAAGGCAGGCATCAACAATCAATCATGGGAATCGACTGGCTAAGGATCATTTTAATGGAACTATAATTCCACCAAAATTTAAGGAAAGGCAGAAGTTGATCAACAGAAGTCCTAACTCTAGACAGCTCTCCAGAAGTTCGTTCCCCTAAAAGTGCATTTGCTCCTCACGTACACATGATGGTGTGTGCTATTCGAGTGTGCCTGACCCGCCCTCCAACAATTAGGCACCAAACACAGTACAGCTCTCCACCAATGGCAGGCATTCAGTGACGCCCTGCTAGCAATGTGTAAGTGTGATTGAGGGTCATGCTTAATAAACAACACAATAAGAAAATACATTACATGAAATCCCTGATCAGTGTAAACTGACCCAGGCTGCCACGGTGCAAGCTCTCACCCTGTCCCTCACACAGGGCAAACCCCGACACCCACAGAGGCCAAGCTTACTCACCTGCCAGACTGCATGCACAGAGCTCTGCAGCATCTACAGGAAAGCAAGGCCTGTCTCGGTTTATCACAGAACTAACTCATAAGCTGTACAATGGACTTTTGTAGCAAAGCAGTCCTGAGCAGGGTGATGCCAGGCCAAGACACACGAACTTTCTCTTTGCAGAAATTCCCCACTGTAGCCTCAAAGGAAGGAGTTCAGTGGGCCCATGAACAGAAATACCAACTACAAGAACACAGGATCCCCTCCCCTGGCAGCATTCACCTGCTAATACAGACTCAGCTTTCTGAAGTTCCCTGCCACTCTGTTGCCAGGAAAGGCGGGAACAACTGGTCTTTTCTGTTTATTTATAAATGGAAATTATACATTTCCTATGCATTATTATTACACACAAAACTACTCACATAAAGTATAAGTTAATTCAGAAAGCCATTATCTGGCTTATGAAGAAAAATTTTTTAAAAATAAGTTGCACAGGGCACTACACAAAGAAAAACCATACACAGGTCCCAGGAGAAAAAGATGTCAGAGCCTAAATCATTGAGGACTTAGTCCTCAGTCCTTGTGGATAATAAAATAACATCATTCTTCCCGCTAGCACTTATTAATAATTATTATTGCAATAGCCAGCAGGTGCTAGTACCAGTGCTTCAGGGCCCACGCTACACTCCTAAACTCCACCATCTCCAGCCATCTCTCCCTCCAAGGTGGGCAACTGAGTCCCAGTTTACAGAATGAAGGAAGTGAGACTGCACAAGGGCAGATCAGGTCTCAGAGAACCCAGGTCCAGCCTCGCCTGCTGGCCCAGCCTCAGCCTAGAGAGAAGCCTTGATCAAGATCAAGGCCTTGACCCCAAAGGTCAAGGTCGCGTGGGGTGACACCAAGTTTAGAGAAGGGCCTGGACCCTGGGAGGTTCTCAGCGTCTTTCTGGTGGCCAGGCTCCTCGCTGCTACTGAGTCGCCAGCAGGCGCTGGGGGCACTGGGTACTGTGCTGTCCCCCAGGAGAGGATATGGACACAGGCCTTCCAAGCCTGGGCAGAGAAGCCCAAAGCGGCCCTCCCGCTTGGCCCTCCCAGCTCCTTCCTCACATTTCCTCCACCACCACATCCAAAAGCAGTGGCTTGGCCTCCCTGCTGTCACTCACAGGAAATCTCCTGCTATCTCTTCCCATTATGGAGCCCAAGAGCCACAACCAACCAGGGAAACCTGAATACAGTGATTTGTCCATTTCAAGGGAAACTGCTTTCTCCACCCACCCATTTATCATCCAAAACCTACCCACCCACACACCCCCAGAGGAACTGTAGTATCAGCCAGTTTTCATCAATACCAAAACTCAGACACACTCAGCTCACCTATCCTCTACAGCCCATGCCAACTGCCCCATGTGAGGGGCCTGATCAGGCTGGGCTGGCTGAGGTGGGTAGTCCCCAAGATGTGCCAGGCTGAGGGCTTCAGTAATGCGTAGGCCACAGGGCCCCACTACCCTCATGCAGGCAGCTTGCAGGAAACAGGTGAAAAAACACTGTAGCAGCTCTCATTAGCAGAAAGACACAATGAGTCCAAGGGGCACCCATGGCTGGGGAAGGGAGGGTCAACACAGCCACCTGGGGGACTTCCCATGAAGGAGTGGGCAAGAACCAACACCCCAGCAGGCTCCGAGCTCCTGCCAGCTCACCAGGTCTTAACCAGCTATGGAGATAATGACACTATTCCTCTTTAAAAAGGTATCTGAAACCAGATATTTGAAACTTACCTTCTTCTTAACATCTAGAATAAAATGTTAAAAGTGAAGAAAAAGGGCCAAGCGTGGTGGCTCACGCCTGTAATCCCAGCACTTTGGGAGGCCCAGGCGGGCAGATCAGCTGAGGTTGGGAGTTCGAGACCAGCCCGACCAACATGGAGAAACCTCGTCTCTACTAAAAAATACAAAATTAGCCAGGCATGGTGGCACATGCCTGTAATCCCAGCTACTCGGGAGGCTAAGGCAGAATCGCTTGAACCCAGGAGGCAGAGATTGCAGTGAGCCAAGATTGCATCATTGCACTCCAGCCTGAGCAACAAGAGTGAAACTCCATCTCAAAAAAAAAAAAAAAGTGAAGAAAAAGGGTTAAGATTGGAAGGGAAGAACTTGATACTTCTGCAGTCTGAGGGCTGGGGTGTTTCTTAACAAGAGCAACACTAAACCAAAGCCCAAGCCGCACCTTTATGTCTTGGTAACAGGGAAGCTTCCCCCTTGGAAAATTAGATGAAAACCAAGGATTCTAACAAGCCGAAAACACCAAACAACAGGAAGAACAAGAGGAGTGATGCATTTATACACACACACTAAATAACCCCAAGATTTAAAAAGTTAAAGGACAAAACTCATCACTTACAAAAGTGGCAAAAAGCATTTCAATAAAAATCCCTTCCTGGGCTGCAGCAGGAGGGCAGGTGGCACAGCCATGTGGAAAGCAATTTGCAACGTGTGCCAAGGGGCCTGATTCACCTAAGAACCCAGCCTGAGCATCAGAAGTCCAAAGACGTGTGTAAGAAGACTTTCGGCTAAAGCCCACCCACAAGGATGTCCAACGCAACACTGGGAACCCATGAGCACCCTTCAAGACATGCATGAGGATTTTCTACATATTTGTGCTATAAAATTAAGTGAAAAAAAATCCCAAAACAGAAACAGATACGTAGTATTCTTAACTACCCAATAAAGACAAAATACAGTCATACATCACATAACAACACTTGGGTCAGCGATGGACTGCATGAAACAATGGTGTGTCCCATAGGATTATAATACCACAGTTTCTATGTTTAGATAACAAACACTTCTCATTGTGTCCCAATGGCCTGCAGTACTTAGTCCAGAACTATGCTGCATGGGTCTGAGGACTAGGAGCCATAGGCTGCCCCATACAGCCTGGGCGTGAGGCAGGCTCTACCATCTAGGTGTGTTCACGTGGCAACAACATCACCTAACAATGCAGCTCTCAAAATGCATCCCTGGTGTTAAGCAATGCTTGACAGTAAGTAGAAAAAGACTAGAAGAAAGTGCACCAAAGTGTTAACAAAAGCTGTTCTCTTCATGGAGAAATATTGGATGTTTTTCACTTCCTTCTGATATTCTATATTTTCAGAGAGAATAAGCAACAATTGGTGTTAAATAAAAATAGAAGGCCACAAAAACCCCAATATATTAAAAGGGACACCTGCTAATGGGAAACCTGAGGGGGCACCTTATGGGTGGAATTAAAGCTACTAACTAGAAGAGCCTTTCAGGACAGATGAGGAGAGACTTTCCTGCCACCCACGGAGGACTCACTCTGGAGGGGTATCACCCACAAAATCAGCTGTTCCAGAGATCTGTCAAAGGACAAGGACCAAGGTCAAGTCTTCCATCAGGCTGAGGAGATAACCTGAAGCTGAGATCAGACAACTTTCATAGGAAGGGAAGACAGAAAAAGACAACAGCAGCAGGGGTCACCCCTCAGGATGCTGCCCCAGCCTTCTAGGAGCAACGCTCAGCTCCGGCTTCTCCCGAATTTTGAAGATGACTCCCAGGCAGGGGCCATGGGGGTTCCCAAATGTCCAGTCTCAAGAGGCTGCCCACCCTGTAGACCCTCCTTACCTTATACCCGCAGCTCCAGCTCCAGCTCTGTCCCAGCCAGAGAAGAAGGCTGCCCAGGGTCTGTCAGTCACCAGGGGAGGAGGTGCCGAAGTCCACCTCTGCAACCCAGAAAGGGATGTCCAGGATGCGTAGGACCGTGGAGGGAACAAGAAGCAGGGCTTATGGTACTGGGCTCCAACAGGAGGCGCTCCCAAGGGTGAGCTTGGCTTCACTGGGAATGTATGGCCTCAGATAGAAATACAAAGCCCATTTGACACGGGATGAAGAAGTGACATCGCCAAGATGCCTGTGGAGGATGGGAGCCCAGTACTCTGCAGGCAAGAGCAAGGAGGCCAGACTGGAGACAGCCTGGGGTCAGGGCGCAGTAGGTGCTGGCCCCTTGTCTAACCCGTATGGGGCATGTCCTTCTCAAGCCTCAGCAATTCCGTCCTGACCTCATGGTGCCCTCTGCAGGACTGAAGCAGGCGCAGGTGTGGGCCATGGGAGAGGTCACACACCCACACAACTCTCAGAACATGGGGAGGCCTGTGGGGATAGGCACACCTCGTGCATGGGGCAGACCCCTATAGGCACGGCAAGCCTCACTGCCTGTAAAGGGGAAGAAGGGCTGCCTAGAGGCCCACAGTGAGGGCCACAGGGAAGTGTGAGCAAGTCCGGGCCCTCAGATCTCCCAACTGCTTGGCAACAAGGCAGGAGTGGCCGGGCCCTAGGCACAGCCTTGCTCTCTGCAGACATAGCAATGATGCTTTTCTCACCCTCCTGGATCGCAGTTCTCAGAAGACAGAGGAAGTCACTGGGGAGCTTTGCTCTGACTGAATTCTGATGGAGAAGGAGGCTCAGTCAGGCAGAAGGAAAGTGGTTGCGTCACCTCAGAAGGTGTAAAAGTAGGAGGTGAGCCAAGGCCAAACCAACAAACCCCCATGCACAAGAGGCACCGTCACAGGCAGACAGTCACCAAACAGCAGACCTCATCACGCAACTGCAGATACAAAGAAAGGAATAAACAAAGAGCGAGCCACAAGCACAGCTCTCCAATGAGCTCAGATGAGACAAAAAGGAACCTTACCAGGAAAGAAGCCACATCAGCTGCGTCAGCCTAGAACGCCATTAAAAATCCCAAATGCAGAATACATCACTGGTTTAAACAAAATGCTAGCAGTAACAGAAAGCTAAGACTATTTCAACTAGGTCCAGCTAAAAATTGTAAAAGGGAGCGGCCAAGGGCTTGGGCATATGTTGTTATATGGTCAGAAAAAAACAGAGAACATAAACGTATGCGCTTCCAGCATCCACAGTAGGAAGTATGGCCCAGTTAACAGTCCTGCAGGACTGCACAATGGCTTTCCACTTAACCTGTTCTAAGTGATTCTGTAATGGATATCTTTGTGTATAAGATCTTTATTTACATTTCTAATTATCTCCTTAGAACGGACTACTAGAACAGAAATTAGTAAACCAATGAGTATAAACTTTTTAAAAATTAATCTTTTTTCCTGAGTATCATACATATCCATTGTAGGAAATTTAGAAAATATTTAAAAAACAAAAACAAGTAAAAGTGATTGGTGATACTATCAGTCATAGCCACTTAGAACATTTTCATGTATTTTCTTCCAATCATTTTGTAATTATAACCACATTATGCATCTTCTTTTGTAACCTGCTTTTTCTACGTAACAGTGTAAACATGTCCTCATATAAAGGACTTAATTCATCCACTACAAAATAATCATCTAAATTATTAAAATATACAAAATCATGCTGTATGGCAAAAAAAATACATATACATATATGATCTATGAACCAGAAATCTTAAAACACAAGATGAGAAAAGAAACAGTAAGAGGGCACCTGACTGCTTGAACTTCACACCTTCAATGCCCAGACAAATATCCCAGACACCAAACAGGTACCAAAGGGACACCAAAACTCCCCAGGCAACAAAACAATTTGCAGAAATGATCTGAAGCTCTCAGACTCTCAGAAAGGTCACGAAACTGGAACAACTGGAAGTGAGCAGCTTTGTCCACACATGTGATCAATGTTCTTTGCTGGTAAGCCAACTAAATGGCAAAGTTTTTCATGTCACCTCTGTCAGTAAGAAGGAAAACATCATGACAGCTTAGTGTCATGACAGGAGTGGGCCATCTTCTGCCCCTGCTCCCCAAGGCTGAGGTGGTCCGGAAGGGGCTTAGTGCCCCAGACAAGTGCATAATCCAGATCTGAAGACACCTAGGAGATGGAATGACAAACCAAACCTAAAGTCACCTTCACAGGACAGGACACTGAGCCAAAACCAACAAGCTGAAGGTGACGGAGGCAGGTGCAGGCATCACACAGGAGAGAAATCCTGCGGTAGTGCATAAAGGGGCAACCTGTGGACTTCACTAACCTGAGATGTGGCCACTGGCCCAAGTACTGCACCTTCAGGCTGCAGCGAGGAAACTGTGCCCAGATGGGAAGTTCCCCCACCAAGGAGCCCCCATAGGGTCAGTGTCTGGAGCTCCAGACACACATCAGGGAACATGCCAGGCTGCTGAGAGCCTCTCAAGCATGCCACAGGGTCCGCACCACACGAGGCAGAGAACACTGTGGTTACCTGTGCCTGGGAAAGTTCAGGTGCACAACCATCCCAAACAGAGGCAGAATGCAAACTGACAGGCAAAATGAGAATCATCCTGGGCCGTCTCTGAGTGGAAGGGCCTTGGGGAAGCTGACCGCCTTCCGTCAGGAACACCTTTAAATGCCTCTCTATGGCTGGCCTGCTATTTACCTTCCTGCCCACCCTGAGAACACCCTCCCACCCTCCTGTAGCCCACACCTAGTTCCTCCATCCCCAGGCCTCATTTCCTACAAGTCCTGTGCTGCACAGAAGGCTCTCTCTCATCCCATGTTTGCATACTGCAGGAAGAACATCACTGTGCTCCTTCTAGTGCTGACAACCAATGACCATGCAGATCTCCTTACCTAGGCCCTCGGCTCCTGCAGGACGGGCTCAGACTGGCTGAAGGCGCATCATGTTCTCACGGTGAAGGGGATGGGGGTCAGCACAGGACTCATTAGGGACCTTTCAATTCTGAGAGGAGCTGATGTCCTCTCAGAGAAAGCAACCCTCTCCTTACCTGGAAAAACTTGGCAAAGGCCTCCCTCTCTCTTGGACTGAATGAGGTAGATCTAAGGAGTTGAGTAGAGTAGCAGGGTCCGCCTGCTCCCACACCCGGCTCAAGGGAGGCTGGGCGCACACTCAGCATCCACAGGACCACGGACTCCTCCTGTTCTCCCTCATCCATCTCTTATCCCACTGACACACACCCTCTGCTCGAACTCAACAGGTCCTAAAAAGCTGTCTTCCAGGAATTGCTCTCTCTCCTCCTCGGTCCACAGCCTGAGCAAATAGGCCACAGGGCAGAGCTGGTGGGCTAGGCTTGGTTCAGGTTACCATATCAGGCACAGGCTCCATCTGACCTTAACTTGATGGGAAACATTTTCTCATGAGACTATGTGCAGTGATAATCTTCAATTTCAAATGATAAGCTAAAAACGACAACCAAGCAGGAATGAGCACAGTAAAGCAAATTTAGATTTAAAATAAAGAATGAGGCTGGGTGCAGTGGCTCACGCCTGTAATCCCAGCACTCTGGGAAGCTGAGGCGGGCGGGTCATTTGAGGCCAGGAGTTTGAAACCAGTCTGGCTAACGTGGTGAAACCCCACCTCTAATAAAATACAAAAAAATTAGCCAGGCATGGTGGCAGGAGCCTGTAATTCCAGCTACTTGGGAGGCTGAGGCAGGAGAATTGCTTGAACCCAGGAGGCAGAGGTTGCAGTGAACCAAGATTGCACTACTGCACTCCAGCCTGGGAGACAGAGCAAAACTCCATCTCAAAAAAAAGAATGAATAGCATAGGTCTAGAACAGGTAAAAAAATAAACAATCGATCTGGCATGGTGGCTCACGCCTGTAATCTCAGCACTTTGGGAGGCTCAGGTGAGTGGATCACTTGAGGTTAGGAGTTGGAGACCAGCCTGGCCAACATGGTGAAACCTCATCTCTACTAAAAATACAAAAATTAGCTGGGCACAGTGGCGCATGCCTGTGATCCCAGATAGTCGGGAGGCTGAGGCAGGAAAATCGCTTGAACCCGGGAGGCAGAGGTTGCAGTGAGCCAAGATCGTGCCACTGCAATCCAGCCTGGGCAACAGAGTGAGACTCCCTTTCTAAATAAATAAATAAATAAATAAAAATAAACAATCATTACAATCAGAGCTGTGCAACAGGGTAGGGCCAGGCTGACCTGGAGATGCCTACTCGGGGAAGAGGGTGGACACATACTTGTCGGGAATGTGCAGAGGGATCCAAGTGCCAGAGGCAACTGCGTCAAAGCCTCTGCTCTTTCAACATGGGTGTCCTTTTGCTCCAAGCCTGAAACTTGCTGCTTCATCTGCCACTACTTTTGAAATTTAATATATCAACCCTCACTAAAGAAAGCCCTAGGTTTACCTAAAATGCAGAGATACATCTAATCTTACCAAGGAACTGGAAGATTAGTATTTGTTTTGGGAAAGGATTCAGGG
The DNA here is from genome assembly GCF_006542625.1 of Nomascus leucogenys. NCBI lineage: Eukaryota > Metazoa > Chordata > Mammalia > Primates > Hylobatidae > Nomascus > Nomascus leucogenys. The sequence goes on along the minus strand of NC_044381.1, from coordinate 41,527,821 downwards.
ATTGGCACAGTAACCCAACAACAAAAGGACTCACCCGGAAACATCCCTCACTTTGCCCAGTAGTGGACTACACAAGAGAAGGACAGTTTTAGGTTAGCCTGGTCCATTATTAATTCACCTAAAGATCTTGAGCAAAGCTTATAGTCTCTCTTCTTTAGTTCCCTGTGCTAATGAGCAACAAAATCCAAAGGCACAACCTAGGGGCTACCTGGGTGTTTGCAGCTTACACTACAGCTGACCAATGCACCCAGCATAGGAAAACAGAAGCAAGGCAGGACTCCACTGCCTACATCATCCCTGACAAGCTGTTGGACTGGGGCAGTGCCCTTAACCTCTCTGATTTTCACTTTATCTATCTGTCCGAGGGATAATTATCACTTGCTAAGCATAACTTGATGGGTTCTTGCGTAACTGATCTTTCCAACAATCCCACAAAGTGAATTCTATTACTAGTTCCACTTCACAAATGTAGACACTGAGCCTCCACCAGGCACTGGTAGAACTGAGATTCCTGTGCCTTTAACACCCATGCTCTAACTCCTCCCTACATGACACCTATCCTCGCCTCCCTCGCCCGCCTCTCCCCTTCCAGCGGGCCACATTCCTGCGTGGTTGTACCAGACAGCAAAAGGTCAGAGAGATCTGGGCCCTCACACAAACCCACACCCTTCACTCTTGGATTCACCTTTGCGAGATCTTACTGCAGTTACTAAAACTTTCACCCTCATTGAATTCAGGTGAAACCCTTCAAATTCTAAAAGGTTGAGAAGGGCACCTGTGGACAACATCCCCCTTACTATTAACAGCACAGCAATTCCGTAGTCTCACGAGGCTGAACTCTTTTGGTGCTGAGAGTAACAGCACTGTGGGCACTTTGCTTCTTCCTCCAGTGCTGGCCGGGCCCTCTATCCCAGCTAAGCCTCCGCCCCACTGCGGCCTGGCAGTCCGGCGGGCATCCAGGCGGGAAGCGGCACCGCGTGAGGCTGAGCGCGGCACCGACGGGGCGGGGAGGGGGACGTGGAACTGACTCTGACGGGGAACGGGAATACTGAGCGGACGATAGACCGGCCAGAAGGATCTAGGGGAATGGGAGACTGACCCAGTAAAGAGGAGATACTGGGGTAATGAGGAACCCATGGGGTAGGGGGGGATGCTGGAGGGTGGGGGAATTCCGGAGACCGGCCGGGAGGAGGAAGGTACTGGGGGGACGTGGAACCGACCCTGCTGGGGAAACGGATAATGGGGGCGGGGTGATACCGGCTGTCGGAGTGAGGTCCCGGACCTGCGCCGCACGTCCGTCGCTCACCTGCGCGTGGGCCACCACCAGGCTCTTATTGCCCTCTCCGTGGTACCCCCATTCATTCTCGTCCATCTTCCCCTCTTCCATGCCCAGGCGCAGCCCTAGCGCCTCGCAGGCTAGGACGCGGGGACGCGAGCTGGGGGCCGCCCGCCTCGCTGGGCACCAGCCGCGGCCGTCGGGGGAGGAGCGCCTGTCAGCTGCCGCCCCCGCTCGACCCCGCCGCGGAGACTCGCAAACTGTGGCCGCCGGAAGCCACGCCCCCGGCGCCTGCCATGACGGAGTCGGGCGATTCCGGGTTCGCGACACTTTCCTCACATTGATCGCGACGGTGGATGGGCCGGCGGCCATCTTAGGTACTGGTAGAGTGACTCATTTCCGGAACGCGGTCTTGGGAACCGGAAGAGAAGCTTCCGGCCTCGGCGCCGGATGTGTAGCTGGCGGGAGCAGCCGGCGGCTTTTCGGCGCCGGGTAGTGACCGGCCGTCCCCGGGTGGCCAGGGTATCTGGGTCTCGGGACCGCTTAGTCGCGAGACCCCAGCAAAGCTCTTGGCGTCTCTGAGCCTCAGTTTTTGCTTCTGTAGAATAGGGTGTACTCATCGTACGTTTCATGGGGATACCTAACGCAGTCATTTCCATGGTCCTGTGAGGTAGAAAACATTGTCCAACATTCCACGCGAAGAAACGTGGCTGGGCCACAGGACTGGACTCCCCAGCCCCGCTTTTGCCTGAAGACTTCAAGGGACGCAGTTGGAGCGCGAGGCTCCTGCTTGGCGGTGAGGCAGAGGGCTGCCGACTTTCCTTCTCCTAAATTCACTGATGGGGCGGCAAGAATGGCACCGCCTCGTAGAGCTACCGCATTTCCCAAACTCGTGATCTCAGGACCACTTTATACTCATAAAAATGAGGGCCCCAAGCTTTTGCTAATGTGGGTTACTGATGTGGTATCGATGTTACCACATTGTAAGTTAAAATGCTTTAAAGTTTTTTGTTTGTTTTGTTTAAAAGTAAACAGCCGGGCGCGGTAGCTCACGCCTGTAATCCCAGCACTTTGGGAGGCCGAGGCGGGCTTATTACCTGAGGTCAGGAGTTTGAGACCAGCCTGGCCAACATGGTGAAACCGTGTCTCTACTAAAAATACAAAAATTAGCCAGGTATGGTGGCGCACGCCTGTAATCCCTCCGGAGGCTGAGGCAAGAGAATCATTTGAACCCGGGAGGCAGAGGTTGCAGTAAGCCAAAATCGCGCCATTGCACTCCAGCCTGGGCGACAGTGAGACTCCGTCTCAAAAAAAAAAAAAAGGGAAACATTACATTCCCCGCCCACCACCAAAATAAAGGAATGGTATTGTTTTACACTTCTGCAAATCTTTTTAAAATCTGACCTAATAGATTCTCACATGTGCTTCGGCATTCGGTCTGCTGCAATATATTGCGTTGGTTGACATATACATTGTGAAGAACATCTGCAGTTATGTAGTTCACAAAGAGAGGACCTGCAGACCCAACTTTGAGAATGGCTGGGCACCTTGCCAGGCCTTGGGAATTGTAGTGAAATCAGGCCAGTGACTCAGGAAAATGAGCTGAAGGCTTTGAGCATCTCTTTCCCCCATCTTAGGCCTCAAAAGGGAGGCTGGGGCCGGGCATGGTGACTCATGCCTGTAATCCCAGCATTCTGGGAGGCCGAGGTGGGCGGATCGCTTGAGCTGACGAATTCCAAACCAGCCTGGCAACATGGCGAAACCCTGTCTCTACAAAAAATTAGCTGGGCTTGGTATCTGTGCCTGTAGCCCCAGCTACTTGTGGGGCTAAGGGACTGAGGCGGGAGGATCGCTTGCGCCCGGGAGGTTGAGGCTGCAGTGAGCCGCGATCAAGCCACTGCACTCTAGCCTCAGTGACAAAGCAAGATCCTGTCTCAAAAAAAAAAGTGGGGGAGGTTGGGCGCGGTGTCTCACGCCTGTAATCCCAGCACTTTGGGAGGCCAAGCCGGGCGGATCACGAGGTCAGGAGTTTGAGACCAGCCTGGCCAATATGGTGAAACCCCATCTCTACTAAAAATACAAAAATTAGCTGGGTGTGTGGTACACGCCTGTAATCCCAGCTACTCGGGAGGCTGAGGCAGGAGAATTACTTGAACCCGGGAGGTAGAGGTTGCAGTGAGCCCAGATCGTGCCACTGCATTCGAGCCTGGGCAACAGAGCAAGACTCCGTCTAAAAAAGAAAAAAGGAGGGGGTGGGGGGAGAAGCTGGATGGGAGGTGGCTCAGGACCCTCCACAGGGATGGTTGAGAAATGGGGGCAGAAGCAGCCACTCCTGGAGGTAAGTAGCCCCCAACAGAGAGAGAGAGGACCTTAGGGCTCACAAAATTCAGTCCTTCCCACGCCCCCCAAGGCCAGGGAAGCTTAAACATGACTGCAGTTGAGTTCCTCAGCACCCTGCAAAAGGAGAGTTGGGGTGAGATTAAATAATATATTAAGCATTAAAATATTTCCTTGAAACCTCTAAGGTGCTGGAAATGTTCTGTATCTTGATTTTTTCCCCCCATGGAGATGTATTATATCCCTGATACTTTAAAATTGCCATTATATGGTGATGATAAAAAGCAGATTCATGCTGGGGATGGTGGCTCATGCCTGTAATCACAACACTTTGGGAGGCCCAGGTGAGTGGATCACTTTGAGTTCAGGAGTCCAAGACCAGCCTGGCCAACATGGCAAAACCCATCTCTACAAAAAATAACAAAAAAATTAGCTGGGCATGGTGGTACACACCTGTAGTTCCAGCTACTCAGGAGACTGAGGTTGGAGGATCATTTGAGCCCAGGAAGTGGAGGTTGCAGTGAGCTGAGAGCACACCACTGCACTCCAGCATGGGTGACAGAGCCAGACGTTGTCTCAAAAAAAGGTCTTTTAAATCCAAATTTGGTTTTATAATTCTTTTTAAATTCACAGGCAACAGCACCTGGGCAGACCATGCCATTTCTCCTCCTGAACTCGGGTGCTTTGAAAGAAATATAGGGGGCCGGGCGCGGTGGCTCCTGCCTGTAATCCCAGCACTTTGGGAGGCCGAGGTGGCCGGATCACCTGAGGCTAGGAGTTCAAGATCAGCCTGGCCAACATGGTGAAACCCCGTCTCTACTAAAAATACAAAAATTAGTTGGATGTGGTGGCATGGGCCTGTAATCCCAGCTACTCGGGAGGCTGAAGCGGGAGAATTGCATCAGTCCGGGAGGTGGGGCTGCAGTGAGCTGAGATCCTGCCACTGCACTCCAGCCTGGGTGACAGCAAGACACCGTCTCAAAAAAAAAAGAAACAAATATGGGGACGAACAGTGGGAATGCAAAGGAGAGGGTTCCCATCTGAGGAGGCTGGAAAAAAAGAAGGTTGGAAAAGAACCGTGAAAAACAAATATCTGTGGTTTAAGCTACACAGCCTATGGTATTCTGTCATGGCAGTCTGAGCCAAGAGAGGGAGCAATTTAATTAGATGTGTTATGCTCTTCCATCTAGGTCCCATATAGATTGCCAACACTGTTAGTGCCTTCTCCTTTTGTGTTAAAAAGGAAAGATAGAGGAAGGGAGGGAAGAAGGAAGGATGGAGAAGAGAACAGAAAAGTAAAATGAAAATGTCTTCTAACCATATTGAAAAGCTATCCAGGGCCGGGCACAGTGGCTTACGCCTGTAATCCCAGCACTTTGGGAGGCGGAGGTGGGTGGATCACAAGTTCAGGAGATCGAGACCATCCTGGCCAATATGGTGAAACCCTGTCTGTACTAAAAATACAAAAATTAGCCAGGCGTAGTGGCAGGCACCTGTAGTCCCAGCTACTTGGGAGGTTGAGGCAGGAGAATAGCTTGAACCCAGGAGGCGGAGGTCACCGTGAGCCGAGATCACGCCACTGCACTCCAGCCTGGGCGATAGAGTGAGACTCCGTCTGAAAAAAAAAATGGAAAAAAAAAGAAAAGAAAAGTATCCAGAAACAGGGTGGAAAAGCATTGGTAATTGTGGAGTACCAAGTAATGAGTTCTTACTCTACTCTTGCTATTTTTATGTGTGTTCGGAGTTTTCCTTACTAAGAAAGTATGTGATACCATGTGTTGCCACGATATGGCATGGCATGATGAGAAGGCACTTCAGCTCTGTGGCATTTCCCCCCAACCCATAAGCCCTTTCTAATCATTAGAGAACATTAAACAAACCCGAATTGAGGGACAATTCACACAGTTCACACAGTTCATAGGGAGGGGATGAGAGACCAACCAGGAGAAGGAAGGATCTGGGGGAACGGGAGACTGACCCAGTCTAACCGGGACTTCAAAACTGCCATGGTCATGGAAGACAAGCATAAACTGAGGAAGTGTCACAGATGAGGGAACCCTAAGGAGACATGACGACTCAATGCAATGTGGGATCCTGGATTGGATCCTGGAACAGAAACAGACATCGATGGGAAAACAGGTAAAATCCAGATAAAACCTAAAGTTTAGTTAATAGTAGTGTACTAATGTAAGTTGTTTTGTTTGGGCTTATGTGCCAGTTATGTGTGTTCACTTCGGGGGAGGCTGGTGAAGAGCACATAGGAACTCGGTACTACCTTTACAACATTTCTGTAAATCTAATCCCAAAATAAAAAGTTCATTTACAGAAGAAGAAGACACTCATTGTTCAGCTCCTTTCATAATTAATTGAAATTCAAATAATGAAGTGTCGGCCAGGCACAGTGGCTCACGCCTGTAATCCCAACACTTTGGGAGGCCCAGGTGAGTGGATCACTTGAAGTCAGGAGTTCAAGAGCAGCCTAGCCAACATGGTGAAACTCCAACTGTACTAAAAATACAAAAACTAGTCAGGCATGGTGGCGGGCGCCTGTAATCCCAGCTACTCAGGAGGCTGAGGCAGGAGAATTGCTTGAACCCAGGAGGCGGAGGTTGCAGTGAGCCAAGATCGCACCACTGCACTCCAGCCTGGGTGATAGCAAGACTCTGTCTCAAAAACAAACAAACAAACAAAAAAAACAAATAATGAAGTGTCTCATATATCAGTGTGGTGAAACAGTCTTAGGCAGTGTTTGCCATGGGTGATGGGGAGGGGACAGACAGCACACGTATGCACTGCTGGTGAGGGTGGGGAAGCATTGCAATGTTAAAGTTCAGTTTGGCCATATTATTAAAATTAATGCCACTAATCTCACTTGACTCATCTCCACAGCTAGAAATTTAATCCTATGGAACTCTCCCTTAAATACTCAGAGATAGGTACAGGGTGTTCATACAGACAGGAGGAGTGATGACAGGACTTAATTTTCAGCTTGGGACACTTCAGGATGGCCTCCGCAACCCATGTTCTAACAAGTTCCCAGATGAGTCTCAGAATCGCTGAATGGTGACATACTCAGAAAAACCATACAGCTAGTAAAAATATATGTTAGGCCTCTTTTGTACTGACCTGAAAGATGTTCAAAGCCTATGGTTAAGTAAAACAAATGTATGAGAATGTGTATAAATGAAATGAAAAAGGAAAAGAGATTATTAGTCCCACTGGAAAGAGGAAAATGGGAAGAACTAGGGGGGGAAATTCACTTTCTTCCTTTTTTTTTTTTTTTTTTTTTTTTTGAGTCAGAGTCTCACACCGTTGCCTAGGCTGAAGCGCAATGGTGCAATCTCGGCTCACTGCAACCTCCACCTCCCGAGTTCAAGCAATTCTCCTGCCTCAGCCTCCCAAGCAGCCGGGACTGCAGGCATGCGCCACCACACCTGGCTAATTTTTTGTATTTTTAGTAGAGACGGGGTTTCACTATGTTAGCCAGGCTGGTCTCGAACTCCTCACTTAGTGATCCGCCTGCCTTGGCCTCCCAAAGTGCTGGGATTACAGGCGTGAGCCACCGCACCCAGCCAACTTTCCTCTTACATTTCTATATTGTTGACTCTTTCACAGAGAACATATTCATGTACCACTTCTCTAAAATTTCACAAAATGAATAAATCCTCACACATTTCTTTTTTCTTTTTTTTTTTTTTTTTGAGACAGAGTCTCACTCTGTCGCCCAGGCTGGAGTGCAGTGGGGCAATCTCAGCTCACTGCAAGCTCCACCTCCCGGGTTCACACCATTCTGCCTCAGCGTCCTGAGTAGCTGGGACTACAGGCGCCCGCCACTATACCCGGCTAATTTTTTGTATTTTTAGTAGAGACGGGGTTTCACTGCGTTAGCCAGGGTGGTTTTGATCTCCTGACCTCATGATCCGCCCACCTCAGCCTCCCAAAGTGCTGGGATTACAGGCGTGAGCCACCATGCCTGGCAAGTCCTCACACATTTCTTAAATAGGTAGACCTAGCTCTATGTTTTGATATGCAAGATGGCCACGATACATTGTTAAACACAGGAACAAATGTGTTTGAATAGAAAAGAAAAGGAATATGTGTCTTATTGTTAACTGAGCTTTTCTTTGGCGATGTGCACTGATGATGCTACATGATTCTGTAACATTTGAATTTTGCATAAAAGCTGTGACTTACCTCTCTAATCAGAAACAAGAACAGAACCCTGATGCAGCAGCCTCAGGATGCCCAGCCAGATGGAACTGGGGCAGCTTTCCTGAGGGCGGACACAGATATTTGGGTCACCTGAACCTGCCATGGGATAAGACCCTGCTGTCCTGAGGCAACTCCACAGATTCTGAGGGGTACTCCCAGTATAGTGAGTCAGGGGCCTCAGCACACAGCTCCTTCCCACACAGGAATACAAAGATGGGAATGCTGTTACCTGGATTAGCAGTCACTTTCCTGGGGTCTTGTCAGAGTGTCAGCTCTCCATCCTGTGCTGCTATGACAGAATACCACAGACTGGCTAATTTATAATGACCAGGAACTAATTGCTCACAGTTCTGGAGGACGGGAAGTCCAATATCAAGATGTCAGCATCTGGCAAGGGCCTTGCTGTGTCATCACATGGGAGGCATCACATGGCAGAAGGGTAAAGAGAGAGTAAGAAAGGACAGAACTTGCCCTTTGATTTTTTTATATCATTTTATTTTTTTGTAGTCCAGAGGTCTTTTATTTTTGTAATACCTATTGTGCCGTAAATTCAGAGGGAATGGGTACCAGCTCAGGCTCCTTTCCACTGGCTCTCACAAAGTGTGCTTCTCTAGGTGGAGCAGGCTGGCGCTTCAGTTGAACCCAAGTACCTTTCTCTTTGGCTTCCTTCTTTTTCTGATCATTTCCCTTCACTGTCTCGGCTATCTTGGCTCTTAGAGAGCTTAATGTGCTCAATACGCACATTAATTCTCTTGGCAAGAATCTTGCCCTTGTTTACAACAATGCCAACAGCATGCTGAGTAACACTGTAGACTGCCCCAGTTTTGCCACGGTAACACTTGTGAACATTCCTTTTCGAACAGTACCTATTCTTTTGATGTCTATGATACCACCTTTCTTATAGATTTGCATGTATGTGGACAAAGGAATAACTCCTCGTTTTCTAAAAGGCTTAGATAACATATACTGGGTCCCTCTTCTCTTCCCTTTGTGTTCATCATTTTGGCAAATTACTGGAAGATGGTGCTTCCAGCCAAAAGGCAGAACTTTTCCATTTATGATGGCATTAATCCCACCCATGAGGACAGAGCCCTTATGGCCTAATTACCTTTTTTTTTTTTTTTTTGAGATGGAGTCTTGTTCTGTCGCCCAGGCTGGAATGCAGAGGCATGATCTCGGCTCACTGCAACCTCTGCCTTGCAGGTTCAAGTGATTCTCCTGCCTCAGCCTTCTGAGTAGCTGGGACTACAGGTGCGCGCCACCACACCCAGCTAATTTTTGTATTTTTAATAGAGACAGGGTTTCACCATGTTGGCCAGGCTGGTCTCAAACTTCTGGGCTCAAGTGACGTGCCCACCTCAGCCTCCCAAAGTGCTGGGATTACAGGCATGAACCACCGCACCCGGCCCCTAATTACCTCTTAAATATCCCACCTCTTAATACTGTTACAATGACAGATAAATTTCTACATGAGTTTTAGAGGGGACAAACATTCAAATCACAGCACCCACCCTCCACCTACCTCTCTTTTACACTCCAGGAAAATGCTCTCCAGGGTGGCAGTCCAATGTTAGAGTTCAGTTTGGCCATATTATTAAAATTAATGCAGCTAATCTCACTTGACTCATCATTTCCACAGCTAGAAATCTAATCCAATGAAACTCGGTGCTGCAGCATAATCAGGGATGCCCCAACTCCACCCCAGTGAGGGCATCCCACAGCATTAGCATCATCTTTGACTTAGACAAGACAAAAAAAAAAAAAAAAGTACAGTCCATCAGAGAAAAGATTGACATCTTTGTCTATATTTAAAGTTTTAACCTTAGGCCCAGTGGCTCATGCCCATAATAATCCCAGCACTTTGTGAGGCTGAGTCAAGAGGATCACTTTAGGCCAGGAGTTCAAGACCAGCCTGGACAACATAACGAGACCTTATCACTCCAAAAAAAATTTTTTTAATTGACTAGGCATGATGGCACACCTGTAGTCGCAACTACTGAGGAGGCTAAGGCAAGAGGATCACTTGAGCCCACGAGTTCAAGGATACAGTAATCTGATTGCACTATTGCACTCCAGCCTGGGCAACAGAGTGAGACCTTGTCACAAAACAAAAGGTAAAATTTCAAGGTAGCAGAATAGTCAAATTCAGAGAGACAGGAAGTAGAATGATGGCTGCCAGAGGCTGGGGGAGGGAGGAATGGGGAGCCAGTTTTTAATGGATTCAGAGTTTTGGTTTTACAAGATGAGGAAAGTTGTAGAGATTAATGGTGGTGATGGTTGCACAATATTATGAACGTACTTAATGCCACCAAACTGTATACTTAAAAGTGGTTAAGGCCAGGCGCGGTAGCTCACGCCTGTAATCCCAGCACTTTGGGAGGCCGAGGCAGGCGGATCACCTGAGGCCAGGTGTTTGAGACCAGCCTGGCCAACATGGCAAAACCCCATCTCTACTAAAAATACAAAAATTAGCCAGGCATGGTGGCAGGCACCTGTAATCCCAGCTACTTGGGAGGCTGAGGCAGGAGAATCACTTGAACCTGGGAGGCGGAGGCCACAGTGAGCCAAGATCGCACCATTGCACTCCAGCCTGGGCAACAAGAGTGAAACTCCATTTCAAAGAAAAAAAAAAGTGGTTAAAATGGTAAATTTTATGTTATGAATATTTTATCGCAATAAAAAATTAAAATCTCTGCACAACAGAATCTACATAACCACAATGTACATAACTGTTGAAAAAAGATAGCAAGTAGATACCTAAATTATCCATCAAAGATAGAGTATGCAGTCATCGCGAAGAATAGTGATCTTCAAGATACAGCAAGTGAAAAAGATAAAGCTGTGAATATTGTTACCATTTGTATAAAAATATACAACATACACACATATTTTGACGGGCATGCATAGAATATCTCTGGAAAGATACATAAAAAAATTGGTAACAGTTACATACCAGGAGTAGAATGGGTGGAGGCCAAAAAAAAAAAAAAAAGCTCAGCTGTACTCATAACCTTTTTTCCTTTTTGAATTTTATACACACATATGTACATATTTTACCTATTAAAAATAAATATAAGAGGACTCCTGGTTTCCAGTCCAGCCTCAAAAAATAGCAAGTGTCAGAGACGTGTGAGGAGGGAGAGTTAATGAGGTAGGGGCACTATCAGCAAGACAAAGGCTAGGAGCATCTGTTCCAGGCAGGACTTTGAAGGTCAGAGACGGACACCATGCTTTCGGGGACAGAGTAGCTCTGTAGGCTGGGGTGGGGTGTTAGGCCTGGAGAGAGCCCTTGGGCCTTGTGACATATTTCCCTGGCTTGGCTAAGGTGGAGGAGAGAAGGGCCACAGCCATCCCCTACTGTGCTCAGCAGGACACCCTCCTCTTCATGTTCCCTGGACAGAGCCTCTATAGGCAGGCAACTCTAGCTGAGAGAAGGATCAAGAAACATTATAGCAAGCCTGGAGTTCAACAGGCTTGAAATTGGCCTCAGGGTACCACTGATGAGGCTGGACTGGGAGTCACTGAAGCAATAAAGATGCATTCCCACCCCAGGCTTCAGAGAGTAACAGGCAGAGGCTTCGTAGAACACAGGACCACAGACCTGGGGTGCAGACGGCGGGGTGCAGGAAGGGTTAGTATAGAGTGAAGCTCTGAATGGTTGGAAGAGAGGAGGCCAAGAGAGGCCACACGGAGGCACCAGGGAGTTTGCATGGGCACCCCACTGAAGAAGCAGGCACAGGCCAGCCACCTGCTGGGATGGAGGAGGGAGGAGCCCTTGGGAACCTTCCAGAGGACTGATGGGAACAGTGATGGCAGGTCCCAGGCAGACAGAAACTTCTTGAGTCACAGGGTTATGCAAGTGCTGTAGGCAGCAGTGACAAAGAGCTGGATTATGGCGTAGGCAGGCTTGGCCAGCAGGACTCATGGCCCTCTCTGTGCCCGAGAGAGAGACTGTAAAGGAATGTGTCACCATCCATGCATATGAAGCCAATGCCTGCACCCCAAGGCCTCCGGCACCCTGATGTGGTTTCCAGGTACCGGGTGGGTTGGAAGGGGACCTGCCAGGAAAGGGCTGGGAGACGCCCAAGGGTGGAGAATGGGGCAAGGGCCAGCCCACACCAGGTGCCAAAAACTACAGGATGCTTCCGGGGCAGGGACCATGGGGGCCCATGAGCAAGCAGGGCTGTGGGGAACTAGAACTGACCAGACCTCCCTTGGGGCCCCACTTGGCTCCAGGAAGATGCTCCTGCTTGCAGGACCAAGGAGAAGCAGAGTCCCCCAGGGATGGAAGTTAGAGGAGGTGACAGGCAGGGCTGGGCAGTGGGAAGGAAGGGGGTGCCTGGCTTAGGGCTGCTCCCTGGGGAGGCCTCTGCCCAGGGCATCCTCCGTGAGATGCCTGGGACCCAGCCCCTTGCTGAGCCTTGCTTCTCGTCTCTCTCGTAAGTTCCCACTCCAGGGGAAGTATGTCTTTCCCCAGCCCAGCAGACAACCCCAATGAGTTCTGTCGTTGGCCTCTTTCAAGGGGAACCACCTCAAGTTAGCAGTGTACAGACCCAGCCAAGCTGCTTACAATCAGCCCCAACACGCAGAAATGACTCTCAGCCCTCAGCTCACCACATTAGCAGCCAGTGAATTGTATTATCAAAATAATTAGAAAACAGCTAAAACTAGTAGGCTACAGAGTCCCTGGATTTGCTGGTCAAAGGCTTAGTTCTACAGCTCTCTGATGAGAAAAAAATGTTCCAAGCATAAACATTTGACAATAACCACTGCTGGAGAGGCCACGAGATAACAAACATCCTTCTTGTACACTGTAGAGTGTAGTCTTACCTAGCGCAATCCTTCCAGGGACAGTTTGGCAATATCTATTAAAATATAAAGTGTGCAAACGCCCTTTCATAGAAATTTATCCTAGATACGCCTTTGTATCAAGATAAATGCAGCTCCTTCCTCTACGCCAGGGTTTCTCAATCTCCGCACTACTGACATTTAGACCAAAGAATTATGAGTTGTGGAAGGCATTGTTCTGCACATTGTAGGATGCTGTGATGGTGAATTTCATGTGTTAACCTGACTGGGTGTGTCTGTGAGGGTGTTTCTGGATGGGATTAATATTTGAATTGGCAAACTGGTTGTTTTAGTCCATTTGGGCTGCTATAATAAAATACTAGACTGAGTGGTTTATAAACTACAGAAATGTGTTTTCATAGTCCTGGAGGCTGGAGAGTCCAAGATCAAGGAGCCGGTGGATTTGGCATGCGGAGAGGGCCCCTACCTCATAGAGAGCACCTTCTCACTGTGTCCCCACGTGGTGGAAGGGGCAGGTGGTGGAGGGGGCAAGGGGGCTCTCTGAGGCCTCCTTTATTAGGACACTGATCCCATTCCTGAGGCTCCTCCCCCATGACCTAATCATCTCCCTAATGCCCCCGTCTCCTAATACCATCACCTTGGGATTGGCTTCAACATTGAATTTTGGGGGGACACAGACATTCAGACCACAGCACTGAGTGAAGCCGACAGTCCTCTACCAGGTGGACAGGCCTCATCTCTCAGTTCAAAGGCCTGAATGGAACAAAAATGCTGCTCCTCCCCTGAGTAAGATGAAACTCCTCCTCCCTGAGGCCTTCAAACTGGGACATCAGCTTTTTCCTGTCTTTGGACTCAAACTGAAACATCTCCTCCTCCTAGGTCTCGAGCCTGCCAGCCTCTGGCCTGGAACACACATCAGTGTCCCTGGGTCTTGCCTGCAGATCTTGGGACTCACCAGCCTCCATAAGTCCTTACAATAGATCTCTTTCTCTGTATATATCCGTAGTACTGGTTCTGTTTCTCTGGACAATCCCAACTAACACAGATGGTGAGCAGTATTCCTGGTATTCACTCACTAGATGCCAATAGCCACCCCCAGCCCCCAGTTGCAACAACCAAAAATGTCTCCATACTGTCCTAGATGGCACTTGGGGGAAAATTTCCTGGGTGAGAGCCACCACTGTACACATGTTCCCAGGAGGGAAGATACAACTCCCTTGTCCAGGACCTGCATAGGGAGATCCTGCATCTTACCCTGAGTGAGGAAGATTGGGAGCTCCAATGGGTGTGGGGGCCAGATGGACAGAAGGCAGATGAGAAGTGACACAGAGAAAAGGCCGGGCCAGGCGTGGTGGCTCACGCCTGTAATCCCAGCACTTTGGGAGGCCGAGGCGGGCGGATCACAGGGTCAGGAGATTGAGACCATCCTGGCTGATATGGTGAAACCCCGTCTCTACTAAAAATACAAAAAATTAGCCGGGAGTGGTGGCGGGCACCTGTAGTCCCAGCAACTCAGGAGGCTGAGGCAGGAGAATGGCGTGAACCCGGGAGGCGGAGCTTGCAGTGAGCCGAGATCACACCACTGCACTCCGGCCTGGGCAACACAGCGAGACTCCATCTCAACAAAAAAAAAAGAAAGAAAGAAAGAAAAAGAAAAGGCCAGCCACAGCAAAGCATGACTAGAACATTTCTGACACCCAGAGTTGTGGGGCTAATGCGATACCCACTGCACCTACAGAGAGCTATGCCAAGGCAGCCATAAAAAGGCACCCACTGTAGAACTTCCTATGAGCAAAACTGGAAACCACCTCTGTGGCTGTCAGCAGGGACTGACTGGTCACCCTGCAGCGCAAGTGTGTGTCGGGGGAACACTCTGCAGCCATTCATAGAAAAGAGGGAGACCCTCCAAAGCAGTGAGCAAAACCTCCAGGTGCAAGACAACATGTAGAGTATGGTGCCTTCTGGGTCAGGAGCGGTGGTTCACTCCTGTAATCCCAACACTTTGGGAGGCCGAGGTGGGTGGATGACTTGAGGTCAGGAGTTTGAGGCCAGCCTGGACAACATGGTGAAATCCCATCTCTACTAAAAATACAAAATTAGCTGGGCGTGGTGGTGCACACCTGTAATCCCAGTTACTCGGGAGGCTGAAGCAGGAGAATCACTTGAACCTGGGAGGCAGAGGTTGCAGTGAGCTGAGATCGCACCACTGCACAGCCTGGGTGACAGAGTGAGACTCCGTCTCAAAAAACAATAAATAAATAAATAAAAGTATGGTGCCTTCTGGTTGCATTTTTAGGAAAGGATGTGTAGAAAAAAATATTGCAAAGGTAACCCATGAAACTGTCAACACAGGGTTTTTTCAGAGAGGAGATGGACAATGTATTGTAACATGTTTAACCATTCTCTTGCATTCCTTTTTCACTTTTTGAGGTTAAGGATGTGATCTTAGCAGTGGTATTATGCACTATTTCTTCCTTATGCTTTTCTGTGCTAAAACCCAACAAACAAAACTTACAGTCCCAGCATTTTTAAAAATTAATTTATTTTTTTGAGACAGAATCTTGATCTGTCACCCAGGCTGGAGTGCAGTGCCATGATCTCAGCTCACTGCAACCTCTGCCTCCCAGGTTGAAATGATTCTCTTGCCTCAGCCTCCTGCGTAGCTGGGATTACAGGCGCCTACTACCTCGCCCAGCTAATTTTTTTTTCTATTTTTAGTAGAAACGGGGTTTCACCATGTTAGCCAGGCTGGTCTCAAACTCCTGGCCTCAAGTGATCCACTCACCTTGGCCTCCCAAAGTGCTGGGATTTCAGGCATAAGCCACCATGCCTGGTCTAGCAAGCTGACTTTATACAATGATGCAAAGGATAAGGCATGGGAGACACACTTGCAGAACAAACCTGGAGACATGCATGGCCTGATTTCAAAACTCACCACAAAACTTCAGTAATTAATATAGTATCATTTTTGGGCCAGGTGCAGTGACTTTTGCCTGTAATTCCATCACTTTGAGAGTCTGAGGCAGGAGGGTCACTTGAGCTCAGGAGTTCAAGACCAGCCTGAGCAATAAATATAGTGAGACCCTATCTCAAAATAAAAAAGTTAGTCAGGCTGTGGTCCCAGCTACTCAGGAGGCTGAGGTGTGAGGATCACTTGAGCCCAAGAGTTAGAGGCTGCAGTGAGCTATGATCATGCCACTGTCCTCCAGTCTGGGTGACAGAGCCAGACTGTGCCTCAAAAAAAAAAAAAAAAAAAATTCTCTTCAACAAAACATACCATTAAGAAAAGAGGCTGGTCGTGGTGGCTCATGCCTGTGATCCCAGCACTTTGGGAGGCTGAGGCGAGCGGATCACGAGGTCAGGAGATCGAGGTCAGCCTGCCCAATATGGTGAAACCCTGTCTCTACTAAAAATACAAAAATTAGCCGGGCGTGGTGGCAGGTGCCTGTAGTCCCAGCTACTCATGTGGCTGAGGCAGGAGAATAGCTTGAACCTGGGAAGCAGAGGTTGCAGTGAGCCAAGATCGTGCCACTGCTCTCTAGCCTAGGCAACAGAGCGAGACTCCGTTTCAAAAGAAAAAGAAAAAGAAATGAAGGCTGGGTGCGGTGGCTCACGCCTCTAATCCCAGCACTTTGGGAAGCCGAGGAGGGCAGATCATGAGGTCAGGAGTTCGAGACAAGCCTGGAGTGAGCCGAGATCGTGCCACTGCACCCCAGCCTGGGCGACAGAGCAAGACTCTGTCTCAAAAAAAAAGAAAAAGTAAAAGAAATGAAAAGACAAGCTACAGACTGGGAGAAAATACCCTATGTATCTCTCGCACAACAGGAACTCAAATCCAGAGAAAAACAAACTCTTAGAATAATAAGACAAGCAACACACACACAAATTTTCCCACTGAAGGCAAAAGGCCTGCCACTTCACAACTATAAATCACAAATGTCAGATAACAGTTAAAATGTGCTGCACCTTCAGTTAGCAGAGAAATGCAAATCAAAACCACAAGACAGACTACTACACACCCACCAGAGGAGCCAAAATTAAGAAGACCAATGGTCGGGCCTGGTAGCTCATGCCTGTAATCCCAGCACCGTGGGAGGCCAAAGCGGGCGGATCACCTGAGGTCAGGCGTTTGAGATCAGGCTGGCCAACATGGCGAAACCCCGTCTCTACTAAAAATACAAAAATTATCAGGGCATGGTGGCGCATGCCTGTAATCCCAGCTACTTGGGAGGCTGAAGCAAGAGAACTGCTTGAACCCAGGAGGTTGCAGTGACCCAAGATTGTGCCATTGCACTCCAGCCTGGGTGCAGAGCAAGACCCCATTTCAAAAAAAAAAAGGACCAATGCCACCAATGGCTGGAGAAGATACAAGCCACCAGAGGCCTGCACAGCCATGGGTAGAGAATCACTGGGAAGTTTCAAAGCACGATGTACACTACTTAACCCACAACTCTGCAGTTCACTTCCACTCCTAGGTATCTACCCAAGGGAAATGAAACCTATGTCCCAACAAATATCTATAACTGAATGTTCACAATGTTTTTATTTTTGATAGTCCCCAACTGGAAACTATCTAAATGTCCATCAGTGGATGAGTGGGTAAAGTATGCAAAACCCTGCTCTGCAATCATGAGGCACAGACCACTGGTGTGTACAACACCCATGAATCTCAGAAACACGCTGAGCAAAAGAAACACCGAAAGTCATCCCCAACAGAAGGCAGATCAGTGGTTGCCTGAGACCAGGGGTAGGGACTGACCTCAAAGGGCACCGGTGGGCTTTGTGGAGTTATGGACATGTTCTATATCTTTACTGAGGTGCTGGTTACACTTATTAAAAGAGAGCAAACTGAACTTACATGGGTGCATTTTCTCGTATGTATATCTCAATAAAATTATTTAAAAAAAATCCAGGTTCAGCTGGGTGTGGTGGCTCATGCCTGTATAATCCTAGCACTTTTCGAGGCCAAGGCAGGAGGATCACTTGAGGCCAGGAATTTGAGACTGACCTAGGCAATATAGCAAGACCCCATCTCTAAAAAAAAAAATTTTTGTTTTTGAGACAGGATCTCACTGTCTTGCCCAGGCTGGAGTGCAGTGCCGTGATCTTGGCTCACTGCAGCCTCAGCCTCTTGGGCTCAAGTGATCCTCCCACTTCAGCTTCCCTAGTAGCTGGGACTACAGGCATGTGCCAGCACATCCAGCTGATTTTTGTACTTTTTTGTAGAGACAGGGTTTTACTGTGTTGCCCAGGCTGGTCTTGAACTCCTGGCCTCCAGCAATCCGCCCTCCTTGGCCTCCCAAAATGCTGGGATTACAGGCGTGAGCCACTGCACCCAGGCACAATTTTTTTTTTTTTTTTTTTTGAGACGGAGTCTCGCTTTGTCGCCCAGGCTGGAGTGCAGTGGCATGATCTCGGCTCACTGAAGCTCTGTCTCCCGGGTTCATGCCATTCTCCTGCCTCAGCCTCCTGAGTAGCTGGGACTACAGGCGCCCACCACTACGCCCGGCTAATTTTTTTTATTTTTATTTTTGTATTTTTTTTTAGTAGAGACGGGGTTTCACCGTGTTAGCCAGGATGGTCTCGATCTCCTGACCTCATGATCCGCCCGCCTCAGCCTCCCAAGTGCTGGGATTACAGGCGTGAGCCACCACGCCCAGCCTTTTCTTCTTCTTCTTTTTTTTTTTTTTAAATTAGCCAGGTGCAGTAGCATAAGCCTATAGTCCCAGCTACTCGGGAGGCTGAGGCAGGAGGATCACTTGGGCCCAGGAGGTCAAGGCTGCAGTAAGCTATGATGGCACCACTGCACTCCAGCCTGGGCAACAGAGCAAGACTGCATCAAGCAAACAAACAAACAAAACAAAACAAGACAAAACCACGTTGGTAAGTACTTAAAAATCTGAAAAGACCAGTGTTAGTTGGGGATGATGTGGAGCAAAGGGGACTCCCCCTCTGGTGGCAGTGGGAAGCGGTACAGCCACTGTGAGAGGACATATCCTCCATAAAGGGGACCTGCCCACTCCTACTCCTGGAGCACCTGCTGCACGTGGATGCCTAGGGCCAGTGCACGGTGCTTGTAGCAGCCTTGTTCATGACAGCGAAGTCCAGAAATGACCCAGACAATCATTAACAGGGACACACTCAAGCAAAGGAATACTATACAGCTGTAAACACAGACAACAGCTTCAGATGCCCACATGAAACAAACTCACCAATATAATGCTGAATTTAAAAATCAAATCGCAATAGAGTACAGGAGATTGATATCATTTATACAAAGTTCAGGCCAGGTACAGTGGCTCACGCCTGTAATCCCGTCACTTTGGGGGCTGAGGTGGGCAGATCCCGAGGTCAGGAGATCGAGACCATCCTAGCTAACACAATGAAACCCCGTCTCTACTAAAAATACAAAAAAATTAGCTGGGCATGGTGGCGGGTGCCTGTAGTCCCAGCTACTGGGGAGGTTGAGGCAAGAGAATGGTGTGAACCCAGGAGGCAGAGGTTGCAGTGAGCCAAGATCGAGCCACTGCACCCCAGCCTGGGTGACAGAGCAGGACTCCATCTCAAAAAAAAAAAAAGTTCAAAACCTGTAAAACTAAACAAGATTGTTTGGGGACTACACATTGGTAGTAATCAACCCAGAGTGAGGGAAGGGGCATGCACAGTGCACACAGGAGAAGCTGGGAGGTGGTAGGGAGGTAGGGCTACTCCTTCTTAAGCTGGATGGCAGGTGTTTGCTTCACTATGTCATAGCCATTATCTGTGTTATTGTGTATTTATGAACAAAGGGAGAAGTAAAGGTCTCAGATGACCCCCCCTTTTTTTTGAGACAGAGTCTCACTCTGTCACCCAGGCTGGAGTGCAGTGGCATGATCTCAGCTCACTGCAACCTCCCACTCCCGGGTTCAAGAGATTCTCCTGCCCCAGCCTCCTGAGTAGCTGGGATTACAGGTGTTCACCACCACGCCTGGCAAATTTTTGTATTTTTAGTAGAGACAGGGTTTCACCATGTTGGCCAGGCTGGTCTCAAACTCCTGACCTCAGGTGATCCACCTGCCTCAGCTCCCTGAGTGCTGGGATTACAGACATGAACCACTGCGCCCAGCCTTCAGATGACCCCTTAAACCCACGATGCTGGCAATGCCCTGAGCCATGGCACACACAGGAAGCAGCAGATGCTTACAGTAGCTCTCTGCACCCCAAGGATGCTTCTCAGGGATCTGGTTTGCGTCTGGACCTCAGCTGTCTCTTATTACCTTCAGGATGTCTTGAAATGAGCTCAGAAGTCCCATTGCAAAATTCATTTTAATTCACTTCATTTCGGCTCTGTTGTAGGAGGCTTCCCTGAAAGCAAACAGCCAATGCCCTCCCAACAAATGCACACATGGATGCACCCCCGAAAGTGGGAAGTGGGAGTCCAGTGTTCAAATGAGCTGCAAGTGCCAGCTACCAGATCAAATAACCAGGGGCGACCCAAACAGCCACCAGAGAAACTCCCACTGAAGTGCAAGGGGAGCTGGAAATCATACGGTCATGTGTGCTCAGGCTATGGATCCGCAGCCTGGGCCTCGGAAGGGCTCCTGAGCGGGAAACTGGGGATGGACATGCCTGGTGGAGGAGGGAGGGAAGTTAGGGCGCACGGCTCCTCCTTTCACAGTGCTGGGGTTAAGTCAATGGAAATGCATTTCTGGACCTCAGCTTATGCCTCAATAAAAGTTTAATTTATTGTTAGTCAGGCACGGTGGCTCACGCCTGTAATCCCAGCACTTTGGGAGGCCGAGGCGGGCAGATCATGAGGTCAGGAGATCGAGACCATCCTGGCTAACATGGTGAAACCCCGTCTCTACTAAAAATAAAAAAAATTAGCCAGGCGTGGTGGCGGGTGCCTGTAGTCCCAGCTACTGGGGAGGCTGAGGCAGGAGAATGGCATGAACCCGGGAGGTGGAGCTTGCAGTGAGCCAAGATCACACCACTGCACTCCAGCCTGGGCGACAGAGCGAGGCTCCATCTCAAAAAAAAAAAAAAGTTTAATTTATTGCCTAGTGATTTTTTTTTACAAGCCAACCTGGGCCTTGGGGAGCTGCCCACTTGGCCAGGGCACCAGCCAGTTTCCCTCCTGAGCAACTGCCTTTGGACAAGGCTGAGTCAAGGACCAAGGCATACTCCTCCCCAACTCCAGGCTGGGAGACCAGAGGGTCCTCTGGTGCAGATGCAGCCCCTCACAGCTCACCCAGCCCCTGCAAATGCACCTGCTGTCCTGGCATGGATGCTGCGAGAGTCTAGCAGCCCTGCTGACAAGGCAGCTCAGAGCCCAGGGACCCAATAGGCACAGGAGGTGGTCTGTAGTAAAAATGGTGGTCTTTGGAGTTGGGCGGTGGTCTGTGGTGAGGGTGAGATGGTCTCTGGTGAAGGTGATGGTCTGTGGTAAGGATGGTGGTCTGTGGTGAGGGTGATGGTCTGTGGTGAGGGTGGTGGTCTGTGGTGTGGGTAGTAGTCTTCTGGGAATGGGTGATGGTCTGTGGTGAAGGGGCATGTGACTTGGGCCAGGGCAACCAGAGAATCCTCTTTTACAGTCGCCAGTTTAAGGATGGACATGTGCCTTCAGTCAGGCTGACTGGCATTTCCACTGCCTCTCAATTCTGGGCCTTTCATTTGAACTACCCAGAAACTGAGAAAAACTGTGCCCTCAAGCAGTAGTGGGCTCTTCCATGAGGACTCTTCCAAGTTGTGCTGGGACATTGTGATTCTTTATTTTTAAATTTTTTGTAGAGACGGAACCTTGCTATGTTGCCCAGGCTGGTCTTGAACTCCTGGTCTCCAAGTATCCTCCCCTGCCTTGGCCCCCAAAGTGCTGGGATTGTAGGCATGAGCCACTGCACCCAGCTGACACAGTGATTGTTGAACTGTTGCCCGTGATACACTGGGACATAGTCCACATGCCTGTCAGCAGCAGGATTAGGGTACCTGGAGAAAACTGTGCAGGGGGAGTGTGAGCTCTTCCAGGGGGGCTGCAGAATGGCCTTAAGGAAAGCAGTGCCCTCCTGCTGCAGCTTGCCTGTCTCAAAGTGGACAGGAAGTGAGTCCTTCTGCCCTTGGCCTGTGAGTCCAGGTGGCAGAGGATCCCCTCATCTGGAGGCTTGCAGAGGCAACACAGTGCTTACATCCCCGGCATCTCTTCCCCCTGAACCCACCGCAGAGTAGTCACAGAATCTGAGTGGAATGATCCCACCCCAATTGCTGGGGGACCATCATTAGCCTCAGCCAAATCAGGCTCCTCCCTCCTCCCACCGTGGGTCGCTTTGCACACGGCATTCCTCTTCCTGGTAGACAGGAGACCCAAGAAGGTTCATGAGTGAGGCCCAGATTTTATGGGCATAGAGAAAGGAGTGTCTGTCTTCCTGGATGGTGTGATATGGCAGTGGGAGGCCTGGAGCCCATCTGCAACTCACCCACCCTCGGGGATAAAGCTACGAGTGGAGGAGGGTGGAGAGCTGTGGCACAACAGGGCCAGAGCCCTGAACAAGCTGCACCTGGAGCCTGATTTCTGAATGTCCAGATACATGCACCCATGCATTTCGCCATCATTTAGGCTGGTTGTCAGTTACTTGCAACCAAGAGCATCCTCATGGACAGAGTTGGAAAAGTTGATGTCTCAACCTCAAGGTGAAGTTAGTGATATCTGACGCAGGGCGGGAGGAACCGGTACTGCTGTTAGAATTGGAGCAAGAGGGAAGCCTGATGCCCCAGTCTCCTCCTAGAGCATCTCCTTGTTGAGGAAAACAACAATAACCCTGATGGTGAGGAGCATGACAATGCCGCTTGGGAGCAAGATGCTGACTAGCGGCGTCTCCCTTTGCACTGTTTCAGAGGCCAAGAGGGAGGCTATAAACTGAGGGCTGGGGTTAGAGTCTGAGTATAAGGGCCTGTTGCTGGGAGGTGCAGGCGATTCTCAGGCCTGGTCCTACAAGCAAGCTTCTTGGCTTTGGTTATCAGTTCTTAGAATTCAACAAATTCAGATAGTTTACATGCCTTACTTCTGAGGTTCATACATGTTGTATCATAAAAAAACCAAATGGTATTTCATCACATGGACATACCACATTGTTTTTATGCACCTATCTGTGGACCAACCACTGGGTTTTTTCATTTTTTGGCTATTATGAATAATGATGGTTATTTTATGGCTATTATAAACATCCATGTACAAGCCTTTTAAAAAGTTTTTTTTTCCATTTTTAATTTTATGGGTACATAGTAGGTGCATATATTTATGGGGTACATAAGATAATTTGATACAGGAATGCAATGTGTAATAATCACATCAGGGTAAATAGGGTATCCACCACCTCAAGCATTTATCATTTCTTTGTGTTACAAACATTCTAATTATACTTAGGTTTTTTGTGTTTTGTGTGTGTTTTGTTTTTTGTTTGTTTTGTTTTTTGGGACTGAGTCTCACTCTTGTCACCCAGGCTAGAGTGCAATGGCACGATCTCGGCTCACTGCAACCTCTGCCTCCAGGCTTCAAGCGATTCTCCTGCCTCAGCCTCCCAAGTACCTGGGATTACAGGATCTGCCATGTCTGGCTAATTTTTTTTGTATTTTTGGTAGAGACGGGGTTTCACCATGTTGACCAGGCTGGTCTCGAACTCCTGACCTCAGGTGATCTACCCACCTCAGCCTCCCAAAGTGCTGGGATTACAGGCATGAGCCACTGCGCCTAACTCTATGCTTATTTTAAAATGTGTAATAAACTATTGTTGACTGTAGTCACCCTGTTTTGCCATCAAATACTATGTCTTTTCCTCCTATTTTTTTGTTCCCATTAATTATCCCCACCCTCCAACCCCCACAACCCTTCCATGACTCTGGTAACCATCCTTCTATTCTCTATCTCCAAGAGTTCCAGTTCAATTGTTTTGATTTTTAGATCTCACAAATAAGTGAGAACAAGCAACGTTTGTCTTCTGTGTCTGTCTTATTTCACTTAACCAGTTCCATCCATGTTGTTGCAAATGACAGGATCTCCTTCTTTTCTATAGCTGAATAGCATTCTATTGTGTATAAGAACCACATTTTCTTTTTTCTTTTTTTCTTTTTTTGAGACGGAGTCTTGCTCTGTTACCCAGGCTGGAGTGCAGTGGCGCGATCTCGGCTCACTGCAACCTCCGCCTCCCAGGTTCAAGCAATTCTCCTGCCTCAGCCTCCCGAGTAGCTGGGACTACAGGTGCCCGCCACCGCACCTGGCTCATTTTTTGTATTTTTTTTTAGTAGAGACGGGGTTTCACCATGTTAGCCAGGATGGTCTCGATCTCCTGACCTCGTGATCTGCCTGCCTCGGTCTCCCAAAGTGCTGGGATTACAGGTGTGAGCCACCGTTCTTGGCCAGTTTTAGCTCTTATAATACATTTAATTTAATTCCATTGTGTTATGAGAGCATATTTTGTATGATCTCTGTTCTTTTAAGTGTGGGAGGGTGACCTCAAAATGTAGTCTGTCTTGATGAATGTTTGATACAGCTTGAGATGAATGTGTATTTTGCTATTGTTAGATGAAGTATTCTATAAATGTTAAATTAGATCCAGTTGACTGTTGGTGCTATTCAGTCCAACTGTAACCATGATGGTAATTTTATGTGTCAACTTAGCTGGGTCACAGTGCCCAGATATGTGATCAAACATTACTCTGGATATTTCTGTGACAGTGTTTTGGATGAGATTAATGGTTTTTGTTTTGTTTTTTGAGACAAAGTCTTGTTCTGTTGCCCAGGCTGGAGTGCAGTGGTGTGATCTCAGCTCACTGCAACCTCTGCCTCCTGGGTTCAAGAGATTCTCCTGTCTCAGCCTCCCGAGTAGCTGGGACAACAGGCACATACCACCATGAATGGGTAATGTTTGTATTTTTAGTAGAGATGGAGTTTTACCATGTTGGCCAGACTGGTCTCGAACTCCTGACCTGAAGTGATCTGGCCGTCTTGGCCTCCCAAAGTGCTGGGATTACAGGTGTAAGCCAGCATGCCTGGCCAGATTAATGTTTCAATCGGTGGACTTTAAATAAAGATTGCCCTCCAAGGAGTGGGTGGGCCTCATCCAATCAGTTGAAGGCATGAGTAGAACCAAAAAGACTAACCTCCCCAGAATAAGAGTGAATTCTATAGCAGACTGCCTTTAGACTTGAACTGTAACACTGCATCCATCATCCACTGGTCTCCAGCCTGCTGACTCACTGTGCAGATTTTGGATTTTGGAGTTGCCAGACTCTCTCGCCCCCTCTCTCTCCCTCCCTCTCTCTCATATATATATATATTTATATATATATATGTGTGTGTGTCTCATATATATATGTGTGTATATTATATATACACACACATACACATATTTGTACACACACACACACACACACACAGAGTCTGTTTCTCGGGAGAACCCTGATTAATACAATGTCCTTACTGACTCTGGCCTGCTAGATCATCAAATGCTTTTAATTACAATTAGAGGAGTGGTGAAGTCTCCAACCATAATAGTTGATTCATCTATTTTTCCTTGCAGTTTTGTCAGTTTTTGGCCCACGTTGTTTGGTGCTCTGTTGATAAACACATACACATTAAGGATTGCTATGTTTTCCTGGAGAATTGACCACTTTATCGTTAATGCCCCTCTTTTTTCCTGACAACTTTCCTTGCTCTGAAGTCTACTGTATCTGAAGTTAATATAGCTACTCCTGCTTTCCCTTGACTAGTGTTAGCATGGTCATGGTATATTTTTCTCCATCCCCTTTATTCTTTTTCCCTTTCACTTTACTATATGTGCTAAAATATACATAACAGAAAATTACTTTTTATTTTTTGAGACAGTCTCGCTGTGTTGCCAGGCTGGCGTGCAGTGGTGCAATCTCGGCTCAATGCAACCTCTGCCTCCCAGGTTCAAGCGATTCTTCTGCCTCAGCCTCCCGAGTAGCTGGGACTACAGGCACACGCCACCATGCCCAGCTAATTTTTGTATCTTTAGTAGAGACGGAGTTTCACCATGTTGGCCAGGATGATCTCATCTCTTGACCTTGTGATCCGCCCTCCTTGGCCTCCTAAAGTGCTGGGGTTACAGGCATGAGCCACCGTGCCCAGCCTAGAAAATTACCATTTTAACCATTTTACATGTACAATTCAGTGGCCTTAAGCACATGCACAATGTTGTGCAACCATCACATCAATTTTCACAACTTCATCATCCCTAACAGAAACCATCAAACAAACTCCCCATTTCTTCCCTCTACCCAGGGCCCTAGTAACCTCTATTATACTTTGTTTTTCTAAGAATGTCCCTATTCTATTTTCACATATAAGTGGAATCATACAATGTCATTTTGTGTCTGGCTTGTTTCACTTAGCCAGTGTTTTCAAGGTTCATCCATGTTGTAGCTTGTATCAGAATTTCATTCCTTTTTATGATTGAATAATATTTGGTTGTATGTATACCCATGTTTTAAAAATTTATTCATCTGTTGATGGACATTTGGATATTCATCTGTCTATGAACATTAGTATACAGGTATCTGTTTGAGTCCTTGCTTTCAATGTTTTTGTGTATTTAGCTAGAAGTTGATTTGCTGGGTCATATAGTAAATCTATTTATAACTTTTTGAGGAATTACCAAACTGTTCCCAAAGTGGCTGTACCATTTTATATTCCCACCAGCAATATTCAAGGATTTCAATTTCTCCACACATTCTTGCTCCCTGCTGACACTTATTTTCTGTTTTTATTTTTAAATAATAGTCATCTGCCAGCCTGGGCAATATGGTGAAACCTCGTCTCTACTAAAATACAAAAAATTGGCTGGGCGTGGCAGTGTGCGCCTGTAAGTCTCAGCTACTCGGAAGCCGGGGTAGGAGAATTGCTTGAACCCGGGAGACACAGGTTGCAGTGAGCCAAGATCGCGCCACTGCACTCCAGCTTGGGCGACACGGTGAGACTCCGTCTCCATTAAAAAAAAAAAAAAAAAAAAAAAGGCCGGGCGCAGTGGCTCACACCTGTAATCCCAGCACTTTGGGATGCCGAGGTGGGTGGATCACGAGGTCAGGAGATCGAGACCATCCTGGCTAACACGGTGAAACCCCGTCTCTACTAAAAACACAAAAAATTAGCTTGGCATGGTGGCAGGCACCTGTAGTCCCAGCTACTCGGGAGGCTAAGGCAGGAGAATGGCGTGAACCCAGGAGGCGGAGCTTGCAGTGAGTCAAGATAGTGCCACTGCACTCCAGCCTGGGAGAAAGAGCGAGACTCCATCTCAAAAAAAAAAAAAAAAGCCATCCCAATGAGTGTGACACACATCCTTTTACTTTTAATCTATTTGTGTCTATAAGAAACCACTTTATCTTTTTTTTTTTTTTTTTTTTTTTGAGACGGAGTCTTGCTCTGTCGCCCAGGCTGGAGTGCAGTGGCGCAATCTCAGCTCACTGCAAGCTCCGCCTCCCAGGTTCACGCCATTCTCCTGCCTCAGCCTCCAGAGTAGCTGGGACTACAGGCGCCCACCACCACGCTCGGCTAATTTTTTGTATTTTTTTTAGTAGAGTTGGGGTTTCACCGTGGTCTTGATCTCCTGACCTCGTTATCCGCCCACCTCGGCCTCCCAAAGTGCAGAAACCACTTTAAATATAAAGACACAAATAGATTAAAAGTAAAGGAATGCACTTCACATCCATTAGGATGGCTATCATTAAAATAAAATTCATGGGTAGGGCAAGTACTATGTAATAAAACATTCCCTATTTCTCACTCCCATCCCTTAAAACATTGCTGACATTCACGTTACTTATCCATAAGCTATAATCACCAAATACATTTTTACTATTATTATTTTGAGCAAACTTAGATCCATTAAGAGTAAAAATTTTTTATCTTATCTTCATTTTTCCCTTTTTTTTTTTTTTTTTGAGACGGAGTCTCACTCTGTTGCCCAGGCTGGAGCGCAGTGGCGTGATCTCAGCTCGCTGCAATCTCTGCCTCCCGGTTCATGCCATTTTCCTGTCTCAGCCTCCCAAGTAGCTGGGACTACAGGCGCCTGCCACCACACCTGGCTAATTTTTGTACTTTTAGTAGAGACGGGGTTTCACCGTGTTAGCCAGGATGGTCTCAATCTCCTGACCTTGTGATCCACCCACCTCAGCCTCCCAAAGTGCTAGGATTACAGGTGTGAGCCACTGTGCCCGGCCCATTTTTTCCTTTTCTAATGCTATCGTTTCCTTATGTAGATCCAAGTTTTAGACCTGTATCATTTTCCTTCTCTCTGAAGAACTTTAAACATTCTTTGCAAGGCAGGTCTACTGGTGATAAATTCCCTAAGTTTTTGTTTATGTGAGAAAGTATTTATCCTCCACTTTTGAAGGATAGTTTCACTGGATGCAAAAGTCTAGGTTTGTAGTTTTGTTTGTTTTCCTTTGAAAACTTTCTATCACTCTAATCTCTTCTTGTTTGCAAGGTTTTTGAAGAGAAGTCTGAGGTAATTCTTACCTCTGTTCCTCTGTAGGTAAGGTGTTTTTTCCCTCTGGCTTCTTTCAATATTTTCTCTTTGTCTTTTGTTTTCTGCTATGTCTACGTGTAGATTTTTTGGCACATATCCTGCTTGGTATTCTTTTGAGCTTTCTAGATCTGTGGTTAGGAATCTGTCATTAATTTTTTAAAATTCTCAATTATTCTTTCAAATACTTCCTCTGTTCCCTTTTCTCTTTCTTCTCCTTCTGGTATTCTCATTACATGTATGCTACACTTTTTGTAATTGTACCAAAGTTCTTGGATATTGGATTCCATTTGTTCATTCCTTTTTCTCTTTGCTTTTCAGTTTGGAAAATTTCTATTGACATATCTTGAAGCTCACTGATTCTTTCCTTGACAATGTCTAGTCTACTAATAAGCCCATCAAAAGCTTTCTTTACTTCTGTTATAGTGGTTTTTATGTCTACTATCCCCTTTTGATTCTTTGGGTTTCCATTCCTTTGCTTACATTACCCATCTGTTCTTGCATATTGTTCACTTTTGCCATTAGAGCCCTTAACATGTTATTCATACTTAAATTCCCAGTCTAATAATTCCAAAATCTCTGCCATATCTGAGTCTAGTTCTGCTGCTTGCTTTGTCTCTTGAGACTGTGTTTTTTACCTTTTAGCATGCCTTGTAATTTTTTGTCGAAAGCCAGACATAATATATTGGGTAAAATAAACTGAGGCAAATAGGCCTCTAGTGTGAGGTTTTATGTTTATTTGGCTAGAAGTTAGGCTGTGTTTACTGTTTGGCATAGCTGTAGGTGTCAGAGGCTAAATTTCCTCTCTATCTCTTTTTTTTTTGTCTCCCCTGGAGACTTCTTAATAGGGTCTGAGCCTTGCAGTTCCTTTCACTGTAATCCCTAATCCCCTGTGTTTTGTTTGTTTTGTTTTGTTTTTTTTGTGAGACAGAGTCTCATTCTGTCACCCAGGCTAGAGTGCAGTGGCGCGATCTTGGCTCACTGCAACCTCCGCCTCCCAGTTTCAAGTGATTCTCCTGCCTCAGCCTTCCAAGTGGCTGGGGCTACAGGCGCATGCCACCACGCCCAGCTAATTTTTGTATTTTTGGTAGAGACGGGGTTTTGCCATGTTGGCCAGGCTGGTCTCAAACACCTGACCTTGTGAACTGCCAACCTCGGCCTCCCAAAGTGCTGGGATTACAGGTGTGAGCCACTGTGCCTGGCCATCCCTTGTTATTATTAAACAGGAGCCCAACTGATGTAGTGGTAAAGTGTCAGGGAATGATAAATGATCTATAACCCCATGGTTATCTCAGTCTTTTGGTGGGTCTGGGCTCCCTGGGATGTTACAGTCACAGGTGCTTTTGGCTTTTTTCCCTCCTTAGATGAGACAGGAGGGCTACATAGAGCTGATGTTAGGAATTTCCATCTTTCCAAGTTAGTGAGGCTCTGGTGAAACAGTTTCCCTTGAGGGCAGGCCTTTGTTAGAGAGAACAGAGAGCTCTGCGCATATTTCCTCTTGCCTGCCAGTAGCAGGACACTTTTCTTTGCTCTAAGTCTAAGAACTTGGAGGGGCTCCTGAAGGTAAAGCTTACAAAGCACCGATTAATGCAAGTATCCTTGTTTTATCTCCTAGGGAGATAGGCAGTCAGTCTTTCACCATTGAGTATAATGTTAGGTGTGGGTTTTTCATAAATGCCCTTTATCACACTGAGGAAATTCCCTTCCATTCTTGGTTTTCTGAGTTTTTTTTTTTTTTAAATCATGAAAGAGTTAGATTTTGTCAAATACTTTTCTTATATCAACTGAAATAATCATGTGGTTTTCTTTCTCTTCATTCTGTTAATGCAGTGTATTACATTGATTTTCTTATGTTGAACTACCCTTGCATTCCTCTAATAAATCTTGCTTTGTCATACTGTATAATACTTTTAATATTCTGTTATATTGAGTTTGCCATTATTTTATTGAGAATTGTTTTACATTTAGTCATATGGAAATATTATTGTTTTTTTTTTCTTGTGGTGTCTTTAGGTAGCTTTGGTATACATGTAATAATTGCTCCACAGAATGAGTTAAAAAGTGTTCCTTTTTAGGGAAGAAAACTTTTTTAAAAAGGAGGATTGGTGTTGATTATTCTTTTCTTTTTTTTTTTTTTTAGACAGAGTTTTGCTCTTGTTGCCCAGCCTGGAGTGCAATGGCGCGATCTCAGCTCACTGCAACCTCCGCCTCCTGGATTCAAGCGATTCTCCTGCCTTAGCCTCCCAGGAGCTGGGATTACAAGCATGCACCACCACACCTGGCTAGTTTTTTTTGTATTTTTAGTAGAGATAGGGTTTCTCCATGTTGGTCAGGCTGATCTCAAACTCTCAACCTCAGGTGATCCGCCTGCCTTCGCCTCCCAAAGTGCTGGGATTATAGGTATAAGCCACCGCGCCTGGCCAGTGTTCATTATTCTTTAAGTGTTTTGTAGACTTCAATAAGAAAGTCCTATAGTTTGAGATTTTTTTTGCTGGGAGGTTTTAAATTACTGATTTAATCTATTTACATATTATAGGTTTGTTCGTATTTTCTATTTCATCTTGAGTCAGTTTTGATAATTTGTGTGTTTCTAGGAAGTTGTCTTTCATCTAGGTTATCTAATTTGTTGGTGTTCATCGTTTTTTCTCTTACATTTCATTTCTTCTCTATTTCATTTCTGTAAGGTTGATAGTAATGTCTCCACTTCTATTGCTGATTCTAGTTATTCACATTTCTTCTTTTTTTCTTTGTCAGTCAAGCTAAAGGTTTGTAGATTTGTTATTTTTATTTATTTTTATTTTTTATGGAGACGGAGTCTCACTCTGTTGCCCAAGCTGGAGTGCAGTGGTGTGATGTCAGGTCAACCTCCACCTCCCAGGTTCAAGCGATTCTTGTGCCTCAGCCTCCCAAGTAGCTGGAATTACAGGCACCCACCACCACATCCGGGTAATTTTTTGTATTTTAAGTAGAGACAGGGTTTCACCATGTTGGCCAGGCTGGTCTCAAACTCCTGACCTCAGGTGATGTACCTGCCTTGACCTCTCAAAGTGTTGGGATTACAGGTATGAGCCACCATGCCCGGCCTTATTTATTGACTTTTTAATTGTAGTCATTCTGACTGGTGTGAGACAGTATTTCATTGTGGTTTTGATTTGCATTTCTCTAATGATTAGTGATGTTGAGCACTTTTTCATATACTTGTTGGCAAAGTGTATGTCTTCTTTTGAGAAGTGTCTGTTCATGTCCTTTGCCCATTTTTTAATGGGGTTGTTTGTTGCTTGTTGAGCTGTTTGAGTTCCTTATAGATTCTGGATATTAGATCTTTGTCAGATACGTAGTTTCTGAATATTTTCACTCATTCTGTAGGCTGTCTGCTTATACTGTTGATTGCTTCTTTTGCTATGCAGAGGCTCTTTAATTTAATTAGATCCCACTTGTCAATTTTTGTTTTTATTGCAACTGCTTTTGGAGTCTGTGTCAGGAAATCTTTGCCAAGGCCTATGTCCAGAATAGTATTTCCTAGGTTTTCTTCTAGGGTTTTTATAAAAAGTTTTACGTTATTATATTTAAGTCCTTAATTCATGGAGTTTTCTTAATATGGTGAAAGGAAAGGGCCTAGTTTCAATCTTCTACATATGGCTAGCCAGTTATCCTAGCACCATTTACTGAATAGGAAGTCCTTTCCCTATTGCTTGTTATTGTCAATTTTTCAAAGATCAGATGGTTGTAGGCGTGTGGGGTTCTCTAACCTGTTCCACCGGTTTATGTGGTCTGTTTTTGTACCAGTACTATGTTGTTTTGGTTACTGTAATCTTGTAGTATAGTTTGAAGTAGGTAGTGTGAAGCCTTGGGCTTTGTTCTTTTTGCTTAGGATTGCTTTGGCTATTCAAGCTCTTTTTTGGTTCCATATGAATTTTAGAATAGTTTTTTCAATTCTGTGAAAAATGGTGTTGGTAGTTTGATAAGAATAGCATTGAATCTATAAATTGCTTTGGGAAATATGGCCATTTTAACAATACCAACTCTTCCTAACCATCCATGAGCATGGAATGTTTTTCCATTTGTTTATGTCATCTCTGATTTCTTTCAGCAGTTTTATAATTCTTGTTGTAGAGATCTCTTACCCCTCAGTTAGCTGTATTCCTAGGTATTTTATTCTTTTTTTTTTTTTTTTTGAGACGGAGTCCCGCTCTGCTGCCCAGTCTAGAGTGCAATGGCACCATCTTGGCTCACTGCAACCTCCGCCTCCCAGGTTCCAGCAATTCTCCTGCCTCAGCCTCCCAAGTAGCTGGGATTACAGGCGCCCACCACCATACCCAGCTAATTTTTTTATTTTTACTAGAGACGGGGTTTCACCATGTTGGCCAGGCTGGTCTTGAACTCCTGACCTCAGATGACCCACCCACCTCGGCCTCCCAAAGTGCTGAGATTACAGGCATAAGCCACTGTGCCCGGCTGGCATTTTATTCCTTTTGTGCCAATTATGAATGGGATTGTGTTCTTGATTTAGCTCTCAGGTTGGATGTTATTGGTGTATAGAAATGCTACTGGGTTCTGTACATTGATTTTTGTAGCTTGAAACTTTACTGAAGTTGTTTATCAGTTCTAGGGGCCTTTGAGCACAGACATTAGGGTTTTCTAGGAATCATATCATCTGTGAAGACAGATAGTTTGACTTCCTCTCTTCCTATTCAGATGCCTTCTATTTCTTTCTCTTGCCCGATTGCTCTGGCTAGGTCTTCCAATACTATGTTGAATAGGGGTGGTGAGAGTGGGCATCTTTGTCTTGTTCTGGTTCTCAAGGGGAATTATTCCAGCTTTTGCCTGTTCAGTATGATGTTGGTTGTGTGTTTGTGATAGATGGCTCTTATTAATTTGAGGTATGTTCCTTCAATACCTAGTGTGTGGAGGGCTTTTAACATGAAAGGGTGTTGAATTTTGTCAAAAGCCTTTTCTGCATCTATTGAGATGATAATGTGGTTTTTGTTTTCAGTTCTGTCTCTGTGAGAAATCACATTTATTTAATCGTATAGGTTGAACCAACCTTGCATCCCAGGAATAAAGCTTACTTGATCATAGTGGATTAGCTCTTAAATGTGCTGCTGGATTCAATTTGCTAGTGTTCTGCTGAGGATTTTTGCGTCTAATTTTATCAGGGATGTTAGCTTTAAGTTTTATTTTTTTCACTGTCTCATCCAGGTTTTGGTATCAGAATGATTCCGGCCTCATAGAACAAATTAGGGAGGAGGCCTGTCTCCTCAATTTTTTAGAATTGTTTCAGTAGGATTTGTACCAGCTATTCTTTACATGTCTGGTAGAATTCAGCTGTGAATCCATCTGGTCCAGAGCTTTTTCTGGTTGGTAGGTTTTTTTTTGTTCTTGTTGCTACTATTGATTCAATTTTGGAATTTGTTATTGGTCTGTTCAAGTATTAAATTTCTTCCTGGTTCAATATTGGTAGGTTGAATGTTTACAGCAATTTATCCATTTCTTCTAGCTTTTCTAGTTTGTGTGCATAGAGATGTTCATAATAGTTTCTGAGGGTTTCTTGTATTTCAGTGAGGCCAGTGGTAATGTCACTGTTGTCATTTCTGATTGTGTTTCTTTGGATCTTCTCTCTCTTTTTTCTTTATTAGTCTAGCTAGAGGTCTATCAGTCTCATTTATTCTTTTTTTCCACCATAAACATATATCAATTTTATTTGACAATTAAAATAAGTTAATTAATTGATAATAATAATAAAATTGAGTACAGTAGCTCAGTCATTCACTCCTTGTACTTTTTGACTCTATCTCCTTCAGGGAGGACAAGTTCTGCACTGTTCTTGGCTGTGAGATCAATAGCGCTCCACTGCAGGGAAGACCTATGGGTGTACATGTCTGTCCACACCTGGGGTTTACTCTTTTTTTTTATTATACTTTAAGTTTTAGGGTACATGTGCACAACGTGCAAGTTAGTTACATATGTATACATGTGCCATGTTGGTGTGCTGCACCCATTAACTCGTTATTTAACATTAGTTGTATCTCCTAATGTTATCCCTCCCCCCTCCCCCCACCCCACAACAGGCCCTGGTGTGTGATGTTCCCCTTCCTGTGTCCATGTGTTCTCATTGTTCAATTCCCACCTATGAGTGAGAACATGAGGTGTTTGGTTTTTTGTCCTTGCAATAGTATTTCAAAGAACCAACTTTTGGTTTCATTGATCTTTTGTATGGATTTTCGCATGTCAACTTTGTTCAGTTCAGCTCTGATTTTAGTTATTTTTCTTCTGCTGGCTTTAGGGTTGGTTTGCTCGTTTTTCTAGATCCTCTAAGTGTGATGTTAGGTTGTTAATTTGAGATCTTTCTGACTTTTTGATGTGGGTGCTCACAGGTATAAACTTACCTCTTACCACTGCTTTAGCTATGTCCCAGATACTCTGGTATGTTGCATCCTTGTTTTCAATAGTTTCAAAGAGTTTCTTGATTTCTGCCTTAATTTCATTCTTTACCCAAAGTCATTCAAGAGCCAGTGGTTTAATTTCCATATATGGTATTGAGAGATCTTCTTGTTTTTAATTTTTATTTTTTATTGCACCGTGGTTGAGAGTGTGGTTAGTATGATTTTTTTTTAACTTGTTGAGAATTGCTTTATGGCTGAGTGTGCAGTCAGTCTTAGAGTATGTGCCATGTGTACATAAGAACAGAAAAATGTATATTCTGTTGTTGGGTGGAGCATTCTGTAGATGTCTGTTAGGTCCATTTGGTGAAGTGTTGGGTTTAGGTCCCAAATATCTTTATTAGTTTTCTGTCTCAATGTTCTGTCCAACACTGTCAGTAGGGTGTTGAAGTCTCCTACTATTATTGTGTGGTTATTTAAGTCTCTTTGTAGGTCTCTAATAACTTGTTTTATGAATCTGGGTGCTCCAGTTTGGGGTGCATATATATTTAGGATAGCTTTATCACTATGGAATGTCCTTCTTTGTCCTTTTTGAGCATTGTTGGTTTATATTTTGCCTGAAGTAAGAATAGTAACTCTTGTTCTTTTTGGTTTTCTCTTTGCTTGATAAGATCTTTCTCCATTGCTTTACTTTGAGCTTATGGGTGTCATGCATATAAGATGGGTCTCTCTCGTTTTAAATTCTTTCACTATGTTGCCTAGGCTGGTCTTCAACTCTTGGGCTCAAGTGATCCTCCTGCTTTGTCCTCCTAAAGTGCTGGGATTAGAGATGTGAGCCACCACTCCTAGCCAAGAGATGCGTCTCTTGAAGACAGCATACAGTTGGGTCTTGCTTCTTTATCCAACTTGCCACTCCGTGCCTTTTAAGTGGGACGTTTTCCTCATTTACATTCAAGGTTAATATTGATATGTGAGGATTTGATCCAGTCATGTTGTCAGCTGGTTGTTACATAGACTTGATTGTATAGTTGCTTTATAGTGTCAGTGGGCTATGTGTTTTTATGGTGGCAGGCAACAGTCTTTTGTTTTGTATTCCATATTTAGCACTCCCTTAAGGACCTCCTGTAAGGCAGTCTGGTAATAATGAATTTCCTTAGTGTTTGCTTGTGTAAAAAGGATTTTATTTATCCTTTGCTTATGAAGCTTAATTTAGCTGGATATGACATTCTGGTTGGAATTTTGTTTCTTTAAGAATGCTGAATATATTTCCCCAATCTCTTCTTGTTTGTAAGGCTTCTGCTGAAAAGTCTACTATTAGCCTGATGGGTTTCCCCTTGTATGTGACCTGCCCCTTCTCTCTAGTTGCCTTTAGCATTTCTCCTTTTGTGTTGACCTCAGAGAATCTACTAAGTATGTGTCTTGGGTATGGTTGTCTGATATAGTATCTTTCTAGGGTGCTCCAAATTTCCTGAATTTGCATGCCAATCTCTCTACTGAGGTTGAGGAAATTTTGGGGCCAATATCCTCAAATATGTTTTCCAAGTTGCTTGCTCTTTCTGGCCAATAGATTATAGGTTTGGTCTCTTTACATAATCCCATATTTCTCAGAGGCTTTGCTCATTAAAATTTTTTCTTCATTTTTGTCTGAGTTGATTTGAAGAACTGATCTGTGAGCTCTAAGATTCTTTCCTCAGGTTGGTCTATTCTGCTGTTAATACTTCTGATTGTATTATGAACTTATAGCAAGTTTTTCAGCTCTAGATCAGTTTGATTCTTTCTAAAATGGCTGTTTCATCTTTCAGCTCTTGTATGATTTTGTTGGATTCCTTAGATTCCTTGGATTGGCTTTCAACTTCCTCCTGAATCTCGATGATCTTTGTTGCCATCCAGATTCTGAATTCTATGTCATTTCAGCTATTTCAGTCTGATTAAGGACCATTGCTGGGGATCTAATATGGTTGTTTGGAGTTAAGAAGACATTCTGGCTGTTAGAGTTGCCAGAGTTCTTCCACTGGTTCTTTCTCATCTGTGTGGGGTGATGTTCACTTAATGTTTGAAGTTGCTGTCCTTTGAATGGGGCTTTTTGCTTTTATATTCTTTGATGCTCTTGAGGGTTTAACGATGGTATAAGTTGGGTTTAGTCAATTGGCTTTGTTTCTGGATGATTTCATGGGGCCAAGACTCAGCTCTGCACTCCCAGGCTGAGTGCTCTAAACCTGGGGGTGCTGGGACCAGACCTGCAGCCTTTTTCTCTGGCCCCACTAGGTTAAGAATCTGCTGCACTGGTAGGGCTGAGGTTTTCCTAGTCTCCTGGCAAAAACACCCTTATGGAGGGAGGGCTGGCAAAAGTGATTCCATGGGGCACTGATGGGGTGATAGGGGTTCCCATATGTGCACACTAGAGGCAGAGCAGTGGTGGGTCTCACAAACATGCACCAGTAGCAGGTCCTACTTGCAGCACGCAATTTTCAGGATTTTCCATGTACAGCTGACCCTTGAACAATGCAGAAGTTAGGGATGCCAACCCCTGCCCCTGCAATCAAGTTAAAAATCCAGATACAACTTTTGACTCCTCGAAATCTTAACTGGAAGCCTTAATAATAATATAAACAGTTGAGTAACACATTTTCTGTTATATGTGTCATATGCTGTATTCTTACAATAATGTAGAGAAAAGAAAATGTTATTAAGGTTATAAAGAAGAGAAAATACACTTATAGTAATGTATAATATTTATCAATACCATAAGTTTACAATGTCTGTTTGCAAAATGAAGCATTATGGTGGGCAACTGCAATTGCAGACCTCAATCTATAGTACACATTAAGCAATTCAACTTTTTCTTGTAATGTCATGACTTTTCTCTGCTTCTTGGGACAACTTTCAGCATCATTGGTGGCATTTCATATGGGTCTCAAGGTGTTATTCAAGGTTTATGGTATTGGACCAAACATGATGAAAAACATGTGAAAACTGAAAGACCACTTTTTTCTCTGATACTTTACTGGAGAGATGAACTGCTCACATAGAGGTGATTAGCATCAGATGGCATTTTAAGCAGACAATCAAAACACATAAGTTCACTGCAATAGAAAGGGAGGTGGCTATGAAATTATTACAATAGTACAGTATGCACTACAGTTAATCTTATGCCATTATGATTTAATACTGCATCTGTAAGTTTGTTTATATTTCTCTTGACTGTGAATGACACCATCTACGGTCTATGTGTGCATACGTTTTGGTAAAGTTTATGTTTGTGTATATTTTATGGTAGTCAATTATAAAATAAACTAACATCAGCATATATTTTAGGCATTCATGACATATCTTTTACTTAAGTTTTTCAATATTTCCAAACTACATGGTCTGCCTGTGAGATTTTGCAAATTGTCACAAATCACCAAAAAAAATTTCCAATATATTTATTGAAAAACATCCATGTATTGTGGCCAGGCTCAGTGGCTCATGTTGGTAATCCCAGCACTTTGGGAGGCTGAGGCAGGTGGATCGCTTAAGCTCGGGAGTTCAAGACCAGCCTGGGCAACATGGTGAAACCCCATCTCTTCAAAAAAATACAAAAATTAGCTGGGCATGGTGGTGTGGGCCTGTAGAGACTCACGAGGCTGAGGCAGGAGGATGGCTTGAGCCCAGGAGATGGAGGCTGCAGTAAGCTCTTAGCCGAGATTGTGCAACTCTACCATAGCCTAGGTGAAAGGGCCAACCCTGTCTCAAAAGAGTCTGAGGCAGGTGGATCACTTGAGGCCAGGAGTTTGAGGCAAGCTTGGGCAATGTGGTGAAACCCTGCCTTTACAAAAAATACAAAAATTAGCCAGGCATGGTGGCATACACCTGTGGTCCCAACTACTCAGGAGGCTGAGGTGTAAGAATCACTTGAGCCTGGGAGGCAGAGGTTGCAGCGAGCTATGATTATGCCACTGTACTACAGCCTGTGTGACAAAATGAGACCCTGTCTCAAAAAAAAAAAAAAAAAAAAAAAAAGTCACTGCCATTCCCCAGGTCATTTAGATTTTCTATATTTTCTAAGAGTTGTACAGTTCTGCATTTTGCATTTAGGTCTGTAATCCACGTTGAGTAATTTTTTTATGAAGAATATGAGGTCTTTGCCTAAAATCATTTTTTGCATGTGGAAGACCAGTTGTTCCAGCACCATTTGTTAAAAAGATTGTCTTTTCTCTTCTATACTTCCTTTGTTCCTTTCTCAAAGATCAGTTGACTATAGTTGTGTGGGTCTATTTCTAGGATCTCTATTCTGTTTGTCTATGCTTTTGCCAATACCACACTGACCATACTATCTTGATTACTGTAGTTTTATAGTCTTTAAGACACGTAGTATCAGGCCTTTAGCTTTGCTCCTCTCCTTCAATATTGAGTTGGCTATTCTCTCCATATGAACTTTAGAATTAGTGCATCAATATCCACAAAATAACTTGCTCTGATTTTGATTGGGATTATACTGATTGTATAAATCAAGTTAAAGATTGACACTGTGACAATATTGAGTATTCCTACTGAGGAATACAAAAGATCTGTATTTTTTTCTGATTTCTTTAATCAGTTTTCTAGTTTTCCTCATATAGATCTTTCCTCATATAGATCTAACATATTTTGTTAGATTTATACCTAATTATTTCATTTGGGGGGATAGTAATGTAAATGGTGTTATGTTTTTAATTGCAAATTCCACTTGTCCATTGCTGGTATATAAGAAAGCAATTGATTTTTGTATATTAACCTTGTATCCTACCGTTGGCCTATAATTGCTTATTAGTTCCAGGAGGTTTTTGTTGTTGTTTATTCTTTCAGATTTTCTATATAAACAATTATGTCATCTGCATATGACAGTTTTATTTCTTCCTTCTCAATCTGGATACCATTTATTTACTTATTGTTTATTTATTTGTTGAGACAGGGTCACACAGGCTGAAGCGCAATGGTGGGACTACAGGTGCATATCACCATGCCCAGATAATTTTTGTATCTTTTGTAGAGACAGAGTTTCACTATGTTGCCTAGGCTGGTCTCGAACTCCTGGGATGAAGCGATCTGCCCAAACTACTGTGATTACAGGCATGAGCCACTGTCCCCAGCCCCTCTCCCCCTTTTTTGGGTCTTACCGCATTAGCTAGGATTTCCAGTACAATACTGAAAAGAACTGGTGAGAGGGGACATCCTTGCCTTTGTTCCTTGTCTTAGTGGTAAAACTTGAGGTCTCTCACCATTAATTATGATGTTAGTTGTATTTTGCTGAATGTTCTTTTTATGAAATTGAAGAAGTTCCCCTCTATTCCTAGTTTGCTGAGAGTTTTTCTTTTTAATCATAAATGGGGTTGGATTTTGTCAAATGCCTTTTCTGCATTTATTGATAGGATAGGGTGATTTTTCTTCTTTACCCTGTTTATGTGATGGATTACATGAATTGATTTTCCAATTTTGATATAGCTTTGCATACCTGAGATAAATTCCCCTTGGTCATAGAGCATAATTCTTTTTATACATTTTTGGATTTGATTTGCTAATATTTTGTTGAGGACTTTTGCATCTTTGTTCATTAGAAATACTGGTTTGTCCTTTTCTTTTCTGTTGATGTCTTTGTCTGGTTTTGGTAACAGGACAATGCTGGCTTCATAGAAAGTGTTAGGAAGTTTCCCCTCTGTTTCTATCTTCTGGAACAGACTGTAGAGGATTGGTATAATTTTTTCTTTAAATGCGTGGTAGAGGCCAGGCGTGGTGGCTCATGCCTGTAATCCCAACACTTTGAGAGGCCGAGACGGGCAGATCAGTTGAGGTCAGGCATTTGAGACCAGCCTGGCCCACCATGGTGAAACTCCGTCTCTACTAAAAATACAAAAATTAGCCAGGCTTGGTGGTGTGCACCTGTAATCCCATCTACTCGGGAGGCTGAGGCAGGAGAATTACTTGAACCCAGGAGGTGGAGGTTCTAGTGAGCCAAGATTGCGCCACTGCACTCCAGCCCGGGTATAAAGAGCGAAACTCCATCTCAAAAAAAAAAAAAAAAAAAGTGTGGTAGAATTCACTAGTAAACCCATGTGGGCCTTGCACTTATGTTCTGAAAGTTACTGATTACTGATTTAATTTTTTTAAATAGATATAGGCCCATTTATCTATTTCTTCTTGTGTTCTGGCAGATTCAGTCTTTCAAAAAATGGGTCTATTTCATGTAGGTTATTGAATTTGTGGGCACAGACTTGTTGATAGTATTCCTTTATTATTCTTTTGATGTCCATGTGATCTGCAGGGATGTTCCTTTGTTCATTTCTGACATTTGTAGTTTGTCTTTTTTCTCAATTAGCTTCCATAGAAGTTTTCCATTTAAAAACAAATCTTTTTACCAGCCAGGCGCGGTGGCTCACGCCTGTAATTCCAGCACTCTGGGAGGCCGAGGCGGGTGGATCACAAGGTCAGGAGATTGAGACCATCCTGGCTGATATGGTGAAACCCCATCTCTACTAAAAAAAACAAAAAAACAAAAAAAAAATTAGCCAGGCATGGTGGCGGGCGCCTTTAGTCCCAGCTACTGGGGAGGCTGAGGCAGGAAAATGGCGTGAACCCAGGAGGCGGAGCTCGCTGTGAGTCAAGATCGCACCACTGCACTCCAGCCTGGTTGACAGAGCGAGACTGTCTCAAAAAAAAAAAAAAAAAAAAAAAAAAAAATCTTTTCAAAGAGCTAACTTTGGTTCTCATTGATTTTCTTTTTTTTCCTGTTTCCAATTTCATTGATTTCTGCTCTACTTTTTCTTTTCTTCTGCTTACCATAGATCTAAAATTGTTCTTCTTTTCCTACCTTCCTAAAGTAGGTGCGTATTCATTTTACATCTTTTTTCTTTTCTTTTTTTTTTTTGAGATGGAGTCTTGCTCTGTTACCCAGGCTGGAGTGCAGTGGCGCGATCTCGGCTCACTGCAAGCTCCGCCTCCTGGGTTCACACCATTCTTTTGCCTCAGCCTCCCGAGTAGCTGGGACTACAGGTGCCCGCCACCACACCCGGCTAACTTTTTTGTATTTTTAGTAGAGACAGGGTTTCACCGTGTTAGCCAGGACGGTCTCGATCTCTTGACCTCGTGATCCACCCGCCTGAGCCTCCCAAAGTGCTGGGATTACAGGCGTGAGCCACCACGCCCGGCCATCTTTTTTCTTTTCTAATATGTGCAACCCAATAGAATACATTTTCCCTCAATGCACTGCTTTAGCCGTATTCTAAACCTTTAAGTTGTACTTTCATCTTCATTTAGTTCAAAGTATTTTAAAATTTGAGATTTCTTCTGTGATCATGTACTATTCAGAGTTATGTTGTTTCACCTCCAAGTATTGGGGGACTTTCCAGCTATCTTTCTGTTGATTTCTAGTTTAATTCTCCTGTGATTCTGGGAGCATACATTTCATGATTTCTTTCCTTTTCAATTTATGAAGGTGTGTCTTATGGCCCAGATATGGTATATCTTAGTGAATGTCCCATGTGAGCTTGACAAGAAAGTGTATTCGGCTTCTATTGGATCAAGCAGTCTAAGTCAATTATATCAAGTTGATTGACAGTGTTGAGCTCAACGATGTCCTTACTGATTTTTTTGCTTGCCAGATCTGTTCATTTCTGATAGAGCAGTGCTGAAGATTCCAACTATAACAGTTAATTTGTCTGTTTTTCCTTGCAGTTCTAAGAGTTTTTACCTTATGTATTTTGGCACTGTACAGTTAGGTGCGTCCACATAAAGGACTGTTGCCTACTTGAGGAACTGATCCTGTTCTCATTATGTAATGCCTCTCTTTATTGCTGATAACTTTCCTTGCTCTAAGTCTGCTCTAAAATAATATAGCTACTCCCACTTTCTTTGATTAGCATTAGTATGGTATACCTCTCCCCATCCCTTACCTTTTAATTGATACGTATCTTTATATTTAAAGTAGGTTTCTTGTAGACAACTGCTGTGGTCTGTTCCTGCCAAAACTCGTGTTGAAATTTGATCCTCAGTGTGACACTGTTGGGATGTGGGGACTAGTGGGAGGTAGGTATTTGGGTCATAGGAGTAGATCCATCATAAACAGATTAATGCCCCTCTCTGGGGGTGTGTTCTTGCTTGTGTGGGAATAGATTAGTTTCCTTGAGAGTGGGTTGCTGAAGTCTGGCTTCCTTAGTTTCTCTCTCTTGCTTCTCCTCTTGATGTGTGATCCCTTTGTACATGCCAACTTTCTACCATGAGCTGAAGCAGCCTAAGGCCCCCAACAGATGTGGCTGCCCAATCTTGAACCTTCCAGCCATCAGAATCGTGGGCCAAATACCTGAATACCAGAATACTGAGGCCTAGCCTCAGGCATTCATTGTTATAACAACACAAAATGGACTGAGATAACAACATATAGTCTTGCTTTTTCATCCACTTTGAATTTTTTTTTTTTTTTTTTTTTTTGAGATGGAGACTCACTCTGTTGCCTAGGCTGAAGTGCAGTGGTGCAATCTCAGCTCACTGCAACCTCCACCTCCCAGGTTCAAGTGATTCTCTTGCCTCACCCTCCTGAGTAGCCGGGATTACAGGCACGCACCACCACACCCAGCTGATTTTTGTATTTTTAATAGAGATGGGTTTCACCATGTTGCCAGGCTGGTCATGAACTCCTGACTTCAGGTGATCCACTCCCCTTGGCCTCCCAAAGTGCTGGGATTATAGATGTGAGCCACCACGACCGGCCGACAATCTTTTTATTATCCTTTTTCTTTCTGTAAGGTCATTATTAATGACCCTACTCTCATTCTTGATTTTAGCATTTACACCATTGATGTTTAAAGTGATAACTGATATGGCTGGATTAATTTCTACCATTTGTTACTGTCTTCTATTGTTGTCCTTATTCTTTGTCTCTACTTTTATTTTCCACCTTTTCTTTTTTGCCTTTTGTGGTTTTAATTGGGCATTTCATACGTGTCTTAGTCCATTAAAGCATAAAAACAACATAGACTGGCTTACAAACATCAGAAGCTTATTTCTTTCTTTTTTTTTTTTTTTGAGATGGAGTCTCGCTCTGTTGCCCAGACTGGACTGCAGTGGTGCAATCTCTGCCTCCCGGGTTCATGCCATTCTCCTGCCTCAGCCTCCCGAGTAGCTGGGACTACAGGCGCCCACCACCATGCCTGGCTAATTTTTATATTTTTAGTAGAGACGGGGTTTCACCGTGTTAGCCAGGATGGTCTTGATCTCCTGACCTCGTGATCCACCCACCTCGGCCTCCCAAACTGCTGGGATT
This sequence comes from Nomascus leucogenys, assembly GCF_006542625.1. Classification (NCBI taxonomy): domain Eukaryota; kingdom Metazoa; phylum Chordata; class Mammalia; order Primates; family Hylobatidae; genus Nomascus; species Nomascus leucogenys. Next base: position 41,484,021 of record NC_044381.1, on the reverse strand, counting down.
ACAGGTGTGAGCCACCATACCTGGCCCAGAAGTTTACTTCTAGCATTTCTGGAGGATGGGAAATCCAAAATCAAGGTGCCAGCAGACCTGGCTCACTTCTTGGGGCATAGAAAGTCATCTTTTCACTGTAACTTAAGATGGTGGAAGGGAAGAGCAACCTCTCTAGGTTTTGTTTTGTTTTTGTTGTTGCTGTTGTTTTTAAATAGACACTTTTCTCATCATGACAGCTCTGACCTCATGACCTAATCACCACCTAAAGGCTCCACTTTGTAATCCCAGCACTTTTGGGGTTAGAATTTCAACATATGAATTTTGAGGGAACACATTTAGACCCCTAGCATTCCACTCATGCTCCCTTCAAATTCATGTCTATGTCACAAGCAAAATACATTAATTCCATCCCAATAGCCCCCAAACTCTTAAAACATTCCAGCACCAACTCCAAAATCTCAAGTTCAGAGTTTCATCTAAATCAGATATAGGTGAGACTGGAAGTATGATTCATTCTGAGGTAAACTGCTCTCTAGCAGTGAAACAAATACGTTCTGTGCTTCCAAAATACAATGGTGGGATGGGCATAGGATAGGTATTTCCATTTTAAAAGGGAGAAATAGGAAAGAAGAAAACAGTGACTGGTCCCAAGTAAGTCTGAAACCCAACAGAGGAAACAACATGAAATGTTAAGGCTTGAGAATAATCATTGGCTCAATGTTCTGCCCTCCAGGCCCACTAAGGTGATAGTGCCACCTTCAGGACACAATGTGGTAGCAGCCCTGCCCCGTGGCTTTGGGTGGCCTTGCCCCTGAGGCAGCCATGTGCTTGTGCCTTGCTCCTGCCTCCACAGTAGTTCTGTGCCTGGGTCATGCATCTGAGGCTCTCCTGGAAACCACCACTGGTGGCTCTACTGGTCTGGACTCATGGGCCTAGTGGGGGCCCTCTGTAGTGGCCCTTCCCCCACAGTGATTCTCCATCTCAGCCTCATGGCTCTCTTGGGGCATCCTTTTAATTCTGGGGGAAGGCAGCCATGCCCCTACATCTTTGTACTAAGGGCCCGTGATGGGATGGGTAGCTCTGATGATCTCAGAAATGCCTTTGGGGTCATTCTTCCATTGCCTTGAAAATTAGGTCTTCGCTTCTGTTTATAGATGGCAGACCAATCTTTCTCTTAACACCTGGCTTTCACTGAGATGGTCAATCCATACTAATCATCTCATCAAAGAGTTACTTGGCCAGACCCTTTCCTCCTGAACAAGGTTTTTCATTTTTTCCAATATGGATTGGCTGAGTTTTCCAAATTTTTGAGTTCTGCTTCTCTTTTGATCGACAATTCTAAATTATCTTTCTTCTCTCATTTTACTATAAACAATTCAAAGGAACCAGGCTGTCCCTTCAACACTTTGCTCAGAAATAGCTCCAGCTAAAGATCTAAGCTTGCAGTGAGCCGAGATCGTACCACTGCACTCCAGCCTGGGCGACAGAGCGAGACTCCATCTAAAAACAAAACAAACAAACAAACAAACAAAAGACCTAATCACTCACAGGGCTACCTGCCACAAAACACTAGAACACAAACACAATTCAGCCAATTTCTTTGCCGCTTCATAACAAAGATGGCCTTTCTTACTGCTTCCAGTAATAGGTTCTTCACAGAGTTCTCTGTATCTGTCTTCTCAATTTTTGGTACAGTGATTTGGCCTGTGAGCTCACTTCTCTGATGGATCTTTAAAAAGTTGCTTTTTCTGTTTAGCTTTTCCCTTGTTAGGATGGAGTAATGAATTCTAAGCACCTTACATACCAGGAAAGAAACTGAAATTCCTGTTGGAAGATTTTTGATTACTGAGTCAGTCTTTTGTTATATGTCTATTATTTATTTCCTTTAGAGTCAGTTTTGGGAATTTGTGTGATTCTAGTGATGTGGCATTTCATCAAGTGTACCTATGTTTTTTAGCATTGTTATATTTTCTCATAATCCATTTTCTTTCTGTAAGGTCATTATTAATGTCCCCACTCTCATTCTTGATTTAGTAATTTGATCATCTGTTTTTCTTGAACAGTCTAGATAAAGGTTTGCCATTGGCTGTTTATCTTTTTAAGGAAACAACTTTTGGGTTTGTTGGTTTTCTCTCCTGATTTTCTATTTCATTTATATCCACTCTAATCTTGACTAGTTCCTCCCCTCTGCTTGCTTTGGGTTTAGATGATCCGATATTGTTGCTACGTAATTGTTCATTGTATGCTTGTACTCCTTAATATTTCTGTAAAATCAGTAGTAATGTTACAATTTCATTTTTTATTTTAGTAACTCTTTTTCTTGTTCTACCTAAAGGTTTGTCAGTTTTGTTTATCTTTTGCCATTTTCCCCCATTCCCTATTTCATTTATCGCTGTTGTAATCTTTATTATTTCCTTCTTACTGCTTGCTTTGGGCTGTTTCTCTTTTTCTAGTTTTTTAAGGTTGGGAGGTTAGGTTATTATTTCAGATCTCTCTACCTTTTGTATGATACCTTCTTTGACTCATTGTTTATTAGGAAGTATGTTGTTTTATTTCCACATATTTGTAAATTTCCCAAATTTCATTATTATTTCTAACTTTATTCCACTGTCACTGGAGAATAACTTGTGTAATTCCAATCTTCTTACATTTATTGAGACTTGTTTTGTTGCTTAAAACGGGTTCTAGACTGGAGAATGTTACATATGCATTTAATATGTATTCTGTCTGGAGTGTTCTATAGATGTCTGTCAGCTCTAGCTGTCTTATAGCCCTGTTCAAGTATTGTATTTCTTTTCTGATCTTGTTTTTCTAGCCATTATTAAAAGTGGGGTATTGAAACTCCCACCCACTATTGTTGAACTATTTTTCCCTTTAATATGGCCGAGTTTTGCTTCATATATTTTGGGGTTCCTGTTTGGTGCATATATGTTTATGGCTGTTGTATCTTCCTGGCGAATTGACTCTTATCATTACATGATGTCCTCCTTTGCCTTGCATAATAATGTTTGCTTAAAGTCAATTTGGTCCAACATTAGCATAGCCACTACCTGTGCTCTTCTTTGGTTACTGTTGTATGGGGTATCTTTTCCCATCCTTTTACTCTTGTGACTTTGAATCTAAAACGAGACACCTCTAAACACACAGTTGGATCATGGTGTGCTAAATCAATGCAGCTTTTGTTAAGAAAATCTATCAAAGCTCCATGTATCTATTGTATGCTTCCACTTACAAGTACAGAAATAGGCAAAAGTGGCCTGCATTGACACAGACAGGGAGTTAGCCCTGGGAGAAGCGGGTGCAGAAAACATCAGGACTTCTGGGGGATACCCTCACTTGCCTTTCCTCTGAGTGCTGGCTACACAGTGTGACAGTATTTAGTTTGCAAAAATCCAGTCGGCCAGTGGACACTTTTATTTGCACTTTAATGTATGTGTGCTAAATTTCACAAAAACTTTAACGAAGCAAACCTGATGTGGCTTGTCTGTTCTCCTGGGAGGCTTTGTGGGAAGAAGGCAGCCCAGTGACTCACCAGGACTAGCAGACACCCTATTAATTTGTGCTGGTGAAGGATAAATACTCCCCAAAAAGCATACCTGAGGGTAGGGGTGGGGTGGAGAACTTTGGGATTACTAGTTACATAGCTGTGTTCACTGTGTGCAAATCTGGCCTGTATACTAGGATGTGCACGCTTTCCTGGATGCAAATTACACTCTGTTAATAAGGTGACTTAAAATTATATTCCCCATAGGACAAAGACCTAGATCCATGGCCTTGTGTCCAAAGCACTGGTGATGATGATGACAGTAAGAACCATATTAGCACCAAGCATCAATTGAGTACCTGCTGCATGCTAGTACCAAGGGCTTGATGAAGCTTCACAACCACCTACACAAGAGGCACTATTTTGTCCCCACCTAACAGATAGGGAAGTTGAGGCTCAGAGAGCTAAGGCAGCCAGCTACCAAATGGTAGTGATTCAATCATCAGTCCGGCTCTCAAGCCCATGCTGTTGTTTCCAGCTCTAGTAATCTGCCGGGAAGTAGGGGTGAAAACACTGCAGGGAGATGGAAGACGCAGAGGAAATAGAGACCACCCTCTCCCAGAGGGAAGGCTGAGCAGAAGGCCTTTCAGCATGGACTGTCCCCCTCTGCAAGCTCCTGAGATCCCACCCACTCAAGAGGCTGCCGCTCCATCCTTGAAACTGAAGACTGTGTTCAAGAACCCAGAAGATGAGGATGCGGAAAGGCAGACTCAGTGTATGGATGCCTGTGCCAATCAAATACACCACCAGGCAGAAGTGAGCCAGGCCACACTGGGCCATGCACAAGTGTGGGAGTGGAAGGCACAGACACTGTCCCTGGAAAGAAGCCTGCCCCACAGGGCCCTGACACTTTACACCTCCCTTCTCCTTGAGGGTCTTCTAGATCAGTTCAGGACTTTCTTTTCAACCTTTTCCAGGAGTTGGACAACTGCCTCTTTTACTCCATCAGAAAGAATGGTTTAAACAGAAAACAAGTCCCAACAGCTGCTACTAAAGCAGAATAGTATCATCAAAGGCTGGAGGTTCTGCAGTGACAGTGAAACTAGGAAAGGTGGTATGGCAGTGAGACTCCAGTCAGATGGAGGGGTCCTGGGGAAGGGGCATGGCAGCGAGACCCTAGCCTGAGATGGCTTTCCAGAGGGAAGCCCTACATGAGTGAAGCCACACAGGCCTGAGGCTGTCGGATGAGGAGGTGGCAGGAGTGTGTCCTGGTATTTACTGTCCCCTTGACTAGACACTGTCCCCTTTTCTCACATCCACAAGCAATCATATGAACATGCCCACTGTATATCTGTACATATTCCTACAGACAAATGTGATTCCTGGGTTCAGAGAGTGAGAGTTTAGACAGCAAAGGATTCTACATCATCTGAATCCCTGCCTCCTCATCAGGATAGCATGGGCTACTCCTAGTTTTAGTCTATGTATACACAATGTGTTCTTACCAACATGCTGCTGTGGCTTCAAACCTGATGCTGCACCTCAGAAGACCCTTGAGGACAGAGTTATAAGGCGTCAGGGCCCTGGGGGGCAGGCATCTTTCCGGGGGGGCGGGGGGGGGCATTGTCTGTGCCCTCCACTCCCACTCATGTGCGTGGCCCAGTGTGGCCTGGCTCATTTCTGCCTGTTGGTGTATTTGATTGGCACAGGCACCCAGACACCAACTCTACCCTTTTCCTACCCTCATCTTCTGGGTCCATGAACACATTCTTGTTTCAGGGATGGAGTGACAGCCTCCCCACTCTCCTGAAGGTGGACCCCAGGCTGCTTCCAGCTCCCACTACCAGGGTTACCTGACAGGCTGGCTTTGTTGCTCTTGTTGTTTGAGGCAGTGGATTTATTGTGCCTTGCTTAAACCACAGTTATCTGGAGCATGGAGTCAGAACAACCACAGAGAACAAACATGTGCTTTGTCTTTTTATTATTCTTTATTGGTCCTACCAATGTGACTCTTTACCCAGGCCCACTGTTCCTATGCGCACTGGCTTTGTGGGCATTCACATCATATGTCTGTGTCCTGAAAATCTCAATTAATTTCTCCTTCCTATTCCTTTTCCATGCTCTGCCTCATTTTCTCAGAAATTGAAGGCATTTGATTATTATTTTTTTGTTTGGGTCTGTGTAAAGGTTCCTTGGCAGGAGAACATGCATATGACTTTAAAATAAAGACCAACATTCTGACACTAAGGTAATGCACAGAAAAAATACAGTACTCAGACATCATTGCAAATAAATACCCCATACAGATGAAGTTATCTCAAATGTAACAATATTTCTTATGAATCAACACTGTAACGGAAGGTAAAAATAGGAGTCCCTACAACTAGGAATAAGAAATGCTTATTCCAGGAAACAGAATTCTTTTATTTTTGTCATTTATATTATTATAATTTTTCCTTTTTTGAAGAAGGAAGGACAGTTTTTCTTCCTCCAAGAGTACCAATTTGACCACTCCCACAAACCTCACTCAGCAAACAAAACAGGATGTAGACCTGGTTTGCTAAGGAGTTTTAACGAGTTCTGTTTCCTGAAATTAACAGTGATTAGTTACACCAAGCAAGAGAAGATATAATGTCTCGCTTTCACATTTGCAAAGAATACTATGGCTAACCCTCGTCCCCTACTGCGCATGCCAACACAGCGTCAGCCCTCCTGATACCCTCAGCTCTTCACAAACGTGGCGTTCATACAGCTTGCTCAGCTTGTCCCAGAAGGTCCATTTGGTTCCCAAAGCACACTCAAGGTTTTGTGTTTGCTTTCATTTTCTAAGCCCCTGAATTTGCAAGTAAAGAATCACTGACTAACAGAATTTTGCACAATGACTGTTTTCTTTCCCTCAATGAAGATGCCCAGGTCCGGGTGTGAGGAGCGCCTGCCTCACCTGCTGTCCACGCTGGCCTTCAGCATGCCCACTAGCTCTTCCCTGCTCGCTTTCGAGAATGATCTGCGCTGGGACACCTCCCTTAACTGATGAAGGCACTACTGGCAATGATTACTAACAAAAAGGTGTTGAAAGAGAACACCCTAAAAATCGACGACTGTAGAATTTTCTAAGTGTACCACAATTTGGCACAACAACCAGAATAACAAAACAATTCCAATTTGGAATTTTATTGGTACAGTTGTATAAAATTCTGTTAATCAGTCATGCTTCACAACGTCCTAAAACCCAGAAAATTCTGGAATTTGTAGGTAATACTACTCATTCAATAATTTATCTTTTTTTTCAAGTGCCTATTACTGTTTTAACCAGAGCAAAGGTCAAGTTTTCTTCTTGTTACATTGAACTATTCCTAAGAATAATAATAATACAATATGAAAAACCCCAGAATCTGAATACCCTGGATTTCTTAATGAACATGGCATTTAAAATCTGTAATTTCAAACATGAACCACAATGCCGTATGATCTAAAGGCTGCTGAACCACAGCGTGGATACGTTTAGCTGAGCTCCTCGCTGGGTCAAAGCACTCATCTCCAAGTCTAAAGCTACACGCTATGGAGCACACAGCTCTGCCTCGTGCTGACACCAGACAAACACGGTGGGAGCTGAGGCGGACAGCTATAGGACCACGAGCATAGACCACGGCACCTGAGACCGTCTCTACACGAGGAATTAAGGAAGCAAATATAATATCAAAATATCAAAAGTGCACAGGTTGATCGGATAAAAAAAGAACATGTGTAACAAGGAGCCCCCATGGTGGGCGTTTCCAGCGGGCTCCTGGCGAGCCTGGCAGCCAGGGAAGAATGGTCTTCGGCCTGTACAGTGGCCTTTCCACGCAGCAGCTCACAGCATGCTCAACATTAAAGCTTTTTTTCCTCCCATTAAAAACCTGGGGAATGCTATTTTGAAAAGAATTGCAGTGGCATATCCAAAAAGTTTCTAAGTGGGCTTTTAGGTTGCCCTTCCTTCCTCCTTGTGGGCCACGAGAGGGAAGGAGAGGGGGCTGCAGTGTGACAGGGCCGGGTGGCCAAGTCCTCCTGGCAGCTACTCTACAGCTGAAAACGGGAGAAAAGAGAGCGTTAGAAAGCGGTCATCTGTCGCTTCCTGTTTATCTGACAATTGAAGCTCTCCATGTGCTGGGAGGGCACGAGCACGTTAGTTGGCAGAAGAGAAGACCTGCATGTGTTAGGGGGGGTCCCAGTGGCTTGAGTGTCTGCAAAGCCCGTTAGGAGTATGGAGAGAAGCTGTGTGCCAGGCTTGCAAGGAGAGGGCAAAGCGCGTGCAGGGTGGGCATGCCAGCAGCCATCCCACTGCGAGTCTTGCTGGGGCAGGGGGATCTGGGCACAGGATGAACACGCAGGGGACATACATGGGCCTGTCCTGGAGTCTGGAGGGGACCGAAACATACTCGGCACCAAAGGGAAGAGCACGCAGGGCAGAGAGCTGTGGGAGGGGGCAACACGGTCTCTCACCAGGTAACTCGAATGCCTCTTCCGCATGAGAGACAAGGCAAGCAGCCTGCAGGAGAGAAGACTGCAGCCTCAGGTCCAGCTGGTCCCATGGGGTGATCGGGAGAAACGTACTGAGAAAAGTTCTGCTCAGAATGTGGGAAAGCAGGCGTGGATGGAGCCTCTAGAAACGGGAGAGCCTACAGCTACCTTTCATCTTTCTCTGTTGCCATCCCCCAAATTGCACTAAATAAAGAGACCTAAACATCTCCTACCTGTGAATCCTGACAAGTGGCCCTGGCCCCATGCAAAGCTTTCCCAGCACCAGGCTGGGCTCTGGCTACACCTGTGGGTGTCCAACCCAGCCAAGCCCCTGGTGGCTCAGACTTCAGGCTAGGGTTTTCAAAGCCCCATGTCTTTGGGACTGAACCCCCTATGGAAGGCCGGATAATTGGCTGCTGGGGTCACCCCAAGTACAAAAGGACGGGCTCTGCACTGAGGACCAAGGTCTGGCCAGGCACTTGGAAAGCTTTTCTCATAAAAAATGAAAACCTGGGGCCTTGGGCCCTGCCAATTTGTCACCTCACAGGCCACTAGACAAGCATCCTGATCTCAGAAATGAGAAACCGAGCTCTGGATTCCTGGGTTATGGTCAGTTGTGTCTGTGCCATGTGTGTCTGGCCAGCAGAATACAGGGACTCAGGGCTGCTCTTCTCTGGGCTTGGGGAAGAAATTCTGCACTTCTTTCCTGAATATGATTTGCAGAGAGATACTGCATACACTACAACGTAATCCTTTCCATGAAACTATGCCAAGTACAGAGCCACCCTCTGAGGCCGTACCTATGCTGCAGGCTGGAACCTCCTAAAACTGCTTTCTAGTGCTGACATTAGACACATGCGAGGAACATGCAAGTTTCAACTCAGGTTCTGCCCCTTTTCGGTGCTGAGGGAGCAGGACCAGGACTCCTTCCCTTGGGTTTCCCCACGGGTGCCCAGGGCTTAGAAGATGCTTTCATCACACATCTGCTGCAAGAATGTGCAGCTCTATCCCCACCTCTGACCCCCACCTAAGAGAGCAGCTGAGGACTGGGTGCTCCTGAGGGGGCTTTGAGGAGTGAGAAGTGAAACAAAGCTCTCACAAGTGTCCTGCTGATGTAACACCCCATGGCGCCTCGGCTAGACTCCTACCCTCTGTGCATTAGTCACATTAAGATTGACCTAGCGCCGCCGTCCCGCTGCTGCTGGGTTAGTTGAGGTGAAGCAGATGTTAGCTGCAGCGTGCGGCGCCCCACAGCCCCTAATCACAGTAAATGCTGTGCTTCTCGCTGCAGAACACCTGGTTGGCCAGCCCGGTGCCCTCGGCCCTGTCGCTGGCACAGGCACAGGTGTGACTTACGCTCGGGGTGGCTGGCTTGGTCTTCGGGGCGGCTTTGGCGCGGCCACGCCGGGTCTGCTCATGGTCCAGCTCGAGCAGCTCCAGCCGCTGGGTCAGTGCCAGCTTCTGCTGGATGGCCATGCGCAGCAGCGAGTTCAGAGTCTTCTTCTCGTCCTCAGCGGCCGCCAGCTGCCGCTGCATCTCATCCAGCTGTGTTATGTACTCGTCACACCTGTGGGTACCAAAAACAAGACTGAGGGGCGGGCAGAGCCGAGCAGAGGAGGGCAGGGCAGGGTAGGGCTAAGCTGCGCGGCCCTCTGACAGCCCTGCACCAGAGCCATCCTTCAGTGTGGCCTCTGGACTGGAGGGTGTGGCTGGGGAAGAATTATTCTGGCTTATTTTAGCACAGGCTTTGCTCGGACAAATCCCTGATAAGAGTGAGAGGGAGGCTTGGGCCCAGGCAGGGCAGCCCTGTGAGGCTGGCTTGAGTTTTATGGTTTTGTGGGGGAGGGGCTGCTTTGCTCTTACAGCTGCATGCAGTGCTTACAAACAGGCTATGCCCCTCAGCGACTGGGCTTCTTCTAGGAGGCGCTCTCTCTGCTTAAAGGCCTCGAGATGGCCTGGGGCATCGAGACATGGAGAAGCCATGGCTTCTAGGGTGTGGATGTAAACCTAAGCAGGACTGGGCTTGTTCCCAAGGTCGATGCTTCGTCAGTCTGTGCTGAGCACTGACCGGAGCCAAGGAACCATGTGTGTGGACGCCATCAACAGCTTCATCCCGAAACCCGGGTGCAGAGCTGTGGGAGGGTGTGGTCTGTCCCTGGATGCCCTTCTTCCACATGTCCCATACGGGTGGGGCTTGGTAGAGACATAGGGCGGGTTAAATCCCAGGGCTCCCAGGGTGGTGAGGCTGTGCAGGCACTCAGCACAGCCCCACCCTGCCCACACGCACCCCGCTCTGCCTGTCCCCACCTGCCAGGAGCCAGCCCTTGGATAGCACCCTCTCCAAGGACTCTGCTGCCCACCCTTTTGAGGACACACAGAGCTGTGATCCCTGCAGGTTCAAAATCTTGGCTCCATCTGAAAAGTTAAGTTTTTAAATAAAACAAATTTTAAAAGGTCGGGTTTACATGCCAGATGCTGAGAAACTGTGGGATTTTTCCCCAAGCCCCAGGAAGACAGGACGCTTCCAGAGAAATCCTGGGACTCTTCCTTGTCTGTACCCCGCTCTGGCAGGTCCTGCAGGGATACTGAGAAACTGGGAGTGCCCGGCACCAGGCTTGAGAGAAGCAGGCCCTACGTGCAGTTCCCATCCTGTCCAGCTCAGATCTTCAGCTTGCTCACCCATAAAAAGGAAACATCTAGGTTATCTGCTGGGCCCATGGTGGGCCTGGCTGTCCCCCATGCAGGGCTGACCCCATGGTGCTATCCCAACATGACCCAGCAGGTGGCGCTACCCATCTTTGGAAGGTAAAAGACAGAGGTACCTGTCAGGGGGCACCTGGGAAGATGCTGAAACCAGGACCTGCCCCACAGAGGCCTGTGAACACTTAGGGAGCCTCGATTCCCAGCCTTGGAGTCTGACTCCCAGCCAGGGAGGGGTGTGCACCCACCAGGGGCAGCCCACCCCAGAGCCCATTACTAAGAGCCCGCTACAGAGGAGGAAAGAAAGCTGGTCTCCTCCAAGCCCCAAGGCCCTCTCCTCACCCTCCCCAGATTGGCAAAGTGGAGGATGGGTGGTGAGTACCCAGCGGTCACAATGATGCAGAGGTACAGGGCTATGCACAGAGGTGGGACCCGAACTGTGGACCCCAGCAGTGACCTGCTCCAGCCAGGAGGATAATCGTCCTTCTGAATCTACAAACATAAATGCACACTTGTGCCGTATGGCCAAGTTCTTGTGGGCAAATACCTCATGAGAGAAAAGGCCAGGACTCCTCTGTCACCTGTTGGCCCCAAGTTAAGTCCCTGTAAATGCTGGATCCAAGGGGTGGGAGCCCAAGCACCCCCTGAAGCTCTGCAACTCTGGCCCATCCACTCCAGGATCTGGTCTCCTCAGCCCTTCTGCCCTCAGTCTCCATATATGCACAGCAGAGACAAGCCTGGGCCTGCTGCGGTTTCATTCACAGCAAAATGGAACTGGCGCCACAGAACGAGGCTCCTGGGGGCTGGGCTAGGTGCGAAAGGAACATTAAAAGGATCACACACGCTCTGCTATCCCCAGCCGCATATGGGCACCTGTCAGGCATGCCCTACGCTCCAGCACCTGCTTGCGTGACCTCGGAGGAAGCTGAGGTGCAGCAGCTGGGGGCCCCCAACCCCATGTGGCCCCCATATCGCCTCACTCTTTCTTGTCACCAACTTGAGCACCAGTGTGCCAGAGATGTGCCAGGGGCCATGCTTCCCCAACCTCGTACCATGCTGGCCCTGATGGAGCTGGGCACAGCCACTGACTAGGCAGGGCTGCAGGCCTCAGCATGAGGCAGTGAGAGGCTAAGGGTTCCAGAAGCAAGTGCTGAGGACAGCTGGCCTCGTGGAAAGGGAGGGCCCGACAGCAGCACGGTTACCTGGTGGCAAACATAGCACGCAGCGAGGAGAAGGTGGCTGCGTCCTCCTTGAGGGCCTTGAGCTCATTGCGCAGCTTCATCATGGTCTCGGTAACCATGGCCTTCTCATTTTCATACTTGCTCTTCAGGTTGGCAAGGGCCACCTCGGCCGTCTGGGGGACAGACGTGTAGGGTGGAAAAGTGAAAAGCATGAAGTCAGCCTAGAGGTGCTCTGGGAGCAGGATCAGGAGCCCCGGTCTGAAGTGGTGGTGGTGCCTGGGAAGAAAGCTCCTGGGAGGCCCCTCCCTGTGACAAACCCTGGGGATGGACTCCAGCAGCTACGCCATGGGGAGTCCCACCTGCTGATTCTGACTGGCAGAAGAGGGACTGCCCCCAAACCTGCCAACAGGACCTCCACGAAGCCCCATAATCGCTCTCCACGGCTCAGACTATGGCTCTCACACGTTTTCCCTCCAGTATCAGGAGGCACTATAAGGCAGTCACAGTGAGTGAATGGCAGTGGCATTTCTCACTGGCTGAGCAGCTCTGCTGAAGGGCCCTCACACCCACCTGCCTGCTCCACCCTCCCAGCTGGGGGCCCTGAGCAGGGGAGGGCAGGCAGTCGAGCTACTATGGGGCTGGCTCTGTCTGGTGGTGACACAGGCCTGGGGGCCCCATGGCAGGGGGAGGAAGGAGGCCAAGGGGAAACACCCTTAGGCCAGTAGTAGGTGACATGTGCCCCTGCCGCCTGGCGCCTCACCTGCTTGTTGGCCTTGAGCACAGTGCGCAGCGTGGTGATCTGCTCCCGCTTGGTGCTGAGCAGTGACTTCAGCTTGAGGATCTCCTCCATAAGCGCCTCCTTGTCCTTGTCCACGGCGGGACCCAGCTCCTGCGAGGCGATGCGCTGGCGTGACAGCTCCGTGGTGCGGTCCACGGCTGCCTGCAGGTGCTTGATCTGGTCACGGATGATAGCAATCAGGTTGTAGATGTTCATGGGCTCCCGGCGTGGGTCACTCAGGGGTGATGGCAGTGAGGAACCAGGCGAGGGGCTGCTGTCCCCAGTCCCGCCATCTGCTCGGCCCGCCTCAGGAGCCAGCAGCCCCTTGGGTAGGAGGATGGGTGAGCGGCGGCCGCGCCCCTCGGGGCTGGTGCGGCCCCCGGGGCTGGTGCGGCCGGCCCCGCCCTGGCCCTCGCGGTAGTAGTCCAGCATGACACGGTTGGGCGTTTCATTGTTGCACATGCACACGTGGTGGTAGAGATTGGCCAGCTCCTCACTGAAGGTCACCAGCTCATCCTGGGCCACACTCAGGCTGCCCTGTGTCTCGCCGGCGACGTCGCTCACCTTCTTCAGCTCCTTCTCCAGCCGGGCCAGCAGCTCGCGGTCCTGGCGGCTGGCCTTCTCCAGCAGGGAGACCTTCTCCGTGAGCGCCTGGCCCTCAGCCTCGTAGCGGCCCTTCTCCTCGGCGTGCTGGGCCTCACGAGCCTCGTGCGTGCTGCGCAGTGCCTTGAGCTGCTCGCGGAGCTCGCCAGCCTCAGCCACAGCCACATGGTACTTGCAGGCCAAGATCTCGGGCCCATTGATGTCCACCTCATAGTAGTCCCCGTCCTCATGGCTGTCACGATCCTTCTCGTTGTCCAGGGCCGTCTGCCGCTCCTTGCTGGCCTGCAGGCGCCGCAGGGCACTCAGATTCTCTGTGAGGCGGGTCACCTTCTCCTGCTGTTCTGACAGGGAGCCCCGCGTGTGCTCCAGCTGCTTCTGTGTGTCCTGCAGCGTCACCAGCAGGCCCGCCTTTTCCCGCTCCATCTGCAAAGGCACAGGCAGCAGGACACCATGTCAGTTGCTACGGACCCCGAGAGCTTGGAGGACCCCCAAGATGGCCCAGTGACATCCCACCCCGTGTCAGGGCAGGCTGTGAGCCCCAGGTTCCTTGGCCATGCTGTCAGTGAGGTGGACAAAGACACACAGGGTGTGGAAAGAATGGAATTCATGCTGGGCCCTCAGAACACTACCCGTCACCAGTAATGGTGGTCACCCTCAACGCAGGCTCTTTTCCCAACCACGCTACAGGGGATCTGGGCTAAGAAAGTGGAGCTCTAGGCTGGCTGGGTGTGTAGTCGGGAATATTATCGCCCTAGCCCTCTGCTTCGGAGGACAGGACTCTGTTGCCTTGGATCAACAGGGATCCATGTCCCAGGGGATGAGCCCAAGCATGACCCTGGTGGGCCCCTCTGACACCTGGCCTGCGTGCAGGGATCACATGTGGGGCCAGTGTCTCATCACTTCACCCTGATACCACGTAGGTAACAGGGGAGCAATGTGGGTGCTGTAGTGCCAGGAAACCACTTCTCTGGGACTCTTCTATGTGTGCTCCTGGAGTTCCATTTACGGTAATGATGCAGGAGATAAAATCAACGTAAGGAAAAGGGAAAGTTAACATCAGCAGAGTGTCAGGTAAGCACTGCTCGGGGAGCCCTGCAGAGCTGGAGTGGGGACAGCGTGCCGAAGGCCCCACTGCCTGCTCACCTGCATCAGCTGCTGCTTCAGCTTCTGGATCTCGGAGATGTTGAGCTCACTGAGTAGGTCGGAGACGAGGCTAGGGGAGGGCGGCGCGAGGCCCTCCTTCTTGGGCGTGGAGGTCTTGTTGTCCAGTGGCAGCTTGGCCAGGCCGCCGTGCTCAAAGCCATTGACCAGGGCCTCGGCATCGTTGTTGGGCTCAGCAGCATCGTCACTGAACTTGAGGCCATCCAGTGAGACATGCAGGTGGCTGGTGTAGAAGGAGTCGTTAATGCTCATGTAGTGTGACAGCTCCTTGCGCAGGCTGTTCTTCTGCTCGCGCTCCGTCTTCAGCGTCTCCAGTGCCTCCTCCAGCTGCCGCTCAGAGATCTCCTTGAGGCGGATGGCATCCTCCAGCTGGCTGTTGAGGTACTCGGTCTCCTCCTCCAGACGCTTGATCTCATGCTTGAGGCCCTCAAACTCCACCTGGGAAGAGAAGTCAACGCTCTTGCATCAATGCAATGTGGAAGCTCCTTTTAGGCCCCATAAATGAAGAAAACACACCAGCACACCAACTCCGGCCACCATGAAGCACAAGGTGAAGCACCAGGTGAGGTGCCATCCTGGGAAGGGTGGCAGCCCGTCCAGGCCAAGACTGCTTCCTCTGCTCAGAGATGTGGATGCTAAGAAGGTTCCAGGGCATAAGATGAGAATGCAATGAAATGCTCAGCCCAGCCCACCCACCGTTGGGACCAGCAGACACAGGGACGGGAACACAAATGTCTCAGGTAGCCCCAAGCCAGGACTGTACGTGTGGAGAAGCACCAAGAACAACACACATCCACCCATAGAAGGCTGCCAACCTTGTATTAAGTCATTCACAAATATTACCAAGTGCATGCTGATTTAAAATTCTATAAAGTTATTTAATTAACATTAACAGTTAACTAAATATCTTAAGATACATAAAAATACATTTCAATGTGTGCTGTGATCATGACTTCTAATCATATTTCAAACTGAAGGAACAGAAACTCCCAAGGCAGAACGTCTCAACCACTAAATCTCCACATGCACATGACACCCAGACCTGGAGGAGCTCGAAGGTAGGTGGGAAAAGCAACATCAAAGTCTTGTCTACATGAAAATTGTATTCGCAGGTGGACAAGGAAAAAGCAGATAGAAACTGATGCCTGATGTGGAGGCTCAGAATTTGTGGGCAATTGCTAAAACTATTTCTTATTTTTCTGTAATATTTGGCCAAAAAAATAAGAAACAAACCAGTAACAGGAAGTGCTGAGCACATCTCTGTGGGTCTTGGGTCGGAAGGAACACCCATTACCACATCCAAGGTGTGCTCACAGGAGGTGGGCATGGAGCCCTCAGTCCCAGCACCACAAATGCAGAGGTGAGGAATCTCAGAGAGGGAGAGAGAGTCAGACTCCACTGAGCGCCAACCTGAGGACAGGGTCGCCTCAAGCCTCAGTTTCCCTTCTCCTAAGGCCACTGTGCGCTGGGCTCTGCCAACAGCAGCACCAATGACCAAATGGTACTTACAATGTAGACAGTGGATAAGACTGTTAATGAGCTCGAGCTGTCACAGAGGGACCAGGCTAGGAGCTCTGCATAAACACATGAGCTTCCTCCTCCGGGCATAAATACCACGTTCCCTGACGGTGAGACTCAGAGGATTTTGGTGGTAGAGGATTTGAGGAAAGCAAGGAAGACATCCATGGCATTCTAGGGGAAGTTTTGGGGTTTCCTGAGAGAAAAGACTCCCATTCCCCACCATGCAGGAGTGTGGCTCTTGGAGAGAGAAGAGCAAGTTCAGGCCTTGAGTGGCAGAACAGCAGAGCACATGATAATTTAGTCACATCACAAAGAGAAGGGACCCTCCTCATTTATCTCTGTCACAGGCAGAGACCCTGCTCGTCCCTGTCAGAGTGGGGTCCCTCTGAGACCCCATTAGAGACTGAGGGGTTCCTGTTCATCCCCATCACAGACAGAGAGGACCTCCCTCGTCCCTGTCACAGGCAGAGACAAAGGAATATTGCAGGCCTCATGGTCAGCACCTGATGGGGGAGTCTCAAAGTCGAATCTGGGGTTTTCTGGTATAACCTCTTCATCACCTCTCAGATTTCTGTTTTCATTTTTGTTGGCTGGGACACCTCAGTCTGGCCAATGTCAGCAAACACTGCAGCCAGAGTTTCATCTTTTGGAGGGTCTGGGTCCCACCAAGTGTACCCTCTGCCTCCACAGTGGTAAAGCTGGCCCTGGGCCTCTGGTGTGTGGAATAAGACAGGAACCCCTTCTCAACAGGGAGAGGGGCTGAGCAAGAGGGCCTCGAGGCCCAGTTAACCCACGTGCCACCTCCACCCCACAGGCCCAAGACTCGCCTGGTTCTGTCTGAGCACAGACACTTGCTTCTGCAGGCTGATGTTCTCCTCTTCCAGTTCTGAGTAGTCCTGCAACAGGCGAGCTTCCCGGAATTTGTACTCCTTGATGTCATCCCGCAGGCGGCCACGCTGGATCTCCACATTCTGGTTGATCTGTTGGGGAAGAGGGAAAGGCAGGTATGAGCAGCCTCCACAGGGCACAAGAGGGGCTCAGTGCAGCCAGGCATGCCATGGCCAGCCACACAGCCAGAACTCAAGAGCCCCGGCCTGCAGGTGCCAGTGTGACTGCCTGGAGACGAGAGGGAGCCCAGAGCAGTGTGCCAGAGTGCACGGCGGACTGCAGAGGTTCCAGAGTAAATCCCCTCAGCCTTTCTCACCTGGGAACGCCTGACAAGTGACTGCCTGCTCCAACCCTTGGTTTCTTCACCTTTAAATTAAAATGGGGTTAAAAGTAGTTCCTGCCTTCTATTATTGGGCATGTACACAGTAGTGCGCAGGTGGGCATATAAATGGTATAGTGCTCTGGCAAACAGCCTGCAGATGCTGAAACCGTTAAACACAGAGGGTCTACCCCAGAGAAATGCACACATGCCCACACAGAAACCGGTCCACACATGTTCACAGCAGCAGCGTTCATTTTGCCAAAAGGTGGAAGCAGCCCAAGTATCCATCGACTGATGAATGAATAAACAAAATGTGGTCTCTCCACACAATGGAATGTTGTTCAGCCACAATAAGGAGTGACGTACTGACACATGCTACAACATGAATGACCCGTGAACACATCCTGCTGAGTGAAAGAAGGCCTGTCACGAGAGGCCATGCATTGTATGATTCCATTTCCATGAAATGTCCAGAATAGGCAAATTCATAGAGACAGAAAGTAGGTTAGTGGCTGCCAGGAGCTGGGGAGGGGGATGGGGAGTGACTGAAATGGGTTTTCTTTTTGGAGCAATGAACTGTTCTAAGATTGTGGAACGGGGCACATATATGTGACTATAATAAAATACACTGAGTTGTACACCTTATGTGGGTGAACTATATGAGATGTAAATTACCTCAATAAAGCTGTTAAAAATTAGTTCGGGCTATAAGTTACCCATAAGGAGCCAAGAGATGTCATGGGAGAGGCTAGTGTAGGGTTGGGGTGAACAGGATGCAATCAAGACAGAATTCCCAACTTGCTGCCATGTGCCAGGGACCTGGGCCCCTCAGCCGCAGCCCTAGCAACATTCAGGGATGCTTCTTCTTTGTGGTAGGAGCTGGCCTGTACATCATATGTCTAGCAGCTCCCTGACCCCTGCCCACCAGACACGGCTGCCTCCTCCACTGTGACAACTGAAAAATCTCTCCAGACATTGCCAATGTCCCCCAGGGGCAAAATCATCCCCTTGACAAACTCTCCATCCCCTCCCTGTACTCTGCTGACCCAGCTGCCTCCCTGTGTATCTGCAAAGGCCTGGCTCCCCAGACCACCACCACCTCTGCTCCAAAGCCCTCTTGGACTCTCGGCCAGAAGCCCTGTCCATCTTGCTGGCCCAATGGCTTCGTCCACCTCTTGCACTGTTCTCTTGGCTTATGCTATGGTTTCTCCTGGTCACATGTGTGCGCTCATCTGAATGGAACATGTTTTATAGACAAGATTCCAAGATCCCATGCAAGTACACACAAAACAGTCATACTGGAAAATGAAATAGGACATCCCTCCCAAAACAAAGGAAAAAAGGAATGCAACAGAGAGGGGAGGAGAGTCAACGATATACAGCAAGTACTACTGACAAATGCTTACTATTTACAATGAAGATTACATTTAAAACCTACAGCAACTGGACGCAGATATGGCCCTCTCATTTTAAGTGACCCAAGGAAGTGACAGAAAGCTGACACCAAAAGAAACAGAGATACCATACAGGGAGGAAGAGAAGGCCTGGCAAAGCCTCGTACCAGAGGAGAAAGCGAGCGAGGTGCATGCTAGGACGAAGAGGGAGAAAGCAGCACCAGCACAGCCATCACCAGGGCCAGGCCCCACAGTGGCTACACAAGGGGTGGATAGGGAGTGGGCAGGCTCTCCAGCCTCTCTCCTGCTAGTGAGAGTGCAGCACCCCCCCGAGTGTGCTTAGGGGAGGTGCACAAGCCAAGTCACATCCAGGATCTCCACACCCCAGCTGGAGACTTGGGTACCTCTCTGCCAGAAAGGTTTGCCCAATTCCTGCTTATTCCTTACTAACTGGCAAGCAAGTGGTCTGCAGCAGGTGTGCAAACATGTGCCACTTGATTCAATACGGCCACCCAGCCGGCTCCTCAGGCAGAGTGGAAGCTGAGGGGAAGGTCTGAGTCCCACCAACTCTCCCAGGCCTGCCAGTCAAGATCAACAAACCTAGAAGGTGCTCCAGGCAGTGGGAAGCGAGGGCCCAGAAGCTTCCATGTGCCTGGGCAGAGAGATAGTGACATGCTCAACTAAAGACTGAAGCAGAGAGCCTGGCTGGATGCCTCATAGCATTAGGGTCCCCCAGAGGCATACACGAGACTGCTGTTCCCTTGGCAGTGCTCATGTGAGTCCTCAGGGTCCTTCATCACCTGGCCCAGGCAAGGTATACTAGGAGTTCTGTCCTTGCACCATTGCCAAACCCAGAACACAGAGGCACACCCAGGTCAAATGCTGGCCTGGCCATACCATGCCATGGGTGATGATGGCACCATCTCTGCTGATGCTGTAGGACACAAACACTGTGCTTCCATGCCCACACTACTGGGCGTAGGCAGCCAGGCTCATGTGGCCTGCCACCTAGCACCTTCATCCAGCACACACCCAATTGCCAAGGGCTCAAACAGGCTGACTGGTCGCCATGGGGTTTAGTTTTCTCTCAAGTAAGCACCTTCTCCCAGTGAGCCTGTCTGATGTCAGCCCAAAGAAGTACAGGGGACAAGCTCTGCTGCATGTGACCGGGCAGCCCAGATGAAGGGGGTGGGAGCACAGGCCTGTAGCTGACCACCAGGGTCCCATCTCAGCTCTCTTTCTGTGGGATCCCCATGCCTCAGACTGCCCATCAGCAAGCAGGGTGTGACAATTGCCTGTTTCAAGGAGCCATTGTGCAGGGGGTCGGCCGCCCTCTCTCCTGTCCCCACCAGACAATCTCAACCCCAGGAAACTCTCTTCTCTGCCTTGATGGCCTAGGCCAGCCCCTTCACCCTACTCCTTCTTGTGGATAAATATGAAGAAAGATCTTGGTGTGCGTATGAGACGCAGCTCTGACCCCAGGCCTCCTGTGGCTCTCTGGGCCTCTGATTCCCCATCTGGGAAATGGAGCCACATCACCACCAAGGCGCAATCCAGGCCAGTCCTCAGAAGCTCACCCACCTGCCAGGGGCCCGGGCAGGAAAGATGCTCTCACTAGCAGGAGAGAAGCTGGAGGGGCTGCCCACATGTAGGGCCCACACATACGCAGCGGTTAGAGTCAGGATCTGAGAAGCACCTCACCCCCTACCAGCCGGGACACCTTAGGCACATGATGGAACCTTGCAAACCTCTGTTTCTTCACATCTGACAAGATACCAGTAGGGTCACTAGAAGGACCAGGTCTGAGGCAATCAGAATTGTCCAACACATGCCAAGTATGTTTGTTACTGTAAAGCTTCACAGGTCCTCATGGTGTGCTGGGGTGTGGAGGGGGACAGACAACCAGTTGACACAAGGGAGGAAAAAAGGGAAGGGGCTGTTGTGGGTAGCAGGGTGGTGGGTCAAAGGATACAATGAAGGCTGTTTTATCGTCAAATGTACCCTTTCTGACCCATGGGGTGTGAGCCTTGGGCAGTGACTGGGGAAAGCCATGCTGGGGGTGGGCAGGGAGGAGCTTGGCACAGTGGCTCAGACCAGCAGAACAGCAGGCAGCAGAAGACAAGAGCTATGCATGGCTGGGACTGGTGGTGGTGAGACAAGGTCAGTCCTAGAGATGCTCCACCCGAACCAGGTACCCAAGGCGAAGACCTGGGATGGTTCCTACAGCTCTGCAGCAACCCAGGGCAGGGATACAGGCATGGGGGACACAGCAGGCCCAGGGACCAAGGTGGGGACCCTCAGGAGAAAGAGGGAAGGCTGAGGGGTGTGCAGGGGTGTCAAGATTTCCTCCTGAAGCACAAACAGGAACCACAGAAAGCCTCTCTTCCCTACAAGACCTGCAGCATCTTTAACTTGCTGTGCTCACTTCCAGTCTTACCTGAAGCCAGCAGGGTCACCCAGCCCTCTTTGGCCTCTGCCACCAGAGATAGGCCTCTTGGAAGAGAGAAGGGGCAGAATGTGCTGGGCTGGGGAGAGAGCACCTGCACACGCTTTTCAGGAATAGACAGGCCAGACAGATGGCAGCTGGGGCAGCCAAGGATACATCTCTCCATACATACAGCCCCTCCTCCCACTGACCAGAGGGCTCCTTGTGGGAGGAAATGAGATCGTGTACTGCCGCTTCAGGATCTGAGACTCCCCACCCTGAGTCTAAGCCAAGCTCCTCCCTGGGCCCCTAGGGCCTCAGCGATCTCTGACCCCTCACTCCCACCGCTGCTGGCCCCGAGGGCAGCATCCTTCAGTACCGGCATGCTAAGCCAACAGCAGCAGCCCTAATCACTGCATACCCTCAGGGCCTATGCCCTGCTGACCTCCCATAAGATTATCTGCTGCAGAGGGTGGGGCTCCTGTGGCACAAACAAGGGTTCACAAGTGCTCCGACAATGTGGGGTGAAAGAGCTGTGGGGCATCCTCTACAAGGGGCTTCAGAGACTGCTGGTTTACAGATAGGGAAACTGAGGCCAGGACTAAAGATAAGGACTTGCCCAGGCCCCAAGGCTCAGTGAAAGGCAAAGCCAGTATCAGCCCATTCCCAGCCGACCCATGCTCCACTCCTCCAGCCATTCCCAATGAGAACCTAGGGCTGACCCTCAAAGGCCATGGCCAGGAGGACTGCAGCTCACATTCCAACTTCCAGCTCCACTTGCAGTCCCCAGGGACCATCCCACCTCCATCTTGGTGATGGGGCCTCATCCTTCCTCAGAGGGCACTGGCCCTCTTGCCCCCAAGACAGTCGTGTCAGCCCCACTTTTGTCCCCACAGCCCACTCCCTGTGTAGCCACCAAACCCAAGCTGGACCCTGCCTCCTTCAGGGCCCCACCCAGGCCTGCAGGACTCTCCCGACACTCCTTCTGCCCTTGGCTTAGCCCCACAGTGAACATGCCCCTGCCCCAGGGACAGGCACGGGGTACTGCTCTCCCCTGTTATCTGCCACATGCCTTCTAGGAGAATGAGGCTTTGCTCATGTTGTGTCCTCAGGTTCCACAGACACCGAGGTCCTGGCAGGGCTCAATTAAAATATGTGCCAGTCAGTGAGAAAAGACACTCAGGTGCTCACTCAACCTTCCCTGAGCCTCCTGTTCAAGCCAGCGAGACTCTCCTCCCACCTGCCCCAGTGGATGGACACTCCTGGCTCTCCTCCTCCTGCTGGGCTTAAACTACACAGGCTCCACGCACCACAGCAACCTTCCCAAATCCTGCTTTGGCCACATCGTTCCCCTGGGCTCCCCAGTCCTCCACGACTCCAGGGCCTTAGTGTCAGGGCCATCAGCAGCTGGTCCTGTGGCCTTTGCCCCTGTCAGGGCCCAAGAGCCAAGTTGGTTCCTCTGACTTCACGTTCACAAGCTCATGGACGGACACCACAGTCCCATTTCCAGATGTAGAGCCTGTGCCATGTACCAATGGCTGTCCATGGGTATCCATGACTCCAACAGGCTCTAGTGCCAGGGACCACCCACCCAGACCCTCCCTGTGGGCACTCTGCTGTGAACAAGGCAGGGGTGTGGCAGCTGGGGCTACTGGCGGTGGTCTCCACCCCTAATTCTCAGACACGCACATCCTATGTCAAGTCTCCATGGAACATTTGGGGTTTGTGTTATTACAGCTGGGCACAGTGCAGGCCCTGAGTGACACAAAACATTCCCAGGGCAGGGGGGAGTCTAATGACGAGGAGTGCCCCATGGGCATCAGCCCTTAGCCTCCACGAGGGGCTAACCGCACCCCTCCCTGACTGACCACTCCTCTGCTCTGGACTTGCTCATGGGACTCACTTCATGACTGAGACAGAAGCAAGCCAGAGGCAGCGGAACTTGTGGGTCCATCTCTCTCCCTTCTGCCACGTGGGCAGTGGAGGAGGAGACCAGGAAAGAAGACAGACCAGCCAGCTGCAGCGTCCCCAGAGGCCAGCCCAGCTCAGCCACCAACCAGGCACACCTACTACGTGACACTGGTGGCACTGGTGCAGCCACAGACTAGGCCCCTCCTCACCCCCTCACCTCCTTCAGCTCCTGGGCCACAGAGGCCAGGCGCTCATTCTCCGACTGCGTGTTGGTGAGGACGTTGCGCAACTGCTTCAGCTCCGTCTGCAGCTCTAGCACCTTCCGCACATAGTACTGCTCCTTGGAGGCCGACTCCTGGATCAGGCTCTCCTCCCGGCTCTCTCCATCAGCAGCCACCTTCTTGTGGTTTGTGTGTGCTTGTCCAAAGGCCTGCATCAGAAGACAAGACACTCGTGAGGTGGGCCTCCCAGGGGTGCCGAAGGATAGAGACCCAGCTCACAGGTGACATTCATGCTGCAGAACAACAGCAACAACAACGGGGACTGTGGGCCTGAAGGGAGGGCCCCTGACCTGGGAGGTGCATCTGTGGTGTGCACATACGCAAATGCAACAAGCTGCACCCAAGGTTCATCTGCTTCACCAAAATAAGAGAAAGCCTGGTCTCTGAGGAACAGTGTCTGCACTGGCAAGACAAGTGCTGGAGTCAGGGAGCCACAGTGGGCATGTGTGACAGCAGTTGGGGGCCGGCGGAGGGAGCTCCCACACAGCCCCCACCTCCTCCCCACTCCAGATGGCACGCCGGCCACCACATATGAAACGCAGAGGGAGTCTGTCCATCCTGCTGCCTGATGCTGGCTCATCCTTCACTCCTGGGAGAGACCTGGGCTGAGCAGTCAAGCCCCAGGCCCGAGGACAGCAGTGATGGTAAGAACTAGACAGAGGCCAGCACAGTGTGCCACCCACTCTGCCCAGTTCCTGGCTCAGAGGCCAACATACCAGCATGTTCCACAGGGGTGAGGAACAAGGGGGGCGGGGGCTGCATATGGCAAAGAAGTGCAAGGCCTTGGGGCTCAGGGAGGAGACCTTATGGGTGAGATCGACCAGAAAGGGGTGCTCACCTAGCCCAGGACGCCCACCTGCCCACACACCCGAGAGTCGACAGCTGTGTCATGTCCATGCCCCAAAATCCACGCCAGCCAGCCTCCCATCGTGTACACCCCAGGTGAGTGGCCCAGACTCCAAGCAGGTGCCATCCCTCCCTCCACTGCTCACTACCCCCACATAGCTGGCATGGCAGGACAGGGCTTCCATGGGTAGAAGGCAGAGGGGCCACAGTGTGTCACCCCCAGCAGCCCCTGTCTCACTGGCCACTCCACCACAGAGCTCTTACAGAAGACCCTATCTTTTTACAGTAATCCTGGCTCATGGCAGAAAACAAGATCAAGAGACAGGCGACTGAAAGTGGATGACTTTGTTTTCCTAAAAGAGAAAAAGGAGCATTTTTTACTCATTTACTATTTAATATTAAATCTAAGAATTCAGTCCAAGAAAATAGGGAAAATGTAGAAAACCATGAATAACGATGTTACTGAGCAGGACAGTTTCTAATTTCAAGAAATCAAAACAAACAGTAACTCATTTCCTCCCAACAGGAGACTGGCAAAAGAAACCAGGGTCTAGTCTGAGTATAGAGTCTCATGGGACCAACAGGGGAATCAAGGGGAAGACAGACTGATCTTACAGCACTGTGAGGATCACAGGATCCTGCCTGGGAGAGCACATATGTGCTGTGGCAGGTGTGGTGACATGTGCTGTGATGTATGTGTTGTGTGTCTCGTGGTGTTGCGGGGGACACCCCTAAACAAGGCTAACAGGACAACACGGCCCAGCAGGAAGACTGGTGCTGGCACTGGGACTGCATGTGGGGACTCAGGATTGACATGGACACTCCTGCTGTGGGTGCACAGACGTCCATGGACCCACACTCCTGAGGAGGCTGGGTCTTGCTCACCTGCCCCCACCCATCAACACAACACCCACTACGTGGAAGATGTCAGTTTTTCTTCAAGGCAATCGGGTCAGCTCTGTGATTTCTGCTCTGTTCTTCCTTATCCTAGTCCCAAGGAAGGACCAAATCATAATGTCTACACAGCACCTGATCCACCCTGGCCAGCCACCCCAGGCCACAAGAAGAGAAACCAGACATGGAACTGGCCCCAACCGCGGGCTCCCCACCCAAGTGGCAGCCAGGCCCCAAGTCCCTCACTGGGTGAAGGGCTCGCTGGCTGCAGGTGGCATGGGCAGCGCCAGACCATCTGGGCCTCCTGACAAGCAGGCGGGACCCAACTGAACACACCCACGAGCCTGGAGCTGGGGATGCAGACATCACCTCAGAAGCTTTCTCCAGGTATGACAGCTAAATGCCATGACACAACATTCAAGTCCTAGCCTCCTGGCCTGAGCCCTGGATCTTTTCCTCTGCTTAAGCTCCCAGCCCGGGGCCCACGAACACTCCTGGGCAGTTTTTCAAACACACTGAGATACAGACTTCCGCCTACAGCCAAAATGAGATTGTTGCAGAAATTAGAACTACCTTCTGTGTGAAAACTTAAAAAAAAAAAAAAAGAAAGAAAAAGAAAAAACCAGACAATGATAGAATATAAATAAATAATAAGCAGTGGTTTTCACATCATGGGCAC
Organism: Nomascus leucogenys; assembly: GCF_006542625.1. NCBI lineage: Eukaryota > Metazoa > Chordata > Mammalia > Primates > Hylobatidae > Nomascus > Nomascus leucogenys. The sequence goes on along the minus strand of NC_044381.1, from coordinate 41,458,465 downwards.
TAGATACTGAGAGACAGGATGAGGGGAGTTCCAGGAACCCCCTCCACCAAAAGAACTTCCCAGCCACGGTAAAATGGGAGACTGAGGCAAGGCGTGGCAGACCCTGTCAAGGAGGGACTGGAAGATGGCGGAAGATGGCAGCAGGGCAGCCAAGCTAGGCAGACCTGCACACAGAGGGCCAGAATCTCCACTGAGGACCAGGCAGCACAGAGCTGAGGAAGTCACTGAAGGACCACTGAGAGGGGCAGAGAAAGCAATCCCCACCATTTACACCAGCCCAAAACAGTACCTGCTCCCAACAGCAGAGGAGAGCCCTCCTGATGCACAGGCAGCGGGGGAGCATTCCCAGGGCCTGACAAAATTAGTCTGGATTAAATCTGCTCTGATACCACAGAGCAAAGCATAAAGACAAAACCTGAAAGGATCAATCTGATTCCAAGTCACTTAACTACATCCCAGAAAAAAGCTCAAGAACACATGAAGGAATACAAAAACATCCATCTCCCAACAACAGGTGAGGTCCACTGCCCGGCATCTCGTCACTAACCACTGAGCAGGCAAAGGCGCACAAATGAGGAAGACAGAAAAAGATCCAGACAGAACTTCTAGAAACGAAAAGTACAGTGGATGGGATTCACAGCAGATAAAACGATGCAGAAGAAAAGATTAGTCAACTTGAAAAACCACAGCAAACTATCCAAAATGAAACACAGAGAAAAAAAGGCTAAAAGACAAAAGCAAAACTCGAACAGAGCATTGGTGAAGTATGAAGTATGACACAATTTCAAGAAGCCTTATGTAAGGAGTAATTGGAGTACCCAAAGGAGAAAAAGGGGAAAATAGAAAAAATAATTGAAGAAATCATAGCTGAAAATTTTCCTAATTTGATGAAAATTATAAACTCACAGATATCAGCAGTTTGTCAACCCCAAGCACAAGAAATATGAAGAAAACTACACCGAGGCATAATATAAAATTGTTTAAAACCAATTATACAATAAAAATATTAAAATCAGCCAGAAGAAAAAGGATACATGACTTAAGAGGAGCAAAGATAAATGACAGCTGATTTCTCTAACAAGCCAGGAGACAGTGGAACAACATCTTTTAAACAACAAAACAAAAAAACTTAACTAGAATGCTATACTCACTGAAAACTGTTCACAAATAGAGGTGAAATACTTTAGAGATACAAAAGCTGAAAGAATTTATCAACAGCAGATCTGCATTGGTATTTAAAGATATGCTAAATAAAATCCTTCAGGCAGAAGAAAAATAATACCATATGGAAATCTATATCTACATGGAAGAAATGATAATTAAATAGGCAAATATAAAGTACTTATTTTTCTTATTTAAATCTCTTTAAAAGATAATTAACTTGAAATTCAATGCAATCCCTACCAAAATTCCAAAGCCTTTTTAGCAGAAATGGAAAAGCTGATTTTCAAATTCATATGGAATTGCAAAAGGCCTAGAAGAGCTAAAACAATATTGAAAGGGAATAACAAAGGGAGAGAACTCACAATTTTAAAACTTAATACAAAGCTACAGTGATCAAAACAATGTGGTACTAGTGTAAAGATAGATATAGAGACCACTGGGATAGAATAGAGTCCAGAAATAAAACCTCATATATATGGTCAATTGATTTTTGGCAAGGGTACAAAAATAATTTGATGTTAAAGAATAGTTTTTCGGCCAGGCACGGTGGCTCATGCTTGTAATCCTAGCACTTTGGAAGGCCGAGGTGGGCAGATCACGAGGTCAGGAGTTCGATACCAGCCTGGCCAACACAGTGAAATCTCATATCTACTAAAAATAAAAAAATTAGCTGGGCGTGGTGGCGGCTGCCTGTAATCCCAGCTTCTTGGCAGGCTGAGGCAGGAGAATGGTTTGAACCCAGGAGGCAGAGGTTGCAGTGAACCGAGATCACGCCACTGTATTCCAACCTGGGCAACAGACAGAAAAAAAAGTTTTTCAACAAATGATGCTGGGGCAAGTAGATATATATATGCAAAATAATGAAGCGGAACCCAGATCTCACATTATACACAAAAATTAACTCAAAATGAATCAAATACCTAAATATAAGAACTAAAACTATTAAACTTTCAGAAGATAGGCTGGGCGCGGTGGCTTACACTTGTAATCCCAGCACTTTGGGAGGCCGAAGCGGGCGGATCACGAGGTCAGGAGATTGAGACCATCCTGGCTAACACAGTGAAATGCCGTCTCTACTAAAAATACAAAAAATTGTGGCGGGCGCCTGTAGTCCCAGCTACTGGGGAGGCTGAGGCAGGAGAATGGTGTGAACCAGGGAGGCAGAGCTTGCAGTGAGCCGAGATCGCACCACTGCCCTCTAGCCCGGGTGACAGAGCGAGACTCCGTCTCAAAAAACAAAAAAACCCACAACTTTCAGAAGATAATGTAGGGATTAATCTTCATGACCTGGGATTTGGCCATGAATTCTCAGATATGACACCAAAAACGTAACTAACAACAGCAAAAATAAGTCACTTGAACTTCATCAAAATTAAAAACCTCATATGTCAAAAGACATAATCAAGTGAAAAGACAACCTACACCATAAAAGAAATGTTTTCAGATTACATATCTGATAAGGATATAGTATCCAGACCATATAAAAAACTCTTACAACTCAATAAAAAGATAAACAACTGGCTGGGCACGGTGGCTCACGCCTATAATCCCCGTACTTTGTGAGGCTAAGGCAGGTAGATCACCTGAGTTCAGGAGTTCGAGACCAGTCTGGCCAACATGATAAAACCCCATCTCTACTAAAAATACAAAAAAATCAGTTGGGTGTGGTGGTGCGCGCCTGTAATCCCAGCTACTCAGGAGGCTGAGGCAGGACAATCACTTGAACCTAGGAGGTAGAGACTGCAGTGAGCCAAGATCATGCCACTGCACTCCAGCCTGGGCAACAACAGCGAAACTCCATCTCAAAAAAAAAAAAAAGAAGATACACGACCTAATTAAAAAATCAACAGGCTGGGCGCAGTGGCTCACTCCTGTAATCCCAGCACTTTGGAAGGCCGAGGCGGGCAGATCACAAGGTCAGGAGATCGAGACCATCCTGGCTAACACGGTGGAACCCCGTCTCTACTAAAAAATACAAAAAATTAGCCGGGCATGGTGGTGAGTGCCTGTAGTCCCAGCTACTCGGGAGGCTAAGGCAGGAGAATGGCATGAACCCGGGAAGCAGAGCTTGCAGTGAGCTGAGATCGCGCCACTGCACTCCAGCCTGGGCAACAGAGCGAGACTCCGTCTAAAAAAAAATAAAAGCTCAAACCAGAGTTCCCAAGTATCTGTCATCAGGAGAAAGATAAACAGTGACTACGTAACTATTTACATAATACTATATAGAAATGAAAAATGAATAAACTACTGCTATACAGATAACAGAGACGAATCTAACATAATGTTGAGTGAAAAAAGCCACACACAAAAGAGTATATGTTGTGCGATTCTGTTTATATATAAAGTTCCATGAATAAGTGAAGTTAATCTATGCTGTTAGAAGTTAGCTTAGTTGGCAGCTAGGCACAGTGGCTCACGCCTGTAATCCCAGCAACGTGGGAGACCAAGGCAAGCAGATCACTTGAGGCCAGGAGTTCGAGACCATCCTGGCCAACATGGTGAAAACCCGTCTCTACTAAAAATACAAAAATTAGCCAGGTGTGGTGGCATGCACCTGTAATTCCCAAGCTACTTGGGAGACTGATGTACAAGAATCCTTTGAACCTGGGAAGCGGAGGTTGCAGTGAGTCATGATCGCACCACTGTACTCCAGCCTGGGTGATAGAGCTAGACCCTGTCTCAAAAAAAAAAAGAGAGAGAAGACAAAATCCACCTCCCCCACTCCCAACCCAGGACACCTGGAGTCACTCCCTCCTCCCCCTCCCACAGGCTGTTTGCCCCCTCTTGTCCCCTCAGGTGGAAGCACTGGTCCAGGAGTGCAATTAAGCACTATGAAGAGCACTGGAGTTCACCACCTGATTAAGGGGTCGCCAGCTGTGGGCTTGTCCTTGCAGCTTCCTTCCCCTGCCTCACTGTGGGCCTCCCAGGCTGGTGCCCTGCAGGGTATGATCCCCTGCCCACCCACAGGAGGGCTCTCTGCCCAACCTACCATCAGGATCCAGCCTGGGAAGGGGATCCCAGATGTGCCCTCCATCCCACCCGTGACCACAAACTTCAGCTGCTCTGGGGAACAAAAGGGACACATAGGTGGAAGGCCCAAGCTCCTACCCTCCTGGACCGTAAGACTAGGCTCATCTGGGCTTTGAGGAGGAAGCAGCACCTTGGTGATAACCCCCAAGGGGCTGCCCTGGCTACGGGCAAACACTGTGCTTGACACAGGCTCCCGGCTCACTCTTTACCCACTGCTCTGAAGCTGCCTAGGCCCAGCAAGATCTAACACACTGGGTGAGCCCAGGCGTGAGGTCATGACCAGCCAGGCGCCTTGGGGAGAATCCTTGCTTTTGGCCAACACATGACCCCCAAGAATGCTGGCTTCAGGTTTGTCCACACCAATGTGACTATAGCACAATCATCTGTGCCTAAGGGGAGCCAGGACCAGACATCATTAGGGAGGCCGGGTCCTGCGGCAGTGGCATGGCCTCGGGACAGGCTGCAGGACAGAGGCTGGGTCTATCAAAAGTGGGGATGGGTGGGGTAAGCTCTAGCAAGGAGGGAGAAATCACTCGGGCTCAGGGAAAGGATTTCAAAAACCACATGGGGTGGGAAGGCCGGCCTCATCTGAGGGAACAGCACGAGCAATGACATGGGGGCAGGAGGTCCCAGGGACTCTCTGTGAAGCATTAGGAGCCACCCTGAGGGCAGCGGGGAGTTTGAAGACAATGGAGAGGGCTTGGGGAGGAAGGGCAGCTGCAACCAGACCCCAGGGCTTTGTCAAGCAGAGGACGAAATGGGGAGTTGAGGGCAAGTCGGGGCCGGGGCCGGGAGGGGAAGGCCTGGGGGCCTGTGAAGCAAACAGCACCTGACCTCTGCGAGTGCCTCATCTCTGTTACCTCTCTGCCCTCATCCACGAGCATGGCAGAAATAGTAATGGCCTGCTGTTCACGGGCACACAGCACACTGGGTCTGGAGTCACTGGGACCTTGCTCACTCAGGCCCTAAGTCTCACTCTAAGGGTCCCATGGGGACAAGAGGCTGCCGGTCCCTGTCCGGGCAGTGCAGGCTCTGGGTGGCCCCTCTTCATTCACCCTAAGGGCTCAGGTGAACTGCCCACATCCAGACTCCATCCTTAAAGGACAGCAGCACCCATTACCTGGAACTGATCATGTGACTTTGTCAGAGGCGTTTCAACCAGAAAAACTCTATCTTGAATAGGGGCTGGGTAAAATGAGGCTGAGATCTACTGGGCTGCATTCCAGGAAGACAGGCATTCTTAGTCACAGGATGTGATAGGAGGTTGGCACAAGATACAGGTCATAAAGATATAAAACAGGCTGCAGTAATTACTGATAAAACACTAACTGCTGATAAAACAGGTTGCAGTAATTACTAGAAACCGGCCAAAACCCACCAAAACCAAGATGGGGAGGAGAGTGATCTCCGGTTGTCCTCATTGCTCATTACATGCTAATTATAATACATTAGCATGTTAAAAGACACTCCCATCAGGACCATGACAGTTTACAGATGCCATGGCCCTGTGATGGCCCAACAGTTTACAGATGCCACAGCCCGAGGTACCCACTGTGCAATGTCTGGAAGTTATCTATATGGTCTAAAAAATGGGAGGGACCCTCAGCTCTGGGAACTGTGCACCCCTTTCCCAGAAAACTCGTGAATAAGGTCAGGAGATCGAGACCACGGTGAAACCCCGTCTCTACTAAAAATACAAAAAAATTAGCCGGGCGTGGTGGCGGGCGCCTGTAGTCCCAGCTACTCAGAGAGGCTGAGGCAGGAGAATGGCGTGAACCCGGGAGGCAGAGCTTGCAGTGAGCCAAGATTGCGCCACCGCACTCCAGCCTGGACGACAGAGCAAGACTCCGTCTCAAAAAAAAAAAAAAAAAAAAAAAAAAAGAAAACTCGTGAATAATCCATCCCTTGTTTAGCATATAATCAAGAAATAACTATAAGTATCCTTAGGCCAGCAGCTCAAGTCACTGTTCTGCCTATGAAGTAGCAATTCTTTATTCCTTTACTTTCTTAATAAACTTGCTTTCGCTTTACTCTATGCACTCGCCTTGAATTCTTTCTTGCGCGAGATTCAAGAACCCTCTCTTGGGATCTGGATCAGCACCACTTTCCATTAATATCTTCAGCTGCCTCGAACTGAGCACACCCTGTTAGATTGTTTTAGCAGCTCCATGACCAGAGCCCTAAACATGTTCCCCCTTTACATACACACACACAGAAACTGAGGCACAACAGAGCTCAATGCTTGCCAAGGGTGCACAGTCTGGCTGTAGCGTGGGATGGTGCAGGGCTGGAGACAGAAGGCTGGCAGAACAGGCCTCAGGATGGAAAACGGCAGTAAGGATCCTGTCCAACAGATGAGCCCAGTGCCCCACCCCACCCTAGCCCCTAGGAGATAAAAGAAGGCAGGCCAGGTCCCAGGGGTACCCGTGAGCACGGGCCCATCTATGCCTACCACCCCCATCTCAGGGAAGCACAGTCAACATCCCCTGCTAGCACCTCTGAAATAAGCTGCAGGGGCAGGGCTATGTGACTGTGGTGGGCGCCAATCACAATGTGCCTCGATTTCCTCATATGAAACCTGGGTTAATAATGTCACCAATCTGAGCTTAGTGCTGTGGGGATTTAGTCAGTTAACATAATTCACTTACCAGAGCCTATGTGGCCTCCTACTCCACCCATCCCCTGACGATAGGAACTTTAAAATACAGGTTCAAGGAGTTACTCCTTGTTCGCCTCTCCAGGGCTCCCACTGCCTTTCGGATGCCCAAGAAGGAGGCAGCTCCTCCAGAGTCAGCATATCTCTGACTCAGAATGTGGCTGAGGCTATTGTCAATGGACCAGTGTTAACATGCTGAGATCCTGACAACACCAGTGTGGGGGCAGCGCGTGGGAGGCTGGGTGGCTTTAGAATGAGCCCATACCAGACGCTTAGGCCCCCATCACCCCAAACAGAGGCTGAGATCCAGAGACAGAAGCTGGACGATGAAGGAAGAGTAAAAGATTACAACCAACAACAGGTTACAGTTACCTTTGCAGTTTTCATTCTTTCCTGACGCCAGTACCAGCAAAGCTCCTGGTTATCACCTGGGCACCCCCACCACCTTAGAACAACTCTTCAAGTGTTACTTTCTGTGAAAGTAAAACTATACATACATGCTGGAAGGGCTGAAACCCTGACCTGTGCCTAGTGCAGAGGAGGAAACAGTGGCAGGTGATCAGAGCCTGGGAGGACGAGTAAGTGTGCCAGGTGGAAGGAACAGCAAAGCAAAAGGTAGGACAAGGTGGGGTCAGAAGGACAACTAGGTCCTCACACCAGGGCCTCTGAACCCCTGGACAAGAATCTCTTTCCCTCCCTCCTCAGCTACATAGGCCTCCAGCTTTGCCGAGGTGCCCCACTGTGCAAGAGGCACCCACTGCCCTGCCCACTTCCCAGCGGCACAGCAGGAGAGCCAACGGGTATGTGCACACCTGAAGCCAGGCTGCCTGGGCCCACGTCCTGGCTCTGCCACTGGTCAGCTATGACTTGGTAAGCTCCTCTCTCACTGTGCCTGTTTGTCAATGGGGCTACGGGGCCAAGTTCCCATGGTTGGGCATGTGTAAGCCCACCCTGATGCCAAGGCAGCATGGGCACCAGGTCAGGGTCATCCACAAACAGCCCATTTATGAGAAGTGGCAGGGCTTGAAGAGCAGCCCCAGGCCAGTGCCTGCCCCCTCCCACCTGCCACAAGATTGGTCCCTGATGGTCCCCCCAAGGCTAGGTGCTGGTTCCAAAGTGGCCTCACTGTCCTTCTGCATGTGAAAGATGTCCTTACTTTGTAGTCAGCCAGTGGGGCTGCCTGGCTCTGTGGCAACTACCTAATTACAGTTTCCGCAGCTACAAAGGAAAGTCACCCCACTCCCTCCCCACTCTCAAGAGAGAATGTGGATATCTCCACAATAAGAGCTGGCCATCAGCCCTAGCTAGTAGAGGTTGCCCCTTCAGTCTCCGGACAAACCTGTACAGGGTGTGGAAACAGGTCTGCACAGAAGACTGAGAACCAACCCCACTTGCTGACCTTCCACTGGGGTCTGACTCCCTGGAGAAGGCCTGCACCACCAGGGCAGGGGAACCAGGCCTCCAGGCAGGGCTGTCCCAGGGAATTCTCTTTCATCCTAAACCAGTTTGGTCATCTGATACAACAGGAACAACACTTGCCAAGCCAGGAGAGCCAGCCTCAGCATTCCAATGAGGCAGGACTTGTTCCAGGATACAGTTTCCATAACAAAACTGGGAGCCTCAATTCCTTCGTCTGCTAGGCTGATCCAGCACCACCCACTCGTAGCCAGCTGGTCCCACACTTGTCCCTGAAGGGCCATGATGCCTGCCCCAGGGTGGGCCCAGCCTCCTGGGAATGGCCGGGCCTGGGCATCCCAGGAATCCCACTAGTCCTAGCCTGGCTGCCTCAGTTGGGCCCTCCCACCACCTGCTAAGGTGGAGACACTGCTGGGCTCCTTGTCAGGGGTGGTCCAAGCAGAGGGAAGGTCTGATCCTCATCCGCTCGACAGGCTGTGAATACCCTCTGCTCAGCACCCATCTTTCCACCCAGGCTTGCTGAAAAATCCCAGGGACTGGCTTCACCATCCCCTCAATGTTTACTAATAGCACTTATTAGCACTTATTGCATGCCTTGTGTCTGGTAGGTACCAATGATACCAGGAAAACAGACTATCAGGCCTCCCAAGACCCAAGTCCGAGGGCCTGTAGCCCAGACAGTCAGCTGAGACCACAAATCCTCCCATCCTGGGGAATCACAGGATGATAAAACTCACTTGATTATGGATTGTCAGTATCCCAGGCTCTCTATTCCCCCCAACCACAGTGAGGAGCCCCTGAAGGCTTGGTCGACTCTTTACTGTTTTGAAGCAGTATTCCTATCAGGAGTTCGCACTTGGCAGACAGGGAGGCATAGCCTTTGGAGCAAGACTCGACCCCTGACCACGACAGGCAAAGAAATCTGCATAGCCAGGAAACAGCAGTTCAAGTCCAGCACCCACCTCCTTCACAATCATGCGGTCAGTAAACACTGATCGAATGGCGGACTTGCCCCCCAAAAACTGCCACAAGCCACAGGGCTTCAACACTTGATGGAGTCAAAGGGAAATCAGGTGTTTCCGAGGTCTTAAAAGGAGCTGGGGTGGTCTGCAGGACAGGAGAGGACCTGGAGGCCTCAGACACCTTGCTCCACTCCGGGCAGCTCTGCATGTGCTGTTCAGAGTCCTGCCCTGCACAGCCAGGACTCCACAGGAGACCAAGTGGCATCAAGCCTTATTACAGTCACCAAGGTGCTCAGGCCTATTAAGCTGACATAAATACAAGCTCAACAATATTATTATGAGATAAAGAATTTATAGCATTATGACATTAAACTCACTCATAGGTTAATCAAACCTATCGTGACCCAAACAGCCTAGTACAAAATACATCAAAGTGTCAACCACGCAGAACTGGCACAAGGAAATGATATCACAAGAGGATGCAGAATGACATCAGAGCAATCTAAAAAAGGAAGAAATTCCATTTATGTGTTGGTGTACCACAGGAGAACAAAGTAAAAGACAGTATTTTACATAAGTTTTCTGTAAATCTGAAACTGTTCTAAAAAATATATGCTGTAAAAATGTTAGCATACACTCAAACATGTGAAAATTGAAAAATGATCTCTTAAATATATCTGTATTAGAGAAGGTATACAGAACAAAACAACGGGAAACCAAATAAACAAAAAATAGAAACAAATCATATCAAAACTTCAGGATCATGGCCAAAGCAGTACTGTGCTGGGGGTTGTGGCGGATTGCACTAAAAATAAATAATGATAAAAAGAAACAGTCTCTCTAGACTGGGATTGCAAAAACTGAATAAAGTAACAAGCAAAAGTCTCACAAAGGGGAAGTGATACAACAAAAACCCACAAACAAAAGAAAAAACAAAGCAACCATGTTCGTGTATTTTTTTAACCCGCTAATGACTGTAATTCAGGTTGGCAAGTCTGTGCAAAGTACATACCCCAAAACCAGGGAACTGAACACTTACCAACCTGTCCAGTCCCCACAGGCAATGTGAGGACTGAGCTACCGCATTGCTGGTTCCACCCAACAGCCATTGGCAAGATGGGCATCGGCACCAGCAGGCCTGCCTCACAGGAGAACTGACCCAGGGAGTGCATGCCTAGGAGGGAGTCTGGGTGCTGTGTAGCACAGCAGGTCTTGAGCTCAGGTCTCGGCCTAAAGTGTCCCTGTCCACAACCATATCCACTCAAACAAATAATGAGAAAGGAAAACAGAAAGACATGCCCTGTCAGTTCCTGATGTATCTGTTGAACACTCCCGTTGAGTTTGCTGAGTTTGTAATGTCCTCTCTAAGGGAGAAGAGACATTACAAACTCAATGGGAATGTTCAACAGGTATGTCATGAACTTATCTGCTGGTTTCAACAGATCTTCCCTTCCAAAGGGCAGGGACTCATGGACCAACTCCAAGCCAAACATGGATGCAAAAACCTGACAAAATCTCAGCAAACAGAAGTAACAACTTACCTTAAGAGTTATTCACTGTGATCAGAAGATCTTGCCCAGGAACATAAAACCAGGGTAAACCAATTCAATTTTAAAAATCTATATTCAGCATCTGCTATGAAACAAGATAGGCCAACAAGTAAGTTAACCATATAGATTGCCTGAAGGCAAACTACCAATATTTCTGCCACAAAATAATATTTTAAAAGGAATTTAAAATGTTATCTATGCTAAGATGCTTTTACCATAATTCAGCCTGAACTCTTCTCAACTGAAGCACTTGAAAACTGAATGTGGTAATTTTCTTTTTTTTTCTTTCTAAATGTCATAAAAAGAGCATCAATAGAGTAAATCTTACCTGGATAGATCAACAAAAGCAAACATAACAAATAATGGAATGCATTAATAAATAATGGAGAAGCATTGGTAAATGAAGATGCATTTGAGTTACCCACACTCCCCTTAAAAGGAGAAGGCAGGACTACACTCTCACCATACTTAAAAGACATCAGAAGAGAAAAAAGTGTACCGCTAAATTCCTATTTTTTGCAGGTGATGATTTTGTCTAGAAAATGCACTAAGAAACATCCTCAAAAAGGTCAGAGGTTTCAAATACACCAAGATACTCATAAAATCCTCCCAAATTAAACTGTTGAGTTACGAACACAAAAAAGAGCAATTACATTTATAATCTTGACCTAAAAAATTAACCCCCAGATATTAACTTAACTAGAAACAGAAGATTTATCCAAAGAAAATTATAAAAATACTAATGAGAAAGACAGAATGTAAGTTGGAAGGTAAGATTCCTCAAGTTGTCAAGTAGATTCATGTGATATGGGTATCACAGCTACCGACCTGGAAGGAAGCTGCCTCAAGTCTTCTGGGGATTACTTCAGAATAATAGTGAAATTTATCTCAAAGATTTAGCAAGCAAAAGGACTCTCCTGCTTACCTCCATTAAAAAATGTTAATAAGACATAATCCACGTCATAATATCCACCCTTTTAAAGTGTACCATTCAGTGGTTTTTAGTACATTCACAGAGTTGGGTGAACATCACCATTAATTCCACATTTCTTTTTTTTTTTTTTTCTCTTTTTTTGAGATGGAGTCTCGCTCTGTCGCCCAGACTGGAGTGCAGTGGCACAATCTCAGCTCACTGCAAGCTCCGCCTCCCGGGTTCACGATATACTCCTGCCTCGGCCTCCTGAGTAGCTGGGACTACAGGCGCCTGCCACCACGCCTGGCTAAGTTTTTGTATGTTTAGTAGAGATGGGGTTTCACCATGTTGGCCAGGATGGTCTCGATCTCCTGACCTCGTGATCCGCCTGCCTCGGCCTCCCAACGTGCTGGGATTACAGGCATGAGCCACTGCGCCCGGCCTAATTCCACATTTCTATCACCCCCCAAAGAAACTCTGTCTCCATTAGCAGTCACTCTTCAGCTCTCCCCACTGCCATCCTGAAAACCAATCTATTTTCCATCTCTATGAATGTGTCTATTCTGGACATTTCAGTCTTTTGTGACTGGCCTCTTCACTTAGCATAATGTTTTCAAGGTTCGCCCATGTTGTAGTATGTATAAGAATTCCCTTCCCTTTCATGGTCAAATAATATTCCATTGTATGAACAGATCACATTTGTTTATCCATTCATCATTTGATGGACACTTGGGTTGTTTCCACTTTTAGGCTATTATGAGTGGAACTGCTAGGTCATATGGTATCTCTAACTTTTTTTGAGGAACTGCCAAATTTTCCGCAAGGGCTATCCCATTTTATATGTTCCTACTTGCAACATAGGAGGATTCCAATTTTGCCACTCCTCTCCAGGACTTCTTGTTGTCTATTTTTTGGTTACAGCCATCCCAGCGGATATGAGATCTCTTCCCACTTTCTTTCTTTTTTTGGAAGACAGGGTCTCACTCTGTCACCCAGACTGGAGTGTAGTGGTGAGATCATGGCTCCCTTCAGCCTTGACCTCCTGGGCCCAATCTATCCTCCTGTCTCAGCCTCCTGAGTGGCTGGGACTATAGGCACGTGCCACCATGCCAGCTTTTTTTTTTTTTTTTTTAAGAGATGGGGGTCTCACTATGTTGCCCATGCTAGTCTTGAACTCCTGGGCTCAAGTATGCCTCCCACTGTGGCCTCCAAAAGTGCTGGGATTATACACACAAGATACCGTGCTCAGCCTCTTTCCATTTTATTCAAAAAGTATTAGTAACAACAATAGCCACCACTCTATAAGTCTCCTTAAGTATAGTATTTCACTTAACGCCTATCTCAAAGTTCTCAGAACCCATGTTCCCATTTTATGAAGGAAGAAACTAAGGCTCCAAGAGGCCAAAATTGTGACAGGGCAGAGGCACAGATGGAAGACAGCCATCTCTGCCTGCTCCATGCTGGGTCCTTCTGCTGCATCACTGGGTCAGAACTACTGCCTGATGGCAAAGGGCTCCATATTCTGAATATGTAAAGATCTCCTATACATACATGAGAAAAAGGCAGACACCCAATAAGAACACTAGAAGAAGGTCTTGAAAAGGCTCTTTACAAAAGAGGCTCTCCAAATGGCCAGTAAACACAGGAAAAGGTCCATGGGGAATATAACTTACACAAGAAAGAGCTACTGTGACACATTGATCAGAATGGCTAGTATGTAAACCGGTAACACAACAAGTGCCCGTGATGAGGATGGAGAGGACAGGAGCTCGCCACACACTGCTGTGCTCCTCTAGAAGAAAGCCTGCCCTATGTCACCCTAGCCAGTCCATCCAACAGACACAGGCATCGGCCACCCCATGAGCGTTCTAACAGCCCCAAGCTGAAAACAACCCTACTAAGGTCGGTCTACCTGACAGTGGGTGAGGAAGGCGTGGTATATCCACACAAATGAATCCCATGTGGCAATGAGTGCCAATAACCTACAAATACAAGCAGCAATGAGGATCAGTCTCACGATGCTGAGTGAACACACAAAAAAGTACGGTGCAACTCCATCTATAAGAAGTCAAAACCAGGCAAGATATAATCTTTGGTGTCAAAAGCCAGAATGATCACACCTTGACAGGTCTCAGAGAGCAGCTCTGGGAAGCTGACAACATGCAACTTCTTGATCTGTTGGTAGTTACATGGGTGCACTTACTTTGATAATTTGCCAAACTATACAATTATGATTTTTATAGTTTCCATATTTACCTTACACTCCAGTAAAAGCTGATTTTTATTAAAAACTAGTGAAATATGAAAACTATTGGGCCGGGCGTGGTGGCTCAAGCCTGTAATCCCAGCACTTTGGGAGGCCGAGACAGGCAGATCACAAGGTCAGGAGATCGAGACCATCCTAGCTAACATGGTAAAACCCCGTCTCTACTAAAAATACAAAAAATTAGCCAGGTGTGGTGGCGGGCACCTGTGGTCCCAGCTACTCAGGAGGCTGAGGCAGGAAAATGGCGTGAACCCGGGAGGCGGAGCTTGCAGTGAGCCGAGATTGCGCCACTGCACTCCAGCCTGGGCAATATAGCAAGACTCCGTCTCAAAAAAAAAGAAAAAGAAATATGAAAACTATCAAAAGCATTATGAATGGGGTTTAAAAATAAGGTAAATTATATCTTGATTAAAAAAAGGAGAAACAAAATGATCTCTGAAATTCAATACTGAAATAGAATCAACCTATTTAAAAAAATCCTGAAGTAATCCAGCAATAAGGACACAGTATCTGAAATGTTATCTGAATGCATAGCACTAGAGAGATGAGCTCAGGGCCTTAGCTACTATTACTACTGCGCATTAAAAAGAAAAGCTGTGGCCCGGCGAGGTGGCTCACATCTGTAATCCCAGCACTTCGGGAGGCCGAGGCGGGCGGATCATGAAGTCAAGAGATGAAGACCATCCTGGCTAACATGGTGAAACCCCATCTCTACTAAAAATACAAAAAATTAGCCGGGTATGGTGGCACGCGCCTGTAGTCCCAGCTACTCAGGAGGCTGAGGCAGAAGAATCGCTTGAACCCAGGAGGTGGAGGTAGCAGTGAGCCAAGATTGCATCACTACACTCCAGCCTGGATGACAGAGCGAGACTCCGTCTCAAAAAAAAAAGGGAAAACGAAAAGCTGCAGAATAGCAGATGATGTACCCAAGGGATGACATATTTGCCAACATACACACATGCACTTAAAATCTACACATTTTACTATATGTAATTCTAGTTTAAAAGATTAATAAACCAAACATATCATCGGGAGTTAAATTACTTGTTATTCATAAAATGGATAGTATCAGAAACAAGATGAAAGATCAAATTTTCATCAATGAACTTCAGCAAAAACTTGATATAGGAACACAGTGTCAGGTCAGGAAATGGTGGCAAGAAATGGACTTCAGATTTACACAGGGCCAGACGCTTCAGATCACCCCACAAACAGATGTACAGCCTTGTTAGCAATTCAGGAAAACAACTTACAGTAGCTACAAACACCAGCAGAAACAGAGTCACAGGGCACACTGGGATGGGGGATGGGAGGGCTCCAGGGCCAGGAGGGAGGTATAAGTTGGGAGATGGATGTGAGATGAGCTGGAACCTCTGCCTGTTGTTCAGCCCAGTAATGACCCAGATCCAAGATGGTATAAAGGCAGTGCGGCGAGGGGAGAAGGGGATCCACCTAACTAAGGGCGGGGACAGGGGAGGGGGGTCCCCTGTCCTGAGGCATCTTCACTGGGCCTGCTCTGTCCAGATGATCCCTCTCCACCCCCAGGTCTTCCCAGCCTTGGGCGGCCTTCAGCACCCTCCCAGCTTTGATGTGGGCCCAGAGGGAGGAAGACAGAGGACAACACAACTGTTAACAGATAAGCAAGAGGACTCTGGGTGCCCAGGGGAGGGAGCGCAATTATCCCAAGGCATCACTGCACTTCCCAGTTTGCACCAATGTAAGCTCATTAGCTTCTCTCACAGGAGGTATTAGCTCCTCTCCCAGGTGAGAAACTGAACTCCAAGAACACACATCTCCATAAACGTTTCCCCAAGAGGGTCTGAAGAGAAACCAAGAAAGAGGAGGCTGATGATCTAGAAGTGGCTGGGCCTGGGCCTGGGCCTGGACCCCGGCCCACAGTGCTCAATTGTCTGACCAGTGCCCCAACCACACCTGCGCCTCAGAATCACCTGGAGAACTGCAAACTCCCATTCCCAGGTGCATGAACATCTAGGACTCAGCCCTTCCTGGTCTTGGCCTGGAACCTAGAAAGCTTGGACTCACTGTGGGGACGGCCTAACAACTGAGATCTGGCTAAAGCCAGTCATGGTGGTCCCTGGGCCCCACTTCCCACAATTTATGGAGATCATTTCCCTCCTGACACATGGTCCCTCCCTCCCTAGAAGCAGGTTACCTGAGGTGGCAAAGCGCGAGTGAAAGGACTGGCCTTCCTGCTCGGACATGTTGATATGTGAATACAGTAGGGAGAGGGGCTTGCTGAAGGCACCACCCAAGAAAGATGGAAGCATTGGCCGGGCACGCTGGCTCACACCTGTAATCCCAGCACTTTGGGAGGCCGAGGCAGGCAGATCACCTGAGGTCAGGAGTTCAAGACCAGTCTGGCCAACATGGCGAAACCCTGTCTCTACTAAACAATACAAAAATTAGCTGGGCATGGTGGCGGGCACCTGTAATCCCAACTACTCGGGAGGCTGAGGCAAGAAGAATTGCTTGAACCCGGAAGCAAAGGTTGCAGTGAGCCAAGATCGCGCCACTGCACTCCAGCCTGGGCGACAGAGTGAGACTCCATCTCCAAAAAAAACAAAAAAACAAACACAAAAAAATAAAGAAACATGGAAGCACATGCCACATGTCCACACCAAGTATGGTACATTCACAATGCCCAGCACCCAACAACAGGTGGACGGCAGTAACTCTAGTATGATGACACAGTAGATGATGCTCAGCAGCAAGAGAACTCACTCCTCATATAAGTAACCGTCATGATGGCTCTTAGAGAAGCCAGACCCAGAAGACCATACACCAAGTATGAAGAAACCTAATCGCTGTAGAAGGCAGGCAGTGCGCTGCTGGGTGGACAGAAGAGTCTGAGCACTTCAGGGTAACCTTCACCATGGAGCAGCCACACGAGAGCACACAACTGCACAACTGCGTGTGGTCTTACAGGCAAATCATACCTCAATTTAAAAATGAGAGCTGCACAAAACAATCATCTAGTCAGCAGCCAGAGCTGCTCCGGAAATGTCTGCCTGTTGAGGTCAAAGGTCGCCCTAAAAAATGCAGCCTGGACCGAAATGAGGCTCAGCTCTGTCTCACAGTGAACCACACCAATGTGGAAGGTGGGTGGAAGAGGTCTCCCAGCAGCTTCTAGGGAAAGGCCACCAAACTGGTGGCCCATCAAGCTCCCACACAGACCTTCCAGATGACTTCCCTGGTGGGTTCCCAGTAGGCCAAATCTCAGAGCCAGTATGTCGCTGGGGGCCAAGAGGGTAAATGGACCTGTCCACCATCTGCCCCACCAACAACAGCAGCCACAGGCCTGACCCCCTCTTAGGTGCTAACCCTTGGCATCTCGGCCTAGTGTGAGAGGCTGGGCAGCTCTGTGGAGAAGCACTTTGCCCAGGCCCCTGGCTACACTGGGAAGCAGGTCTGCATGCTGGTATGCTTTCTTCCAAAGTCCCCACCAGGCTCCTGGGTGAGGTCCTGACCTGCATCTCTTTCATGGCCACATGTGTAGGCAACAGCTCCAGGGGTATGGCTCAGGACAGGGGGGTCACCAGGAAGTGAGGAGGGCCAGACCCACTGGGCAGGATGGAAAAGTCCAGCAGCTGACCCAGGACAGCAGAATTCCCTCCAGCCCAACATTACCCTCACTTCAGCCAGCACCCCCATCGCTTTAGCTCACTGATACTGAGAAATAGCTCTGGCAGAAGGCAGGGCTGACCATCCAGATATACACACAGTGTGGGTGGGGCAAGGCCTCTTACACGGGAAGGGTTCGGGCCTGTCTTTGTGGGCAGATGGACGCCCACGTCCACCACACATCTGCACCTCCTTGGTGAGTGCAGGAACAGAGTGAGGAGCCCAAGCCCAGCAAGTGGCAAGGCCCAGGAAGCATCTGTGGCATGAATGGAGGAAAGACAGGGGGAACCTATGGAAACAGCTGGGAGGTGGCAGGCCCCACACCTAAAGTGGGTAGACAGCATGGCAGGTCAAGGGAATAGCCAGATGCTAGGGTGCTGAGAGTGCAGAATATGAATATGGCTGCATATGTATGAATATGTATGCCATATGTATGAATATGGCTGAGTGAGGCTAGGACTGCAGGGAACTCCAGGGGTACAGGGTGGGCAGGCCTTGCAGGTTCTTTTGGGGCATCTCCTCTTTTATCATTCTCTCTCCAGCCAGTGGAGGGGACACACCCCCATGACTCAGCAGCAGGAATGGCTCCCAGGCTTGCCCCTGTCCTGGGTCTTCCTTAGCTCATGCACATTCCAGAGAGGGACAGAGAGGCATCCCAGGTTCTCCACTTGGGGAGTTGTACCCCCCTCCAGGGCTGAATCACACAAGATGTGTAGAGCAGGGAGGACTCAGACCCCTGGGTGTAAACTGCAATGACAGGATGGTGTTCCCACACTCATCTTTCCCCTCGGATCATTCTTGAAGTGTAAACACTCTTGAGACTGATTTAATAGGTCTGAGTGTGGCCACCGAGCTTCAGAATTTTTGAAAGTCCCCCAGTGACCCTGGGGTACAAGCAGACTAGCCAGCTCCACATGCTTCTACTGGAACCCAAGTCAGCTAAGAAGCCAGAAATAGACCTGTTGACTACCTGGGCCCCTCACAGACCCAATGACCCACCCAGTGGGATCCCATGAATGTTATGTGGGAGACTCTACCTCACCAACCCCTCAGCCAGCTCTTCCCATCCATCCCCAGCTGGGTGGGGATGCTCCAGCATCACTAAACCAACTCCCTCCTCTCTTTATTCAAAAGGTACTTCCTAAGCAGATACAGGCAACAAAGGATGTGGGGTCCAGGGCCCCCAGGAGCGGACAGAGGTGGGTGTGAATCACGTGTCTTCACACAAGCCTTGCAAAGTAAAAACTTTTATTGCTCCCTTTCATGGGTGAACAAACTGAGGATCAACAAGGTGAGAGGATTCATCTGAGTGGGACCATAAGCCTTCTCATTCCAAAATCCATTTTTCTTCTTTGCAGCAGGGTGGTTCCCAGAGGAGGTGGTACAGGGAGGGGCAAGGGGGTAACAGGAGAGGGGGCAGGAGGTGGAGGTGGTCCCTGAGGAACTCAGACAGCCTCACCTGGCAGGTAGACAGGGAGGAGGGAGGAGGCCCAGGAGCACTCAAGCAGGAGCCTGGGAAGGCTGCAGGAGTCCCTGCAAGACAGGGTGGGGCCTCTTGAGGACTGGGGTCCAGGCCAGGAAGAGAGGGTGGGGCCTCCTGGGAACTGGGGTCCAGGCCAGGAGGCAGCGCCCGCCCACCTCTGCCAGCCTATATCTATCAAGCTGTACGCTGCAGGACCAGCCCAGCCCCAAGCCCCTCTGCAGGCCCATCTGTCCGTCACACCACAGGAGGCTGAGGGGTGCTGGCTCACCCTTCCTACTGTGTGGCTTTGGAACTGCATTTCCCCAAGGAGGATTTACACTTGTGGATGTGGGGATTGCTAGGACTCAGGGCTGAGAGGCACCCACACGGGGAACACTGTAGGGCTGTGGTGCTTGTCACCAGCCTCTGCCCACCCATGGCCCCTCCTCTGTGAGGCTCACATCAATCAGAAGCAGCCATCCCATGGCCAACCGCGAACCCCAGCTGCCCTGGGCAACGTCCAAATGCTAAGCTGCTTTTAGAAAACTGGGAATTCATCCCTGGGCAGGAGGGATTTAGCCAGAATTGGGTGCCATTTAGAGAAGATTACACCCTAATTGCCCCAGTGTCAGCAGACAGGCTTCTGGCCAGCTGCGCCCAGGGCTGGCAAAGATCCCCACAGACCCTAGCTACCCCACCCAAGGACACAGAAGCCAGTCCTGGGGCCTGGGGACCAGCCCTCATCTTCCATGGCAGCTGGCTGCCCTGACACAAATCTCCATTCAACAGCTTGTAGTCAGGGAAGGAGGGGACAGCTTGGGGGCCCTGCCAAGCAGCTGTCCAGACTGCATCTGTTCCAAGCGAGGGGAGGATGGCACAGTGGGCACAGCAGCCTGGGCCAGGCTGGGCTGAAAGCCACAGGAGAGCGTGGCTGCAGCCCGGGTTTTCTCCTCACTTCATCTCTAACCCTCATCACACTTCTTCACCTTAATAGCACTGTTTTAGAAAGAGACGCCGGTAAGGTTCACAGTCAGCAAGTGGCAGGAGAATCTTATGCCATCTCCTTGCAATACCCAGAGTTCTTCCCACCACAGGACGAACTATGAGGGTGGAGCCTGAGGAGAGGGAACTCTCGTTCAATGCTGGCAGAAATACAAAATAGTATTCGCATTTGGAAGAGTCCGGCAGTTTCTCACAAAGCTAAATACAGTCTTATCATACAATCCAGCAATCAGACTTTTCAGGTATTTACCCAAATGGTTTGAAAACTTAGGTCTGCACTAGAACTTGTACGTGAATGTTTAAAGCAGCTTTATTCATATTTGCCAAAAAGTAGAAGCAACTAAGATGTCTTTCAATAGGTGAACAGATAAATTGTGGTTCACCCATATAATATTATTGTGATTTAAGAAAAAAAAAAAAGGAGCAATCAAGCCACGAAAAAACATGGATAAATCTTAAGTGCATAATGCTAAGTGAAAGAAGCCAGTCTGAAAAGGGCTATATACTGTATGATTCCAATTATGTGACATTCTGGAAGAGGCAAAACCGTAATGATGGTAAAAAGATCAGTGGTTGCCAGAGGTTGACAGGGGGTGGATTTAAACAGGTGAAGCATAGGGTTTTTTTTTAAGGCAGTGAAACTATTCTGTATGATCCTGTAATGGCAGATAAATGCCACTGCATTTATAAAAACAAAAAGTGAACCTTAATATTAGTATGTGAATTGTTTTAAAAAATCATTTGAGAGATCAAGGGATCCTGGGCTGGAATGGAGAATGTGACAAAATAATCTAATTGTATTACAAATGTATCAAACAACCTCACTGAAGGGAATGGGGGAATAAAGTACTAAAGTAACTTTTTTTTTTAATTTATTTGTTTTTTTGAGACAGAGTCTGGCTCTGTTGCCCAGGCTGGAGTGCAGTGGCGAGATCTCAGCTCACTGCAACCTCTGCCTCTTGGGTTCAAGCAATTCTCCTGCCTCAGCCTCCCAAGTAGGTGGGACTACAGGCACACACCACCAAGCCTGGCTAATTTTTGTATTTTTAGTAGAGATGGGGTTTCACCATGTTGGCCAGGGTGGTTGGTTTTGTTGTTGTTGTTGTTGTTGTTGTTGTTGTTGTTGTTGTTTTTGAGACAGAGTCTCACTCTGTCCCCCAGGTTGGAATGCAGTGGTACAATCTCGGCTCACTGCAACCTCGGCTTCCTGGGTTCAAGTGATTCTCCTGCCTCAGCCTTCCAAGTAGCTGGGACTGCAGACACCCAGGACCATACCCGGCTAATTTTTGCATTTTTAGTAGAGACGGGTTTTTGTCATCTTGGCCAGGCTGGTCTGGAACTCCTGACCTCAGGTGATCCAACCTCCTTGGCCTCCCAAAGTGCTGGGATTACAGGTGTGAGCCACTGAGCCCAGCCCTAACTTAAGTAACTTTGGAAATAAGTAGAGTCTATAAGACTAAAGGCAAAAGAATTACACAAAAGCACTGTAACTCTAGTTGATAAAATTGTTTCCCATGGGGACCCAGGTTAACAATTCTGTTACTGCTGTACATGTGAACTGGAATGAAACAATTAAGTTACTGGATGGTGGATGGTGGAAGCCAGGTGTCTCACTGTTGGAGTGGGAGGTTACAGATAAGCAAGGGAAGGTGGTAAGAACGATCCATGTGGTAATGGATTAGAGTTCTTACATCAGTATGAACTCATGGTTAACTAAATATACATACAGGTATATTTATTGACATGTGTATATACATGGGTTAGTGTACACTAACTGCATTTTTTTTCTTTTTTTTTTTTTTTTTTTGAGATGGAGTTTTGCTCCTGTCGTCTAGGCTGGAGTGTAATGATGCAATCTTGGCTCACTGCAACCTCCGCCTCCTGGGTTCAAGTGATTCTCCTGCCTCAGCCTCCTGGGTAGCTGGGATTACAGGCGCCCACCACCACGAACAGCTAATTTTTGTATTTTTAGTAGAGACGAGGTTTCCCCATGTTGGCCAGGCTGGTCTTGAACTCCTGACCTCAGGTGATCCACCCGCCTCGGCCTCCCAAAGTGCTGGGATTACAGGCATGAGCCACTGCGCCCAGCCACTAACTGCATGTTCAAAACAATCTCCTTGTTCTGTAGCCGACAGGCCTTAAATCAAAGACACCCTAATAGCACTGAGCACACATAGCAACCAGATCTTGGTTTCTAACATCTCTCTCAACTAAAGAAACCAGGGCCTCTTGGGGTAAATAGCTGATTCTAGGACTCAGGCAGGAAACAGATAAGCCTGCAACGTCTTGTAGTGCCAGAAAGGAAGGAAGCACTTTAAAAAAAAAAGAGGCACCACGATGTGGTATGTTAAAGGGGGTATAAGAGCCATCTGAAAGAGCTCTCAAGAGCCAAAGCTGGAGCAATTTGAGCAACAAAATGAGGTAATGTTGGATTATAACCCAAAGTATAAAATAAACTTTTATGGGCTGGGCACAGTGGTTCATGCCTGCAATCCCAGCACTTTGGAAGGCCAAGATAGGAGAAGTATGTAAGCCAAGGAATTAAAGACGAGCCTGGGCAACATAGTGAGACCATGTACCTACTAAAAAAATAAAAAAATTAGCTGGGGGTGGTGGCACATGCCTATAGCCTTGGCTACTGGGGAGACTGAGGTGGAAAGATCACTTGAGCCCAGGAGGTCAAAGTTGCAGTGAGTCACGATCACACCACTACACTCCAGCCTGAGCGACAGAGTAAGACTCCGTCCCAAATAAAATAAATAAAACGAACTTTCATGAGTCTACATTGATATAATTAACAAGAGTGGGAGGGAGGGAAAAGTCTGCCATGCAGAAAAATTGCAAATAATTTATGTAGATACCACCCTGCCCTCAAAGAGGTGGAGCAAACTCCCTACTCAAGTATGGGCTATGCACAGTAATTTCCTTCCCGAGAATACAGTATGGACAGGAGGAGAAAGAACAACTTTAGAGTGGCGGTCAGGTGATCAAGGTCAACAGCAGCAGTGACAGGTCATGCTGACAATACACACTCTTGATATGTGATGAGAAGGGCATTTACTTCTGTGATCTTCCTCCCCCAAACCCATAATCCCAATCTAACCACGAGAAAAAACATCAGACAAATTCCAAGTGGAAAACATTCTACTAAACACCTGACCAATCTTCTTGAAAACTGTCAAGGTCATCAAAAACAGGGAAGGTCTGAGAAACTGTCACAGTCAACTGGAGCCTAAGGAGACACAACAACTAAATGTAATGTGATATCCTAGACAATACTTGGGACAGAAAAAGGACATCGGGTAAAAACTAAGGCAATCTGAATAAAGTATTCATAATAATGCCATGATATTGGTTCATCCATTGTAACAAATATATCACACTAATGTACAATGTTATAATAAGGGGGCAGCTGGGTGTGGGGAATACAGCAACTCTACTATTTTTCAAATTTTTCTATAAATCTAAGTTTTTTACAGTAGTTCATTTTTTAAAATTAATGATAAAAAGGCAGCACAGTTTTTTTTTTTTTGTTTTTTTTTTTTTTTTGAGACGGAGTCTTGCTCTGTCACCCAGGCTGGAGTGCAGTGGCGCAATCTCGGCTCACCACAGGCCTTCCGGGTTCACATCATTCTCCTGCCTCAGCCTCCTGAGTAGCTGGGACTACAGGCACCTGCCACCACACCCAGCTAATTTTTTTGTATTTTTAGTGGAGATGGGGTTTCACCGTTTTAGCCAGGATGGTCTCGATCTCCTGATCTCATAATCCGCCTGCCTCATCCTTCTGAAGTGCTGGGATTACAGGCGTGAGCCACCACGCCCAGCTGGTAGCACAGTTGTATACATGTTCAATGGCTTAAAGACACATAAGTCTGTAATCCCAGCACTTTGGGAGGCTGAGATGGGCAGATCACGAGGTCAGGAGATCGAGACCATCCTGGCTAACACAGTGAAACCCCATCTCTACTAAATACAAAGTATTAGCCAGGCGTGGTGGCAGGTGCGTGTAGTCCCAGATATTCGGGAGGCTGAGGCAGGAGAATGGCGTGAACCTGGGAGGCGGAGCTTGCAGTAAGCCGAGATCGCGCCACTGTACTCTAGCCTGGGCGAGAGAGCGAGACTACATCTCAAAAAAACAAAAAAAAAAGACACATAAATGCTACAATACACATGACACTTTATCTTAAGAAGCCCTGAGGTTTGCTAGTGGGTGTGGTGTCACGGCTGGCAACTCATGAGCTACCTACCTGAGGCGGTAGGTGGGTGTTCTGAAATGGAATGGGAAGCTGTAGGTGTGTGTATCCTGTGTATCCTCACATGGCTCAGGTAGGCTGGGTGCAGGGCTGTGTACACTAGTGTTTTTTGAGGAGAAAACTGTACGTAGGCAAATACAAAATTCTCATCATGTTCAAACTGTTCCCTCATATATCAAAATTCTCATCATGTTCAAACTGTTCCCTCATACATCAATCAGTCTGGAACAAATTTACATTTTCAAAAGATGTGTTATAGCAGAACCGTGCTTCACAGAAGTAATAAAATTGGCCCGATCCAATCAGTGAACAGGGAAGTGCAACTTAAACCACAATGAGATGCCATTATCTGTTTCGGGAAGTCAGGGACCCCAAACGGAGGCACCGGCTGAAGCCATGGCAGAAGAACCTGGATTGTGAAGATTTCATGGACATTTATTAGTTCCCCAAATTAATATTTTATAATTTCTTATGCCTGTCTTTACTGCAATCTCTAAACATAAATTGTAAAGATTTCATGGACACTTATCACTTCCCCAATCAATACCCTTGTGATTTCCTATGCCTGTCTTTAATCTCTTAATCCTGTGAGCTGAGGAGGATGTATATCGCCTCAGGACCCTGTAATAATTGCATTAACTGCATAAATTGTACAGCATGTGTGTTTGAGCAATATGAAATGTGGGCACCTTGAAAAAAGAACAGGATAACAGCAATTGTTCAGGGAATAAGAGCGATAACCTTAAACTCTGACCGCCGTGAGCCGGGTGGAACAGAGCCATATTTCTCTTCTTTCAAAAGCAAATGGAAGAAATATCGCTGAATTGTTTTTCTCAGCATGGAACCTCCCTGAGAAAGAGAATGTGCACCTGGGGGTAGGTCTCTGAATTGGCCCCCCGGGCATGGTCGTCTCTTACGGTGGAGACTGCGGAGGTGAAATAGACTCCAGTCTCCCATAGCGCTCCCAGGCTTATTAGGAAGAGGAAATTCCCACCTGATAAATTTTGGTCAGACCGGTTGATCTCAAAACCCTGTCTCCTGATAAGATGTTATCAATGACAATGGTGCCCGAAACTTCATTAGCAATTTTAATTTCGCCTCGGTCCTGTGGTCCTGTGATCTTGCCCTGCCTCCACTTGCCTTGTGATATTCTATTACCATGTAAAGTACTTGATGTCTGTGACCCACACCTATTCGCACACTCCCTCCCCTTTTGAAACTCCCTAATAAAAACTTGCTGGTTTTTGCGGCTTGTGGGGTATCACAGAACCTACCGACATGTGATGTCTCCCCCGGACGCCCAAATTTAAAATTTCTCTCTTTTGTACTCTGTCCCTTTATCTCTGAAGCTGGCCGATGCTTAAGGAAAATAGAAAAGAACCTACATGAATATCGGGGCAGGTTCCCCGACAATTATCTTAGGTCACATTTTAGGACACCCAAGGAATCTCCTGGGCTCATGGACATGCTTGTCATCAACCAGCCCTACACCCCTGCATGTTGTGAGGGTGGTACTGAGGGAACATGGGTGTGAGGAGGAAGGGCAGAGCAAAGCAGTTGGGGAGCCCAGGTAGCAGGCAACACATGCCTGCAAAGCAGCTGCGTCCTGGGCCCGAGCCCGCCATGATGCTGTCACTAGAGGGAGAAGCTGATCCACCTCTAAGGGCATCAGGAACGCACTGGCCTAAAACAAGGAAACTGAGGCCAAGAGAAGGGAGAGACTGGCTCCAGGTCACAGAAGTCAAGCCAAGAATGTCTGAGTCCACTGCCATGCTAGTAAGAGTATGAGTGGTCCTCACTATGACCTCAGCGCCCCCAGTGGTAGGACAGTGACAATACTAGTTCCTCCCTTCTGGTTTAGAAGTGCTTGGCATCTACACTCACTAGATGACAACATCACCTCAGGTGGGCAGAGCTCCACAGTAAAGGCTGGGGCAACAGATGAACCAAAATAGGTGATGACAATGCAGCAATGCAAGAGCCAAGCCATGATGCATCAGCTGAAGGAGGCACCCTGGCTACTATTTTTTTTTTTTTTTTGAGACGGAGTCTTACTCTGTTGCCCAGGCTGGAGTGCAGTGGCACGATCTCGGCTCACTGCAAGCTCTGCCTCCCAGGTTCATGCCATTCTCCTGCCTCAGCCTCCCAAGTAGCTGGGACTACAGGCGCCCGCCACCACGCCCGGCTAATTTTTTTGTATGTTTAGTAGAGACAGGGTTTCACCGTGTTAGCCAGAATGATCTCAATCTCCTGACCTCGTGATCTGCCTGCCTCAGCCTCCCAAAGTGCTGGGATTACAGGCGTAAGCCACCGCGCCCAGCCCCTGGCTAATATTTTAAAAAAGAGAGGCCAGGCACAGTGGCTCACGCCTGTAATCCCAGCACTTTGGGAGGCCGAGGCAGGCAGATCATGAGATCAGGAGTTCAAGACCTGCCTGACCAACAGGATGAAACCCTGTCTCTACTAAAAATACAAAAGTTAGCCAGACATGGTGGTGCACGCCTGTAATCCCAGCTACTCAGGAGGCTCAGGCAGGAGAATCCCTTGAACCCGGGAGGCAGAGGTTGCAGTGAGCAGAAATCGCGCCACTGCACTCCAGCCTGGGCAACAGAGTGAGATTCTGTCTCAAAAAAAAAAAAAAAAAGGAAATAAAAGAGAACGACAAAAGTAAGGTGTCTGGCAGGGGCAGATAAAGTGGGAATCTCCGCCTACCGGCACGCTCCACAGCATAAAATAGAGTAGCCAGGGCTAATGCCAGCGCAGTATGAAAGGGGACAGGACAGGTCACACATGGCGCTGTCTTTAAAATGACAAGGTCTGGGGCCGGGCGCGGTGGCTCACGCTTGTAATCCCAGCACTTTGGGAGGCCAAGGCGGGCGGACCACGAGGTCAGGAGATCGAGACCACGGTGAAACCCCATCTCTACTAAAAATACAAAAAAATTGGCCAGGTGTGGTGGTGGGCACCTGTAGTCCCAGCTACTCGGAGAGGCTGAGGCAGGAGAATGGCGTGAACCTGGGAGGCGGAGCTTGCAGTGAGCCAAGATTGCGCCACTGCACTCCAGCCTGGGCGACAGAGCGAGACTCCGTCTCAAAAAAAATAAATAAATAAATAAATAAATAAATAAATAAAAAATAAAAAAATAAAATGACAAGGTCTGTAATCCTAGCACCTTGCTGGGCCAAGGAGGACTGATTGCCTGAACTCAGGAGTTCAAGACCAGCCTGGGCAACATGGTGAAACCCCACCTCTACTAAAATACAAAAAATTGGCCGGGTGTGGCGGTGTGCACCTATAGTCCCAGCTACTCGGGAGGCTGAGGTAGGAGAATTGCTTGAACACAGGAGGCAGAGATTGCAGTGAGCCAAGATCAGGCCACTGCACTCCAGCCTGGGTGACAGAGCGAGACTGTCTCTAAAAAAAAAAAAAAAAAAAAAAAAAAAAAAAATTGACAAGGCCTTCAACCAAATGCAACCTGCAGATCCTGCTTGGCTTCTGAAGCAAACAAAGTAACTATAAAATGAAATTTATGAGCCAAACTGGGGAAATCCAAACACTGACTGGACAACCGATGACACTAAAGAATTTTTGTTAGTTTCTTAGGTGTGAAAATTCAACAATGGTTAAATTTTGTAAAAAAAAAGATTCTATTTTCTATTAGCTGGGCATGGTGGCAGGTGCCTATAGTCCCAGCTACTCGGGGGGCTGAGGCAGGAGAATGGCGTGAACTTGGGAGGCACAACTTGCAGAAAGCCGAGATTGTGCCATTGCGTTTTAGCCTGGGTGACAGAGTGAGACTCCGTCTCAAAACAAAAGGTTCTATTTTCTCAGCAAAACAACTGGTGTACTTACAGACACAGCTACACAGGATGAACTGCGCTAAAGAAACAAGACTGGCCACAGCTGCAAACTGCAGGTGCAGGGCAGGAGCATACATGGACTCACCCTATTATTCTCTCCACCTTTGGTTATGTCGAAATGTCCAACAAAGAAGGTGGCTTTAAAAAATTAGTAAAGGCCGGGCGTGGTGGCTCATGCCTGTAACCCCAGCACTTTGGGAGGCCGAGGCGAGTGGATCATCTGAGGTCAGCAGTTTAAGATCAGCCTGACCAACATGGTGAAACCTCGTCTCTATTAAAAACACAAAAATTAGCTGGGCGTGGTGGTGGGCTCCTGTAATCCCAGTTACTCGGGAGGCTGAGGCAGGAGAATTACTTGAACCTAGGAGGCAGGGTTTGCAGTGAGTCGAGACCGTGCCACTACAGTCCATGCTGGGCAACAGAGCTAGACTCTGTCTCAAATAATAATAATAATAATAATAATAATATGAATAAATAAATAAGTAAATAATGAGTAAAGCAGCCAGGCACGGTGGCTCACGCCTGTAATCCCAGCACTTTGGAGGCTGAGGCAGGCAGATCACCGGAGGTCAGGAGTTCGAGACCAGCCTGGCTAACATGGAGAAACTTCGCCTCTACTAAAAATACAAAAATTAGCCAGGCGTGGTGGCGCGCACCTGTAATCCCAGCTACTCAGGAGGCTGAGGCATGAGAATCACTTGAACTCGGGAAGCAGAGGTTACAGTGAGCTGAGATCGAGCTACTGTACTCCAGCTTGGGCAACAGAGCAAGACTCCATCCCAAAAAGAAAAAAAAAAGCAAACTATAGATCAGGTGTGGTAGCTCACATCTCTAATCCCAACACTTTGCGAGGCCAAGGTGGGAGGATCGCTCAAGCCCAGGAGTTCAAGACCAGCCTGGGCAACATAGTGAGACCCTGACTCTACCAAAATAAATAAATAATAATAATAAATTAAAAAGCCAACTATAAAAAGCAAACCATGACAATTATTTCATATAATAACACAACAGTATAAGTCAGAAGTGCCACAGAACCTCTGCATCCACAGAAACCTTCCTGTCTTTATCCACTTGAATTAAACCTGCTTTTCTGTATCTCAGAGTAGCAACAAACTAACTTTAATAAAAAACAACCATTACAGATGCACAAAGCCTTTCCCCTGTTTGATGGTGTCTTGTACACATCACACACTCACAAGGGAAGAAGAGCTGGCAGGGAGAAACACCCAGTGCTCCCCACATTTGTCCTGCGTGGTCTACACAGGTCCTATTGACACTGTTCTCTCCACTTTCTGCTGTTCTTGAAGTGAATGTATGATTTTTTAAAACACAGTAGCTTCTAAAAAAGAAGCTGGGCCCCCAGTGGCATCCTCCTAACCCTAACCCTGGCCTGCAATGCTCTGAGGGTGGCAAGGGGCGCCTGCCTGCCACTCAGTCCCCATCTCTCCATCCACCTCCCACAGCAGAGCAGAGCCCAGCTTGGGACAGCAGGGTTTGAGCCCAAGGAGGCAGCTAGGCAGCCACATTGGGCCCTCTCCTGCTCCAGAGTTCGGCTTCAGAGGTCACATTCTGAACATTGGACAACACAGGGTCTAAGGCCAATGCTTTACCTGTCAAAGCCTGCATAGTCCTGGCCAGCTCTGGCCACCAGCCACCACCACCTCAAACAGCTGGTGTACTGTCTGAGAAGAAACCAAATCTTTCTTACCCCCGATGTGTGTAACAGTTCCATCCGGTCCACCTATGTGGTGAAGCAGGTCTGACTGACTGGGGGATGCCCAAAACTGACAAAGAAGAAACTGATCTCCTCCCTCAAAGGAAGGGACTGTGGTCCCTAAGTGACAAGGGAGACCTAGCAAGAATCCTATATGGACCTGGGCCGGATGCTCAGACACAAGGGCACAGGGACACCCCTCCCTGACTTTGGGGGCTCACAGAGCACTGGGCCAAGGTAACAGGCATCATTATTAACCCATCATGGCCCAGACAGGCAGTGGCTCATCCAGGGCCGCAAGCTCCTGGGAGACCAGGCAGGGCCCAGACTCCCCCTGTGGAGTCAGTATGGAGTCCACAGGGACAGACATCATATACAGTTGATCCTGCTCAGGTGGTGCCAGGCACCCCCAGGGGTCCAGAGGCTCCCAGCACTGGGCCTGGCCTTCCTCCGGATCCACCTGCTAAGCCACAAAGCATGCTCGCCTGGCGTCCCCAAAGACGAGCTGCTCCGTCACAGCTGTGCCTGCCTTGAATCCCGTGGAGGGTGGCCAGGTCCACGCCTCCACATGCTGGCAGGGCTGGCCTGGAGCACACCATCCGCATGGCTAGGGCTGGGCAGATTCCCTGGCCAGGTCCCAGGATGACTGAGATATACAAGCACCCAGTCGCCAGGCCCTACAGGAAGAAACAGCACCAGGGCTCGACATGGGAGTTTCAGACATTTTTAAAAGTGTAAAGGTCCCTAAAGATTCCTTCATGACCCCCCGCCCCATATTCTAAAAATGGGGAAAGAGAGGCGTGGTGGGGAGAGAGTTGCCCAACAATTAGTGACAACAGTGTGGCCACATGGTCATCATTTTTGGATGCCTATAGCTGCCTCTCCCCAACTGTCAGACCCATCTGTGCTTCAGGTATTCACAGGGCCCCAGTTCCCACCCAAGCCAGGCTTCTTCATACAACAGCAGACCACTGCCACCACCCAGCCCCCTGAAAGGCCCTTGGGTCTCCCAGAGCCTCCCTGCTCTCAACAGCCTTCTGTTCAGAAATGGACACAAGAGTGTTCTCAGGGGTTATCAGACGAATGGGAGAATCCCATACTTGCTTTAACCAAGACCACAACTTTCCCTGCT
The DNA here is from genome assembly GCF_006542625.1 of Nomascus leucogenys. Lineage (NCBI taxonomy): Eukaryota > Metazoa > Chordata > Mammalia > Primates > Hylobatidae > Nomascus > Nomascus leucogenys. The sequence continues at coordinate 41,427,443 of NC_044381.1, read as the reverse complement.
CTGGAAGCAAACAATCAAAAAGGCTGGGCCTCACCCCCGGTAACTCTGCAGAGGAACCTCCTGGAGGGTCCTCTGCCAATCCCCCTATTGCCCCCACTTCCTGTAGCTGCCCAGGTGCTGGGAACAGGGCTCGGCAAGTCCAGAAGGCAGCAGGCAGGGGAACTTTAGAGGCACCCAAGCTTGAAGGGCAGGTGGGACTTCTAAGACGAAGGGTGAATGTGGGCACCGGAGAGGTAGGGCAGTCCCAAGCCAGGCTGTAGGGGCCTGAGACAATACTTAGGGCAGTCCTTGGGAGGTGGCAATGGGAGCCACTTGAGACTGAGCAGAGACAAGGACAAGAACGGGGAGAAGCTGCAGGTGCGGCAGCAAGGAGACAGACCTGAGTGAGGCACAAGATTCAGTCCGAAGACCTACGAAGCACTTGCTGCGTGTTGGGTGCTGTGCCCAGTCCAACATCCAATTCCACCCACGTGCACCTCTCAGACAAGGACAATGATGCTCCAGAGCTTGGCACTTTGGCCCCGAGGTGGCACACCAAGGCAGTGAGGGTGTCCAGACCTCCTCTCTGAGCCTGAGCTCAGGTGGAGTCAAGACTGTTCTCAGACCTCCCCCATTACCCTCCCCTGACCATGAGGACCACATGGGCACTTAGCCTCAGCCCACCTAGCTACAGTCCCTGCCTGTGCCCTGAAGGCAGGAGCTGCCACCTCAGCACACCTGTCTTCTTAAAGCTGCAGCTGAGAACACAGAGCAAAGTGTCTCACGGCCACGCAGGACCAGGAACACCAGGTTGCTGACCAAAGCCCATCTAATTCTCTTCCCCACCATTCCAGGGAGAGGAAGAGAAAAGGCACACTGGGAACTGGGACAGATATGGCCCTTATTGAGTCAGGCTCAAGAAATCACTAGCAGAATGATTAGGCAAAAACAACCAGGGGGCACCCACCTCACTTGCGGCCTCAGCCAGCACCGTGCTATGATGTCAGCAGGACACAGACACTTCCCCCATCCCATGAGAAAGGCAACAGGACTGGCACTGTCTCCCATTCATCACCACAAGACCCTCCTCAGCTCTGATCAGAAACCCACACACTGGGATCAGCAGGCCAGCATCCCTCCTTCAACGATCCTATTATCTACAAATGCAGGGCAGGAGTACAAGCAACTCCATTTGGAGCACAATTTATTAGTAACTAAATGCACTTTAGTTCAAGAAATAAAGTTTTTTAAAGAATTAAGGCAGTACACCGCTCTACAGGAGAAAAAAAACCCCACAATTATTGTCTCCTTAAATCTTGTGTTGTTTTTTTTTTAAATAAAGAGTTAATATTTTCAACTATAATACTGGCCATAATTAAATAGGTTAGCAACAGCCTGTGTTGGCATGGGTGTGAGGAACAGGCATGCTGTTGATGGGGGTGAACTGGTAGAAACTTTCTGGCAACATCTACTGAAACTGAAACGCTGATGCACATTCCTCTAGGCTCTGCTAGAGACTGAGCAGAAACATTCTTATCCCACCTTACAAAGGAGAACTAGATTCTGAACAGAGCAGTAATTTGTCCAAGGCCATGTGGCCAGTACATGGGGAAACTTGGTGGTAACAAAAAACAAGCAAGCAGATGCCTAAAGAGTACCCACAGAAACAGATATACCCTCTTCCTGATTCCGCTAGGGACTCACCCTCCAGATACATGCCATGAAAATGCCAAGATTCTTCACTGTGCCAAAACGTTTGTGTCAGAATAGCAAAGTCCTGACAAATGAAGGGCACCAAAGTGGGGACAAGTTAGGTCAGCGACAATTCCTTCTCACAGAGGACACTGCCAAACCCAAGCTGTGGACAGAGACAGGGACTGTAGAGGCTGCCCAGGAGCGGCTCACGATGCACCTGGTAGGAGGAAGAGGGCTGCTTCTGTGTGTGCAGAGGGAAAAGCGCTCCAACTGATAGTGCTGCCTGCTGGAGAGGGTGAGCCCCACTACAGGAGACCAGAAACTGGCTGAGTCCACTCCCACTCCATATTCTCAGAGCCCCCAGCCTCCCTATCGATAACACGCCCCACCCTAAGATGGGGACTCCAAGAGCAGCTGCATCTCACCCCTCTTATAGCTCCAGCACCACTGGAGCATGGATTGCAGAAGGTGCCAACACCTGTTGACAGACAACAGAATCGAGTCCTGAGGGCGATGGGGGAGGACCCAGCTCCTGCTGGCCCAGGGTCAGCCACTGACTGGTACTAACTGAGCACTTGCTCTGCCCAGACATCCAAGCATCTGGTTGGATTCATTCTCTGCTCTCCACAGACGGGTCTCCTCAGACAAGCGGGAGGCAAGGAAGGCTGCAAATGGTTTAGGCACCTGTCTGGGCTGACTTGGAGCAGAGGTGCCAGGGGATAAGCCTGGAAACCAAGAGCCAAGGGCTCACCAGGACACACTCAAGTGGGGGAAGGGAGCACACCACCAGGCTATACTCCTGACCCCACACCAGTCCTTTCCAAATACATGACCCTCACAACAATCATTTCTGGGCACGCAGTACTGCACTCACATTTTGCAGAGGGGGAAGCTAAGACTCACGGAGGGCCTCTACCCAAAGCCACATCACTAGCAAGGGGCACAGCCTGGATTCAAACCCTGGTGTATCCTCCCAGAAAGCAATTCCTGCAAACAACGCTATGGAGTCAGGGAAGGGGAGAAGAGAAGCTGGGGAAGGACTGTCCAAGACTCCCGCTGCCCTGCCGCCTGGAGACCCTCGACCAGCCTGGTGGTCTAACCTCCTCTCCCCACAGTGGGAATGGCACAGACCACTGAGGTCTCCGTCCAAGAGGAACACAGCCAGCCACAGCGAGGGGACGGGCCCGAAAGTGGGGGCTGGACAGGAAGTCGGCCAGGGAAGTCATGCTAACTGGTGGGACCGCAATCCCGGCAATGAGGACAGAGCGCTGGGCCTGGGGCAAGGGTACTGGGGGACCCATGCCAGGGGCAACCTCCACATGCAACCCCAAGCCGCTACTCACTTAGGCCGCTGTCCATGACCCTTCCCCCCCTCGGAGGCACTCATGAAAGAAGCAGAAACGCTCCGAAAGTAGCTGCGCCCAGAGAGGGGAAGTGATTTCTCTGAAGGTGACAGAGCCGCAGCCACCCAGACCCAGGCCCACCCTCGGCCTCTCCCAGCGGGTCACCAGCATCCGTGGCCTCAGCTCTCGGCTCAGCCACTGCCCTCCCAACCCCACCCCACACTCAGACACACCCGGAACAGCGACCACCGCAGAGCATCAGCCGTTACGAAGCCCCGCCCCGCCCGGGCCGCCCAGGTCCGCACAGAAGCAGGCGGGCAGCTGCAGGAGGCGACAAGGCGCCCGGACTCCTGCATTAGCGGCGTCTGCAACGGTCGCGGCACCGGCCTGCTAGCCAAGGCCGGGCCCACTCCCACATACTGCCCAGGTCCCCGGCTCTGGGCCCGTGCCCCCTCCGCCCCCGCAGCCCACCCCTGCCGGCCCCCGCTTGGCAAGCTGACCTTGGCCGCCCTGGTGCCAGGGACGACGCCCACAGGCCCCGGCGCCGGGTGGGGGTCGCGGGGCAGGGCGGCTCGGCTCACCTCCTTGAGCTGCTCCATCTCGCTGCGGATAGCCTCATAGTCCACCTCCAGCTCCTCGAACTGCAGCTTGAGCTGGTGCTTCTCCTCGAGCACCGCCAGCCCGTACTCGGCCGCCTGGATCTTCTCACGCGTGGTCTCGGCCAGCTCGTGGGACAGCCGCTTCACCTCGGCGCGCAGCCACTCGGGCTGCGCCTCCATCACCAGCCGCGCGTACTCCTCCTCCTCCGACGGCGCCGACATGGTGGCCGAGGGCTGAGCCGGCTCCCACCGAGGATCTCGCAGGCCGGGCCCTCCTCAGCCGCCGCCGCCGCTGCCGCCGCCCTGCCCCGACGGCCGCCCGCCCGCGCCGCCGCACGGCTCCTCCCCTCCGGCGCGCGGGGCCCGCTGGGGGCTGGAGTCCTGCCCGCGCTCCGACCACAAGGTCCATCATGCCCGGCGCCCGCCCGGCCCCCGGCTATGATTGGCCCATGCTCTGTGAGGGGCGGGGCCTCGGGCGCAGCCACTGACGCCAATGTCGCCCAGGGGACTGTGGAGACAGTAGTCCCGCTAGCGCACCGACTACAAAACCCGTCCAGCCCCGCGCCCACCCGTCCCCTGCCGTGATTGGCCTGCGCCGCCAGCGTCGAGCCGGATGTAGCGGCGCCTTGCAGTCCCCTGGACGGCGGTCGAGTGGGCGCGGCCCCGCGGCCTTCCCCACGCTCAGAGCCGGGGACACCGTTCGGTCAGCGGCTCGCGCTCCCTTGTGCGTCTGGCAGCCGGCGGCCACGCGGGGTGGCAAGACGGCTGCCGGGAGAACCCCCAGGGGGAGACGGGTGCGGGGCGGCGGAACTGGGCTCCCGACCGTGGGACGAACAACGCGGACAAAGCCCGGGAGGCCACGAGCGAGAAGCGCATCCGAGAGCGCGGGTGAACGGCTGCCGCTGGAAACCCAGGGACGGTGTGACGCATGCTCTGTACAGACGTCTAGGGGCGGGAGGAGGACGGGCCAGCAGGGGGCGCCCAGGGGCCAGCGGGAACCTCAGCGCTGCCCCTCAGTCTTTCAAGGTCTTTTTCTTGGGAATAAAGACATTTCCATTAATACAGGGTCATAAACGTGGTAAATATAATTGTTGTCTCCGCATCTGTTTTTAGGCCTGACTTGTTTGAAAGTCAGTCGTACCCTTCGCCTTGGCGTAGGTAACACTTCTCCGTATATGGTAGTGTGTGAGATAACTCGTTTATTCTTTATCTCATTGACCTAAAGCGCAACACACCCCACAGCCGCTGACCGCCATAGCACCTAATGGCCAGTATCAGAGTAGTGCAAATGAGTTAACCCTTCCCTCGTATTTTCTTTAGCCAGTCCACAGGCCCCAAGGGAAATCCTAAAGGATGATTCCCATGGACCCTAGCACAGGCATAGTCCCTTCCTTCCCACCGTCTCTCACTGCCCCTCCCCATCTGCTTGTCCGCCTCCCTTAGGCATCCCTAACCTCTCTGGGACCTAAGAATAATAAATTTCTTCTGTTTTGTACCTTTTAATTTTACTTTCTCATTGTATCTCACCTGGCCCCCACCCAAAGAACCCATTCGGTTCTCCTAGAGAGTGGTTATCTTGGCTTATGGTCACTGTCCCTCAAGACCAAATTAGAAAGAAGCCATGACAGCAGAAATCACAGCACACAGGGTACTGACACTATCTAATGCACAGTCCACTCTCTAATTGCACGAGGGCCCAACACCGTACTGGAGAGCTTCAGTATTGTTCTTGTGGTCCAGGATCCAGTTGCATTCAGTCGTCAGGTTTCCTGAGTCTCCTTTGATTGACCTTTCTGAGGAGTGCAGTGCACACTGGTATATGCTCATGGGGAGATGAGGTGATGCGTTTCTGGCAGGACTGTCACTGAGGTGATGCTGAGTTTTCAGAGCACCAGCCGGGAGGCACATGATGTCGATTTGCATTTCTCTGATCGATGCTGGGTTTTTCTTTGGTAATTAATGTCATGAATGAAGACTTTGCAACCATAGATATAGCCTATCACTCCTCAAACCTTGACCCACTAGTTTTGGCATTCATGACTACTTCTTGCCTGAAATAATTATTACCATACTGGCTGCTTTTTTTTTTTTTTTTTTTTTTTTTTTTTTTTTTATAGCCGGAGTCTGGCTCTGTCCCCAGGCTGGAGTGCAGTGATGCAATTTCGGCTCACTGCAACCTCTGCTTCCCGGGTTCAAGTGATTCTGCCTCAGCCTCCCGAGTACCTGGGACTACAGGCGCATGCCACCATGGCACAGCTAATTTTTTTTTTTTTTTTTTTTTTTTTTAGTAGAGACGGGGTTTCACCATGTTGGCCAGGATGGTCTCGATCTCTTGACCTCGTGATCTGCCTGCCTCGGCCTCCCAAAGTGTTGAGATTACAGGCATGAGCAAGCGCAACCGGCCATACTGGCTGCTTTTCTATTTCCATTAGTCCTTCTCCATTTATGAGTTGCCTTTGTACTGTGAGGCAGCTATACTTTCTCATTTATTCCCTTCTCTCTCATTCATTAGCAGTATGGATCCATGGATTCTTATTTTACTCCGCGGGTTACAATCCATTACTTCCTTTACTCGCTTTGATGCTCAAATGGTAGCAGATTTAGCCCGTGGGCGCTCCTCCAAGCTGGCTCCGTGTCTTCAAAACATCGTAATTTGTTATTATTGTTATTACTTCCTTGATGTCTGATGCAAATTGTTCCAAGATCATCTTGTGCTCTCCATGTCCCAGACCTGAAATCAGTCATTTCCCCAAGGAGCCCTGATTCTTTTTAGTGTTTTGTTTGTCTGAGGAGAATGTGTCATAGTTTGGCTTGTGAAATTAACTAATTTTAAGGAGTTCAGTTGTAGTAGGAATAGGAAGACCAACCGGCCTGGCTTGCCTGGGACTGTCTTGGGCTGGGCAAATTGTTAACTGTAAGTGGTAGAGCTCCCAGTGTAAAGAAGGAACAAGCCTTGTTTGAGTGTGTACTTAGCAAGGGAGGGACTGATGCCCCACAGTGACTTGCCCAAGGTCACACAGCCTCAGGGCAACACCTGCACCTGATCCAGGCTGATCTGACTCGAACCTCCCCAGCCCCACCCATACCTTGCCGTGGGGCAGGTCTGAGGAGGGAGGGAGAAAGACCATGGGAGTCCCAGGCAGGGACTGACCATGGCGCATTGAACTTGGAGACAGGTGGTGGTGGAAGGGAGGCCAGGGAAGGCCTCAGGAACATTATGTTACAGGTAGGGACTCTCCTAGGTGCTGGGGGCAGAGGGTCTGTCACTACCCTTGTGGGCTTCCTTCTGGCACGAGGGACAGCTCTGGGTGAGAGTCGCAATGTGTGACGGGGTGGGGTGGATCGGGAAAGGCTTCCCTGAGAAGACACGTGAGGGAGACCCAGAGGATGCACAGGAATTGGCCAGCCCAAGGCTGCAGGAATATGGGGCTTGCAAAGATAAGAGAAGTGGGGTGATCCTGGCAGCAGATAATGAGCCACCTCTTACTGAGCTCTGCATGTGTCCCCAACATTGCCAGGTACCTGACATACATCTTCTCATTCAATCTTCACAATACCCTGAGGGGTAGAAATGATGCCACCTTCTTCTCCTCAAGTCTCTCTGTCTCTGGCCAGACTCTTCTCCAAAGTTACACCATCAAGCTGTCACTCTGAAGTCAAGCCGCTTCTCTCCAACATTCAGCCATAGTGCCTGACATCCAGCTGCTTCTCCTCTCTGCTGGCTGAGCCTGCGGTCCTTATAGGCACAGGATGGGGCAGGGCAGGGCCATGGGTGGTTTAGGAAACGGCGACATTTGAGTGGGAAACAGGGATATCAGTTCTCATTTTGGGCTGCGGTTTCAGGCCTTTCAGCTTGACGCTGAGGCTCCACCAGGGACCTGCCCTTTTCTACCTGGAATTTCTCTGCCCCAGTCCCTATCACCTGGACCATTACCGTCACCACCTCACTGCCTCCTTGCCTCCTCCTTCCCCTAGGATTCTCTCACAGCAGGGCAGCCAAGAGTTTCCTTAGACCCAAGTCAGGTCCCATTCCCACTCTGCTCAAAACCCAACGAGAGTCAAAGCCACATCATCACAGCTACCTCCAAGGCCCTGCACGCTCAAGTGTGGCCCTTCTTCAACCTCTTCCTTCCCCTCTCCTCTTGTGTAGCTCTTGTAAACCAAAAAGTATCTGAGACAAGTCTTAATCAACTCAGAAAGTTTATTTTGCCAAGGTTAAGGATGCATCCATGACACAGTCTTAGGAGGTCCTAATGACATGTGCCCAAGGTGGTCAAGGTACCGCTTGCTTTTATACATTTTTGGGAGACATAATGTCAGAGACATTTGAACCAGAGCAACTCCATCTCAAATAGGGGCTGAGTAAAATAAGGCTGAGACCTACTGGGCAGCATTCCCAGGAAGTTAGGCATTCTAAGTCACAGGATGAGATAGGAGGTCGGCACAAGATACAGGTCACAAAGACCTTGCTGATAAAACAGGTTGCAGTAAAGAAGCCAGACAAGGCCGGGCGTCGTGGCTCAACGCCTTTAATCCCAGCACTTTGGGAGGCTGAGGCAGGCAGATGACCTGAAGTTAGGAGTGCGAGACCAACCTGGCCACTATGGTGAAACCCCGTCTCTACTAAAAAAATACAAATATTAGCCGGGAGTGGTGGCGGGTGCCTGTAAGCCCAGCTACTCAGGAGGCTGAGGCAGGAGAATTGCTTGAACCCAAGAGGCAGAGTTTGCAGTGAGCCGAGATCACGCCACCACACTCCAGCCTGGGTGACAGAACGAGACTCTATCTCAAAAAAAAAAAAAAAAAAAAAAAGAGAAGGCAGACAAAACCCACCAAAACCAAGATGGCAATAAAAGTGACCTCTAGTCATCCTCACTGCTCATTTTGTGCTAGTTATAATGCATTAGCATGCTAAAAGACACTCCCACCAGCGCCATGACAATTTACAAATGCCATGGCAATGTCAGGAAGTTACCCTATATGGTCTAACAAGGGGATGAACCCTCAGTTCTGCAAAGTGCCTACTGCTTCCCCAGAAAACTCATGAATAATCCACGCTTCTTTAGCATATCATCAAGAAATGACTATAAGTATCCTCAGTCAAGCAGCCCATGACTCTGCTCTGCCTATGGAGTAGCCACTCTTTATTCCTTTACTTTCCTAATAAACTTGCTTTCACTTTACTCTATGGACTCACCCAGAATTCTTTTTTGCACGAAGTCCAGGAACCCTCTTTTGGGGTCTGGATCAGAACCCCTTTCCAGTAACAGTGATACATCAATCAATACATGTAAGATTTACACTGGTTCCATCTAGAAGGGCGGGACAACTTGAAGTGTACAAGGGGTGGGGGGTCTTCCAGGTCTTAGGTAGATTTAAACATACTCTGACTGCAATTTGTTGAAAGAGTTATTTATTATCAGTAGAAAGGAATATCTGGTTTATCATCAGGGGTTGTAAAGGCTGAGGTTTTATCATGCATATGAAACCTTTAAATAGCCGGCTGTAGAGATAATAGACTGTAAATGTTTCTTATCAGACTTAAAGTTTGTGTTGATGTAAACCCTGAACACGTCCAACCCCCACTTCCCGTCATGGCCTGAACAGGTTAGTCTTTCAGGTTAAATTTTAGAATGCCCTGGCTGAGGAGGAAGTTCATTCGGATGGTTGGGCGGGCCTTCAAATTTTATTTTTGGTTACACCCTCATGGCTGTAGGCTGTAGACTCCCTTCCCCGGTTCTATTTTCCTCTCTCTGTTGCATACTGTATGTTGTGCATATTCACCTTTGTGCACTTATGTCCCCCTAGAATGTCAGCTCTAGGAGGGCAGGAGATTTGACGATGCCTAGTGAGTCTTGGGGCCCATATCAGGGACACCAACCAAGGTCCCTTAGGGGTCAGGGGTCAGTGGATACAGATGAGGCTGGGCTCACCATGCACCACTTCCTGGACACAAAAACCCTCCACCAGGAAGGCAGGATACATAAGATAAGAGAGGCAGCCTCGGCAGAGGTGGGAGGGAGAGGGGCTTGAGGGGTGTCAGGGAACAGCCCGGTGGCTCCCTCCAGGAGAACTGGACCGCTTAGCCGGGCCCTGGCAACAAAACAGGAAGTGATGTTCTCCCAACCAAGCTGCTCTGCCTTTGTGCATAAACAAAGACTCCCCAGGGGCCCAGGCAAAGGCTGGCAGTGTCCTCACACACAGACATGCCCAGGCTCAAACCTAACCTGGTGTGCGGTCACTCTGGCAGCTCAGCCTCCCCTCCTTCCTCACTGTTCCCTGGAGAGCTCTGCCTACCCACGTAAGCCCCTTCCCCTGTCTCCCCTCTGCCCCTCACTGGCTGAGGAGTAAAGCCATCTCCCCAACAGGTGATGGCCTGCCAGATGTATGTGGCTTGGGCCACCCGCATGGTGAGTCACACAGCAGCCCCCACACTTTCATGCTGTATGACGTCAAAGGATCTTTGGCCCAGGTTGGGCATGGTGGCTTATGCCTGTAATCCCAGCACTTTGAGACGCCAAGGTGGGTGAATCACCTGAGGTCAGGGTTTCAAGGCCAGCCTGGCCAACATGGTGAAGCCCTGTCTATACTAAAATACAAAAATGAGCTGGGCGTGGTGGCGGGCACCTGTAGTCCCAGCTACTCTGGGACTATTCCCCGCTAGGCTGAGGCAGGAGAATCACTTGAACCTGGGAGGCGGAGATTGCAGTGAGCTGAGATCGCGCCACTGGACTCCAGCCTGGTCGACAGAGTGAGACTCTGTCTCAAAGAAAAAAAAAAAAAGATCTTTGGCCCAGATGTCATGCATTTGATAAACTCCTCTGTGCTAGGAGTTTAGACAGTAATGATGATGTGGCAGGCCAGGTCTCACTAACAGTTGAACAGGTAGGCCTCCATAACAACTGCTTCAGCACTGACTGAATGGTTAGATATTAAAGGCTGAAAGAGCCAGTGCTCATGCACAATGGCTAGAATGTAACAGACGCCCTCCAAGAGTCTTGCCTGGGCCTCTCCTGGGCCTTGAAACATGTCAAGACAATGAAGGAATTCTTACATTCCTCATACCAGGACCCGTTTAGGATTAAGCAAGTTTTATTGGGGGTCTAAAGAAACTCCCCAGACCTCCATACCTTAGCTAGAGACAAGATAAGGGTAATGACCCCCTGGGTGCCAGCACCTATCTAGATCAAGTAGATGAGGCTCTGGAGAAAGGTCTCCAGGACCCACACCTTTTGTTTGTTTCTTTGTTTGTTTGTTTGTTTGTTTGAGACAAAGTCTCACTCTGTCGCCCAGGCTGGAGTGTAGCGGCGTGATCTCAGCTCACGGTAACTTCCGCCTCCCGGGTTCAAGCAATTCTTCTTTCTCAGCCTCCAGAGTAGCTGGGACTACAGGCGCACGCCACCACGTCTAGCTAATTTTTGTATTTTTAGTAGAGGCGGGGTTTCACCATATTGGTCAGGCTGATCTCGAACTCCTGACCTCAGGTGATCCACCCACCTCAGCCTCCCAAAGTGCTGGGATTATAGGCGTAAGCCACCGTGCCCGGCTGACCCACACCTTAGTTATAGATTACATGGAATCCATCACTTGGGTCTTTAGATGAATACTAGCACACTAGCAAGTAGACATATAGCTTAGAAGGTGTATAAGCACTGGAAAAGCTTTGTAACTTTGGGTTGGTCTGGTGAATTGCCCCTGCCCTTCTCCCTGTACCTGTTTACAGAAATAAACTCTTATTTCCCATGTCATCTGCATCTCATTACTGGACCATGAGAACAAGCAGCCTGACCCTCGGTTCAGTCCGGGAACAATGACAGTGGTGAGGACCCTAACATATGTGCTGAGCATTTACCCTGCTCCAAGTCCTATGTCTAGCACAATGCAAATATTCACTATCTTTCTTAAGCCTCACAAACAAGTTACAAGGCAGGTACCACTGTTTTCATTTTATAGACCAGGAAACTGAAGCACAATAAGGTGGATGACTTGTCCAAGATATCACAGGGTATAACTGGAGAAGCCCAAGATCTGAACCCTGGTCCATGTGACTCCAGATCCCAGCTCCCTGCCTGCCAGCCTTCCCTGGGTGCAGCAGGACACAGCCCAACCCTCAGGGGTTCATGTTGCAGATAGAACAGACTTCAGTGGCTGACTCTGCTGCACTTGGGAGCCTGGGAGAGGCAACACTCCATCTGCAGGACTCAGAAGATGGCATAGAATGGGTGACAGTGGGTTGCATCTCGAGAGAGCAGGTTTTTGCCAGTCATGGAAAATATGCTCCAGAGAGAAGGCCCCAGAGACACAAAGATGTGGAATCATGGATGAGTGTGGCCCGGGGGTAAATTCAGGGAAGAGGAGCAAGACAGAGTGTGTGTGTGAGTGTGTGTGTCCACACACACACACATGCACACTTGCATGGAGAGGTGAGAAAGAGCTGCTGGTGTCTCACAGCCCTGCAGGGAGCTCCATGCTGTGTGGGGCTGCAGTTGGCTCAGCGCAGATAGGTTCAGGAGAAGCGATTGTTACATCTTAGCACAGTGTTTTCAAGGCTCAGCCATGTCGTATCAGAAATTCATTCCATTGTGGCTGAATATTGTTCCATTTGTATGAATGTAGCACATTTTCTTAATCCATTTGTCTGTTAGTATAGGCTGGTTGTTTCTACCCCTTCGACTTTTTTTTTTTTTTTTGAGACAGAGTCTCACTCTGTCACCCAGGATGGAGTGCAGTGGCCTGATCTCCGCTCACTGCAAGCTCTGCCTCCTGGGTTCACACCATTCTCCTGCCTCAGCCTCCTGAGTAGCTGGGACTACAGGCACCCGCCACCACGCCCGGCTAATATTTTGTATTTTTAGTGGAGACGGGGTTTCACCATGTTAGCCAGGATGGTCTCAATCCCAGCATTTGGGAGGCAGAGGCAGGTGGATCATGAGGTCAGGAGATCAAGACTATCCTGGCTACCATGGTGAAACTCTGTCTCTACTAAAAATACAAAAAATTAGCCAGGTGTGGTGGCGCATGCCTGCAGTCCCAGCTACTCGGGAGGCTGAGGCAGGAGAATGGCGTGGACCTGGGAGGTGGAGCTTGCAGTAAGCCAAGATAGTGCCATTGCACTCCAGCCTGAGCAATAGAACGAGACTCCATCTCAAAAAAACAAACAAACAAACAAACAAAATAAAAACTGTCCCAGTGAGTGAGAAGTGGTATCTCATTATGGTTTTGATTTGTATGGTTTGGAATCATTACATTTCCCTAATGATCAACTGATATTGAGCATCTTTTCAGGTGCTCATTTGCCATTTGTGTTTCTTCTTTGAAGAAAATATGTGGGAAACTGGATGAAGGGTACTTTTCATAACCTCTGTCTTTACTGGGGTTTTCTATTTGTTGATTCATTGCCATAATCCATTCTTTTGCTTATTTAAATAGGGGTTTCTTTAGCTTTTTGAACTTATTTGTAACAGCTGCTTTGCTTTGAAGCCTCTGTCTGCTAAATCTAATATCTGAGGACAATCAGACACAATTTCTATTGAATTATCTTTTTTCTGAGGATGGGTTTTTGTATGTCTTATAATGTTTTATTGAATACTTAACATTTGAGATAATGTATTGAAGCAACTCTGGATTCCAGTTCGCCCTCTTGTGCACTATTGTTTTTTGTTTTGTTTGTGAACTCTGTCTCCTCAGCAATATGTGGCTGCTTTCTTCTTATTTTACGTTTAAGCCCTGCTTCCTAGGTTTTGCCACTGTGACTTCATATATTAGCATTCAGCTGGAGGTTAGTCAGACTATGCTCACAGCCAATTAGGCTCCCACACTGTGCTGCTGGATCTGCAATTTTGCAGAGGAGCACCTTCTAACCACAGGCCACATTCAAGTCTACTCTAGCTGTTAGATTCCACTAGGATCTCTTGCATCTTCTCTGCATATATAGTCATATTCAGTTGGCCAGAGATGCATGAGTGGCTTCAGCTCAATCCAATCTTTGTTACAGATGTGCTCATCCTCTGCTCAATGTGGCATATGTGAGAGTTTATCAAGCCCCCTATTGCTGTCTCACCACCTGGGTCTCCTTAGCAAAACCTTATCTATCATTTTGTTCCATGTCTTGTTCCAAAAAGGTCTGAGTTTAGGCCAGGTACAGTGGCTCATGCCTGTAATCCCAGCACTTTGGGATGCTGAGGTGGGCAGGTTACTTCAAGTCAAGAGATCGTGACCAGCCTGGCCAATATGGCGAAACCCTGTCTCCACTAAAAATACAAAAATTAACTGGGTGTGGTGGTGCATGCCTGTAATCCCAGCTACTGGAGAGGCTGAGACAGAATTGCTTGAACCTGGGAGGTGGAGGTTGCAGTGAGTAGAGATGGCACCACTGCGTTCCAGCCTGGGCAACAGAGTGAGACTGTGTCTCAAGCAAACAAACAAACAAAAAGGGTCAGACTTCAGGTTAGCAGAGCTGCTGGACATCCCTGATCACTTGTCAGTGAGATCCAATTTAGCTGACAGTATTTAAATCAAGTTGGGCGCCTGTAGTCCCAGCTACTCAGGAGGCTGAGGCAGGAGCATGGCGGGTGAACCCAGGAGGCAGAGCTTGCAGTGAGCCAGTGGGCCAGTGAGCCAAGATTGCGCCACTGCACTCCAGCCTGGGCGAGAGAGGAAGACTCCGTCTATTAAAAAAAAAAAAAAAAAAAAATCAACTGACATCCTTCTGGTAGTGTAATCAAAGGTAATTGTTTCTTAATCTGCCCCCACATTCATCAAATTAAACAGTGTTGGGAAGTTATGACAGTTTCCCCAGGTAGGAACATCACAGACTTCTGCTATTTGCACCCACATTTAAGCAATTCTTCCTTCCTTCCTCCCTCCCTCCCTTCCTTCCTTTTTTCTTGCTTTGCTTTGCGACAGAGTTTCACTCTTTTGCCCAGGCTGGAGTGCAGTGGCATGATATTGGCTCACTGTAACCTCCACCTCCTGGGCTCAAGTGATTCTCTAGCCTCAGTCTCCCAAGTAGCTGGAACTACAGGTGCGCACCACCAGACCCGGCTAATTTATGTATTTTTTGTAGAGACAGGGTTTCACCATGCTGCCCCAGCTGGTCTCCAACTCCTAGCTCAAGCAATCTGCCCACCTAGCCCTCCCAAAGTATTGAGATTACATGCATGAGCCACTGCATCCAGCCTAAGAAATTTTCATGAATGAACACTTCTCAGTTTTATATACACATTTGGCAAATTTCCAGAGCACTGAAACTTTTTTTTAGCTGCCTTGATGCTTTTCTTTTTTTTTTCCTTTTTTTTTTTTGAGATGGAGTCTCGCTGTGTTGCCCAGGCTGGAGTGCAGTGGCGCGATCTCGGCTCACTGCAAGCTCCGCCTCCCGGGTTCAAGCCATTCTCCTGCCTCAGCCTCCCGAGTAGCTGGGACTACAGGCGCCCACCATGACGCCCAGCTAATTTTTTGTATTTTTAGTAGAGACGGGATTTCACCATGTTAGCCAGGATGGTCTTGATCTCCTGACCTCGTGATCCACCCACCTCGGCCTCCCAAAGTGCTGGGATTACAGGCATGAGCCACCGCGCCTGGCTGCCTTGATGGTTTTCTACAGATCATAGGTACTTTGTGGGGAGATTTGTGGATCTGCTAACTTCATCATGTCAAAACTCCAAATAGTATTTTTATTGCAATAATTCTCTTCTACAATTGCAGTGCTAGACATTGTCTATTTTCTTTTCTTTTTTTCTTTTGAGATGGAGTCTTGCTCTGTTGCCCAGGCTGGAGTGCAGTGGAGCGATCTTGGCTCACTGCAACCTCCGCCTCCTTGGTTCAAGCCATTCTCCTTCCTCAGCCTCCCTAGTAGCTGGGATTACAGGTGCGCACCACCACACCCAGCTAATTTTTCTATTTTTAGTAGAGACAGTGTTTCACCATGTTGGTCAGGCTGATCTTGAACTCCTGACTGACCACAGGTGATCCGCCCACCTTGGCCTCCCAAAGTGCTGGGATTACAGGTGCGAGCCACTGCACCCGGCCGGATATTGTCTGTTTTCATTCACAATCCATTTCTACATTTATTTCCTTACTCCCTGTGTTCCAAGGGCTTGATTGAAAGCTACATTTCCCAGGCCATGCAATCTGGGCTTACAGCAACCTCCCAGGCTTAAGTGATCCTCCCACCTCAGCCTCCTGAGTAGCTGGGACTATAGGGGCACACCACCATGCCTGGCTAATTTTTGTATTTTTTTGTACAGACAGGGTTTCACCATGTTGCCCAGACTCCTGGGCTCAAGGGATCCCCTCACCTTGGTCTTCCAAAGTGCTGGGACTACAGGGGAGAACTCCACGCTCCCCACCAGCCCAGCCAATTAAACATCATTCGATGGCCGGACGCGGTGGCTCACGCCTGTAATCCCATCACTTTGGGAGGCTGAGGCGGGCGGATCACAAAGTCAGGAGATCAAGACCATCCTGGCTAACACAGTGAAACCCCGTCTCTACTAAAAATACAAAAAAATTAGCTGGGCATGGTAGCGGGTGCCTGTAGTCCCAGTTACTTGGGAGGCTGAGGCAGGAGAATGGCGTGAACCCAGGAGGCAGAGCTTGCAGTGAGCCGAGATCGCGCCACTGCCCTCCAGCCTGAGCGAGAGCGAGACTCTATCTCAAAAAAATAAAAATAAAAATAAACTTCATTTGATTAATAAAAAAAAAAAAACACCTTTTGTGTTTCAAAAGAAACCTTAAAGAGTGAGGCCCTATAGCTCAGGGGTTAGAGCACTGGTTTTGTAAACCTAGGGGTTGCAAGTTCAAATCTCCCTGGGGCCTTACAAGCTTACTTTCTGGCTGGGCGCGGTGGCTCACGCCTGTAATCCCAGCACTTTGGGGGGCCTGGTGGCTCACGCCTGTAATCCCAGCACTTTGGGAGGCCGAGGCGGGCAGATCACGAGGTCAGGAGATCGAGACCATCCTGGCTAACACGGTGAAACTCCGTCTCTACTAAAAATACAAAAAATTAGCTGGCCGCGGTGGCAGGCGCCTGTAGTCGTCCCAGATACTTGGGAGGCTGAGCCAGGAGAATGGCGTGAACCCGGGAGGCGGAGCTTGCAGTGAGCTGAGATAGCGCCACTGCACTCTGGCATGGGCGAAAGAGCAAGACTCCGTCTCAAAAAAAAAAACCTTGAAGAAAACAAAAAGACAAAGAGTAAATTGGGAGAAAATATTTGCAGATCTTATATTTGATATAGAACTTTTATACAAAATATACAAAGAAGAGCTCAATAATAAGAGGACAACCCAATTTAAAATTGGGCAAGAGACCTGAATAGACATTTCAACGAAGAAAACATACAAATGGCTCGTAATCACATGAAAAAGTGCTCAACATCATAAGTAATTAGGAAAAGCAAATTAAAGCCACCATGCAATACCAATACACACCAATCAGAATGGTTAAAATTAACACCGATAATTCTAAATGCTGATAAACATGCTTAGCAAGTGGAACCTTCATAAATTGCTGATTGGAGTATAAAAAGGTACATTCTCTTTATTTATTTTGAGAGAAATCCTTGTGATACATTGCTGATTGGAGTATAAAAAGGTACATTCTCTTTACATATCAGTTTGACAGTTTCTCAAAGGGCTAAATATAAACTTAGCATAAGACTCAGCAATTTTACCTCTATGATTCTACCCAAGAGATATGAAAACACATGTCCATATAAAGATTGGTATGAGAATGTTCATAACAGCATTATTCAAAATAGCCCAAATGTGAACAAATCCAAAGGCTTATTAACTACAGAATGGATAAACAAAATGTGGTATGTATGTTCCTATATAGGAGTGCTTTGGCAAAAAAAGAAAAAAAGAAAAGAAATTAAATACTGATCATTCCACAATATGTAAAAAACCTAAAAAACATTATGATATGGAAGAAGAAAAGACCATCTCTTTCATAATTCTATTTATATGAAATTCCCAGAAAAGTAAAAATTTTATTTTATTTTATTTTATTTTATTTTTTGAGACAGAGTCTCTGTCACCCAGGCTGGAGTGCAGTGGCACAATCTCGGCTCACTGCAAGCTCCGCCTCCCGGGTTCACGCCATTCTCCTGCCTCAGCCTCCTGAGTAGCTGGGACTACAAACGCCCGCCACCAAGCCCGGCTAATTTTTTGTATTTTAAGTAGAGACGGGGTTTCACCTTGTTAGCCAGGATGGTCTTGATCTCCTGACCTTGTGATCCGCCCGCCTCCACCTCCCAAAGTGCTGGGATTACAGGCATGAGCCACTGCTCCTGGACATGGAAATGTTTTAAAACAGGGAATTGCTGGCCAGGCCCGGTGGCTTATGCCTGTAATCCCAGCACTTTGGGGGGCTGAGGTGGGCAGACCACGAGGTCAGGAGTTCGAGACCAGCCTGGCCAATACGGTGAAACCCCATCTCTACTAAAAATACAAAAATTAGGCCAGGTGCAGTGGCTCATGACTGTAATCCCAACACTTTGGGAGGCCAAGCCAAGTGGATCACAAGGTCAGGAGTTCGAGACCAGCCTGGCCAACATGGCAAAACCCCCTCTCACGAAAAATACAAAAATTAGCTGGGCACGGTGGTGTGTACCTGTAATCCCAGCTGCTCTAGAGGCTGAGGCAGGAGAATCGCTCAAACCCAGGAGACGGAGGTTGCAGTGAGCTAAGATCATGCCGCTGTACTCCAGACTGGGCGATAGGGCGAGACTCCATCTCAAAAAAAAAAAAAAAGGCTTACCGAGTCTTAGCTTATGAAGCTAGGAACCTAAGAATCTCCTCTATCCTAGCAAGATATTCTGACTTTAGCTGTTGCTTTAATAGCCTTTGTTTAGTATATCTCTTAAACAGTGGTCCTGCAAAGGAGGCACCAACTAGTCAGCATTGCTCCCAAACTGCATCCTCATGCTCCTCACAATCAAGGTTACTGTCCTCTTTCTCAACAAGTAGGTACTTTAGGAGATTGGAGGATGAGGCTTCCTTCTTGTCCCAATTTTAAACTGCGGTACTGGTTTCTACCACACTGCCTTAGACATCACTATCACCTTGAGGTGGAGACATCAACTTTTTCAACTATACCAATTAGGGTGCTTCTAGCTCAGTGCTAAATGACTCTCCCAGTGGCAGCATTTGTGCAATATTTCAACATCACGGCTGCCTGAGCTGATAAATAATAGTTGGAGTAAACAATAGACTAACCATCAAGGTTAAAAGGAAAAGTTGAGGAATGAGGTGTCCATGGGAACTTGAAAAGCACCAACATTGGCCGGGTGTGGTGGCTCATGCCTGTAATCCCAGCACTTTTGGGAGGCTGAGGCGGGAGGATCACCTGAGGTCAGGAGTTCAAGACCAGCCTGACCAACATGGTGAAACCCCATCTCTACTAAAAATACAAAAAGTAGCCAGGCATGGTGGTGGACACCTGTAATTCCAGCTACTTGGGAGGCTGAGGCAGGAGAATGGCTTGAACTCAGGGAGTGGAGGTTGCAGTGAGCTGAGATTGCACCATTGCACTCCAGCCTGGGAGACAGAGTGAAACTCTGTCAAAAAAAAAAAAAAAAAGAAAAGAAAAGCACATACATAATTCCTGAAGATCTAGGAGGCCATGTGCATGCCCAGGGCTGTATGCCGCAGTGTGCATGCTCAGGAAAGACATGAGAAGGTCTCACCTCTTACTGACCGTGAGGATATGCACAAGCAGGAAGTGAAGGCTAAGGCAGAGCTTATGCCGCCTGGCTGAGTGGTGAAGGCATTCCCTAGTGCACATATAAAGCCTCCTGGCAAAGACTTGGAGACTTAGTGGTTCCAGGCATTTACAGAACGATCTGTCAAGTCACTACTTGACCACTGTGATGGTTAGTTTTGTGTGTCAACTTGGCGAGGTTATAGTACCCAGTTATTCAATCAAACACTAATTTAGGTGTTGCTGTGATGGTACTTTGTAGATATGGTTAATACCTACAACCAATTGACATTAAGTAAAGGAGATTATCCTGCATACTGTGGGTGAGTGTCATCTAACCAACTGAAAGGCCTTAAAAGCAAAATTTATTTCCTTGAAGAAGAAATTCTGCTATAAGACCACAGCATCAACTCTTGCCCAAGATTTTCCAGGCTGCCCTACACAATTCAGCATAAGTCAGTAGCAAAAGCCAATTCTATGAAGTAAATATCTTTATCTATCTTTTTATCTATCTGTCTATCTATCTGTCTATCTGTCTACCATCTACTCATTTACCTATCTTATCTATCCTGCTGGTTCTCTTTCTCTGGAGAATTCTGACTGATGTAGATTTTGGTACCAAGAGTGTATCTAGAGATATCTAGAGGAACAGAATATCAAGGATGAGCTTGCTTTCTTTCTTTCCTTTTTTTTCTTTTTTTTTTTAGATAGAGTCTCACTCTGTCACCCAGGCTGGACTGCAGTGACACAATCTTGGCTCACTGCAACCTCCACCTCCCAGGTTCAAGTGATTCTCCTGTCTCAGGCTCCCGAGTAGCTGGGACTATAGGTGCATGCTACCATGCCTGGCTAATTTTTGTATTTTTAGCAGAGACAGGGGTTTCATGATGTTGGCCAGGCTGGTCTCAAACTCCTGACGTTCAGTGATCCACCTGCCTTGGCCTCCCAAAGTGCTGGGATTACAGGCACCAGCCACTGTGCCCGGCCTTAAGGATGAGCTTTCTTAATTAGCTCTAGGGTTTCTGGAATTGGTTCTCAATTTGATTATATTTGAAGACATTGATGACTCTATTTCTGGCAGTAAAGACAACACTGATAATCCATGGCGTGCTATGGCAATACATATATAACAAATATCACACTTTGATACTCCTAATCAAATATTTATAGGAGGTAAGTTTCTGGGTGACCATTTATTTGATATCTTGGAACATTTTAGTCAAACTAACTGCTGTGATTTGATGTGTCCCCTATTGTTCATGATTGGACACTTGATCCCCAATCTGGCAGTGTCAGGAGGTGGGGTCTAATGAGAGGTGATTAGGCCATGAGGGCAAAGTGAATGAATTAATGCTATTATCCCAGGGGAGGATTTGTTATAAAAGAGGGAGTTCAGCTGCTATTTATTCTCTCTCTTCCTCTTCTGCTTTCTGCCATGAGAAGATGATGCAGCAAGAAGGTCCTTGTCATATGCCAGCCACTAGATCTGGAACTTCCCAGCTCAGAACCACGAGCCAATACATTTCTGTTATTATAAATTACTCAGTCTCAAGTATTACATTATAGCAGTACAAAATGGACAAAAACACTAGCAAATATAGTGACATTGGCTGGTTGCTCCTAATTGCATGGGAAAAGTGGGGAAAGAGAAAAAGGACCCTAGGGATCTGAATTCCCAACTCAAGCTCTGTATAAATGACCTGAAAGCTTCAATGTCTGCTCTGGCAAAAACCCTTATCTTAGGTAGCCACAGAGATGAGATTGCTAAGAGTCAAACCCAGAGTCTTATCCTACAATCAGCTGAGTTACAAAGCAAACTGATTTTCCAATCCTCCATGATATCTGATGCTAAAGTGAAAACATTGATTGGGAAGGAATGGGATCCTGAAAATTGAGATGGTGCTATGGTTTGGATGTTTGTTCCTCCCAAATCTCATGATAAAATTTGACCAAAATGTTGGAAGTGAGGCCTAATGGGAGGTGTTTGGGTCATGGGGGTGAATGCCTCATGAATAGAGTAATGCCATCCCTTGTGGGTGAGTGAGTTCTCTATTAGTTCCTGCAACAACTGGTTGTTAAAAAGAGACTGAAACCTCTTTCTCCTCTCTTTCCGCTTCTTTTGCCATGTGGTCTCTGCACTCATGGGCTGCTTCCCTTTGCCTTCTGCTATGAGTGGAAGCAGCCTGAGCAGCCTGAGACCCATCGGCAGAAGATGATGCCAAATCTTGAACTTTCCAACCATCAGAACTATGAGCGAAATAAACCTTTTTTCTTTATAAATTACCTAGCTTCAGGTATTCCTTTATAGCAACACTAACTGTTCTAAAACAGATGGAGACATATGGGGAGATCTGGATGAAGCTGGGGACATTAAATTTCTAAATTCGGATGTGTTTTCTTAGCCAGTAGAAGCTGTTCCACCCACATCTGAGGAGATTAATTCTGCTTTGTTTGAGGAAACTGTAATGGCTCCCTGAGAAAACTGCCTTACAAAACATTGCTAATTTTCTTCAGGACACACTCATCCACCCATTACCACCTGTCTTTGCATCTATACCTACAACTAGAATCACTCTAAGCAGGCCTTGAAAGATGAGGCACAAAGTATGACCCACAAGGAGATGCGTTACACTTCAAATGAACTGCATGATTTTTCCAGTTTATATAGACAGAAATATAGAGAATATGTATTGTCACAAAACAGAGATTCTACACTCAGTGTTGTGGCTCAGATGGATGGAAAGAACTCTGTTTGGTTGGTTAGTGGGCTGAAACATGAACCAAAAGGTGGCCTGCACTAAATGAAGTGTCAGAACTGCCTTGGTGTATTCTAGTAGAAGGTATCCAGAGGCTTAGGGAGACTGGAATGGTAGAGTGGATTTGTTATGCAAGACTGGCTTCTCTGCCCCTGGTGGGTTCAGAGAACATACCTTTCACCATGATTGTGAGAAATAAATTTGTGAGGGAGTCCCAGCATCTTTGAAAACCTATGTGGTTGCTTTTATCTGTAGGTAAAAATTACAGTGAGAACTGCTGCCACTGAGTTGGGAAACCTAAATCCACTTAGGTAATTGGATCCCAAGGTGGCAGGAGCCAAGGGGAGGCACTTAATTGCCAAAGGCAAGGTGGGTGGGGTTGCAATAATGAACAGCAGAATCAAAGCAGCAATCAGAATAGTTTGACTCACTCAGACCTATGATGTTGACTAGTTGATGATGGTGTTGCTAGAGGTGAAACAGACAGGAAGCCTACTACATTCTTATTTGATCTGTGTAAGCAAAAGAGTTCCAGGTCAGGTAAACGGAAGTCTAACTTGAATTACCAGAGCAGAGAGTCATGGTCCTTCAACTAATGCCCAGACTCTGAACCCTCCGAATGGAGAATCCAGGTCACCTTGAAGAAGGACTCTGCTACATTGTCAAAAATTTAAAATGGTTTATCTTTCTTCCAGCCTTCCCTAAAGGAACCCATAGCTTTTCATCAGAATGATTGCATTATGGGAAGGGAAATAATCAGACTTTTTGGGGATTGCTGGGCACTAGCTCTGAAGTGACATGAATTCCAGGAGAACTAAAATGTCACTGTCACCCATTAGTCTGAGCACAGTTTTATGGAGGTTAGGTGATCAATGGAGTTTTGGCTCAGGTCCTTCTCATAGTGGGTCCAGCGGGCCACTGAACTCATCCTGTGGTTATTTCTCCAGTTCTAGAATGCATAACATTGGAATAGACATGCACAGCAACTGCAGATTTCCCATATTGATTCTCTCACCTGTGGAGTGAGGGCCACTATGGTGGGAAAGGCCAGGTGGAAGCCACTAGAATTATCTCTAACTAGGAAAATAGTAAGCCAAAAGTGTACTGTATCCCTGGAGGGATTGCAGCGATTAATGCCACCACTAAGGACTTGAAAGATGCAGGGTTAGTGATTCCCCTATCATCCCCCATTCAAATCACTTCTTTGGCCAGTGTAGAAGACAGATGGGGCTTGAAGAATGACAGTGGATTATCTTAATTTTAACTGGTTATTAACTCTAATTGCAGCTGTTGTTCCGATGTGTTTTTGTTGCTTGAGCAAATTAACACATCCCCTGGTACTTGGTAGGCAGCTATTGATCTGTCAAATGTGTGTTTTTTCCCTCAATAGCTGCTCACAAAGACCACCAGAAGCAGTTTGTTTTCAGTTGGCAAGGCCAGAAATACACCTTCACTATGCTACCTCAGGGCATATTACCTCTCCAGCTCTATGTCTCTCTCTGCTTCTGATGACACCTGCCTAGGTCTAAGGGGTCTTGTGCAGAAAGTCTGTAATGGACATCACTGGGACAGCTTTTCCATACTCTCCTGTCCATCATGTGACCTTGTCTTCCACCCTAAGGGATCTTGGTACATTGTGGGCAGGGCTCTGCTGACAGTAATGTTTTGATAACAAAATGGTACGTATGACTTAGGTCAATTGCTGTTGTTACAGAAACACCAGGGGTTCAGTCTAGGTCCTGTTGCTCACCACACAGGAGGCCAAACACTGAGACAAGTATTGCCAAGGAAGAAGGCTTTAATTGGGTGCTGCAGCAGAGTAGATGGGTGCTCAGTCTCAAATCCATCTTCCTGACTGACTAAAACCAGGAGTTTATATAGCAGGCAAGAAATGTAACAATGTGTAAGAAAACAGAAACTTGGGAAGGGCCAGGAACTGATCATGGTGAATGAGGCCTCCCTCATCTGGCGTCCCTCACACTCCCAGGCTGGAGTACAGTGGCACGACCCCGGCTCACTGTGACCTCTACCTCCCAGGCTCAAGCAATTGTCCTGCCTCAGCTTCTGAGTAGCTGGGACTATGGGCGCACACAACCACACCTGGCTAATTTTTTTATGTTTTTATTTTTAGTAGAGACAGGGTTTCACCATGTTGGTCAGGCTGGTTTTGAACTCCTAATCTCAAGTGATCCGCCTGCCTCAGCCTCTTAAAGTGTTGGGATTATAGGCGTGAGCCACAGTGCCCGGCCTATGACCATTTAACAAGCACAAACTATAACAGCAAGCCTGGGATGGCATGCCAGGGGGCTTTCTAATTTTATGTAATTCCATGGTGATTAGAGAATACATTTTGTATGATTTAAATGATTTTAAATTTATTAAAACTTGTTTTATGGCTCAGAATATGGTCTATCTTGGTAAATGTTCCATGGTCACTTAAAAATAATGCATTCTGACCTAGTGTGGTGGCTCACATCTGTAATCCCAGCACTTTGGGAGGCCGAAGCTGGCAGATCATTTGAGGTCAGGAGTTCAAGAC
This sequence comes from Nomascus leucogenys, assembly GCF_006542625.1. Taxonomy (NCBI): domain Eukaryota; kingdom Metazoa; phylum Chordata; class Mammalia; order Primates; family Hylobatidae; genus Nomascus; species Nomascus leucogenys. The sequence goes on along the minus strand of NC_044381.1, from coordinate 41,402,832 downwards.
CAGCCTGGCCAACATGATGAAACCCTGTGTCTACTAAAAAGTACAAAAATTAGCTGGGCGTGGTGGTGCACACTTGTAGTCCCAGCTACTTGAGAGGCTGAGGCAGGAGAATTGCTTGAACCCGGGAAGCAGAGGTTGCAGTAAGCCGAGATCGTGCCATTGCGCTCCAGTCCAGCCTGGGCGACAAGAGCATAACTCCATCTCAAAAAAAAAAAAAAAAAGGGCCGGGCATGGTGGCTCACGCCTGTAATTCCAGCACTTTGGGAGGCCAAGGCGGGCGGATCACGAGGTCAGATCGAGACCATCCTGGCTAAAACGGTGAAACCCCGTCTCTACTAAAATTAGCCGGGCGTGGTGGCAGGCGCCTGTAGTCCCAGCTACTTGGGAGGCTGAGGCAGGAAAATAGCGGAACCTGGGAGGCGGAGCTTGCAGCGAGCCGAGATCGTGCCACTGCACTCCAGCCTGGGCGACAGAGTGAGACTCCCTCTCAAAAAAAAAAAAAAAAAAAGGATTCCTACTGCTGTTGGGTGGAGTATTTCATTAATGTTAATTAGATCAAGTTGATTGATAATATTATTCAAGTCTTCTATGTCCTTGCTGATTTTTTTTCTGTCTACTCATTCTTTTAATTGTTGAGAGAGGGGTGTTGGAATCTCTGATTATTATTGTGGATTTTTCTATTTCTCCTTGCAGATTTCAAATATCATTTTCATCCGCCTGAAGGACTTTTTAAAAAAATTTCTGGTTGGGCGCAGTGGCTCACACCTGTAATCCCAGCACTTTGGGAGGCTGAGGTGGGTGGATCACGAGGTCAGGAGATAAAGACCATCCTGGCTAACACCGTAACACGGTGAAACCCCGTCTCTACTAAAAATACAAAAAATTAGCTGGGCATGGTGGCGGGTGCCTGTAGTCCCAGCTACTCGGAGAGGCTGAGGCAGGAGAATGGAGTGAACACGGGAGGCGGAGCTTGCAGCAAGCGGAGATCGCACCACTGCACTCCAGCCTGGGCGACAGAGCGAGACTCTGTCTCAAAAAAAAAAAAATTCCTATACTACAAGTTTGCTGGTGATGAATTTCTTGACTTTCACCATGTCTGAAAAAGTCTTCATTTTGCCTTTTCTTTTTCTTTTTAGGGTCTCCCTCTGTAGCCCAGGCTAGAGTGTAGTGGCTCCATTTTGGCTCACTGCAGCTTCAACCTCCCCAGGTTCAGGTGATCCTCCTACCTCAGTCTCCCAAGTAGCCAGGACCACAAGTGTGTGGCACCATGCCCGACAAACTTTTTGTATTTTTTGTAGAAATAGGGTTTTGCCTTGTTTTCCACACTGGTCTGGAACTTCTGGGCTCAAGTGATCTGCCTGCCTTGGCCTCCCAAAGTGCTAGGATTACAGACGTGAGCCACCGCGCCCATACCATTTTACCTTATTTTAAAGAATATTTTAGTTGCTTATTGAAGGTTGATTGAAGGTTGATAACCCCACCCTTAGCCCCCAGTACATCAAAGATGTTGCTGCACTGTCTCCTGTCTTGCATTGTTTCTGAAGAAAAATTTGCTGTTTTTCTTATTTTTGTTGTTCTGTACATACTATATCTTTTTCCTCCGGCTGCTCTTTTTTTTTTTTTTTTTTTTTTTTTGAGACAGAGTCTTGTTCTGTTGCCCACGCTGGAGTGCAGTGGTGTGATCTCAGCTCACTACAACCTCCATCTCCCAGGTTCAAGCGATTCTCCTGCCTCAGCCTCCTGAGTAGCTGAGATTACAGGCACTTGCCACCACGCCCGGCTAATTTTTTGTATTTTTAGTAGATACTGGGTTTTGCCATGTTGGCCAGGCTGGTCTCGAACTCCTGACCTCAGGTGATACACCTGCCTTGGCTTCCCAAAGTGCTGGGATTACAGGCATGAGCCACCGGGCCTGGCCTCCTCTGGCTGCTCTTCAGATTTTTCTCGGGGTGGCTCACGCTTGTAATCCCAGCACTTTGGGAGGCCGAGGCGGGCGGATCATGAGGTCAGGAGATCCAGACCACGGTGAAACCCCGTCTCTACTAAAAATACAAAAAATTAGCCGGGCGTGGTGGCGGGCACCTGTAGTCCCAGCTACTCCGGAGGCTGAGGCAGAAGAATGGCGTGAACCCGGCAAGCGGAACTTGCAGTGAGCCAAGATTGCACCACTGCACTCCAGCCCGGGCGACAGAGCAAGACTCCGTCTCAAAAAAAAAAAAAAAAAAAAAAAAGTTACGTGGAAACAGCTTGATCTTCCCAACTGTTATGCTCTTAAGCTATGTAATGTGAGACCACAGCAACCTTTGTTCAGGGACTAATTTCACCACTTCTGAGTACCCTATCTGATGCCCTATCTGATGAAGTAAGAGGTTTTCTTCTCTGGCTGGTGGGAGCAGCAGGAACTATTCCCGTCCTGTGGATTTCTGACGTTTGTTCTCTCTGCTCCTTTTTTTTTTTTTTTTTTTTTTTTTGAGACAGAGTCTCTCTCTGTCACCCAGGCTGGAGTGCCATGCTGCGATCTTGGCTCACTGCAACCTGCACCTTCCAGGCTCAAGCCATCTTCCCACCTCAGCCTCCCGGGTAGCTGGGATTACAGGCGCCCACCACCACAGCCGCTACTTTTTTTGTATTTTTAGCAGAGATTGGGTTTCGCGATGTTGGCCAGGTTGGTCTCGAACTCCTGACCTCAGGTGATCCGCCCACCTTGGCCTCCCAAAGTGCTGGAATTATTGGCGTGAGCCACTGCGCGCGGCCTCTCTGCTTCTTTCTGGCGGTTCTTTCCCCAGCCTCAGGTGGTTTCCGCATGCTAAGTACACTGCTTAGCACTCAGCTGAGGACTCAAAAGGGACCCTCTGAAATCGTTTAGCTTCACAGCTTTCTCCTTTTAGGTACCCTGCCCTGCGAACGAACTCTCCTTGGCCTCCCCAGGCTTCCAACTCCCTGTTCTCAATGCCAGCAGACCACCAGCTCCCCCTAGAGTCTCTTCCTGGACCTGCACCCTGGATGCCGTCTCTAGGCCATGAGTGGGGGCAGTTGTAGGTCTCCGCTCCCAGGACACTGTTCACCACCCTACAAGGGCCAATGTCGGAAAAGAATTGTTTCGTAGGCTTCATCTGTTTCTGTTTATTTGTTACAGGTTGGAAGGCAAATCTGATCCCTTTTATTCCATACTGAAAGCATAAATCATTCTTTAAATGCTTGATTTTCATGTTAACTTTAATTTTTATATCTTTTTTAAAAAGTGTTTTCTGTTTCTGTTTTAAAAGTGTCTATAGAGGGCTAGGCGCGGTAGCTCACGCCTGTAATCCCAGCACTTTGGGAGGCCGAGGCGGGTGGATCACGAGGTCAGAGATCGAGACCATCCTGGCTGACGTGGTGAAACCCCATCTCCACTAAAAATACAAAAAAAAAAAAAAAAAAGATTAGCCGGGCATGGTGGCGGGTGCCTGTAGTCCCAGCTACTTGGGAGGCTGAGGCAGGAGAATGGCATGAACCCAGGAGGCAGAGCTTGCAGTGAGCCGAGATCACACCACTGCACTCCAGGCTGGGCAACATGGTGAGACTCCATCTGAAAAAAAAAAAAAGAAAAAAAAAGTCTATTGAGATCTAACTCTGAGCAGTTTAAAAATTATTTACAGTTTATAAAATCTGGCAGCTTTAACATTTTTGTTTAAATGCTTAGAAACAGCAAGAAGGGAGTATCTAATTAGGATTTGATGTACCTTAATATAGGAAGTAAATTGTGGGTATTCTTAGGTTGTACAGTTATCTTTCTACAGATTAATATGTCCATTTTCAACACATAATGTTTATAAAAGAATTATAGGCCAGGCGTGGTGGCTCACGCCTGTAATCCCAGCATTTTGGGAGGCTAAGACGGGTGGATCACGAGGTCAAGAGATCAAGAACATCCTGGCCAACATGGTGAAACCCTGTCTCTACTAAACATACAAAAATTAGCCAGCGCGGTGTCGCATGCCTGTAATCCCAGCTAGTGGGGAGGCTGAGGCAGGAGAATCGCTTGAACCCAGGAGGCAGAGGTTGCAGTGAGCTGAAATCATGCCACTGCACTCCAGCCTGGAGACAGAGCAAGACTCTGTCTCAAGAAAAATAAAATAAAATAAAAAAGAATTACAAATACATTCTGTAAGAGTGTGCACCTGCTTCCTGAGATGCCCACTTTTAACTGATTTCTAATTTTTAATATTTCCATAAACATGTTTCATGTAATGCACATATGGCTGACCTCACAGAAGTGGCTGACACATTACAGATGGCTTTAAAGTGGATCATGGTGGGGAAAAGTAAGACTTCATGCTGTATTATTTTAAAAGTCCATACAGTATGCTTGCTTTTAAGCTAAAATAAAATGTAATGTTTTTGTGTGGGTTTTAATATGTGTAGCTGAAATATGATCTACTTTTGAAGACCACAGACACTTACAAAGAAAAACTAAAAGGAGCAGTCTTTGTACCATTTTAGGATGGTAGGTAGTGCTCTCTCTCTCTCTCTTCCAGTGACAAGATTTTAAAATCATTTTTTTTTTTTTTTTTGAGACGGAGTCTCGCTCTGTCACCCAGGCTGGAGTGCAGTGGCGCGATCTCTGCTTGCTGCAAGCTCCGCCTCCCGGGTTCACGCCATTCTCCTGCCTCAGCCTCCCGAGTAGCTGGGACTACAGGTGCCCGCCACCACGCCCAGCTAATTTTTTTGTATTTTTAGTAGAGATGGGGTTTCACTGTGGTAGCCAGGATGGTCTCGATCTCCTGACCTCGTGATCCGCCCGCCTCGGCCTCCCAAAGTGCTGGGATTATAGGCGTGAGCCACCGCGCCCGGCCCCCTTTGGCCAGTATTAATTGGACATGCTAAATGGGAACCCATGGGCCTGAGCCCAGACAGGTTGTTAATTTGAAAAAGTATAAAATACTTGGTGGGCAAAGAGACTTTCACTTTAATGACCTGTTGGAGGCTGGAATCCTGGTACTATGGTCTCTGTGCAATAGTATTGTGCATGAGTGCCACCCAGTGGTGACCACTGGGATTTTGGACCAGGAAATCCCCAGACCTGGTAGGTCTTGCGATTGGGCATTAATTGCTTGGGCATTAATTGGGCATTAATTGAAACTGCCCCTAAGACTGAAGGACATACTCTAATCTTAAAGCCTGAAATACACATGTTGTCTTGAGGGATGGCAGAGATACACTTCAATAGGGAAGGCACTGCCCAGAAGAGTTCCATAATAAAATGGAAATGGTTTCTACAGGAGCATGATATTGAGGAATGCAAGGAGGGCTTTTGCGGCCGGTTTTGGAACCAGCTGAGGATCTGCCAGGTCTATGGCATCATGGATGGTGCCCCATGAACAGCTCTCAATGGACAACAAAGAGCTATTTGGTTTGCGGTTGGCAGTTTCAAGGTGAATGGACAACATCCAGATCCGAAGGCCACCACATCATGAGCAATAATGGGAAAACTCATATTGAAAAAGGCAAGAAGAAATCAGCCCAGCTAGGTGAACTGCACGCTGCGTTTCTTGCTGCGACAAAAGAATGGAACAATCATAAGAGCCCATATTTGGGTTTTCACTGACTTGTGGGCCGTGGCCAATGGCCTGGCCACGTGACCAGGCAGAGGGGCAATGGCAAACTGGGCTGTGAAAGGGATGCCGACATGGAGCACAGCACTGCAGGAATTTAAGGGGCACATTAAAGTAGGTCATGTCAATGCCCACCAGAAGAATCCCTCCCAGGATCTGTGATCAGATCCGGTAGGTGGATATCCTCGTGAACAAACTTGAGGTGGCCACCTAGGTTCAACAAAGGAGTGGGCAACAGTGCAGGGATGGGCTGCTCAGAAACATGTCCCTCCTGCACCCTCAGAGACACAAATGCCCACAAGAATTGTCTTGACAACAAGAAGAGGGAGACCGCAGGTGGCTAAGGGGCAGATTCCCCAGAGGGAGAAGACCCCACATGCAGCTGGCAGGTGGACTGTACGGGACCCCTGCTGGTAGCCCTGGAGGGAGTTTATAAATGGGTTCTGGCAGGAATAGACACTTACTCTGGACTGAGCTTTACCTACCCAGTGGCAGATGCAATTGCTCAAGATACTATAAAAGTACTGAGCAGAAGACACTATCAATGTGTATCACTAAGTTACATACCTTGGGACCAAGGAACAAACTTTACAACCTACACAAGGCAAGGAGACATCCCATCAAATGGGTATATCATGCTGCACATTATCCTCAGAGTAGTTTGTGAGAGAATTGAAATGGGCAATGGAAATGTTTGTTATCTTACATGGGGAGAGATAAAAGCGTGAAGGCTTACACACCTCCATGCATGTGTGCTCACACTTAACATGTGGTGGTCAAGGAGGATCCCCACTAGATAGATCCCTCCACTCTTGGGGTAATCTGGGGAAGATGGCCGGGAAGGATGCTGCTACAACTATGCAGTTCTTCACAACAGCACCTCAACTTTCTTGTCTCCTACCTGCTGAAAAGAGCCTGAGATCAGGCCCACAGCTGCAAGTGCTGGCAGCATCGGCCACTGGGTGGGTAAAGCTCATACTACCACACCCGGCTAATTTTTGTATTTTTAGTAGAGACGGGGTTTCACCATGTTGGCCAGACTGGTCTCGAACTCCTGACCTTGTGATCCACCGGCCTTGGCCTCCCAAAGTGCTGGGATTACAGGTGTGAGCCACCACGCCCGGCCAGAAGCAGGAATGATTCTTAAGTGAGAAACAGTTGTTATATCTTTTAACATTTGTGTCAGAAATCCTAAAGGTCTGATAGGATGGCTGTGCCTCCACTGCATCTGGCAAATCAGAGGTGGACAGTGAGTGCAGCTGTATCTCCTGGTGGTCAGGGCAGCCTCCCAGTTCGTCTCTATGCAGCCCTAACTTACATGACTGGAAATGGCCCTGTGGGAGGCATTTGCTGGAGTGATATTGCTGCTGGCCGTCTGGGCCTATGCAGTGGATGAACCTAACATCCCTTCATCCTTTCTAAAGGTGTAAAAGTTTGGGTGAAAATCAATGACAAACGGAGAGAAGGAGAAATAGTAGCTGAGGGCAAAGGAATGAATAAATGGGTTATGCAATGAGAGAAACCCAACAATATATTGGTGCCTCGAGGTAAGCTCAGAGCAAGGGAATTACATTGTCTCTTAGCACAGTTATACCAGATGCCTGAAAGGGTAAACTTGTGTGTTTGTCAAAACCATCCCTGCTTTAGGAATCTGACAAGGTCGAATAGCAACCTGCAAACCCAGTGACATCACTGTCAGAGACACTGTGATCACACGACGATGACCAAGTGGAACTCTAGCATCTTTCAACTCTGACTTTTCAGGGTACATCTACGACAAAGGATATCTTTTGGGAAGGGTTTTTTTGGGAACTACTCCCTATTGGGGCATCAGACTGTGTGGTGTATGATTGCTGGTTGACTAACTCCTGTGTAACTATAAACCCTGGTGATCAGAGGCTTACAAAGTTCTCCCTGGTTACCTTAGACGACATAGAATGGTGGCCTGTCCAACATGCCACAGTGTGCTGTGCACAGACACAGACCACCCTCTTCTGTGAATGGAAAGCTCTTACACAAACCAGGAAAAACCACTGGGATGCTGATGGAACTAAAGCAGTAGGCATCACCTGGTGGGTCCAAATTCCCCAGGGGAGCAGCCCCTCCATGCACAAGGAAGACAATGGAAACCTCTATGACATATTCAGACTAAATGACAATGAGGTGTGACCACCACTTACAAAATGCAAGTATGGGGAAACCCAATACTTTTGGGTAATGAAACCTGTATCCTAACTGCACTTGGTCACGAGGACACAGTGGCAACAGCATGCATGGTGGCCTGAACACTGGCCCAGCAGACAGAAAAGGGCCTTAGGGGAGATGGGTTCCGGCCTCGGCTTCATGGCATGAGCTGAATTTGCTTTTTTTTTTTTTTTTTTTTGAGGGGAGTCTCACTCTTGTTGCCCAGGCTGGAGTGCAGTGGCGCGATCTTGGCTGTCTGCAACCTCTGCCTCCTGGGTTCAAGCGATTCTCCTTCCTCAGCCTCCCCAGTAGCTGGGATTACAGGCACCCACCACCACGCCCAGCTAATTTTTGTATTTAGTAGCGATGGGTTTCACCATGTTGGTCAGGCTGGTCTCAAACTCCTGACCTCAAATGATCTGCCCACCTTGGCCTCCCAAAGTGCTGGGATTCCAGGTATGAGCCACCGTGCCAGGCCTGAATTTGCTTTTGATGAAGAGCAGCACTCAGTGGGGAAAAATTTATTGAAAAAAGTAAGCAGACTAAAGGGAGCAAGGGGTGGGAGTCAGCCTGGGAAGACGATGAGGCTTCTGTGAAGTGGGTTGGGTAATGTTGGGTAAAGCTAGCACCTGGTGTTGGGAAAGGGCTTCTCCCTAGATCCAACAGGGTTACTTGACTGTTTTGTTACAGATGGAGGCCAAAGTGGCCGTGGGGCAGTGGCCCTCTGTCGTGGTTGCTGAGGCTCAAGGGGCCCACCTATGGGAATCGTATGGGTCTCTAAACCTATGGAAACTCTCTGAGAGCTCTTGCAACTTGGACCAATGCACTCTGCTCTGGATAACCCACATCCTGTAGAATAATCAGCAGGAAAAGGAACTAGTCTGAATACCACCCACACCCCTGTAGGAGAGAGGATGTGAGCCCTGCTATATAACAGAAGCCAGTCTTACAGTACAAGCCTGTGAACTAAGACAAGGCGACTGGCTTTGAAACCCAGGAATTACCAAGTCATGGTCAATCATTTTTTTTTTTTTTGAGACGGAGTCTTGCCCTGTCTCCCAGGCTGGAGTGCAATAGCACGATCTCCGCTCACTGCAGCCTCCACCTCCCAGGTCCAAGAGATTCTTCTGCCTCAGACTCCCGAGTAGCTGGGACTACAGGCGCGCACTACCATGCCTGGCTAATTTTTGTATTTTTTAGTACAGATGGGGTTTCACCATATTGGCCAGGCTGGTCTTGAACTCCTGACCTCATGATCCGCCCGCCTTGGCCTCCCAAAATGCTGGGATTACAGGCGTAAGCCACCGTGCCTGGCCTGTCATAGCCATTTGTAATGATGCCTGGTCATAATAATATCTAGCATGTGAACATGGGCGGATTCTGTTGGAAAGGCATAGCAAATGGCACTTAAATTATGACTGATTTATTCTGTGATGAAGCTAAATTGTGCCATGACCATACTGCAGTGTGATGCAACACTGGCATTGTTAGTAAGATAAGAATGACACATTCCATGTCTCATAGTATAGTATAGGAAAAAGGGAACACGTCAGCTTTTGCCATCTTCCTGACAAGCCAGGAGTTAAAAATAAGTAAATTAAATAATAATGAAATATAATCCTGTAATTTCTAAGCAAACATTACTTTGACTTTAATCAATAAGATTATTTAAAGTTCATTGAAAAATCCATATTCCTGCGTTTATACTCATGAGGCTTAACTAATTACAGAAGAATATAATACAAATAGTTTCTAAATGGACATAGAATTTAAATTCAGATTTTAATGAACTAACTTCTGGCACTGTAGAGTACATAATGTAGTCAGCATTTTGCAAATGTTGGAGTGTATACTTAGTAATGGAGTTGGTTAATAAATGTCAATGCAGTGAGACTGAGAATGGGATAGATTAAAACTTTCTTTTATTCTTCTTGCCAGCTCTGTGGCTACATGGGTGTGAACTGGAATGAGGCAGAAGGGATCTATTTTTCTATTGAGTGCCAATGAGCCCCCGTGGATCTACGCACGGTGCTTTATGTAGATGAAGATAAAATCCCTCCCTGAGAGCAGCTCTGTGCTCACGGGTGTCATTGGCTTCTCCATTCACAAGCGTCAGGTGGAGCTTGGGTGGAAACCACCTTGATTCTTCAGGGCAGCTGCTCTGGTTTGTTCCATTTTTAGAGTTAGATTGTTTCCTTTAAGAGCCCTCTACCTCACAGTAACAGACTCTGATTTGGAATTTGCATTCGTTGTTTATTTTATTTTGTTTTTGCCCAAATAAGAAATTGCACATTTTTCTTTCACTCTAAAGTCAAAAAGCCAAAGTGGGAATCATTATAAATGCAACATTTGAGTTCCTGTTATAGCTCCTTGTTCTTGGAAATGTTTCATTTGCATCAGGGTCATGCCAGACATGGTAATGAAGGCCCTGAACAGAGGGAGAACCATCAGGGACGGCTGTGTGAGGAAAGCGTGGACTTTCATCTTGAAAAATGAGTGTATCCATAACAACATCCTCAAACATAGACAGCTCTGATTAGTGCTCCACGAGCCCTCTCTCTAAAAACATCCGAAAATGCATCAGTCTTCCCGGGGCTCATATGAATGGGGTAAATCCTTATGAAGGAGGGGCCTTGGTGCTCAGGAGGTGAAGCGCATGCCATTCTCCAGGTGTGCACGAGTCCAAGGAATCAGGAGGTCAGGCTGCACAGCCCTGCTGCTGCTGATCACTGCTCACAGTCCCTGAGCCCTGCTCAGAGGCAGCAGGATTTCCTACTAGGGGCAAAGTGCAGCAGTCACCAGGACACCCTGGCTCTTATTTGCAACTGCTGCTGCATTACCTGATAGCCACCCATGGCTTCATGAGGAGGGATGCTCACAGCCCCCTGCAGAGCAGCCTCCAGGTTCCAGCCCCACAGGGAAGCCTCTGCCGTGACTTCCACCCACACAGCATCTCCTTCCACACAATCACCCTGCTGAATGGCAAAGGCTAAACACTTTGTTAATCCAAAACAGTAAACCCCAATTGTGCTACTCATAGTCCAATTTCTAAAATTTTACACTACAGCTGTTGAAAAATTCTAATGTTTATTTCACTGCCAGAATCAGCAGGGTAGCGGACGTTTCAGCAATAAACATCATAAGCAACACATGAAATCTAATTAGCATTATTCCAATTTGCAACAGTTAAATAAGTTATTACTCTGGGCTTTCTCCCCCCTAGATACCAATGCTTAGATTCTGAACCAACCCAAATGTCCAACAACGATAGACTGGATTAAGAAAATGTGGCACATATACACCATGGAATACTATGCAGCCATAAAAAATGATGAGTTCATGTCCTTTGTAGGGACATGGATGAAACTGGAAAACATCATTCTCAGTAACTATCGCAAGGACAAAAAAGCAAACACCGCATGTTCTCTCTCATAGGTGGGAATTGAACAATGAGAACTCATGGACACAGGAAGGGGAACATCACCCTCCAGGGACTGTTGTGGGGTGGGGGGAGGGGGAGGGGGGAGGGACAGCATTAGGAGATATACCTAATGCTAAATGACGAGTTAATGGGTGCAGCAAAACAACATGGCACATGGATACATATGTAACAAACCTGCACATTGTGCACATGTACTCTAAAACCTAAAGTATAATAATAAAAAATTAAAAAAAAGTCAACTCTAGAAAAATCCTCTTTCCACTTCCAATTTTTCCTAATTCAATCTGTTTTCTAGTATTTCTTTAGAAACAAACTAATGAAATTCTCTATCATCCAGCTGTATGTACAACAGAGTGAGCTTTGTGATGCCGTCTACATGGAGTTTGCACAGGAGCAGTATCCGTGGGACAAAAGAGTGGGACTCTGTCACCATGATCACAGATAAAGGATGCCGGGACACTCTGTCAAAGGAAACTCAGAACTCCACATAGGACGCTTGACTAAGGTCCCAAGTACTGTCACCATGACTGTCACCCACAATTTTCCCAGGAAGGAGACACGAGTAGGAAACAGAACAGCCCCTGTGATGTCAGGGCCAACCTGTCTCCAGCCTCCGTTCTGCTAAGTAACTCTAGAAGTTCCTCTCCTGTCTCTGGCCCCACTGACCATGTGTCAGATGCCTGGGAAAAAGGAACACACACTTGATGATGATTCCCGGTTCTGAGCTCATGTCACTGTGCTCCCAGGCTGTTGACACAGGCAGGACCCCTGGGCTTCTTAGATTCAAGCACACAGTTAATAACACAAACCCTGACAGCCTAGGCTTGAGCTGGGGTTCATTGGGGGTAGGTGGCAGTGGTAGGGGAATAACTTGGGAAAGTTATTTAAGCTGCCTGGGTCTGAATTTCCTTGTCGTAAAATAGGCAAAATCTGGCCGGGCGCGGTGGCTCACGCTTGTAATCCCAGCACTTTGGGAGGCCGAGGCGGGCGGATCACGAGGTCAGGAGATCGAGACCATGGTGAAACCCCGTCTCTACTAAAAATACAAAAAATTAGCCGGGCGTGGTGGCGGGCGCCTGTAGTCCCAGCTGCTCGGAGAGGCTGAGGCAGGAGAATGGCGTGAACCCGGGAGGCAGAGCTTGCAGTGAGCCGAGATTGCGCCACTGCACTCCAGCCTGGGCGACAGAGTGAGACTCCGCCTCAAAAAAAAAAAAAAAAAAAAAAAAAATAGGCAAAATCGTTGTACTTACATGGCACATCTGTGATGTGAATTAAATATCTGGCACCTAGAACAGTGCCTGGCCCCCAGGATTTGGTGGGTGAAGGGTCCAGGTATTGGTACGAGTCCATGTCCACTGTCTTCCCGGATCCCCAAACCCAGCTGCACGCATTAGTAACTAAAATGAGGCAGGCAAAGGGGATGAGTGATGAGCAGCAGTGGTTGCCAGAGGTAGGTCCAGGGACTACATTTCTTAAGACATTCTGGGTCAGGAATAATTATATAGAATGGAGCCAATAATTCCAAATCCATGTATTTACTTAATAAGCTTTTATTTGGGGCATGAAGGTGCCAAATTTTGTCTCAGGCACTTTACATATATTTAATCATTTAGTGTCCTCACAACCCATGAGAAATAAACATACTGTACTATCATTGTCTACAAAGAAACATGGAATAAGACCCTAGAGAGAGCCTCCAGCAAAAGGATGTCTGTGATCATTGTACATTTTTCAAAAAATGTTCAATGACAAAAAAACCAGCTTTATAAAGTGTATGTTGAACTGTGATATAACTAGCAGTGCATCTAAGAGTGAAACAATGAACATTAAAAATGAAAAGATTCTTCGAAAACAATCCAGCCCACCTTTTGTCTCTGTTTTGGTACAATTGTGTTTTTTGTAAGGCATGTTTTTGTTCCTTCACAATGTACTATTTACAGCAAACAGCAATATTTTTTTTTTTTTTTTTTTTTTTTTTTTGAGACGGAGTCTCGCTGTCGCCCAGGCTGGAGTGCAGTGGCGCAATCTCGGCTCACTGCAAGCTCCGCCTCCCGGGTTCGCGCCATTCTCCTGCCTCAGCCTCTCCGAGTAGCTGGGACTACAGGCGCCCGCCACCGCGCCCGGCTAATTTTTTTTGTATTTTTAGTAGAGACGGGGTTTCACCGTGGTCTCGATCTCCTGACCTCGTGATCCACCCGCCTCGGCCTCCCAAAGTGCTGGGATTACAAGCGTGAGCCACCACGCCCGGCCTCAAACAGCAATATTTTAACCTTTCCATCCTTCTGTCCTCCCTGAAAGCTAACGCTCTAGAGGGAGAGAAGACAATATGGGGTTTGATGCAAGGCGGTGCCCCAGCACCAGGGCAGAGGGATGCACAGACCTTATAGGAGCCCTTAGGGGCAGCAGGCAGGGCAGTTGCACAGACGCAGACTTGGCGCTGTTCAGAAGGAGGGACATTCCAGGTGCTGGGTGAAGCAAAGGAGGTGTAGCCCTGGGGCAGGCACAGTGAAGCTGGGCATGCGGCAGGCCATGGGCACCTTCCTGCTCGGGAGCTTCTGAGCCTCCACTTGTTGAAAAACAGAAAAAAGCCAAGGCTCAAGCCAGTAGGGGAAGGAACCGCAAAGGTGTTTTTGCATGGTTAAAACAAAGAGATGATCGAAATATGATTTCATGGATCTGTGGTTTATCCCCATGCAAAGAGAATTTTTTTCTTAGGTTCAGAACGCTTAAAGAAGGTAACATTGTGAACAAATCTCCCAGGGAATCCACTTGAGAGATGAGGCATACTGACCACAGATGAGTGACGTCCTCAATTATTTTTTATTTTTATTTAATTATTTTTTTTTTTGAGATGGAGTCTCTGTTGCCCAGGCTGGAGGGCAGTGGCACGATCTTGGCTCACTGCAAGCTCCGCCTCCCGGATTCACGCCATTCTCCTGCCTCAGCCTCTCCGAGCAGCTGGGACTACAGGCGCCCGCCACCATGCCCAGCTAATTTTTTGTATTTTTATTAGAGACGGGGTTTCACCGTGGTCTCGATCTCCTGACCTCGTGATCCGCCCCCCTCGGCCTCCCAAAGTGCTGGGATTACAAGCGTGAGCCACCGCGCCCGGCCGGTCCTCAATTATTAAAGTCTAGTTGCTCCATTAGGATGAAAGTCTCTGTGGGAAGTAACTTCTAATTAAAGCTTGAGGTGTTCCTTTATACTAACAGCTCTTGAGGGAAACTGGCTTGGCCATCACAGTGGAGACTGGAGAAGGCCGGGGTGGTCCCTGGATACTAGAGGGAAGTCGGGGAGAAGTGGTGGACAGTGCAGCCCTCTCACAGCACAAGCTCCTGGTCATCGGAGAATGGCTGACAGAGTAAACCCTGCCATGACCTAAGCTCTTAAAGTGTCTGTCAAACTCTTAGGTTTATTGGACTTGGGAGTCCAGTAGTCGAGCTCAGTAACTCATACGGGGTCTGATAAGCTGTGACGTCACATTCCCGATGGGAGGAGGAGTAGCTCCAAGTTCTCATGTATGGGGACTTGTTCTCCACGGTAGGGGGAAATACACTTCCAGTCCTTACTACAGCAAGGCATATGTTGTCCAAAGGACCACCAGAATGGCTAGAGAGTAGAAAACAGAGTTTTATTGGCAATATCAGTTTGCAAACCAGGGAGAGATCATCTCTGGTAAGAACCGAAAGTGCTCTCTTTGAAGAACAAAGAGATTAGAGATTTTATAACAAGGAGAAATGTTATGTATTCCTCTTTGAGTAAGTTCATTGGCACTAGGAAGGGTTTGGGGAGCTGGCAAGCTCTGAATGATGAGCAGAGGTGGTGGGAAAAATTAGTTACAGAGTTGTAGCAAATTATCTCAGAAGCTACAGATAAAACTGGTCTCAGGTGGCAACAAGCAGTTCCAGCAGTCAGGCTTGCAGAGAATTACACTCTTGGGGGAATGTTTTGTACCATGAGTGCTTTATTCCCTGGCTTCTCAACTCTGTTTTAGTTGGATGTGATAAGAATCACATGCACATTTACATTTTTACAGTACTATGTATGATAGCAAAGACTTGGGACCAACCCAAATACCCACCAATGATAGACTGGATAAAGAAAATGTGGCACATATACACCATGGAATACTATGCAGCCATAAAAAATATGGGTTCATGTCCTTTGCAGGGACATGGATGCAGCTGGAAACCATCATTCTCAGCAGACTAACACAGGAACAGAAAACCAAACACCACATGTTCTCACCCATAAGCGGGAATTGAATAATGAGAACACATGGACACAGGGAGGGGAACGTCACACACTGGGGCCTGTCAGGTGGTGGGGGGCAAGGGAAGGGAGAGCATTAGGACAAATACTTAATGTATGTGGGGCTTAAAACCTAGATGATGGGTTGATAGGTGCAGCAAACCACCATGGCACATGTAACAAACCTGCATGTTCTGCACATTTATCCCAGAACTTAAAGTAAAATTAAAAAAAGAAAAACCTAGTAACTGGTCTCAGGGCATCTAGAAACAAACAAACAAACAAACAAACAAAAAAAGAATAACCCAATCTGTGTGATCAACCTTCACAAATGTATCATTCAGGTAGCAAACTATGTAAATGTTTGGAGTAATTTCAAAGCTGCATAACCAAAGGACAGCAGGGTGGCCCAGAAGGGCAGAAGACAGGAGCAGGCAGGGAATGCCCAGGCAAAGCCCTGTGGCAGCTTAACAAGTGTTGAGGAACTGAATCCATGTGTGATACACCTGAAAGAGAAAAACACTTTCTTTTTTCTTTTTTTTTTGTGACAGAGTCTCACTCTACCGCCCAGGATGGAGTACAGTGGCGCGATCTTGGCTCACTGCAACCTCCACCTCCCGGGTTCAAGTGATTCTCCTGCCTCAGCCTCCCAAGTGGCTGGGATTGCAGGTGCACGCCACCACGCCTGGCTAATTTTTTGTATTTTAGTAGAGACAGGGTTTCACCATGTTGGCCAGGATGGTTTTGATCTCCTGACCTTGTGATCCCCCAACCTCGGCCTCCCAATGTGCTAGGATTACAGGCGTTGAGCCGCTGCGCCCGGCTGAGAAACACACTTTCTGAGGCTGCTTAGGTGCTGCTTCATGCACAAGCCCAGGGCACTAGGCTGGAGAAGTTGTTCGAAAGTGATTTGTGGGTCCTCTTGTTTATTCACACTCCAGTGACAAAGGCACAGTGGAAAATCTTCTTTATTAAAGTAGCTGTGTTTGTCTGTTGGGCCGCCTTAACAAAGTACCAGAGACTGAGTGACCTAAACATCAGGAATTTATTCTCACATGATTCTGGAGGCCAGAAGTCTGAGACCATGATGTCAGCAAGGATGGTTTCTCCTGAGGCCTCTCCTTGGCTGGCAGGTGCCTTCTTCCCCCAGTGTCTTCACACGGGCTTCCCTCTCAGCATGTCTGTATCCTAATCTTTTCTTAGTAGGACACCAGTCCATTTGGATTAAGGCTCACCACATGACCTCATTTTAACTTAATTACCCCTTCAAAGACCTTATCACCAAATACAATCTTGGTCTAGGGTACTGCAGGTAAGGGTTTCAACAAATGAATTTTGGGGTAGGACACGATTCATCCCATAATAGTGAGATAATTTTATTTATAAAAAGGTAGTTATAGGTCAAGAAATGCACCTGGAAGTTAAACTTTTCTTTGGAAATAAGAACCCATTAAGAACCCAATTAGGCCCATACAGGCTAATTGCCTGAAAAAGATCCACAAAATCTTGCCTAAATAAATGCCTTCACACTTCTCCAATGCTTTGCTGCCAAAAGCCAACATTTTGTGAATTTGGAGTGATTGGGTTCAGAACAAACTTTCCAGCTATATGTGAATTTTTTTTGTTACTGATGCCTTATTTAGTAGATCAACCCAGCAGAACTTAATTATTGTTTAAAATGCTTTTTAAAGAAATGATCAAAATGTATGTCGTGGTGTTATAGGGGTAGAGGGGGAATTTCATCATTATCCTGTTCCCAAGCTTGCATCTTTTTAAAATTATTATTATTTCAGAGCTTTACGGGTACAAGTAGGTTTTGGCTACATGGATGAATGGTATAGTGGTGAAGTCTAAGATTTTAGTGCACGAGTCACCTGAATAGTGTTAATTGTACCCAATATGTAGTTTTTTTAATCCTACATCCCTCTCCCACCCTTCCTGCTTCTGAGTCTCCAATGTCCATCATAACCCTTCATGTCTTTGCCCACCCATAGCCAAGCCTGCAAATTAAAGGAGTTTCCATGAGATAGGAAAACAGCCTGTTCTGATTATTTCTTCAAGTCCAAGACAGAGGTACAGTTGTGGTAACCTGGATCTGGAGAAAAAAATTCCATTAGTTTTGTTCCAGTGATTTCTGTCCTCTATGTCAGTTAAAATCTAAGAAAAAGCAATTATTCCATCCTAATGAGTTAAGAATGCTTATTAGAAAATGTATTAGTGAGCATGGAATTTAGTAAGTATTTGGAGTCTAGAAATGATCTTATATATAAAATGACATTTAAAATACTTTACTACTGCCGGGCGCGGTGGCTCACGCTTGTAATCCCAGCACTTTGGGAGGCCAAGGCGGGCGGATCACGAGGTCAGGAGATCGAGACCACGGTGAAACCCCGTCTCTACTAAAAATACAAAAAATTAGCCGGGCGTGGTGGCGGGTGCCTGTAGTCCCAGCTACTCGGAGAGGCTGAGGCAGGAGAATGGCGTGAACCCAGGAAGCGGAGCTTGCAGCGAGCCGAGATCGCGCCACTGCACTCCAGCCTGGGTGACAGAGCGAGACTCCGTCTCAAAAAAATAAATAAATAAAATAAAATACTTTACTACCAAAAATAAATCACATGGATTTACTAAATAATATAGAACGAAAGGTAGTAACATATTTTTTTTCATTTCAACAGATTTGGGTTAACATTTTGGTCACATTTTTCTCTAATTAGCATTTGAGTGTTAATGTGAGCTTTCCATAAATAGGTGCAAGTTACTTTAACTTTTCCATTGGTTCCCCATGAGACATCATTGTTGTTCTTACATACACATGAATCTATTGAGCCCTATTCTGTATGTGATGCTAAATAATCCTCCTAGCCCTGGGTCTCAGACTTCCTGCTTACGTTAAATATTTACTCCTCTTAGTAAGAGGAGTAAACAAAATCACAGATGAAAAGCACTTTGAAGAACTCAGAAGATGTTAGAGCAAACTTTCTTTCCCTGTCCTCCTGTTTTCCATGTGGACGCTTCCCTAGTGTAATCCTGGCCATCCCTTTCCCTCCGATAGGAGTGAATTCTCCGATTAATCAATAGCAAGGATCTGGCATCCATCTGTTCACATACCTTGATTCGGTGCAGTTAATGATTTATTTTATTTTTATTTTTGAGAATAATCAATAGCAAGGATCTGGCATCCATCTGTTCACATACCTTGACTCGTTGCAGTTAAGGATTTATTTTATTTTTATTTATTTTTTTTTTGTTTTGAGACAGAGTCTCGCTCTGTCGCCCAGGCTGGAGTGCAGTGGCGCGATCTCGGCTCACTGCAAGCTCCGCCTCCCGGGTTCATGCCATTCTCCTGCCTCAGCCTCCCGAGTAGCTGGGACTACAGGCGCCCGTCACCGCACCGGGCTAATTTTTTGTATTTTTAGTAGAGACGGGGTTCAACCGTGTTAGCCAGGATGGTCTCGATTTCCGGACCTCGTGATCCGCCCGCTTCGGCCTCCCAAAGTGCTGGGATCACAGTCGTGAGCCACCGCACCCGGCCATCTTTGTCCATCTTAATGAAAACATAATTTGCAGCAATAATATTGAGATTCACCTGGTGTATTAATATTTTAACAGAAATTTAATGAACTGAATTACAAGCTATCAGATAAATCAAGTAGGCCACAGGTTCAGTAAAAAGGAAAGCACCTTCTGAACGTTGATCCTAATACCTGTGAGCATTCATGCTCTGAAATTTTAGCTGAGTGCACACTGTGTGCCAGATGCGGTCCTACGTGCAGGGATGTACAATGCCCAAGGAACTGCCGGTGCCAGGATCTGGGCTTGTCAAAAGGTGCCTTCAGTGTATGAGGAGACCTATCATGGCAGACACACTGGAAAAACCACCAAGATGGTACAGCGCAATCAGTGAGGCAAATGCATGGGGAGGTGGGGAGCGAGAGCTGCAGAAGGAACAGAGGCTCCATAGGGAGCCCAGAGTGGAGAGAAGCCCCTGGAGGGAGGGGCTATGGAGGTCCTAGTGGCAGAAAGCCCGGGGAGCCTGGTGGGTGTGGATTAGGGTCAGGAAGGGATCAGTGAGTGAAGAGAAGCGTTTCAAGGAGTGAGTGTGTGTGTGAGTGTGGATGTGGGGGTGTGTGTGAGAGTGTGTTTGTGTGTGTGAGAGTGTGAGAGACTGTGGTGTGTGTGACTGTGAGTGGTTTGTGTTTATGTGGCGTACGTGAGTATATATGGAGTGTAGTGGGCTTGGTGTGGGTGTGGTATGAGTGTATATATGGGGTATCCATGATGTGATGTGTGTGTGGTATGTGGGTGTATGGGGGATGTTTGTGGTGTGTGTGTGTGAAATGTTTGTGAGTAGATGGTGAGTGCAATGTGTGGTGTAAGTGTGTGATGTGGTGTATGTGAGTGGTACATGTGATGAGTATGGTATGAGGATGTGTGGTGTGTGTGTGTGTGGAAGGTGTGTGTGGTGTGTTTGTGGTATGTGAGTGTGAGTGTATGAGGCATGGCGGTGGTGTGTGTGGTGTCTGTGTATGTGGTGTATGTGGGGGAGTGGTGTGTGAGAGTTTGTGTGATGTGTGTGGTGTGTGTGATGAGTGTGTGTTCACAATGTGTATGTGTGTAATGTGTGTGTGTTCTATGTGTGGTATGTGAGTGTGAGTGTATGGGGAGTGTTTTTGGTGTGTGTTTTATGCATGTGGTGTGTATGGTTTGTGTGTATGTGGTATGTGTGTGACTGGAGGTGGTGAGTGTTGTATTTGTGAGAGTGTGTGTGATGTGCATGTGGTGTGTGTGGGGGTGGTATGTGTGATATATGTGGCATGAGTATGTGTCTATTGGCATGTCTATGGTGTGTGTGTGGAATGCGTCACTGCATGATATTGTGTGATACGTGAGTGTGAGTGTATGCGGGAGTGTTTGTGGTGTGTGTGATGCATGTGGTGTGTGTGGATGTGGTGTGTGTGGATGTAGGAAGTGAGTGTTTGCAGTGTGTATGAGTTTGTGTAATGTGTGTGGTGTGCGTGTGGTATGAGTGTGTGGGTATTGGGGTGTTCATAGTGTGTGTGGAATGTGTGGTGTGTGTGGTATGTATGTTAGTGTAGGTGGTGGGTGTGATGTGTGTGTGTTGTGTGTGTGGTATTTGTGGTACGAATGTGTACTGGGGTGTTCATGTGTGTGATGTGTGTGGAATGTGTGAGTTTTTGGTGTATGGTGTGTGAGTGTATGGGGGGTGTTTATGGTGTGTGTGTGTGTGTGTGTGATGTGTTGTGAGGGAAAGTATGAAATGTTTTGCTGGGAAAAGGAAGATCATCAGGTAAGAGAACTATAGCAAGGTTACGGTAGCAGCAGGACAGCAAATAGATCATGAGGTGCGTTAGAGACAGGGAGATCAAAGCAGTTATTACTGGCAAGTTGACCCAAGTAACTGAAATCTGCAAAGCTTATGATTGACAGAGGAATTACACAAAGTCAAAACACACACATGCACAGTAAGACTTTCTGATTCTGTACCATAGGCTCCTTTTTGATATTTTTATTTTGTAACATTATCTTAATAGCACATTATTAATAATATTTTGAATAATGAAAATACCCGTTACAAACATTTTTCCCTAAGCTATTGCTTATCTGGTGATTCCACCCAAGGTCAAGGACCAGGGTCACATTTCTGTTTTTATACTTCAGGTCAATAGGAGCAATAACAATGGCTAACATTTACAGAAAATCTATGCTCCAAGTCTTATTTACATATATAAATTAATTTAATCTTCATAACAGTCTATAAGGTAGGTCACTATTATTATCTGTTTTTAGAGAATAGGAAACTGTGACATAGAGAGGGAAAGTAAGTTACTCACTGTCACACAGCATGAAGCTGTGGAATGAGAATTCCAACCCAGACACTCCGCTTGCAGCCACCCCACCCCAATGTCTATCAGAAAGTGTGGTTCAGTATTTTGCAAGAATGCTGATGGATTCATCTTCATTTATATACCTCCACTGTGCCTCTTGTGTGTAATTCTGAACATAAAATTAGAAACAACCTTCACCTGAAAATAGAGATATTCCCTCAGCAATAGCATAGGCATGTCATCATGCCCTTCCGCCAGCTAGTCATAAAAATTCTTACAGATCACACAGCAGGTTTTGTAGACAATAATGACCAGCCACGGGCACAGAACTCCCCAGCCCAGACTAGTAGGGTCAAGTCTGCAAGCACAACGGAAGCTCCTTCTTGCTGGGACAGGTGACTGGAAACAAGATCACAGTTCCCACGCCCAGAGGCAGTTGCGACTCAAGTGTGTTTAGTCTCCTGGGCCCGGAGGAGAGTAATAGGCAGCCCGCTGGGCTGTAATGGCCATCTGGCCGCCTGCAGTCTCTGCCCTGGTGCGCGTGGTCCCTTCCTTCCTAGCCAGACTGTGTTCCAATCACCTAGTTCTAATCAGCCTTGCCCCAGGTGCATCAGATGCTGCTTCAAGTTTCAATTACACTGTATAAACCAGGTTTCTGAATTCCATTCACACAGTGATCCGAGGCACTCACCCCGGACCCTGCATATGGAACCTGACTCAGATCTATGTTGGATTCACAGCACCTGCCTAGTGATGGCAATTTTGTCCAACAGCACCTGCCTCCCTTCTCCGGCTCTTTGCTCTTGGGTAGTCTCCCTGACACCTGGCCTTTGTGTCTACCTCACGAGCTCCCAGCAGCGCTGGTAACAAGCATCAAGCTTCTGAGTAAAGCCTTGGGCCATAAGTCATGTCATTCATTTTACTGCTGGCGGAAGATAAAACACCAAAAATCAGCCAAAGAACTGTTCCTTGGAGAAGTGGCTCAACATTTGGAGGGGTGAGGTATACTCACAGGAAATTTTATTTTTATTAGGCTTCCCACAAAATATTAATGAAATACTCATAGTGATTCTCCATCTTCCATTTATATTAAAAACAGTATATTTTAAATGTATCAATTTTGGCTGGGTGCAGTGGCTCACATCTGTAATCCCAGCTCGCATCTACAATCCCAGGCTGAGGCAGGAAGATCACTTGAGTCCAGGAGTTTAAGACCAGCATAGGTAACAAAGTAAGACCCTTCTCTCAAAAAAAAAAAAATTAAAAAACCAAATAACTAGCCAGGCATAGTGGCACATGCCTGTGTTCTCAGTGAGGTGGGAGAGTTCCTAAATCCTAGGACATTGAAGCTACAGTGAGCTATGTTCATACCACTGCACTCGAGCCTCAGTGACATAAATTAAACGCTTTCTTTTAAAAAAAGGAAATGCTAGAAATCAAAACACTGCAACAGAAATGAAGAATGTCCTCAATAGGTTTATCAGTGAACTGAACACGGTCAAGAACAACATCAGTCATCTTGACAATATGTCAATAGTGACTTCCCAAACTGACATGCAAAGAGAAAAAAATGGGAAGAAAGAATAGAATATTCAATAATTGTTGTAGCACGTAGCACATGCACAATGGGAATGCTAGAAAGAGAAGAAAGAGGAAAAAATGCAGATAAGTATTTGACTGAGAATTTTCCAACATTAAGTGTTGAAATCACAAATACAAGAAGTCCAGAAAAATACCAAAAATATATACATATGCAAATTATATTTCAACTTCAGAAAATCAGAGAGACAAATTGTTGAAAATGAATGGAATAATATACTTGGTTTATAAAGAAGCAAGAATAGGATTTATATAGGACTTCTTGTCAAAAACCATCCAATCAAAAGAGAGTAAGGTGAAATATTTAGAGTGTTGAAAGAATATAATCAACTGATATTTTTGTATCTAGTAATATTATCCTTCAAAAGTGAAGGAGAAAAATTATAAGAAATTTGGATCTACATCCTCTTTCCACCTCTTCTTCATCCCCTTCTCCTCGTCCTTCTATTCCTCCTTCTCCTCCTCCTTCTTCTTCATTGTCTTCTTATCCATTAGATTATATAAAAGTAAGCAAAATAGAGATTTTATTTTACCTTCATATATTTCTTCTCTAAGGTCTCCCTTCTTTATGTAGATCCAAATTTCTTATAATTTTTCTTCTTCCTGAAACTCTTCTTTGAAATTTTTTAAAAAGCAGGACTATTCTTGACACATTTCCTCAGTTTTTGTTTGTAGGAGCAAGTATTTTTCTCCTTCACTTTTGAAGGATAATTTTACTAGATACAAAAATATCAGTTGATTATATTGTTCTTTCAACACTAAATATTTCACCTTACTCTCTTTTGATTGGATGGTTTCTGACAAGAAGTCCTATATAAATCCTATTCTGAGCGTGCACGCAGTGTCGAAATCAAGGACGCGTGGATGCTTTTCGTGGCAGAGTGACAAAGGTTTAACAACAGGAAGAGGATCAGGGGCCAAGACAAGAAGCTGAAGTTCGGCCTGCCAGGACCCCCGGGCCCCAGCATCCCACCCAAGGCGCTGCTGCAGGAGTTCCAGCTGCTGCTGAAAGGTGCGGTGCCGCAGGGCCAGAGTGCGGGATCCTGAGCCCTGCATGCCCGTCCTCGCGGGGCCGATCGCTGCGAGCCTCGCTCAGGTCCAGCCGCCTCCAGGGAGGACAATGTCGACAAGATGCGGGGCGTGAGGGCGGTGCTGGCCGCACCCCTGGTCCTGGGGCCGCGGGAGCTGCGCGAGGAGGCCGCCTTCCACTGACGCCTGCACCGGGACCGGTTGCTGCAGCGGTGCCAGCTGCAGGAGCTCAGCGTCTGCTGCTTCTCCGACGCCAGGGCGCCGCCAGGATGACAGGTGCACGAGGCTGCGGCTGTGGGCAGATGTGGTTTCCAGCCCCAAGTCCCCGCGTCCCCTGGCTGCCCAGCCCGCTGTCCTGTGAGCAAGAAGGTGAAAAAAGCCACCCGATCAACAGGTCAGCTGCCCCGCCTGGCAGCCCAGCCAGACAAGGCAACCGAAGTTCATCCTCTCTGAGTTGATTTCGTGCGGGCAGCGGGCCGGCGCCCAGGATGCTGGGGAGCCCTGCGCGCCGGAGGCCGACAAGCCGTGGGGCCCAGAGGCGCCACAGGGCAAGAAGGCACCCGCCAACCAGCGCTTTCACCCCCTGGCCTGCCCGGCCCGCGAGGTGTCCCAGTGGCTGCGGCCACGCCAGGCATTCTGCCCGGCGGCGGCTGCACAGGGACGAGAACTCTGCTCAACCCCATCAGGGGTGACTGCCAAGTGCCCATGCCAGCGGCCCCGATCTCCCTCTGGTGGAGGAGTGGGGCGGGAGACAAGGCCTGGGGGCCTCAGGCTGGGCGCGCTGGCGATCCCGAGGCCGACCAGACCATGCACCTCCAGCCCGCCTGGGCACCCAAGCTGCAGCCGCCTTCTGTGTGCAGGCAGCAGCCTCCAGGCAACCCCCGAGCCCGCCCGCACTCCCCACATCTCAGAACCGGGGCCAGATGTCCCTGTGGCTGCCGCCAAGCCAGGCGGTCTGCCCTGCGGCGGCTGCACAGGGGCGGGAAGCGGCCCTCAGCCCCATCCCCGGTGGCTGCAGAGGGTCACTGGCTAGACGTCCCCAGCTCCAGCAGAGGAGGAGCCCGGCCGGGGCAGGGCCTGGCGGGCTCTCAGGCCAGGTGCACTCACGATCCAGAGGCGGCCCAGGCCATTCTCCACCACCTGGGCGCCCAAGCTGCAGGCGCCCTCTACCTGCTGGCAACAGCTGTCTGGCTACTCCCAAGCCGGCTGGCGCTCCCAGCCTCGCAGAACCGGGGCTAGATGTCGCCGTGGCTGCGGCCAAGCCAGGCGGTCTGCCCGGCGGCGGCTGCACCGGGGCGGGAACCGACCCCCCAGTCCCATCCCCCGTGGCTGCGGAGGGCCCCTGTCAGCGGCCCAGATCTCTCTTCAGAGGAGGAGCGGGGCGGGAGTCACGGCCAGACGGGCCCTCAGGCCGGAAGGGATGCACGCCTGCGATTCCGGGACGTCTCGCGCGAGCCCAGGAGAACCCGCAAGCCAGCAGCGCCTGCGCCCGAGTTGCAGCAGCCCCCTGCAGGCCGCACGGGCTCGGGAGCGGCTTCCGGAGTCCGAGCTGGCGCTGAGCTGCAGGCGCCGAGCCTAATGGCTTAGCCGGGGCTCACGCGGTCTGAGAGATCGGAGCGCTGAGCTACAGGCGCGCGCCTAACGGCTTCGTGGAGCTCACTCGGTCTGAGAGGTCGGAGGCTGCTAGTGTCGCTGCTGAAGGCTGTGGTGGACCGGGCTGGATCGGGATTCTGAGCTACATCGCGGGTTTGGGGGTGGATCTTGGATTTGGGGGTGGATCTTGGATTTGGGGGTGGATCGCGGATTTGGGGGTGGATCGCGGGTTGTGGGGGTGGATCGCGGATTGGGGCTGGGTGGGGATGGAAAGGCCACGAGGAGCCGCGGCGGCTCAGGAGCGGGTGGTGGGCGTCTGAAAAGTCGCCACCGTGAGGAAGCTCTTCAGCTTCGGGAAACGCCTGGGCCAGGCGCTCCTGGGCTCCGTGGACAAAGAGTACGCTGGTCGGGGGTACTACATCGCGGACTGGGAACTGCGGAAGATCCACAGGGCTGCCATCAAGGGCGACGCCGCGGAGGTGGAGCTCTGCCTGACGGGCAGGTTCCGGGACTTGGACGCCCGCGACAGAAAGGACAGGTAGCGGGGGCTCAGCCCGCGGTGGGAGGGGGCTCCAGGCCCGGCTTCCCTGCAGCCCCGCAGCCCCTGGGGCGGGGACCTTGGAGGGCGCCGGGCACCCTCGGAGCCGCAGGGCCAAGTGGAGCCTCAGCTGCTTTCCATCGCTGGCAATTCCCCGTCTGTAGCACTTGGTGGAGAACTTGATTTAACTCACAAAGTTAAGCATATACACGTTTAAAAGATATGTCTCATATACATGATAGGGAGGTGCCTAATGAGAACTCATTCCCATGTCAAAAATACCATGAGCCATTTTCAGTAGGCGAAGAGTTCTCAGATTAAACCCTGTGTCAGTTTTACATCCGAATCCACCTAGGTAGATAGGTTCTTTACTGGGGCTTCTTAGAGGGACACTTGGAAATGGGACGTGGGTTCCTTGAATGAGAAGACTCATTTTTCTCAAAATGTGAGCTATTTCTATGTTTATCAGTTTTACATAAACCGAATAAAAATATCAAGGTTTATCATTTTTGCATGACACTGTCTACCTTACTATTGTGATGACATTTAAAAATGTTCATAATGGAGTGAAAAAAGACTTGCTCCTCTAGATATCAAAATATGCTATTATTTCCCACAATTAATTATTTACTAACAGCTAAAAACACAGATAAATAAATGCAACAGAATAGGAAATCCAAAAAAACTGAAATATATGTAAGATATATACATAGGGATTGATAATGGTAACATTTCAGATGAGTAGGAAAGGATGAGTTATTAATAAAATGCCTGCTGTGTGAAGAAAACTAATGGAATTTTATGTCGCAAAAATGAGTTCCTGATGGAATTTAGACTGAAATTTTTACATACGCCAAATGAGAAAAGTACCAGAAGAAAACACAAAGACTTATTTATACAGGTACATTTTATGTTAATAAAGGCCTTCCTAAGAATGACCTCGCAAGCAGGCATTCTGAAGATTGATTTAGCAAACTAAAAATTAAAATCCCCTGTGTACCAGAAAAAAATTAACAAAAGGTAACACACTTGAAAAATATTTACTATACATATTTTTACTAATATATAAAAATATATATTCAGATGAAAAGTGTATCTTCATCCTACAGGGAAGTTATTCTTTATCATATATAATATGATATATATTTCTGATTATATGTATAACAAATTGTATATGTTACTAATATAATATGTTATATATATATCAGTTATATATATACAGATAAAAAGCACATCTTTATTTTACAGGGCATTCTTTCCAATCAAATCCACAAGAAAAGAACTCTAAAAGTGAGCAAAGTACTTTTTTGCAGATCCACAAGTTACTTATGTACATAGGAAAAAATCCTTAGTGTTTCTCACAAGAGAATTTAAGTTAAAAGAGGAATGAGACTGTGTTCTATCCACAGTGTTTGTGAGAATGAAGAGCAGTGGTACTTACACTGCTGCTTGAAGTTTAAGTTGCTGATGACTTTTCAAGTAGATAATTTGGAGATAATTACCACATTTTAAAAATGTATATGCCCTTTACCCATCAATTCCATTGTATTAAAATGCCTTCAGAAAATAGAGATACATGGCCGGGCGCGGTGGCTCAAGCCTGTAATCCTAGCACTTTGGGAGGCCGAGGTGGGCGGATTACGAAGTCAGGAGTTCGAGACCATCCTGGCCAACATAGTGAAACCCTGTCTCTACTAAAAATCAAAAAAATTAGCAGGGCGTGGTAGCGGGCGCCTGTAGTCCCAGCTACTCGGGAGGCTGACGCAGGAGAATGGCGTGAATCCGGGAGGCGGAGCTTGCAGTGAGCCGAGATGGTGCCACTGCACTCCAGCCTGGGGGACAGAGCCAGACTCTGTCTCCAAAAAAAAAAAAAAAAAAAAAAAAGAAAATAGAGATACATGCACTTTGTTTTTCTCAGCATTTATGTTAACAAGAACCCATAGAATGGATATGTGGCCATTGAAGGTGGCAATAGGTGGAGAAGTATGTTGATGTGTGAAGATGTATTTTGTTATAGCCAGTGAGGAAAAAAAAATCAATTTGCTTGCACATACACACAAACATACTGTGGTCTTATGTTAGCCAAAACTATGTACAAAATAGGATAAAATTTGTAACTTCTGAGCATTTTGTTCTTTTTTCTTACCTTTGATTTCTGAAGTAAGCATTTGTAAAACTTCTAGTAAAAATTTATTATTAATGGAATAATTTTTGGGAAGAGAGAAATATGAATCTTGTACAGATAAAAATAATTTCTCACTATTTTTTATCATTATTATTGAGGGTTGTTATCTTGTTTGAACTTTTAGCTTCTTCAGAAGTAAAAAGGGAATCTTTTTACCTGTGCTTGCAGATTTTATTATGTACATATTATGTATATATGTTTTTCTTATGTATAGATTCATTACATATATGCAAACAATGATAGATTAATCATTTCATTACAGTTGTAGTCTTATAAAAATAACAAATAGCAAATAATATTACTATCACGAAAATACTGGTTTATAAAAGTTGTATTTAAAAATATTGAGCTCCCCAACTGTATTCTATCAATCCATTTATTCATCAAACATAACCTGAATACCTGTTATGTAGCAAACATTTTACCTGTTATGTAGCAAACATTTTGCACTATCTCTCAGGACCCTTCCATATTTAAAAACTTTGTTTACCTGTTCTGCCTGAGCAAGATGAGAGATTTAAAATGGGAATAGTAGGACTTAATCTCATTGAAGCTTTTCCTCCCACCTTTCAAGCAAAAGCATTTCTGAAGGTAGAAAACAGTAAGAGATAACCTTTAACTGCCCTTTTGAAAAATTTATCAGTCTTAAATACTAATATGAATAATTGGAAAGTCTGATTTGCATATATTCTGTAAATCTAAGTGTAATCTAAAATGAGCCATACCTGTTCATCTCAATCATTAGTTTCCTTTAGCTTCACATTTAAAAAAATCAAGGTAAGAAGTAATTTGTTTTAAAACTATGTTGTTATTTCAGTGCTCTTTCCCCACGGTACTTTTAGGAATTAAAATGTATTTAAGTGTCAATTAGATGCCTAGAACTGCCCTAGACCTGCTGTGTATACCTTATTCTACTTAATGTAAGACCTCATGGATTGTGTGATACCCTACTATTTTCTATATTAATAAGATGATTTTTAAAATGCTACCAATTATGAATTATAAATGCTGTTCCAATATCGGATATGCAAAATGCGACCTAATCTTTAAATCATCCTGCAAAATAGCAATAATTGTATCATTTTACTTAATTAAAATGTTTTTGTTTAAGTAGTAGTAATAGTAATAATTATAACATCTGGCTGGGTGCGTGGCTCACACCTGGGCAGAGGCGCTCCTCACTTCCCAGACGGGGCGGCCAGGCAGAGGCGCTCCTCACTTCCTAGACGGGGTGGCGGCCGGGCAGAGGGGCTCCTCACATCCCAGACGGGGCGGCCAGGCAGAGGCGCACCTCACTTCGCAGATGATGGGCGGCCGGGCAGAGGCGCTTCTCACATCCCAGACGGGGCAGCCAGGCAGAGGCGCCCCTCACTTCCCAGACGGGGCGGCCGGGCAGAGGCGTTCCTCACTTCCCAGACGGGGCGGGGCGGCCGGGCAGAGACGTTTCCTAGACGGGGCGGCGGCCGGGCAGAGGCGCTCCTCACATCCCAGACAATGGGTGGCCAGGCAGAGACGCTCCTCACCTCCCAGACGGGGCGGCGGCCGGGCAGAGGCTGCAATCCTAGCACCCTGGGAGGCCAAGGCAGGCGGCTGGGAGGCGGAGGCTGCAGCGAGCCAAGACCACGCCACCGCACTCCAGCCCGGGCAACACCGAGCACCGAGTGAGCGAGACTCCGTCTGCAGTCCCAGCACCTCGGGAGGCCGAGGCGGGCAGACCACTCGAGGTCAGGAGCTGGAGACCAGCCTGGCCAACATGGCGAAACCCCGCCTCCAGCCAAAGGACAAAAACCAGGCAGGGGTGGTGACGCGCGCCCGCAATCCCAGGCAGCCCGCAGGCCGATGCAGGAGAATCAGGGGAGCCGGAGGCAGGGAGTCTGCAGGGAGCAGACTACCCTCCAGCCTGGGCAACAGAGGGAAGAAAAGAGAAAAGGAAGGAAGGAAGGAAAGAAGGAAGGAAGGACGGAAGGAAGCCTAATTTCTTTTTGTATTTTTAGTAGAGACCGGGTTTCACCGTGTTAGCCAGGATGGTCTCGATCTCCTGACCTCGTGATCCGCCCGCCTCTGCCTCCCAAAGTGCTGGGATTACAGGTGTGAGCCACTGCGCCCGGCCTTCTATCTCACTTTCAATCAAAGGGACCTACCCACATACAATTAAGATTTTTTTTAAAATTCTATTTATGTACTTATGTATTTATTTTAAGTTCCGGGGTACATGTGCAGGACATGCAGTTTTCCTTTTTTTTTTTTTTTTTTGAGACAGAGTCTCACTCTGTCGCCCAGGCTGGAGTGCAGTGGCGCACTCTTGGCTCACTGCAAGCTCTGCCTCCTGGGTTCACGCCATTCTCCTGCCTCAGCCTCCGGAGTAGCTGGGACTACAGGCGCCTGCCACTGTGCCCGGCTAATTTTTTGTATTTTTAGTAGAGACGGGGTTTCACCGTGTTAGCCAGGACGGTGTCGATCTCCTGACCTCGTGATCCGCCCTCCTTGGCCTGCCAAAGTGCTGGGATTACCGGCGTGAGCCACCGCGCGGGGCCTGCTGTCTTATTTTAATGTCTCTCTGGGCTTGATAATTTAAAAGGACTGGCATTCCTCTGATAAAAGTTATTTTATTTTCTCATTTTCCATCAATATATCCTGTTCAGTGAAATATCTGTTAATGCCTTTAGCCCATTTTCTAATTGGATTTTTTGTTGTTGTTGTTGTTGTTGTTGTTGACTTTTGAAAACTTTAAACAATATTCTAGATATGAGCTCCTTGTCAGATATGGTTTATCAGGTGTGGTTTGCAGTTTTCTCCCAGTTTTTACCTTGTCTTTTTATTAACAGGCTCTTATGCAGGGCAAAAGTTTTAAATTTTGATAACATCCAATTAATAAATTCTTATAATTGATTGTGCTTTTCTGGTGTCATGTCTAGTAATTATTCATCAAGTCCTAGGACCTGAAGAATTTATCATTAAATTTCATATTTTTACATTGAGATCTATGATCTTTTTTTTTTTTTGAGAGGGAGTCTCGCTCTGTCGCCCAGGCTGGAGTGCAGTGGCGCCATCTCGGCTCACTGCAAGCTCCGCCTCCCGGGTTCACGCCATTCTCCTGCCTCAGCCTCCCCAGTAGCTGGGACTACAGGACCTGCCACCATGCCCGGTTAATTTTTTTGTATTTTTAGTAGAGACGGAGTTACACCTTGTTAGCCAGGATGGTGTCAATCTCCTGACCTCGTGATCCTCCCGCCTCAGCCCTCCAAAGTGCTGGGATTACAGGCGTGAGCCACCGCACCCGGCTGATCCTTTTTTTTTTAATAAAGACATGAGGTTAGATTGAGGTTCATTGTTTTGTCTATGGTATCTAACTGCTCCAGAACCACTCTACCATTGAATTCATATTGCACCTTTTTCAAAAGTCAGTTGGTTGTACTTGTATGGAAATATTTCTGAGTTCTCAATTCTGTTTGATTGAACTGTCTATACCCCTGCCAATACCACACTGTCTTGATTTCTGTAGCTATGTAAAAAGTTAAAAAATTGGGTAGAATAATTCCTCCCACTTTATTCTTCTATTTCAGACTTGTTTTGTTGAGCTGTATTAGAGAAAAAACTTTTTGTGACACCTGTTAAAAAAATAGTAAGACAAACTTTATTTAGAAGGATTATTGCAATAGATATAGAGATTACTGCAATAGGGTCTTGCAGTAATCTCTAGTTTCCATATATTCAGGTTTCCCTCTGAATAGAAATTTTATAGCCATAGAGCAGGGTGGAGGGGTGGTAGTGTATGGAAAATTACTAATAGGAGGGAATCTGGCTAAACTGACCTCACAGAATTCTTGCTGAAGCCAGGCCAGAGTGATCAGGTATCACCTGGGGATGGTAGATAATAAGAAAACCAATTAGATATCAATAGTGATCAGTTATCACCTGGGGATGGTAGATATTAAGAAAACCAATTAGATATCAATGGTGATCAGATATGAAGATGGAGGATTCTGACTAAATTGCCTTGCTAGGATTCTTACTAATATTGGGCAATTCATAGACAACACAAAAGCCCAAAAGCCAGGGTTTAGTTGGCAAGAGAGTTCAAAGGAGCATGGTTAGAGTCTGGTTATGGAGAGAATTTTTGTCAGCTGGCTGGGTCTTCCAGAGCTATGTAGAATAAAAATGATGAGCACGGACATATTTTCCTCCTTCCCAAACTGAACGGGAAAGCATTCAGTCTCTTTCATCTTTTAGTTTGATGTTAGCTGTAGATTTTTTTCTAACTTAAAAGTTAGAAATTTTACCTCTGTTCCTAATTCCTGGAAGTTTTTTTTCATTATAAATGAGTGTTGAATTTTTTCATGTGCTTTTCCTGCATTGACATAATCATGTAATATGCTTATCTTTAGCTTGCTAATGTGGTGGGTTACACGAATTGATTTTTGAATACCAAAACAGCTTTTTATTCCTGGAATAAATATCACTTGTTCATGGTTTGAAATTATTTTTATATATTGTTGAATTATTTTTGCTATTATTTGGTTGAGAATTTTTTCCATCTATATTCATGAAGAATACTGATTTCTTTTCTTCTTCTGTCGTTAGCTCTGATATCAGAGTAACACTGGCCTCATGAGTTGGAATATCTTTCTGTTGTCTTCTTTCTATCCTTTATTCTGGAAGAGACTGGATATAATTTGTGTTAACCTTTAAATGTTTGTTAGAATTCTCTGATCTAGCTATCCAAATCTCTAATCCTGAAGATTTCTTTTTCAGATATTTCAAATTATGACTTCAGTTCTAGGGCTATTCAACATAACTATTTCATGTTGTAAGAGAGAATTTGTGCTTTTTCAAGAATTAATGCAGTTCATCTATGTTGTGAAATTTATGTTTGTAGAGTTGTTTGTAGTATTCTCTTTATTCTTTTGATTTCATCATGGTCTACAGTGGTATCTCCTGTTTCATCCTGGATATTGATATTTTGTGTCTCCTCTACAGGCTTGTCAATTTTATTAACATTTATAGAACCAGCTTTTGTTTAATCGGTTTTTCTCTATTTTTCTTTTTACATTTTATCGAGTTATCTTCTTATCCTTATTATTTCCTTTCTTTCACTTGCATTCGGTTTATTTTGCTCTTCTTTTTTTAGTATGTGGGGGAGCTTGGTTATTGCTTTGAAATTTTTTTCTTTTCTAATGTAAGCCCTTAGTGGTATACATTTTTCTTTCACCACTGATTTAGCCACATCCCACAAATTTTGATATGTTGTGTTTCACTTTCATTCATTTCAATGTATTTTAAAAATTCATTCACTTTCACTTTCATTCATTTCAATGTATTTTAAAAATTTGAGACTTTCTCTTTGAACAATGGATTATTTAGCATGTGTTTTCACGTGTTTGGAGATTTTCCTTTTATCTTCCTGTTACTGATTTCTAGTTTAATTCTATTGTGTTCAGAGAACAAACTGTATGATTTCAGTTGTTTTAAATTTGCTGAGATTTGTTTTATGGCCCAGGTTACTTCATATCTTGCTAAGTGCCCCATCGACACGAATAAAATGTGTATTCGGCTGCGTTTGCGGTGTTATATAAATGCTGATTAGTTCCTGTTGGTTAACAGTGTTGTTGTGTCCACAGAAGCACTGGAGAAAGACTGTAACCTGAGGTGACAGGCTTTAATTGTGTCCTGGCTTAGTATGATGGGACACACCTCTGCTTTGTTTCCTTTCCTTTGGACAACCCTCAGCCCCTCAGTCTCTACATCACCTCAACATGGCCGCCCACAGGTCAGAGTGTCTACATGGGCGCCGCCATACTGGCGCCCAGCCTAAGCCGCTGAAACGGGAGCGTGTTTGGCAAAGCGCCATGTTGACTACTGGCAACTTTCGACCACGAAGACTGCTGAGCATGCGCACACCCAGGCAGCGCTGTAAGAAGTACCTCTGGGCCTGGGAGGCATTGACAAAAAGGAAGTGGGTCCTGTTCTGGTTCTTGCGACTATAGTCACCGCCCGAGGCAAATGACCACTGTCCTGATAGGACGTGGGTGAGGGGCAGGTGAGTAGAGGGATGGCAGCATCTGTGAACTGAGCTAGAAGAATCTCTGATGTCTGTCGTGAGCCCTCCGGTCAGTGATGGGGACGATTAGTGGATGGAATAGTGGAAGTCGGAGCGATCTCTGATGGTGGATCTGAGGGAGGAGTGAGGGGGCACTGAGGGGTCTCTGGTGGTGGATCTGCAGGCGGCGTGAGGAGGGACTGGGGGTCTCCGTCTGGTGGTGGATCTGAGGGCGGAGTGAGGGCGGACTGTGGGGTTGTGGGGGAGGATGACTGTGGGGACTAAGGAGGGATCTGAGGAGTGTGAATGATGCACATCTTAGTTTCCTCTCTTTCATACGTACCGGTCTGTTTATATTTTCGTTTCTGTTTCATTATCATGATATATTTTGCTAAAGATTTAAAGAATATATTACATAGAACTGCATGTTTCCATTTCCATTCTGTTCTCTTTCATATCCAGACTAGTAGCTCCTTTATCATTACGGTTATTATATTTATATATCATTCATTCTTTCTCTCTCTATTTAAAAAGAATCAAGCGTCTGAAAGGTTTATTTATTTTACTGGACATTTTGAAATGTCCAATAAAATACTCCCTACTCTTTTAATATTAATTTTTCTCTTTTTCTTTTTAGGTATTTTCTCTTTTTCCCACTTTTTGATGTAATTTGTTGTTCTTTCCCTTATTTTCTTAAGTTTTATGCTGGATACATTTAGGGTTGTAAAGTTTCTTTAAGTACATCTTTATGTATGAAATGCATAAGTTCATCTTGATGTTTCCCTTTGATTCTTAGTTATTTAGGAGAGTTTCTTCATTCCCAAATTATTAAAGTGTGTTTTAGCTGTTTTTTATTTTACTGTATTGTCAGAAAATGCAGACTATCAAGTCTCAACTTTTAACAATTTATCAAGATTTTCCTTGAAGCAAAGTTACTCAATGAACTTTGTTCAACAGATATAAGAGAAAAATTATATTTTGTTGTATGGGCCAAAATTCTCTCTAATTAAATCTTGCTTGTTGGTATTTTTCAAATCTTTATCTTTCCTAATTTTGGTCTACTTGTTTCATATTCTGGAAGAGATACAATAAAAATCACTTTTAATAGTTCACTTTGCAGTTATATGTGCTTTTTTGCTAATTTTATTTGTGTATCTGAGGGATGGACATACATACACTTAATGGTTAGTGCATTTTTTATCCTTTTTCATATATTAAGTGATATTATTATAGGATCCCTTTTTTCGACCAAAAAGAAAAAACACTTTTTAACATCGAATTCCACTTTGATACTCACATTGCCACCCTTGTTTTTACTTTTATTGCATTTGGATGATGTGTCTTTGCCCAGAGCTTTATTTTATATCCATATTTGTCTCTGTGTCAGATTACCTGTTTGTTTACAATAGATACTTTTATTTTTTTCAAATCCAATTTACAGTCTCTATTGATAGAATTTTACATCTCAGTTTAGTGTTATAATGATTTATCTGATTTTATGCCTTCCATTTGATGTTTACTATTTAGCTCTTTTTATTTTCTGCTTTTTCTTTACATAATATTTTCATTGGATTGATGAAATTTCTGCTCATTGTTTCCATTCTGCACCCCATTTTTTCCGTTTTTTTCCTGAGATTATTAGGAATGTATTATCGTAGGGTATTATTTTCTCTTTAGTGGCCTCTTTATCACATTGTCACATTGTCCTTTTTTATAATTATATATCTTTTGCAAGAATTATTGCTAAAAAATATTTTCCTATTCAAGATTTATTGTGTGATTCATTTTACATTTATTTGAACTACTTCTTTCAGTATTTCTCTCAAAGACAGAGATACTCTGCAAGTGTTTTTATTTCTGAAAATGTCTCTCTGGCCCTGACAGAGGAGTGGTCTTTTAGATGCTCTTTCCAACATCATTTAGCTTTCAGTACTGCAGATGAAGAGTTTTCTTATTTCCTTCATTCTTCCTCTGTAAATAGTCTGGTTTTTCACAATTAGATTTAGAAGTGTTTTCTATTTATAAATTTATTCTATACATTCAAGAATTTCCCCTGATTTGTTCATTGATTGAGTTCTTGTTTGTGTATGTGGAGGAGTTTATAGCCTAGTTGTGTCAGTGATGGGAGATGTGTTTGTGTGATAAGGCCCCAGTGCAGGTACAGGTGTGCCTAGGATTGGGACTCTTGGGATGGCTAATGGAGATGCATGATGGGTAGTCATATAGGCATAGAGGCCAGTCATGGGGACGTGGGATTGATTGGTAAAGAGCGAGGACCATTAGGGTAGAGGAATTGAAGACTCTGTGATCATGTATTGTAGGATGAGGGATGCAGGGCTCATGGGCAGCAAGGCATGGAAATCAGTGAATCTGAGGTTTCAGTAATGGCTTCTGGGAGTAGAGTCTCTGGGCACCAGTTGACAATTACAGCAGATTGAAGAGTGATAGTGAGGAGTCAGGTACCACAGTTGATGATAACTTGAAGGGCCTGTGAAATCAGATAGTATAATAATGTAATAGAACAGTATATCCTTTGGATATTTTATAAAGTATTTAAGCAATCCACAATTATTGAGTATCTAAATATTTCTAACCTTTCTTTTTTATTAACCATGTTATGGTAAAACTTTTGTACTTAAATCTTTGTACAATATGGGATGGGATGATATTTTAATGTGGTAGTTCCAGAAATAAATTTTTGAGTAAGGTGCAAGGGCACTAAATGATGTATGTGTCCATGTGTGACATTGGCACAGTTCCTTCTCTCATGGGTACCTCTACCCATCTGTTTTCTCAGATCTCTGCCCCTTTGTCCGAAGAGCCAAAAATGACCAAGTCCCTGGTGAGTTCTTATTTGTTCATCTGTTTATTTGTTGCTTTCTTTTACTTTTAGTGGATTTTAGGAGACATCTAACAATTCCTATAGTAAGATGACAAGACTAAATAAATAAAAACCAAGATCAGATAAAATGAAGAAGAGACTGTTAACCCCAAGTCAAGTTTAGAATATATGGTCTTACACAGTCATGAACTTTGAACTGTTAAATTGTCTCTGATCTTCCTGAAAGACATGGCAATAATGGAAATTGGATACATGGTTTATATTAATAAAATTAACAAGTAATTTATTTCATCTGTGGTAAAGATTTCATGGTTCTTGATGTTTGAGAAATTTTTTGATAGATCTTCAGATGGTTAATGACAGAACAGTCTTCAACAGCAACCCTACTGAAAGTGCACTAACAGGCCAGGCGCGGTGGCTCACACCTGTAGTCCCAGCACTTTGGGAGGTTGAGGCAGGTGGATCACGTTGGATCACGTGAGGTCAGGAGTTCCAGACCAACCTGGCCAACAAGGTGAAACCCCGTCTCCACTAAAAATACAAAAATTAGCCAGGTGTGGTGGCAGGCGCCTGTAATCCCAGCTACCCAGGAGGCTGAGGCAGGAGAATTGCTTTAACCCAGGAGGCGGAGGTTGCAGTAAGCCGAGATTGCGCCATTGCACTCCAGCCTGGGTGACAAGAGTGAAACTCTGTCTCAAAAAAAGAAAGAAAGAACGTGCACTAACAGTTTTTCTTTTGCTGTCTTATAGAACAGTGCTTCTGACACTTTACTTGCATTTGAATTCAGATTCTGATTTAGTAGCTATGGGATGGGATATGAGAATTTTTATTTCTCACAAATTTCCATAGAACATTAATGCTCCTTGTCCAAGGACCACCTTCTGAAACAACCTTGAGGTTTTATCATGAATGGGAGTTGAATTTTGTTAAATGCTATTTCTGTACCAATTGACATGATCATGTGATTTTACTTCTTGAGTCTGTTGGTATGGTAGATTACATTGATTGATTTTTTTAATATTGAACCAGCATTGCATCCATGGAATAAACTCCACTTGGTTGTGGTATATACTTTTTAAATTATTTGCATTTGCTAATATTTTGTTAAGGGTTTTTGTATCATATTTGTGAAGGATATCGCTTTTTTTTTCTCTCTCTTTTTTTTCTTTTGGTACTATTTCTGGTTTAGGTATCACGATAACCCTGGCCTCATAAAATAAGTTGGAATGTGTTCCTTTATATTGATTATTCTGCCAGAGATTGTGTATAGTTTGTGTTTTCTTTTTCTATACTGTGTCCAGTTTTTGTGTCAGGGAAATCATAGCCTCACACAATAAACTGGGAAGTATTCCCTTCTCTTCTGTTTTCTGGAAAAAACTGTGTAGAATTGATGTTAATTATGTTAGTTCTTCAAATATTTGGTAGAATTCTCCAGAGAAACTGTCTGGGCCTGGAGATTTCTTTTTTGGAAGTTTTAAGATTACAAAGTCAGTTTCTTTAAGAGATACAGGCTATTCACATTGTCTATTTCATATCGAGAGGGTTTGTGTGTTTTCAGGAATGGGCCCCTTCCATCTAAGTGGTCAAATTTATGTGTGCAGAGTTGTTAGTAGTTGTCTTAGTCAGCTCAGGCTGCCATAACAAAGTACCATAGACTGGGTGGACTAAACAACAAAAATTTATTTTCTCACAGTTCTGGGAGGCTGGAACTGAGAGATCAGGGTGCAAGCATGGTCAGGTTCTGATGAGGGCTCTCTTCCTGGCTTGTAGACGAAAACCAGATTCTCACTATGTGCTCACAGGCCATTCCCTAGTGACCGCCTGCCTGCCTATGGAGAGAGAATCTCTCTCTGTAAGGCCATCTGTCTTATCAGATTAGGACCCCTACCTTGTTTAACCGTAATTACCTCTTAAAAGCCCTATATCCAAATACAGTTACATTAGGGGTTACAGCCTAAACATAGGAATTTTTGGAGGACTCAGAATGTCTTGATTTCCACTTTCTCCTGAAGGATATTTTTGCCTGATCCAAAATTCTAAGTTGATAGTTCTTTTTTTTTTTTTTTTTTTTTTTAGCACTTGAAAAATGTGCTACTTCCTTCTGGCCTCCAAAGTTTCTGATGAGATATTAGTTAAAACTGCATGTTAATTTTCTATTGCTGCTGAAGTAAATTATCAAAAATTTAGTTGCTTAAAAATAACACTTTTTTGGGCCGGGCGCGTTGGCTCACGCCTGTAATCCCAGCACTTTGGGAGGCCGAGGCGGGTGGATCACAAGGTCAGGAGATCGAGACCATCCTGGCTAAAACGGTGAAACCCCGTCTCTACTAAAAATACAAAAAATTAGCCGGGCGTGGTGGCGGGCGGCTGTAGTCCCAGCTACTCGGGAGGCTGAGGCAGGAGAATGGCGTGAACCCGGGAGGCGGAGCTTGCAGTGAGCCGAGATTGCGCCACTGCACTCCACCCTGGGCGACAGAGCGAGACTCCGTCTCAAAAAAAAAAAAACCACTTTTTTTTTTTTTTACAGTTCTGTATTTTAGAAGGCCAACATGGGTCTCACTGAACTAAAATCAAGGTGTCAAGAGGGCAGTATTCCTTTCTACAGGCTGTAAGACAGAATCTGTTTCTATTTTCTATGACTTTTCTAGCTTCTAGTGGGTGCCCACATTTCACAGTTTGTGGCCCTTTCCTCCAACTTCAAAGCCACCAACATTGTATCTCTCTGACCACTCTTTTGTAGTCGCATCTTTCTCTGACTCTCTTTTATTGCGTCTGCTTTAACTTTTTTTTTTTTTTTTTTTTTTGAAGCAGAGATTTGCTCTTGTTGCCCAGGCTGGAGTGCAATGGCGCGATTTCGGCCCACCGCAACCTCCGCCTTCCGGGTTCCAGCGATTCTCCTGCCTCACCTTTCCGAGTAGCTGGTATCACAGGCATGCGCCACCACGCCCTGCTAATTTTGTATGTTTTAGTAGAGACAGGGTTTCTCCATGTTGGTCAGGCTGATCTCAAACTCCCAACCTCAGGTGATCCGCCTGCCTTGGCCCTCCCAAAGTGTTGGGATTACAGGCATGAGCCACCGCGCCTGGCCCTCCTGCTTTAACTTTTAAGCAAATTTGTGATTATATTCAGCCCACCCAGATAATCCAAGATAATTAATCTTCCTATTTTAAGGACAGCCGATTTAGTCACCTAGATTTGATCTGAAACCTGAATTCCCTTTTGCCATGCAACCTAACATATTCACAATTTCTGGGAATTAGGATGTGAACATCTTTGGGGAGCCATGGTTCTTAGTATCTCACATTGTCATTCAAATTGTTTTTCTCCTATGGGTAATGTGTAGTTTCTCTCCGAATGCTTTCAGCATTCTTTCTTTGTCTGTAGTTTTCAGAAGTTTGACTATAATTCTTTCTTAGTGTGAATTTCTTTGGTTTTATCCTTTTTGGGATTTGCTCAGCTTCTATCTGTAAGTGTATATCTTTTGGGAAGTTTCAGAAATTTTCATTCATTATTTCTTCAAATACTTGTTCAACCCCCATTCCTTTCTCTTTCTTTTTCTGGAACTCCAAGGACACAAATGTTAGATTTTTTGTTACTGTCCCACATGTCACTGAGGTTCTGTTCCTTTTTTTCTCAGTCTGTTTTCTCTCCATTCTTTAGATTAGATCATTTCTATTTTATTTTCAGGTACTCAGAATATTTCTTCTGTTGTCTGCATTCTTTTGAGCCCATCTATTGAGTTCTTAATATTGGTTATTTTTTAATTCTAAAATTTTCATTTGTTTTTTTCATCTCTTCTCTATTTCTTTGTTGAATTTTTTTTGTTTCAAGTGTGTTCATATGCTTGTTAAAACATTTTTATGAGGACTACTTTAAAATCCTTATGAAATAATTCTGATACATGCATCACTTCAGTTTTAGTATCGGTTGATTGGTCGTTTCCTTATTCAAGTTGAGATTTTCCTGGTTCTTGGTTTTACAAATGATTTTGTAATGTATTGTGGAAACCTTGGGCATTATGAGACTCTAGATCTTATTTTAGTCCTCTTTTTTAGCAGGCGTGCCCTGGGCCAGTGTGGGAACTGGGGGGCCTTGCTGTACTACTGCCAGGTGGATGTGAATTTGCATGTTCCCTGCTTGAACTTTGTTGACAGTCTGTGGGGAGAGAGACACCTCATTACTGCTAGTTGGGGTTGGCAGTTCAGGCTCCCCAGTAGACCTCTGGTGACATCACCTTGTCTAAAGGAGAGGGTACCTTGTTTCTGCTCTTCATGCTGTCTTCTCTGATATTGTTAGGTTGGATAGGGCCTCATTACCTCTCAGAGTGGTGAAGGTCTTGGATTTTCATTTTGCATCCTCTCACACCATACCTGTCGTAATGGGAAGAGTGTCGCATTACTGCTAGGTAGGAATGGAAGTCCAGCCCTGAGGTGGCTCCCACTGGCATGGCAGGAAAGCTACCCATTACCACTGTGCAGAGATGAAAGTCCCAGCTCCCCAGTTGGCTTTTTCTCATACTACCCTATTGCAGTGAAGGGGCATCCCCAGACAGCCAGGCAAATACAGGAGTCTAGGCTGCCCACTGAGTCTTTGCTGATGAGAGATGAATCAAGCCCACAGTTTTTTGTTTTTTTTTTTTTTTTTTTTTTTTTTTTTTTTATAGAGGGTTTCACGTGTCTGATCTCCTACCTGATCCCTGCCTCGGCCTCCAAGTGCTGGATTACAGCTGACCACGCCCCCAGTTTTTTGTTGTTTTATAATCTGTGGTATTTGGTTGGAGTAGGTTTTGTCTAAAAGTTTTTCATTTTTCTCTGTTGCCCCTTTCCTGGTCTTTTAGCTAGAGAAAGCACTTTTTTCCAGGCCTTTTTGTATGCACTTGTTGATGTTTCTGGATTGTAGGTTTTTCGAACACCTGGTCAGAGCTATCTATATGAGGCCGAAAGACACAGAGAGCTCATTACTGTTTAGTTCCCTGATTCCTGAGGCCCCTAGCCAGGGTGCCTATTTTTCTTTACCTTTCAGAGTCTCTGTATGTTGGTTTGATGGATAATGTCTATGGTTTGTAG
The DNA here is from genome assembly GCF_006542625.1 of Nomascus leucogenys. Taxonomy (NCBI): domain Eukaryota; kingdom Metazoa; phylum Chordata; class Mammalia; order Primates; family Hylobatidae; genus Nomascus; species Nomascus leucogenys. The sequence continues at coordinate 41,360,626 of NC_044381.1, read as the reverse complement.
ATGAACTTAACAGGATGAGTAAAGACAAGTGCATCTACTGTATCTTTCCAGGAGTGGAATACAGTTTATTGAGTTTGAACGGAGGACTTCATATATTAAGCATAGTCTTTTATGTTTTGTTCAGTTATAACTGCCTCTTTGTCCTTTGCATTTGAACTTTTAAAAATAAGTATTTCATTTTGAATGCCATGAAAATTTTACCTATATTTACTTAGTCAAATTGCTCTTTGTGGTTTCTTAGAGTAAAACAGTTGTAATCTGCTCTCTTCTTCCTCAAATTTCAGCTTCTCAAAGGTAATCACGTTGAACGCAGTTTAGTATCTTTTGCTGTTTACTTTCATATGTCTAAATAACATGTTTGTATTGGTATTTCTAGGCTTTCAGTTTTAAGCAGTTATCTACAGACAACACAATGGAAAGAAGGAATTAGCTCTCTTTCAGACACTCAGGCCCTTGATACTCACGTACACATTTCTCATGTACCCTCCGTCTAATATGGGTATTTTATTTATTTATTTAGTAGAGATGGGGTTTTACCATGTTGCCCAGGCTGGTCTTTGAACTCCTGGGCTCAAGCGATCTGCCCACCTTAGCCTCCCAAAGTGCTGGAATTATAGGCGTGAGCCACCGTGCCCAGCCTAATATGGGTATATCATAATTTGGGGTAAATCAATAGGCTGCATTTTATTATGATGATTATTTTAACAATATTCACAAGTGAGCCATTTACTTTTTATGCAGTGCTTTTTGTTTTACCTGAAATTATAAGTGTCTGGCTTAATCATTTGTTTTGTTTTCCATACATACATGTACAATATATATTATACATATCAGTAATTCATCTCTAGTCTTCCCAGGTATATAAATACCTTCTCAATATATTAAAATATATTAAATAATAACAGTAATATAATATAAACATTAATATAGTGCTTACTATATACCAGGCACTATAAGCATTCTGTATTAACTAATTCAGTCACAACCCCTACGAGTTATTGCTATAGTTTGGATATTTATCCTCTCCAAATCTCATGCCGAAATTTGATCCCCCAAGCCAGGCACGGTGGCTTGTGTGTAATCCCAGCTATTCAGGAAGCCAAGGTAGGAGGATCAATTGAGGCCAGGAGTTTGAGATCAGCCTAGGTAATATGGCGAGACCCTGTCTCTTACAAAAATAAATAAATGAAAAGAAAATAAAAGAGAAGTTTGATCCCAGTGTAGGAGGTAGGGCATAATGGGAAGTGTTTGGGTCATGGGGACAGATCCCTCATGAATAGATTAATGCCCTCTCTGGGGAGGTGGTGAGTTCTCAATCTTATGAGTTCCGTGAGAGTTGGTTGTTGAGAAGAGCTTGCTACCTCCCATTCTCTCTCTCCTTCTTCCTCTTTTGCCATATGATCTCTACACACACTGGCTTCTCTTCCCCTTCTGCCATGAATGGAAGCAGCTTGAAGGCCCTCCCCACATGCAGATGCTGATGCCATGCTTCTTGCACAGCCTGCAGAACCATGGGCCAAATAAACATCTTTTCTTTATAAATTACCCAGGCTCAGGTATTCCTTTGTAGTAACAGTAAACGAAGACAGCTATCTATAATCATTATTCTCATTTTACAGAGGAGGAAAACTGTTACACAGAGAAGAAATTTGCCCAAGATTATACAGCTCCTGAATGATGAAGCCAGGAAAATAAGACCCAGGCCGTTGGCTCTAGATTACATGCTATTCATTTCAGCTTTTTAAAGAAACTCCTCTTGGAGTTGTCGACCTGCTCATAGTTACTCTATCTGATACTCAGCTACTGGCATGGGCTGCCCCTTCCATGTGATACTAGGAATTCTCCTCATGTTTCTCAAATGTTAGATCTCTTGAGTCTCAAGAAGCTGGATAAGACATAGAAATGGATTGTCCTGTAGAGTCTCCAGAAGGAATGCAGCCAAGCAGGACCTATTTTGGTGACCTCCAGAACAGTGACAAATTTGTGTTGTTTTAAGGCCAAAGAATACAGGTGGCCTCTAGAAGCTAGAAAAATCAAGGAAATTGATATTCCCTTAGAACCTCCAGAAGGAATACAGCCCTATTGACACTCAGATACAAGCCCCAGTAAAATTATTTAGGCGTCTCTAAGACTACCCTCACTTATGACAGAAACTGCAAGCTCAGGAGTCTCCAAGACCACCCTCAGTTTCAATAATTCACGAGAAGGACTTACACAGCTCAGGAAAGCCATTATACTCATGCTTATAGTTCATTACAGGAAGAGGATGTGGATTAAAATCAGCCAGAGAAGATGTGCTCAGTGCAGTATCATGGAAAGTTTCAGGTTACTGAGTTTCTCATTAATATTGTATTTTTAATTTCAAGGACTCTTTTCTTCAGTTCTGAATGATCTTTCTAATATTCATGGGTGCAATATTTTCTTTTTTTTTAAATTTTACTTTAAGTTCCAGGATACATGTGCAGAACGTGCAGGTTTGTTTACATAGGTATACGCATGCCATGGTGGTTTGCTGCGCCTATCAACCCGTCATTTAGGTTTGTTTTTTTGTTGTTGCTGTTTTGTTTTGCTTTGTTTTTTGAGATGGAGTTTCGCTCTTGTTGCCCAGGCTGGAGTGCAATGGCGTGATCTCAGCTCACCACAAGCTCCGCCTCCCGGGTTCAAGGGATTCTCCTGCCTCAGCCTCCCGAGTAGCTGGGACTACAGGCGCCTGCCACCAGGCCTGGCTAATTTTGTTTAAATTTTTTTAGTAGAGACGGGTTTCACCATGTTAGCCAGGAAGGTCTCGATCTCCTGACCTTGTGATCCACCTGCCTCAGCCTCCCAAAGTGATGGGATTACAGGCTTGAGCCACCATGCCTGGCTGATTTTGTATTTCTAGTAGAGACAGGGTTTCTCCATGTTGGTCAGGCTGTTCTCGAACTCCCAACCTCAGGTGATCCACCCACCTTGGCCTCCCAAAGTGCTGGGATTACAGGTGTGAGCCACTATGCCTGGCCCCCATCATCTAGGTTTTAAGCCTGCATGCATTTGCTATTTGTCCTAATGCTCTCTCTCCCCTTATCCCCCCACCCCTCGATAGGCCCTGGTGTGGCTTGTTCCCTGCCCTGTGTCTGTGTGTTCTCATTGTTCAACTCCCACTTATGAGTGAGAACATGCAGTGTTCGGATTTCTGTTCCTGTGTTAGTTTGCTGAGAATGATAGTTTCCAGCTTCATCCATGTCACTGCAAAGGATGTGATCTGATTCCTTTTTATGGCTGCATAGTATTCCATGTTGTATATGTACATTTTCTTTATCCAGTATATCATTGATGGGCATTTGGGTTGGTTCTGTGTCTTTGCTATTGTAAATAGTGCTGCAATAAACATACATGTGAATGTGTCTTTATAGTAGAATGCTTTATATTCCTTTGGGTATATACCCAGTAATGGGGTGGCTGGGTCAACTGGTATTTCTGGTTCTAGATCCTTGAGGAATTGCCACACTGTCTTCCACAATGGTTGAACTAATTTACATTCCCACCAACAGTGTAAAAGTGTTCCTATTTCTCCACAGCCTTGGCAGCATCTATTGTTTCTTGACTTTTTAGTAATAGCCATTCTGACTGGCATGAGATGGTATCTCATTGTGGTTTTGATTTATATCTCTCTAATGATCAGTGATGTTGAGCTTTTTTTATATGATTGTTGGCCACATAAATGTCTTCTTTTGAGAAGTGTCTGTTCATATCCTTTGCCCACTTTTGATGGGGTTGTTTTTTTATTGTAAATGTGTTTTTAAGTTCCCTGTAGAATCTGGATATTAGACCTTTGTCAGATGAGTATTTTGAATAGGTAATACATGCATATGATTTAAAAGTAAGAAAATAAGTACATAGTGAAAAATCTCCCTCTTTCTTTTCCTATCAGCCCATGTCCTCAATCTGGATAACTAATTTTTTTAGTGTGTGTTCAAAGTGTCATCATATAGACAAAAACAAATAGGAAAAGTATTATGTTCTTTCCACAGAAGATGGTATACCATATGCATTTCTGTACCATTATAATTTTATTTTCATTTATTTTTAAGCCTTTACTATGGAGAAATATAAAATGCATTATGAAATATGCTCTTGTGAACATTTCTTTGAGAAGTTATTTCTATCCAAAGGCAAGGTCTTGCTCTGTCACCCAAGCTGAGTAGAGTGCAATGCTGTGATCCCAGCTCACTACAGCCTCAACTTTCAGGGCTCAAGTGATCTTGCTACCCCTGCCTCCCAAGTAGCTGGGACTATAGACGCATGCCACCATGCCTGGCTAATTTTTTTTTTCTTTTTGTAGAGACGGCATCTTGCTATGTTGCGCAGGCTGGTCTTGAACTCCTGGTCTCAAGCAATCCTCCTGCCTCGGCCTCCTAAAGTGCTAGGATTACAGGCCTGAGCCACTGCACCTGGCTCCTCTCCAACTTTAGTATATGATGTCATACAGCTTTGCAACGTTGTTATGCCAATTTGTATTCGTACCAGTAGTGTGCAGATATGTTTACTACTTTGTATCTTTACCAGTACTTGGTGTTTTCAATCTTTACAACTTTAGCCATCTTGGGGAGTTTGCAGAGATATCTCATTTTGGATTTAATTAGCATTTCCCTGGTTACTAATGTGATTGAACAGTTTTTCAGAATTTTATTGTCATGTACACTTCATTTGAAAATTGCTTGATTCATCCCCCCCACCCTTTTTTTTTAACTGAGTTGTCTGTAGTTTGTATTGCTTTTTGTTGTTGTTGTTTTGATTTTTCATAGAGACAAGGTCTCACTATGTTGCCCAGGCTGGTCTCAAACTCGTGGACTCAAGCAATCCTCCTGCCTTGGCCTCCCAAAGTACTGGGATTACAGGCATGTGCCACTGCACCCAGCCTGTTTTTAAATTTATGTTCTTTATACATTTTGTGTACTATCACACTGTCATTCATGTATGGTCCCCTAATATAATGATGAATATACTCTTTCTCTCTCTCTCGTTGTCTCTCCCTCTCTTTCTCTGTGTGTGTGTGTGATTTCTATCTGCATCACAGAAAGCTTATTTGTGTTGTTCAGATCTTCTGTATAATCCTTATTTTTTGACTGTTGCCTATTTGTTTTATGTATGAGATCTCATGTCCTTTGTAACTGGCTTGTCAATTTTCTTGCAGAAATTTTCCTATATGTGCCAAATTTTTGTTGCTATATCTAGTGATTAATGAATGTAATCTTGTTAAAATCTCTCAGAGTAGGGAGGGGGAGTCGGGAAGTCTCCCATGCGTGTGTAGATTTGTCAATTTCTCCATGTAATTTTGTCAGCTTTTGTTTTATGTATTTTAGATTGTCATTCAAAATATGAATTATATTTTCCTGGAGTACTGGTCTTTTTGCTATTACATGGTACTGAATTTTTTGCTTAAAAGCTTAAGAGTCTGTAATTGCAACCCAGTTTCTGTCTATTTTATTAGAATTGTCTGGCAAAATGCATTTTAGTATAACAGAAATCTAAAAATTACGGGCTTAAACACATCAGTTTATCCTTTCAAGCAAAAGAAGTCTGAAAGTATTCATTCAGGGCCTGGTGTCTTCACAAATTCATACACTATTTTTTTTGTTGTTCTGTATGTCATTCTTATTTTATTTTTTTTTTTTTTTTTTTTTGAGACGGAGTCTCGCTCTGTCCCCGAGGCTGGAGTGCAGTGGCGTGATCTCGGCTCACTGCAAGCTCCGCCTCCCGGGTTCACGCCATTCTCCTGCCTCAGCCTCCCGAGTAGCTGGGACTACAGGCGCCTGCCAACACGCCCGGCTAATTTTTTTTTTTTTTAATTTTTTAAATTTTTTATTATTATACTTTAGGTTTTAGGGTACATGTGCACAATGTGCAGGTTTGTTACATATGTATCCATGTGCCATGTTGTTTTGCTGCACCCATTAACTCGTCATTTAGCATTAGGTATATCTCCTAATGCTGTCCCTCCCCCTACCCCCACCCCACAACAGTCCCTGGAGGGTGATGTTCCCCTTCCTGTGTCCATGAGTTCTCATTGTTCAATTCCCACCTATGAGTGAGAACATGCAGTGTTTGCTTTTTTGTCCTTGCGATAGTTACTGAGAATGATGTTTTACAGTTTCATCCATGTCCCTACAAAGGACATGAACTCATCATTTTTTATGGCTGCATAGTATTCCATGGTGTATATGTGCCACATTTTCTTAATCCAGTCTATCGTTGTTGGACATTTGGGTTGGTTCCAACTCTTTGCTATTGTGAATAGTGCCGCAATAAACATACATGTGCATGTGTCTTTATAGCAGCATGATTTATAGTCCTTTGGGTATATACCCAGTAATGGGATGGCTGGGTCAAATGGTATTTCTAGTTCTAGATCCCTGAGGAATCGCCACACTGACTTCCACAATGGTTGAACTAGTTTACAGTCCCACCAACAGTGTAAAAGTGTTCCTGTTTCTCCACATCCTCTCCAGCACCTGTTGTTTCCTGACTTTTTAATGATGGCCATTCTAACTGGTGTGAGATGGTATCTCACTGTGGTTTTGATTTGCATTTCTCTGATGGCCAGTGATGATGAGCATTTTTTCATGTGTTTTTTGGCTGCATAAATGTCTTCTTTTGAGAAGTGTCTGCTCATGTCCTTCGCCCACTTTTTGATGGGGTTGTTTGTTTTTTCTTGTAAATTTGTTTGAGTTCATTGTAGATTCTGGATATTAGCCCTTTGTCAGATGAGTAGGTTGCAAAAATTTTCTCCCATTCTGTAGGTTGCCTGTTCACTCTGATGGTAGTTTCTTTTGCTGTGCAGAAGCTCTTTAGTTTAATTAGATCCCATTTGTCAATTTTGGCTTTTGTTGCCATTGCTTTTGGTGTTTTAGACATGAAGTCCTTGCCCACGCCTATATCTAGGAATTGAACTCAGCTCTGCACAAAGTGGACCTAATAGACGTCTACAGAACTCTCCACCCCAAATCAACAGAATGTACATTTTTTTCAGCACCACACCACACCTATTCCAAAATTGACCACATAGTTGGAAGTAAAGCTCTCCTCAGCAAATGTAAAAGAACAGAAATTATAACAAACTGTCTCTCAGACCACAGTGCAATCAAACTAGAACTCAGGATTAAGAAACTCATTCAAAACCACTCAACTACATGGAAACTGAACAACCTGCTCCTGAATGACTATTGGGTACACAATGAAATGAAGGCAGAAATAAAGATGTTCTTTGAAACCAACGAGAACAAAGACACAACATACCAGAATCTCTGGGACACATTCAAAGCAGTGTGTAGAGGGAAATTTATAGCACTAAATGCCCACAAGAGAAAGCAGGAAAGATCCAAAATTGACACCCTAACATCACAATTAAAAGAATTAGAAAAGCAAGAGCAAACACATTCAAAAGCTAGCGGAAGGCTAGAAATAACTAAAATCAGAGCAGAACTGAAGGAAATAGAGACACAAAAAACCCTTCAAAAAATCAATGAATCCAGGAGCTGGTTTTTTGAAAAGATCAACAAAATTGATAGACCGCTAGCAAGACTAATAAAGAAGAAAAGAGAGAAGAATCAAAAAGATGCAATAAAAAATGAAAAAGGGGATATCACCACCGATCCCACAGAAATACAATCTACCATCAGAGAATACTACAAACACCTCTATGCAAATAAACTAGAAAATCTAGAAGAAATGGATAAATTCCTTGACGCCCGGCTAACATTTTGTATTTTTAGTAGAGACGGGGTTTCACCGTATTAGCCAGGATGGGCTCGATCTTCTGACCTCGTGATCCGCCCGCCTCGGCCTCCCAAAGTGCTGGGATTACAGGCTTGAGCCACCGCGCCCGGCCTTATTTTGTGATTTTCAACCTCAAGTCACTTGATGGTTCCTGAGATTTGCATTAACTGAGTCAGCGTTCCAGGCCAGCAGCATGAGGATGTTGGGGAGGAAAGGGGCACTCACACCTCCTTTAAAAAATGCCATCTCAGAAGTATCACCTGTATCTGTGTGGCCAAAGTATAGTTTCCTGGTTACATTTAAGGTGGGCTGGGAAAAGGGAGTCTTACTCAGAGTATCCACCTAAGAATTCATGTTCTGTTATTAGGGAAGAAAGGATGAGTGAATGTCGGAAGACAACTAGCTATCACTGTCACATCTCCTAAATACAAAAGCCAAAATTTATCTGCCTTTTGCTTTTCTCATCCATCTTGGCATTCAACCCCATCAACTAATCCCCACATACATTCTAAGACGTTACTCTCTCCTGGCTCTGTCTGATTTCTCAGTTTTTATTGCTGACACCTCTTCTTCCATGCTTTTAATTTTTTCAGATTCTTTCCTTTACATTCTCCTTTATCAGGTGTCCTCTCAAGCAGTCTCATTTACTCAGATGATTTTAGTTATTAATTATCTACTGGTGACTCCCAAATCTTTATCTCCACTCTAGGCCTCTGTCTAACATCCTATAATATGCCTGCCTACATGTTTAACCCCTGTAATCTCAATATGTGCAAAACATAAGTGATTTTATCTGGTTCCTTTTCTCCAACCTTTTCCCATTCATCAATCTCTACTTCAGTATATGACACTATAATCTCAGAGTATACAAAATGAATAATTGAGAATTTCACTTTAGTTCCTCCTTTTTCTTACTCCATCTATCAATTCTAATTACCTACTATCTACACCAATTTCTTTTTCTATATTCCTGTTAAATAATATTTTCCCCCCAACTTAGGTGTTTTAATTCTTTCACATGAAATATTGCCTGGACTTCCACTCTTGCTCATTCAGATGTATTCTCCCTGCTGTTTCTTGACAGTCTTTTTTTATTTTTTATTTTAAGTTCTAGGGTACATGTGCAGGATGTGCAGGTTTGTTACATAGGTAAATGTGTGTCATGATGGTTTGCTGCACCTATCAACCCATCACCTAGGTATTAAGCCCAGCATGCATTAGCTTTTTTCCCTAATGCTCTCCCACCCCCCACCCTTCCCCGACAGGCCCCAGTGAGTGTTGTTCCCCTCCCTATGTCCATATGTTCACATTGTTCAGCTCCCACTTGTAAGTGAGAACATGTAGTGGTTGGTTTTCTGTTCCTGCATTAGTTTGCTGAGGATAATAGCTTCCAGGTCCCTGCATGTCCCTGCAAAGGATATGATCTCATTCCTTTTTATGGCTGCATAGTATTCCATGATGTATATGTGCACATTTTCTTTATCCAGTCTATCACTGATGGGCATTTGGGTTGATTCCATGTCTTTGCTATTGTGAATAGTGCTGCAATGAACATATGCATGCATGTATCTTTATAATAGAATGATTTATATTCCTTTGAGTATATAACCAGTAATGGGATTGCTGGGTCAAATGGTATTTCCGCTTCTAAATCTTCTAAATCTTTGAGGAATCACCACAATGGTTGAACTAATTTACATTCCCACTAACAGTATAAAAGCGTTCCTATTTCTCCACAACCTCGCCAGCATCTTCTTGGCAGTTGTAAACACAAATCTAATCATCTTTTCTCTATATATAAATTACTTTAATGGCAGTCCATTATCCATTGGAGGAAAAATAGATAGTTGCATGATCTCATGCCAGCATACTTCTACTGAAATTTCCTCATAAACACCTTTCCTTCACTGCATACAGACTTGTCATTATGCAGACTAATTTGTAGTTCCCTGAATTTATCATGTATTTTCCTGTCTTTATACCTTTGCTCATGCTGCTCCCTTCTAAAAATCACTTTGCCCTACTCTGCTTGCATTAAACCTGTCATCCCCAAGATTAAGCTTAAGTTTCATCAACTCTACAGAACTTAGTCTTACACTCCATGTAGAATTTTCTTCTCTCTATTTGGGGTCATGCTATGCTTTGCACATCTCTTATGCCCTTTATAATATCTTAGAAAATTGTTGTAAGTTCACAACATAAAGTTCTGAACATCTTGCTTAGTAAATATATGGCAGGTAATTCCTAAGAATTACCTAAGTAATTATGCTTAATAAATGTATGGCAGTTAATTCCTTTTTTATTTTTTTTTTTTTAGACTTCTTTCTCAACTACCAATGGCAGGCAATTCCTCAGAATTAAGTTTAAGGAATTTAAACAGAGCCTATTTTATTTTCACTGGATATTGAATTCAATATTGACAGTTCTTTCCCTTCAGCACTTGAAAAATATGGTCCCACTTCCTTTTGACATCTGTGGTTTTTAATGAGAAAGTCATTCTTGTTCAAATTGCCCTTTCCCTACAGGTAATGTGTCATTTCTGACTGTTTTCAGGTTCTATTCTTAAATTTGGATTTTATAAATCTTACAATGTATCTAGACATGGATTTATTTGAGGTTTTCCTTTTGGAGATTTGGTCAGCTACTTGAATCTGTACATTTATGCCTTTTACCAAATTTGGGAGGTTTTCAGCTATTATTTCTTCAAATCTTTTCCCAGTCTCCCATCCTACTTTTTCATTCCTTCTAGAACTGCTGAAATGATTGTTGGCTGTTCTGTTATTGTCCCACTGGGTCCCTTAGGCTGAATATAGCCTGAGGGAATTGATGAAACAATCATTTCATCAATTATTTTTTCTATTGTTCAGATTGGATAATTTCTATTTATCTATCTTACAGGTAACTGAGGTAACTGATTCTTTTCTTTGGATCTCCATTCTGCTGTTGAGATCATCCAGTGAGGTTTTTAATTTCACTTATTTTATTTTTTGGTTCTAAAATTTTCATTTTGTTCTTCCTCATACCTTCTGTTTCTTTGCTGAGAATTTATATATTTCCACTTGATTCAACACTATTTACAGCTGCTTGTTGCAACACTTTTAGTTAGCTACTTTAAATCCTTGTCAAATAATTCCAACATCTGATTCATCTGAGTGTTGCTATCTGTTGATGCTCTTTTCTCATTTGATTTCAGATTTTCTTGGTTCTTAAGATGATGAATAATTTTGGCTTTATTCAGGACATTCTGAATATCATGTGATGAGATTCTGTTTTCTCGTTAAATCCTATATTTTAGCAGTTGTCAACACATTTAGGTTTAGAGTGCATGTCTTAGTCTATTTTTATGGGCTGTATTTCAAATTCAACTTAGTTTTGAAAGTCTTTGCAGTTCTATTTTGGTCTCCCTCATTTTTTGCTACCCAGAAGCCAATTTGAAACCTGGACAGTATCCCACACCCTAGTTCAGCCCTGAAAGCTTTTTCAATGTTGATTCTGATTCATTTTATACATGGGCTGCTCGTAGGTGTGCCCAGGCCATCATACACATATTTAAAGAACCCCTTTGTATAACTTTCTCCATAAGCCATCCTCCACTCTCTATTAGAAGGAGAAGGTAGCTACTTCTTTGCTGTCATTCACTTAATTTGGGGTAGGGTTAGCCAATACAGTCTATATAATGCCTGCTGGAGAGGCAAGAGGGGTGCTACCTCTCTTTGAGCTAATGCAGTTGGGATGGTTGAGAGAGCTCCACCCCACCATCTTTGGAGTCACATTGTGAAGAAGGCAAAGGATGCATCTTTTGTAGTTTTCACCTCAAGTATACTGTTGTGCAGTAAAGGATTAACTTTGCCCAAAGAGAGGTTTGGCTTTTGCACTCAGCTCCTGGGAGGTAACCTCTAAATCTTTGGAATGTCCTGCAGGCCTTGCTTGGGCCATGCAAGATAGTATATAATGACAGTGTGATTTATGGTGGGAGCTTTGGGCCACACTGAATATTCTATGCCAACATGTGGTTTATAGTGGGGTAACTTTGGCCATGCAATGTCAGCTCTGGAGGGGCTGGAGACTAAGATCAGCCACAGTGGGAGTCATTCATGTCCACATGATCAAGTCTCAGTAAAAACTCTGGACATCAAGGCTCAAGTGAACTTCCCCAGTTGGCAATACTCCATGCGTATTATCATCACACATCATTGCTGGGAGAAGTAAGTGCTGTCCATATGACTCCACGGGGAGAAAACCACTGGAAGCTCACACCTGGAACTCTTCTTGACCCTGCGCTAAGCACATCTTCCCTTGGCTGATTTTGATCTGCATCCTTTCATTGTAAAGCCACTATATAATACCATAGCCACAAGTATCATGGCTTTTCTAATTTCTGTGAGTTCTTCCGCGAATTACGGAACCTGAGGGTGGTCTTGGGGACCCCTGACTTGGAATTGGTGTCAGAAGTACAGGTGATCCTGGGAAATCCCTCTGCTTGCAATAGGTGTCAGAAGTGAGGGTGTTCTTGGGTACTTCTGAACTTTGTAGGTATGTGTAGTCAAAAGGTCCCATCCTGCAGTGCTGCCCTATTTCAAATTATTTGGCTGGAAAATGCATGCTTTGGGAGGCCTCTTTTGTCTGTGCTCATTGGTTCTTCCAGGTTGTAAGCTCCTCTAGTGCTCATTTTGCAATATGTAGGAGCTCCCTCGCTCCCTCTAAGTTCCCTCTAGGGAGCTCACTACTGTGTTGTTTTTTAAGTCCTTAGGTTCTACTTTCTTTTGTCCACCAGTGAGTCTTCTGATAGATGCTTTATGTATTTTTCTAGATTTTTAGGTAATTAGCAGGAGGAATTGGGTGGAATGCACTCTTTTTTTGTTTTGTTTTGTTTTTTAGAACCAGAAGTCTCAGGCCAGGCGAGGTGGCTCACGCCTGTAATCCCAGAACTTTGGGAGGCCGAGGTGGGCGGATCACGAGGTCAGGAGATCGAGACCATCCTGGCTAACACAGTGAAACCCCGTCTCTACTAAAAATACAAAAAATTAGCCGGGTGTGGTGACGGACGCCTGTAGTCCCAGCTACTTGGGAGGCTGAGGCAGGAGAATGGTGTGAACCCGGGAGGCAGAGCTTGCAGTGAGCCGAGATCGTGCCACTGCACTCCAGCCTGGGCGACAAAGCGAGAGTCCGTCTCAAAAAAAAAAAAAAAAAAATAGAACCAGAAGTCCAATCCTTGCTTTTAACTTGAATGTTTAATGCATTTATACTTAATGTAATTACTAATATACATGAATTTATATATACCACCTTACTATTAGTTTTTATTTTATTTTTGAGATGCAGTTTTGCTCTGTCACCCAGGCTGGAGTGCAGTGGTGCAGTCTTGGCTCACTGCAACTTCCACCTCCCAGGTTCACGCCATTCTCCTGCCTCAGCCTCCTGAGTAGCTGGGACTACAGGTGCCCGCCACCACACCCCGCTAATTTTTTTGTATTTTTAGTAGAGATGGGGTTTCACTGTGTTAGCCAGGATGGTCTCGATCTCCTGACCTCATGATCTGCCTGCCTCAGCCTCCCAAAGTGCTGGGATTACAGGTGTGAGCCACCATGCCCGACCTAGTTTTTATTTGAACTATCTATTTTTTCATTCCTTTCTTGACTTTTTATATTACAAAATTTTTTTACTCTTTAATTTTTTCCTTTGTTTACTTGTTATAATTCTTTTACTGTTTGTTACCCCAGATATTAAAACATCCATCTTGAACTTACTATTTTATCTCCTTAATAATGCTAGGATACTAAAACACTTTAATTCTATTTACTGCCTCCCATTTTTGCATTATTATTTCCATTAATTTAAATTTTGCATATATTTTAAACCTCCCAGAATAGTACTGTTACTGTTTTGCATAGTCAATACTTGCAGTTTTGTAAAGAGATATTTGAAGAGCTTCTTGAATCCTAAGGGTTGATGTCATTCACAGCCATTACTTCTTCAAATATTGCTTCTTCCCTGCACTCTCCTCTTTAACTTCTCAGACTCTGATAGGTTATACCTTTTTACTATGTCACACGTTCCTAATGCTCCTATGTTTTTTTCTTTAAAAGAAAAATCTCTGCTTCAGTTTGGATATTTTCTATTTACTTGTCTTCCATTTCAGAAATTCTGTATTTTGCTGTTAAACCTGTATAAGGACTTCTTAATTTTATATTTTAGATTTTTCAATTTTTGAACTTTCATCTGATTCTTTATTATAAAAACCAACTCTCTAAAGATAGTCATCTTTTCATCTAACTCCAATTCTCTGTGTGACTGTTTCTATTGAATTTTTTCCTTCTCTGATTTTGGATATGTGATCCTATATTTTTGGATGTGTAGGATTTTTTTGTTTGTTTTAAACACTGTGTATAATAAGTTGTAGGCAGGGCTTACACCTGGGAGGCTGAGGAGGGCAGATCACTTGAGCTCAGGAGTCCCAGACCAGCTGGGCAACATGGCAAAACCCATCTCTACAAAAGATAGACAAATTAGCTGGGCATGGTAGCACGTGCCTGTAGTCCCAGCTACTTGGGGGGCTGAGACAGGAGGATTGCTTGAGCCCAGGTCGAGGGTGCAGTGAGTCGTGTTTGTGCCACTGCGCTCCAGCCTGGATGACAGAGGAAGACCCTGTCTCAGAAGAAAGAAAAAAATCTTTCTCCACAGAGGATTCATCTTTCCTTATGTCAGCAAATGGAGGGAAGGGAGAACACATACATCCAGTCAGGCACTGTTGATGTTGAATCAAGGCCGGGTTGAAGCTCTGCTAAGACTCAGTTTACCTCTGGATCACCCTGGCTACTGAGAATTTTCAGCTGAGAACCCTGTCCTCTAAAGACCCTCTTCCTGATAGATGCCCAACTATTTTCTTAAGAGATACTAGACTTTTGCTCTGCTCTTCAAAGGCTGTTTGCTTACATTTTTAGTCTTCTGTCCTATATACCCTAGAATTCAGCAAATATCCTGAGGGGAAAATAGCCATGTGTTTGAGTTATGTTGGTTTCTCTGTCACCCAGCTGCAGCCTTCTACTGCATTCTCCAGTAAATGAGAATCCAGGACAAAAGGTGGATTCTCAGCTTTTGTCCACACCCAGAATTGGTAAATGCTCCCACTATCAAAGTGACTGAATAAGTCAGCTTCAATCTTTAATATTCTCTCCTCTCCAGTCTTAGCCCCTATATTTCTTGTTACCTTAGCAGCTTTCCAGTGCTTTGAAACAGATGATTTCAAATATTGCATCTGGCATTTACAGTTCATTTTTGAAGGAAGCACTGGACTGCCAAGCTACTGCATCTCATCTGGAAATGGCAGTGCCGAAAAAGAGCCCTCTCTTTCATATACCACACAGTTTACCATTTAAAGTGTACCATGTAGGTTGGGTGTGGTGGCTCATGCCTGTAATCCCAGCACTTTGGGAGGCTGAGGCGGGCAGATCACGAGGTCAGGAGATCGAGACCATCCTGGCTAACACGGTGAAACCCTGTCTCTACTAAAAAAATTTTTTTAAATTAGCTGGGCGTGGTGGTGGGCGCCTGTAGTCCCAGCTACTCAGGAGGCTGAGGCAGGAGAATGGCGTGAACCCAGGAGGTGGAGCTTGCGGTGAGCGGAGATTGAGCCACTGCACTCCAGCCTGGGTGACTGAGCGAGACTCTGTCTCAAAAAAAAAAAAAGTGTACCATGTATTGATTTTTAGTATATTCACTCAGTTGTATAGCCATCATTATAATCAATTTTAGACATTTTCTTTATCATCCAGATGGGTGTGAGGTAATATCTTGTAGTTTTAATTTGCATTTCCCTAGTGATTAATGATGTTGAGCATCTTTACATGTGCTTGTTAAATATTTGTATATCTTCCTTGCAGAAATGTCTATTTAAGCTTTTTACCCATTTTCAAAATTATTTTGTTCATTGTTGTTGAGTTGTAGAAGTTCTTTATAGTATATTATATCACATTAAAAATAAGGTCCTGTCTTGTTTCCATTCTGTAATCTCGATCCTTCACATTGAAAGGTTTTTTTTTGTTTTTTTTTTTAACAGGAATCAGTGTCATTCAAGGACATAACTGTAGACTTCAGTAGGGATGAGTGGCAACAATTAGACCTTGCTCAGAAAAGCCTATACAGAGAAGTGATGCTGGAAAACTATTTCAACTTGATCTCAGTGGGTAAGCACAGCTCTGCTGGGTATACAGTAGGCTGCACCTAATTGAGTATATTTTTCTTCTCAGTAGAATTGCTGAAGTCTGTGTTTTCTGAGGTATGTGGGACTTCTAAAGACTGCAGGACATCTAAAGTGTGTAATGGTTTTGTCCTTATTTCGTCCCATGTTCTTAATAATCTCTTTCGGGTAGTGTGAATATTCCTCTGTTCCCAGTGAACTTTTTTGGAAAAAAAAAGGAATGCTTCATTGTATGGCCTCTGAAATCAAATCTTCTATCATCCCCTGTTAACAGGATGTCAAGTTCCCAAACCAGAAGTCATCTTCAGCTTGGAACAAGAAGAGCCATGTATGTTGGATGGTGAGATCCCCAGTCAGAGCCGTCTAGGTGAGAAGGGAACCAAGAGCATGGTAGACAGTATGACTCAGCTGCATTTGTACTGGGAGAAGCTGTGCACAACTTTGCCCGACTTTGATGTGTCATTAATAATGACTTTTAGAACTGCTTGGAAGAGCAGTTATTAGACAAGGACCCTTGGATAGCTAAATGCTAACTCCACTTAAGATCTCTTCTCGTATCAATGCCTTCTTCTTTGCTTGGCTTTTTAGGAGGGAATATACTACAATTACTGGTTCTTTGGATCATGTCACACCCTACTTTCTAGGGTCCTGTTTTCTTGCTTTTTTCTCTCTTTCCCTAGAAAAGTTTTATTCTTTCTACCTCCATCAGGGTCTTAGATCATTTCCTTATGCATTCAAATACTCATAGATCTACCTTCTTAAAACATTACTGTGCATTACAACTTCAGTTCCTGCTGTTTCTTCTTACTTTGTCTCTTTCCCCTTAGTGCCTTACAACTGTCAGCTAGAAATGGGCTTATCTGAAGTCCCCCCATGCCTCTTCTCTGATTGTTGACTTTGAGGGTACCATTGACATTTTCTTCCTACTTGGCTAGTGCAACGCAACACTGACTTGATCTTTCTAATTTATTTATTTTCATATCTTACAAAAAGTTTTTTTTATCTCGTGTACAGGTATATCCTGTACAGAAGATTGAGTTAATAATTATAGCCTTAGTTTTTAGTCAATATCATCATCAATGTGTTTAAGGCTCCCCTCTTATTTATTCTTTTCAATCCTCAGTCTCCATATTCATTTTTATCCTTCCAAGAGGCAACTGTTCTAATATATTTGACATGTTATGCCATTTATCCTTGAATTTGTGGGATATTTGTAAAATCTGAGTTGTTGGCATTGCTAATTTGTAGAAATGGTACTGTATTATATATCCTACTCAAGTTTTTTTTTCTCAAATTTGTCCATGTTGCAATGCATTATTCTAATTTCTACATATCATTCTGTAGTGCACATATATACCCCATTTTACTTGTCCAGTTTTTCAGCTACTACAAACAGTACTGCAATACATTTCTTCATGAATTATTCTTATTGGAAATGATAATTTCTTTTTTTTTTTGAGATGGAGTTTTGCTCTGTCCCCCAGGCTGGAGTGCAGTGGCGTGATCTCAGCTCACTGCAAGCTCCGCTTCCCAGGTTCACGCCATTCTCCTGCCTCAGCCTCCCCAGTAGCTGGGACTACAGGCGCCCACCACTGCACCCAGCTAATTTTTTGTATTTTTAGTAGAGACGGGGTTTCACCATGTTAGCCAGGATGGTCTCGATCTCCTGACCTCGTGACCCACCCGCCTTGGACTCCTAAAGTGCTGGGATTACAGGCGTGAGCCACAGCACCCAGCTGGAAATGAGAATTTCTTAAGAAAGAGGAGTGGGATTGCTTTATCATTGGGCATACTAATATTCAATATGATGAGGTATAAGCACATTATTTTCCAGATTGGCTGTGTCACTCTACAGTCCCTGGAACTTTGTACAAGGGTATTAGTTCCCCACATCCCTACCCATACCTGGTGTTATCCAAATTTTTAATATTTTGGCTAATCTGATGGGTTTTAATTTCTAATTATTATTTAATTTGTATTTCCCTAATAAAATACTTTGAACATCTCATTCTGTATCCTTTATTTTTGATGTTCAACTGCTGACGTTTTCTAAGCCTCACCCCTCTTTTTTTCCTGGACAAACTGAGAAAAAAGCCAATGGGTTCCCTCCACTGGTGCTGGGAAATTCCAACTACATAAGGGAATAGTTAGCCCAGCCCCACCCGCCCCTGCCAGAAACCCCCAAGACAGTTCTTTCCTTGCTCACTCTAGCCCCATCTGGACCTGCTTGGAGCTGTCCCCAGAAAGCCTCATTATGTGAGTAATGAATCTTTTTACACTCTCTTATTGTGTGTGTCTCATCATCACTCTTGACATCTGAACCAAGTTTGGGGTAGGGTCCATTTCTCCTTGCAGGTCATTTACAGCTGGGGCAATGAGCAGGATGTCGAGGCAATGATCACACCCACAGGGGTCTTTCTTCTCTTGCCAACTGGATATACTGCCTGCTGGCAAGTATGCACTTTGCCTCTGTCCTATACATAACTAACCTAAGTTAGAAGTTATCGTGGACATTTAGAGGCAGGTGTAAGGGCTTTGGGCCCTGCTTAAAGTTGCCCAGGGCCATGTGTCTCAGCCCAGCATAATCTGTGTCTCAGATTATGTGTCTCAGCTGCAATGCAGCATAAGCTCTGAGTGATAATTGGCTCATGGGAACAACTTTTTCTCTGTGATTGTTATTTGTGTGTCTCAGTCAGGCATTGACCCTGTTGTATACAGCACTCAGGGGAAAGACCAATACTGTCTGCATTTAAGGGTCTGGCTGTTTGTGTGAAGGAAGACAAGATACAATGTAGCATGTAAAAGCAGGTGGCTTGCCTTTCAAAATGTTGTCATCTTCTCTTGGAGTTTTTTTACTTTTCCCTCTAATCCATCTTCTCAGATAATTCATTCTGCTTTTCTACTTATTTTTCTCATTTACAAAAGCGTCTTTCTTACCTCCCAGTCATATCACCTACGACCATGTCTATATTTTCTCATGCCTAGATTATTCTAATCCTATTTGTATGTGATAATCCCATTTTTTCTTTTTCACTATTTCATCTCAGATGCTGCTGATAGATTTCACTACTTAAAACATTGTGTGCTGTGTTTATCTTGTCATAGCTACATGGAACAAAACTAAAGTTACTACTTAATATCTAACATGTGACAGATTCTCAGTAGGTTTGTAAGGTAGAGAAAGAATATGGCCTCATATTTGCAATTCACATTTGTCCCTGTTTTCCATAACCATTTCTACCCTATTTTAAGATTTTCTTTAATTCTCCCTTTTCATCGAGCCCTTTGATTATTATGTTATCTATCTGCGTATTCAAATAATACACGTATTTTGGCCAGGCACAGTGGCTCGCGCCTGTAATCCCAGCACTTTGGGAGGCTGAAGTGGGTGGATTACTTGAGGTCAGGAGTTTGAGACTAGCTTGGCCAACATGGCGAAACCCCATCTCTACTAAAAGTATGAAAATTAGCCAGGCGAGGTGGCAGGCGCCTGTAATCCCACCTACTCAGGAGGCTGAGGCAGGAGAATCACTTGATCCCAGGAGGTGGAGGTTGCAGTGAGCCGAGACCGTGCCACTGTACTCCAGCCTGGGTGACAAGAACGACACTCCATCTCAAAAAAAAAAAAAAAAAAAAAAGGCTGGGCGCGGTGGCTCACGCCTGTAATCCCAGCACTTTGGGAGGCTGAGGCAGGCAGATCACTTGAGGTCAGGAGTTTGAGACCAGCTTGGCCAACATGGTGAAACCCCATCTCTACTAAAAATACAAAAATTTGTATTTTTACAAATACATGTATGGCGGCACATGTCTGTAGTCCCACCTACTCATGTGGCTAAGGCAGGAGAATTGCTTAAACCCGGGAGGCAGAGGTTGCAGTGAGCCGAGATCGTGCCATTGCACTCTAGCCACTCCAGCCTGGGTGACAGAGTGAGGCTCCATGGCAAAAGAAAATAGACCAATTGTTACATAGAGTTGATTCAAGGCGAACACAGAGAAATGAGAGAGGCTATATAAATATAACAAATGTATATAAATTTTACTGTTTGGCCAAGTTAGGATGACTAAGATACTGTAATTTTACTGTAAACATAAATACATTGGTATTTAGGGCACAGTGGATCATAGGGAAAAGAGAAAACAGGAAGATTGTGAGGATTTACAGATTAAGGAAAAGAATCTAGACTCAGAAATACTTCTTTTCACAGAGTTTATCACTTTGTTCTTCTGACACCTCACTCACCATGTAGTTCTACTACATTTGCACTGAATTGCAATCTCTTCTTCCCCAATTACTAAACATTTGATTTGGGCAAATTACTAAACTCTTCTGTGGCTCAGTTTCCTCATCTGTAAACTAGAAACAATAATAATACCAACAGCAAAGGGTTGCAATAAAGTGCTTTTTGTTTTTGTTTTTAAGAGACAGGGTCTCAGCTGGGCCTGCTGGCTCACGCCTGTAATCCCAACACTTTGGGAGACCGAGGTGGACAGATACTTGAGGTCAGGAGTTTGAGACCAGCCTGGCCAACATGGTGAATCCCCATCTCTACTAAAAATACAAAAATTAGCCAGGTATGGTGGCATTTGCCTGTAGTTCCAGCCACTCATGAGGCTGAGGCACAAGAATCCCTTGAACTCAGGAGGTGGAGGTTGCAGTGAGCTCTGATCATGCCATTACGCTCTAGCCTGAGCAACAGAGTGAGACCCTGTCTTAAAAAAGAAAAAAAAAAGAGAGAGAGAGACAGAGTCTCACTCTGTCACCCAGGCTGGAGTGTAATGGTGCGATCAGAGCTCACTGCAGCTTCAAACACCTGGGCTCAAGTGATCCTCCTGCTTCAGCCTCCTGAGTAGCTGGGACTATAGGCATGTGCCACTAGGCCCAGCTAATTGTTTTTTTATGTTTTTCTGTAGAGATGGGGGTCTCACTTGTTTTCCAGGCTGGTCTCAAACTCCTGGGCTCAAGCAATCCTCTCATCTCAGCCTCCCACAGTGCTGGGATTACAGGCATGAACCACCACACCTGGCTGTGATAAAGTTTAAGTGAATTAATATAGAACTTAGAACAGCACATCTAAATGATATTGTTTATCATGTTATAAGTGTAATGTAAGTATCTACATCATTGTATTACATATTATATATAAATGAGTTATTATACCTATATATTTATGTATATTTAAAATACGTACATTTGTTATATTTATATAGCCTCTCTCATATCTCTGTGTTTGCCTTGAATTAACTCTTTTTTTTTGGAGATAGAGTTTCGCTCTTGTTGCCCAGGCTGGAGTGTAATGGCAAGATCTCGGCTCACCGCGACCTCTGCCTCCTGGGTTCAAGTGATTCTCCTGTCTCAGCCTCCCGAGTAGCTGGGATTACAGGCATGCACCACCATGCCCGGCTAATTTTGTATTTTTAGTAGAGATGAGATTTCTCCATGTTGGCCAGGCTGGTCTTCAGCTCCCGACCTCAGGTGATCCGCCTGCCTCAGCCTCCCAAAGTGCTGGGCTTCCAGGCGTGAGCCACCACACCCGGCCTGAATCAAAGGTCTATTGTATTTTTATTTATTCATTTATTTATTTTGGAGACAGAGTCTTGCTCTGTCACCCAGACTAGAGTGCAGTGGCGCAATTTCAGCTCACTGCAACCTCTGCCTTCAAGCCATTCTCTTGCCTCAGCCACTTGAATTACAGGCATGTGCCACTCAGCTGGAATTACAGGCATGTGCCACCACGCCTGGTTAATTTTTAGTAGAGACAATATTTTTAGTGTTTTTTTTTAGCAGAGACAGAGTTTTGCTATGCTGGCCAGGCTGGTCTCAAACTCCTGGCCTCAAGTGATCTGCCCGCCTCAGCCTCCCAAAGTGTTAGGATTACAGGCATGAGCCACCGCACCTGGCCTTATTTTCTGTTAATTGTTCTTTTTGTCAGTCTTATCTTTTCTTTCTTTTTTAGATGGGGACATTGGTTTTGGACCTTTGCAACAGAGGATGTCTGAAGAAGTTTCTTTCCAGTCTGAGATTAATATTAATCTCTTCACAAGAGATGACCCATATTCCATTTTAGAAGAATTGTGGAAAGACGATGAACACACAAGAAAATGTGGAGAAAACCAGAACAAACCTTTAAGTCATACTGCCTTCATTAACAAGAAAACACTAGCTAATGACAACATCTTTGAATATAAGGACATTGGGGAAATAGTTCATGTAAACACACACCTGGTTTCCTCAAGAAAAAGACCCTATAACTGTAACTCATGTGGAAAGAATTTGGAGCCTATCGTAACCTTATATAATAGAAACAATGCAACAGAAAATTCTGATAAGACTATTGGAGATGGTGATATTTTCACTCATATGAATTCTCATACAGAAGTGACTGCTTGTGAATGTAACCAACGTGGGAAACCTCTGCATCATAAGCAAGCTCTCATTCAACATCAGAAAATTCATACTAGAGAGTGCCTCTATTTGTTTTCTGACTATGTAAATGTTTTCTCCCCGAAGTCACATGCCTTTGCACATGAGAGTATTTCTGCTGAAGAAAAGCAGCATGAATGCCATGAACGTGAGGCAGCCTTCACTCAGAAGTCCCAGCTTGATGGCCGTCAGAGGGTTTATGCAGGAATATGCACTGAATATGAGAAGGATTTTTCCCTCAAGTCAAACCGTCAGAAAACTCCTTATGAGGGGAATTACTATAAATGCAGTGACTTTGGAAGAGCCTTTATCCAGAAGTCTAATCTGTTCAGATGCCAGAGAATTCATTCTGGAGAAAAACCTTATGAATACAGTGAATGTGAGAAAAACCTCCCTCAGAATTCAAACCTTAATATACATAAAAAAATTCATACTGTAGGGAAACACTTTGAATGTAGTGAATGTGGAAAAGCTTTCACAAGGAAATCAACACTAAGTATGCATCAGAAAATCCATACAGGAGAAAAACCCTATGTATGTACTGAATGTGGGAAGGCCTTTATCCGGAAGTCACATTTTATCACACATGAAAGAATTCATACTGGAGAAAAACCCTATGAATGCAGTGACTGTGGGAAATCCTTTATTAAAAAATCACAACTCCATGTGCATCAGCGAATTCACACAGGAGAGAATCCCTTTATATGTTCAGAATGTGGGAAGGTCTTCACTCACAAGACAAATCTCATTATACACCAGAAAATTCATACAGGAGAAAGACCCTATATATGTACTGTATGTGGTAAGGCTTTTACTGACAGGTCAAATCTCATTAAGCACCAAAAAATTCATACTGGGGAGAAACCATATAAATGCAGTGACTGTGGAAAATCATTCACCTGGAAGTCACGGCTCAGGATACACCAGAAGTGTCATACTGGAGAGAGACATTATGAATGCAGTGAATGTGGGAAAGCATTCATTCAGAAGTCAACACTAAGTATGCACCAGAGAATTCATAGAGGGGAAAAACCATATGTTTGCACTGAATGTGGTAAGGCCTTCTTCCACAAATCCCATTTTATTACACATGGGAGAATTCATACTGGAGAGAAACCCTATGAATGCAGTATTTGTGGGAAATCCTTCACTAAGAAATCACAGCTCCACGTACATCAGCAGATTCACACAGGAGAGAAACCCTATAGATGTGCTGAATGTGGAAAGGCTTTTACTGACAGATCAAATCTCTTTACACACCAGAAAATTCACACTGGAGAGAAACCTTATAAATGTAGTGACTGTGGGAAAGCCTTCACTAGGAAGTCAGGTCTCCATATACATCAGCAATCCCATACTGGAGAAAGGCATTATGAGTGCAGTGAATGTGGGAAAGCCTTTGCAAGAAAATCAACACTAATTATGCATCAGAGAATTCATACAGGAGAGAAACCCTATATTTGTACTGAATGTGGGAAATCCTTCATCCAGAAGTCACACTTAAATAGACACAGGAGAATTCATACTGGAGAGAAACCCTATGAATGCAGTGACTGTGGGAAGTCTTTCATTAAGAAATCACAACTCCATGAGCATCATCGAATTCACACAGGAGAGAAACCATATATATGTGCTGAGTGTGGAAAGGCCTTCACCATCAGATCAAATCTTATTAAACACCAGAAAATTCATACTAAACAGAAACCCTATAAGTGCAGTGACTTGGGGAAAGCCTTAAACTGGAAGCCACAACTCAGTATGCCTCAGAAATCTGACACTGGGGAAGTAGAGTGCTCCATGCCACAATTGTGGTGTGGGGACTCAGAAGGTGACCAAGGCCAACTTTCTTCTATCTAGTTAGAATTATGAACATCTGGATCATATAGCTGATGTGTAGTTACGCATATGGGGAGACACTTTTGAGAGTGTTTAAGCACTGTATAGTGGCCATCTTTGGTTACTTGATGTTGGTGTTGTCAAGCTCCTGCAAATAATAGTAAATGTGCAAGGAGATGATTTGCAGTCTTTCTTGTTTCACTTTTTGGGCAAACAGTTTATAAATTCAGGGCTGTTAAGTTTTTCATGTTCTGGGTACCACAACTATTCAGTATTGACCCAAAAAAATTCATAATAAGTAGTGTGATGAGATAATTTTACATTGTCTAAGCAGCCTAAGGACACTGAGATCAAGGCAAAGGGAGGGCAATTTAGGTCTATAATGAAAGTGAATCCGCAGTTTTTGTGAAAACACTAAGGACAGAAAGAAAGGACTCTACTTTTTTTTTAAATTTTCTTTGGGAAGTCACCATTATTTATTGTTATATCTGTTGGCGTATGTTGGGGCAGCAGTTAGCCAAGAGGTCTGAAATTGCTCTTTGCCTGTTTCTCAAAAGTCTATTTCCCCAGTGATGTAAGCAACAGTCCCCTAACTACTTATTACCTTAGAACTGACCCTAAGATATGGAACTTAGATACAGGGACCCAGATCTAGATAGCAGCACTTTAGACCCTCAGCTTTGACCACAGAAACCTGCACTTTTTTAATGTTGTTGTTACCAACTCCTGTTTGAAAAATAGGACAAATTAAGAAAATGGATATCAAATCCTAAAATTTTTTCCCACTAATTTTGTTAGTACATTCTCTACATGTTCATTACTTGCTAGATTACCATGAGACACAAGCATCTTTAATTTTAGTTTGTTTCCTTAGAAGATAAAATGTAGTTGAACATTTGGAAGACTTCTCCTTTTATCTCCTCACAATCTCTACAAACTGAATTAATTTTGTTTTTCAAATTCTCTGTATTTGAATAGACTTTTTGGCTTTTCTTCTACCAAATACTGAAAGAAGTGTGTTGTAATTTTACAAATAATTGCTGGGCGCGGTGGCTCACGCCTGTAATCCCAGCACTTTGGGAGGCCGAGGCGGGTGGATCATGAGGTCAGGAGATCGAGACCAGCCTGGCTAAAACGGTGAAACCCCGTCTCTACTAAAAATACAAAAAATTAGCCAGGCGTGGTGGTGGGCGCCTGTAGTCCCAGCTACTCGGGAGGCTGAGGCAGGAGAATGGCGCGAACCTGGGAGGTGGAGCTTGCAGTGAGCTGAGATCGTGCCACTGCACTCCAGCCTGGGTGACAGAGCGAGACTCTGTCTCAAAAAAAAAAAAAAAATTTTACAAATAATTGTGAATTTGTCTCCTTTAGAGCTACTAATTTTTGCTTTATATATTTTGTCTTTGATTTTACATACAGTTTAGAATTGTTGTAATCTTCCTGGTTAATTGACACATTATCATTATTAGATGTTTCTTTTTATCTCTAGTAATTTTTTGCCATAAATATACTATGTC
Organism: Nomascus leucogenys; assembly: GCF_006542625.1. NCBI lineage: Eukaryota > Metazoa > Chordata > Mammalia > Primates > Hylobatidae > Nomascus > Nomascus leucogenys. Next base: position 41,334,903 of record NC_044381.1, on the reverse strand, counting down.
AGATACTAATATACATATGGATTAAAAGCTAATGTAAATTAGTACTAACAACATTTCTGGACAAGGGGAGAAGTTATAACATTAATTTCATTTATTTGTCTCATATGGTATTAATTTTGTATATTTGGATTCTGTATATGGTGAACATAGCCAATCATTATTTGAGTCAATATCCATTTAAATTAACCCACGTATTTATCATTTTAGTTACTTTTTTATTCCTTCCTGTCCTTTAAGTTTTCCTCTAGAATTATTTTGCTTCTTACTGAAGAACACCCTTTAGTATTTCTTTTACTGTGAGTTTGCTGGTGACAAATTGTTCTTCGTTTGTTGGCAGTGTTTTATTTTGCCTTCATTTTTGAAGGATACTTTTACTGAATATAGAATTCTAAATTGAAAGTTGTTTTCTATTAGTATTTTGATGATATTTTATTTTGGTTTGTCTTTTATTGTTTTATTGAGAAGCTTTATATAATTACCTTTGCAGGCAATCTGCTTTTCTGTCTCCTTTGAAATTTATCTATTTGTCTTTGTTTTTTAACAGTTGCACATTGATATGTCTAGGTGTAATTTTTCCATGTATTTATCCTCCTTGGAGTTTATAATGTTTTTTAAATCTGTGGCTTAGTGGTTTTGGGGTGTGTGTGTGTGTGCACATGTGCATGCATGTGTGTGCACACGTGCATTTGGGGAAATTCCTAGCTATTATCTATTCAAATTATGCATCTGCCTCATTCTCCTTCTCTGTTTCTTTTAGGGATAGCCTTATTACCCAGTTCTGTTGGCCTGTTTTCTAATGGTTATTTTTCTTGAGTTTTGCTGATGTCCTGTCTCCTCATATGGTGATTTTTATATCACTTGCCAGACAATATATATTAAAATTGTAGAGGTAATAAGATGGTCTGGATAATATCTTCTTCCAGAGAGTATTGCCATAGCTTCCAATGTAGCTTCTTAGGCTAGGATCACTGGTAATCTCTGATTGCCTTTATCCAGTCATGTATTAAGATTATTTGAAACTGGGCTTGAGTCTCTGGAAGACTCATCTTATTTTATTATATGTTCAGAATGTGAACATCTAAACCTTATTTCTAGAATACTTTTAGGACTTAGGAGTTTGGGATGTACATCAGGCTCCTCCTCTTTGGAAAGACTTGAATTCTAGTATTTCTCCTTCGGTCACTTGAATTTGTCAAAAATTCTCTCCAGCCTCTCTTGCCCAGTATTTGCCGTCAGAATTAGCAAATACCTCTTAGTAATAAACAGTTTCAGACATTATGTCCCAAATATGAGACTTTATGTCTTGTCTCCAATTTTATTCCTGCAGTTTCTCACTGCCGTGGTAGCTTTCTTATGCCTTCAAAAAATTAAATGTGTTTAATATTTTCATCCACCTTTTTTAGTTCTCAAAGGAAGTACTAGTCTGTACCACCTACTCTGCCACTGGCAGATGTTTTCAATTTGTTGAGATAGCTACTTGTATTTAAGAAGTATCAAGCCAAAAATATATTTTCTTAATTTCCAAAATTACTGACTTGTAAATGAAAATGCTTAGATTTGCAGCATTACTTTATTCCAATCTTTTGTTGCTAAAAGTCTTAAGGCATTCACCCATTTGTTAAAACCTTTACAGCCAGGCGTGGTGGCTCACGCCTGTAATCCCAGCACTTTGGGAGGCCGAGGCGGGTGGATCACGAGGTCAGGAGATCGAGACCATCCTGGCTAACGCAGTGAAAACCCGTCTCTACTAAAAATACAAAAAATTAGCTGGGCATGATGGTGGGCACCTGTAGTCCCAGCTACTCGGGAGGCTGGGGCAGGAGAATGGCATGAATCCAGGAGGCGGAGCTTGCAGTAAGCTGAAATCGCACTACTGCACTCCAGCCTGGGGGACACAGCGAGACTCCATCTCAAAAAAAAAAAAAAAAAAAAAAAACTTTACAAACTTTGATATGTAAATTACCTCTGATGGCTTCAAATTTTATTGTGGTAGCTGCCAAATTTAGCAAATGGAAGAGATTCACTAAAAGCTTCTCAGATATCTTTTTTAATACTATGGTTTTTCCTTTGTACAATTAACAGAAAATAGGGTTAATGAAGACTGGTATAGAGTCCCAGGGTTTGAAAAATTAACTTAGTAGGATTACTGAGATAGTGATTCTCAACCTTTATTCTGAGGCACATTTAAAAAAATAGAATGTCATACTCCCAAGTAAAAGAAGAAACTATAAAAGAGCTACTTGACCTTTTGTCAACACAGTATTAATCTCAAGAAGAAAGAAAGACTTTCTTCCATGAGATTTCTTGCATCTTAAGGGGCACTTGTGAACTGATTGAGGAATAAATGGTGGAAAACTATAAGTGAATGGGGAGAGCTAAATGTTAAGTAGAACTCAAAGGTCAGTATAGATTGGAAGCATGTGGAATATAGACTTTACTAGGGAAAACACTGTAGGTTAGCCATATCTCTTTTATTTATTTATTTTGAGACAGAGTCTTGCTCTGTCACCCAGGCTGGAGTGCAATGGCAGGCAATCTTGGCTCACTGCAACCTCCAATTCCTGGGTTCAAGCAATTCTCATGCCTCAGCCTCCCAAGTAACTGGGATTACAGGCATGCACCACCACGCCCAGCGAATTTTTGTATTTTTAGGAGAGACAGGGTTTTGCTATGTTGGCCAGGCTGGTCTCGAACTCTTGGCCTCAAATGATCCACCCACCTCATCCTCGCAAAGTTCTGGGATTACAGGTATGGCCCAGCCAGCCATATCTTTTTATGCTAGCACTCTATTATAGTTCATCTGTATTTACAGCAAACTATTGTAAGACAGTTTTACAGTTTAAATATTTTAATAAAAATGCGTTTTATTCTATTTAATTTTATTTATTTATTTTTTTTTAGTGACAGGGTCTCACTCGGTCACCCCGGGTGGAGTTCAGTGGTATGATCATAGTTCACTGTAGCCTTGAGCTCCTTGGCTCAAGCAACCCTCCTGCCTTATCCTTCCAAGTAGCTTGGACCACAGGCGTGTGCCACTACAACTGGCTTTTTTTTTTTTTTTTTCCTTGAGACAGAGTTTCCGCTCTTGTTGCCCAGGCTGGAGTGCAATGGTGCAACCTTGGCTCACTGCACCCTCTGCCTCCTGGGTTCAGGCGATTCTCCTGCCTCAGCCTCCCAAGTAGCGAGGACTACAGGCATACACCACTATGCCCTGCTAATTTTTTTTGTATTTTTAGTAGAGACAGGGTTTCACCATGTTGGTCAGGCTGGTCTCGAACTCCTGACCTCAGGTGATCCACCCGCCTCAGCCTCCCAAAGTGCTAGGATTACAGGCGTGAGCCACTGTGCCCAGCCCTTTTTGTTTTGTTTTTTTGGTAGAGATGAGGCCTCACTTTGTTCCCCAGGCTGGTCTCAAACTCCTGGTTTCAAGCAGTCCTCCCACCTTGGCCTCCCAAAGTGCTGGGATTACAGATGTGAGCCACTGCACCTAGCCAAAAATGCATTTTAAATTAATTTTTAAAAATGAATCATACTGTGTATTCAGAAAATATAAAACGTACACTCAAACATTTACGTATGCATCAGATAATTCATAAGGGAGAGTAATTTTCTGTTTGTACTGAATGTGGGTAGGGTTTTCTTTACAAGTCATACCTATTATATATCAGAAAATTCATGCTGGAGAGAAACTTTTTGAATATGATGACTAGGAAATCTTCCACTGAAAAGTTAATGACCTGAACATAGTAAATTCACACATGAGCAAAAATAATTCAAATCCCATTATACACTAAAAACACAGTTTGGAGAACAAAGCCTATAAGAACAGTGACTGGAAAACACTTCACCTGGAATATATCAGAAAGTTTCTACCAGAAGGAGACAGTGTTAAGAGCAAATGTGGCAGTAGCTTCACACAGAAATCAGGTTTTAGTATTCTTCAGTATTTACACATGAGTGAAATTGTATTTCTTGAAAGTGAGAAAGTCTTTTCACAGAAGTCAGAACCAGTTTTAAATTACTCATACTACAGAGAAGCCCTGTGATTACTGTACATTATATATTGTATATGGAAAAATCTTTGTCCATGAGTCACACCTTACTGTATACCAGACAAGTAATTGTTAAGAATAAGTTTTGTAAGAATATATCATTTTATTAAATGCCATAAAATTCAAATAGAGAAGAAGCTCTATTTGATACATTGGAAAAGGTGTTCCTATAGAAGCAGATTTCATAATAAATATAATTCATTTTGTTTACTGATTTAACTTCAAGCCCATGTCTCAAACCAGTGGAGAAAAACAGACCATCCAACACTTTCCTTTCTTTTTATTAAAATAAATGTTTACATACACACACACGTGCATACATATATAACTTGGCATAAATGTGACTTTATTTACTTTAGAGACAGGATTTCAATCTGTCACCCAGGCACCCAGATGGGAGTCCAGTGGCATAATCCTGCCTCACTGCAGCCTCGACCTGTGGCCTCAAGTGATCCTCCTGCCTTAGCCTATCGAGTAGCTGGGACTACAGGCACACGCCACCACACCTGCTAATTTTTTTAGTCTTTTAGAGATGGGGTCTTGCTATTTTTCCCAGGTCGGTCTCAAACTCCTCGTCTCAAGCAGTCCTCCTGCCTCAGCCTCCCAAATTGCTGAGATTACAGGCATGAGCCACCACACCTGGCCTAACTGCAACTTTTATAATATATTTTATGTCTTCTTGATTTTTGAACTTCCATTCACAGCAATTCCAACCACTCCAACAGTCTGTCAACAGATAATCACTTGGACAAGGACAATCATGCCCTTACGTACTGGAGATTTTTTTTTCTGTAGCATATGCTTGTAGGAGTGGGACTGATCAAATGGTATGTGTTATTTTATTTTAACAGATGTTGCCAGATTTCTTTGTCCTAAGACTGTAGCTTTTTATGTTTCCAATATTAGTGTATAAATATACCTCTTTCCCCCTACTAAAAGTAGCTGTTACTCTTTTTTTTTTTTTCTGAGACTGAGTCTTGCTCTATTGCCCAGACTGGAGTGCAGAGGCACAATTTTGGCTCACTGCAACCTCTGCCTCCCGGGTTCAAGCGATTCTCGTGCCTCAGCTTCCCAAGTGGCTGGGATTACAGGCACCTGCCACCATGCCTGGCTAATTTTTGTATTTTTAGTAGAGACGGGGATTCATTACGTTGACCAGGATGGTCTCAAACTCCTGACCTCAAATGATTCACCTGCCTCGGCCTCCCAAAGTGCAGGGATTACAGGCGTGAGCCACCGTGCCCAGCTGCTGTTACTCTTTAACTTTGAGAAATTTTACAATTCCAAGTGATAACTAATTATAATTTGTAAATTAATATGTCTCTAATGTGTCTTGGCCATTTGAATTTGCTATTCTGTAAATTGCCTTTATAAAGCATTTATTTATACATTTCTCTTTTTGGATTGTTTATCTTATTAATTTAAAACAGCTTTTTATGTTAAAGGGAGTAACTCGTTTTTTAAAAAAACATGTATTCCTTGTCTCGGCTTTGCATGTGATATCCCATTCACATAATTTTATTTTCTACATGTTTAAATGTGTATTCTTTTACAGTTTCTGAATTTTTAATCTTAAGACCTAAGCTTCACATATAATATTTTAAAGTGGTCTTCTGTATAGTTTGTGTATCTTTTGGGAAAATGTTGCTTTGCTGAACCAGCATGCAATCCCCAAACTCCTCTCTCACTGCTTAATCTTTTTTTTTTTTTTTTTTGAGACGGAGTCTCACTCTGTCGCCAGGCTGGAGTGCAGTGGTGCAATCTCGGCTCACTGCAACCTCCGCCTCCCAGGTTCAAGTGATTCTCCTGCCTCAGCCTCCTGAGTAGCTGGGACTACAGGCGCCCGCCACCACGCCCGGCTAATTTTTTGTATTTTTAGTAGAGACGGGGTTTCACCATGTTGGCCAGGATGGTCTCAATCTCTTGACCTTGTGATCCACCCGTCTTGGCCTCCCAAAGTGCTGGGATTACAGGCATGAGCCACCGTGCCTGGCCTACTTTATCTTTTTTTAAATTTAACTTTTATTTTAAGTTCAGTAGTACCTGTGCAGGTTTGTTACACATGTAAACCCATGTCGTGGGCTTGTTGTACCGATTATTTCATCACCCAGAACCCATTAGTTATTTTTCCTGATCCTCTCCTTCTTCCCATTCTTCACCCTCCAATAGGCCCCTGTGTGTGTTGTTTCCCTATATGTGTCCACGTGTTCTCATCACTTAGCTCCCATATATAAGTGAGAACATGTGGTGTTTGGTTATAAGTGAGAATATGTGATGTTTGGTTTTCTGTTCCTGCGTTAGTTTGCTAAGGATAATGGCTTTCAGCTCCATCCATATCCCTGCAAAGGACATGATCTCATTCTTTTTAATGGCTGCATAGTATTCCATGATATATATGTACCACGTTTTCTTTATACAGTCTACTATTGATGAGCATTTAGGTTGATTCCATGTCTTTGCTACTGTGAATAGTGCTGTAACATCATCATCTTCTGAAACTGGCAGTGGCCAAATGACCTGCTTCAGCCCAGGAGAAGCAAAACACTTAGATGTATCCTAGGAAAACCTTTATTTCCTAAGAAAAGAGACAGACTTAGCTGTTACCATCAATTCCATCCCCTTTCCTGCCTTGTACATTATGCTTCCAGCAGTGGTGATCTTTCAAGCATTTGGGGAAAGGCCAAAAGATTCACCAACACTGGTCTTGATGTTATTGACTCAAAAGTAGCAGCAACTTAACTACAGACTTTAGCTGTGTGATAAAAATAAATATGTTTGGCATAAACCATTCCATTTTATGTCTTTTCTTATTGTACCCGAAACCATACCTAAACTTATTCAGGCAATGACATTTATAAAATAATCCATCCTTTTCCTACTAAAATGAATATGAAAATATTTTAAAACCTTAGTAAACTAAATACCTCACATAAACCCGAGTAAGGTAAAGAGATAAGAGATAGCAAAATTATGTAAGATTTGTAATTAGTAAAAGGAGACATGGATATTGAATCATTTCATAGGATTGGAAGAGAATACTATCTACAGTAAATGGGTGATTTCCTAGTAAGATACAATTGATCAAAATTAATGAAAAACTAAAAAAAAAAAAACAGAAAATAAGTTATAAATATCATTTACAGAGCTATCATTTAAAATTTACCAGGACTATAGGAAAAGATTTTTAAGGTAGTACCCTTTCCTCAGGTGTCCCGCGTCCGCCAACCCTAGCCAAGCAGGCTGCCTCTCTTCCCTCTCTTTCCTTGCGTTAGGTGTTTACTGTTACTTCGCTGTTGAATTCCAGCATTCTTTTTTAGATTATCTATTAGAAGTGTGATTACTCACTATTTTGGTTCTTCTTTGTGGAGGAGGCAAGTGCTAGATGCCTCTAGTCAGACATCTTGAAGCCCTTCCTCACAAGAGCACATATTTTACATGGAAATAATGAAGATAATTAAGATCACTAATTAGGAGCCAGGTGCAGTGACTCATGCCTGTAATCCCAATGCTGTGAGAGGCCAACATGGCAGGATTGCTTGAGGACAGGAGTTCAAGACCAGCCTGGGCAACATAGGGAGACCCTGTCATCACAAAAACATTTTTTTAAAGAATTAGGCAGGTGTGGTGGCACACATTTGTAGTCCCAGCTACTCAGGAGGCTGAGGTGGGAGGAGTGCTTGAGCCAAGGAGTTCAAGGTTGTGGTGAGCTGTAATCACACCACTGCATTCTAGCCTGGGTGACAGAGTGAGATCCTGTTTTTAATTTTTTTTAAATCAGTAATTAGAGTATCCCACTGGAACTATAACTATTTAACTCAATATTGGAAAATATGGTATATAAAGTACTATGAAAAGTACAAGTATTAATATAAATATTGAGAGTAAATAATTAAAAGTAGACTATGTTAACAGGAGGTTTTAAAATAGGCATTAAATTTTGTGAAAAGTTTGGTTCATCTTTTATTGATAATATATATGCTTGATTAAAATATTTAAAGCATTACAAAGAAATATGCAGTAAATGCTATCTTTCTATCACCACTTTCTGACAGTTCCCACATTCCTCTGTCAATTATAAGCTTTCAAAAATAAGCAGAAAATAGGCATGGGAAGTTGTGTAGATATAGATTTACACACATACATCTTTGTTTTTTCACCTAGCATACCTTGGTGACTAGTCTATATTAGTACACATATATCTGTGTCACTTATTTTGTAAGTGTTATTTGTAGATATACTATATGAATTAATAATGGATGTGCCATCATTTACCCAAGCCCCTACTGATGGCCATTTATTTTTAGCTAGTATTCTTACATTTCAAAGTGCATAGTATTTATAACTGGGATTTTTGCATTGGAAAAAGTTTAATTTTATACATCAAAGACATTAAAGGGCTATTATTTTTCTGGCAGCTGGATAACTGAAAAGACTAATTATATATACATATATTTAACTATATTCTAATATGCTTGTGGTAGAGTTTTCTGCGTGAGTGCTTTAGAAGCCATTTTTGTTTATGGTAAATTGTCTGCTTGTTTTCTTTTCCTGTTGTTTTACTGTTCTATCTTTTCTTTGTTGATTTCATGTATTTATGAAATAATCCCTTTGTCGTGTGCCTTACACATATATCTTATGAGTCTGTCATTTAGCTATTGATTTTTGTTGTGATATACTTAACTGTGCGTTTTTTTCCTTTAAATTTGTATTCTGACATAATTTCAGTCTTAAATTTACAAGAACATTACAAAATTCCCAAATATCCTTCACACAGATTCCCCAAATGTTAACATTTTTACTACATTTGCTTCAACTCTCTGCCCATTAACATAAGTGCATTTACACACACTCAAACACACATTACTTTTTTCTGAGACTTTGAGGGTGAGTTGCAAACATTATTCTCCTTGACCTCAGATTCTTCCTTTTGTATTTTCTAATAACAAAGACATTCTCCTATATAACCATGTAAAATTATGAAAACAGGGATTAACATTGGTTTAGTGCTATTACCTAATTGACAGACCTTAATCAAATTTTGTCACTGATTCAAATAACACCCTTTATTACTAAAAAAAAATTCCAGATCATGTATTACATTCAGTTAAGATCATCAAAAAACATGTAAAATATGAGAAACTATCACAGTCAAGAGAAGCTTAAGGAGATGGGATGACTAAATATAATATAATATCCTGGATGGGATCCTGGGACACACAGAAAAGGATATTAGATTTTAAAAGTAAAGAAATATGAATAAAGTATGAACTTTAATTAGTAACAATGTATCAATATTGGTTCATTAATTGTGACAAACACAGCATACTAGTGTGAGATGTAAATAACAGGGGAAATGAGATGTGTGGTATACAGGAATACTCTGTACTATTTTTAGAATATTTTGATAATCAAAAACTATTCTAAAATAAAGCTTATTTTGAAAACTGCGTGAGGAGATGGGCTATGGGTCTGGAGAGGTCAAAATGGCTAGAATTTCAGAGCACAGTAAGAGACAGAAAGCTACGCACACACATTGCACAGGGCTGAAAATGGTTGCTATTCTGGCCAGCGAGAGTAGACAGTTTCATATTTTGTGCAGTGTTAAAGAAAGCACTCAGACAGATTTTGCCTCAGGAGTGGGGGAAATTTAGCCTATGCCAAATGCTGCTCTGTTTTTATCTGACAAACTTCAGAAGAAAGACCCTAAACGATCAAAATGTTTTCAAGTAACTGAACTGCATTCCCGAACAAACCTCAAAAATATTAATGAGACTAGGCATGGTGGCTCATGCCCATAATCCCAGAACTTTTGGAAGCTGAGGCAGGAGGACTATTTGAGGCCAGGACGTTGAGACCAGCCTGGGCAACACAGCAAGACTCCATCTCTCAAAATATATATCTTTTAAATTAGCTGGGCATGGTGGCATGCACCTGTGGCCCTAGCTACTCGGTAGGCTGAGGCAGGAGGATCACTTGAGCCCAGGAGTTTGAGGATGTAGTGAGCTATGATCATGCCACTGCACTCCAGCCTGGGCGACAGAGATCCTGTCTCAAAATATATATATAATAATGGAAGCACAAACATATTCAGCATCAAGGTAACATTTACAATGTCTGCCATCCAATTATAAGTTATTACAAAAGAATAAATGGGCAATTTGAATATATATCTATTAAAGAAACTGAATCAGTAACTAATAACTTTCCAAAATCAGAAAGCACCAGGCCCAGGTGAGCACACTGTTGAATTCTACCACACATTTAGGGAAGAAATTTTACCAATTCTCCACAATCTCTTCCAGAAGATAGAAGCATGAGTTAGAATACTTCTAACTCATTATATGAGGCCAGCATTACTCTAATACCAAAACCAGATAAAGACTGCAAGAAAAGTACAGATTAATACCACTCATACATGCAAAAATCCTCAACAAAATATTAGCATGTCAAATCCAACAATGTATAAAAAGAATTATGCTCCATGACCAAGTGGGATTTATCCCAGGTATGCAAATTTGATTCAATGACTGAAAATTTATTAAATAAAATTTAACAGGCTAAAGAAGAATAATCACATAAATGTATCAATAGAAAATGCACTTGATGAAATCCAATATCCACTTATGATTTTTTAAACTCAGCAAACTAGGAATAGAGGGAAATGTTCTTAATTTGATAAAAAAAAAATCTACAATAAAACTTAAGGATATACCCTCTCACCACTCCTTTTTTAACATCATACCAGAAGTTCTAACTAATGCAAAACACTAGAAATGGAAATAAAAGGTATACGGATTGAAAAGGAAGAAATAAAACTGTCTTTGTTCACACATGACATGGTTGTCTATGTGGAAAATCTGAAATAACTGACCAAAAAAGCTTCTTTTGGAACTAATAATTATAGCAGGTTGCAAGATACAAGGTTAATCTACAAATACCCATTTCTTTCTTTCTTTCTTTTTTTTTTTTGAGATGGAGTCTCGCTTTGTCACCCAGGCTGGAGTGCAGTGGCGCAATCTCAGCTCACTGCAAGCTCCTGCCTCCTGGGTTCACGCCATTCTCCTGCCTCAGCCTCCCAAGTAGCTGGGACTACAGGCGCCCACCACCATGCCCAGCTAATTTTTTTTGTATTTTTAGTAGAGGCGGAGTTTCACTGTGTTAGCCAGGATGGTCTTGATCTACTGACCTCGTGATCTGGCCACCTCGGCCTCCCAAAGTTCTGGGATTACAGGCATGAGCCACCACGCCCGGCCCCATTTCTTTCTTATATACCTGCTATGAACATGTGGAATTAGAAATTTAAAACACAATAGCATTTACATTAGCATCAAAAAATGAAATACTTATGTATAAATATAGCAATATATGGACACAGTCTATATGAGGAAAACTATAAAACCTTGATGAAATATATCAAAGAAGAAATAAATATGGAAAGATATTCCATGTTTGTAAATAGGAAGACTAAATAATGTCATAAGGTCAGTTCTTCCCAACTTGATCTATATACTCAATGCAATCACAATGAAAATCCCATCAAGTTATTTTGTGGATATCAACAACTATTTCTTTATATGGAGAGGCAAAAGACCCAAAATAGCCCACACAATATTGAAGAAGAACAAAGTCAGAAGACTGACATTACTTGACTTCAAGACTTACTGTAAAGCTATAGTAATGAAGACATTGTGGTGTTGGCAAAAGAACAGACAGACAGATGGAACAAAATAGAGAACCCAGAAGTAGACCCACATATAATAAAGGTAGACAACTAATCTTTTAAAAAGGAGCAAAGGGACTACAATGGAGAAAAGATAATCTTTTCAAATGTGATAGTTTTCTGTGTCAACTTGAGTGGGTCATGGAGTGCCCAGATTAAACACTGTTTCTGGGTGTGTTTGTGAGGTTACTTTCAGATGAAGTTAGCATTTGAACCAATGGCTCAAGAAGGTAGATTTTTCTCCTGAGTGTAGTTGGTCATCATTCAATCTGTTGAAGACATGAAGAAAACAAAAGGTGGAGAAGGAAGAATTTGTCCCCCTTTTCCTGCCTCACAGCTTGAGCTGAGACATCAAATCTGCCCTGATTGGGATTTACATCACTGGCTCAACTGGTTAACTGGCCTTCGGGCCTTCAGGCCTTCAGGCCTTCAGACTATGTTGAGTCAATCGAGTCAGTCTCTCTCTATTTCTCCCCACTCCACCTTTCTCTCCTGTTGATCTACTTCTCTGGAGAACGCTAAGACATAAATAATTTCTGCTAGAAATTCACATGCAAAAAAAAAAAAAGAATCTGGATACAAACCTTACATTTTTCAAAAAAGTAACTCAAAATGAATCATAGACCTAAATGTAAAACACGTAACTATAAAACTCCTAAAAGATAATATAGCAGAAAACCTAGGTGGTCTTGGCATATGTATGGTGATGACTTTTTAGATACCACATCAAAGACATGACAATAATTGGTGGGCTGAACTTCATTAAAATTAAAAACTTTGGCTCTGCAAAAGAAACTGTCAAGAGAATAAAGACACAAGCCGCTGGGTGCGGTGGCTCACGCTTGTAATCCCAGCACTTTGGGAGGCCGAGGCGGGCGGATCACGAGGTCAGGAGATCGAGACCACGGTGAAACCCCGTCTCTACTAAACATACAAAAAATTAGCCAGACGTGGTGGCATGCGCTGTAGTCCCAGCTACTTGGGAGGCTGAGGCAGGAGAATGGCGGTGAACCCGGGAGGCGGAGCTTGCAGTGAGCCGAGATTGCGCCACTGCACTCCAGCCTGGGCGACAGGGCGAGACTCCGTCTCAAAAAAAAAAAAAAAAAAGACACAAGCCACACACTGGGATAAAATATTTGCAAAAGACTTGTAAAAGACTCCTTTTTTTTTTTCTTTTGAGACGGAGTCTCGCGCTGTCGCCCAGGCTGGAGTGCAGTGGCACAATCTCTGCTCGCTGCAAGCTCTGCCTCCTGGGTTCATGCCATTTTCCTGCCTCAGCCTTCCGAGTAGCTGGGACTACAGGCACCTGCCACCACGCCTGGCTAATTTTTTGTATTTGTAGTAGAGACGGGGTTTCACCGTGTTAGCCTTTATGTAGCTTTAGCATTCACCACTGGGACCTTGTCCACACTGTCAATGGCCGATGACAGGGTCATAGCAGGGTAGAGTAGACTGGCCTCTCCTTCCTCCACCTTGGTGAGGTGCTGATACTTGCGCTCTGGAATCACTGGCTTCCAGGTTACGCTGCCCATGTCCGATGGAGGAGGAGTCATGGGCACAGGGTCCTCAAGGGCATCATCATAGCTGAATGCCTGGTGGTATATCCCTATGGGCAGGGACGTCTTGTCTAGAGGCCCACTAGCCTTAAAAGCACAGTGAAATGATGTGATGACTAAGCTGACAGACAGATGTTAATGAGGAACATGGTCCAGCTGCTGCAAATTGGCAAAGCTTCCCAGGAAGAGTGCATCCAGAGCTTGTTATCCTGCTGCCACAAGGCTGCCTGCGGCCCAGAGTCTGGCACTAAAGAGGTTCCAAGGGCCCACGTCTTCCAAGAGGCTGTGGTACAGTCTGGACCCAAGCAATGGTGAGAGCAGCAGCAACAGTGAAGGTCTCCAGGAAACACTGCCCCCTCCCTCAGTTTTTAAAGACAATTTTGCCATACAAAGGATTCTCAAGTGACAGTTTTTTTTTTTTCCTATTTAAATATATCATCTCACCTTGGAGGCCAGAAGCCTCCAAGGTTTCTGCTGAAATTTCACTGATAATCCTATTGTGAATCGCTTGTACTACAAGCCACTTTTCTCTTGCTGCTTTCAAGAGTCTTTGTCATTCCCTTTTGACAGTTTGATTATAATGTGCTTCTGTGTAGGTCTCTTTTGTTTTATCCTACTTGGTGTTCTTTGATTTATAGATCCATGTCTTTCCTCAATTTGGGAAGATTGGGGTAATTATTTTTTCAAATAATCTTTCTCTCTCTCTTCTCCCTCTGGAACTCCCAAAAAGTGGACCACATGGTCCACTTGATGGTGTCCCATAAGTCCTTTAAACTCTGTTCACTTTTCTTATTCTTTCTCCTTAGATGATAATTTCAAATGTCATGCTTAGAGTTCACTGATTCTTTCCTCTGCCTGTTGGAATCTACTGCTGAATTCCTCTGGTAAATTTTTCAATTAAGTTTTTGTATTTTTTCAGCTCCAAAATATTTTCGGTTCCTTTTTACAATTTGTTTTTGTTGATATTCTCATTTCATTCACATAACATTTTCTTCACTTCCTTTAGTTCTTTGTCTGTGTTTTCCCTTAGCTCTTTGAGCTTAAGACAGTTTTTAAAAATTTTTTGTCTACTATTTTTTATACTACTATACTCGAAGACTGTGTTTCTTCAGAGATTATTTATGCCATTTTATTTTCTTCCTTTGTGTCATGTTTTCTTTGTATGCCTTATGATTTTTGGGTGAAAACTGGGCATCTGAAAAAACGTCCACCTGTTCCAGTTTTGCAGACTGGCTCTGTGCCAGTGAAGACCTTCAGTAACTAGCAGGGCCTATTCTGAGTGTTTTGATCAGCCCAGGATAAAGGGTTATGGCCGCCTCAGGTTTTCTCCAAGCATGCATCTTGCAAGTGTGTGTGTGTGTGTGTTGCCCTGTATATGTGGCTACATTTAAATGTCTTAATTTCCTGCAGTGTCACCCCAATTTCACTTCAGGGCTTTAGATGTTCTATTATAATCCTTCACCTGTAATCTCTTCCCAAGGCAGCTCTGGGTCTGTAATCCCACTGTAGCTTTCCTGAGTAGTGCCTGCTGCTTCCACGGCTTTTCCCAGGCTGAGAACCTGAGAAAACATGACAGTTTTCTCCACCTGAGTTCCAAGTCAAACAAAACAGAGGCCAGTCCCTCAGGTAGCCCAAGACAGGTTAAAAAGTTGCAAGTAAGTTATCTTCTGCTCCCTCTATTTTGATGGAGCAAATTGGGCAGTGGCTGCTACTTCCTTCAGACTGTGATGTACCATGCAACAGAAGAGAGGTTCTGGGCCAGGAGTAAGTAAAAAACACAAGATTTTCTACCATTTTAAATGTGGCTTTCAAAAAAATAGGCATTGTGCTTGATTGCTATAGAGCTTTGTCTTCCAGAGCTCCCATAAAGTTATTTTAGTCTGTATCTGGTTTGGTTTGGTTTTTGATGTTTCCACAGAGCAAAGAGAGCCTAAAATTTCCTAGTCTGCCATCTTGCTAATATCACTCCACCATAGCCACCATCTGTCATCTTGCTAATATCACTCCACCATAGCCCCATTTATCCTAATGCTCACTGATGGTTTCAAATCACTGTGAACGCAAACTTCAGGCCTCCATCATGGTTTGTCAGTAGGAGTCAAAATGAGATGTGTCAAAATGAGATTCATGCACAATATTACAATCAATGTACATCCACTTGTAACTATGTCCACATGAAAGGACCTATATTCATGTAATTAAAAACTGTATAAAACATTATTAGGCTTTTCTTTTGCAGAGGCACAGATCAGCAATTCTGAAACTACTCCCTGTGAATTCTATGACTGATGAAATAATAAATATAGTGTAGATAATGAGAGCCAGGAGTCTGTCAAGAGGAAAAAGCTACAAATATTGGAAAGTGAGAGCAAATGACAGAATGAAACCTAGGGTATTAGACTGAAATTAGATGTTTCATTGGGAACTTGTGGGTTTTAATATACATAGATAGCTATAGAAATGGATATAGATGCGTTTGCAGGTATATGTAAGTGCATTTATGAATACACATGTATGCATGTCTGCATATGCATACATCTATTTTCTAGCTCTATCCACTGAAAAGACCTAGAATCAATGACACTTCCAGGGTCAATGATTAAACGTTGGTTTCTCAATACAATTCTCCATTAGAGAAAAGACTCCTTAGAGAAACAGCTAATTCCATGGTTGGAACAGGGAAAACATAATGTGAGCCTGGAACTTCTTACTGTGTCAAAAAGTGGGGAAGTTTTCAAAGAATGATGGGACATGACAAAAAGACAGGAGAAACAACCTTAAGGGACCCCTACAGGACAATATCTGGAACAAATTGATCATCCTCCCCACTCCCCCAAAAAAGATGGTTAAAGGATTATAATCTATTGAATAAAGAACCTATGAATTCACAGTGATATAAGAAAGGAAATGAATAAATATGGGGTGGAGGAGGGAAAACTCCTCATTTCAGTATAACTCCAACTAATAAATGAAGAAGGAATGAGGGAATTATTCTCTAATGATAGAATTAGAAATATCACCGTTGAAAAACCATCATAATAATAGATTCAAGCAAGAAGCAACATGGATACTAAACTAGTGTGTAAAAATTTAAAGAGTAACAGGATACTTACATCATCTCAAAGTATCTCCCTACCCAGGACTTACTAATTACAAAGGGTAAGACAGTAATTGTAGAGTGGAGAAATCTGAGAAGCACTAACCTTGATTAAGCAGTCGAAGTTGACAGAGCCAGAATGGGACTAATGAACACGAACAGTCTCCTGATAGGATACACTGACAAGAATTCTGCATCACTTTTGTGGTACTCCTGCTAAAGCATAAATAACCTAAACTTAACCACAAGGAAACATCAGTCAAATCCAAACATTAGTCAGATACAAATAGTCAGTGTTAAGAAATACAAAGAAAGGATCTGGGAGAACACTAAGACTCTGGCTTCTTCTTTAAAGTTAGATTTGTCAGTGTGGTTGTATTGTTTCAGCCACATTCGGCTGGACTGCAGGGGTACTGGTGCAGAGTAGGCAGAGGTTTTTATTTAACCAGGATTGTATTTAACCAAAGCCAGAGAACAACAATAAAGTTAAAGGTATATACAAGTTAGTATAAAGATATGTGTGTATATGTATACATACACATAAATCTATGTATATATACACAGACACACACAAATGGGTTATAAAAGTGTGTATACAAGTGAGTGAGTATAAAGACCAACTATGAAGTTTAAGAAGGAAGGAGAGGAAGGCCTAGCTAAGGAATTAGGGAAAGGTGGTAGGATCAGTGCATTGGAGATGCAGGGGAGGAGTAGAAAGACTTCTAAAATCTGGGTAGGAATGAATGAAACTAAAAAATAATAGATAAAAATAGGCACATAAAAAGTTAAGCCTATAACTTTTTTTTTTTTTTTTTTGAGACGGAGTCTCGCTCTGTCACCCAGGCTAGAGTGTGCAGTGGTGGGATCTAGGCTCACTGCCAGGTCCACCTGCCAGGTTCACGCCATTCTCCTGTCTCAGCCTCCCGAGTAGCTGGGACTACAGGTGCCCGCCACCACGCCCGGCTAATTTTTGGTATTTTTAGTAGAGACCGGGTTTCTCCGTGTTAGCCAGGATGGTCTTGAACTCCTGACCTCGTGATCCACCTGCCTCAGCCTCCCGAAGTGCTGGGATTACAGGCATGAGCCACCGCGCCCCGCCTAAGCCTATAACCTCTAATAGTGGTTAAAGTCAGTGAGGTTATGAATGATGAGTGGTGCCTATCTTCTTCTTTTCCTTTAAATGCAGTTTCTAATTTTTCAATTGGCATATATTCCTCTAAGAACTTGAAACAAAAGCTTATTAAAAGTTTTCAATAGAAATAAATGAAAGGCCAGGCACGGCAGCTCACGCCTGTAATCCCAGCACTTTGGGAGATCAAGGCGGGAGGATCACTTGAGTCCAGGAGTTCGAGACCAGCCTAGGTAACAGAGAGAAACCCTCGTCTCTACAAAAATAATAAGAAAAAGATAAAATAAGATAAATAAATGAGGAAGGAGGTATTTTCAGAGTTTTGTGCTAGGCTGACAGCAGACTCTCATTCGGTAATAGTTGCCTCTTCCGGTAAACTTACTGAACAAGGCAGTGAACAGAACATGGGGAGACAGCAGGTCGGCTGGGAACGTTGCCTCAAATTCCCTGACTTCTCTGGGCCAACGTTCGCCCATGCAGAATTCAGAACGTGCGGTTTCCTCAAGGGTAGGGCCCTGGGCCGAGGTACACTGCGTTGCTAAGGTGAAAGCCACCTTGAACGCCGATGCCACTCCTCCCGGGTGGGGAAAGCACTCATGGCAGGGCCAGAATTCTCTGCGACCCTGCGGCTTTCTTGGCTCCGAATTTGGTTTCCAAAGGGGCTGCGGCGTTCATCGCCAGTCCCAGCCTCAAATTGCCCACCTCTGGAGAGTGCACTGGCCCCTCGGGGACGCGCGGGTTGGAATAAACTTATAAGCGTCGGACACGCGTTGTAATTCCTGGAACGGGTTGGGCTCAGCCCCGCTGACACTTTCCGTGGTCCGCCCCGGGCACCCAGAACTACATCTCCCTGCGGCCCGCGCGCCAGAAGCTGCTTCCTTCCCGACCGGATTTACCTGCCGTGGATTGGCTGGGGCTGCGCCGGCTCCGAGCAGTCGCTCCCGGTACCAGAGGAGGCGCCTGGCCCGCGTGTTAGGAAACTGGAGCTTGCTGTGCAGGTTTGGCCTAAAGAGGGTAACGGTGACTGCACGTGTGTCCGAGAGTGGATGTGTGCGTGCGCTGCGGCCATGGTGTAGCGTGAC
Source organism: Nomascus leucogenys (assembly GCF_006542625.1). Lineage (NCBI taxonomy): Eukaryota > Metazoa > Chordata > Mammalia > Primates > Hylobatidae > Nomascus > Nomascus leucogenys. The sequence goes on along the minus strand of NC_044381.1, from coordinate 41,316,267 downwards.
TCTGTGTGAGAAGGTGGCACAAGAAAGGGGCCGGCAGCCGTGCCGAGGTCCAGGGGCGCGGCCTGTCACCAAGAGCGGGCGGGCCCTATTAGGGAGGGGCCTGGCATGCTGAGAAGGAGGGGCGAAGAGGCTGTCACCTGTGGTTTGGGACTTGCAGATGTGACTTGTGCCATGACTACTCACCTCCATCGTGAAGAGCGCCAGTCCTTTGGTTCTGTGCTGCTGAGGGTTGATGTTGGGACCTTATCCCTCTGTGGAATACACGTTGGGATCTGTATGTCTTCTTTTTTAAAACGTTCTAAGTGTCTTTAACACCTTTAGATAATGCTCAGGTGTTCTCAGAGGATTTTTTTTTTTTTTAATATTGCTGATTTGCTATGCTTGCATTTTATTTTTAAATACTTAAGTATATGCATACTGTAGAAAACTGTACATATTCAACCCGGTGAATTTTTACAAAGCTAATACACCCAGGTAATCAGCACTGAGACTGAGGTGGAAGAGGTCATTGCCAGCATTCCTGTTTTCCTGCACACCTGCCGAGTCACTTTACTGCCGAGAGTGACCACTATCCTGGATTCCAGCATCATGGACTTCCCTTATTTTTGACTTTATCCAAATGGAATCACACTGTAGGTACTCTTTTCTGTCTGGCTTCTTTTTGTTCAGTTTTATGTTTGTGACATTCATATTATCGCTTGTTATAGTTCATCCATTCTTATTGCTATGTAGTATTCAGTTGTGCGACTGTAACAATTCCACTGTAATATGCATTTGCACAGTTTTCAGTTGTCATTAATGCTACTTCTATGAACATTTCAGTAGGTGCCTTTTGGGACAGATAAATATGGATTTCTCTTGGGTTTATACATCGGAGTTAAGTTGCTGGCCCTTAGGGAGTAAATGCTGCACTTAGTACATGTTGCTAAACGGTTTCTCAGAGTAGTTGCACTGATGCACTCCCACCATAAGTGTATGAGTTCTAGTTCCTTCACATCCTCCCCAATACTTGGTACTCATCATATTTTCATTTTAGCTCTTCTGGTGGGTGTACATTTCCCTGATGTCTAATAAAGTTGAGTACATTTTCTTATGTTTATTGATCACTTGGGTATTCTCTTTTGTGAAGTGTCTGTTCAAATTTTGCCCATTTTTTCTGTTGGGTATATTTTTGTGGTTGATTTCAGGAGATTTACGAATATATGTCTTAGAGATGACTGTTTTGTTGGATATGTTTATTGTAATAAATATCTCCTTCCAGTCTGTGGATTGCCTTAGTGGTGTCTTGTGATGAACAGAAGTTCTTTTTTTTTTGAGACAGAGTCTTGCTCTGTCACCCAGGCTGGAGTGCAGTGGCACGATCTCAGTTCACTGCAAGCTGTGCCTTCCGGGTTCACGCCATTCTCCTGCCTCAGCCTCCCGAGTAGCTGGGACTACAGGTGCCCGCCACCACGCCTGGCTAATTTTTTATATTTTTTAATAGAGACGGGGTTTCACCGTGTTAGCTGGGATGGTCTCGATCTCCTGACCTCGTAATCCGCCCTCCTCGGCCTCCCAAAGTGCTGGGATTACAGGCGTGAGTCACCATGCCCGGCCTGACTGATTTCTTTAAATACACAATAGACTATTTATATTTTCTACTTCTTATGTCAGCTTTGGTAAGTTGTGTTTATTGAGAAACTTGTACATTTTACCTAATTTTTACATTTATCATGTTAAAGTTCATAATATTCTCTTATTTTCTTTTTCATACTTGCAGGATCTATAGGCACACCTTTCTAATTCCTACCATTTTCTATGTTTTTTTTGTTGTTGTTACTGGTTGGCTTTATTATTAGTTTATCAATGTTATTAATATGTAAAAGGAGCAGCTTTTGCTTTTATTGATTTTTTTTTCTCTAAGGATACACCTTGCTTTCTGTTTGAATAATATCTTCCTTTATCTTTTTTTTTTCATTTGGCTTGATTTGCTGTTCTATTCTAGCTTTTTGAGATGGGAGCTTGAACACTTAATTTTCAGCCTTTCTTTTCTATAAGAAAGCTATGAATTTTCTTTAGGCTGCTTTTCTTTAAGGGTATAGGTTGTTCTCTGTGCAGTGCTTTCAGCACACCCAGGAGTTTTAATGTCATACATTATTATTTTTCAATTCATAATATATTCTAATTTCTTTTTTGATTTCTTCTTTGATGCATGGATATTTTCTATCTATACTGTTTAATTTCCAGGCAACTGAGGACTTTCTGGTGTCTTTTTGCTAATGACTTTTAGCTTAGTTCCATATGGTCTGTAATATATTCTGAATGATTTTCTCATTGAAACTTTAAAGCCTTCATAGCCCAGGAGATGGCAAATTTAGGTAAATACTTCAAGTGCACTTGAAAACATTGTGAATTCTGTCATTTGATTGTAGTGTTCTTTATATGTCTGACTTTTAATCTCTTTTTTTTTTTTTTTGAGATGGAGTCTCGCTCTGTCGCCCAGGCTGGAGTGCAGTGGCGCGATCTCGGCTCACTGCAACCTCTGCCTCCCAGGTTCACCGCCATTCTCCTGCCTCAGCCTCCCAAGTAGCTGGGACTACAGCGCATGCCACCACGTCTGGCTAATTTTTTTGTATTTTTCGTAGAGACAGAGTTTCACCGTGTTAGCTAGGATGGTCTTGATCTCCTGATCTCGTGATCTGCCCACCTTGTCCTGCCAAAGTGCTGGGATTACAGGCATGAGCCACTGTGCCAGGCCCTGACCTTTAATCTTTACTGATTTTTTTTTTACTCATATTTGCTATAGCAAGAGTTGTGCTAAATTTCTGTTTTTGCATTTTGTCTATTTTTTTCTTGCACTTGTGCCAAATTTTATATTATATATATATATATATATTGAAGTTATATTATTGAATACATGCAGATTTGTGGTATTCCTGTTGAGTTGACATTCTTCTTCTTCTTCTTATTATTATTATTATTTTTTTTGAGACGGAGTCTTGCTCTGTCGCCCAGGCCGGAGTGCAGTGGCGCAATCTCGGCTCACTGCAAGCTCCGCCTCCCGGGTTCACGCCATTCTCCTGCCTCAGCCTCTCCGAGTAGCTGGGACTACAGGCGCCCGCCACCACGCCCGGCTAATTTTTTTGTATTTTTAGTAGAGAGGGGTTTCACCGTGGTCTCGATCTCCGACCTCGTGATCCGCCCGCCTTGGCCTCCCAAAGTGCTGGGATTACAAGCGTGAGCCACCGCGCCCGGCCGGAAATAATTTTTTAATGATAATTTCTCATCACCATTTATTTGACTATCCCATCCTCTTCCTCCGTCATTTGGAAGTCCAGTTCTCTATTATACCAAGATCCCATAAAAACTTGGGTCTCCTCGACTCTTTTCTATTTCACTGGGCAACTTTACCTCCTATGTCACTTCTTCACTAAGTTGATCAAGGAAATGTACAATAAAATTGCAGGTCAGTGCTGAGGCCAAGATTAAGATTCGTATACTTCATGGACACAAACATGGGAACAGTAAACACTGGGGAGTCCAAAACAGGAAGAGGAAAGGAGGGGAGAAAGGCTGAAACCTTAATCTGTTGGGTACTATTGGGTAATGGGATCATTAGAAGCCCAAACCTTAACATCATGCAATATACCCATGTAACAAACCTGTATGTGTACTCCCTTGAATGTAAATCTTTTGTTAAAAGTTCAACTTGGGAAAGGTGATTGGAAAAAAAGTAAATTACATATACATACCTGTGTGTGTGTGTGTGTGTGTGTGTGTGTGTGTCTGTGTGTTATTGAAAATTGGACTTTAAATATTCATGATATGTGTTGCTTTAGCTATTTTTAGTCACGCACATGCAGGCACAGAATAAGCAGAGTGTTGGGCTGAACCAGAGTTAGGGAGTGATTTAAGAACTATAGTGCTAGATCAAGGAATGAAAGCTGAATAAGCAAAAATGAGAACAAGACAGCTAATGGACTGTGAAAAAGTTATAATATCAATAGACTGGGGACAAGAACAGTAGAATAGTAAAATGACTTACATTTAACTGGCTGGTTTTCCTCCCTGGGGAGTCTATTTTAGTGTTCTTAATCCATATTCCTTCAATATTTTCCACAATTATGCTGTAATAAGAAGATCAATAACTACCACTTATTGAGCAGTAATGTGAAAGACGGGTTTAAGTAATATTCATTGTGTAATTCTCATAGTTGCCAAAGTCTTCCATAGTTCTAATAGTTAATAATAGATACTACTTATTAAAGCATTTTTGTTGTGCCAAAGACCTTGAGTCTTAATCCTCACAATTCCATGAGAATATTCTTAACTTCATTTATCTTATTGGATTTTGAGGGCTCAAGTTAGTTAAGTAATTTGCCTGAGACATGAAGGTAATGTGGGACCTGAAAATGTGGCTGATCTTAATTGTGTTCTGGTCATTTTCCATGTGGAACTCATTAGTGATGTATCCCTTTCTCTAAACCAACCCATTCTAATTTGTCAGAGCTGGAACTCTCTGAGTTCCTCGTCTCTTTTCTCAAAGTATAGTATAAGCATTTAGTAGTTTAAAAGTTTCTGTAAATACACTATATAGTATTTGTGGAATACTGTTTATCCTCTACTCAATGTTGACCTATTCATTGCATCAAATTTTTTACTAGTCCCTTTCTGGGTACCTGTCCTTAATATCTGAGAATGTTTTCATCCATTTATTTATAGTGAGCATTATTTACACTTATCTCATTTCTGCCATAGAAGTTTTATTTTTCAAGGAACAGGAAATTATCATTTTTTCGTTTTTCAGATTTGCAGTGCATGTGTGACACTAAGGAATTATTTCTCAAAAGCATTTTTGAAAAATGGTTATTTCTGTGATATATAATGGAAATATTTAAAAACCATGCTTTTGGTGGATCAAGATTCAGAAGCCTATTTGAAAGACAACAGATAACTGAAGATGAGTATTTCAGGAGAGAGAAAATCACCTATGAAGAGATGCCTGCTTTTAATCAGCATCCAGCAACAGCACACATTCACAGGCCTCTACCTAAGAATTCTCAAGAGGTGCATCAGAAAATTCATACTAACAAAAGACTTTATGAATGTAAAGAATGTAGGAAGGCTTTAACTGTGGATCACAGCTTACTCCACATCAGAGAATTCATATGGGAGAAAAGCCTTATGAATGTAAACAATGTGGGAAGACTTTCAGAGCAAGCTTCACAGCTTGCTCGACATCAGAAAATCCATTCTGGTGAGAGACCGTATAAATGAAGGGAATGTGGGAAGGCTTTTATTCAGCTATCACACCTTATTTGACATCTAAGAATTCATACTGGTGAGAAACCTTATAACTGTAAGAATTGTGAGAAGGCCTTCAGTTGCGGCTCAGAACTTACTCAGCATCAGAGAACTCATACTGGTGAGAAACCCTATGAGTGTAAGGACTGTGGGAAGACCTTTAGTCATGGTTCACACCTTGTTCAACATCACAGAATTCATAGTGGTGAAAAACCCTATAAATGTAAGGAATGTGGGGAAGCCTTTATTCAACAATGACATCTTACCCGACATCAGAAAATTCATGCTGATGAGAAACCCTTTGTATGTAAGGAATGAGGGAAGCCCTTCATTTGGAGCGCCAAGCTCACTCAACATAAGAGAATTCACATTGGAAGAAAAAAACTATGAATGTAAACAAGGTACTGGCGAATCCCAACTTCAAAACAGATAACTCACACTTTGAGTAATCTTTGACTATAAATACTAGATGTTTCCCAGCTTACAGTGTGTGAAAGCAATACTCATTCAGTGTGCTCCTCAACCTACAGGGTTTATCAGGACATAATCCTGATAAACATAAACATTGTAAGTCAACAAGCATCTGTAATTTAGAAAAGCCTTTATTCAGAGCTCACCTTACTCAACATTAGAAAATGCATGCTGGCCGGGCGCAGTGCCTCACACCTGTAATCCCAGCACTTTGGGAGGCCGAGGCGGGCAGATCACAAGGTCAGGAGATCGAGACCATCCTGGCTAACACGGTGAAACCCCTTCTCTACTAAAAATGCAAAAAATTAGCTGGGCATGGCAGCATGCGCCTGTAGTCCCAGCTGCTGGGGAGGCTGAGGCAGGAGAATGTTGTGAACCTGGGAGGCAGAACTTGCAGTGAGCCAAGATTGCACCACTGCACTGCAGCCTGGGTGACAGAGCAAGACTCCATCTCAAAAAAAAAAAAAAAAAAAAAAAAAAAAGAAAATGCATGCTTGGGGGAAATAGTATGAATGTAAGAAAGGTTATTCATCTTACCTCAAAATTTAAACATCATATGTTACGTATCTCGGTTCTACCATTCCCTTATTACTGGAACATTGAGTAGGTAACTTACCTGCCCTTTTCCTATTTATTCATTTGTGAACTGGAAGAAATTAAATACTTTAACCCATATGTTGTCTGGTACATGTTCCCAATAAATGTTAAAATATCACCATCACTAGTAGTAGTAGTAGGCATTGGAGATGAGTGGAGAATCCTTTCCGTCTAATTGATATAGAAAAGCGTTTTGTTTCTTATTGCTTGCAAGAAAACTCTAAAGTGTAATGAATATGGATAGTCCTTTATTCAGATCCTTTTTGCTTTTTCAGAGAGGGTTTGCGGTTTTTTTCTACCATTCCCTGAAGATATTAGCAATGAGTTCATTTTAAGTTAAAATTCATGCCTTGTAGTTTTTCAGACCTTGCAAATACTGTGTATTCAGTTCCTAAACCCATGTGAGGGCTTACCTGTGACCACCAATTCTCCAGGGAGACTTTTTCCCTCCACTTAGAACTGGTGCGAAAGCAAATATTGTTCACTTCTCTCTTACTCTGTGGGATGGTTTTTTTTTTTCTGCTTCCTTCTTTCCCTAAGGATAACCATTTTTTAGCTTTTTAGTTTTTTATTTTTATTATCTAAAAACTTGCCATAAGTAGGCCTCAGGGCTTTTCTCTTTTTCTGTGCTGATATGTAGTTCTCGTGACAAACAAAAACTTGAGGAAACCAAGGACTAGTAGATACCCCTTGGGGCTTCCAACAGCTATAGTATGCTTTCATGTCATTTCCTCCTTCAAAAGATTTTCCTTAATTCTCTTATGAAGCCATGATATGTTTTGAAGGGCTTTTTCTATAGATGGTACATCTGTAGGAATCTTTTGCAAGGAGTCTTTCAGTCTACATAGTACATCATATTGTCAAAAGCTACCTCCACACTTAATCCTATTTCTGTGGGGCTTTTTTAAATAGTGCTTGTCACTGTTGTGTGTCTGTACATGTGTATGTCTTATGTTTCTTAGTTCTTATTAAGAATGTAAGCAGGGCCAGGTGCGGTGGCTCCTGCCTGTAATCCTAGCACTTTGGGAGGCCGAGGTGGGCAAATCACTTGAGGCCAGGAGTTCAAGACCAGCCTGATCAACATGGCAAAACTCCATCTTTACTAAAAACACAAAAATTAGTGGGGAATGGTGGTCCATTATCTGTAGTCCCAGCTACTGAGGAGGCTGAGGCCTGAGAATCACTTGAACCTGGGAGGTGGAGGTTGCAGTGAGCCGAGATTGCACCACTGCACTCCAGCCTGGGCAACTGAATGAGACTCTGTCTCAAAAAAAAGAAATGTAAGCAGAGGGCAGTACCTTGACAGCCTTGTATATGACTATTTCTGAAACTGTAGTAAAGCCCCCGACCTATAGTATAATTCAGATTTATCTAGATAGAGATAAGAAATGGTGCCAAAAAAAAAAAACAAAAACAGGATGAATCAGTGGGAGAAAAGAAGTCTATCTCCCAAATACAGGTGTAAATAGAGTGTTTGTTGCAGCACTCTGACAGCAGTAGTTGTGGTCATTGGGTCGGTCTGCTTGGAAGCAATGGAGGGAATAATCACTCATGTATCATTAAAAACCTTAGCAGATAAGAAAACACTAATAAATTAGGAAACACTGAAATATTTGTCATGATGCTCTATTAGTTTGCTGAAAATGAGAAAATGAAAAATAAGCCAGACCCAAGATTCTTAGATTCTCTGAACATCTGTTGGGGTGGTAAAAGTTCCAATGGCCAGAGAGTGCAAGAAACTAAGGCAGTGTCATTTATTCCTCCATCAGTCTCTTTGGATTCATTTCCCGTATATACAGCTCAGGGTCTGACATAATAGTTGGTTAATCTAATAACTTAGTATGAATGAATATAATCAGAGAGCTCCTAATTTCTTATTTCAAGCAAGACTTCTATCTAAAGAATATAATTAACTTTTGGCTTCAGAGGAACTGCACCTTTCCAGCCCACACCAGAGTAGCACAGTAGGAAAGTAAGAAATCCTTAGAGAATAGAAGGAGCAAGGAACCCTCAGAGCTTGGTGACTGCAAATCAGGTTCTGGAAAGTGGGGTTCCCACTCTGCCTAAGTGTCTGAGGGAAGAGCTTTATGAGGAAGCTAGAGATGAGGCAACAAAGGAGAGTTAACTTTCTTCCTTCAATGCTAATGGGAAATTTAAGTACAAGACTGCAAAACAATCATTTTCAAAGACAAAAATCAACTTTGGAGATGGACAAAATGACTTTTATTGTCACCTCCTTTCTGGGCAATTAAATGTATTTTCACTTCTGGGAAGGAAGATTTATTGCCTTGTCGGAGACCCAGCCTGGTCAGATAGAGGAAACAATCAAGGAACAAGAAGAGTGTAATAATAGTTTAGCTCAATAATGTTATCATGGTCAATGAGTCTCAACTGTAGTATGATTACTGATGACTAAATCTTTACCAACATCCTTCAGCAACAATTGCTAAGTAATTGATGTTTGCATTTTTGATAGTCTACCTAGAGACTTAATGAGTTCAGTGTAACTTACTCTTCTCAGTGATGATCCAGAAGTAGAAAGAAAGAGGTCTGCCTCTATTTCAAGGATATTCTGGTGTAATGTCAATCAACGTGAACAATTTTAGTGATAAATTTCAAATGTTTAAGTTGGAAGTGTTTTATTCATGAAATATTGATCTAGTAGTATCAGTATCATGGCTCAGTGTGTCACTGTCAATGTGTAGAGATAATGTTAAAATCTAATGTTAACTTGTCACATCAATAAGAGTCTTGTTTTATGGTCGGGTACGGTGGCTCACGCCTGTAATCTCAGCACTTTGGGAGGCCAAGGTGGGTGGATCACCTAAGGTCTGGAGTTCAAGACCCACCTGGCCAACATGATGAAACCCTATCTCTACTAAAAGTACAAAAATTAGCCAGGCGTGGTGGTGGGTGCCTGTAATCCCAGCTACTTGGGAGGCTGAGGTGGGAGAATCTCTTGAACCTGGGGGGCAGAGATTGCAGTGAGCTGAGATCACTCCATTGCCCACCAGCCTGGGCAACAAGAGTGAAACTCCGTCTCAAAAAAAAAACAACGAAAAACAAAAAACTTGTTTTTTAATAAAAAATGAAGCTGATGAATTTTTATTAAGAAATGAGTTCATAAGAGCAAATACAATAAAATGACTTGATATCTCCTAAAGAAGCTACATAATATTGAATCTCCATCTTTTGTTCTGTCTTCACTATTATTTATTTGCTACTTCTCTTTTCAACATTTTTAGCACTTTATTCAAAGCCAATGCAGATTCACAAGTGGAAATGTTAATCTCACCTCTTGAAAGAAGCTGCCCAGTTCCAGAAGTGTGAGTACAGAGAAGAAGGAAGAATTGCAGCTGTTTCTGCAGTCATTTTATCCCAATATTCTTTTGTATGTTTGCAAGTTGGGACATGTTAGTGTAGTACGTATTCAAAAAATGTTTTAATTATGTATAAAACTGAGGACAAGAGGTTTAATTAAATTGATCATAGCCCACAAATGATTAGATTCAGTGCTGGAATTTTTTGTTTTTTTTGAGACAGAGTCTCTGTCAGCTGGGATTGCAGTGGCACAATCATGGCTCACTGCAGCCTCTAACTCTTGGGTTCAAGCATTCCTCCCCACCTCAGCTTCCCAAGTAGCTGGAACTACAGTTGTGTACTACCACACTCAGCTAATTTTTTTTTTTTTTTTTTTTTAGTTTCTGCAGAGACAGAGTCTCAGTATGTTGCCTAGGCTGGTCTCAGACACCTGGGCTCAAGTGATCTTCCTGCCTTGGCCTCCCAAAGTGAGTGCTGGGATATTTAAGAGCACTATTTAGAAAAAGGAAACCTTATCTGTTGTCCCATCATCCAAACATAATCAGTACTTACATTTTGACTTGATCTCTCCCACTCTGTATTTTTGCCTGTGGGTTGTTTTGTTTTGTTTTTGAGACGAAGTTTCACTCTTGTTGTCCAGGCTGGAGTGCAATGGTGCGATCTTGGCTCACTGCAACCTCTGCTTCCCGGGTTCAAGTGATTCTCCTGCCTCAGCCTCCTGAGTAGCTGGGATTACAGACACCCGCCACCATGCCCAGCTAATTTTTTTTTTTTGAGACGGAGTCTCACACTGTTGCCCAGGCTGGAGTGCAGTGGCACGATCTCAGCTCACTGCAACCTCCGCCTCCCAGGTGCACGCCGTTCTCCCTCCTCAGCCTCCTGAGTAGCTGGGACTGCAGGCGCCCACCATCACGCGCAGCTAATTTTTTGTATTTTTAGTAGAGACAAGGTCCGTGTTAGCCAGGATGGTCTCGATCTCCTGACCTTGTGATCTGCCCGCCTCGGCCTCCCAAAGTGCTGGGATTACAGGCGTGAGCCACTGTGCCTGGCCGCCCAGCTAATTTTTTGTATTTTTTTTTTAGTAGAGACGAGATTTCACCATGTTGGTCAAGCTGGTCTTGAACTCCTGACCTCAGGTGATCCACCCACCTCGGCCTCCCAAAGTGCTGGGATTACAGGTGTGAGCCACTGCACCTGGCCCATTTATTTTTTAAATTATATTTAAATACATTTTGTGCTATAAATGTTTATGTTCTAACTCACTGAATGGTAAAATTGTGAAGGGAGAAAAGGTGGTTTTATATCCTCCTGAAGCATGTGGCACAGGGTCATATGATACAGGCAATGCTTACTTAAATATATGATTTAATGTAACTTTTCATTTTAAAACAAAAGTTACATTTTGATAGCTAGGATTCTCCAAAAATGTTTTGGCTGCAAAAGCACTGAGTCAAGGATCCAGGAGATGAATTCTGGCTCCTCGTCATTAATACACTTGGAAGGCTGGTATACACAGAGATTTCCCCAGCATTTTATAGTAATAATTTGTCAGGTCATAACAACAAGAGCTACTTGATACCACCAGAAATTTGTCAGGTAAACATCCAAGGAGAGCCAATAAAGAAAAAAATACATTTTAGCCACCTAGAAATACAAGCGATTCTAAAGGTTGTACTTATAAAAAAAGGAAAAATTGACAGATTACCTTGTGGTGGGACCATCCTAGAAACAGCCTATTGCCTAAGGCATGACACCCCTTTCCTTCTCCCACTTTTCCTCTTATCAACCAAAGACAGAAACTGAGAACCTTGGATTCAGGTGGCTAAAAGCCTGAAGTAAAACAAAACAAAAAATTTTAACTTTAAGTATTGAGGAAATGCCAGGTCTAGCAAATATAATGCTAGCCGTAGATTACTTACTGGTTAGTGAACAAACTTCTAGATACAGTGGGAAAATAGAAGGTAATTAAATAAATTTTACATTCAATTTTTTTTGTCAGTTGGGTAATGTGCCAATATAGCAAGGTTTGAGGGAAGCATATCTCACACAAGTGTGAAGACAGTCATCGTACTTATGACCTACAAAAGAATCTATATATGTTAATATAAATATATGATAAATAGATAAATTGTGTATATATTTTTCATAATTTGGTCCAATTGGGAATTCACATTTTATATGCTAATTTATGTTCTAAAGAATTTATCTACAAAAAGACTTAAAGGGCACTAATTGGCTTCTGTGCCTCTTGATAATATCAGTTTTAATTCAACTTTAACATTTGTTAAAATGCACTAATTTACAAAACTTTATGGACTTGATCAATACTGAGACTTAAGTTATACCTGGGGATCTCACTAAATTTAAACAGTTTTTTCCTATGATCTTGAGAAGGTATCCAAATATAAATTTTAAAAAATGAGTATGCTTCACTTTAACTGTAGCCTGTCCTAGATTTCCCTTAGTGATATACCCATTTACGTAAAACAGTCTGTGTTGAATATAGGTGCTCTGACACAATAAATAAATTAATGCCTTTGGTGCTTACAATTTGGCTTGATAAAATGGCACCCCATGAGCTCCTAGCTGAACCAGGGCCTTCAATGATTAAAACTAATTATATAAAACCTAATTATTAAAGGGATGGTTATTGCCACTGCTTATCCATCTAATAGCCCAATTTTCTTGTTGTTTCCAAATCTGAAAAAAAAAATATGAAGGGTATCTTATGATGAGTTGCTGCAAGCCTAATGCTGTGTTCCCATCCATCAGGGCCCCCATACTCAACACCTAATATTAAAATTACTGACTTCATCTGATTAACAGTTGGAAAATCTTTTGCTCTTATAGAATTGGCTGAGTTGCTGTTTAGTGCCTATTTCAACAGCCTCTCAGCTGCAAACTGCTTCCACCTCTGAAGGGACACAGTATACCTTCCCAGGCTACCCATGGGGGGATCACAACTACTTTGTCATCACACACAGTGTTTGCAGACAAGATCTAAAGACATTCACCTTCTCCAGGAACACAGGTGTGACACTACATTGACATTCTTCTCCAAGGATTTTCACTTGATACATGCATTAAGGACACTTAAGACCAATATTTCTTTGTACTTTGGGGTTCTGGTGGCAACATTTACGAATCTTACTTCTTAATTTACACCAAGCACTTCTGTGTGTGCCCTTAAAAACAAAAACAAACAAAAAACCCCTTCATTGTAGAGATTGGCAGCATTTTGTAATGCCTCCTGGAGTCTCTCAACACTTATTTTGGCCATTAGTTGCCCCAGGACTTCCGATGAGAGATAGTTCCCCTTTTGGCCTCATGCTTTATGTTTTATATTTGTTATAAACAACAAATAACTGGATACCTACTGAGCTGTCTTGGATAGAGGCTTTCATAGACCTTGAACCTGTGACCCTCACACTCAGCTGCCCATTATGCTTTGGGCCATGGTAACAGCACCCCACAAGCTTGACATAGCCACCAAGGCCTACCTAAGACAGGATGGAACCAAACCTGGGCCCTCTGGTATACTTCACCTGCAGGAGGGGGTAGCATCCCCGGTCCTCAGTTTCTTGCCAGATGTCAGGGTGCTGGAGGAGGTCACTCCTCTCCCAGACACCTTCACTACCTGGGAAGCTGCTTGGGATTAACTGAGTAAACAGTAATGGGAGTTTGTCTATGTGAATGGCACTGCAACCATCATACATGATGGAGCTTAATAGAATGTTGCTGCTTTCCATCCCTTAGCCAACATGTCCCAAATAAAGGATGGGGCTCAAGGAACAACCCCCTTGGCCAAAACTTCAGACAGTCATCTTAGCAATGATGCCTTGGTCAACAAACACCATCTTCTCATTTATTATAAACTATTAGGCCATTACCAAAAATGCTCATAAACTGACTGCCTCTCCTAAGGCGTGAAATTGACACATTTTTTTCACTCTTCTTCCTAAACTCACTGTCTCGTTAGCCTATAATCCTGGTATTATTTCTTGCTCTCTGCTCAAAGATACAAGTCCACACTAAAGGGAACTCTGATTCGGGTTACTAAAATTAGTGAAGATTATTGCTTTCCCCAGGAGGCATCAGCCCCATATCAGTCAACTGGTGACCTCTAGGGGAGAGAACCACCCACTCCTTAGTGTCTTTTTCTGCTACCACCCTCCAGACATCACAATCTCCCACCCTGCATCTCTAAACATAACCACCACAACCAGCCTTTCCCCTTACAGTCAATAGCTCTCCACAACTCAACTCTGATTGTCTTGCCTTACTTTTAAATATGATGCTGAGACATCAAGGGCTGAATTATAGTGAGTGCTTCTTATTTTATGTTGCCTTAACATCTATTTTTAAATATAAATTTAACTTTCTCATGCAAGAAGCAAGGCTCAGTCATCCTTCACATGGTTTCCGATTCTACAACACACTCAAATGACTCAAGCTGGTAGCCAGAGATAAAAGTTAGAGGCGTGTCTCCTGGCTAGCAGACTGGGCTCCCTGCTTTTCCATCACTTTCTTTAAATGGATCATTCAAACATTTGCCTGTGAACTTAAAGTGACCCACACCCTATTTCCCAATATATACTGCTCATTGTCATGTGCTCTCTCTCTCTCTCTCTCTCTCTCTCTCTCTCTCTCTCTCTCTCCCCCTGTCTCTCCTCTCTCTCTCTCTCTGTCTGTCTGCCTACACTCTCTGAGCTCCATGTGTGTGGCTTCATGGCAAATACTAAAAAAAACCCTCAAACTTTCCCATTGTGTTGTGTCATTGAAGCCTAAAATCCAACCCCTGATTGGCTACCCCAAGGAGACTCATGCAGGTGGATCCTCTGCTGGTGCTCTTCTGTCTGGGACTCTGGTGGCTTCTGGGTACAGAAGGTACCAGTGGAGTTGAAAAAAATTCTGTGAGTTTCATCCAGACTCAGAGTAACATTTAAAAAAATGAGTTACTTAGGGCTGGTGCAGTGGCTCACGCCTGTAATCCCAGCACTTTGGGAGTCCAAGGGGGGCCGGATCACGAGGTCAGGAGATCAAGACCATCCTGGCTAACACAGTGAAATGCCGTCTCTACTAAAAAAATACAAAAAATTAGCCGAACGTTGTAGTGGGCACCTGTAGTCCCAGTTGCTCAGGAGGCTGAGGCAGGAGAATGGTGTGAACCTGGGAGGTGGAGCTTGCAGTGAGCCGAGATGGCGCTACTGCACTCCAGCCTGGGCAACAGAGCAAGACCCCATCTAAAAAAAAATGAGTTACTTTTAATAGCCAAATTCGTAGAGACAGAAAGTAGAATAGGTCATCAGGAGCTGGGGAAGGGGTAATGGAGAGTTATTGTTCAATGGATCCAAAGTTTCTGGTTGAGATAATGAAAAAGTACAAGAAATGGATAGTGGTGATGGTTACACAACACTGTGAACGTGGTAATGCTACTGAACTGTACACTAACAAATGGATTAAATTGTAACTTTTGTGTTATGCATATTTTACCACCAAAATTAAAAGAATAATTTGAAAAAAACATGTACACAGTTGTTCATAATAGCACAATTTACAGTAGCCAAATGATGGAAACAAGACAAACGTCTACAAATGGAAAAATCGGTAAACAATAATTCTGAATCAAATCAAGGGAACGTATCTAGGAGTTCCTGGGTCTGGACTGCAACTTTTAAAAATGTTTGTCCTTAGAGCCTTAGCTATACCTCTGTAAATATCATTAATCCAAAATAGGTCACATTCTCTAATGTTGTATTGGCTTATTCTTTGAATATAACAATTTATATGACTAACATATTTAGGATACCTGAACATATTTTTATAAGTGAAATAGGTCAGATTTTCCTTTTTTAAAAAAATCAGGTTAAGTTTTAACATCACAGCTAGATTTATCATGGGAGATGGCAAGCTTTTCACATATTTAAATGTCCTAGAATAGTTTCTTAACTAGTGTACATTTTTAACTTTCTATTTCCACATGTTTGGTTTAGTAACTTGGAGGTAGGTATTAAACTTTAATTTACATTATGGAGGATTATTGGCCTAATAAGATTTTCTGCTTTTTTTAGATCAATACTAGTAATTTCATTTACTAGAAAGTTACAATTTTGTCTAGCTATTTACATATATTAGAATAAGTAATAGTGGTAATTTTAAAACTATTAAAATCTTATACATTTGTCATGGCCATTGCTCTCATTTATTAAATTGTAGACTTGTAACTTTTTATTTGACAATTAAAAATTGTGTCTAAGGAGTACAATTTAGTGATTTGATATATACTTACATTGTGAAATAATCACCAAAATGATGCTAATTAATATCCATTATATCATATAGTTACCATTTTCTTTCTTTTTTTCATGAGAACACTTAAGATATACCCTCTTAGAAAATTTTAAGTATATAATGTAAAGCATTGTTAACTATATTGACAGTGTTGTTTACGGAGAATATATTAGCTATCCAGAACACATTAATCTGTATAATTGAAATTTTACTGTCTTTGCAAATTTTAAATATATAATATATAGTATTGTTAACTACATTGACAGTATTGTATATCCAGAATATATTAGCTATCTAGAACCTACTCATCTTATATAGTTGAAAGTTCATACCATTTGACCAACATCTTCCTACTTCCCCCTCCCTCCAGCCACTGTTAACCACCATTCTACTCTCTATTTCTATTAGTTCAAAAAATCTTCCATACTTTCTTTATGCATTCATCTGTTGACAGATACTTAGATTGTTTCTATATCTTGGCTATTGTGGACAGGGCTGAATAAAGATGGGAGTGCATATATGTCTTTGGGATACTAATAGATGCAGAAGGCAGATAAGGGGGAGGGTCCCCACAGAAATCTCTAACCTGCCTGTGCACAGGGAGAATGGGGTGGGAGCCACAGGAATTTGGTACTGTGTGCAGGAGGGAGGATTCTGACCTCTTTGGTTCCTGTGTGGTGGCCCTGGAATCAGTCTGTGAGATGAGGGCCTATTAGCAGCAACTCCTTTCTCTTTCCTCAGTTTTTTTTTTCTTTTTTCCTTTTTGTCCAATAAATTCCATTCCCCTCACCCTTTGATGTGTCTGTGTGCCTAACTTTTACTGGTCGTGTGACAAGAACCAGGTTTTAGCTGAACTAAGGAGCAAAGTTCTGCAACATTTTGGTGCCCAATGTGGGGCATGAGAGAAAGGGTGAGTAACATGCAAACCAAAAGATCATTTTCCCTTTTGCTTCTAAGACATTTTGTCCTCAGACTTGTGAGGGTAAAATAAATTATTCCTCCCTCCCCACCATCACTCAGAAATGTCAGCCTTTTCCTTGTTTTTTGGGTAGGAATAAGAGGTTCTTCTCCCAGGCATCTTTCCAACCCTGCATTTTAAACCTTTTTTTTTCCCTTCTGTAAGGTTGGTCTTAAGCTGTAGCCAATCTAGTGTTCTTTGCGTATCTTTCTGTATGGTCAGTAGCAAACTTTGCTGCGTGCCTCCATCTTTTTTTATATCCTTGGAAACATGACTTGTAACCACGTGGCAATGCTTTGTTTAGCCTCTGCCATTTTAAAATGGCAGCCCAGGTTCAGTCCTGACTTAGGAAATGAGTCCTTTCTGGTTTAATATCTGGGTGACCTTTGCCACTTGTTGATTCTCTTCCCCTCCACAAACCGCCTTGGATTTTCCTTTCTCTGAAACTTTAGGATAAAGTCTGAAAGCCAGAAGCATTGGTCACTTGGCATGGCTAAAGTCAGATACCAAGGGATTTAAAAGGATTTTCTTAAAGAGCACTCAGTGTAATTAAAAGTGAATATCCAAATTATAGATATATTTAAAAGGCCTATATGTTTTCCTCTGATTGGATCTTGCTTTACTGGAAAAGGGTTTTTTCTCAGTCAACTGAATTCTTATTCTCCATTTTGTCTTGCCATGCTTAATCCATGCATGAGAGGCCCTAGGATAACTCCTAGGGGCATGAGACTCCTTGGGAAAAACAGAGAAGGCACCACTGACCCCATTTGAGGAAGAAACCTGTTTTCCTCATGGAACCCCAGGAATTAAAAATAGATAGATCCCTCTCAAAATCTGTTTTTGCCTCCCAGTTATGCCTGTTTATTAGGCCTTAGAAGCTACATGTCTCTTAAAGGGTTCCATCTGGAGGCCAATAATCCAATAAAGAGACTGGCAAATGAAAAATCTTATGGCTACTGGGTTTTCTTCTGCCTGTTCGTTGTAGTTACGTATGTGTTGTGTGTGTGATGTCTATAAAAAAGGAGCTCTAATTAATTGACTTAAAAAAGATAAGCACTTGGATCAAATATTTTTTAAAGGGAAAATAACAGTTGTGGTACCTTTCAGTTCACATGACTTCAATCTTTGGGAAATAAAAACAGCCTTAAAGATTATTGGTAAAATGCAGATGCTGAGAAAATGTAAAATTTTCCTAGGGTTAAAGGATTGTTTTGAATTAGATAAGATAAAGCTAAAAGTTCAAAAACGTTGTGAAAGGAGTGTAAAAATTAATCTCGCAAAAGACATTTTGTGTATGAACATATTAACTAAATTCAAAAGGGTATTATATGGTTTTTGTGTATGTTGAGCATTGAAATAAAAGCACAACAAGGTACTCTTAAGGCCCTAATCTGCTCTTTAGAAAAACTTTGTAAAGGATTATAAAAGGTTTTTGCTTTTTAAACATTTCTGAGTCATCATTTTGGCAAAATAAATAATTTATGGTAATCTGGAGTTCTATTTCATAATATCAAGTGTTTTAAACCTCTAACATATTCAAGAGGCTTCGAAAATCAAACTCCAGTTTCAAAATTGTCTTTCCTGACACCTGACTTTTTGGATGCTACAGAGGGCTCCTGGAGCATCCAGAAGAGAGGTAAACAGAATTATTTGACATGTTTAGGTACGTGAGATTGCCAAAGTGATGTTTAATCTTCTTCAGGTTTTATTTTAGGGAATAATATTAGTTATGTTCCAAAACTGTATGGGACGTCTAAAATTCTAACATCTGAGTATATGCTGTCAATCATAATTAAGGTTGTTACGTTATTGTAAACCACAGAGATAACCAAATTTATTTGTCAGTCATGTTTCCGAGTGTAACTACCCTGGACATCTTGTTGCTCATAGACAATTGTTGTCTTGTTTTGATCCTCTTGAAAAGATGGTTTATAATCAGTTATAGAACTTTGACAGGTGCTCTCAAATGCAGGCTTCTGGTAAGTTTGGAGATTGTGACATTGGAATAAAGGAAAAATGTACAGGACTCATGAAGAGCTGAAATGTCACAAATATCAAGCAAAACAAGAGTTAACTGAATGGACTGAACTAATAGAAAGCTGAAGCAATCTTTTCTGACTTTTGTTTGGAACATTGCTGATCCTTGTTTTGTTTTTCAGAGTCAAGGAAATTTATTTTTAACTATTTATGGCCTTTAATAATTCAGTTAGCTCTACTCCTGTGAACAAATTTGGAGCATACTTCTCTCTCTGCCTGGCTTCTCCAGAATTTAGAAACTACTTTTGAGTATTCTTAACTTATGGCAATATAGTTGTTTGCATCAGTGCAGTAAGAATCCATTTTCTTTTGCAACAGGATGCAATTGGAGAAACTGGTTGTTTCACCAAGGCTTCGACTGGAAGGGCATGCTTCCCTTTAAGGAGTTAAGCTCAACTTGCAAAGCCAATACAGGCCCCTTGGGAAAACTTGACTCATATCTTGTCTACACAGTCCCTGTACAGGGTTCTTGACCTATGGTAAGTGAAGAATGTCACTTTCTTTTTTTTAATTTATTTATTACACTTAAAGCTCTGAGACACATGTGCAGAACATGCAGGTTTGTTACATAGGTATACATGTGCCATGGTGCTTTGCTGCACCATCAGCCCGTCATCCAGATTTTAAGCCCCACATGCATTAGGTATTTGTCCTAATGCTCTCCTTCCCCTTGCCCCCCACCCCACAACAGGCCCAGGTGTGTGATGTTCCCCTCCCTGTGTCCATGTGTTCTCATTGTTCAACTCCCACTTACAAGTGAGAACATGCAGTGTTTGGTTTTCTTTTCCTGTCATAGTTTGCTGAGAATGATGGTTTCAGCTTCATCTATGTCCCTGCAAAGGGCATGAACTCAAGAACATCACTTTCTGATAGGCCCAGAAACCAAATCCTTTTGGGACCTCAAGAAGAGGGGAGTTTACCCAACCCAAAGGTATTTGAGGGTACAAACCCATGGCTGAGGTTGGCTTCAGAAAGTCCTATCTGAGATTCCTTGTGGAACAGAGTTCCATCAAAGCCAATGTCAAAGAAATAATTATTCTTGCTGTACTTTATGCAAATAATTGGGTGAATTATAAGACTAAAGTCTATTTTGCAAACAACTCAGTTCTATCATGATTTGTTTTTAACAAAAATAAGGACTGGAGAGAAATTATATTTCAAAACTTGTCATACATTTGTAATTAAATTCTAGACTCATTAGTGTTTTTAAGTTTTGCCTGCATTTTAGACTAACCCTACTTATTCCTGTGAACCAACCAGCAATCTCCAGCTGCAGCTCAGAAGGAACAAAAGGGATGGGTGATGTAAAAATCTGGATCAGTATTCTAGTTCTGAGCAATTATCCTGCAAATCCTGGCAGTTGATGGGAATAAATAGGATGCCCATCACCTGGAGGTTTTCCCTTTTGGGAAACAAGACCAAGGGAGCTAACCAAAGCCAAGCCCCATGCACCTAAATCTTAGCAAGCGTAACTATAGCCACCAGTGATGTGACTGTGTCACTGGACTTCCTTTTCTCTCCCTTGTTGGAGGCGTACTCAATCTCACAGCTTCCCTTAGCATTCAGCTTATGGTAAGGAGTCTATACAACCCCCTAAGACACATTTTTGGTTTCAAACTCAATCCCAAGCTTCAGATCAAAGCCCTAGGAGAGAAAATTGGATCTGAGGGATCCAGAGGCAGATGATAATGGAAGTTAAAAGACACAGTGCAAATGAGCATGACTAATTCCTGCCAATTAAGCCAAGCATCCTGTTTCATGGATAAAGGTCATTCTAGTATCCATGGCATAAACGAGGTCTAGGGAATTCAAAGGCTACTGACAGGAGGGGAGATAAGGCATATGGGTGAGTAAGAGTGGGTGCTCCCACTCCCTATTCACCCTGTTAACATAGGTGAAAGCTGGTTTGACACCCATGGGCAGCACCCTGTCATGATTGCTAGGACTCAGAGATATATGGATGAAAGAGAGAAAGAGCAATGCCACAGTTTCTCTCCCTCACATACTAGGAAGAGTATGGAATCTGCTAGGAAGAGAAGGGAACCTGGGTTGACTCACTCCCCTCTTTCTAGATGGGTAGCCATTCATCTTCAGTATGTACCCCATTCAAATGCATCCTGAACCTCTAAGACTTCTTTGAAAAAAATGCCTTCTTCTTCCTCCCCTGTCCTTTCTTCACAGGGATAATTGGTAATTGTGTCTCGATACTATGAGACACTACCCTCGGATGTATCCTCCAAACTGGGAAAAGTTAATTTCCAAAATCTTAAGCTCATTGGCTTAGGATTGGGCTTAGGGGGAAGGGAACCCAGAAACCTGACATGCCAGCAAGGGAGTAAAAGTATTTTTATGAGTCGGGCTTTTGGCCTCCCTCTCCCTGTGCAAACTGGCAAAATGCCTCTGGATTTTTGAACTGTGCCTCCCTCATCTTACTGCATTTTGGTACATGTTTTCAAATAATCCGGCTTGTCTCTTCTCACCTTCAGGCCATCAAACTCCAATTGGTCATGCAACCCAAGATGATCTCAGACGATGACCCCTTCTGCCAGGGACCCTTAAATAGACCTCTGAGGGAGATCTGATGGTGTTTTCCCAAAACAGTGCTCCCTGTCATCAGGAAGCAGTTAAGATTGATCTTTATCCTTATCCTTATCCTTGTCCTTGTCCTTGTCCTCGTCCTCGTCCTCGTCCTTGTCCTTGTCCTTGTCCTTATCCTTATCCTTATTCTAATGGCAGTTAGATGGGGGGAATGATAGATGCAGGAGGCAGGTAAGGGGGAGAGTCCCCAGAGAACCTCTGACCTGCCTGCACACTGGGAGAATGGGGTGGGGCCATGGGTAATTCATGCCATTTGCAGGGGGGAGGAGCCTGGTCTCTTCAGTTCCTGTATGTGTGTGTGGTCTGGAATCAATCTATGAGGTGGGAGACCCGTTAGCAGGACTTCTTCTCACTTAGCTGGGAGTTTTTTACTTCTTTTCCTTTTTGCCCAATAATTCCATTCCACTCACCCTTCAAAGTGTCTGTGTGCCTAACTTTTCCTGGTTGTGTGACCAGAACCCTGCTTTAGCTGAACTAAGGAGAAAAGTTCTACATCAATAGCCCTCTGTGGAGTGTTTACAGGGGCTTATGGCAAAAGCCTGTGGGCACCTCCCAATAAGTCCTGGGACTTTGGACTGGAGAATTTCCACTTGATGGGCATTTACTGCCTTCCTATGGGATGTTAACTGAAGCTACCCCTATGCTAATGGAAATAACAGTGCCCAAAAGAGTTCCATGATGAGATAGAAATGATTTATATAGGATATGGCTACCTGGAGAGTGCAAGAAGGAGATACTCATGAGCAGGGAGCATATTTTTAACCTAGGACTGCCTCTGGAACTATGTGATGAACTGCTAGATTCTACAATGCCCAATAAATAGCTCTCATTTCTTTAGAAGAAGTGAACAAACAACATCCTGTTTGGAAGGTTGCTATTCTCATTAAAGAAAAATCAAGAAAATCTTATTCTTTTGAATTACTTATAGCTTACAAGGATTGAGTAAACTATTTTGTGAGCAAAATTTACTCTTCTCTCTACCTGAGTTCTCCAAAATTTGGAAGCTATTTGTGGGTATTCATATTTTATGGAAACAGAATTATTTGCATAAGTTCAGTAAGGATCTGTTTTGTTTTGTAACAGGACACAGTCAGACACTGGTTATTTTACCATGGCTTTGATTGGACCAGCGTAGTTTTAGAGGGACCAGACTGAGGAATGGAGGTCATGAGCCAACAAGAAGCCCGTTGGAAAGATTGGCCTAGTACCTTGACTAAAATGTTCCTTTACAAGGTTTCTGAACTGTGGCAAATAAAGAATGACACTTTCTAATAGGCCCAGGAACCTCAAGATACTTTGGGAACTTGAAAAGAGAAGAATTGGTACAGATAGTAAGAGCACAGTCTAATAGGAAATCCTTGGCTTGGCTTCTGGCCCCAAGGCTTTTAAAAGTTGACTTTAGAATTCCTTATAACAGTTCTAGCAAAGCCAACTTAAAAGGAGTCCATGTGGATAATTATTATTCTTCCTATACTTTATGCAAATAATCAGGCCAAGTATAATGAGACTACCATTTGTTTTTGACTTACATATGGGGCACTCCTGGGCAGCAGGAGGACGTCTCCAGAAAGCCACCCTGCCACCTGTCTGTAAGCTGCTTTTAAGCTGATTTTCTGGCTCTTTGCCTACTGCATGCAATGAGACCGGTTTTTCTTGGTATGTTTTCAGATATGGTCTAGGATGTTTGGGTTCTTAGGGACACCTGCTTGTCATTTGGGCACCATGGCCTTGGCTTATGGCCTGGCCTTCAGGGTTCAAGCACTGGACATGTACTCTTAAGTAACTGGATGGGGAACCCGTTGTCCTACACAAGAATTAACTAGATTTTAATGAAAAATTCTTTAGAGAAATGGGTCTTTAAAATTGTGGAAAACTTCAGGTTTACATGTTTGGAGAAAGGTCAAAAGAGAGTCAATAAAATATATTAATCCTCATTCAGTTTCTTCTACATTCAAAAACTTCAATTTGGAATAATATTTTTATTTATACACAATAGCCTCTGTTGGAGAAGAATATTTCTAAAAATTTTTTAAGGAAAAAAAAAAAAGAGCTTAAACTCATTTTGATTGTAGGAAGAACCCAAAGTCAGATTCCGTATATTTCCTGCTTGGTTAGTAAGCCATTAAAATAATATTCAAATTCTTAGAGATAAATGAGCCTCTTCTATTATATCTGCTGTTATTCTTAGATAATATAATACATTTCAATAATGTATTGCCCTTTCAGCTGTTCCACATTCCTTTTATTATTTCTCTGTTTCTATTTGGAATCTTCTTTTCTACCTGAAAAACTCTCTTTAGTATTTGTTTTTGAGCAGAGATGAAAGTGTCGAATTCTATTTTTTTGTTTGTCTCAAAATATCTTGACTTCGTCTTTATTTTTGAAGGATATTTTCACTGGGCATAGGCTTAGAGGTTGGGAGTTATTTTCTTTTAGCACTTTAAAAACATCATTCTGTTATCTTCTGGCTTCCACTAGTTATGTTCAGAAGTTAGTTCAACTTTAGTTCCTTTAGTTAATTCGTCTTTTTTTCTCTGCCTCCTTCTATAGTTTTCTCTTTGTCTTTGTTTTTCAGCATTTTTGCTGTTATGTGCATTAGAGTGGTTTTCTTTGCACTTACACTGCTTGGGGCTCATAGAGATCCTTGAATCTGTGGGTTAATATTTTTCATCAGTTTGGAGAAACTATTGTCCATTACCTCTTCAAATTGCTATTCCGTATTTTTTCCCCTCTAGAGTTTCACGTTAGATTTTTATACTGTGTTCAACCTACATTAGTTTTGATTTTCAAAATCATTTCTTCTTTCTCTACTTCTAAGTGAATATTTTCTATTAACCTGACTTCTAGCTTATTAATCCAACTTTATTCTGAGCTTATTCTGCTATAATTCTGCTTATTAAAATCTCAATTTCAACTATTGCATTGTTTAGTTTTAGAGCTGCAATTAGATTTATTTTTATTGATTATAGTTCTATGGTGACATTTTAAAAATCATTTCATTAATTGTCATCTGTTCTTCTATTTTTGTGAACACATTCATCTATTATTTTAAAGTCTTTGTTTTGATAACTTCAATATCTCTATCACCTATCATTTTCTTTAACTTTTTTCTCTGTATTTTGTCTATAGTCCTGTCTCTTGGCTTGAGTAGTAATTTTTTATTAAATGCAAGATAATGTGTATGAAAGTTGTAGAGACTCCAGATGTGTTCTTCTAGGGAAGGTTTAACTGTGTTTTACTAGGCAGATGGTTTCAAATTGTATTAGAAAATATTTGATAATTATGCAATTTGAGCTTTTTCAGTAGCTCTTTGAGGGTATCTGTAAGAATTAACAATGTAGGTGTAATTTTTTGAAAAGTCTCTTTATGATTTTTCATTGCCCCTTTATATTTAGTGAAGCTTCAAAAATGAAAAACATGTCACTACTGAATTAGAAGTCAAAGGAAAGAAGGTGTGGATGGAAATAAAGAAGATAATAATGCTGACTGAGAAGTCACCTCAAGTAAGATATATCTTTGTTGGAAAGGAATGTCATGACACACTGAAAGGTCTTATTACTTTATTTCACTAAGTGTGATACACTGAGATTTTATATTATTTTATTTTATGAGAGTTTAATTTAGCAAAGCAATTATTCTTTTACTTAGGGTATGATTTAGTGGTCTGTCTTTGAGATATAAGGGGTAACTTACTAGTAATTTTACTTTCTCTCTCTTTAAATTCTAAAAGTAGAAAATATTAATTTATAAACTCAATATTAACTATTTGAGTCCACAAGTATTAGAGTGGAAAGGTAATTACACCTCATTTAACAGATAAGGTGACAGAGCCAGTAAGTACCTTGTCTAAGACCGATCATGACAGAGCTGGGACCATATATAGATCAGAGATCAGCAGAAGAAGTGCCAATGGTTATATTAATTGTGCCTTTTTATTTTCTATGCCTATATATCATGGGGCCTTGCTAACACTGGAGGGCAGCGTCTCCCGGGATTAATTAGCTCCTAGAGATAGCAAACGATTTTCCCAAGAGCACACCTTTTATATGCAAACCAACCAAATGAAAGCCTGCACCCCCAACCACCTCCTTTATTCAGCTCACACAGGGCCCTAACACTTTGGGCACTATCCCTTGCCCTAATTACCCCAGAACCAGGTGCCAGACACTAGACACAGCCCAGATACCCCAGAGCCCACCAACGTTATTCAAACTAGCCCATCCTAAACATGCTTACCTCACCTTGTTTTTCCTGTGGATATCACAATAAAGATTTTTGCCCATGTTTTCCTCTCACTCCCTCTGCCTCCTGACCATCCCTGGTGCTTCCCTATGTGGCTCCCTGTGGTGTGGCATGCCCCCTCCTCTTGGGAACTGTGAGTAACAAATTATCTGTTCAATATCAGTCGTCTCCTGGTCTTTTGGCCTCACCGTACCTGAATAATAAGAAAACTAACATTTTGAAACAGTAGTGTCAAAGGAGATGATTGATGTGTCATTGAGCACCCCAGTGTACACTTGAGCTATGAGGTTCCCCATTGCAGTATTACTCAGATAACATCCTTCTGGGAAGAGTCACTGCAACTTCAGGCCTGAAATTAATTACAGATAATACAGTTCCAAATTGTTGCCAAAGCAAAGGTAAGTGACATTTTTTCAGGCATGTTTCATCTCTACTTTCATGTTACCTTTTCTCTTTTAGGAATTCTACCTCTTCAGGTGCTTATCTTATGTCTCCTTTTCCTCATCTGGCCAATTAATTAGTTAATTAATCCTAACTGAGGTATAAATGTTAGTTCATGAGGGCAGGGGCATGGCTTTTGTTCATTCCTGTGGTTCTAGCCCTTAAAACAGTGAAAACTCCATAATATTGTGCTCAGAAAACACCTGTTGAATGAAGGATAATTAATTGAGGTGGGATTACTCTCAGGTCCTGGGTGGACTCATTGTCTTTAGTTATTACTGATCATGGCTTGACATTTTGTCAATAAGAATAAGAAATGGCATAAAAGAAAACGATCATGTCAGATATATATGCAGGGTCTAAGTCTCCAAGCTTTTTAAAAGAATCGCACTAGGCCAGCTGTGGTGGCTCACACCTACAATGCTAGAACTTTGGGAGGCTGAGGCAGCCAGATTGCTTGAGCTTAGGAGTTTGAGACCAGCCTGGGCAGCACAGTGAAAACTTGCCTTTACAAAAAAATACAAAAATCAGCTGGGCATGGTGGCACACACCTGTAGTCCCAGCTGCTTGGGAGACTGAGGCAGAAAGATCACATGAGCCCGGGAGTTTGAGGCTGCAGTGAGCAATGATTATACGACTGCACTTCAGCCTGGGCAACAGAGCTAGACCCTGTCCCCCCAAAAAAGAAAAAAAGAACCCCATTGCATTCATACTTTTTGTGAGACAATGTAGAAAAGCAGTTAAGAATATAGGCCTTGGAATTTAATTGCTTTAATTTAAATCCTTGTTTCTCCTACTTACTTACTACTAGTGTGACCTTGCACAGCTTACTTAACCTCTCTCTGCTTCAATTTCTCATCTGTCAAATAGGGATGATAATAATATTATCTATCACAAAAGAGTTGTTAATTTACTCAGAGTTGCTAAATTAATTTTCCTGTGAAGCACACAGAGTCTTACACATAGTAAGCACCACAAAGATACTAAGCTATTATTATAGTTTCCCAAACACAGCTGGAACTAGAAGCCATCATCACATCAGCCCCCTAAAGGACCAGCTGGACTTGACTTAGTCACCACTGCTTTTCATAGACACCAGCATCATCCAATCGTGTGCTTAGGTTGCAAATTGTATACTGTGTAGGTTTTTCCCAGTGTAAGCTGACATGTGACCTCAATTATCTTCAAGCTCATTGTCAGACCACAATGCCATACTGATCCTATAAAATCTTAGGAGCATAGTCATCTATACACAGTGTTTCCCACATGGCTGTTTATGTTCCTTTTATCATCCTTGCCGCACTGTATATAATGTGTCTTGTTTCTCTGGCTGCCTTCAGTATTTTCTCTTTCTCTTTGGTTTTTAACAGTTTGCCTATGATGTACCTAGGTATGGTTTACTTTACATTTACCCTTCTTGGGGTTTGATAAATGTCTTGGATCTGTAGTCAGTGTTTTTTCATAATACTTGAGAAGTTTTAGGCCATTATGTTTTTTATTTTTTTCTGACCTCATTCCTCTCTTTTCTTTTTCTGGAACTCCAATTACACATATGTTAAACTTTTCAAATATTAATAGGCCTTTGAGATGTTGTTCCCTCCCTTTCTCCTTCCCTCCCTCCCTCCCTCCCTCCTCCCATCCATCCCTCCCTCCCTCCCTCTCTCCCTTCCTTCCCTTCCTTCCCTCCCTCTCTCTCTCTCCCTTCTTTCCCTTCCCTCCCTCCCTCCCCCTCCCTTCCTTCCTTCCTTCCTTCCTTTCTTCTTTCCTTTCTTTTTTCTCTTTTTCTTTCTTCTTCTTTCTTTCTTTTTTCTTTCTTTCTTCTTTTTTGAGACAGGGTCTTGCTCTGTTGCCTAGGCTGGAGTACAGTGGTGCACTCATGTCCCACTGCAGCCTCAACCTCCCAGCCTCAGGCGATCCTCCTACCTGAGTCCCCCAGGTAGCTGGGACTACAGGCTACAGGTGTACACAACTGTGCCTGGCTAATTTTTGTATTTTTTGTATAATGGGATTTCTCCATGTTGCCCAGGCTGGTCTTGATCTCCTGGGCTCAACTGATCCACCTGTCTTGGCCTACCAAAGTGTTGGGATTACAGACGTGATCCACTGTGCCCAGCTCAGTTCAATATTTTTCAAGTTGGATTTTCTCTTTCTGTTCTTCAGAAAAATTTCTATTTATCTGTCTCCAGATTCATGAGCTCTTTCTTCTGCTATCTCCAATCTATTGTTAGGCTCATCCAGTGAATTTTAAATTATATTATACTTTTTAGTTCTAGAGTCTTTATTTTGTTCTTTTTCTTGTAGTTTCCCTTTCTTTAACTTTCCTGTCTGTTCACTCAGAAAGATGATATTTTTAATTACAATCCTGAACACAAAATAGCTGCTTTAAAGTATTTTTTAAACTAAATTCAAAATCTGAGCCATCTCAGGGTCAGTTTCTATACACTGCTCTTTTTTTTTCTAGACGATAGACCACGGGTCCCCAACCCTAGGGCCACTAACCAGTACTTGTCCGTGGTCTGTTAGGAGCTGGCTGCACAATAGGAGGTGAGCTGTGGATGAATGAGCATGACCACCTGAGTCCTGCCTCCTGTCAGACCAGCAGCAGCATTAGAGTCTCATAGAAGCACAAGCCCTATTGTGAAAACTGTGCATGTGAGGATTCCAGTTTGAGTGCTCCTTATGAGACTCTAATGCCTGATGACCTGAGGTGGAACAGTTTCATCCCTAAACCATCCTCCTTCCTGTCCATGGAAAAATAAGTGTTCATGAGTTTTAAATGTGATTACTTTTAAGACAAAGCATCCAGGCGCAGTGGCTCACGCCTGTAATCCCAGCACTTTGGGAGGCAGAGGCGGGCAGATCATGAGGTCAGGAGATCGAGACCATCCTTGCTAACACAGTGAAACCCCGTCTCTACTAAAAATACAAAAAATTAGCTGGGCGTGGTGGCGGGTGCCTGTAGTCCCAGCTACTCAGGAGGCTGAGGCAGGAGAATGGTGTGAACCTGGGAGACGGAGCTTGCAGTGAGCCGAGATCGCACCACTGCACTCCAGCCTGGGCAACAGAGCAAGACTCTGTCTCAAAAAAAAAAAAAAAAAAAAAAAAGACAAAGCATGGGAGGAAAATCCAAGAAGGTTTCACAATCCTGAGACATTTGGAAACTACCATTTTAGATTGGGGTTGCATGTAAGTTCCCCATTTGTGAACTCCAATTTCGTGTTGCCTTCTACCATGATATGGAGGATTTCACATCTTTTTTTCTTTTTCCCAAGAGAACCATTTCATGGAGCTGCTCATAAGAGTCTTCTGTTTTTCCAGAGAGATTCCTTAGATAGATGGATTATGTTAAAACATTAAGTCTGATCAAATTGGCCTGTGTGTTTCCCTGAAGTGAACATTTTACCACAGCCACGATAGGTTATAGCTATTCCGACAGTTGATGGGTATTTTTCAAGGCAAGTAAGAGCCTATAAGCACTTTCTGAATATGACACAGCACATGCTGGTTAGAGGAGACCATAAAGGCCAGGTGTTTGGGGAACAGTTTGTTAAGGCCAGTGAATTTTGCAAATGTGCTAGATAATGAAAGTTCTCAGCTTTCCCAGTTGCAGTGATCAGGACTCTGTAACTGGAGACCAATGTGAGAGAAGATTTTATTCTCTGGCATTATGACTGGGTCTATATGACTCCAGACAATTGGATAGAAGACTAGAAATGCTGAATCAGTTGGTCAGTTTGGGGTGGGAAATCTTACCAATCCAGCAGAACCAACTCTGGTTATTTGATTATGCCTGTGGACATGGCCTACTTGATTTATTTTCCTCCCTCTTTTAGCTATGCTTTTAGAGCCTTTGATCTCTTATCTCTTAGTGTTTGGACTTGCTTTGACACCAAACAGCCCTTATAGTCTCTTGAAAGATCACACTATAAAGCCCTAGGTTGGCCATGGTGGCTCACACCTGTAATCCCAGCACTGTGGGAGGCCGAGGATTGCTTGAGCTCAGGGGTTTGAGACCAGCCTGGGCAGCATAGTGAGACTCATCTCCACATAAAATTTAAAAATTACCTGGGTGTGGGGGCATGTGCCTGTAGTCCCGGCAGCACATCAAAAAGCTTATTCAGTACAATCAAGTCAGCTTCATCCCTGGAATGCAAGGCTGTTTCAACATACACGAATCAATAAACATAATTCCTCGCATAAACAGAAGACAAAAAACACATGATTATCTCTATAGACACAGAAAAGGCGTTCAATAAAATTAAACATCACTTCATGTTAAAAACTCTCAATACACTAGGTCTTGATGGAAAATACCTAAAATAATAAGAGCCATTTATGACAAACCCTCAGCCAATATTATACTGAATGGGCAAAAGCTGGAAGCATTCCCCTTGGAAACAAGCACAAGACAAGGATTCCCTCTCTCACCACTCCTATTCAGCATAGCATTGGAAGTTCTGGCCAGGGCAATCAGGCAAGAGAAAGAAAGAAAATATACTCAAATATGAAGAGAGGAAGTCAAACTGTCTCTGTTTGCAGATGACGTGATCCTATATCTAGAAAACCCCATCATCTCAGCCCAAAGCTTCTTAAGCTGATAAGCAACTTCAGCAAAGTCTCAGGATACAAAATCGATATGCAAAAATCACTAGCATTCCTAGACACCAACAACAGGCAAGCCGAGAGCTGAATCATGAATGAACTCCCATTCACAAATGCTACAGAGAGAATAAAATACCTAGGAATACAGCTAACGAAGTGAAGGACCTCTTCAAAGAGAACTACAAACCACTGCTCAAGGAAATCAGAGAGGACACAAGCAAATGGAAAAACATTCCATGCTCATGGATAGGAAGAATTAATATTGTGAAAATGGCCATACTGCCCAAAGCAATTTATAGATTCAATGTTATTCCCATTAAACTACCATTGACATTCTTCACAGACCTAGAAAAAGCTACTTTAAAATTCATATGGAGGCAGGTGGAGCCAAGATGGCCGAATAGGAACAGCTCCGGTCTACAGCTCCCAGCCTGAGCGACACAGAAGATGGGTGATTTCTGCATTTGTGTTTGAGGTACCGGTTTCATCTCACTAGGGAGTGCCAAACAGTGGGTGCAGGACAGTCGGTGAAGTGCACTGTGCATGAGCCGAAGCAGGGTGAGGCATTGCCTCACTCGGGAAGCACAAGGGGTCAGGGAGTTCCCTTTCCTAGTCAAAGAAAGGGGTAACAGACAGCACCTGGAATATCGGGTCAGTCCCACCCTAATACTGCGCTTTTCCAATGGGCCTGGAAAACGGCACACTAGGAGATTGTGTCCCGCACCTGGCTCGTAGGGTCCTATGCCCACGGAGTCTCGCTGATTGCTAGCACAGCAGTCCGAGATCAAGCTGCAAGGTGGCAGCGAGGCTGGGGGAGAGGCGCCCGCCATTGCCCAGGCTTGCTTAGGTAAGCAAAGCAGCCAGGAAGCTCGAACTGGGTGGAGCCCACCACAGCTAAAGGAGGCCTGCCTGCCTCTGTAGGCTCCACCTCTGCGGGCAGGGCACAGACAAACAAAATGTCAGCAGGAACCTCCACAGACATAAATGTCCCTGTCTGACTGACAGCTTTGAAGAGAGTAGTGGTTCTCCCAGCACGCAGCTGGAGATCTGAGAACGGACAGACTGCCTCCTAAAGTGGGTCCCTCACCCCTGAGCAGCCTAACTGGGAGGCACCCCCCAGTAGGGACAGACTGACACCTCACTCGGCCGGGTACTCCTCTGAGACAAAACTTCCAGAGGAACTATCAGACAGCTGAATTTGTGATCTCACGAAAATCCGCTGTTCTGCAGCCACCGCTGCTGACACCCAGCCAAACAGGGTCTGGAGTGCACCTCTAGTAAACTCCAACAGACCTGCAGCTGAGGGTCCTGTCTGGTAGAAGGAAAACTAACAAACAGAAAGGACATCCACACCAAAAACCCATCTGTACATCACCATCATCAAAGACCAAAAGTAGATAAAACCACAAAGATGGGGAAAAAACAGAGCAGAAAAACTGGAAACTCTAAAAAGCAGAGCACCTCTCCTCCTCCAAAGGAACGCAGTTCCTCACCAGCAACGGAACAAAGCTGGATGGAGGATGACTTTGACGAGTTGAGAGAAGAAGGCTTCAGACGATCAAACTACTCTGAGCTATGGGAGGAAATTCAAAACAATAGCAAAGAAGTTAAAAACTTTGAAAAAAAATTAGAAGAATGGATAACTAGAATAACCAATGGAGAGAAGGGCTTAATTTTGATTTAGATTATGGTCCCTAAACAATTAAGAAATTTAGAAAGTGCCCCATGTTAATACCATAGAACACAATCACTATTGAAAATAAGCACTGATTGTGACACTGCACTCCAGTGTGGGCAACAGAGCGAAACTGTCTCAAAACAAAAAACAAAACAAAACAAACAAACAAACAAAAAGAAAGAAAAAGAGAAAATAAGCATTTGCCAGAAAAATATGGCATCTTGAAACTTTTTATCTTAACTCTGTAGATACACATATTTTTCCATTTTATCTGATACTTATAAGAACCAGTTTATAAAGCAAATTTAGGAAGTTACGTTTACTTTGCCATTTAAAAAAATCTATATTCTTGCATGAGCTAAAATATCATTTTGCATTTTTATTTCTCAATGGGGAAAATCTCCAGATTTTCACACCACAAAGAGCCATCTGTACACTTTGATGAAATTTCTCCACTTTATAGTTACCATCTTTCTTGTTGTAGTTCAGTATCTTGGGAGAGACTATGTACATTCTATTCCCCTCAAACTTTCACCCACTAATTTTTGCCTCTACTGTGGGATTGTGTCTGCAGTCTTTATTCCTGGTGTTTGCCTGTCGGCAATGTTTCTATCTTCATTTCTTCATTGGAATTCTGTGAAGAAGCATCATCTCTTCTCCATTTGTTTATTGATTTTTGCCATTACTAATATCAGCATGATGGATATTCTATTCTGTGGGTTAAAATCTAATATCATCCTTTATTTTGTTGCTCAAATTATTCCATCCTTGGCAATTAGGAGCTCCTTCAGGTTGGGTCCTGTTTGGACAAATTCATTCCTTCCTTCCTTCCTTCCTTCCTTCCTTCCTTCCTTCCTTCCTTCCTTCCTTTTCTCCTCCCTCCCTTCCTTCTTTCCTTCCTTCTTTTCTCCTTCCTTCCTTCCTTCCTTCCTTCCTTCCTCCTCCCTCCCTCCCTCCCTCCCTCCCTCTCTCCTTTGCTTCCTCCCTCCCTTCCTCCCTCCCTTCCCTCCTTTCCTTCTTTCTCTTAGTACCTCTTCACTTTCTGGAATACAAGTTGCTCCAGGCTCGTCTTCTATGTTCTCTGCCCCAGCCCTGGAGTGAGTCACTTCCCCTGAAAACCCTGATTTCCATTACTGGAAATTGGTGCTTAGGGACCAAGCCCTGAGCACAAGACATGCTCACTGTTATAGAGTGTCATTGTTTGGCTGCTCTGATGAGCAGAGCCCATTTAAATTTTGTCAGTTGTCTGAGCTCTCCTGTGTGCAGGGTCCTGTGTGGCCCTGGTGCAGCAATGATATGTCTACCTGGTGTCTTGCTAATGGAAGCTGCTGGGTTGCAGAAGAAGGAAGCCCCAACCAAGCCCCAACCAGGCTGGTTGGTTGAAGGAAGCCCACTAAGCAAGAGTAGCAGTGGCACCCCCTCAGTGAGGGTGGCAGAGGGACCTGGACCTGACCCACCACACAGTGTGGGGAACCTGGAGGTTTTTCTGGGCCCCAATTCCCTCTTGGATGGAACTTGAGCTTTTGCTAGATGAATGTGCAGGGCAGGACACTTGAGGTCTTCCAGGCCCAAGACGTAGCACATAGCCAGATCCAGTGGTCCAGTGCGCTGTCACCACCATCACCCTCCACTGGGTCCTTGGCCAAGCCTGGGGTCTCCCTAAGGTGCAGGGGCAATGGCAGCAGCCCCTCGAAGAGCTACTGTAGGGTTGACGCCAGCATGCACGCCAGACTCTTGGGAGAGGGTTGGAGCGTGGAGTTCGCACAGCACAGGGAACTGTGGTGGGGACCTTCACTCTGGCCAGTACCTGAAGGTGAACATCAGAGCATCCCCCAAGACAAGGAGGGGTGAGGTCCAGGTTGTCCCCAGGGTCAAAGAGGGGGTGGTTGTGGAGATCCACTCTGGGTTAAGGCAGTGTTGGGCTGCAGAGGTGGAGGAGACAGCTGGAGGATGTTGGGATCAGCTGTGTTAAAGAAAAAATATTCCTGGTGCTTGTTAAAACCCCATAAGGCCAACTTTATTCAGGCCCATTGAGATAGGTACAGGGTCTTGTAGTGGGAGAGAGGTATTTGGCTCAGTTCCAAACACAGCAGAGACAACACACAGCACAGACAACTGGGGATTGACAGCCAAGAGCAGGTTGGGGGCTGCCGGATGGAGAATGACGGAGGGAAAACAGCAGGGGGAAGGGCGATTCTGGCTCAAGCCACCTAACAGGATTGTTGCTGAAAGCTGGCCACCGCGACCAGACAGCACCCAGGGTGTGGCAGGGGATGGGGAGTCTGGCCAGTTAGTGAAGGTGACCTGATGACTGAGGATGGGGTATTCTAGCTAATTGACTTAGTAGGATCCTTGCTAAAATTGGACAATGGAGGCCAGGTGCGGTGGCTCACGCCTGTAATCCCAGCACTTTGGGAGGCTGAGGCGGGCGGATCACCTGAGATCAGGAGTTCGAGACCAGCCTGGCCAACATGGTGAAACCCCCTCTCTACTAAAAATACAAAAATTAGCCGGGCATGGTGGCAGGTGCCTGTAATCCCAGCTACTTGGGAGGCTGAGGCAGGAGAATTGCAGGAACCCTGGAGGTGGAGGTTGCAGTGAGCCGAGATCGCACCACTGCGTTCCAGTCTGGGCGACAGAGGGAAACTCCATCTCAAAAAAAAAAAAAAAAAAAAAAAAAATTGGACAATGCAGAGACAAACATAGAAACCCCCAAATCAGGGCTTGGTTGAAAGAGAGTTCAGTGGAGCCTGAGTAGAGTCTGGTTAAGGAGAGAACCTTGTCAGCTGCTCTCATGGCTTGGGGCCTGGTGTCTTCTCTCCCACAAAGTCCAGATGTCAAAGCTAAGAGGACACCAGGCCGGGGACTTGACTGGGCTTCTGGGTCCCCTGATGCCAAGTGGAAAAAGTGTCTAAGTTGAGGTTTTATAACATGCCGTTTACCAAGGCTGAGTTGGCACTGGTCTTAAACACCATATTCCCAGAATGTTGACAGGCCGATGCTGCCCTTACCATCATTCTGCCATGGGCCTGTACACAGACCAGCAGCTGTGGGCAGGCAGCCTGCCTCAGCCGGGTGGAAACACTGTGTGTTTCCCTGTGTTTAGGTCCCGTGGGTTTGCACAGCTGGTAATGATAGGATTGGGGATCTGGGATGCATCATCCCGGAGTGCTGGAGCCTTGGGTGGAGCTGGAAAGTGGAGCTGCAAGGACGGAGTAGGGAGGCAGTGAGGCCCTGACAGGGAGGGCCCTGGTGGCAAGGAGACATCATTTCATCATTTTGCAAGTGAGGTCCCCCTGAGGGAGTTTCTGGAGCAACGCAGGTGTTAGTAAAGCATCTTTCCCACATTCTGGATGCCTGGCAGGTCTATCCTCCCTGGTGTCCCTTTACCCGGCTGTGGCGGCCACCAGCACTCCGTCCTGCCAGCATCCTCAGGTCTGAGTGCTGTGTTCCAAGAGCCATCACCACTGAAAATTAAAACTGCCATCCCCTCCAGATGCAGTCCAGAGGGCAGGAGGGGCAACCTGGACTAGGTATCGGGGTGCTTCTTGAGGCCACCTGGGGAAGAGCATTCTCTTTCAGGGACCCTGGTGTCCCCAGGGGCTGACAGGGCTCCACCGATTCAGCTCCAGAGCCTACCAGGGCTGGCACTGAGGTCAGAGAGCCCAGGAGTCCAGGAAGGAGAATCTTGGAGCTCCCGTGTCCAGGGACACTCACTGCCCACCCTCACCCAGAACTGCTGTTCCCAAAGAATTTTACACATGCTGACGGAGGTGAGCCAAGTGGGACAAGCAGTCTCCATGACCGGAATAGAGGGGCTGCCGTGGGGTGCTCCCGATGGCCAGCTGTGGGACCTTGGCTGAGCCATGCCCTCCTCTGAGTCTCAGTTTCCTCATCTGTGGAACAGAATTAATGATGGACCACCCAGGAGCAAATGATATCCTTGTGTGAGGGCCTGGCACGTACAAAGTATTTAGAACCATGTATTCATCATATATTCCATATACAGATGGATATGCAGTTATTTCGTAAAGACTTCTTATTTAATTCCAATTTAATATGTAATACTTCACTCCTTCCTTTTGACCAGTTGCTACAGAAAGCAAATTCTGTTTTGTGGTGGGCTTTCACCTCAGGCCACTGATTGGTGTGTTATATGTCATATAACATATAACATGGCACAGTGTGTTATATGTCTGGGTAGGCTCTCGGAGGGATGCTGCCATTCCTAGGCTGCTGGGCCCTGGCAGGTCTGACACAGACAGTGCCCTGTGGCCGCGTGCCCAGATGCTGAAGCTTGTTCCTGGCTCAGCAGTTTGGAAAGAGTTGGTGCCACCACCTGTTCCTTCTCCTCCAGAATCAGACCGGAGGGTGGAGGCTAGCAGGAGCGGGTGTGAGACCGTCCGCTGGGGCGACAGGAAGCTGCAGTTGATGCTTCTCCTGTGAAATGTCACAAGCTTATGGCTGAAAGCGGCAAAGAAAGGAGAGCGTGTCCAGCCCTCTGGGATGAGGCACTGGCACCTTTGTGCTCCTAGGTAGCAAAGGAGGACTATCTTATTGGCGTGGGCAGCCACTTGGATATTTAAAAACCCAACAAATAAAGCTTGGAATTGAAGTGTTTCTGTATTTTTCTGGGGGAAATCTACATTGCTCAAACCTCAAGTGAAGACACGTTTTCTTTGCTGAGGCTTTTTTTTTTTTTTTTGAGATGGAGTTTCACTCTGTTGCCCAGGCTGGAGTGCAATGGCGCGATCTCAGCCCACTGCAACCTCTGTCTCCTAGGTTCAAGTGATTATCCTGCCTCAGCCTCCCCAGTAGCTGGGATTACAGGTGTGAGCCACCACACCGGGTTAATTTTTGCATTTTTAGTAGAGACAGAGTTTCACCATGTTGGCCAGGCTGGGCTTGAGCTCCTGACCTCAAGTGATTTGCCCGCCTCGGCCTCCCAAAGTGCTGGGATTACAGTCGTAAACCACCACGCCTGGCCTTGCTGAGGCTTTTGAACACAAAAGTTGCCATGGGCTCAGGCCATTTAGGGCTGAGTTCCATGGTAACACGTGGCCGACACTCTCCGGGGCAGGCCGGGGACCACCTTGTGGGGCAGGACTTGGGGCTGACCCTGGACACGTTGCAGCTCTCACTCTCTTTCGTGTTTTAGGAGTCATGAAACAGCCGTTCTCTGAGAGGTGTGTAAGTTTTGGGTGAAAAGACCTGGATTTGGATAATTAAATGAAACTGCCTAGGGAAAGTACCTGGAACATAATGGATACTTAGAAAACAAAGGAAATCCCTTTTTTTTTTTTTCCTGGTTTTAGTTTATTATATAGTACTTTATTTATTTATTTTGAGACAGAGTCTTGCTCTGCCGCCCAGGCTGGAGTGCAGTGGCGCAATCTCGGCTCACTGCCAGCTCTGCCTCCCGGGATCGCGCCATTCTCCTGCCTCAGCCTCCTGAGTAGCCAAGACTACAGGTGCCTGCCACCACGCCCAGCTAATTTTTTGTATTTTAGTAGAGACGGGGTTTCACCGTGTTAGTCAGGATGGTCTCGATTTCCTGACCACGTGATCTGCCTGCCTCGGCCTCCCAAAGTGTTGGGATTACAGGCGTGAGCCACTGCACCCAGCCTATTATACATTTCTCATCACAACAAAAGAAAACAAGAAGAATATTTACACAGAGTCCCACCACGCACTCTGTCCCCTCCACACGTGCAGAAATAGTTTTGACCAGGTGGTAATTGCAGCTTTCATGATTCTGTTTTCATTGTTTGCAGTGTTCTCCCATGTTGCCACATAACACTCCTGATTATTTTAACAGCCACATGGTATTTTGTGCATCAGCTCTTCAGGAGCAAAAAACCATTTAGTGAGACTATGGCATTTTTCCTAGACCACGAGTCTATGTTTCTATTTGTGGGATTTTTCCCGGCACAGCGAAGGCCAGATCAGGACAGCTAGACTGAGGAACCCAAAGCTGTCTCCACGGGAAGGGATGAGAAGCACAGGATTACCTGGGTCCCGAGAGCTATCCCCGGGCATTGCCTTTTGGTCCAGACACCGCGTGGGAAGTCACCTACCATGTGGGCACGTAGTGACCAATTGGCAGTCCTGAGAGGCTGACCCTGTGGGACTGGGGTGCAGGCTGCCTGCCACACTGCTGGTTCTTGCCCAACACAAGTCCCAAGAACAAACCAGAAATGCAGACCCACAGGAGGTCCTCAGACCTGTGCTCCCCTTGTAAGAACAAGGGGTCTAGGCCGGGTGTGGTGGCTTACGCCTATAATCCCAACTACTCTGGAGGCTGAGGCAGGAGAATCATTTGAACCCAGGAGGCAGAGATGGCAGTGAGCCAAGATCGTGCCACTGCACTCCAGCCTGGGTGTCAGAGTGAGACTCCATCTCAAGAATAATAATAATAATAAAAAAGAACAAGGGGTCTGGAGGGTCTTGGGTCCACATGCTCTGGGTGGTATGTGGTGTCCTGGGTTTGCGGGAATTTCTCCATCCCTCTGTAAGACAGGCATATGGGAGTGTAAAAATGAGCCATTGTTCATGGTGCCTTGAGACTATCTGGGCAGAGTGGGGTCTGTGGCTCAGGGCTCAGTGAGAGAGAGGTGCCCGTCGGAGAAGGGAAAAAGCGCTTGATTGCTGATTTCCACCCATGTCTACCTCCTGTCAGGGACTGCAAGGGCAGAGAGTAGAGAAGCACCAGCAAAGAACTGGCTGGGACCTAGGAAGGACTGGGTGGGAAGAATCCCATGGCCATAGGAGAACATTTATTAAAAGCAAAAATGTTGCAATATGTTGCAGGGTGAGAAAAACACACCTAAAATAACAGGCCTGGTAGAGTCTGATTAAAAAATAAAAAGCACATGTAAATACTGGAGTAGTAGAATGGTACCAGCTGGCATGAACAGAGCAATGAGCGGGAGCTGGGCCATGTGTGCATTTGTGTCCTGTGGAATTCTCTGGCAATGCCGAAGGAGGCCCGGCTAGATGTAAAATATGTCCACTTTACAGCTGAGGGTAACAAGGCCCCTCACTTGAGGTGTGGGCCGAGGCTCGGACCTCGGTTTTGGCACTTAGGGACGTCCTTTTCCTTCAAAATGTTTTCTCTTCATTGCTTTTTTTTTTTTTTTAGGCAGAATCTCTCTGTCACCCAGGCTGGATGGAGTGCAGTGGTGCAATCTCGGCTCACTGCAACCTCTGCCTCCTGGGTTCAAGTGATTTGAATGTCATACACATACTGCTGAGACCAGCTCTGTCCATGAGACCCTAACCCAGCAGCGCTAGAGGAATTAAAGACACACACACAGAAATATAAAGTGTGGAGTGGGAAATCAGGGGTCTCACAGCCTTCAGAGCTGAAAGCCTTGAACAGAGATTTACCCACATGTTTACTGACAGCAAGCCAGTGATAAGCATTGTTTCTATAGATTATAGATTAACTAAAAGTATTCCTTATAGGAAATAAAGGAATGGATAGTTATCTGCAGCAGGAGCATGTCCTTAAGGCACAGATCGCTCATGCTGTTGTTTGTGGTTTAAGAATGCCTTTAAGCGGTTTTCTGCCCCAGGTGGGCCAGGTGTTCCTTGCCCTCATTCCGGTAAACCCACAACCTTCAGCATGGGCATCATGGCCATCATGAACATCACAGTGTGGCAGAGATTTTGTTTATGGCCAGTCTTGGGGCCAGTTTATAGCCTGATTTGGGGGCCTATTCCCAACACATACCACAACACAACACGCACCACATAAACCATACACTCACCATGCATACAACACACACTACGCATTGCACACACACCCCCATATCACACACACAACACACATGCTACATACACAACACAACACATACCACACCACACAAAAACCACAAAACAAGCCATACACACATCACATCCCACATACAACACATACACACAACACAACACACACCACAAAGCGCATTACACATACCATACATCAGATACACCATACACAGCCTGCCACACCCACACACACCACATATACATGCCACACCCTGCACACACACCACACACAAAGTATGCACAGCACACACACACGCACATGCACGCACAGCCTCTGCACCAAGACCTCTTTAAGCAAGTGCCTATTTCCCACCCTACCCTCTCTAAGCCTCGAAGAAAGTGCTCACACCTGAAAAGGGGTTTCCTTGTGGTGAAGGAGCAAAGAAAGTTCCTGCTGCCCCAGGACCCTCTAGAAAATCTGGCAGAGGTGATAGCTCCGGGCAGAAGTGTCAGGAAAAATAAACAGTATTTCCCCCTTGGCCTGAGGGACCCGCTCCGCCCGCAGCTCCCAGCCCTTGTTGTCATGGAGAGCGGCCTGTGCACCCGGGCCGGCGCCCCTAGCCCTCCCACTGGCTCTCCGCAGGCGGCTTTGTCAGGGCTCAGAGCGTCCCTGCAGCTGCGGGGAGAGGAGGAGACGGGGCGGCTGCCTGTGGGTGCCGCGGACCTTCGGGGCGGGCCGGGGAGGCGGGACCGCTCCTCAGAACCCCAGGGGCTTCAGTCCTGGGCTGATTGGCGCGGGAAGCACAGCCCGGCCCTCCAGGTCCCCAAGGAGACGCCAGCCTCCTGCTGCCCACTGTGAGCGACCTCCCTGGGGCTCCTCTGGAAGCGGCTCCCGCAAGCGTCGAGTTTGCCTGTGCGGAGCTGGGGGAGCCTCCGGCTTTCCTGTTTGCTTTGTAAATGATTTTCGTCCCCAGAGGAAGGCGGTGAGTAGGTTACATTGGAAAAGGTGGAGATTTTCGCTTGTTTCAGGTGGCTTTGAGATCCTGTGTGGGCTCATTTTTCTGAGTGTCCGGGGCTGAGCAGGGCTTCTGCAGGGGGTCAGCTGGCGGGACCCTTCTGCAGAATGAGGAGGTGACTGCCTGGTGTATAGTTTGAAGAGGGGTTTTAATCAGCTTTCTGCCCGCTCCTGAGCACAGCCCAGTGGAGACTGAGCTAAAGAAGACCACCTTGGCAGTCCTCGCGGTGGGTCTTGGGGCCCCCGGCTCTGGAACAGGATTCTCCAGGATACCTACTGAATGGTAAGTGCTGGGCTGGACTGTGATGAGACCTGTTTTGTTTCTGGACTTCTCCACCCTTCCCCATTCTTCCCATTTCTTTTCAAATGGATGGGAAAGGAAAATAGCCTGCTTGAAAAAAAGAACACATGTCATTGCCTGGGCGATTGCCATGGCAACGGAGACCCCATGTCGGATGCTGGGATTGTCTTTTCTTTTTGTTACTTTACTCTTGCCACTCAGCATTTCCCCTAAGTGTCACCTCTTGTAAGGGAGAATATAAAACCAGGGTGAAAGCGGGTGCTTTGGCACTGCTAGGCAGAAGTTTGAGGTTCATTAAGACCTCCAGTTCTTCAGATAGACATGGGCGGAAAGAGGCCGCAAGGCTGGCCGTGCCCCTTTTTGTAGTTCGTGCCTCTGGTCCTTGGGGATCCAGGTTGTCCCAGCTCTTTGACTGCGTGTTTCCTATGCTCTGTGTCTGTGAATTAGGGCAGTTAGAATGTTGTCATTTTCTGGGATGGCTGGGAAATACAGGTATCATTGCCTAAAATCAGTTTGAGGTGTAAACAATGAGTGCTTGTGTTTGTGTTGCATCTTTGTATGTGTGTGCACAGGATTTAATGTTGTGAACTATTAGGATGACAGCAAACTCCAGCCCCAGTGAGGTTGACCCTCTTTTTCATATTGTGCAGAAAGGTTAAACATTTCTCAGCAGCAGGGAAACCTGGCTGCTTTCTGGTCGCTGCCCATGGCTCTTCTTCCCAGGCCCTTGTGTTGGGGCAGGGGGTGGTCAGCTGAAGGCCAGCTGGCTTTGGACACAACGCCTTCTCTGTGTTGTGCCCAGGGTCCCAGCTCATTCACTGAGAGTTAGCGGCTCACATCATCTGTTCTGGGATTGGGCTGTGTCCCAAGTGCCCCTCCTCATCCTCAAACCTCAGGACTCACTGGGCAGAGGTTGGGCTGGGACTGGAGGCCTCAGTTTCCTTATCTGCAAAATGAGGGTTATGACAGCTCATCCCTTGGGCCTTTAGTTGGGCTCCTAGGGGACTGCGGGCTTCTCCAAGCCCATCGTGGTACTGGATTTTCTCTGGACACTCCAGAGAGGGAGTCACACATGATCTGGGGGAGGTCAGAGCAGGATACATCCTCCTGTCACCATGGAGCACATGTGCTGAGGGACTGGTGCCTGGAAAGGGGAGCAGTGTGGAAGGAAATCTGGCCTCATCCCGTGGACCAGTGCCTCAGTTTCTCCATTATTAATGGTGTTATGTGTCACCCACTGGTGGCTCGCTGTTGGGTGAAAGAGCTGAGGACTGCATTTTTGCTGTGTGTGACCTGTACGGAAGCCTGTCATCCATGACAGTGTCTGACAAGCGCCTGCCAGTCTGCAGCAGGGCATCCATCCACTCTGGCTATGGGGAGATGTGGGCCCATTTCCCCATCATCCCTGCGTGTCCCTTCCCAAGCTCATGAGCAACAGTGCTGACTCAGTCCTGCAGCGTCAGTTCAGTCTTGGGGTGTCCTCATTCTCCAGGACATCCCAACAAGGGATATCCAGCATCCCTGCTTGAGGGTCCCACCCTCAGGGACAGGATGGGTTTGGGTGGTAGCCATAGCTCCGCAGTCTCAGGTTGCCCAGGGCCACCAGGCAGCGGCTCTTGGCCCTGAGTGTATCTGTGTGGTCCAAGAAGAGGCGAGGTGCTCGTGTGTGCAGAAATGTGCCAGGAAGGACAGGGGAGACTCAGGCTTCCTCCACAGCACCCCTGTTCGAGTGTGCCAGTGAGGGGCGGGGCTCCCTTCTCCCACCACAACCCTCTGAGGAGCTCTCCCTGTCCTGCTGGCCAAGAAGCCCTGTGCCCACCAGCAGAGGCTCAACTAACCAACCAACCAACCAACCGACCAACAGCTGACCAACTAACCAACCAGCTAATTCATCAACTCCCTTTCTCTTCTCTGTTTTCTCCTTTTCCTCCTACCCCCTTCTTTTCCTCCCTTCCTTCCTCCCTCCCTTCTTTCCTTCCTCTTTTTTTTTTCTTTTTCTCCTCCCTTCATCTGTTCACCGTTATTCCAGGAAGGATCTGGTTCAGCATAGAGTGCAAAGGATAAAAAGAAGCAGATGGGGCCGGGCACAGTGGCTCATGCCTGTAATCCCAGCACTTTGGGAGGCCGAGGCGGGTGGATCACCTGAGGTCAAGAGATGGAGACCATCCTGGCTAACACGGTGAAACCCCGCCTCTACTAAAAATACAAAAAATTAGCCAGGCGTGGTGGCGGGTGCTTGTAGTCCCAGCTACTTGGGAGGCTGAGGCAGGAGAATGGCTTGAACCCAGGAGGCAGAGGTTGCAGTGAGCCGAGATCGGGCCACTACACATTCCAGCCTGGGTGACAGAGCAAGATTCCATCTCAAAAAAAAAAAAAAAAAAAAGCATATGGGTAAAAAATACGAGCAGGAAGAGCAGGTTGGATTTGCCAGACAGAACTTGTCATGGGGATGACGAAGTCTGAGGACACTGCAGAGGTTCTAGCCCCATGCGGCTTGGCAGTCCCTGCTCACAGAGGCCAGGACTGTTCCGTGTGGATTCTGGACTTGGACCAAAACTCCTGGGTCCCTGACTGATGATGGGGAAAGAAGGGGGAAGGAGGGGTTCATTCAAGGTTGGCAAATGTAGCCCGAGTCCCTTCTGACCCCTGGTAGGGCCCTCATGAACTGTGGAGGCTGTGGTAGTCTGTGGCTAGGGCGCCTGGTGACATTTCGTCTAAGGAATTAAATCCAGATGCAGATGAGTCCACCCAGGAGGGATCTGTGGATGACAGCCCCTAAGTGACCTGGGGACAGCTCAGGGACAGTGCTGCCCTTTCTGCCTAGGCAGATGGAAATGGAACCAGGGTCCATGTTGTGCCACATCCCCTGCGTCCAGCACTGGAGCTTGGCTTCTCCCCGAGATCTGGCTGCCCCTGGCCTGCTCGGGCCCTGAGGAGAAAGAGGAGAGGCAAGGGTGCCTAGGAGAAAGGTGGTAGAGGTGGAGGGAGCCCTGCAGGCTGAGGGTTGTGGCCAGGGGCTGCTGAGACACCAGGTTGCTCTGGGGGTCCCACTCTAGGTCTAGTGTGTTCATGAGGGAATTCCAACAGGCCTTTTAGGAATGTGGGGCTTTTAGAAGGAAAATGGTATATAGCATACTAATATGTGCTTGCTGAATGAATACATGAAGAAGGCCTTTTATTTTTCTAGTTACTGATACCCAGTAATTCTAAGTATTCCTAGCTTGTCTTCTCTGGGTAAATTATTTTGCTTCTCAGAATATGCCAGCTAGACACAACCCATAAGTAGAATTTTTCATTGAAATGTGTCTTACATGGAACTTGTAACTTCCTAAAATAAA
The DNA here is from genome assembly GCF_006542625.1 of Nomascus leucogenys. NCBI lineage: Eukaryota > Metazoa > Chordata > Mammalia > Primates > Hylobatidae > Nomascus > Nomascus leucogenys. Next base: position 41,271,342 of record NC_044381.1, on the reverse strand, counting down.
GTTGTATAGCCGAACAGGATGGCTCACGCCTATAATCCCAACACTTTGAGAGGCCGAGGTGCGTGGATGGCTTGAGCCCAGGAGTTCAAGACCAGGCTGGGCAACATGGTGAAACCCTTCTCTGCAAAAAATACACAAATAAGCCAGGTGTGGTGGCATGTGCCTGTAGTCCCAGCTACTCGGGAGACTGAGGTGGGAGGATTGCTTGAACCCAGAGGTTGAGGCTGCAGTGAGCTGTGATTGTGCCACTGCACTCTAGCATGGGTGACAGAGCGAGACCCTGTCTCAAAAAAATTAATTAATTAATGAAAGTTGTATAGATTTTGCCAGATGTAGGGTTGTATCTGAGCACGCTCATGTTCTTGGTCCTTGAAACACTGGTGCCTGAAGGATTCATGTAGCTGTGGAGGTGGTAAACTGAACGAATAAAACTGCTGGTCTTTGACCATGCAAAGTAGGTGCAAAGTAGGCTTGGGGGATCCCAGTCAGAAGACCCTGACTTTACGGTTGCAGAGAGGATGCCCCTGTCCCCCAGTTCCAGGGCAGACAAAATCTGAGGGTCTAAGATCTTCAGTGGCAAAAGGGGCATCTGGTTCTTTGACCCTTTCCCTGATCTTGCTTTTAAACACGTTCCAAAATATTTTGTCTGCAAAACAAACTATGCTGCATAAGGAATAATTCGTGGCCCTAATTCATCCATTAGAGACCACACTTGACTCCCCAAGGGCTTCTTAATATCCCTGGTTTCCAGCTCATGTGAGTCAATGCAGGGGGTGACCAGAGCACATCTCTGTTTATTTTCAAGTATGCAAAGGATATACACACATATCATTGTTGAAAATCAAAATTTTTTTTTTTTTGGAGATGGAGTCTTGCTCTGTCGCCCGGGCTGGAGTGCAATGGCACGATCTTAGCTCACTGCAAGCTCTGCCTCCTGGCTCCACCCCATTCTCCTGCCTCAACCTCCCAAGTAACTGGGACTACAGAAACCCACCACCACGCCCGGCTAATTTTTTGTATTTTTTAGTAGAGACAGGGTTTCACTGTGTTAGCCAGGATGGTCTTGAGCTCCTGACCTCATGATCCACCTGCCTCGGCCTCCCAAAGTGCTGGGATTACAGGCGTGAGCCACCGCGCCCAGCCCGAAAATCAAACTGTTTTAAAGCTGAAGGCCCCCCCACCCCATCCTCTACCCTCCAGTCCTAAGGCCCTCCTTAACATTATGAAGGTTGAGCAAGTGTGGCTCAAATCTCTCCCTCCTTCCCCCTCTTTCTCCTTCTCTTCCTTCCTCACTCCCTCCCTTCTTTCTCTCTTTCCTTCTTTCTCTCCTTCCTTCCTTTTCTCTTTCCTTCTCTTTTTTCCTCCTTCCTTCCTTCTTTCCTTTTTTTCTTTTTTAGGATAGGGCTGCCGTGATCACCCTTAGGTGCCTCCAATTCTAAGGTTTCTGATTACTTCCTTCCCCCAGGTCCCCCAGCTCAGCATCTGCCCTTAAAGGAAACATAAATAAACATGTGCTGTTGCATTCTGAATAGCCTCTGGTTGATCAGGAGCTTAGACTAAGGACTGAATAGTAAAGGGTGGATCCAAGAGATGGTGAGAATACCGCTTGGCAGCATGTGATGTCTGGATTGGACATGGAGTGCATAGGAAGGGACCCGCACCTCCCTGGGCATATGAGTGTTTCTGGTTGATGCTGTGCAGCTGCCCCATAACAATGCTGGAATTATCCTTTATTCAGGGCCTGATTGAGTGGGGGTGTGGCCACCCCTTTATTGCCTTATTTTTTAATGTATATCATTCTCTATTTACACATTGATAATTTTTTCCTACAGGGTAAAAAAAAAATGCACCAGACGCAGCACTTTTATGTAAGTATAGACACATCAGGGCTCTTTGTTAAGGATAAGAAACAATCGCTTCCACTTCAGGCTCTAATGTTATCATAGCCAACTGCCAGAGCCACTCTGTAATTACGTCTCCTGAATGGAAAGCTCTCAAAATGCCACTTGGTCTCAAGAGTTTGAAGCTGGGATTGCCTCTCCACTTTGGCCAAGATGACTAAAGCATTACATATTTTTAAAGCAACTTTTAAGAAATGAGATATAGTGAGTGATGACTAGCCAGCTCCTCGCTGCTCACACTGTAGCATTTTACACGCATTTTCTCAGGGAGCCCCCAGGAACTCGGTGTCCAGGGTTATTTTCCCTGTGTTGGGGTGAAGGGGCTCACGCAATGTCACCTGCACACGGGTCTCACAGTTTCAGATCTGGGCTTGTCCACTCTCCCAGCTGCCTGCCTGGGAGGAAGGCAGGTAAAGTTAAGGGCAGTGCCAAGGTTTAGGAAATATTGTCTGCCTTTGGACCAAATGTAATTTCAGTTTAAAGTAACCTAGAAAATGTTTTGCAAAAAATGTGTTTTCAGAAAGCAGAATTACACTCAGTATCCCTTCTTTTTTTGGTTTCTCAACCACATCTTTCATTAGAGAGATTTAGGACAGCTAAGTAGAAATTAAATTTTCCATATGTAAACAGACATGGAGACAGCTGGCTTTCACTGTGCAATAGTTCCCTTCTGGGACTCTCCAATGAGCAATGAGCAGCTTCGATTCTCGTATTTTTAAACAGATTGGCTTTCCTCCCAACTGCAAATATAGTGTTCTATGTGGAAATTTATATGTTACTGAGAAGCATCAAGAAGCAAATGAAAATTCCCAGAAGCTCACCACCCAGAAACGGTCATTCTCAGGTTTTCACACAGCCTCTCTGGGGGAGCTTTCATTTCCTTGGGTCTTGTCTATTGTTAGGTCACATGTTGAGTAGGATTTGTCTTGGAGCCTGAACACTGACAAAGGTGCACCAACCCCAGACCCCATCCAAAGCCACACAGGAGTGACTACTCTGGTCCCACCCACTTCCTGCCCTGGCTAGTGTGGTATTTTTGTGGCTTTCCCCTGTCTTGTCAAAAGAATGAGAGTAACTCAACATGGGCACTTTGTCCAATCCTTGGGTCTCAAGGGTTCTGGGAAGGATCCAAGACCTGTGGTTCTCGGTTCCCAAAAGCAGGCAGGTGATTGGAGAAGCAGCCGGGCTCTGAGTCCTGTGCCCGTGTGGCCCAAGTGACTGGCTGTGACCCTAATAAGCAGAAGGGCAGGGGCCGGGGTCACCTTGCACAGGAGGAGTGGCAGCCATGAGGGTCTCTGCAGGGTCCTTCCTCAGGGGCCATCTCCTGAGCCTGCCGAGTATTCTTGTGTCCTAGGAGCCGCTCAGCAAATGGTTGTTGACTGACTGATGGCACTTTGGCCTCTCTGAACCTCAGTGTCCTGGTCATTGAATGGAACTCTTACTTCCAAGCTCTTTATTCCCCTGAGCCCCGGCCCCCTGGTTCCCCTTTGTCCTGAACCTTGGGCTGTGTCCTAGAGACCAGCCACCTCAGCTGCATCTTGTTAGGCTCTGAGTGTCGTGGCCTTGACATTTCCTCCACCTCTCTGAACCACAGCTTTGTCTTCTGGAAAAGGAGACATGAGAGGATGCTTGGAGCATCGTTGCCTGCATTCATGGAACTCACAGTCTGCCTAGAGAATGATGACAATATGGTGTCTATGTGTCCGAGAGCCAGCTGCACCCAGAAGGAAGCTCTAAAGCTGGTGTGGCCAGGTGGCCAAGGAGCAGAGGGAACAGACGTGAGAGGCAGGGCCCGTGAGGGAAGGGAGAGGTGCTCTCAATCATTGTAGAGGCGGGGAATGAGGCTGGGAGGCTGCAAGGGCCAGGTTCCAGCCGGGCCAACTCTGAGATGATGCTGAGGATTCCAGCTTTACTGTGAGTCACTTGTCGGCTCACTGTTTCTCTTAAGAGGCAAGGGATGGCCAGGCACGGTGGCTCACGCCTGTAATCCCAGCAGTTTGGGAGGCTGAGGTGGGCGGATCACCTGAGGTCAGGAGTTCGAGACCAGCCTGACCAACATGGAGAAACCCCATCTCTACTAAAAAAAATACAAAATTAACCAGGCATGGTTAATTACAGGTGCATGCCTGTAATCCCAGCTACCCGGGAGGCTGAGGCAGCCTGGGCAACGAGAGCAAAGCTCCCTCTAAAAAAAAGAAATTAAAAAAATAAAAATAAAAAAAAGTAGAGCCAAGAGATGCCACTAGCTGGTTGTTTAATTAAACTTTTTAGTTTGAAATGACTGTATAGACACATAAGAGATAATGCAGAGATACCATGGGCCTTTACCCAGGATTCCCCAGTGGTAACAGCTTGCAAAATGATATAGGACCATATCATAGCTCGGACCTTGACACTGGTACAGTCAAGACACAGAGCAGCACCAGCACAGGGAGCCTCCTGTGGCCCTTTGATGTCCACCTGCTCCCTGCCTGCCCCTGACAACAGCCAATCTGTTCTCTGTTTCTACAGTTTTGTCATTTTGAGAATGTTACATAAATGGAGTCATATAGCATGTAACCTTTTGAAATTATCTTTATTCCACCAGCATAATCCCTTGGGATTCATCTAAGGGAATTCATGCAGGGGAGTCATCACACATCTAGGCTGCTGTGTGTGTCAATAGTGTTTCCTTGTTATTGCTGAGTGCTGTTGTGTGGCATGGATGTACCACAGTTAATGTGTAAATGGCAACATAGTTTTCATTTCCGTGTCTGCATGTTCATTGCCAGTATATACAAATTAAAGTGATTTTTGTGACTTGATTTTGTATCCCTGACCTTGCTAAATTCACATACTAGTTCTGGGAGTTTTGTTTGTTTGTTTGTTTGTTTGTTTTCGCTTCTTGGCATTTTCTTTGTAGACAATCATGTCATCTGCAAACATGGACAATTTTATTTCTTCCTTTCTGCTCAGCATGCATTTTCGTTTCTGTTCTTGTTTTATTGCACTGGCTAGAACCTTCTCCACTATGTTGAATAAGAGTGGTGACAGCAGGCATCCTTGCCTTGTTCTCACTTTGAGGGACTATTATGGGCCTGACTATGTCCCTGCAAAACACATGTTAAAGCCCTAATCCCCAGTACCTCCGAATGTAACTGGGTTGGAGACAGGGCCTTTAAAGAGGTAACGAAGTTAAAATGAGGTGCTGAGAGTGGGTGCTGATCTGTCATGACTGGTGTCCAATAGGAAGAGCTGAGGACTCACAGAGGGACAACCACGTGAGGACACAGGGAGATGATGGCTGCCTACAAGCCAGGGAGAGAGGCCTCAGGAGAAGCCAACCCTGCCAACACCTTGATCTCAGAGTTCCAGCCTCCTGGAATGTAAGAAAGTAAATTTTTGACTTTTCAGCCACCTAGCCAGTGGGACTTTGTTATAGCAACCATGATAAACTAAGACACTGCCCTCCAGAGTGCCACAGGGCACCTCTGTTCTGACTTCAGAAACTAGTTCTGCCTGTCTTTGAACTTCATCTAACAGTCTTTTTTGTGTCTGGCTTTGAGATCCATCCATATAAGTGCTTTTTTTTTTTCCAAGATAGAGCCTTGCTCTGTCTCCCAGTCTGGAGTGCAGTGGTGCAATGATAGCTCACTGCAACCTTGACCTCCGGGGCTCAAGCAATCTCCTGCCTCAGCCTGTGAGTAGTTGGGACTACAGGCACATGCCACCATACCCAGCTCTACATCATTGTTATATCAGTGGCTTACTCCTTTTTATTGCTGAATCCTGTTCCATCCATATAATGGCTGCACCACACTTTGCTTATTACACATGCTCCAGTTGTTAGACACTTGAGGTTGTTTCCAGCTTTGAGTTATGAATATAGCTGCTCTGCACATTTGTGTACAGGTCTTTGTGTGGACAGATGTTTTCTTTTCTCTTGGGTAGATACCTAGAAGTGCAATTGCTGTGTCATAGAGAAGTGTATATTTAACTTTGTGAGGAAATGCCAAACAGTTTTCCAAAGTGGTTGTACAATTTTCTGCTTCCACCAGCATGAGAGTTTCGCAGAGTTACGTTTGCTCCACATCCTTGCCAGCAGGTGGCATTGTCAGTCTTTTTCACTGTAGCCATTCAGCTGGGGCTGTAATCATTCCTGTGGTTTTTAATTTCCCTGGTGGCAGGCAGTGTTGCCCACCAGCTCATATACTTATTGTCTGTTTAGGTAACTTAAGTCAAATATATGTTCCAGTTTTTTTTCTTATTTTAAAAATGGAATCGTTTGTCTTTTTTTTTTTTCATTGATTTGCAGGAATCTTTATGTATTCTGGACACAAATATTTTATCAGATATATGTATTGCAAATGTTTTCTCTCCCAATCTGTGATTTGTCTTTGAAATTTTTTTTCTTTTCTTTTTTCTTTTTTCTTTTTTTATTTTTTTTTGAGACAGAGTCTCGCTCTGTTGCCCAGGCTGGAGTGCAGCAGTAGCATGATCTCTGCTCACTGCAGCCTCCACTTCCCAGGTTCAAGTGATTCTCCTGCCTCAGCCTCCAGAGTAGTTGGGAGTACAGGCTTGAACCACTATGCCCGGCTAATTTTTGTATTTTTGTAGAGATGAAGTTTCACTATGTGGGCCAGCCTGGTCTTGAACTTCTGACCTCAGGTGATCTGCCCACCTCAGCCTCCCAAAGTAGTGGGATTACAGGCATGAGCCACTGCACCCTGCTGCCTTTGAAATTTTTTTAAAAGATTTAATTTTTTTTTTTTTTTTTTGAGACAGGGTCTCATTCTGTCACCCAGGCTGGAGTGCAGTGGCATGATCTCGGCTCACTGCAACCTCCACCTCCTGGGTTCAAGTGATTCTCCTGCCTCAGCCTCTTGAGTACCTGGGATTACAGGTGCACACCACCATGCCCAGGTAATTTTTGTATTTTTAGTAGAGACAGGGTTTCTCTATGTTGGCCAGGCTGGTCTCCAACTCCTGACTTCAGGTGACCCACCCTCCTTGGCCTTCCAAAGTACTGAGATTACAGGCATGAGCCACCATGCCCTGCCTTAAAGACTTAATTTTTTTATAGCAGTTTTACATTCACAGTAAAATTGAGAGGAAGGTACAGAGATTTCCCATATATTCCCTGACCCCACACATTCAGAGACACTGCCTTTATCAACATCCTCCCCAGAGGAGACATTTGTTACAATTGATGAGCCTGCATTGACACATCATCACTCAGAGTCCATATGTGGCCGGCCTTTTTATGTTCCTAATGGTGCCTTTCGATAAGCAGAAGTTTTCTATGTTGATGAAACATATCTTCAGGTTGAAGAAGTTGTTTACCAAGTTTTTTGTGTGTGTGGCTTAGTGCGTTTTATACCCTAAGAAATCATTACCAACCTCAAATTCATGAATATTTTCACCTATGTGTTTTTAGAAGCTTTACAGTTTTAGCATTCACAATTAAGGTTTGGATTCATTTCTAGCTATTTTCCGTGTATAGTATGAGTAAGCAGTCAAGGTTCATTTTTTGGTACGGCTATCTAAATGTTCCATTACTATTTGTTGAAAGGACGTATCTTTCCCTATTGATGTGTACTGGCACCTTCATTGAAAATCAATTGAACAAATGAATGAAAATCTATTAGTTCATTGATTTCCATTGATTTATCCTTATGTTGATACCACATTGTCTTGCTTTTGAAATTTATTTTATTTTATTATTTGTTTAGTTTTGAGATGGAGTCTCGCTCTGTCGCCCAGGCTGTAGTGCAATGGCGCGATCTTGGCTCACTGCAACCTCCGCCTCCCGGGTTCAAGCAATTCTTCTGCCTTAGCCTCTCGAGTAGCTGGGACTACAAGAGCCCGCTGCCATGCCCGGCTAATTTTTTGTATTTTTAGTAGAGACGGGGTTTCACCGTGTTGCCCAGGCTGGTCGCAAACTCCTGACCTCAGGCAATCTGCCCACCTCGGCCTCCCAAAGTGCTGGGATTACATGTGTGAGCCACTGTGCCCAGCCAAAATTTATTGAATTATAGTAATTATTTTATTAATGAAAATAATTACTATAATAAAATTATTTTAGGTAATAAAATATAACTACTATAGTAAGTCTTGAAATAGGGTAATTTGTTGAACTAGTTCTCTGTTGTTGGACCTTCAGCACATCTCTGACATTGGGCAAGGCTCGGTGGCTCATGCCTGTAAATCCCAGCACTTTGCAGGGCTGAGGTAGGAGGATCGCTTGAGCCCAGGAGTTCAAGGTCAGCCTGGGAAACATAGCCAGAGTCCGTCTCTGCAAATAATAAAAACTTAGCCAGGCATAGTGGCACACACCTGTGGTCCCAGATATTCAGGAGGCTGAGATGGGAGGATGCCTCGAGCACAGGAGGTCGAGGCTACAGTGAGTCATGATCGGTCCAGTGCATTTCAGCCTGGGCAACACAGGGAAACTCTGTCTCAAAAAAAAAAAAAATCAGCCCTAATAAGACTGTATTAAATGTCCTTGGTCATTTGTGTGGTTGTTTTGGAAGGTCAATGGCTGAAGCGAGTGTCCCTTATGTCTGCATGTCCTATGTCCTTGTGTCCCCATTCCCCCATGTTTCCAAGACCACACGTCCCCACGTCCCCTGTACCCCCATGCCCTCACTTCTCTATGTCCATGTGGCTCCACATTCCTCATGTGTGCGTGTTCTCATTCCTCATGTCCCCATAACCTCCACATCTCCATATTCTTCATGTCCCCATATCCCTCACGTCCCCGAGTCCCTGTGTTCCCATGTCTCCATATCCCCATGTCTCCATGTCCTCATGCCCCATGTCTCCATATTCTTCATGTCTCCATGTCCCTTTCCCCATTTTCTCATGTCATGTCCCCGTGTCCTCATGTCCTCATGTCCCTATGTCTTCAGGTTCCCACGTCCACTTATCCTCACGTCCCCATGTCTCCATGACCTCCACTTCCCATGCTCTCGTGTCCCAAAATGCCCATATCCTCATGTCCTCTACATCCTGTCATCATGTCCCCATGTCTGCATGTCTCCATATCCCTCGTGTCCCCAAGTCCCCCATCCCCATGTCCTCATTCCCCCATGAGGACTCTTCCTATCCCCACGTCCTCATGTCACCCATAAACCAGCCCAGAGCAGGGTTTGCCTTATGCTGTGTGCTTGGTAAATATGAGCTGCCTTCCTCCTTAAACCTTCCATTCAAAGGCTGCAGAATCACCATGGGTAAGATGGCTTCCCTGAAAAAATGCACCCCAAGTGTCACTACTAGATGTCAGGTGGACACTTTCCCCCACAGCAGATAAACTGGTAGCAACCCTGGGAAGGAATGGGGTGTAACAGCCAGGGCCAGCTGGCTGCCGTAACAGTCCCAGGCTTAGTCATAGTCCAGTGCTGGCAATGGGAGAGTTGTGGAGGCTCTGTTCCTTGCAGTCAGATGGGGAGCACTCACCCACCAGGACAGAGGCCCAGGGAGAGCACTCACCCACCAGGGAAGAGCCCCTAGGCCAGCTGAGAGAAATTAGGCCAGGGGATGCTGAACAGGGTAGAGACCCTGGGCTTCCCTCCTGGTGAGTGGGTGTTCCCCCTTGGCCTCTTTCCTAGTGGGTGATCCCCCTGGGCCTCTCTCCTGGTGGGTGGGCCCTCCACCCAGGCCTCTCTCCTGGTGAGTGGGTGCTCCCCATGGGGCTCTCTCCTGGTGAGTGGGTGCTCCTCCAGGCCTCTCTCCTAGTGGGGTGCTCCCCCTGGGCCTCTCTCCTGGTGGGCGGGCACTCCCCCTAGTTGACAGTTCTCTGCCCATAAACTTTCTCCATCCTGGCCTCTGTGGTCCCACACAGACCCTCTGGGTCCTGGACTTCAGAGCTCCTCTGCCCGGCCATGGCCAGCTTTCCTGGAAGACAGGGCTGGGGGTCCCTGGGACAAAGCAGAAGTCCTGGGGAAACCCCCTTTCTCATCAGAGGCGCCCACCCCTCATGAAGTGAGCCACCTGGGGGAGGATGAACAGCACCCCTGAGGGACAGGCTAAGGGACACTGGAGGCACAGGGCCTTCTCTGCAGAGCCTCTGACTCCACAAAGTTATTCAAGGGCTTTGAGATTGAATAGCACCAATGGATTGTCACTGTGGCCCCCAGCAGCCCTCCGTGGTCACCAGGAGCCCTCCAGGGTAGAGGACTCATTTGAGCCATTGGAACATGAGTGAAATAATTGGTCAGAGAAATTGGAATATGTGTTGATACTTCCTGGTGGTCGCTTCTCCACTGTGGGCTGATCCCACCATTCCCCAACTTCAGGTCATCCCTTGCCCTTTTTCCTGATGAAAATACTACATCACTTTAAAACAACAGGAAACAACTCTTTAGTTTTGATGGGTCAGTATTGGGGTGTGGCTTGGCTATGGCTTGGGGATCTCTCATGAGGCTACAGATAGTGGCTGGGGCTGCAGTGTCATCTGAAGGCCTGACTGAAACTGAGGATCATTTTCAAGGTGACTCATTCACACATCACAAGTTGTTGCTGGCTATTGGCTGGGGGCCTCAGTTCCTCTCTGCATGGGCCTCTCTGCAGGGCTGCTTGAGCATCCTCACAACATGGCAGCGAGCTCCCCCAGAGTGAGTGATTCAGGAAGGAAAGGCAAAAGCTGCAGTGTTATGTATGGCCTGGCCTTGGAAGTCACCTTCATCATTTCTGTAATGTCCTATTGTACAGTAGTGTCCACAGGTCAGCTCTATTCACAGTGGGAGAGGCAGATAACCAGCAGTTGATAATCACTGGGCCACTGGGGGGCTGGCTGCCACAAACATGTTTCTTTTTGAATGATGTCACTCCCAGGTGGAGGCACTACTTCCTCCCACTCACCCCCACCAGGGACGACAGGACACTTGGCCTCAGTTCTACTTTCCAGCCACAAACCCCTCCCCATCCTCTTTTTGTTCCTCAACCCCTCACCTTTCAGGTCATCACAGCCAGCCTGCTGCTGTGCTGCCAGAATTTATCTTGACCTTCTTAGGACAACAGTTGTGTATTCCTAGTGGACCTGGGTTTGTGTCCCTGGTCCTAATGGGACCCTACTGCTGGCCTTCTGGCACAGGGGACATCTGTAGAGGAGAAGGCTGAACCAGGTGGTGGTGGCAGGCACCACTGTCCTTCCTGGCCTGGGCTGGAAGCATCTGGATGGTCCCGGGCTGCCTCCTCAGGGGGCAGGAGCCAAGACTCCAGGGCCCGGGCATTGACAGCACAGCAACGGTGATTCAAATGTCGGTGGCTGGGATCCCTTGAGTACCTACCATGGGCAAAGCCCTCATTTCTCACAAAAACTCCACCACATGCATCCACATTTTCTCCATTTCATGGAGGAAGAATGGAGGCTTCAAGAAGTTCGTCAATGGCTGGGCGTGGTGGCTCATGCCTGTAATCTCAGCACTTTAGGAGGCTGAGGCAGACAGGTCACCTGAGGTCAGGAGTTGAGACCAGCCTGGCTAACATGGTGAAACCCAGTCTCTATTAAAAATACAAAAAATTAGCTGGGCATTGTGGTGGGCACTTATAATCCCAGCTACTCGGAAAGATGAGGCAGTAGAATCTTTGAAACCAGAAGGTGGAGGTTGAAATGAGCTGACTTTGCGCCACTGCACTCCAGCCTGGGCCACAGAGTGAGGCTCCATCTCAAAAAAAAAAAGAAGAAGAAGAAGTTCAGGGATGTGGCTGAGGCCGTAGCACCCATGTGTCTGAGCTCAGGTGACACTGTCCACCCCATCCTTGTCACGGCTGGGTGTAGTTCTGCATCCTTACACAGGGAACTTGGGGACAAAATCCACATCACCTTGGCCTTTAGCTTTTGGGGGGGCGGGCACACCACTGTGTCCCGAGCCTCAGTTTCCCTGTTGTCAGACAGGGATAACCATACGCCACAGGGGCATGAAGGGGCCCGATGAGCAACCATCCACAGGGCACCTGCGGCAGTACCTGGCACAGGGAAACTGAGGCCCAGAGAAATTGCTTTTATTTATTTATTTATTCTTTTATTTTTATTGAGACAGAGTCTCTTTCTGTCCCCCAGGCTGGAGTGCAGTGGTGCAATCTCAGTTCACTGCAACCTCTACCTCTGGGGTTCGAGTGGTCCTCCCGCCTCAGCCTCCCTAGTAGCTGGGATTACAAGCATGCGTCACAACGCCCAGCTGATTTTTTGTATTTTTAGTAGAGACAGGGTTTCACCAAGTTGGCCGGACTGGTCTCAAACTCCTGACCTCAAGTGATCCTCCCTCCTCGGCCTCCCAAAGTGCTGGGATTTCAGGCATGAGCCACCATGCCCAGGTGAGAAATTGCTTTAAAAAAAATGAATTTAAGGCTGGATTAACAAGCATTATTAAAATTGAGTCAGACTTTGCACGCCAAGCCCTTCAGGACCTGGTGTTATTATTTATTGATTCTCTCCCTAAAACAATGAGGGTGCCCTCCTGGTGAGGCTGCTCAGCGGGGCAGGTGCTGGGCCTGTTGGAGCAGCCCTCGTGGGTCAGGTCTCCCAGGAAGCATCTTGAAATATCTGTTTGTGAGGGGCCTCTTCACCTTCTAACTTGTGGCCATTTCATTGTTCCCCACCAAGAGGGTCTGAGGAAGCCTCTGATGGTGTGTTTCTGGGCTCACTCTGGGCTTGTCTGGTCTAGGGCCGGCCCCCTCACTCCCTGCTGGGCCCCTCCTCCCTGAAGATCTACACAGCAGATCTACTCACAAAAGTCCACCCAGCAGAAGCAGGAGGATGGTGGTTGTGGGTCCTCTGTGCGCAGCCCTTTAAACCAGCACGGCTGCCACAGCTGTGAGCCAAGCACCTGGTCAGTGGAGAGCTGTGGATTGCATATTTGTTTGCCAGTGCCCCCGCCACCCTGCAAGTTGCACCTTCTAGAACCAGCGAGCCAAGCTCCTCTCACCCAGCGTAATGATGCGGAAATGCAAATGCACCATCATGTTGTGACCCATATTGCGAAAATTAGAAAAAAGGAAGTTGTGTTTCGCTATTGCACGAAGTTCAGCCCGGAGGAGAAACTCGCTCGCCTTTAGAAGACAGGTGAGTGGGGTTGGTCCTGAGGTGTTGGCCGAGCCCCAAGATCCTAACTGCTTTTGTGGAACTTTGGGGTGGTAGGAACATTCAGGGCAGGAGCCGTTTGAGGGAGACGGATGTTTTCAAGGCAGGAAGTGGCTGTGGTGGCACGGAATGGTGTCTTGTTTTTGTTCTGTTGTCTTTCTCTGGGTTCCTGTAGCATGATGTGTAAGAATTCAGAGTTATTGTGGGCCTTGAATGGCAAGTGTGAAAAGCCTTTGTAAACTGCCGAGTGCTGGGACAGTGTTGCCTATCGTCTAGGGGCGGCTTAGGCTCTCACAAGATGAACGGTGCCTGCCTGTGTCCCCATCGAAGTCTGGCAGGGGCCCGGGTCCAAGGCTGACCAGATGCAGGGAGCCTTTTCCCATCGGCTGGCAGCACACCAGCCAGGGCATCGAGACCACGGCCAGCTCCTCTCATGTCACCCAGGCCTGGGGGTCAGGGGGTAGTGCGAGCCTTCCTCTGCCTGAACAGAGGAGGGTGGTCCCAGACGTGTCCTGGGGGCTAGGCTTTCCCACACAGTGTGGCTCCAGAAGCTTCCTCTGCACTCTGCAGTTTAGATATTAGCAGATGCGGGCCTGCGTAGCATGGGGCTATGAGGAAGGAGTGCTGCGCCCATCAAAGCCTCCTCAGCACCCTGTGCTGTGCCTGGCAGTGTGGGACAGTGGCGGGGCCACCTCAAGAGGTGCATGGACTGATGGAAGGGTCCTAGCGGCAGTGGCAGCACAACCCGATGTCACCGTGATTGTGCCCACTGTGCAGAGGGGGCCCGAGGGGCAGGGGCATGTTCGGGTCACACAGCATGGCCACACTCATCTGTAGAGTGGTGACTGAGTCGTGCCAGGCTCAGTGTAGTTCGGGGCTGGACGTGCTCAGCAGGTGCCGCTGCCATTCAGATCAGTGCTTGCCAATGCCCAGGGCGGGCGCTGGTCAGCCATTCTTGCAGGGGAGGAAACCAAGGCACACAGCTGACTTGCCCTAGGCCCCCCAGCCTGCAAAGTGTCTGACTGAGCCTAGTACAAATCTTCACAACCTGCTCAGTGGCCCCAGAGCTGGGTGGGGCTGGCCGGCTGGATGTGAAAGGGAGGAAGTGGTTTGTCCCCAGCTGGGCTGTTACAGGAGGCCGGAGGAGGCCCCAGTTCCACTCCTCAGGGGGCGGAGGTCTATGTCTACACAAAACCAGCACCACGAAGTGTGCAAGACCCCTTGAAGTGACATCAGGCCGAGTGCCCTGCACACAGAGGCCTGCAGCTGTGTTGTACAGAGGTTAGAGCTGAAATGACCTTTTCTTGAGAAGCCTCACCACTGTCCGAGGACGGGCCTGACCTTCCTGGCCTGTGGCCCTTGAGGACTCCCAGGTTAGTCCCTGGGCTGGAAGAGTGACCTGGGAGTCACTGGTGCATAAGCTGGGAGCTCCCGATGCATCCTCCCCACCTGCCCCGATGGGTCTATCAGGAGCCTGGTTTACAGATAAGGAAACTGAGGCCCCTCAGTAAGGGCAGTGCTGGGCAGGTGTGAAACCTAGACAAGGATGAGACTGGGCTTGTGGAACAAGGAGGCTTGGAGGCAAGCATGTGCCGAAAACAATGAACAAGGACAGGAGGAAGAGCAGCGCCAGGCACTGTGGTGCCTGTCTGTCCCTGGCCCAGGACGACCGTCAGCCTTGGGGACTGAGCCAGTCGGGAAGGAAACAGGTTACGAGGACCTTCATTCATCCCTTACATTTCTCCCCATGTGCTGCCTTCTCTTCTACAGATATTGTGGGTCCTGGTAGGTGACAAGGGGCCCATTGTCTGAGGAGGGAGACAGGGACATGAGCCTACCGAGGTTGGATCTGGCTGGCTGCAAGGACAGTGCAGGGCAGGCTCTGTGTGAAATGGGTGTAGCCACGTCTGGGTCTGGAGACAAGCTGCCTGCTGCCTAGTGACACGAACCTGTGCCCATGGTGCCTCTGTCCCCACACATGAGCTTCCCCACTCCCTCCTTCTGAGCTTGCCGCCTCCCGGTGAGTGTCCCTAGTCTCAGGAAAGTAGTCCAAAGGCAAATGGTTGCTGCATTTCCCCGAAAGCAAGTATTGAACTCCTAACAATAATCCCAGCCCTCCAGAACAGGGCCCCCTGCTCTGTGCCACAAGGTGTGCTGTCCCCCAGCCCCACCCTCCAGGTGGGGCACCACAGACTCAGGCCTGGAGGCTGCACCCGTGGGCCCTGCCCGGGGCCCACCCCACCTGGGAGTCTGTATGAGGCCTCTGCCCAGGGTGCCAGTCTTCTGAGGAGCAGTGGTGGCTGTGCATGTGGACCAAGGAAGGAGGGCAAGAGTGCGTGAATGGGGGCTGAGCTCTGCAGTCTCAGAAAGGGATACTAACGATCCCGCCTCCCCTGGACATCCCCAGCTGGGCAGGGAGGTTGACAAGGAGGCTGGCCTGGTGCAGGGCCTTGCCCTTCACACCTTGTCATTTTGGTGCAAATTCAAAAAACTTCTCATAAGAATCTTCTGCATACCTTTAAAAAAGTTTTCTTTTTAAAAATGGCAGTAAAATACACATAACCTAAAACACAGCACCTTCATCTTTTTTTTTTTTGGGATGGAGTCTCACTCTGTCTCCCAGGCTGGGGTGCAATGGAGCCATCTCGGCTCAGTGCAACCTCCGTCTCCCGGGTTCAAGTGATTCTTCTGCTTCAGCCTCCCAAGTAGCTGGGATTACAGGCGCCCGCCACCAGGCCCAGCTAATTTCTTGTATTTTTAGTAGAGAGGGGGTTTTACCATATTGGTCAGGCTGGTCTTGAACTCCTGACCTCAGGTGATCCATCCGCCTTGGCCTCCCAAAATGCTGGGATTACAGGCATGAACCACCGTGCCCAGCCTCCTTCATCGTTTTTAAGTGAACAGTACAGTGCCCTCAGCACATTCACATTGCTGTGCAACCATCACCGCCATCCATCTCCAGAGCGTCTTCACCTTCCCAATCTGAAACTCTGTCCCTGTTAAACCCTCTCCATTCCCTCCCCTGGCCCTGGCAGCCACCATTCTGGTTTCTGTCTCTGTGAATTTGACTCCTCTAGGACCTCACGTAGGTGGAATCACACAGGATTTGTCCCTTTGTGCCTGGCTTATTTCACTTAGCATAATGTCCTCAGGGTCCACCCCTGTTGTGGCATGGGTCAGAATTTCCTTCTGGTTTATTTATTTATTTATGAGATGGAGTCTCACTCTGTCACCAGGCTGGAGTGCAGTGGCGCGATCTTGGCTCACTGCTACCCCTGCCTCCCAGGTTCAAGTTGTTCTCCTGCCCCCGCTTCCCGAGTAGCTGAAACTACAGGCATGCACCACCATGCCCAGCTAATTTTTGTATTTTTAGTAGAGACAGGGTTTCACCATGTTGACCAGGATGGTCTCGATCTCTTGACCTCGTGATCGGCCCACCTCGGCCTCCCAAGGTGCTGGGATTACAGGCGTGAGCCACTGCGCCCAGCCTCCTTCTGTTTAAGGCTGAACATGATTCTGTTCTATGGAGAGGCCACCTTTTCTTTATCCAGGTATCTAGGGATGGACACTTGAGGGGCTTCCACCCTTTGGCTATTGTAGGGAATGCTGCTATGTATGTGGGTGTACAAGTACCTGTTTAAGACCCTGCTTTCAAACCTTTTGGGGGAAACATTCTTGACTAGATGGACTCACATGGGAAACTGGTGTTGGAGTAAATGTGGTTGCCCTAAGAAAAGCTGCTGCATCCTTGGGGGAGGTAGACATTCCCCACCCACCAGCCCCCGATCCCAGGCTGTCCAGCCTGTTCTCCCAGTCCACAGTCACAGCGTCATGCCAGGGCTATGGGTCATGAAGACTTATACAGTCTTAAACGGTAGAAGTAACTTATAAAGGTGGCAGTGTGAGCCATATTTGTGAGTGTCTGCTCATGGCATGACTGCAAACGGGGAGCTGCTGCGTTGATCCGCCTCCTCTTCTCCCTGCTCAGCTTGCCCTCACCTCCTGCCCTCTCCGAGGTCCCTCTGACCACCACCCCAATTCAGGAGCATGTGGCACCTCACTGAGTTCTCAGCAGAGATGATGGAGACCCCCCCTCCATCCACGCCCACAGCAGACAGGGCATTTCCCAGGCTGAGACCCCAAGGTAATTACTCTGGGCTTCCAGGCACCTCTAGGTCACAAGGTGGCTTTAATTTTTGTTTTCTTTTCTTTTTTCTTTCTTTTTTTTTTTTTTTTTTGACACGGAGTTCTGCTCTGTTGCCCAGGCTGGAGTACAGTGGTGTGATCTCCTCACTGCAACCTCCGCCTCATGGGTACAAGCAATTCTCCTGTCTCAGCCTCCAGAATAGCTGGGACTACAGATGCAAGCCATCACACCCAGCTAATTTTTGTATTTTTAGTAGAGATGGCGTTTCACCATATTTGTCAGGCTGGTCTCGAACTCCTGACCTCAGGTGGAGGTCTCCCAAAGTGCCTCGGCCTCCCAAAGTGCTGCGATTGCAGGCGTGAGCCATTGCGCCCAGCCTGGTGGCTTTAATTGACTGCCACCGGCCATTACACCTGGGCATGGCCAGGGTGCCCTGGGTCTTGCTCAGTGTGGGTGGCCTCAGTGGGTTTGGGACCTCAAGGCACCAAAGTTAAGCCAGGGAGAAGCCATATGGGGACCAGCAGATATAGGCAGTTCACATGGTTTATTGTATCACATAGAGGCACTTACAGTATTGCCTGGATTCTCTATCGCAGGGTAACCCACAAGGGAGATCTTGTCGTCATCATCCCTCATGATTCTGGGCCACCCGGGTGCAGCGGGCGGCTCTCGCCCACAGGGCTGGGACCCATTGCAAAGGCTTCCCCCAAAGGCTTCAGGCCTGGCTGCCACCTGCTGTCGGCAGGGATGCCCCCGCATGCCTCTCTGTGTGGCCAAGGCTCCCTCACAGTGAGGTGCTGGCTTCCAAGGGTGAGGGCCCGGAGCTGTCTTCCCTCCTGACCTGGCCTCCCGCATGCTGCCCTCTCTAGTTACAGCGAGTCTCTTACGGGCTCTGTATTTAGGGGAGGGATGTCAGAGTCCGCTTTTAGATTGAAGGGGCATCGAAGAATATACGGGCAGTTTAAAAACCACCGCTAATGCGTTTGTTGCTCCCCCACATAACATGCTGTTGTTATGGAGCCTCCTGTGTGCCAGGGGCCACTGGGCCACTGGGCCACTCCAGCGACAGGACAGGGGAGGTCCCTGCCTGCTAGGTTCCAGGCAGCACAGTGGACAGGTGCCGTGGTGGGTTTCTTTCAGATGGGGGGGGACTCCCGCACGGCCCCCGGGAAGGGACATCTGGTGGCAGGTAGAGCTGGGTGGTAGGCAGACTGGTGGCCCATCTGTGGGAACAGCCCTGCCTATCTGGGGGGCCGCTGCACTGTGGAAGGACACAGGGCGGGGGCCAGAGCACTTCATCCCCCTGCTCACTGGCTGCGATGGAGACACATGAACAGTTCTAGGACGCCCTGGATTCTGGGGCATTCTAAATTTCTTCAGGTTTGTGGATTTCCTCGTGCTACGTGGTGGCAGCCCTGAGTGTCTGGGACCCGTTCCCTGGCTGAGTCCACAGTGGACACGGCTCACCTGGGTCAGCAGCTCCAGCCTTGCTCACCTCAGGCAGCTCAGGGCTTCCTAAAGGGAGAGCTGGGGTGGCTGGATACACAGAACTGACCTCGGCTCCCCCAATGCCACTGTGGAAACGTAGGCATAGCCCTGGGCAGACCAGAGTGACCCAAGCCCAGGGGCTTCCAGCACCTGTGTGCCAGGGCCAGCCTCTCGGAGCCTCAGTGTCCTCATATGAAGGACAGAAACGTCCCCTGCGAATGTGAGAAAGTGCTCAGCACTGACCCTGTGCATGGGTGTGCATGGGTGTACTTGTGTTATATGTGTGTATGCATTGTCAACCTAAAATAATCAAGAGAATCAGAATATAGTCTAAAGAGAGTTTATTCAAGCACAAGGTTGAGGACTGCAGCCAGGGAGACACTTCCAAGTTGCCTCAAGGAATGTCTGGAGAACAAAAGAGAGGTTCAAGTGTTTAAAGAAAAGAGAGGGGGTGGTGACCGTTGTTCATCAGGAACTCTCATTGGTTCACAGAAATAACACTGGTTAGTGATTGGCCAGCCACTGTTGAACTACAGGGAATGTGGCATTTTAGGGCTACTTGGCATCTGTTAGTCTCAAGCCTGCACAGCAAGTGGTTTCAGGAGGGACCTATTTTGCTCGATGGGGAGTGACACATGACTGTGTTGCATTCCAGCGCCTCTGAATGCCTGATTATATAAAGGGGCTGGCATTCCTCAGATAAAGGTCTTTTTGTTTTTCAGCATACGTGTGCACACATGTGTATGTATGTGCACATGTGCGTTTGTTTATGCATGTGTGTGTGCACCTGTGCCTTGAAGTCCAGGCAGTGGCCACACCAGCCCAGGAAGGTTGCTGCTGGCAAAGCCTTTGGCCGCAGAGGGGCTCTGCCCAGCTACACTTCCCAAAGTAGCTCATCCCTCTCCTGCCCCTCTATCCAGCTCCCCTTGTTTTCTGTTCTCATTACCTCTTTTATTTTAAAACAATGCATACTCTGTAAAAAGTCCCTGCAACAGAATAGAAGGAAATGAAGTGACAATTAGGGGCTCCTCAACCCAGGTTGCCCCCACCAAGGGCACCCTAAAAACCTCGCTTTTAATTTGATTACCTTTGTAAAGACCCTGTCTCCAAACATGCCTTCATTTTGAGGTACTGGGGGCTAGGACTTCAGTGTGTGAGTTGGGGGGTACTGACAGGATCCATAACACAGGTGTTTGCAATACAGAGTTGCAAACGCAAAGCTGGAAGTGAGTGTCCTTCATTTGTTTTGGTTCATCTGCTCTTGGACAAAAGCCCTTCCAAGATGGGAGTGATTTAAGGGCCTCTGATGAGCACAGTGCACCCCTCTCCTCTGGACAGGATGTCCAGGGATCCGGGCTGCTTGAGCCTCCCAGGCGCAACCACACACCTCCTCACCTCTCCTCATGATCCATTATGATCCATCCTCCCTTCTGTGGTAAGGAAAACGATGCTCAGGAATGTCTGAAACTCACCAAGTTTGTACAGTTCAAAGGCAATAAGGGTTGGGATTTTTCTTTTCTTTTTTTTTTTTTTTTTTTTTTTTTTTTCTGAGATGGAGTCTCGCTCTGTCGCCCAGGCTGGAGTGCAGTGGCGCAATCTCGGCTCACTGCAAGCTCCGCCTCCCGGGTTCATGCCATTCTCCTGCCTCAGCCTCTCCGAGTAGCTGGGACTACAGGTGCCCGCCACCACGCCCGGCTAATGTTTTGTATTTTTAGTAGAGACGGGGTTTCACCGTGGTCTCGATCTCCTGACCTCGTGATCTGCCCGCCTCGGCCTCCCAAAGTGCCAGGATTACAAGCGTGAGCCACCGCGCCCGGCTTTGTTTTTTTTTTTTTTTTTTTGAGACAGAATCTGGCTCTTTCCCCCAGGCCGGAGTGCAGTGGCCAGATCTCTGCTCACTGCAACCTCCGCCTCCGGCGTTCAAGCGATTCTCCTACCTCAGCCTTTCCAGTAGCTGGGATTACAGGAGCCCACCACCACACCTGGCTAGGGTAGGATTTTTCTTGATCAGCCCTTTGAGGTATACTTGGCGTACCATTGATGCATATGTTTAAAGTGTACAGTTGGATAAACTTTGACATAGGGGTATGCTCGTGAAATTATCACCACAATCAAGGTAATGAGTATGTGTGCAACATTCCGCAAAGCTCTTGTGCTCCTTTGTAAGCACTCCCCACCTCCCCAGCCCCCTCCACCCACCGACCCCCTCCCCTCACCAACCCCACAGCCCCTCCCTTTCCTTCCAGGCACCCAACTGATCTGCTTCCTAGCACCATAGGCTACTTTGCACTTCCTAGAATTCTGTACTAATGAGAAAACACGGTAGGTCTTCTGTGGCTCCTTTCGTTCAGCATAATTATTTCTAGATTCATCTGTATTCTATTCCCTTTTTAAAAATGTTCTGAAAGATCTGGCTGGACGTGGTGGCTCATGCCTGTAATCCCAGCACTTTGGGAGGCTGAGGTGGGAGGATCACTTGAGGTCAGGAGTTCAAGACCAGCCTGGCCAACATGGTGAAAACCCATCTCTACTAAAAAAAAACACACAAAAATTAGCCAGGCGTGGTGGTGAGTGCCTGTAATCCCAGCTACTCAGGAGACTGAGGTGGGAGAATCACTTGAACCCAGGAGGCAGAGGTTACAGTGAACCTAGATTGTGGCCACTGAACTCCAGCCTGGGTGACAGAGCGAGACTCCATCTCAAAAAAAAAAAAAAAAAAAAAAGTCTGAAAGATCATTAGATGTAAGTGTAGAATTAGCATCATTATTTTCCTGAAATGTTTGTAGAATTCACCAGTAAAGATCTCTTTGCCTGAAGTTCTCTATGTGGGAAAAGTTTTAACTACAAGGATTTCTTGTGCTTGTTTTACACTGAGCTTCTTAGATGTGTAGATTTATAGTTTCCATCAAATCTAGAAAACTTGTCATTATTTCCTCAAATATTTTTTCTGTCCACCCCTTTTTGAGACTCTGATCACACATGTATTACACTACTTGAAGTTTTTCCACGTTTCACTGTTGCTCAGTTTCTCTGTGTGTATGTGTGTTTCATTTTGGGTAGTTTCTGTTCCTGTCTCTTCAAATTCACTAGTTTTTCTTCTACAATGTCTAATTGGTTTTTAATTCCTTCCAGTGTGTTTTTGGTCTCAGATTTTGTAGTTTTCATCTCTGGAAGTTTAATGTGGGCCTTCTTACATCCTCCATGTCTCTACTGGATTTTAGAACATAGTAGGACACAGACATGATAGCAGTTTTTAATGTCCCTTTTTGCTAATTCCAACATCTGTGTTAGTTATGAGTCAGTTTATATTGAATTTTTTCTCTTCGTTATGTATAGTCCCTTTTATGCCTGGTAATTTTTTTTTTTTGAGACAGAGTCTTGCTCTGTCGCCCAGGCTGGAGTGCAGTTGCGCAATTTCAGCTCCTGGCAACATCCGCTTCCTGAGTTCAAGCAATTCTCCTGCCTCAGCCTCCTGAGCAGCTGGGATTACAGGTGCGCACCACCATGCTTGGCTAATTTTTGTATTTTTAGTAGAGATAGGGTTTCTCCATGTTGGCCAGGCTGGTCTCAAACTCCTGACCTCAAGTGATCCATCTGCCTTGGCCTCCTAAAGTGCTGGGATCACAGGCGCGAGCCACTGCGCCCGGCCTCTGCCTGGTGATTTTTGATTGGATGCCAGACTATGGGAATTTTACCTTGCCATGCACTAGATATTTTTGTAGTTCTATAAATATTTTTTAGCTTTGTTCAGGGATGCAGTTGGGTAAACATGTGGACTTCCTGTTAAGGTTTGTTAATATTTGCTAGGTGGGACCAGAGCAGTGATCACTGCAGGGCTAATTATCCATCATTCCTGAAGCAAGACCCTCTGAGTATTCAACGCAATGCCCTGTGACCTGTGGGGCTTTTCAGGCTGGCTGGTGGGCACAGGCATGTCCCTGCCCTGTGAAAGCTCCCTGTGGTCCTCGCAGGCAGTTCTTTCTCTGGCCTCATGTGCTCTCCCCACCGCACACATGCTGAACGGTCCTCGAGGGGCCCCTCTGAGATCTCCGGGTTCTCTCTCTCTGTGCAGCTCTCTTGTCTTCAGGGCTCCATGCTGTGGACTCTGGCCACCTTAGTCTTCTGGGCCTCCCAGTTTTGTCTTCTCAACTCAGAGAGTCCAGTGGGCCCCACAGGGCTCCCCTTCCCTGATCCATGGCCCAGAAATGGTCTCCGGGCAGTGAGCTGGGGCAATAGGAGGGCTCGCCTCATTCATTCCCGTCTCTCAGGGACCACGGTGTTTTACTGCTTGGTGTAGAGCCTTGCAAAGTTGTTTCGTAGGTTTTGTCCATTTTTGTTGTTGTTGTTCCAGGTGATAGTAAATCTGGTTTCTATTACTCCATCCTGACCAGAAGCATAATTCCCCTGAGATGGGGCTCTGTCTTACCAGACAGCTACCTTTGAACACACCGAGGCTTAGCACAGCTCACATTCCATCCGGTGTATTTTTATTGCTGTGCCATGTTTGACCTCTGGAAACTTGAGTTTATCTCTTGTGCTATGAGAAGAATGCAGCAAAACATGTATTTTCTGTTTAGAAATCTTAATATTGCCGCCCATTGAACTCGTTAGGAATGTGGCAGTAGCCAATCATAAATGCCCACCTGAGCGATTCTGGAGTCATTTAAAGAAACATCCACTCAAAAGGGGTTTTGCCCCAAGACAGCAAGCACTCAGGAGCCTGTGCGGGGTGGGGGTGCTCCACCGTGGAGCTGGTCAGCATCCACAGCCACAGGGACGCTGCCGGAGCCCAGGCCTGCGCCACGCCCTGCCCAGAGGCACACCTGCCGGCTCAAGGCAGCCAGGGCCAGCTCACTGTGTGCCTGTCACAGTGTGAAGCCTGTTTCTTCACTGCTTCTTCTTTATTCCGCTTAGCAAGTGAGGCAGGAGCATGTAAAGCTGCTGGCAGAGGAATATCTAAGTGTGAGTGTGAGAGTGCGTGTGACTGTGAGTGTGAGCCAGCCCATCAGTGTGAGTGTTTGAGGGAGCCTCTCTGTATGTGCCTGGGGGAGGGTGTGAGGTGTGGGCTGGGGAGGCGCCTGGCGATGCTCACTGGCTCGTCTCACACTGGACAGTACCTGCATGTTCAAGGTGACCCTTCCCCTGGGCCGCAGGATGCTGCATGGCAAGGGACAAGCTCAGCCCTGGCCCCAGAGTTTCCAGCCGAGCAAGACACTGCCCACCCGACAGTGCATGGCTGCTGGTGCAGGCCCCACCCTTTTGGAGGCGTTGTGTGCCAGCCTGGGGGCTGAGCATATGACTGTGCAGATGGCCATGCCCCAATCCTGGGGTCCACCATGCTGGGCGGTGGCATGGAGCTTCCCTGCTCCACACCCCTGCAGAGCCGGGGCCTCTGGCTGCTCCAAATGCTAGTTGGAGAAGGTGGTTTTCTTTCTCTTCTAATGTCTTTTCAGTACCTCCTAAATGGCTCTACTTTGAACCTGCTGGGCCAGGAAGAGATTTTCAAGGAAACCATCTACCGTGTGTGAGCCCCTGCCGGCCAACTCCAGACCCCAGCACGGAGCCAGGCGCCTGTGCCCGCCGACCCTCAGCACCCTCCTCGGAAAGGCTGGTGGCATCAGGTATGGGGATAAGTGACCGCCACTTGCAGCCCCTAGGCTCCTCAGCACCTGCGTCTTAGGTTCAAGAGGATGATTTTGAGGGATGACAGTCTCCCTCTAGGCCCGTCTCACCTTTGCTCCTCCTCAGAGGCGCCCGGTGAATTCTCTGTGCACTTAGAATTGACACCTGAATTTGGTCCATGAGAGGTGTGGTGGGCCAGTGTGAGGTGGCTCCAGTGCACGGGAGGGAGGAGGAGCTTTGGGGCAAAGACCTTGGTCCACATCCTCTGGCAAGACGCACCTCCTGCCCCAGCCCTCCCCTGAGGGAGATAGTGGAGACAGCTGGGACCCTGGACCCCTGGGGGCTGTTTTCTGACCTGTCCAGAAGGCAGTGGTGGGGAAGAGGAGGAGGAGGACACTGGCCTCATGTCCTGGGAGTATCAGAGGATTGAAAAGCACCACGGATGCGCTATAAACAGAAGCCACTGTGTTCCTTTTGGTTATGGTCACTACCTTGAGCATCTATTTTGAATTTATTGAATAGCAGATAGCTTCACACCACAGGGTTGATTTTTTTTATGCAGAAGAAACAATTTTAAAACAAAACATTTTCCATTTTCTGTTCTCTAAAAGCCTGTCTGTACAAGACCCAACTGAAGCTGACCAGGGCATTCACACTTCACACACAGCCCCCAGCCCACGTGCTCCAGGCTTTGGGTGGGGGGCGGAGGGTACTGCCTGGAGGCTGCATTTGGGGGTTGCACCTGAAGGGGCTGGTCCATGCCTGGCTAGCACTGACTCCGGCTTGTTTCTCCCCTACAGGAAGCCCCTTGCCAGCCTCCACCTGAGCCCAGTGAGCTCAGCTTTAAGGATGGAGTCAAGCGGGGGGTCCTCAACCCCTCCAGGACCCATTGCTGCCCTACGGATGCCAGACACTGGGCCTGGCAGTTCCTCCCTAGGGAAGCTTCAGGCGCTCCCTGTCGGGCCCAGAGCCCACTGTGGGGACCCTGGCAGCCCGGCTGCAGCAGGAGACCGCTCTCTAGACACAGGCCCCACAGGAGAGCTGAGTGGTAGCTTAAAGATCCCCAACCGGGACAGCGGGATTGACAGTCCATCCTCCAGTGTGGCTGGAGAGAACTTTCCCTGCGAGGAGGGCTTGGAGGCTGGCCCAAGCCCCACTGTACTGGGGGCACACACAGAGATGGCCCTGGACAGCCAGGTCCCGAAGGTCACCCCCCACGAGGAGGCCGACAGCGACGTGGGTGAGGAACCTGACCCTGAGAACACCCCCCAGAAGACTGATGAGGATGCTGGCCTGGCCCAGGTAGGTTTCCCCTTCTCTGTCCCTGCTGCAGGCTGCAGGCCTTTCCTTGGGAGGGGTTTGAGATTTTCAGTGGGCGTCATCCCACACCTTGTTTCCAGGAATGTGGCACACAGGCTCGTGCTGTGTGCAACGGGAGGTCCTGGGATGCAGTCTGCCTGAGAAAAGCCTGTGGGAAAGATCCAGGCAGGCCAGGCACCTGACACCTTGAGCAGTGACCTCAGTCCTGAGTCTCAGTTTCTACAACTGTGCAGTGGGCACCTCCCGACCCTGGGAATGTATGATGGTCAGTCCTACTGGTGGTGCTGCCAAAGCCACCCTTTGCACAGAGCTCACTGCCGACTTTATAAAACTCCTGGGAGGAGACAGTGTGAGTGGGGAATCTGTTTTCCTCAATGGGAAACTGAGGCACAGAGGGCATGGTACCTGGCCAGGGTCACCCATGGGGTATGGCACAGGCTGAGTGCCCTGTGCTCTTCAGGACATGGTGGGGCAGGACCTGTGAGGCCCACAGTGCAGTGTGGAGACCAGAGCAGACAGTTCCCACAACACGATGGGGCTGCATGGAGGGAGTTTGTTTGCATTCTCATTAGCATTTATGGGGCTCTTGGCTCGGTGCTGGGATCTTGGGGAGATGGAGAGGCAGCAGATGGCCTCAGGCTCAGAGAAACTGTGGGTATGGGGGGCACAGCTTGGGTAAGTTGCCAAGTGACCAGGTCCTGGGAGCATCTTGCAGGTCAGGCTTGCGGGCTCCTGGGTGGGGATGTTGCCGGCTGACACGGGGACCACTGGGAGATGGGCTGGGCAGGTGAAGGGCAGTCCGGTGCCTGGACCACTGTGAGCCAGCTTCACAGAGATGAGGCCAGGGCTGTGTTCAATGGAGGCTTTATTATCACTCAGGTGTAGGAAGGATCAGGAGACCACTGCCATTGACAAGATGGTTTGTCATCCTCAGTTTCCAAGAGAAAGGGGCATGTCACACCACACCATGGGGCCACAGGGAAGCCCAGGGTCAGTCAGGAGGCAGAGGGTTCGAGGGGGAACTGTGGGCCTGAGACGGTAATGTGGTTTCTGCAGGAAGGAACGGGCAAGGCAGGGTAAGCGGGCTGAGGATAGGTTGGTGTGAATCATTTCATTGGTTTCTGGGGCACAGGGGCTGTCCCTGGCTGTCTGGTACCCGCCCTGGGGTGAGGAGGGCAGGGGGATGTGGCTCGGAGTGTGAGGGCCCCATAGAGGGATGGTGGGTGTGAGCTCTGTGGCAGTTGGTCTGCATTGGAAAGGTGAGTTTGCAGGGCAGCCTGGTCCTTTACTCTCTCTAGGAATTAGCTACCCTGGGAGGGGCAGTCCTGCCAGGGTCAGAAAGGCCCAAATGTCAGCACATCAGAACACAGACAACAAAAGGCCTGGTGAGTCCTGGCCACACCACCCACAGCTCCAGGGGTGTCCCAAGCAGGCTATCCAGCCTCCTGAGTGCTGGGGACAGTGCAGACCCCAGGCCCGGCCCCTCAGGTTCTGGGGTATGCACAGGGCCAGGCTTGTGTAGGGAAGGCCCAGGTCCTGGTGTCTGCAATAGTAAGTTTCCAATGCTTACTCCGGTGCTTCCGTCACTGATGGGAATGAGTTTGTCTCCTCCCTCGCGGGGTGCCTTGAGAGAGTGCAGTCTGTCATACACCGGCCTGTCCTCAGGGCGAGGCACCACACAGGATCCTTGGGACCCGGAGCCTCCTCTACCCGACCCTGAGGAAGAACAGGGGTCCGATGTTGTGGGTGATGCAGGGGAACACACGTGAAGCCAGTGAGCCAGGCTCTGTGCTGTGAGGAATTAGCGAGGAATTAGCCAGAAGCAAGCTGGAACATAATACAGGAAAGGCGTTGGGGAAAGGTTAAGGACGCTTCAGCAGCATGCTTCTTGGCCCCGAAATCACCCAGCTCTCAGGGGGACGTGGGGTTGCCTGGGTCAGGCATGAACCTGCCACTCACATGGAGACAGCAGGAGCACTGGGCCTGGAGCCACACAGCGGGGCAGGCAGGGCTGGGCTGGCATACCTAAACCAACAGGGGTTTGGCCCCTTCCAACTCTCTCAGGAACACTCTCTCAGGAGGACTCTCCACCCAGCCCACCCTGGCCTTCATTTTTTGTTTTGTTTTTTTGAGATGGGGTCTCACTCTGTCACCCAGGCTGGAGTGCGGTGGCATGGTCTCGGCTCACTGCAAGCTCTGCCTCCCGGCTTCAAGCGATTCTCCTGCCTCAGCCTCCTGAGTAGCTGGGACTACAGGTGCCCGCCACCATGCCCGGCTAATTTTTGTATTTTTAGTAGAGACGGGGTTTCACCATGTTAGCCAGGATGGTCTCGATCTCCTGACCTCGTGATCCACCCGTCTCGGCCTCCCAAAGTGCTGGGATTACAGGCTTGAGCCACCACGCCCGGCCTGCCTTCATGTTTTTAAAAGGAGTTTCTTTCAAGGTTAGGTAAAATAATGGAGGCTCAATTAGACTTAAACGTTTAGCATCTTGCATTCCTGTCCTTGGTACATGGTGGGGTGAGGCCTCGAGTGTTGGGGACACCACTAGCTTGTGTGTCCTTTCAGCGTTGTTCATGGGGAAACTGGAGAGTGGGGGCTTTTTTTGTTTTTTTTACAAATACAGAAATCGAGGCACAGAGGGGTTGAGTTATGAGCATGGGATCAAGATGTTCCAGGCTAAGCCCTCATCTCTCCTTGGTTTCCCCCAGGCCTGTCCCTGTGAAGGCGCCCCCTGGGCACCCTACTTTGCTCACCAGAACCTAGGAGGTCTCCATGCCCTGCTGCAGCGTCCCCCCACCCCCACCCCTCCCGCTCTGAGGCTGGATCCCTCAGTCCCTCAGGAATTGTGCTCTCCTCTCTATTCCCGTGGCCCCATCCCATCTGGCAGCCCCCCCGGCAGCATCCCTTAACCCCCACGCAGCTATCAGAAACCTCCTCTCTTCTTCGCATTGCCTGGGCTCTGAGGCCTGATCTGAAGGCCCCAGGCTGGAGCAGACTCCTCCCCAGCCTCATCCCACCACCAGCCGCGGAAAGGGCCTCTTTCTTTGCTAGGGACTCAGATCTGTGCCACCTGCCCAGGGGCCTGCAGGAAATCTGCCTGTGGGATTCTGGGTCGCCCTGCCCGTGGGTGCTACCCTGGCTAGTTGCCTTGTGCAATTTCCCCACTAACCTGCAGCTGCCGAAAGGGACTCACATGGCCTCTGCCCCAAGGTGTAGGTCACAAGGACTCAGGATCCAGTCTGTAAATGAACAGATTGTCGAATAAGGTGAAAAACGCAAATCCAAGACGAAAGCATTTTTTTCACAAATAGGTTTGAGCAGAGTTCATTACTGGAGGTCTGGCCCCAGGTGTAGGGGAATGTGGCTCCATCTGGTGACCAGCGGCTGCCTCAGGATGCGAGCTTTTTGCGCCTTCTCTGTGGAAGACATTTGATAGACCAAGGACGAGGAGGCCACACAGCGACCAAGGGCAAGGGGCAGGATCACCCAGAGGCCAGACTGCAGAGGGGTCGCAGCCAGCAGTCAGCAGGGCCCTTGGCCGCCCACCCTGGGATACTCCACTTCTCTTTCTTTTTCTTTCCTTTCCCCTTTCCCCATGCTTTAGCTTAAGCGGCCTGATCTGCTAAAACTATAACACAGGAGGCTGTAGCGGAGGCTGAGGCTCCCTGATAGATTGTTATTTAACCCTGTAAACTAAAAATAAAATCCTAAGCCCTCTACCAACTGAACAAACCCCCTCATGGCCAAGGGGACCCCAGAAAAATCTTAAAAACTTGAGTTCCCAGCCCTGATGGGATGCAAGGTCAGACATGCCTGGTTATCTACTCCCTCACTTTTGTAGTTTACACGCAACTGACCAGCATTAAACTTAAAATAGAGATCAGAAGACTGACAGAATAGACTGTGTGGCAATAAGATACCAAATTATAAACAGGACCAGGCAAGTGTACACACCATACACTTAAAGAATAAACTATATTCTGGCCGGGTGCGGTGGCTTACGCCTGTAATCCTAGCACTTTGGGAGGCCAAGGTGGGTGGATCACCTGAGGTCGGGAGTTTAAGACCAGCCTGACCAACATGGAGAAAACCCGCCTCTACTAAAAATACAAAATTAGCCAGGCGTGGTGGCGCATGCCTATAATCCCAGCTAACTGGGAGGCCGAGGCAGGAGAATCGCTTGAACCCGGGAGGCGGAGGTTGTGGTGAGCTGATATTGCACCATTGCACTCCAGCCTGGGCAATAAGAACAAAACTCCATCTCAAAAAAAAAAAAAAAAAAGAATAAACTATATTCTAATAGCCACGAGGTATTTTCTTTTTCTTTAGCAGCTAAACAAGCAATAAGCAATATTAAAACAATTGTAGCTCCACCAGATGCTGACTGACACTCCCACTGCCCACCCCCACCACACCCCCATTCCACCAGCCATAACTGCAGCCTTGATTGGACAAGAGACTGATTTAGTAACTTTCTTTCAGTAAGAAGATCACTGACTCTGTATGGACTGGCTCTGGCCAGTTTGCAGAGGCTGCACACTTGCGTGCATTTGTGTCCTGAAAAGACCTTTTGGCATATAGAGCCTGACTGTAATACATTTAAATGTTAAGGCTCCACGCCAAGGTGAACATGAATTGCATGTTACACGAACCCTCCCCTCCCCTCCCCCTTCTTCCTTCCTCTCCCCTCCCCCATTCCCCCTCTCCTCCCTTCCCCCATTCCCCTCCCCAACCCCTCCCCATCCCCCCTCCACTCCTCTCCCCCCTCCCTTCCCCTCTCCTTCCCTTCCCTTTCCTTGAGACGGAATCTCACCCTTCCTTTCCTTGAGACAGAATCTCATTATATTGCCCAGGCTCATCTCAAACTTCTGGCCTCAAGTGATCCTCCTGCCTTGGCTTCCCAAGGTGTCAGGATTATAGCTGTGAGCCACCATGCCCAGCACCAACTGATTTTTTTGTGTTCATTTTGTATCCTGTAACCTTACTGAACTGGTTCGTTAGTCCTAACAGTTTTTAATGGAATCTTAAGGATTTTCTACTATAAAATCATGTCATCTGTGAACAGAACTAATTTTACTTTTTCCTTTCCAATTTGGATGACTTTTCTTCCTTTTTCTCTCCTAATTGCTCTGGCTAGGACTTCCCATACTATGTTGAATAGAAGTGGTAAGAGTGGGCATCCTTGTCTTATTTCTAATCTTGGAGGAAAAGCTTTTAGTCTTTCACCATTGAATATGATGTTAGCTGTGGGCTTCTCATATATGGGCTTTATTATATTGAGGTAGTTTCATTCTGTTCCTAGTTTGTTGAGTGTTTTTATCATGAAAGGATGTTGAATCCTTTCAGATGCTTTTTCTGCATCAATTGAGATGATCGTGTGGCTTTGTCCTTCATTCTGTTAATGTGGTGTATTACGTTAATTGATTTTTGTTATGTTGAACCAGAGTTGCATTCCAGGAATAACCTTGGTCATGGTGATTAATCCTTTCAATGTACTGTTGAATTTCATTTCCTAGTATTTTGTTGAGGACTTTTGCATCAATATTCATCAGGGATATTGGCCCGTAGTTTTATTTTCCTGTATTGTCTTTGTATGGCCTTGGTATCAAGATAATGCTGGCCTTATTGAATTGAGCTTGAAAGTATGCCCTCCTCTTCAATTTTTTTGGAAGAATTTCAGGAGGATTGGTTTTATTTCTTTTTAAAATGTTTATAGAATCCATCAGTGAAGCCATCTGGTCCTGGACATTGTTTGTTTGGAAGTTCTTTATTACTAATTCAATCTGCATACTCATTATTGCTCTTTCAGATTTTCTATTTCTTCATGATTTAGTCTTCCTAGGTTGTGTGTTTCTAGGAATTTACCCATTACTGTTCATAGTATTCTCTTATAGTCTTTTTATTTCTGTGGCATCTCTTGTTTTTTTTTTTTTTTTTTTTTTTTTTTTTTGAGACGGAGTCTCGCTCTGTCCCCCAGGCTGGAGGGCAGTGGCGTAATCTCGGCTCACTGCAAGCTCCGCCTCCCAGGTTTCCGCCATTCTCCTGCCTCAGCCTCTCCGAGTAGCTGGGACTACAGGCGCCCGCCACCACGCCCGGCTAATTTTTTTTTTGTATTTTTAGTAGAGACGGGGTTTCACTGTGGTCTCGATCTCCTGACCTCGTGATCTGCCCGCCTCGGCCTCCCAAAGTGCTGGGATTACAAGTGTGAGCCACCGCGCCCGGCCGTGGCATCTCTTGTAATGTCCCCTCTTTCATTTTAGTTGAGCCTTCTCTCTTTTTTTTTTTTTTGAGGCAGTCTATTTAAAAATCACAACGTTTAGAAAAAAATCTATACATTTAGACAATAGAATAGATTTTTTTTTTTCTTTGAGATGGAGTCTCACTCACTCTGCTGCCCAGGGTGGAGTATAGTGGTGCGATCTCAGCTAACTGCAACCTCCACCTCCTGGGTTCAAGCAATTCTCCTGCCCCAGCCTCCTGAGTAGCTGAGTTTACAGGCATGTGCCACCACGCCCAGCTAATTTTTGTATTTTTAGTAGGGATGAAGTTTCACCGTTTTGGCCAGGGTGATCTCAAATTCCTGGCCTCAAGTGATCGACCTGCCTCAGCCTCCCAAGTGCTGGGATTACAGGTGTGAGCCACCATTCCCAGCCTCCTTTTTCTTAGTTAACCTAGCTAAATGTTTGTCAATTTTTTTGCTCTTTTCAAAAAACCGACTTTTCGTGCTGTTGGTTTTCCTGTTGTCTTTCTATTCTCTATTGCAGATACCTGTATGTATATAGAGATCTCTACATGTCTGATCTTTATTACTTCCTTCCTCCTGCTAGCTTCAGTTTCAGTTTACTCTTTTGAGTTTCTTGACATGTAGAGTTAGGTTGTTGATTCAAGATGTTTCTTTTTTAAAAAATGTACGTATTTATAGCTGTAAAATTCACTCTTAGCACTGCTTTTACTGCATTCCATAAGTATGTTATGATTTCATTGTTTTTTATTATCCATTGGTTGTTTAAGAATGTGTTGTTTAAGCCAGGTGCGGTGGCTCACTCCTGTGATTCCAGCACTTTGGGAGGCTGAGGCAGGTGGATCGCCTGAGGTCAGGAGTTTGAGACCAGCCTGGCCAACATGGTGAAACCCTGTCTCTACTAAAAATACAAAAATTAGCCGGGTTTGGTGATGGGAACCTGTAATCTCAGCTACTTGGGAGGCTGAGGCAGGAGAATCGCTTGAACTGGGGAAGTGGAGGTTGCAGTGAGCCTAGATCCCGCCACTGTACTCTAGCCTGAGCAACAGAGCAAGACTCCATCTCACAAAAAAGGGGGAAAAAAAAAGAAAAAAAAGTATTGTTTAATTTGCACATATCTGTGGATTTTCATTATGTTATTGAATTGTAGTTTCATTCCACTGTGATTGAAAAAGATAGTTTGGGCCGGGCACGGTGGCTCACGCCTGTAATCCCAGCACTTGGGAAGGCTGAGGCGAGTGGATCACGAGGTCAGGAGATCAAGACCATCCTGGCTAATCTGGTGAAACCCCGTCTTTACTAAAAATACAAAAAATTAGCCGGGCGTGGTGGCGGGTGCCTGTAGTCCCAGCTACTTGGGAGGCTGAAGCAGAAGAATGGCATGAACCTGGGAGGCAGAGCTTGCAGTGAGCCGAGATCAGGCCACTGCACTCCAGCCTGGGTGACAAAGTGAGACTCCATCTCAAAAAAAAAAAAAAAAAAAAAAAAGGAAAGAAAGAAAAAGATAGTTTGTATAATTTCAGCCTTTGTGTGTTTGTTGAGACTTGTTTTATGGCTAATATATGGTCTATCCTGGAGAATGTTTCATGTACACTTGAGAAGAATGTATATTGTGCTGTTTTGGGGCAGCGTGTTCTGTAATTGTTTGTTTGGTTCAACTGTCTGTAGAGTTGTTCAAGTTCTCTATTTCCTTATTGATTTTTCTGTCTGTTTATTCTATTGGTTTATTGAAAGTGGGATGTTAAAGTCTCCTAATATTATTTTGCTGCTCTCTGTTTCTTCCTTCAATTCTGCCAAAGTTTCCTTCATATATTTAGGAGCTCTGAGGTTTGGTGCATAAATATTTATAACTGTTACATCTTTTTGCTGACTTGACGTTTTTATCACTATATAATGTCATTCTTTGCTTCTTGTAACAGTTTTTTTTTTTTGCACTCGGCAGCAGTGATTCTTTTTTTTTAAAGTGACAGATACTAGCTGTACATATACCTGAGTTACATAGTGATGTTTTGATACATATAATAGGTAGTGATTAGATCATGGCAATTGACATAGCCATCATTTCAAACATTTATCATTTCTTTGTGTTGGGAACATTCAATACCCTCCTTCTAGCTATTGAAACTATATACTATATGATTGTTAACAATAGTCTTCCTACAGTGTCATAGAACACTGGAAATTATTCCTTTTATCTATCTGCAATTTTATATCCTTTAACAAATCTCTCCCTATCCCTTTCTTCCTCCTACCCTTCCTAGTCTCTAGTCTTCTCTGCTGTACTTTTTACTTCTGTGAGATCGACTTTTTTTTTTTTTTTGAGATGGAGTCTTGCGCTGTCACCCAGGCTGGAGTGCAGTGGCACGATCTCGGCTCACTGCAAGCTCTGCCTCCCAGGTTCACGCCATTCTCCTGCCTCAGCCTCCCGAGTAGCTGGGACTACAGGTGCCCGCCACCACGCTCGGCTAATTTTTTCTATTTTTAGTAGAGGCGGGGTTTCACCATGTTAGCTAGGATGGTCTCGATCTGCTGACCTCGTGATCCACCGCCTTGGCCTCCCAAAGTGCTGGGATTACAGGCGTGAGCCACCGCGCCCGGCCAAGATCAACTTTTTTAACTTCCACGTATGAGTGAGAATATGTGCTGTTTAACTTTCTGTTCTTGGCTTATTTTGCTTAACTAAATGTCATCTAGTTCCATCCATGTTGCCACAAATGACAGGATTTCATATTTTTATGACTCAGTAATATGACATTGTCTATATATACCACGTTTTCCTTATCCACTCATCTGTTGTTGGACACCCAGGTTGATTCCATATCTTGGCTGCTGTGAATAGTGCTGCAATAAACATGGAGGTGCAGCTGTCCCTTCAATATACTGAGTTCCTTTCCTTTGGATAAATGTCCAGTAGTGCGATTGCTGGATCATATGGTAGTTCTGTTTTTTCTTTTTAAAAATTTTAGTTTTTTAATGTACTCATTCTTTTTTTTTTTTTTTTTTTTTGAGATAGAGTCTTGCTCTGTCACCCAGGCTAGAGTGCAGCCGCAAGATCACTGTTCATGCAGTTAGCTCCTGTTCTGCTTGATATTCATGAACATTTCAGCTCTCCATAAGAGTCCTGAAAGTTTTTCCTCTATTCTAATATCACAATCTCCAAAGTTATAAGAAACCTGCATTTAGGAGCACCTGTTAGAGTCCTATAGCTGACTATAAAAACCACCTTTTGGCCAGGCATGGTGGCTCATGCCTGTAATCCCAGCACTTTGGGAGGCTGAGGCAAATGGATCACCTGAGGTCAGGAGTTCAAGACCAGCCTGGCCAACATGGCCAAACCCTGTCTCTACTAAAAATACAAAAATTAGCTGGGCATGGTGGTGCTTGCCTGTAATCCCAGCTACTTGGGAGGCTGAGGCAGGAGAATTGCTTGAACCTGGGAGGCAGAGGTTGCAGTGAGCTGAGATCATGCCACTGCACCCCAACCTGGGCAACAGAGTGAGACTCTGTCTAAAAAAAAAAAAAACCTCACCTTTTAAAGATGATTAAAACAAGTCAACAATTGTCTGTGGATGACAAAAAGTCTTATGGTGCCACAGTCAAAGACACAATTGAAAAAGAAATTTGTTATCTCTGTGGCACACTAGTTTAACATAACAATTATTATTAGTGATAATATACTAAGTTATGTCATAATTATAGAAGTTTTGCATAATTTTGGAAGATGTACCAATAACACATTTATAAGGAGCAGAATAATGCTTTAATAAAACTCTGTTGTGCTTTTATTCCAATGTTCAGTTTATGGAAAAACTGAATACTCCTTTAACTCTAGCCAATATAGTCACATACAGAATTTCTTTTACAAGACTAATTTTAACAAACCTTCCACAACTTGCTTTACCCTTTATCTTTATCATATATAATTTAAAACAATCCTTTAACCCTCTAAACTAGGCAAAAATATCCACATTTCCATGCCTTCTTATAATCTTTTACCAAAAACACATTCTGCTTTCCCTACATACCTTGCATATAAACTGTTTTTCTAGTAGTGTCAAGTACACATTACACTGTTAACTCTTAGCAACTTTTACTTTTGGTGAAAAACCTGGTAAGTAAGCAATTCTAATTATGCACTAGGTTTGGAGCCTAGGACATCCAACATACATGCAGATAAGGTTTGACTCTTTCCAGCATAGATGAGGGGATACGGCTAGCTCTGTATGTCCCCAGGCCTTACCTACCTGTAAAACAGGCAAGTTGTACAGTTAAGAGTCATGATCGCAGTTTATAAAGCATTTTACAACTTGCACGGACCATCTACAGCATGCTTGGACTTTCTGACTTGACCTAAACATCCCTCTTTTAAACAACCAGTTATTTTACTTTGGGACAAGAATTTACCATACAAAATCTTTTTCATGCAAAATCACTTTTCTTTATAACCTTCCTTACCAACAATACCTTTACCTTTATAACTTTTGAATTAGACAAATTAATTTTCCTTCTGTTAGGAAGTTATGGTTTGTACTACATGTTGCTGTATGGGTCCTGTGAAGGGGAAGCAGACAAAGAGGTTATCAACATACTATAGAAGTTATCCCCCCTTGAGAGATGCCTTGGTTAGATTTTTGCTAGGGTTTGTCCAAATAAGTGTGGGCTATTTCTAAATCCCTGAGGTTGGACTGTCCAGGTTAAAGTTATTGGTTAAAGATTTAGGTAGCTTTTAGGAGAAATACAGCTATTACAGAGAAAGATGAATTCAGAGGTCAGGTAAATATTAAGCAAGCACCCATCTAGGAAAGTATATTTTTGCCCCAAAGAGGTGTAGGGTATTTAGACACTACCAGGGACTGGTGGGAAAGTGGTAATTGGTCTCTTAAATAATATAAAGGGGTGTGAATCTTTTTTTTTTTTTTTGGAGGGAGGGAGTGCTATTTGCCCATATTACCTGACTGCATTTGGAGAAGAATTGCTCAGAGGAGATTAGCACAGATTAGGCAGCTCTTGAACCCAAAATGGAAATTTCTAATTTTATTTGCTGCCTCCAGAGTCACCTTTGGCTTTGTCCTGTTAGTGCTAATGTCTGATTTGGAAGCCAGCTAGAGCAGAGCGCTCTCCAGCTCAAGGCCATCAGGGGTTGAGATTCTGTCCTGGGGGCCCTTCAGCCTTCAAAGCAGTCCCATTTCCAGTGGCCAAGCTCTTGGCAGAGGGGGCAAACCATGTGAGCTTTCCTCCCATTTGTCCCACTGGGGCAGTTTGCCTTCCAGTGGCCTGGCTTCCCGTGCCAATGGCAGTTACCTGGAGGAGTCTCCTTAGGGCAACCTGGAGGAGGCTGGTGGGCTTGCAGAGCAGCCAGTAGTTAAGTCTGCCTCTGGTCCCTGCATTTCTCCTTTTCCTTAGCCCTGTCCTCCTTATTCTACTCCCAGTTATAAAGGACTGAGGAGGTGACTTTGAGGATTTCCTGCATAGGGGCACTGGGTTCTGAGGCTGACTTTTGTAATTTCTTCCCAGTTAATTTTGAGGAAAAACAGTATTACAAAGAAAACCTAGTTTTTCTATTTTTGTTTGTTTGTTTGTTTATTTGTTTGTTTTTTGACAGAGTTTTGCTCTTGTTGCCCAGGCTGGAGTGCAGTGGCACAATCTCAGCTCACTGTAACCTCTGCCTCCTGAGTTCAAGTGATTCTCCTGCCTCAGCCTCCCAAGTATCTGGGATTACGGGTGTCTGCCACCATGCCTGGCTAATTTTTTGTATTTAGTAGAGATGGGGTTTCACCATGTTGGTCAGGCTGGTCTCAAACTCCTCACCTCAGGTGATCCACCCACCTTGGCCTCCCAAAGTGCTGGGATTACAGGCATGAGCCACCACACCTGGCCCATTTTTCTGTTTTAAGGTTTGGGGGATCAGACTTTTCCCACTTTTTGGGAAGGTGGGAAGGGGTGTGTCCTGTGGTATGGAGATGTGATTACCCATCTGTGAAGAGAAAACAGTGGAGGAAAAAAGGAAAAAGTTAAAATGTGTCCCTTCTTACTTTCCTATTGTCTTGAATAGGGCATCCCCCCATTCATCCTTAGGGTTCCAGAATGAACTTGTCTTACTGTGTACCCTTAACCTTGGTCCCATTTCATCACAATTACCCACTTGAGAACAGAGGAGATACCAGAGTGAACAGTGGGCCCCCTGCTCATCCTGGGGGTTCTGGAATGAACCAGTCTTACCATGTACCCCTAACCTTGCCTTCATCTCTGTTTTAATGATAATCTATCAGCCTTTATCTCTGTCCTATGGGTCTCTTGTGCCTGTGGGCTTCAGCCAGCCTATATCTTTATCTCCATGACCTTATAGTGACTTGCTCAGAGCATTCTGGCAACAAAATGATGATCTCTTTTCTCGGAGTCCCATTTCTCATGTTCTTTAAGTAGATGAGAAGCCTGTTTTTCAGCTAACTGCCACAAGGGGGCTGACTCCCTTCCCATCGAATATGACCTTGAAGGTCTTGATGCATGTTGAGAAGGGTGTGGAAGTGACTAGAGAAATGGATGCTACAGGAGGAAGTGGGAGGAGGTGAGAGGAATACTCATGGAAAGGCTTTATATGCTTACAAAAATAGCAGCCCTTCCATTTGAGAGGGCAATGTTTATTTTCCCTCTTGAAATAAAGGAAGAACCTCTGGAGGACTTGGGGTTTGGGGTAAGAACTTGCAATGGCAAAGGAAGAATGTTCCCTCATCCCAAAAAGGTGCTAACTCAAAAAAGCAAGTAGGCAGGGTCCTTAAAGGGCAGCAGAGTGAGGCCCTGTGCCCGCAGACAAACTGCTTCAAAAGCCACTGGAAAACTTGGCCTTGGGGCATAACAGGAATGAAAAGCACATGGTAAGTCATAAGGGGCTGGCAGAGCCAGGGTTCCAATTAGTGTCTGTCCTAGCCATGTGCTAGTAGTCAGGGGAAGGATTAGAGGTCACCTGAGCTGGTAGGGTAAAAACAAGTATAAATCTCAGGGCGTATCCCCAAGGGAGCCTGTGTCTTTGCTGCCACATAAATTCAGCAAGAGCCATGGATGCATGAATAACAAGGAGTGTGTGTTTAAGAAGTCAAGCGACATACAAAGTGAAAACAAAGAGGCAGACTTGCCTCTGAGGCAGACAGTCCAGTGAATGCAAAAGCCATTTCAGAATACACACAGAGAAAACAGGAGAATAGGCAGTATGGGTTTTTGAAAAAGAACCAATTTTAGTTGAAAAAGTAGAGGAGGCTGGATGCAGTGGCTCACGCCTGTAATCCCAGCACTTTGGGAGGCAGAGGCGGGCGGATCATGAGGTCAGGAGATCGAGACCATCCTAGCTAACACGGTAAAACCCCGTCTCTACTAAAAATACAAAACATTAGCTGAGCGTGATGGTGGGTGCCTGTAATCCCAGCTTCTTGGGAGGCTGAGGCAGAAGAACGGTGTGAACCCAGGAGGCGGAGCTTGCAGTGAGCCGAGATAGTGCCACTGCACTCCAGCCTGGACGACAGAGTGAGACTCCGTCTCAAAAAAAAAAAAAAAAAAAAAAAGAAAGAAAGAACAAAAAAGAAAAAGCAGAGGAAACAACAGACATTGCATGATGTTAGGCTTTAGGCTTTAGCCCTACCACTCTCATGAGCCTCCTGTCTACGAGGGCCATGCGTGCCTCAGTTCTCAGTACTCAGTGCAGACTCCAAGGTCCCTCCTCTCTGACTTGAGAGATTCAAGTGCTCCATTTAACCTTTGACTTGGGGTATTCTGCACTGGCATGCTTCCAGGGGGTTACATCCCTTCTCTCCTGATTATTTTTGTGGTGGGCTGTCTGCATGCCCAGTGGCCTACCAGCACTTGGGAGGGGCCGTATGTGTAGTGAGTTTACTGGAGTTGTGAGCATGCTCACTTGAGGCATTCTTCCTGTACCTGTCAAGTGTTCCTAGAGGTCATATACCAATTACACTCCACCATTTCACCCCTTAGTGCTCATGCATGAGCCCATTTATCCAATTCCTGAGATCTTATCAGGAAGCTGATTATCTGTTTCAGATTTTTCTATGGGGAGACTGCCTTTCCCTGGTGCTGGCTGTGACCAATTATTATTTTAGAGAGGCTGTTTAGTAACCACCTGACCAATGCAGGATTTTTTGCTCCTTAGTTCAGCTAAAATCTGGGTTCTTGTCTCATTACCAGGAAAAATTAGGCACGAGGACACATTGAAGGGTGAGAAAGGTGGATTTATTAGGCAAAAAGAAAGCTCTCAGAAAAGAAAGAGGGGGTCCTGCCAACAGGCTCCCACCTCACAGATTGAATACCAGGCTACCACACACTAGTTGAAGAGGCCAGGCTCCTCCCCTGCATAAGGCACGAATTCCTGGTAGCTCCACCCCATTTCCCCAGTGCCTGTGGGCCTCCAGTCCATTGCAGGCATGCCCAGGCAAGACCCTGCACAGTTTCCCTTACCTACAAAAAAACATCTGGTATAAACGCTTGTGGGGCAGGTTGGAGATTCTCCAGGGACCCTTTCTTATCTGCCCCCTGCATCTATCAAGACCATCGCCTGATGATGGTCACCTGATATTCCTGGTGTGGCGGGGCCCCTGCTCCCCTGCTTCCCTGCTCATGTCTGCCTGGCTACCTACCTTACACTAATCTGCCATGTTGACTTCTGATTAATCATAGTTCCAGGAATGCCTGTAAGATTTCTATCTTATTACTGTTCCTTATATAAGAGCAAGTACTTACTGTAAATCTTAACCTTAGGTCATGACACATACTTAACATAAATCCTAAACACATACTTACCATAAATCCTGCCCTTAGGCTATGATAAATACAACATTCTTGCCTTTCCCTGAGGGGTTGATT
Source organism: Nomascus leucogenys (assembly GCF_006542625.1). Classification (NCBI taxonomy): domain Eukaryota; kingdom Metazoa; phylum Chordata; class Mammalia; order Primates; family Hylobatidae; genus Nomascus; species Nomascus leucogenys. The sequence goes on along the minus strand of NC_044381.1, from coordinate 41,230,693 downwards.
TCAATGTCCTACACACTCCTTCTGAAGCACTGTATACCCTTTCCCTATGGCATATAAGTCCTGGGTTTGGGGGTTGACAGCGTGAAGATCTATCTGTTTTGTGGCCACCCAAGACCATGCTCCTGTCTGTAAGTTCCCCAATAAATCACCCTCTGCTGAGAAACTACATTAGTCTGCCTGATTCTTTGGTTCCTCAAAACTCTTTCAGCATTTAGGGGTCTCTGCATGCACAGCCCTTTCATGAAACATTATCCACTTCAATTTCTTTCATCAGTGTTTTTTTGTTTTGTTTTGTTTTGTTTTTGAGATGGAGTCTTGCTCTGTCACCTAGGCTGGAGTGCAATGGCGCAGTCTAGGCTCACTGCAACCTCTGCCTCCCAGGTTCAAGTGATTCTCCTGCCTCAGCCTCCCGAGTAGCTGGGACTACAGATGCGTGCCACCACACCTGGATAATTTTTGTGTTTTTAGTAGAGATGGGGTTTCACCGTGTTAGCCAGGATGGTCTTGATCTCCTGACCTCGTGATCCACCCGCCTCAGCCTCCCAAAGTGCTGGGATTACAGGCGTGATCCACTAAACCCGGCCTCATGAGTGTTTTTTAGTTTTCTTTTGTAAACCAAAAAGTATCTGAGACTGGTTTCAATCAATTTAGAAGTTTATTTTGCCAAGGTTGAGGTCATGCTTGGAAGAAATAAACATGGAATCATAGAAAAACAGTCTGTGGCCTGTGCCTTTCTCCAAAGAGGACTTTGAAGGCTTCAGTATTTAAAGGGGAAAAATGGGCTGGAGGGGAGAAAGGGAAGCTATGTTAATCCACATGTTGCAAGAGAAAAGGAGCCTGTAGGCAAATAGTCAATTATGTATTCATCTGGTTCTCAGTAAATCAGCACTTTACATAAGATGAGGTAAACATAGGGCAGCCAGCTGTGGAGATATTTAACCTTTCATCTATAGCTGTCTGCTTAGGAACAAAAGGAAAGACAGTTTCTTGCATGACTCAGCTTTCAGCTTAATTTTTTTCTTTTGGCATCATGAATTGGGGTCCTGAGTTTTTTGGTTTTTTTTTTTTTCACAACTTGTGGTGGTTTTTTTTTTTTTTTTTTTTTTTTTTTTTTTTTTTTTTTACCTCCTTCATTAAATGTATTCCTAGGTATTTATTTTGCAGTTATTGTATATGAGATTGCCTTCTTGATTTCTTTTTCAGCTAGTTTGTTGTTTGCGTATAGAAACACTACTGTTGTTCGTATATTGATTTTGTGCCCTTCAACTTTATGAAATTTGTTTATCAGTTCTAAGAGTTTTGTGATACAATATAGGTTTTCCTATATATAAGATCACATCAGCTAGGTTTAGTGGCTCACACCTGTAATCCCAGAACTTTGGGAGGCGGACGTGGGAGGATTGCTTGAACCAAGGAATTCAAGACCAGCTTGAGCAACATAGTGAGACCTCGTTTATACAAAAAAATTAAAAAGTTAGCTGGGCATGGTGGTGCGGGCAACAAGTGAGATCCTGTATCAAAAAAACAAAAAAGATTATATAATCTGCAAACAGGGACAATTTGACTTCCTCTATTCCCATTTGGATGCCTTTTATTTATTTCTCTTGCCTAACTCTTCTGGCTAAAACTTCCAGTACGATGTTGAATAATAGTGGGGAAAGTGGGCATCCTTGTCTTGTCCCAATTCTTAGAGGAGAAGCTTTCAGCTTTTCTGTATTCAGTAAGATGTTAGCTGTGGGTTTCTCACATATGGGCTTTATTATTTTGAGGTATATTCCTTCTATACCTAGTTTGTTGAGGGCTTTTATAATAAAGGGATGCTGAATTTTATCAAATGCTGTCTCAGCATATATTAAAATGATCATATGGTTTTTGTTCTTAGTTCTGTGAATGTGATGTATCACATTTATTGATTTGTATATATGGAACCATCCTTGCGTCCTGGGATAAATCCCACTTGATTGTGGTTTGTTATCTTTTTCATGTGCTGTTACATTTGGTTTGCAGGTATTTTGTTGAGGATATTTTCATCTGTGTTCATCAGGGATATCGGCCTGTAGTTTTCTTTTTTTGTTGTGTCTTTTCCTGGTTTGGGTATCAAGGTTATGATGACCTTGTAAAATGAGTTAAGAAGAATTTCCTCTGATTCAATTTTTTTGGAATAGTTTGATATTTGGGATCAATTGTTCTCTATAGGTTCAGTAGAATTCAGTGGTGAACCCATTGGGTCCTGGACTTTTTTTGTTTGGAGATTTGTTTGTTTGTTTGTTTGTTTTTGAGACAGAGTCTCACCCTGTCACCCAGGCTGGAGTGCAGTGGCGCAATCTTGGCTCACTGCAACCTCTGCCTCCCTAGCTCAAGCTATTCTCCTGCCTCAGCCTCCTGAGGAGCTGGGATTACAGTCACCCATCACCACATCCAGCTATTTTTTATATTTTTTTGTAGAGATGGGGTTTCACCATGTTGCCCAGGCTGGTCTCAAACTCCTAGGCTCAAGCAGTATGCCAGCCTTGGCCTCCCAAAGTGCTGGGATTACAGGTGTGAGCCATTGCACCCGGCCCTTAAATTTCATTCTTAATTTCTTCCTTCATCCATTCATCATTCAGGAGCATGTTATTTAATTTCCGTATATTGATATAGCTTTGAATGTTTCTCTTGTTATTGATGTCTAGTTTTATTCCATTGTGGTAAGATAAGATACCTAATATAATTTTGATTTAAAACAAAATTTGAGGCTTGTTTTGTGTCCTAACATATTGTCAGTCCTGGAGAATATTCCATGTGTACATGAGAAGAATGTGTATTCTGCAGCTGTTGGGTGAAATGTTCTGTAAATGTCTGTTAGGTCCATTTGTTCTATGGTGTAGTATAAATCTGATGTGTCTTTGATTTTCTGTCTAGATGATCTATCTAATACTGAGAGTGGGGTGTTGAAGTTTCCAACCACTATTGTGTTGGAGGTCTATCTTTCCCTTTATATTTAATAATATTTGCTTTCTATATCTAGGTGCTCTAGTATTTGGTGCATATATATTTACAACTATATTCTCCTCCTGAATTAATCCCTTTATTATTATATAATGTCTGTCTTTGTTTCTTTTTATAGTTTTTGACTTGAAGTCTTCTTCGTCTGATATAAGTATAGCTAGCTACTCCTGCTTGTTTTGGATTTCTGTTTACATGGACTATCTTTTTTCATCCTCAACTTTCAGTTTATGTGTGTCTTTACAGGTAAGGGGAGTTTCTTGTGGACAGCATATAGTTGGGTCTTGGTTTTTTAATCCATTCAGCTAGTTTATCTTTTAAACAGGGGAATTTAATCTATTTACATTCAAGATTATTATTGATTGGTAAGAACTTACTCCTATCATTTTATTGATTGCATTCTGGTTGTTTTGTATATCCTTTTTTTCTTCTCATTTTTTATTTTTGTAGTTGGGTGGTTTTCTGCAGTGATAAGTTTGATTCATTTCTTTTATCCTTTGTGTATCAGCTTTACCAGTGAGTTTTATAGTTTTACATGTTTTCAAGATGGTGTTTATTGTCTTTTCACTTCCAGATATAAGACTGTCTTAAGCATTTCTTATAAGACTGGTCTAGTGGTGATGAATTCCCTTAGATTTTGCTTGTTGGTTAAAGATTTTATTCCTCCTTCCTTTCTGAAGAATAGCTGGGAGGATTGCTTGAGCTCCTCCTGGGTTGGAGTGGCAGACTGTTCTTTTAGCTGAAAGTGTGGCAGTGAGGGTTGGTTTCCCTGCTGTGCAGGAACAGTCACAGCTCATCCTGGGCCCAAGCTCTATGCATCTGCAGTTGTGGCATTCAACCACTCATGTGGTCTTGGTGGAATGGAGATGGAGCCCCAGTGCTGGAGAGGTACAGTAGCTACTGCCTGGAGCATTCTAGAGGTGGCTCTGGTCTCAGGATAGTGCCATGCCACAGCAGCCTGGTTCACAGTGGGTGGTTGGGGGGTGGGGTGTGTACACTTTGTGATTCTAATATGGGTGATGTAGCTGTGCGAATTCTCACAACTCTCCAAACTAGGCTTGGGACTTGCGAGGACTGTGGGATTCTCTTGCATTATACTTTTTCCCTGCAAAACGAAGTCCCTCCTGACTCTGGATAGATGCTATCTGGTTGGAGGCAGATGGGACCACTAGAGGCTGGGTGCCTCCACACTGCTCTCCCAATCATCACAGGTGCATCTCTACTCCACCACTCGCTCCAGCGCCAGCCAAATCTTAGTTGTTTGTGCCTTAGTCTTTTCTTGGGATGAGGGGAGGAATGTCAGATGTTTCTAGTCATCCATCTTACTGATATCACTCTCCTTTTTTTTTGGTACAAGGTCTCACTATGTTGCCCAGGATAGCCTTGAACTCCTGAGCTTAAGTGACCCACCTCAACCTCCTGAGTAGGTGGGACTATAGGTATACACCATTGCATCCAGCCTTGTAACAGTTTTTGCTATAAAGTCTATTTTATCTAACTATGGCCACTCCTGCTCTCTTCTGGTTACCATTTGCATGAAATATCTTTTTCCATCCTGTCACTTTCACCCTATATGTGTCCTTATATCTAAAGTGAGTCTCTTCTCAACAGCATATAGTTGGATGCTGTTATTTTTAATCCATTCAGCCAATATGTCTTTTTCTTTTTTTATTATTATTATACTTCAAGTTCTAAGGTACATGTCCACAACGTGTAGGTTTGTTACATATGTATACATGTGCCATGTTGGTGTGCTGCACCCGTTAACTCATCATTTACATTAGGTATATCTCCTAATGCTATCCCTCCTCCCTCCCCTGACCCCATGACAGGCCCCAGTGTGTGATATTCCCCACTCTGTGTCCAAGTATTCTCATTGTTCAATTCCCATCTATGAGTGAGAACACGCAGTGTTTGGTTTTCTGTCCTTGCAATAGTTTGCTCAGAATGATGGTTTCCAGCTTCATCCATGTCCCTACAAAGGACATGAACTCATCCTTTTTTATGGCTGCATAGTATTCCATGGTGTATATGTGCCACATTTTCTTAATCCAGTCTATTATTGATGGACATTTGGGTTAGTTCCAAGTCTTTGCTATTGTGAATAGTGCTGCAATAAACATACGTATGCATGTGTCTTTATAGCAGCATGATTTATAATCCTGTGGATATATGCCCAGTAATGGGATGGCTGGGTCAAATGATATTTCTAGTTCTAGATCCTTGAAGAATCACCACACTGTCTTCCACAATGGCTGAACTAGTTTACAGTCCCACCAACAGTGTAAAAGTGTTCCTATTTCTCCACGTCCTCTCCAGCACCTGTTGTTTCCTGACTTTTTAATGATTGCCATTCTAACTGGTGTGAGATGGTATCTCATTGTGGTTTTGATTTGCATTTCTCTGATAGCCAGTGATGATGAGCATTTTTTCATGTGTCTGTTGGCTGCATAAATGGCTTCTTTTGAGAAGTGTCTGTTCATATCTTTTGCCCACTTTTTAATGGGGTTGTTTGATTTTTTTCTTTTAAATTTGTTTAAGTTCTTTGTGGATTCTGGATATTAGCCCTTTGTCAGATGGGTAGATTGCAAAACTTTTCTCCCATTCTGTAAGTTGCCTGTTGACTCTGATGGTAGTTTCTTTTGCTGTGCAGAAGCTCTTTAGTTTAATTAGATCCCATTTGTCAATTTTGGCTTTTGTTGCCATTGCAGTTGCTTTTGGTATTTTAGTCATGAAGTCCTTGCCCATGCTTATGGCCTAAATGGTATTGCCTAGGTTTTCTTCCAGGGTTTGTATGGTTTTAGGTCTAACATTTAAGTCTTTAATCTATCTTGAATTAATTTTTGTATAAGATGTAAGGAAGGGGTCCAGTTTCAGCTTTCTACATATGGCTAGCCAGTTTTCCCAGTACCATTTATTAAATAGGGAATCCTTTCCCCATTTCTTGTTTTTGTCAGGTTTGTCAAAGATCAGATTGTTGTAGATGTGTGGTATTATTTCCGGGGGCTCTATTCTGTTCCGTTGGTCTATATCTCTGTTTTGGTACCAGTACCATGCTGTTTAGGTTACTGTAGCCTTGTAATATAGTTTGAAGTCGGGTAGCATAATGCCTCCAGCTTTGTTCTTTTGGCTTAGGATTGTCTTGGCAATGCGGGCTCTTTTTTGGTTCCATATGAACTTTAAAGTAGTTTTTTCCAATTCTGTGAAGAAAGTCATTGGTAGCTTGATGGGGATGACATTGAATCTATAAATTACCTTGGGCAGTATGGCCATTTTCACAATATTGATTTTTCCTATCCATGAGCATGGAATGTTCTTCCATTTGTTTGTGTCCTCTTTTATTTCATTGAGCAGTGGTTTGTCGTTCTCCTTGAAGAGGTCCTTCACATCCCTTGTAAGTTGGATTCCTAGGTATTTTATTCTCTTTGAAGCAGTTGTGAATGGGAGTTCACTCATGATTTGGCTCTCTGTTTGTCTGTTATTGGTGTAGAGGAATGCTTGTGATTTTTGCAAATTGTTTTTGTGTCCTGAGACTTTGCTGAAGTTGCTTATCAGCTTAAGGAGATTTTGGGCTGAGATGATGGGGTTTTCTAAATGTACAATCATGTCATCTGCAAACAGGGACAATTTAACTTCCTCTTTTCCTAATTGAATACGCTTTATTTCTTTCTCTTGCCTGATTGCCCTGGCCAGAACTTCCAACACTACGTTGAATAGGAGTGGTGAGAGAGGGCATCCCTGTCTTGTGCCAGTTTTCAAAGGGAATGCTTCCAGTTTTTGCCCATTCAGTATGATATTGGCTCTAGGTTTTTCATAAATAGCTCTTATTATTTTGAGATATGTCCCATCAATATCTAGTTTATCAAGCATTTGTAGCATGAAGGGCTGTTGTATTTTGTTGAAGGCCTTTTCTGCATCTATTGAGATAATCATGTGGTTTTTGTCTTTGGTTCTGTTTATATGCTGGATTACATTTATTGATTTGTGTATGTTGAACCAGCCTTGCATCCCAGGGATGAGGCCAACTTGATGGTGATGGATAAGCCTTTTGATGTGCTGCTGGGTTCAGTTTGCCAGTATTTTATTGAGGATTTTTGTATCGATGTTCATCAGGAATATTGGTCTAAAATTCTCTTTTTTTGTGGTGTCACTGCCAGGCTTTGTTATCAGGATGTTGTTGGCCTCATAAAATGAAATAGGGAGGATAACCTCTTTTTCTATTGATTGGAATAGTTTCAGAAAGAATGGTACCAGCTCCTCTTTGTACCTTTGGTAGAATTCGGCTGTGAATCCGTCTAGTCCTGGACTTTTTTTCGTTGGTAGGCTATTAATTATTGCCTCAATTTCAGAACCTGTTATTGGTCTATTCAGGGATTCAACTTCTTCCTGGTTTAGTCTTGGGAGGGTGTATGTGTCCAGGAATTTATCCATTTCTTCTAGATTTTCTAGTTTATTTGCATAGAGGTGTTTATAGTATTCGCTGATAGTAGTTTGTATTTCTGTGGGATCAGTGGTGATATCCTCTTTATCATTTTTTATTGCGTCTATTTGATTTTTCTCTCTTTTCTTCTTTATTAGTCTTGCTAATGGTCTATCCATTTTGTTGATCTTTTCAAAACACCAGCTCCTGGATTCATTGATTTTTTTTTTTTTTTTTTTTTTTTTTTTTTGAGACAGAGTCTCGCTGTCGCCCAGGCTGGAGTGCAGTGGCACAATCTCAGCTCGCTGTAACTTCCACCTCCTGGGTTCAAGCGATTCTCCTGCCTGAGCCTCCTAACTAGCTGGGATTACAGGTGCCCACCACCACGCCCAGCTAATTTTTGTATTTTTAGTAGAGATGGGGTTTTACCATGTTGGTCAGGCTTGTTTCAAACTCCTGACTTCATGATCCCCCGCCTTGGCCTCTCAAAGTGCTGGGATTACAGGTGTGAGCCACCACGCCTGGCTGCCAATATGTCTTTTGATTGGGAAGTTTAATCCATTTACATTTAAAGTAGTTACTGATAGGAAAGGACCTACTACTGCCATTTGGTTGTTTTCTGGATGTCTTACAGGTTTTTTGTGTCCCTCCTTTACTCTCTTACTATCTTTCTTTGTGTTTCATTGATTTTTTTTTTGTAGTGATATGCTTTTATTTCTTTTTCATTTCCTTTTTTATCTATAGATATTTTATTTGTGCTTACCATTGCAATTACATAAAACATTTTAAAGTTATAGCATTCTATTTTAAACTAATAACAACTTCAATCACATGCAAAAACTCTACTCTTTTACAATTCCACTTCCCTCTCCCTGCTCTGATTGATGTCCTGAATTCATCTTTATTTATTCATATAGATTTAAATGTTTAAATGTTTTTGCGATTTAAATTCTATGCACCAAAAGGATAATAGTACAAATTATTGTATTATCCATGTGTTCACCTTTACTGAAGAACCTTATATTATCCTGTGGTTTCATGTTGCTTTTTACCATCCTTTTGTTTCATCATAAAGTACTCCTTAATCTTTTTTATTTTAGAGCACATTTAATGGCAAAGAACTCCCTCAGCTTTTGTTTAACTGGAAAAGTGTTTATTCCTCCATTTTTAAAGAACAGTTTTGTCAAATACAATATTCTTTGCTGACAGTTTTTTTTCTTTCAGCACTTTGAATGTATCCTCCCTCTGCCTTCTGGTTTGCAAAGTTACCACTGACAAATCCTCTCATAATCTTATGGAAGACCCCTTACATGAGACAAATTATTTTTCTCTTGCTGTTTTCAAGATTTTCTTTGTGTTTGACTTTAGACAGTTATATAATTATAATGTGTCTTGGTATCGTTCTCTGTTGATTTACCCCAGTTGGAGGTCTTTGAGATTCTTGAACTTTTAAGTCCATTGCTTTCCTCAAATTTGGGAAATTTTCAGCCATTATTTCTGTAAATAAACTATTTGCCCCATTCTCTGTCTTCTCCTTTGGAACTTACATGTGCATATATTGATCTACTTGATAGTGGCCCATACATCCCTTAGGCTCTCCTTGCTCTTTTTTTTTTTTTTCTTATCTGACTCTATGATTTCAAATGACCTCTTTTCAAGTTTGCCGACTTTTTCTTCCGCCTGATCAAGGCTGCTGTCAAACCCCTCTTAAAAATTTCTCGGTTCAATTAAAGTGTATTTCATCTCCAGAATGTCTGGTTTGTCCTTTTTAATAGTTTCTATCTCTTTGTTGATATTCTCACTTTGTTCATGCATCATTCCTGATTTTTTAAAGTCATCTATCTGTTCTTTTTTTATCTCATTGAGCATCTTTATGACAACTATTTCGATTGTTTTTTTCAAGCAGCTCATAGATCTGTGTTTCCTTAGGATCAGTTTTGGAGTTTTTTATTTTTTTTCCTTTGATTGGGCTACATTTTTCTGTTTCTTTGTAGCTAATTTTGTTTCAACTAGAAGGTCAGAGGCAAAAAATGCTTGCTAAGTCTGATTAAAAGAGCCGCAGTACCTTCAAGGTCTGTCTACTGTGGTACTGGAGTGATTATTTCTATCTTATCTCCTTTACAGCTTGGTCTGGAGAGCTGCCTTAGACTCTCCAATGAATCTATTCAAACAGCTGCCTCTGTTACCTTGACTTGTCTCAGATTCCGTTGACCCAAGATGGGGTCCTGGCACTAGGAATATAAAACTGCCTCCATTATTTTGACTTGCTCCAGGTTAGGGAGAAGCTTACACAAGGCTCCTACTGACCGTGTTTCATTTCTAGCTTTAATGTCTGGGCACTGATTTCCCTAGGTTTAACTACTTGCTCCATGTTAAGGCCATGCTGTGGAAATCTGTCTGTGTGACTGTCACACAGGCCTGTCTGTGTGATTGTCAGGGAGAATTGGCCTGCCACAATAGGGCCTTCAGGAGGTGATTAAGTCATGAGGTCAGAGCCATCATGAATAGCATTAGGGCCTTTATAAAAGAGAAAGTTCATGGGTTTGCTCTCTGCTCTTCCACCATGTGAGGACACAGCCTTCATCTCCTTTTTTCTCTTCTACTGCTTCCACTATGTGAGGGGATAGTGTTCAGGCCACCATCTTGGAAGCAGAGATCAACCCTCAGAACTTTGAGAAATAAACTTCTTTTGTTTAGAAATTACCCAGTCTCAGGCATTTTCAGTGAAAACTTCCATAGTGATGATTTCCAGCTTTGATTAGCTCATACTCTGTGCCCTGTCCCGCATGAAGTGTTTCATGTGTGTTGTTCCACTCCATCCTCATAACATCCCTGTGATGTAGGTACTAGGTGGTGACACTGCTGTTTTGCATTTGGGGTCACTGAAAGTTACAGAGGTTTGTTAGCCTGCCCAATGTCAAAAACAGGAGGAGGCCAGGGACGGTGGCTCACACCTGTAATCTCAGCACTTTGGGAGGCTGAGGCGGGCAGATAGGTTGAGTCCAGGAGTTCAAGACCAGCCTGGGCAACATGGCAAAACCTCATCTCTACAAAACGAAAATAGAAAAAAACTAGCTGGACACGGTGGTACGCATGTAGAGCGGGTAAAATGGACTAAGACAAGCCTGCCAAACATCACCAATTTCCCTACACCTTTTACTGAAATCTTTTCTTGGCTTTATAATGGCTTGGGTGCTGTAGCTTCTCAGCTGGTCTCTGGAATTCTCAGACAGGTGTTCTGGCCCATATATTGATGTTAACCTTATGTCTGTGAGCAGAAGGAGGGCCGAGAGCTGTTTAGTCCATCATCTTGCTGACATCACCGTACAATATATTTTGATGTGGTTGCTGCAACTGCTCTGTAGTCAAAGGCCCATCTATGAGAACTGAGCACCACATTGCCATCACAGTGGCCCCTCCTGCCCCTCCTCCCGCCCCAGTGGCCTCCTGCTGCCCCCGTGGCCCCTGGTTCTCCTGCACACAGTGGCAGCCCGTTAGGTGCTGATTCCCCAAGGCTCATCTTCCCCAGGTGAGCTGCATCTCTTCTCTCCGCAGCACTCTGGCCCCCAGAAGCTTCTCCACATTGCCCAGGAGCTCCTGCACACCGAGGAGACCTATGTGAAGCGGCTGCACCTGCTGGACCAGGTAGCCCACGTGGCTTAGGGGCAGTTTCAGTATCTCTTAGCATTGGCTGGGCATTATAGGTGCAGTATGAATGACTTAAATACTAAAACTCAGACAAATTTAAGTCTGGTCTACAAACTTCTTTTTTTTTTTTGAGGCAGAGTCTCACTCTGTCACCCAGGCTGGAGTGCAGTGGCGTGATCTTGGCTCACTGCAACCTCTGCCTCTTGGGTTCAAGCAATTCTTCTGTCTCAGCCTCCTGAGCAGCTGGGACTACAGGCACACGCCACCACACCCAGCTAATTTTTGTATTTATAGTAGAGATGGGGTTTCACCATATTTGTCAGGCTGGTCTTGAACTCCTGACCTCAGGTGATCCACCAGCCTCGGCCTCTCAAAGTCCTGGGATTACAGGCGTGAGCCACCGCGCCCGTCCTACAAACTTATTTTTTGTTTTCAGTGCTTGTAGCTCTGAGGAAAAGGCTTTGCCAAGTCACCTGTGGGACATTTCTTTTTGGCAGCTGCATGATCTGAGCATGTAAATGGCTTCTGGATGTTTTTCTGCATAAGTACTTGGGACAGAGTTTGCCACTCATCTCTATCCACATGACAACGTGGGGTTTATGAGCACAGGAAATAAAGCACCCATGGAAGCCGGGGTTTTGACAGACGGTGCTGCTGCTGTTTTTATCTCACGAGAAAGAAAAGGAAGTCTGAACCTTCCATTTCGCATGAGAGGTGGCTGAGGAAAGATGTCGTTCCCTGCCCTCAGGGGACTGTCCCTGCCTCACCCACATTCGTAAGTCATAAGTGAGCTTGCATTAAGACCATGAGGTTGTCTGAACCAGTTCGATGAAAAGGGAGGACAATAATTCTGAAATTCATTAAGAAAACACAAGGTGGCAGCAGCGGCCCCTCCCAAGCGCCCTCACCTGTGGCCGAAGCAGGGTGGCAACTGTGCTCAGTGGAAGGGGCTCACTGGCCACACGTGGGCTTCTCTATGCTCAGGTTTTCTGCACCGGGCTGACGGATGCTGGGATTCCTCCAGAAGTCATCATGGGCATATTCTCTAACATCTCCTCCATCCACCGCTTCCACGGGCAGTTCCTGCTGCCGGAGCTAAAGACGCGGATCACGGAGGAGTGGTGAGTACCATCTGTGGATGCCGTGGGGCCCCTCAAGTGGTTTCTAGACCTGGGTTCATGTGCCTGAGAGCCAGGCAAGTGCTGGGGGACTGTCTCATGGTGGCTGGGCGCCTCCCTTCTCTGCATGGCCCTGGGTCCGATCCAGACTCCACCCCTTCCTGGTTGGTGACCTTGGCCAGCCACTTACGGTCTCCACGGCTTAGTTCCTGAGAAAGCGGATGATGCGGAATGAAGGGCTTTTAACGCCCCACTTGGGGCTCTGAAACTAAAATGAGGTTTGACATCTGGAAACACCACACAGTGGATAGTGCTAGTTGGTTTTCTTGTCCCTCCTAGTTTATACTCCACCTTTGTTTTAAAAATGCTGTTTTTCCCTCTCAACAGTGGACCTCAGATCCTCCTGCTATCCCTGTGGCCTGTCCCTCTGTCCCACTGCTGCTTCTGTTCATTAGCAGAGGGACAGCTCAGTGCAAGTCACAATTCATGAAACATCCCAGGCTGGCCCCCAGACTCATCAGTTCCCCACGTTGGGTGTTGTGTTTCCCCTCATTGTGGGTGCCGCTGCTGTTTGACTTAGGGTCTCTGCTGCCTGGGCCCTTCGCAGGCTCGGTTTCCCTCTGCATGAGGAGCCTGGTCCTTCTGTGTCCCACAAGCCCGTTCTCCAGGCTGCAGCCCAGGAGACCACAGAGGCTTGACTGGAATGGGAGGCCAGGGGGAGTCCTTTCACCTGTTGCTCAGGGAGAGGCTGTGTCAATTTATAAATCTGTACAAGGACATGGTCCAGCTGCTGAACAGGTTACATTGTGTCCCCGAGGCAGTCAGGACTGGATGCAGCCTTCTGGCTGACAAAAATCCATGCTTGGTAGAGACAGGTTTTCTCCTGCAAGGCCCTGGAGACTGCTAACTCATGAGTGCATGTGTGACCTCCTCTGCAACTTTTATCACAGCACAGGGGTCTAATGACTTAGCCACCCTGCCCTTTGGACTTTTTTTTTTGAGACAGAGTCTCACTCTGTTGCCCAGGCTGGAGTGCAGTGGCGCGATCTCGGCTCACTGCAAGCTCCACCTCCTGGGTTCACGCCATTCCCCTGCCTCGGCCTCCCAAGTAGCTGGGACTACAGGCACCCGCTACCACGCCCGGCTAATTTTTTGTATTTTTTTTTTTTTTTTTTTTTTAGTAGAGACGGGGTTTCACTGTGTTGGCCAGGATGGTCTCGATCTCCTGACCTCGTGATCCGCCCACCTCGGCCTCCCAAAGTGCTGGATTACAGGCATGAGCCACCGCACCCGGCCTGGACATTTAAGTTAAATGTATGAGTGCAGTTCATAGTCACGCCTTAGTGATGGCTTTGTGCCTGTGGCTTTTTTCTTTCTTTTTGAAACAGTCCTAAGGTCAAAGACGATTAGTATATTCTTCTGTTTCTTGAAAATTATTTGCAAATCCCTGTCCAAAGCAGCTTTTTTCATTATCAGTACTACAAAGAGCTACTTTCCACAGGACTTCGCCAGCATTGGATAGAACCATTGTTTCTAATCTTTGCCCATTTAAAAGGAGCATAATGGTATTTTGTTGGTTCTCTTTGATAACTGTGGTTCATCATTCAAGCGATTCTGCTACTACTGCTGTCTCCTGTGTCTGGGTCACTGGTTCTAAGCTTGCAGCTTGCACTTTTAACTGTTTTACAAGCATCTTTCATTTAATTGCCCAGTTAACTATTTTCTACTCTACAAGACATAGGGGAGGAAGCTAAGGCTCAGAGAGGGTGACCAATTTGCTCACCATCACACAGAGCTGGCCTCCACCCCACACTCCCCTGGTGGAGTTCATGTTCACTAACCTCAGAGTCCCCATTGCACCCAGCTATTTCTCTGATGATCCATTTCTCCATGAAGGGACACAAACCCACGGCTCGGGGACATCCTGCAGAAGCTGGCCCCATTCCTGAAGATGTACGGCGAGTACGTCAAGAACTTTGACCGAGCCGTGGGGCTGGTGAGCACGTGGACCCAGCGCTCCCCACTGTTTAAAGACGTCATCCACAGCATCCAGGTAAGGTGGGCAGTGGTAGTGTGGACACGGATGTTCTCAAGATGCACAGAGCCTGGTGTTTTATTTTTTAAAAACATATATATATACACACACATATACATATATATATATAATTTTTTTTTACTCCAAAAAGTAACATATGACATTACTGAAATTTTGGAACATAGAGAAAGTTAGGAAAATTATGGGATGTGTCCAGATGCTCTGTTGATGCTTTGAGCCTTACAAGAACTCCCAGAGATGAATCAGCATTCCCACTGGAAAATCGCGGCTCAAGAGGCTGTGCAAGCTACAGCATCACGAGCTATTATCTGATGGAACCTGAATTCAGAGGACAGTCTCTGATTGCACAGTGTCCCTCCATATCTAGTGCAGGCATTTTTGTTTAAATGTTACATTGCTTTTTTGTTTTTAGCTTTCTGCTAACAGCCTCCTCACAGCCCTGGCTGCTCTTGTCTCCTGTAGGGCTGGTCTCTTTTTTCTTGATTCACAAGGCTTTTATATGCTAAGAACATCAACTGCTTTCTGTCATGCATGTCACAGATTATTTTCCCCCATTCGTCTTTTTTTTTTTATTTTATTATTTTTTTTGAGACAGAGTCTCACTCTGTCGCCCAGGCTGGAGTGTGGTGGCACGATCTCGGCTCACTGCAACCTCCGCCTCCTGGGTTCATGCCATTCTCCTATCTCAGCCTCCCGAGTAGCTGGGACTACAGGCGCCCACCACCACGCCCAGCTAATTTTTTTGTATTTTTAGGAGAGATGGGGTTTCACTGTGTTAGCCAGGATGGTCTTGATCTCCTGACCTCATGATCCGCCCTCCGTGGCCTCTCAAAGTGCTGGGATTACAGGCGTGAGCCACCGCACCCAGCCTGATCTTTTAACTTTGTGGTGGTGTTTGCCATAAAGAATTTTTTATTTTTTATTTTTATTTATTAATTTTTTAATTTTTTTTGAGATAGTCTCGCTCTGTCGCCCAGGCTGGAGTGCAGTGGCGTGATCTCAGTTCACTGCAAGCTCCGCCTCCCAGGTTCACGCCATTCTCCTGCCTCAGCCTCCCGAGTAGCTGGGACTACAGGCGCCCGCCACCATGCCTGGCTAATTTTTTTGTATTTTTTAGTAGAGACGGGGTTTCACTGTGTTAGGCAGGATGTCTCAATCTCCTGACCTTGTGATCCACCTGCCTCAGCCTCCCAAAGTGCTAGGATTACAGGCGTGAGCCACCACACCTGGCCCAGAATTTTTTATTTTTAAGTACGTCCACTCACCACTTCTTAAAATGTAAAGCTTATTTTTAAATGCATTTCCCACGACCCAAGACTATATAACCCCATCTCCACTAAAAATACAAAAATTAGCTGGGCATGGCATGCCTATAGTCCCACCTACTCTGAAGGCTGATTCAGGAGAATTGCTTGAACCGAGAGGCAGAGGTTGCAGTGAGCTGAGATCGCGCCTGCCATGTCCTGGATGACGTCTGCCTGGGGACACTCGAAGCAGACATGGCCCCGGTTGCAGGCCAGCCACTGGTCTGTGCATCCCCTCATCCTAGGAAGATTGGGCACAGGGCCAGGCAGGCTGTGGGGAGGGCTCTCCACCTGGACTCAGTACCGTCCAGCCATTCCCTGAAGGTGACTTTGCCCCCCAGGGATCCCAGGCCATATCTGCAGACATTGGGTGCACCCAGCATCTGGTGGGTGGGGTCCAGGGATGCTGCAAAACACGTTGCAGCAGACAAGATGACCCACCGCAGAGAATTCTCTAACCCGAATGTCCATAGTGCCCAGGCTGAGAAGCCCTGGTGTGGACAAAACAGGATTGCGTGACAGTCAAGTTGCCTGTGGCGTTTGCAGGTTTCCTTCTTTTAATCCAAAGCATATTGTAAACGTTAAACTTTTATTTTGAAATAACTTTAAACCTTTACAGGAAAGTTGCAAAAATGACAAATTGTTATGCATTATTAACATTTTGTCTGGCTTACTTTATTATTCTCTCTAAACTCATACAGATGATGATGACTTTTGAGCGTTTTGAAACTAAGTTGCAGACACCGTAACCCTTTATCACTAAATATGTGAACAAGGATATTCTCTTGCGTACTCCCAGCACAGTGATCAAAATCGGGGATTTTATACCGACGTCCTGGTGCTGTCTACTCCACAGCCCACACTCAGATGTCACCGATTGTCCCAATAACATTCTTGTTTTCTGATCCATAACCCAACCCAGGGCCACACATTGCGCTCATTATTGTATTTGTCCTCTTGGGTCTGGAACAGGCCTCTGTCCTTGTCTTTTTGAGGGGTGCAGCCTAGTTACTTGTAGACTGCCTGCTTGGGTTTTTTTGCTGTTTCTCCACAGTTTGATTGAGGCTGTGCCTTTTCCTGGAGTGAGGCTGTGCTCTTCTCCCTGCGTCCTGCCTGGTGACGCAGTCTCTGCGTCCCAATCCTGGAGATACTCACTTGATAAAGGGCGTGTCTGTCAGGACTCCTCAGGTGAAGCTGGGTTTTTTCCCCATTAATAAGTTTCTTGGCCGGGCGCGGTAGCTCATGCCTGTAATCCCAGCACTTTGGGAGGCCAAGGTGGGCGGATCACCTGAGGTCAGAAGTTTGAGACCAGCCTGGGCAACATAGTGAAACCCTATCTCTACTAAAAATACAAAAATTAGCTGGGTGTGGTGGCATACTCATGCCTGTAATCCCAGCTACTTGAGAGGCTGAGACAGAATTGCTTGAGCTGGGGAGGCGGAGGCTGTAGCGAGCCAAGATCACTCCACTACACTCCAGCCTGGGGGACAGAGCAAGACTCCATCAAAAAAAAAAAAAAAAAAAAAAAGGTTCGGCCAGGCGCAATGGCTCACGCCTGTAATCCCAGCACTTTGGAAGGCCGAGGTAAGCAGATCACAAGGTCAGGAGTTCGAGACCAGCCTGACCAACATAGTGAAACCCCATCTCTACAAAAAATACAAAAATTAGCCAGGTGTGGTAGTGCGCGCCTGTAATCCCAGTTACTTAGGAGGCTGAGGCAGGAGAATCACTTGAACCTGGGAGGCGGAGGTTGCAGTGAGCCGAGATCACACCATTGCACTCCAGCCCCGGCAACAGAGCGAGACTCCATCTCAAAAAAAAAAAAAAAAAGTTTCTTATAGGGAGGTACTTGGAGATTATGTGAATATCTTGACAGAAACAGTTGTTTTTATGAAGATTGTCGACTTGGGTTTCTCTCACCCTGTTGTATCTCAGGCATTTTTGAGCTCATCTGAGCTGGAAGCCGTTCTGTTCTGGGCCCTGAGCCGGGTGAGGGTGGTTGAGGCCCTCAAGTTGCTGGCAGGTGGGTGGGGAAGCTGGTGGACAGGACGACAGAGGCAGCAGGCCCTCACAGGCTGCCCAGTGGGCATCATCAGGGGAGGCAGAGGCAAAGTGGTCTGGGCAGGAGGACCCGAGTGGGGAGCACAGAGTTGACAGAGTGGCAGCATTCAGCACACGTGTCTGGGGTTCGGATGCCAGATGGAGACACGGCAGTGAGGAGGTGCTGCAGGGTGTGAGAGGAGGCACAGGGAGCCAGTGAGCAGAGCTGGGCACGGGTGGAATGCGAAGATCTCAGCACCTGATGGAACACTGGTGTGTTTACATCGAGAGCGATCTGCAGAAGGACTCCCCGAGTGGCTTCTAGGCATGAGGACAGGCCCTGGCCCGATTCCCAGTGGGGACGGTTGGGTGAAGCTCTGCCTGATTTCTCAGGAGAGGAGTCAAGGGAGCCCTGCTTAGGCCCACGGGTGGGTGAGAGTGGGGAGAACCCACTGTTGATGGGAGGAGACAGTCCTGTCCAGGCATTTATTTTCTCCACCAAGGATGCGTATAAGACAGCCAGCTCTGGGCCAAGGGCCAGCCTGCCTGGGGTTCCAGTCCTTGCTCCATTGGTCAGTCTCTCTGAGCCTCAGTTTCCCCCGTTGTAAAGTGTAGTCTGTGCCAGCCATGTCTTGACAGACAGTCAGTTCTGGGCAGCCAGTTCCAGGCAGCTTCCTGGGGCTGTGGTGGCCAGAAGCCGGGGTCGGGGCCAGTGTCCACACACATGTCCTTGGGGTGCCCCATCCTCCCTCTGTCCCCACAGAAGCAAGAGGTATGCGGGAACCTGACGCTGCAGCACCACATGCTGGAGCCTGTGCAGAGGGTCCCCCGGTACGAGCTGCTGCTCAAGGACTATCTGAAGAGGCTCCCGCAGGACGCCCCAGACCGGAAGGATGCAGAGAGTGAGCTGGGGCCAAGGGCTCCCAGGAGGGTGCAGGGGCATCTGCCAAGAACTCTGGGGTTGGGGAGAGAGGGGGAGAGAGAGTCGTGGGGTCACGGGGGTAGGGGAGAGAGAAAGAGAGACCAGAGGGAAAGAGACAGAGACAGGGGAGGGAGAGAGATGGAGACAGAGAGAGAGATAGGGAGACGTTGGGGAAAGAGAGGGAGAGGGAGGGAGAAACAGACAGAGGGGAGGAGAGAGAGACACACAGAGACAGAGAAAGGAGGGGGAGAGAGAGAGAAAGAGAGAGAACGAGTGAGCCCCGTAGCAGCCCAGGAAGGGACTTAGTGTCTTTGACGGCAGAGAAAAATCTCCCCTGCTTGAAGTATGCGGGTGGACATTGGTCTGGGGAAGGTGCTGCTAAATGCTGGCCCTGTTCAGAGCTTAGGCCCCAGGAATGGGCCTCATGGGGCTGGTGGGGGCTGCTCCTAGTCCAAGGGCAGTGACTGGTGTGGCTGGCAGGCAGCCCGGACAGGCGTCTGTGCAGGATCGTGGGAGCCCCCTGCCTGGTATTGGCCCCAGAAGGGATGTGTCTGCAGGGTCGGGGGCAGGGTCACCCCCTTCCTCTGGGCCAGTCTTCTAGAGTAGCCCAGGCACCCTGGGAAAGGCCGAGAGCAGAGACAGATCCTCTTTGGAGGCAGCTGCCCTGGAGTCCCTCAAGCAAGCAAAAATGGAGCCACCGTGGCCCCAGGCTGAACCCAGTCTTCCTCCCGCAGGGTCCTTGGAGCTCATCTCCACAGCCGCCAACCACTCCAATGCCGCCATTCGGAAAGTGGTGAGTGTGGGGCTCCAGCGGTGACCTGCAGGGTGGTGCAGCAAGAGTGAGGGCCAGGGACCTTTGTGGGCCAGCCCCTTCGCCCCCATCCTTTGGGGGGCTCCACGAGTGACTCTTTTACACCTCCTTCTACCCCCATCCCCAGGGGGGTCAGCCGGACAGCCCCGCCCCTTGCTATAATAGATCTGTGTCCTTGGTGAGTTATTTAGCGCTCTATGCCTTAGTTTCCCCATCTATAAAATGGGAGCCCCGACAGAGCCTGTCTCACTGGGCGTCTGTGGAGAGTAAAAGAATCACTCTACAGCCAGGCGCGGTGGCTCACGCCTGTAATCCCAGCACTTTGGGAGGCCGAGGCGGGCGGATCATGAGGTCAGGAGATCGAGACCATCCTGGCTAACACGGTGAAACCCCGTCTCTACTAAAAATACAAAAAATTGGGCATGGTGGCGGGCGGCTGTAGTCCCAGCTACTCAGGAGGCTGAGGCAGGAGAATGGCGTGAACCCGGGAGGCGGAGCTTGCAGTGAGCCGAGATCGCGCCACTGCACTCCAGCCTGGGCATCAGAGCAAGACTCTGTCTCAAAAAAAAAAAAAGTGTATAATAAACAAAAACCAGGAAAAAAAAAAGGAATTTCCTTTGTTTTCTAAGTATCCATTACCTAGGCAGTTTCATTTAATTATCCAAATCCGGGTCTTTTCACCCAAAACTCACACACCTCTCAGAGAACGGCTGTTTTATGACTCCTAAAACACTAAGGAGAGTGAGAGCTGCAACATGTCCAGGGTCAGCCCCAAGTCCTGCCCCACAAGGTGGTCCCCGGCCTGCCCCAGAAAGTGTCGGCCACGTGTTACCATGGAACTCAGCCCTAAATGGCCTGAGCCCATGGCAATTTTTGTGTTCAAAAGCCTCAGCAAGGCCAGGCGTGGTGGCTCATGGCTGTAATCCCAGCACTTTGGGAGGCCGAGGCGGGCGAATCACTTGAGGTCAGGAGTTCAAGACCAGCATGGCCAACATGGTGAAACCCCGTCTCTACTAAAAATACAAAAGTTAGCCAGGCGTGGTGGCTCACACCTGTGAGCCACCAGGTGTGGGGGGAGAAAAAAAGAATCAGTCTACGTAGAATGCTCACAACAGGACCTGCCTGGTGCAGGAAGTGTCAATGCTCAGTGTTATTGTCATTCATTCACTCACTAAAGCTGCATTAGTCCCTTCATGGACTGGCTCTGTGCTCACTCAGCCCTCCGGGACATGACAGGTACATACCCAGTCCTCTTAGTGCACACCAGGTGCTTGCCCAGCCCTCCCAGTACATGCCAGGTGCATGCATTTCTCCACTATTAGACACCAGCTGCACACGCAGCTCCCCAGTACATACCAGATTCACACCCAGCCCCCCCAGTACACACCAGCTGCACACCCAGCTCCCCGGTACATACCAGGTTCACACCCAGCCCCCCGGTACACACCAACTGCACACCCAGCCCCCAGTAGTGGGCAGGTACACACCCCGCTCCCCTGTGTATATACCAGGTACCCGCCCATTCCCCCAGTTCTCAAAAGACCCTCACCCCTACCCTAGTCTGCTCCTCTAAGCTCTCTGCTGCTGGCTCCTCTAGTGCCCCCTACACCCTGTGCCCACTTGCACCTACCTGCATTGGTGCCAGAAACGGGTCAGCCAAACACAGCCGCCTCCAGGGTGTACAGGCAGAGATCACTCAGGTCCAAGGACGGGGCTTCCGAGGCACGGCAGGTTCAGACTCAGACATGTGGCTGTTGTCGAGGTTGCCGCAGGCTCAGCTCTGCGTTCTGCTACACTGGCGTCCGGCTCAGAGCTGGACCATGAGCTTTGACCCTGTCCCATCGCACTTCTGGGTGCTGGTTACCCATGTGACTACCCCACCAGTCACCATGGCCAGGGGAAGGTGACATATGGATTGTCCGAGTCTGGGTCTCAGATACTCAACTGACCTCTCTGTGCCTCAGTTTCCTTGTCTGTAAAATGAAGATAACAATGGCACTCACCTCACTAGGTGAGTTAAAACATGTGTCATGTAGAACAGCACATGGCTTACAGCAATGGTTAGCTCTGTTGCTGTTTATCATTGTTATTATGCTCTGCATGGTGAACTCCTATTCATCCTTCAATACCCAACTCAAACATCACTCTGTTTTCCCTCCCACCCTTGTCAGTAGCTCATTGCCTTCTCTGGATTCTGGGCCACGGTTGCAGGGAAGGACTCCGTGCATCTCTAGGTCACCAGCCACTCTCACAGACCTTTGGTGCCTGAGTCCCATGTCTCTTGCAGGAGAAAATGCACAAGCTCTTGGAGGTGTACGAGCAGCTGGGTGGGGAAGAAGACATTGTCAACCCAGCCAATGAGCTGATCAAGGAGGGCCAAATCCAGAAGTTGTCAGCCAAGAACGGCACCGCCCAGGACCGCCACCTCTTCCTGGTGAGCCTGGCCCCTGCCAGCCCAGCCACAGAGCCTCCCTTGCCATTTGCCTCAAGCCCAGGGCAGTGCCAGGAGGGCTCTGGCTGCCCAAGGACATGGGCTCTTCTGTGGCCTCTCCTACTGGGCCTCTGGCTCCCTCTGAGACCCTCAGCATCCCTCCCCCAGCCACAGGGAGCCTCCCTCCTCCACATCCAGACACCAAACTTTTGCCAACAGCTCTTCCCCATTTGCTGCAAATATCTCATTTTTCAATCCCTCACAGCCAATACCTCTTTCCTCCCCAGAACTGAGCAGACTCCAGCTTGTAGCAACCAGGAGAGCACAGAGAACTGTAGCAGCGAATCACAGTTTCAACTATTCCTGAGCCAAACCCTGGCCGGGAGGGAGGGGGAAGGTGGGATGGAAGTGTAATTCGAGACCCACCCTGGGTGCCATGGCACAGTAGAAACAGATGTGGTTCTTCTTTCCTCCTCCATTTTCCTCTAGCTTCTAATTCTCCTTGAATAAACAATTATTTCTTTGAAAGGTTTTTTTTTAAGTTTTTAAAAATTATGTTAACTAAAACTCATTTTTGCTTTACAATTCCGAGTTTTGAATAATGCAGTTGTGACCACAATCAAGTTACAGAAAAAGTTTTTTTTTGTTTGTTTTTGTTTTTGTTTTAAGACAGAGTCTCGCTCCGCCCCCCCCCCCCCCCCCCCCCCCCCCCCCCCCCCCCCCCCCCCCCCCCCCCCCCCCCCCCCCCCCCCCCCCCCCCCTTTTTGTTTTTTTTTTTTTAAGACAGAGTCTCGCTCTGTCGCCCAGGCTGGAGTACAATGGCTCAATCTCAGCTCACTGTAACCTCCACCTCCCAGGTTCAAGCAATTGTCCTGCCTCAGCCTCCTGAGTAGCTGGGATTACAGGCGTGCTCCACCACGCCCGGCTAATTTTTGTATTTTTAGTAGAGATGGGTTTTCACCATGTTGACCAGTCTGGTCTCGAACTCCTGACCTCAGGTGATCTGCCCACGCAAAGCGCTGGGATTACAGGTGTGAGCCACCTCACCTGGCCAAGTTACAATTTGATCACTGCCCCCGCCCACCGCCCCAGTTCCCTTGTCCCACCCCTTTGTGGGCAAGCACTTGCCTGCCCTGGCAACCATGGATCTCTTCTCTGTTTCTAGAATTTTGCCTTTCCCAAATGTCATATCAATGCCATGAGATGAGTCTGTCTCCTTTAGCTCACCATGTGGGTTTGAGAGATTCATCCATGTTGGTGAATGTATCAGTAGCTCATTCAAAAGATTTGGTTTGGCTGGACGTGATGGCTCACACGTGTAATCCCAGCACTTTGGGAGGCTGAGGTGGGCAGATCACCTGAGGTCAGGAGTTTGAGACCAGCCTGGCCAACATGCTGAAACCCCGTCTCTACTAAAAATGCAAAAATTAGCCGGGCATGGTGGCACCCGCCTGTAATTCCAGCTACTTGGGAGGCTGAGGCAGGAGAAGCTCTTAAACATGGGAGAAGGAGTTTGCAGTGAGCCAAGATAGCGCCATTGCACTTCAGCCTGGGCAACAAGAGCAAGACTCCATCTCAAAAAAATTTAAAAAAAGTTTTTTTTTTTTTAATTATACAATTAGCTCATGTTCATGGTTTAAAAATTTAAAAATAGAAATGAACAAAAATAAAGCTAGTGGCTACAGTCTCCTCACTCAAAGATGTAACCGTAGTTAAAATTACTGCCCATATCTTTTAAAAATATTTTTCACTTTATAACATTAAAAAAAAATGAAAAGGATCCCATGTGAGAAGCTCACTGAGGCCCCTGGGGTGGCCTGCGGGCAGCTCTCATTCCTCACTTGTGCCATCCCTCTTGCAGTTCAACAGCATGATCCTTTACTGCGTGCCCAAGCTGCGGCTCATGGGCCAGAAGTTCAGCGTCCGGGAGAAGATGGACATCTCAGGCCTCCAGGTGGGTGAGCTCCTCCATCTCAAACCTGTCCCCCTGGAAGGGGCACTGAGCAGGGCTGGGGACACCGGGCTCTGGCCGCTGAGGCACTCACCTCTGTGCAGCCTGGCACCCCTACCTGCTTTTCCAAGCCATAGACCCTATCTGTGACCAAGGCATTGTCTCAGTCCTGGTGCCCCAGGCTGGAAGGGCAGGATTCCACCCCTCTCTGCTTGGCCCACCTGCCACGTTGCTGCCAACTCCCCTTTCTGCAGAGCCTTGGAGGATGCAGGGGGCAGTAGGGATGGCACCAGGACCTGGACTGAACCCTGTCACCTGTGAGACTGGGACTCGGGGCCCTATTTACAAACCCAAACATGAAGCCCAGGGTTGCAGGGAGAAATCCTGGCTGGGGCGGGGGCCTACTTCCCTTGCCTGGTTCCTGGGTCCCAAGCTCTTTCCTGTCCTCCTGCACCGGAGCCGGGGGAGAGTTCCAGGCAGATCTGTAGCATGGTCCAGAATGACATTTTTTTTTTTGAGACAGAGTCTCGCTCTGTCACCCATGCTGGAGTGCAATGGCATGATCTTGGCTCACTGCAACCTCCACCTCCTGGGTTCAAGGGATTCTCCTGCCTCACCCTGCCATGTAGCTGCGATTACAGGTGCGTGCCACCACGCCCAGCTAATTTTTGTATTTTTAGTAGAGACGGGGTTTTGCCATGTTTGCCAGGCTGGTCTCAAACTCCTGACCTCGTGATCCACCCGCCTCGGCCTCCCAAAGTGCTGGGATTACAGGCGTGAGCCACCGCACCCAGCCTAGTTAGTCATTATTTTTAATGGTATTTCTTAACCTGGAGTGCAATGGCGTGATTTTGGCTCACTGCAACCTCCACCTCCTAGGTTCAAGGGATTCTCCTGCCTCACCCTCTGGAATAGCTGTGATTACAGGTGCGCGCCACCATGCCCAGCTAATTTTTGTATTTTTAGTAGAGATGGGGTTTCAGCATGTTGGTCAGGCTGGTCTCAAACTCCTGACCTCATGATCCACCTGCCTCGGCCTCCCAAAGTGCTGGGATTACAGGCATCAGCCACCGTGCCCAGCCATGACCGATTTTTTATAGAGAAACAAAAGAAAAGTATAGAAATACTATAAAAAGCCAGGCACGTAGTTTTGGTGGCTCATGCCTACAATCCTAGAACCTTGGGAGGCTCAGGTAGGATCCCTTGAACCCAGGAGTTCGGGACCAGCCTGGGCAGTGTAGTGAAACCGTGTCTCTATGAAAAACAAAAAATTAGCCATGGCGGGGCGCGGTGGCTCACGCTTGTAATCCCAGCACTTTGGGAGGCCGAGGCAGGCGGATCACGAGGTCAGGAGATCAAGACCACGGTGAAACCCCGTCTCTACTAAAACTACAAAAAAATTAGCCGGGTGTGGTGGCAGGCGCCTGTAGTCCCAGCTGCTTGGAGAGGCTGAGGCGGGAGAATGGCGTGAACCCAGGAGGCGGAGCTTGCAGTGAGCCGAGATTGTGCAGCTGCACTCCAGCCTGGGTGACAGAGCGAGACTCCGTCTCAAAAAAAAAAAAAAAAATTAGCCAGGCATGGTGGTGCACATCTCTATTCCCAGGTACTTGGGAGGCTGAGGTGGGAGAATTGCTTGAGCCCAGGAGGTCAAGGCTGCAGTGAGTTATGATTGTGCCACTCACAGCGCTCCAGCTTGGCTGACAGGGCAAGACCCTGTCTCAAAAATAATTTAAAAAACAATAATAAAATAACCTTAAAAAAAGATACTTTATCTAGTCTTTTTTTTCTTAACCTGAATTCAGAGAATTTCAAGGTAAGAAGGGATTTTTGGTGGCATTAAGCAAATGATTACATATTTTGATTTAGCAAATATTTTTGGAGCACCCATTAATTCAGAGCCCTCCCTACAGGGGACAGGGACCCATTCCAGTCCCCCAGCAACCACTGCAATGAGACATGGAACAGGCGTGAGCTACCGCGCCCGGCCATGGTCTCTGTGGTCTCATCCTGATGGAGGAGGATGGAATCTGTGGCTGCGGTTCTATGAAGAAGTGACCCCATTTTCATTAGTTCTGGGCACACGTTGTTCTCTTTACATCTCTAATCTCAGGGCGCACCTGCTCAGGGGCTCAGACTCTGCAGGGTGGCTAAGGCCATCCTCCCTCTTCTCATGAGATCCCTTTCCATCCTAAGGGGACATGGCTGCTGTGGGGGGCAGTGCCCAGTAGTGCCTGTGGGGAATGGCTTGTCTTCAAGGAGGATGGATGGGGCGACATGGGGAGGAGGCCTGACGGGCTGGGTGTCTGGGGGCAGGTTTGGTCAGCAGAGTTCCAAGCACAGAAGACGAGCGGTCCTAGCTGTGTCTGAGCAGGATGGGAGGCCCGCTGTCCCTGATGGACCAGCTCGTGCAGCAGCCACGGTGACCTGAGCCTCTGCACCCCTCTCCCTGCAGTACTGTGGGGCCGCAGGCTCACCTCTGTTACCTCCTTGGGGAAACACTTCTAAGTCAGAAAACATGAGGCTGGAGCTAAAATGACCAGCCTGGGTTTGCTTTGTTCTTTGTTCTTGCCCCTTCAGGTGCAGGATATCGTCAAGCCAAACACAGCACATACATTCATCATAATGGGAAGAAAAAGGTCCCTGGAGTTGCAGACACGGTACGGAACGGGCTGTTTCTAGTGAACGTCTTTGACCTCATGTCTTCTTTTTCTAAACTGGATGACCTTGCAATATGTTTTTATTTATACATGGCTTAAAATTTAACAGTACTGTTACCGAAACACCAGGGTTCTGTCTAGGTCCTGCGCTTGCTGCACAGAAAGCCAATCACTGAGATGATTATTGCCAAGGAAGAAGCTTTAATTGGCTGAGGAGATGGGAAGTCAGTCTCAAATCCATCTCCCTTACCAACTAAAACTAGGGGCATTATACAGCAGGGAATAAATGTAACAATGTATAAGAAACAGGAACTAGGGAGGGGCAAGGAAGCAATCATGATGAATAAAGGGTCTGGGCATCTCATTGCCTGGATGTGGTGACCTGGTGAGTTTCAGTCCCTTGATGGTTTTTTTGAGAGGGCTGAAGGTGTTTTCTGAGGAAGGAACTCAGATAAAACAAATGTTAACTTTCAATCTCTAAGACCAGAAGCGTCAATTTGTATGTTTATCAGATAAACTATCTATGGGACTCAGGGCGGTTTCAGTACCTCGGGAAGTTGATGAAAATTAAGCCTCTGCCCACCGCCTGTTCAGCAGGCCCAGCACATTCTTAGTCCTCTCTTGAGTATCCTTCTAGGATTTTCTTTTTTTTGAGACAGTTTCGCTCTTGTTGCCCAGGCTGGAGTGCAGTGGCACAATCTCGGCTCACTGCAACCTCCACCTCCCAGGTTCAAGTGATTCTCCTGCCTCAGCCTCCTGGGTAGTTGGGATCACAGGCACCAACCACCATGCCAGGCTAATTTTTTGTTTGAGTGAAAATCCAACGGGGTTTCACCATGTTGGCCAGGCTGGTCTCGAACTCTTGACCTCAGGTGATCCACACCCCCTTGGCCTCCCAAAGTGCTGGGATTACAGGTGTGAGCCACCGCGCCCGGCCCCTTCTAGGATTTTCTATGCACATGCACATATATCTACATTTTAA
The DNA here is from genome assembly GCF_006542625.1 of Nomascus leucogenys. Taxonomy (NCBI): domain Eukaryota; kingdom Metazoa; phylum Chordata; class Mammalia; order Primates; family Hylobatidae; genus Nomascus; species Nomascus leucogenys. The sequence goes on along the minus strand of NC_044381.1, from coordinate 41,203,368 downwards.
ATCACAGATGGCTGTTTACTGTATAACCTGTCCTGCATCTTGCTTTTTCACTTAATTTGTCAAGAACCATCCCATATCTGCACACCATTCCTAAAGCAACATAATCTTCCATTATGTTCATTAGCCAGTTCCCACTGACGAGGACCTGGGCTCCTCCCGAACCTGGCCATCACAAATGCTGCTGCAAGCAGTGTCCTTGTTTTTAGGTGTTTCTGCATATGTGTAATTGTAGCCGTCAGATAGATTGCTGACATAGAATTGCTGGTCACAGGGTAGTGCATCTGTTTGAAATTTTGGTGGCTGTTATCACACTACGCTTTAAGGTGATGTCAGGCTGTGCTCTAACTAGCCATACGTGGGAGTTCTGTTCTCCCACACCCCACGAACAGTGGGGTCTTTGTAATGACCCATTATGGTCCAAAGAGGCATTGAATTACAGCCACTGCAGAGGGCTCCACATGGCTCACCTGGCCCCACCAGGCCACGAGTGTTTTGAGGCCCTTGGGGCCAATCTTCCAATCCTTGAGCTGCATTGACAAGCCAGTGTGTGGCTCGGGTGTGCTGCAGGGCTGAGAGAGGGCTGGTCATTTAGAGTCAGTATCCAAGACTGGATTAATACAAGACTGTTTTGGTTTTATAGGACAGAGGAAGAGAAGAAAGAATGGATTCAGGTGAAGCTTCTCAAGTTGTAAAGTAACCAAATGCTTGAGTGATTGAGTGATTGAGCAGTAAGGCCATTCATGTTGGGGCAGAGGGTGGGGGCCCTGGCCTCCAGGACTGCTGGCCCTGTGCTGCACCCTGCAGGGATGCGGTGACCACACTGTGCCTTCATGAGCACCTTCAGATGCCACAAGCCTTTCAACCTATTCATTTCTTTGAGGGCCCCCAAATAAACATGAACGGGCCTGGTGGAGTCACAGGCCAGGTTCCCCGCTCAGGGTGGATCTCCTCAATCTGGACAGCTCCGTGGGGAGACCACATCATTGGTAGGGGGGAAGGGAGATGGCCAGTGGCCTGGGCATCGTTCTGGGAATGCCAAGGCCTGTCCTCAGGACAAAGGCAGGCACGTCCCTCCTGTGGGTAGCATCCTCCCATGCCCCTTGATAGTCCTCCTTGTTGTGTTGCTGTGTCCAGATCATCCAGGCCACCATCGAGAAGCACAAACAGAACAGCGAGACCTTCAAGGCTTTCGGTGGCGCCTTCAGCCAGGATGAGGACCCCAGCCTCTCTCCAGACGTGCCTGTGAGTCAGTGGCCTGGGGCGCAGAGGGACCTCCAGGGGATGGGCTGCCTGTGGAGAGCAGAAGGCACTGGCATCTGGGTGGGCAGCTTGACCTCCAGGCTTCCCTCCTGCTACACTAGGGACCAGGACAGCGGGCACTCCCTTGTGTTAAAAGAAAAACTTAAGACAAATTAAATTTAACAATTTAATTGAGCAAACAACTATTTGTGGATGGGATAGCACCCGCCCCCTACAACCCCTGAGACCACAATAGGTCCAGAGAGCCTCATGAGCTGCTGTGTGGTCAGAGAGGATTTATGGACAGAAAAAGGAAAGTGAGGCACAGAAACAGCTGGGTTGGTTACAGCTCCGCGTTTGCCGTATTTGAACGTGGTTTGAACAGTCGGCCACCTTCCCATGGCAGCTTTAGGCTGAACTTAATTTCACCCCTACCCACCCTCCACTAAGTGCCACTGCAGCCTGCTGGGCCCCAGGCCTGTGGTCAGCGCCCAGGTGGGCGGGAAAGCAGGATGTGGGCGTGGAGGAAGTGCTCCTGCGTGACCTGTTTGGTTGTCTGGTGCCTTCTGCACAGCATCCTACACACCAAGGCATGTTACATCATCCCTATAGAAACTGAGTCTGAGGAGCTCTGTGACGTCCCCAGGCCATGGGTGGTGGAACTGGCATCACAGGGCTGTGGTGCACTGCCCGCATACCACTCTATCTGGCCCAGCACAGCCCATGACTGCAGACACCTTTCTGTGATTGTATTTCCCCCCGAGTGCCCCCGTGTCCTGGGAGATGGTGGCTCAGAGCCCCTTGAGGGAAGCAGTAGGAGCGTCTCACTCCCCATCCTCATGTGGAGCTGCCCCAAGGGCCCAGGGGGATTTCATTTGGAGACTTAGGCTGGGAAAGAGGCAGAGCTACAGGGTCCTTGCCTCAAAGCCTGGCCAGGGAGTCAGGGCTGCAGCCTCAGGGCCAAGTCTCAGCCATTTCTCCCCCCGGGGCTTCCCTGGAGTCAGGGAGAGAGGATTGGGTGAGGAGGCCGATCTCTGCCCGCTGCGAGGAAGGCCCTGGAGCCACTGGCCCTGGACAAGGCATAGGGGTTGGAACTGTAGCAAGGACATATCCGGGGAGGCACCCAGGAGAGACGGTGCCCTGAACCCTATGCCAGGCCCTCAGCTCCAGCCTTCACGGGGGCACCAGGCATGACTCAGAGTGAGGGTGCCCAACTCTCGCCTCCTGGTCCAGACCCCGAAGGCCTGAATCCCAACTCCAGGCTGGTTCTGCCCACCCTACCACCTCTAGGGGTCTGCCTGGCACAGCCCACCTCCCCCATATCCACTTCATATTTGTATCAAGTCCACTAGGTTTTTTCTGCTTTCTGCATTTACTTTGCAAGGATTTTGCACCATCCAGAAAGAAAGAGTCCTGGGACTGCCTTGAGTGGAGGTGACCTGGGAATGTGAGACATTGAGCCTGGCTGTCCTTAAATCTGGCCAAGCCCTTTCTGTCCAGAGGCTGAGCCCAGAGCCTCACTGTGCTGAGAAAGTCAGGGGGCTGCAGAGACTCTCCACAAGGAACCCTGGAGAATGAGAGAGAACCCAAAGGGACCCTCCTCACTCACTGGGTGACTTGGTATAAATTAGAGCCCCTGAACAGGGTGGGCCAGAGGGAGGCGTCACCCACCAGCCACCCACCTCACTGGAAGATGCTCCTTCTAGGAGAGGCCTCCAGCTCAGGCCAGGCCCAGGGAGGGAGCAGCTTCCCCAGAGGCACAGCAAATCCTAGGCCTGAGAATTCCTGCTCCTGAGCCTGCCCTCAATGCACAGAGGTGCTGGGGGCTTCAGGAACTGCCCCCTCGCTGCACAGGGGCTGCGTGGCCCTGGAATCTCCTCTCACTCAGCCTCTGTGTCCCTTCCAGATCACAAGCACCAGCCCTGTGGAGCCTGTGGTGACCACTGAAGGTGGTTCGGGTGCAGCAGGGGTAAGTGCCCCATGCTCAGTGGTCAGCAGGGGTGAAAGGCGGAGCAGGGGGTCAGACCAGGATGACCTATAGGGAAGATGGAGAGGGAGGGTCAGACCAGGGCCTCCTGGAGGCTGAGGGCTGAGGGGCCAGCGTGCCCTGCTCACTGTGACTGGGGGCCTGGGTGTGCGGAGGTGAAGCTATGTCTGAGTCCAGGCACTGATGACTTGTGTGGTCACTGCAGGGGACTCTGTAAGGCAGGCACGCAGAGGCCTGTCAGTGTGGGGGTGTCCATTACCTGCTTGGAGGTGGTCACACAGCTGGGCACACATGTGAGAATCCGCTGAGCTCCAAGTGAACATTTATGCTCTTAACGTGTGTGAATTGTCCCATAAAGCATGTATTAACAGTGCAAGGTCCTTAGGAGGCTCAGTAATGCAGAGGACTGCTTAGTCCTTCACCCCAAGCCGCGGCCAGGGAGGCCTGAGCCTCCCTGCCTCTCCCCGTCTGTGTTCTCGTGTGCCTTATGGCAGCCAGCCCACAAGGGTGCTGCTCCAGCCAGGCAGACTGTGTCCACGCGCCCGCCTGCCAGGGGATGTGCTGTCGGAACTGGGATAAGGCCTGCCTCCCTCCATTTAATCTGGGAAGTTAAAGAGGATGAGGGCCGAGAGCATCTGTACCTGGAGCCATCATCATTGGCGCCCAGGCCTGGCACTCCCCAGCGCTGACAGCAACATCACCGTGGAGCATCCCGATGGGGCTGCTGCACCCAGATGCAGGAGGGTGATTCTCCAGGCGCCTCGCCTCACCCCATGCTGTGCAGGCTCAGGAATGACGTGGCCCCAGGTGGCTGCCCTAGCCCCATCCAAGACAGGGGTCTGTCCAGGTGGGCTGGCCGCTGGCTGCCCCCTCCCATGACCTGAGCTTTACCAGGCTCCACCCATCATGATCTGGGCTGGCCGGGCGTTGGGAAACCATGAAGAAACTCAGGAGGCCTCGGGAAGGATGTAGTGTTTCAGGGGCACGACAGAGTGTGGAGGCGTGGGCGGACTTGCAAATACATCCCAACGGGCAAGAGGAGAGACCCCAGATTCACAAAGCACAGCCACCTGGCCTCTGCAGAGCAGACAGGCACCCTACAGGGACATCTTATTAACACTGAAATGAGGAAGTCTGACACAGGGTGGGCAGCCTGGGGGAAAGTGGTCCCCTGGCCTCCTAGGAGAGAATCTTCTCTCACTTGTCTCTTCTTCTTGTGTCTGGCCTCACCGGGCTTCCTGGCCACCCTCCCCTGAGATGCCCCGGATTCCCCTTGCCCTGCCAGGCCCCAGGGCCTTGACACCTGCTGTTTGCTCTGTCCAAGTCTATGAAGACCTGTAGCCTGCCCCGGGGGCCCCTGATAAAAATGTCTTAATGACAGGAACCCGCCCATCAGCAACTTTTTTTTTTTTTTTGAGATGGAGTCTCTCTCTGTTTCCCAGGCTGGAGTGCAGTGGCACAATCTCAGCTCACTGCAACCTCCACTTCCCAGGTTCAAGTGATCCTCCTGCCTCAGCCTCCCAAGTAGCTGGGACTACAGGCACGTGCAACCACGCCCAGCTAATTTTTTGTATTTTTAGTAGAGACGGGGTTTCACCATGTTGGCCAGGATGGTCTCAATCTCTTGACCTTGTGATCCACCCGCCTCAGCTGGGATTACAGGCGTGAGCCACCATGCCCAGCCTATGATGGGAATCCACCCATCAGCAACTTTTTGTATTGCCAAACAGTAAGTGTGAGGCTGGCTGTGCCCCAGACTCACAGAGCTCTCTAGTCCCTTTTCTGGAGCATTTAGGAAAGTTATGAAAAGCAATGTGTACTCATAGTGTGAGTGCAGCCACAGAAGCGTGAGCTGCCCACAGTGGACACACAATCACAGGGTCACAGTGGAGACGTGACAGCCCACACCCATGCGTATGAGGCACTGCCTAATCAGCCCCAATGCTGGCATCCCACAGCCAGGGCAGACATCCCTGACAGTTTCCATGGTGACGCCCTGGCACAGAGCACTGCCTCCCACACACACAGCTCACATAAGGAATGAACTGGGCTGGCCTCTGCCCGATGATCCTCCATGTCCAGCCCTGGGCCCTGGGCCAGGCTTATGGAGACATCCGTGGTCACAGTCCTGCCGCAGAGGCATCAAGGCTCAGTGAGAACCACCTGTCCTTTGTGAATGCGTCTGTCCTGGGTGTGAGCCCACAGGACATGGAGAGGCACCTTCAGTGTCTTGGGGAGACAAGGAAGCAGAAGTGGGTGGAGGCCACGTGCTGAGGGAGGCCCTGGGTGGGCAGGACCTGGGTGGGTTGTAGGAACAGCAGGAGCCCAGGCCTGGCTGAGGGGATCCACACAGGGCGTCTGAGTGTGGGACAGGGTCCTGGGGAGTCTAACCCTGGGTTGGTGCCCGGACAGGAGAATGTTCTAGCTGGAAGAACTTGCAAGGCCATGGTTTAAAATGTTTTAACTTGTGGGAAGACACAGCTTGGAGATGGCCTTGGAGCAGGGCTTTGAGCAAATGCCACCTCTTGAGCCTCACTTGGCTCTGGGCAGAGAGATCAGAGAAGCTGTCAGGCACTGCTGGCCACACAGGCAATGCCCATATTGGCCACCTGCCTCCGTCACAGGCGAGAAGGTAACTGGGGCTCAGGGCCTCAGTCAGTGTCCGGGCATCTGCTGGAGCAGGCTGTGGCCAGCAGACCTGCTGTGCCTCGATGGGTGCGCCCAGCTGGGTGGACAGCGCTGCCTGCCCCACTCCTTTACTTCCCCTGGCCCAGGGCTCAGCTGCCTCAGGTTCTGCAGCAGCCCAGGGAGCCAGGTACTCAGGGTCACAATTCCAGTTCCGGTCTCTTGTCTCTGTCCCTTACCCACACCAAGCCAGAGCTGGGCCCACGACAGACCACCAAACAACAACAGACCTCAGCTCCAGCCCAGGGCCTCCCTACACCCAGTGGATGTGGCCTGACCTGGCCCTGTGTTCCTCACTGGTGTCTTCATGTGAGCAAAAACAGCAGAGTTGAGACTAGGTTGGGAGCTGGGACAGCTCAGTGTCTGTGTCAAGCTGCACAGGGTGAATGTGGTGTGATGGAGGTGAGCTCAGTGTGCGTTTTACGAAGCACTCAAAAGCAAGTTCATTCTCTCATCAACAACAGTGATTTTTGCTATACTATACCAAACTTCAGCTTACTTCCTGAGCCCAGTTTCTTCAGTGGTATAGTCCCTGTAAGCCCCTTTCCTAAGAGAAGCTACACCCAAGCCAGGAAGTTTTGCAAGGGGCCTTGCAGAATTCAAAGCCTTCCCTGATGGGCAAGCATCGAGTTGCTCTTAACAGAAACACAAAATGTCAGAATCCAAAAGGTCTCTCAGGGCCTCAGACCAACCATGGGTGACACACGAACCCCTCCAAGGTGCCAGCGAGGCATCTAAGGGCACCCTTGACAGGCCAGTGCCAGAGCCTCTTCTCAGGCACTGCCCCTCCTGGGACGAGGCCACGCCCTGTGTCCACCCTCGGGGCTCCAGGGCAGGGCTGGAGCAGAGGCATCAGGCCTCAGCCTGGCCACCCTCCTGTTGGAATAGCCCCAGGCAGTGCCTGCGCCCCACAGCCTGTGTCCCCCGCTGGGTCATTTCCAGCATCTGATGAAACTGACTCAGTTTCATCAGGGCCACTTACTGGGCTCCAATTCTGTGTAACTCAGCTGTGCCCCCCGTTCCTGGATGTGCAGCTCAATTTGCTCAAGAAAAAATGCTGGAGGGGGCAGCCCCGTTGGCCCTTGGTGGAGACCACTTTCTGGGTCAACGCTGGTGTGTTTTGGGCGCTTTCGGGGTGAAGTCACTCGGTCAGATACTGAGGAAGCCACAGTTCTCCATCTTCCTGGAGAGACTTGGGCCCAGCTTTTCTGATATCCCGACATCCACAACGAAAACCTGAGCTCCCTTCTTTGGGTCAACCTGCGTGGTAACTTCATCCACAAAGGGGCGTGTGCATGGCCGAGAGACCATCCCTGGCTAGTCAGGTGGGCCTCTTGCCTCTCAGCTACTGGGTCATACCTACAAATTCAGCCACACCTTGATGATGGGAGCTGGAGGGTTGGCCTCGGTGGGCTGTGGGCCTCAGCTCCATGGGAGCTGGTGCAGGGCCAGGACCCACCCCGAGTGCTCAGCTCAGCTCCATAGCTGGGAAGATTTGCCAGATAAAGGAAGCCAGTGGGACTCCTGGCACTGCCTCAGCCCTGAGCCACACTCGCTGCTTCCAGAATTGTCCTCTGTCCCTTCACTGGGACCCGGTCCCTGCTGGTCCTCAGAGGCCAAGCTCTTGCTGTTCACCCAGCCCCGCAGGTACCTGTCCTCCCACATGGCTGTTCTTCGCTCCTTCTGCCCCTGCTGCCCCCTGCCCCATGAGCACGCCCTGTGCTGTTCTCAGCTGCCATGCAGTGCTGCCCCTGGGTGCCGTGGCAGGGGTCCCCCTTCCGGGGTCCTCGAGAGCAGGCAGTTCTAGGCTGAGGTGCACACTGGGGCCGCCCTTCCACTAATCACTCCCACTTCCCAGCCTCTCTGGGTGCCCACCTGGAGAACAGGTTTTTGCCGCCAGGTCAGTGATGTCCATTCCCCGCCTAGTGTGCTTGGAGCCCCCACTGTGAGTGTGAGAGAAACTGCAGAGGGAGTCCAGGCCGCCTCACCCGTGTCTTTGGAGCAAGGCCCATTCAGCAGAGGTGCCGGGGGCTGTGGCACAGCAAGTGAGCATCCCTGTCACCCTCAAAGGAGCCAGCCCTGCCCTTGGGCTTCTGTGCCAAGCAGGCTGGGCACTGGGGGGACCTGCAGGTGGGCCAATGAAGGGGGACCACAGACCAGGCCACACAGCTGGAAGTGCCTGGCCAGAATTTACACAGAGGCACTGGTGTCAGTTTGTTGGGGCTGCCAGAACAAAATACTACCTGGAGGCTGAAGTCTGAGATCAAGGTGTGGGCAGGGTTAGTTTCTCCTGAGACCTCTCCTTGGCTTGGAGATGCCAGTTTCCTCCCTGTTTCCACACACGGTCTTCCCTCTGTGTCTCTGTGTCCTCATCTCTTCTTATAAAGACACCAGTGAGATTGAATCAGGGCCCAACCTAAGACCTCATTTTAACTTAATGTCCCTTTAAAGGCCCTGTCTCCAAATATAGTCACATTCAGAGATACTGGGAATTATATTTTCAACATATGAACTTGGGGGGACACAGTTCAGCCCACCACAGCCTCCAGTGCTTATGCCCAATCTGAGCCACCCACCCCTTTCTTGCTTCTTCAACCCCAACCAGTTCAGTTCATCTTTTTCTTTCTTTTTTTTATTTTTTGAGTTGGGATCTTGCTGTGTCCTCCAGGCTGGAGTGCAGTGGTGTGATCACAACTCACTATAGCCTCGACCTCCCGGGCTCAAGCGATCCTCCTACCTAAGCCCCCTAAATATCTGGGACTACAGGCACGTGCCCCCACATCAGCTAATTTTTTGAATTTTTATTGAGACGGGGGTCTCACTATGTTGCCCAGATTGGTCTCGAACTTCTGGCCTCAAGCAACCCTCCCGCCTCAGCCTCCCAAAGTGCTGGAATTACATGCGCGAGCCACTGCGCCTGGCCCTCTTTCTCCTTAAACCTGAAGAGTTTATGTTAAACTTTTTTTAAGTGTACGTTGTTTAGCATTTTCCTATGGCAATTTTGGACCCACACAAGTGGGGATAACCCCGGTGAGCGTCCCTCCCCAGGTCCAGAAACCTCAGCCTGGTGCTGTTCTTATGGCCCCTCGGCCCCCAGCCCCGACACACACACACACACACACACACTTCTGTTTTCTGTAATATTTTAAAGCATATCCCAGACCTGTTTTTATTCTGCTCAGCTACACTAATGGTAAGCTTATTTTAGGCAGTTTTCTTTTAAACAGAAAAAAAGAAAGAAAAAGAAAACACCTGCAGGCTTCAGTTTCCCTGACTGGAGAGGTTGAGATAAACATTTCTAGTGGCAGCTCCAGCTCTGACATTCTGGGGAACTCGATACATATCTTTGCCTTTTCCTAAAGTCTTCTTAACGGTGTTTTCTGCACCCATAACAAAGTGTCTCAAGGGAGGCGCCTCCTCCCCAGAGAGGAAATGCTGGGTGTGGACCAAGCTTCAAAAGCCTAGGAAGTCATTTCATCAAATGATGGGGCCTTTCCAGGGGTTGCAGGCTATTATAACAGGAAAGGGTAATTAGCAACTTGCCAGACGTAGTCGGGGTTTTATGTACTGTGATGAGGCTTAGGGCCCAGGGACCAGTCACCCATCCCATTTACAGGTGAGGAAACTGAGGCTCAGAAAGGAAAGGTGAGTCATCCAGGGTCTCATAGCTGACAGGAGGCAGGAGCCTGGGGTCTCTCCACCTTTCACTGTTCATAATCAGACAGGGAAATCAAGGCTGGACTGGGCAGCCCCAGGCTACATCTGCTCCAGCCTCCACACCACCCTCCTCTGTAGGCAGTTCAGGCACAGGAGACAGAGGAGGGTACAGCCCCTGACCCTGGCCTCAGCTCTTCATGGCTTCCTCACATGTCCTCCCAGATTTTTTTTTTTTTTTTTTTTTGAGACACAGTCTCACTCTATCGCCCAGGCTGGAGTGCAATGGCGCAATCTCGGCTCACTGCATCACTGCAACCAACCTCTGCCTCCTGGGTTGAAGCGATTCTCCTGCCTCAGCCTCCCGAGTAGCTAGGATTACAGACACCCGCTACCACTACCACGCCCAGCTATTTTTTGTATTTTTTTTTTTTTTTTAGTAGAGATGGGGTTTCACCATGTTGGCCAGGCTGGTCTCAAACTCCTGACCTCAAGTGATCTACCTGCCTCAGCCTCCCAAAGTGCTGGGATTACAGGCATGAGCCACTGCGTCCAGCCTCCCCCTAAAATGTTGCCATGCTTGTCTGCACACTCAGGCATGTGGGTGCACACCTATATTCATCCATGTGGCGTGCCTGGAGGGTGTGGCCCCCTGGTGCCCAGCATAGAGCAGGCACATGGCCACATGGCTCGGGTTGCAGGCAGGGATGCCCCCGTCCCCAGGGCTGCAGGCCATAGCTGTGCTGCCCACTGCCTGCCCTAGCAATCAATGTGTTCCTTCAGCTGTGGCTCCTTTCAGTAGTTTCTCAGATGCACCAGATGAAGTCATTGGCCAAGTTGTTCCAAACTGAAGATCTTGATCCACTTACAATCTTTACTTGGGGCAATGGGCACAGGCAGCTGCTGGGGGGTGAGGGAGGGAAGAGAGACATGGCTGACTTGGCTCTTCACTTCATTCCCTTCTGCATGTTCCACTTTTTGCCTTGAGCCTGCGTGGCTTTTACAGTCACGAGAGCTGCCACTCCACTGCCGTGTGGGGTAGGGTGCACACGTGACTCGGAAGCTGATGGCATCTATTTGCCTCCTTGTAGCTCGAGCCCAGAAAACTATCCTCTAAGACCAGACGTGACAAGGAGAAGCAGAGCTGTAAGAGCTGTGGTGAGACCTTCAATTCCATCACCAAGAGGAGGCATCACTGCAAGCTATGCGGGGCGGTGAGTCCCGGGAGAGTGGGACAGGGACAGGAGGCCACCCCGCTCTGACAGAGCAGCTGAGTCCTCACCAGCACCACACCAGCCATGCACACCAGCCCTGCACAGAAGGGCTTCCTGATCCTGGCTCATGGATATAGATGCCCTTGGGTGCAAAACTGTCCTGTCCGAAGTAGGATCGAATCACTTTTCTCTGGTCAGCTCTGGTGCTCAACAAACACTCCTTGTGGTTGAAAAAGTGCTGGATTTGGAACCACAGAACCCCTAGCTGGCTGACCTTGAGAACAAGGAGATGATAGTCCTCATTCCTTGCAAGGTGTATTGGAGACAGGTGAAGGGTGTGGCTGTGCTGGAAGGTCCTACTGCTGGCCTTTGCCCCAGCGCTCCAGTGGTGCTGAAGGCCTGGTGGGCCCATGTGATGAGGCAATGCCTCCGGCTGGTGCCCCAGCTGCACACTATCTCCATTCCCCTCACTCCAAAGCCCTTTCTCCTGAGAATGGAGAAAATTCAATGCTTAATAGTGAATGTAAAAGTATCCCTGAGGAAGGAACTGATCATTTAAGTATCTTTAGGTTAAGAGATTAAAGTTGAATCTATGTTAGCAACTGGATCTCAGCACAGAATGCTTTGGAGGTGTTTTTCCAAAGGGTGCCAGCAACCTGTGCCTGAAGCGGTTGATGTTACTTGTCATAACTTTGCCACATGACCAGGGGCAGCAGGGGGAGGGGAATAAGTAGATGAGTCCTTGGAAGGATGGATGATGGATGGATGGGTGGGTAGAAGGATGGATGAATGGATGAGTGGATGGAGAGGTGAGTGAATGGATAGGTAGATGGATGCACGGATGGATGGATGGATGGATGGATGGATGGATGGATGGATGGATGGGGGGATGGATGGATGGATGGATGGATGGGGAGATGGATGGATGGATGGATAGGTGGGTAGTTAGATAAATGGCATATGGAAGTATGAATGGAAGTGGATATATAGGAAGTATAAATGGATGACTGGAGAATTGATGGATGGATGGATGGATGGATGAATAGACGAATAGTTGGATGGCATACAGAAGTATGGATGGATGGGTGGATGAAGGATAGATAGTGGAGGATGGATAGATGAATGGTTGGATGGATGAATGGATGAGTGGATAATGAATTGGTGGACAGGTGGATGGGTAGATGATGGATGGATGAATGGATGGTAGAGGATGGATGGGCAGGCAAGTGGGAAATGTGATCTGTACCTCTTAAAGAACTCTCAGTTTGGGGTGCAGTTTTTGCTCCAGAATTGGGGGATTTAACTCAAACCTGGTTTCCCCATCAGACCTGAGGGGAATCTGTTGCTTTAAGAGCCATCCTCAGAATACGTGCCCAGTTCCCTGCTCAACTCCAGGCTTCAGGCTTTGTGACTACTCAGGATCAGAAGCTGCGGCCTCCATTAATCTTCCTTGGAGTGAGCGTCCTCATGGCCAACCTGGACTTCCCCACACAGCAGAGGTGGCTCGGTGCCCTCAGTGACATCACTCCATCTCCACGTCAGTCTGCTAGGGCTTAGCTTGGCTTTCATTGCCTTGGTTTGCCCCGTATTCCTGCTTCCTCACACAAGAAGTGATAGAGAAAAGAGAAATTCCAAAAATAAAATCCCCATAAAAGTAGGACTCCAGAAGAGGGGTCCTTCCATCCACTTAAAAAGAGCAATCTGCCCTCTGCTGTGGCTCCTGAGACCTGCAATATGAGCTCAGTGAGTGCTGTTGTCCCTTAGCAGCCTGTGCCCGCAGGTTTAGGTTGAAACTAGAATTTCCTAAGGTTTGAACAAGGACCCCAAGTCATCTGCAACATTCAGTACACAGGGCAGGATGGAACAGGAGACGCAGATGCAGAAGTGGGTGTGGGTGGCCCTCAGACAGCAGGAGCCTCTGTGTGCTGGGAAAAGGATCCAGCAGGCCGGGCACGGTGGCTCACGCTTGTAATCCCAGCACTTTGGGAGGCCGAGGCGGGCGGATCACAAGGTCAGGAGATCGAGACCATGGTGAAACCCCGTTTCTACTAAAAATACAAAAAAAAATTAGCCAGGCGTGGTGGCGGGCGCCTGTAGTCCCAGCTACTCGGAGAGGCTGAGGCAGGAGAATGGTGTGAACCTGGGAGGCGGAGCTTGCAGTGAGCTGGGATTGCGCCACTGCACTCCAGCCTGGGCGACAGAGCGAGACTGTCTCAAAAAAAAAAAAAAAAAGGATCCAGCAGAGGGAGGGAGACTGAGGCAGACAGAGACAGGACCACCGATGGGACGCAGCTGGAGGGGCCAGAGGAGGGGGCACAAAGGGGCCTGCTGGGAGTGTTCAGAGTAGGAAAGGCTCTGGAAAAGCCACTGAGGAGCACTCCTTGGCTAAATTCCCATGTTCCACCCATGCATCTGAATCACATTCCACTGTACAGACAGACCATGACGATTTCATCCATTCATCTGCCGATGGACACGGGTTGCTTCCAGCTTTTGGCTATCATGAATAACACTGCTATGGACATGAATATACAAACATCCCTTCAGATCCTCCTTTCAGTTCTTGTGGGCACATACCCCAAGTGGAACTGTTGCATCATATGGTAACTCTGTGTTTAACATTTTGAGGAACCACCCTACTGCTTCCCACAGAGGCTGCACCAGTTTACTTCCCAACAACAGTGCAAGGATTCCAATTTCTCCACATCTGTGCCAACACTATTTTCTTTTTGTCGCTGTTGTCATTGTTTGTCTGGAAAATAGCCATGCTGAGGGGTGAGAGGTGGTTTCTGGTTATGAATTTGATTTGCATTTCCCTGATGGCCAGTGATGGGGCGTCTTCCCGTGTGCTTGGTGGCTCTTCCCACTCTTCCACCCATGCACACAAGACTCCTGGACTCTGGTCCCTCCAGGACAGGAGGGTGGGTACCAGACACCCAGCAGGGCCAGCCTTGCTCTCTGCCCTCAGACAGGGCTCCCCTCAAGGAGAAGCTCTTACCCCTCCCCACACTGTGTTAAGTCTCCTCCCGCCCACTCTACCTCCCGCCCACTCCACCTCCAGCCCACTCCACCTCTCCTCTGGCCTCTTCCTGGATAATCCTCTGTCCCAGGGTGCTGGGGTCACAGGTGCCCTCTGTTTGGCAGGTCATCTGTGGGAAGTGCTCCGAGTTCAAGGCCGAGAACAGCCGGCAGAGCCGTGTCTGCAGAGAGTGTTTCCTGACACAGCCAGTGGCGCCCGAGAGCCCCAGCCCTGAGGCTCCAGCTGAGCCCAGGCAGAGCACAGAGGTGGGTGCTCCCAGCTCCTGCTCCCAGCTCCTGCTCCCCTCCTGGTGGCGCAGCAGAGCCTCTAGACACCTGCTCCTGTGCCCTAGCAGCTCCAGCTGCCTCTGCTTTCGGAGTGTCCCTGGGACCAGGACAGATGTGGGTGTGTCTCAGTGGAACCCCAGGCTGGGAACACACTCAGAAGATCCCGTGTGTGCACGCTGGCTTCTCGGGACCAGCCAGGGCCAAGGCTTGGGAACCATTTGCATCCAGGAGTTAGAAGGGAACAAGTATCACTCCTGGTCACCTGGTTGGAGGGCATACATTGAAGCTGCCCTCAAGTCCAGGCCTTGAGGCCCACCTGAGGGGAGATACTGCCCTTCTCTCTGCCTGCCTCACCTCCAGCTGTCAGAGGGTGAGCAGGGCCCTGGAAGCAGGCGCCCCCTCCTCCTCCTCCCCGTATCCTTCTCCTCCTCCTCCCCGTATCCTTCTCCTCCTCCTCCCCGTCCCCTTCTCCTCCTCCTCCCCCTCCTTCCTCTCCCTCCACCTCCCTGTCTTTCTCCTTCTCCTCTCCCTCCTCCTCCTGCTCCCTCTCCTCCCTGTACACTTTTTCTACCCTTCCCTCTCCTTCTCCTCCTTTCTCTCCCTCCTCCTCCCCCTCCCCTTCTCCTCCTCCCCATCTTCTTTTCCCCGGCACTCCTCCTTCTCTTCCTCTTTTCCTCCTCCACTCCTCTTTCTGAGAGTAGCTGCTGCTTTCCCTGCCTTCCTTCCTCAAGAATAGTCTATTCTGGGGGGTTTCAGGAAAGCTGAAAAAGAAAACGTGAGTTTCCAGAAAAGCTCATCGCCTTTTTTCTCCACTCGACACAGCCTGTGGTTTGCAGCACCAGCTGCACATTGGGGTCTCCTGGGAAGCTTCTAGTGTTGATCTGCCTCCTAGAGGCTCAGTGAGGTGATCGGGGGGTGTGTTTTCAGGGTCCCAGCTGCTCTGACTTAACAGCTGTGGTTGGAGCCCTGACCTAGGTCCTTGGTCTAAGAAGTCAAGGATGTAAGTCTATTAGGATTGAGCGTTGAATGGTCTTGATGGTGAAGAAGGACCTTGCACTGCCCACTGAGCTCCCTCAGGCCTGCAATTTAAATACCAAAGTGTGTTCTGAGAGCCCCAGGTCCTTGGGGCATGGGCCTCCAGGGCCCTGTAAGGTGGACTCTGGCCTCAAAGGGGGGCCCAGGTCTGAGGGGTCCAGCTCTGGCAGGGGGTGTCTAAGCCATGTCCAAATGGTGGACAGTAGCTCCAACAGTGACATGACAGAGGGAGGGCCTGTGTGTGTGGCATGTGTGTGTGCTGTATGTGCATGTATATGGTGTGTGTAGAACTGACACGCTTGAAGTCCCTGTCCCGTGACCCACCCTCAGGTACTTGCTGTTGGGTTTTCCTGTGATTTTGATGTGTCCTGACCCAGCATATGGACGCCCTCCCCTTGGAGGGCCCAGCCTGCAAACCCCTTCTGATACCACACACGTCTATGTCCTGCAGGCTTCTAGTGACCCTTGCAAGCTGGGTGAGGCTGGTCCCAGTCTCTGTGTAGGCCTTGGCCATGTCTCCACAGCCAGCTCTTCCCAAGCAGTGGCCCTGGCCCTACTCCAGCCTCCTCAGAACAGGGCGTGACCACTGCAGGCAAGACTGCCCCTAACCTGTGTCTTTGTGTCCCCAGAAGACACCCACTGCAGACCCCCAGCCCAGCCTGCTCTGCAGCCCCTTGCGGCTGTCAGACAGCGGTGAGACCTGGAGCGAGGTGTGGGCCGCCATCCCCATGTCAGATCCCCAGGTGCTGCACCTGCAGGGAGGTAGCCAGGTACGTGTCCCCACCCCACCTAGCCCTCAGGCCAGCAGCCCAGAGCCTCAGGCCTGAGGCACCCACAGCAGGCCTGTGCCACCAGCTGGGGCCCACCTGCTTGAGCAGTGTTACCCGGGGCCTCAGTTTCCCCAGCAGTGCAGGATTCCTTCTGCTCGCCAGTCACAGGAGACAGAACCTACTGGCACCTGGGTGGACCCCAGAGCCAGCCAGGGTGCAAGGAGGGGTGGGCCAAGGGGGCACAAAGGGTGGCCAGGAGCCACAGAACCTGTCAGGTAAGACTCAGGAACCAACACAGCCCTGGCCTGGCCCCTTGGAGCCCCAGTTGCTACTCTGTCACAGGGGCTGGCCTGTCCTGCCTCGCCTCCCCAGGGGCCAGACAGCCCAAAGAAGGCCATGGAGTCTGGGGGTCTGGTGAGGTGGGCAGGGCATCCCCTTCCCTATATCTCCCTCAGGGAGAACCAGTGGGTCCCCCCACCAACTGTCCTCCTGTTGACAAAAGGCAGTGCAGGCACAGCCACCAGACCCCTCGGGCTCAGCACCTGCCTTGCGTTGCAAGGGTCTGGGAGTGGCTTCCTGGGAGAGGCCCGCGTCACTGAGGTGAGCCCGAGGCTGGGAAGCTGAGGCCCCGCTGACCATCTGCTCCTCTGCTGCAGGATGGCCGGCTGCCGCGCACCATCCCTCTCCCCAGCTGCAAACTGAGTGTGCCGGACCCTGAGGAGAGGCTGGACTCGGGGCATGTGTGGAAGCTGCAGTGGGCCAAGCAATCCTGGTACCTGAGCGCCTCCTCCGCAGAGCTGCAGCAGCGGTGGCTGGAAACCCTAAGCACCGCTGCCCGTGGGGACACAGCCCAGGACAGCCTGGGGGCCCTGCAGCCTCAGGTCCCTATGGGCACAGCTGCTCCGTGAGCTGAGTCTCCCACTGCCCTGCACACCACCACATTGGACCTGTGCTGTCCTGGGAGGTGGCATTGGAGGCCACATGAAGAGCGCCCTGGACTGCTGAGGGTGAGCCGACAGCCCAGGGCTTAGGACACTTGGCTTTGGAGGGAAGGAAACTGAGGCCCGGAGAGGGGCAGCCACTGGCCAAGGGTCACCCAGCAAGTCTTGGCTAAGAGCCTGGCCTCCAGCACCAGCAGTGTGGCCCAGAGCAGGGGCCGACTGCCAAAGTAACCATCATCCATATGGGCCGTGTGGTGATGCTGGCCCGGAAGGCAGAAGGAGGCAGCATGGGCGCTGCCAGGGACAGCCACATCCTGCTGGTCTGCAGTGTGGTCCACCCCACCTCTGCCCAGCCTGTCTACACCATGTGAGCTGAATCGTGACTCGCTTCCCACCTCCTTTCTCTGTCCTCTCCTGAGGTTCTGCCTGCAGCCCCCAGGAGGTGGGCCTGCCCTATCCTAGTTGGACTCATGGTTCCTAAATAACTGCGCTCGGAAGCTCTGCTAGGACTTACCCCAGCCACTGAGTGGCAGGCGCATGAGATTTGTGGCTGTTCCTGATGCTAGCGGCACACAGTGCTTATCTGCATAAATAAACACTGGCCACCAGCAGTGGGCACAGCCTCGGTGCTCTCTCCCCAGCCCCTCAGCGGGGTCCTGCTGCAAGGTGGGCCGGCTGATAAAGGGTTGAGGGACAAGGGTGATGGAATCACACCGGCCACACACACCACCTGGAAAGCAGTTCTGCATCTGTTATCCTGCCAGGGGGTGGGCAGGTGGCAGATGAAGATGGCCAGGCTCAGAGATGGGGAGGGAGGGGTGCAGGGCACTCAAGATGGTGCCAGTGGGGACCTTGCAAAGGCCACTGTGGTGGGGGTACTGTTTGCGCCAGAGCCCTGAGGGCCTCTGGGAGACAGTGGGGGAATTTAGGGACCAGTGATGGGGGGTGCTCACTGGTCAGGACCCCCGCCCCTCTAATATCCATATAGCACCATGTGGAGACACCTTGGAAGACATGCAGGGCACCTACCTAGGGGGCTGAGAGGACAGGAGGAAGAGCCAGAAATGGGAGACTGGTCACAGGTGATGGGGGGGACAGGTGAGATGTGAACACAGGTGAGGCAGGGACAGATGAGATGGGGCACAGGTGAGTGGGGGGCAGCTGAGATGGGGGCACAGGTGAGGGCACAGGTGAACTCCCGCGAGCTCTAGCTGGGCCGTGCTTGGGATGCTGCTGCAGCCACTGCACACGGAGCCCCTGCTGGTTACCTGGGCCTCTGCCACAGCTTCCCACGCTGTGCTGGATATTCTGGTCCCACTTCACACTGAGGAAACTGAGGCTCAGGGATGCTAAACAACCTGCATGCTTCCACACTGGACAGTGCCCACCAGGGGGAGGCGGAATCAGACCTTACAGCTGCACAGAGGCGCCTCGACCAGCTCCAGCTGCTGCCCAAGGAAGCAGCAAAGCCCCTCACCCAGCTTGGGCTGAGGCAGGGACAGCGGGTGGAGGAGGCCTCGAGGGGACCCCAGCCTGTTGGCCCTGCCTTCTCCCCTGCAGAGCTGAGCTCTGACCCACACTCATCCCCTACAGAGCAGTGCCGGAGCCGCTCCCTCGCACACATCTACTGAGCATCCGCTGCAGCCCTAATGAGACCCTTCTTTGAAGGGTCAGGACTCAGTCCTCTGCCTGCTCCAGTAGTTCCATTTCTGCCATCTCACCACAACCCCAGGAAATCCCCACTTGACAGCTGAGGAAACTGAGTCATAGGACACCCCCAGAGCCCCACAGCTCCGGAACCGAGCAGGCACCTGGAATTGGCCTGCCGGACATGGTGAATCCAGCAGGGCAGGGGTCTGCTGGGGCCAAAGACCATGCTGTGGGGTCACCATGGCGAGTCCCTTAGCCTCAAGCCCTCTCTCTTGCACCCACCAGCCTGGTTAGTCTGCTGGGAGGCAGAGACAAGGTCCGTCACCGCAGGCCTGGGGTAAGGCATGCCCCCAGACTGCCGCCTGCTGCGAGGCCAGTCCTGATGGGAGCTTGTTTGCTGTCATACTGGTGGCTATAGTCTGTCGTTCCCACTTTTTCCAAAAGAGGAAGCTGAGGCTCAGACAGGAGCAGTGAGAGGCCTCCAGCATGCAGAGCCTGCGTGCTGCGCCCTTACAGAGCCAGCCTTCCTAGGGTCTGTCCCCAGAGACCCCTCCTGCAGGACACCCCAGCAAGGATGCTGCTGGGGAGCTGGCTGCCTGGGCCTGGCCTCTCGCCACACACTGCCCCACCCCCTGCTCCAGCCCTCCCACCCCACAGTCCAGGGCCTGGGCACGCTCCACTGCTCATCCATGGAGTGGCAGAGCCTGGACACACGCTGGTCGCATGCTGGCTTTTGGCCTCTTTTCCATCCTCCCTCCCCTTTCTCCCCAAGGCCACCCCTCTCCAGAGGCATAGGAGACCACCCCCTGGATGGGGGGAAGGGATGCCTGTGGCTGAGTGGGAGGTGGCTCCTGGGGTCTCAGGCCTGAAGAACGTCGAATGGGGCAGCACAGAGTCTGGGGAGTCCATCAGCACAGGAGTCAGGGAGGGACTAGGCTGGGGGCCCTTCCGAGGCTCCCCCGCACCCTAGCCTGCAGGATGGGGACTCCTGTACCAGCCCAGGGGCTGAGGTTGGAGCACACTGGACACCAGAGCAGAAAAGGCTTTCACAGGTGCAAGAGCAGGCGGAGGGGGTGGGGAAGAGCAAACCAGGGCGGAGGGGAGGGAGTGCGCTTCTGCCATGGGCAGGTTCCCCACCCAGCACACCCCACCTCAGTAGGCCCAGAGCAGGGTGCTGGCTGCGGCCTGGCAGACCTGGAGAAGATGAATGAGCCTCCAGGAGGGCCTGCTGCAAGCCCAGTGCTCCCCAGCTGCCTGAGAGGAGAATTATGACCAAGAAGGCATCTTGGCAGTAGTGAAACTGAGACCCAGAGAGGGAAGTGCACTTTCCCAAGGTCAGACAATGAGTTAGGGGCTGCCCCGGATTCCCTCATTCACTTTTTTGTTTTTGAGACGGAGTCTCGCTCTGTCACCCAGCCTTGGAGTGTAGTGGTGTGATCTCAGCTCACTGCACCCTCCACCTCAGCCTCCTGAGTAATTGGGATTACAGGTGCGCACCACCACACCACACCTAGCTAATTTTTGTATTTTTAGTAGAGACGGGGTTTCACCATGTTGGCCAGGCTGGTCCGGGACTCCTGACCTCAGGTGATCTACCCACTTCAGCCTCCCAAAGTGCTGGGATTACAGGCATGAGCCACCGCGTCTGGCCCCGAATTTACTTTTCTTCCATTTGCTCATGCACCAGGTACTGCTAGCAGACTCTCTGGGGGCTCAGCCTGGGCCACCACATAGGGGAAGCGGGCCTCCCAAGTGCCTGTCCCGTAGGGAAGCAAGTGCACTGAGCATCATTTGGATTTCTGGGACGGGACAAAACACCACCTGTAGCCCCAACCAGAGTCACACTTCAGCCCCATCACCAGGCTGCAGCTACCTGGCCTTCAGAACCATCAGCCTCCTTTCCCCCTGGGGCCTTGGCACATGCTGTTCCCTGGGCCTGGGGGCTCTTCCTGCAGGGCTTTGTGGGCCACCTCCTCAACGCTTACTGTGCTCAGACGCTACCTCTGCAGACAGCCCTCCAGCCTTTCCACTTTTTTGTTTAGCCATTTGCTCTCTTGTTTAACCTCTCTTTTCCCACATAGAATAGAAGCTCCGAGAGGGCAGGAAGCAGCCTCTTTAGTAGTGCCTGGCCCACAGTAGGTGCTCCGTGAATACCTGTCCATAGCCTTGGAAAGGCTCAGTGACTCCTGCCTTGCCATAGGGGCCCTGAACACTTTGGGTCTGGAATCCTCATTTTATAGACAGGAAAGTAGAGGCTGCCTGAGGTCATAAAGGCTCAGTGCTCCCCTGCCTCACTCACCGTCCTGGGTCTCCGGGACATCAGAGTCAGCTCCTTCTCAGATGGTTGGTCCTGTTGTAAAGATGGCCACAGTAAGACCCAGACAAGCTTCCATGCCCCCAGGACATGGGCAGAGGGATACTGGGATGCAGGTCAGTCCAATTCCCGCTGTGCCTGCATCCCACTGTCCCACGGAGGCAGCAGGATCTGCAGTAGGACAGGGCCTCTGAAAAGCCACTGGCCCCCACAAGCCCCAGCCTAAGAGGGTGGCTTACCCCAGAGGCCAGAGCCCAGGCCTTCGGGTGGTCCCAGCCCTGCCCTCCCTGCAGCCATGGGGGCCTCCTGAACTCTATCTTATCACCAGCTGCCCCAGGAGCATCTCCCACTTCCCAGAATCCAAGCCCCTCTGAGCAGCCAGTTCTGGCACTGAGCGTGCAGGAAGAAGGGTGGGCTCACCTCCCCTTGGGGTTGCTTGCTGTGTTTCTGCCAACAAACTCCCTCTGGACGATCCCTCCAGGGACATCCAGGGAGAGCTTTGGGCCCAGCCGGTGCCTGGGGACAGCTGCATCATGACCCCACAGCCCATTCCTTCAGGCACCCACCCCAAGACACCGTACTTTCTGGGCCCCAGTAGGCAGGGCCAGTGGCGGTTGGCTCTGAAGCTGAAACACTATGTCCATGCAGGCAGCACCTGGCACTGGGCAGGTATGGTCCAGGCCCCTCCACCCTTCCCCTCAGGACCTCCCTCTCACCCCAGATTGAAGCAGTCATGGTTCCCCAGGGGCACCTGGTGGTCCCTGCAGCAGCTGGCTGCGACAAGAGGCCAGGCTGCTCCCTGCCCGCAGCATCATTCACATCATTACCCTGGGTGAAGGATTCCTCTCCATTTACTGGGGAGAAAACTGAGGTTGGGGAAAGGGACCCACTGGAAGCCACGGGCTCCGTCTACCTCCAGGGTTCCTCCCTCAGTTCCAGGGTTGTTAGATAAACCTGGAGGTCTAGGTGGGCCAAAAAGGGAGGCAGGGCAGGCCGTCGGGGAGCAGCCAGGCCCGCACCCCACATTCTGCACATTCTATCCTCTAAAGCAGCCGCCTGGGCCGCCCGACCCCAGGGCCTACCCCGCTCTCCTCACACTGCCTTAGTGGATTTCTGGGCTTGGTGCCCTGCTCCTAGGTGGGAAGCTCTGACAGAGGCTCCCGCAAGCCTCCAGAAGGCTGCAGCTTAGCCAGGATGACAACTGTGTGGTCGGACAGCAGCTACATGCCATCTCCCAGTTGTCAGGCTCCATGGCCCCTGAACCCCTTGTGCACTAAGGCCCCTTCCAGCTTGGCCACACGAGGTGCAGGCCTTAGTGCTGCCTTCCACATGAGTGTTCCCGGGGTCCCTGACGGCAGCAGCCTGCCCACTTCCACGCTTCTGTCCTTGCTCCCTTGGGGCCTTCCCCACCCTGGTTGACGGATGCCCAGTACTGGCCCCAAGCTGGACTCAACCCTCCAGGGCGGAGCAAACACAAGGCTGTGCCCTGGAGGCTTGGGGACAGTAATGGGTATCATCACCTAAGAAAGAAAGAGCTGGACGCTGGGTGTGTGTCAGCTGGGCCTCGAATTTCTGGAAAGTGAAGGTGTTTCAGGAAGCAGACTCCACCTCTTGAGGTCCTGTGACTTGACCCGAGCCAATCAGCATCCTGATTCCCTTGGCCACAGTGATTGCTTTGCATGGTCACATGGCCCAAAATGGCCTCCCACTCCTTGATGGCAGGAGGGAGCCTGGCTGCTGAGCTTGGGTGGCCATCTTGGAACCAGAAGAGCCTCCCAGTGAGGCCCAAACAGAGGTAGGAGGAAGTCAGATGTCTGGTTTCATCTAGAGTAGTTACATGAGTCAATAAATTTCAGGTAGAGTCAGGTTTTCTGCTAACTGCTGTCCTTGTCCACCCAGCAGCCCTTGTTTTTCAGGGATCAGCCTCTGCTCTCCAAAATGTCCTGCCTTGGCCATATTTCCCCCACCCAGCATCCAGGCTCATAGCATCTCTTCCTCTTTTCTGCCAGGGCCAGGCCTGGCCCCCTTGGAAAGCTCAGTCTTCAGTGCCCCAGTGTTGCCCACTATAAATTCTACACGCAACTTCCTCGTGAATCTCCATCTCAGAAAGGAAACTTGGCTTTCCCTTTACCTTATCAAAACTCATGTAAATTATCCACCCCTGGCCAGGCATGGTGGCTCATGTGTGTAATCTCAGCACTTTGGGAAGCCAAGGCAGGTAGATCACCTGAGGTCAGGAGTTTTGAGACCAGCCTGGCCAACGTGGTAAAATCCCATCTCTACTAAAAATACAAAAACATCATCCAGGCGTGGTGGTGGATGCCTGTAATCCCAGCTACTCAGGAGGCCGAGGCAGGAGAATCGCTTGAACACAGGAGGCGGAGGTTGCAGTGAGCCGAGATTGCACCACTACACTCCAGTCTGGGCAACAAAGCAAGACTGCATCTCAAAAAAAAAAAAAAAAAAAAATCCACCCCTTCCAACAACATCTGTCCCAAAGAGACACTGAAAAACTGCTGACACCTGAACAGCCCATTCACATTTAAGAAAAATCATGGCCGGGCACGGTGGCTCACGCCTGTAAAGCACTTTGGGAGGCCAAGGCAGGCGGATCACAAGGTCAAGAAATCGAGACCATCCTGGCCAACATGGTGAAACAACCTCATCTCTACTAAAAATACAAAAATTAGCTGGGCATGGTGGCATGCGCCTGTAGTCCCAGCTACTCGAGAGGCTGAGGCTTGGAGAATCGCTTGAACCTGGGAGGCAGAGGTTACAGTGAGCCGAGATCACACCACTGCACGCCAGCCTGGCGACAGAGTGAGACTCCGTCTCAAAAAAAAAAAAACAACAAAAGAAAAATTATATTGGGGTATAGTCTCAAAGCACCCCTCTTCCCAGAGTCATGAAGTGAATATGCCTTAGGTGTGTTCTCCTAGTAGCAGACCCTGCTATGTAGATTTCAATGCAAGGAGTTTATTTGGGAAGTGATCTAGGAAACCGAGTAGGGGAGTGGAGATTGAGGCAGAGAAAGGCTGAGAGCCTTTCAAGGTATAGTGTGTTGAATAATGTCACCTCTAAATTCATGTCCATTTAGAACCTCAGCACATGGCCTGATTTGGAAATAAGATACAATTCGTTACATTAAGATGAGGTCACTGTTTGTGACTTAAGTGAGGCATTTAGGTTAGTTTCGGTTTAGTCAGTGGGGGACCTCAGATCAAAATGGCAAAAGGATTGAGTTTCTAATTCACAAAGCCCAGGGAGCAGAGGGCAGCATGGTTCACAAGGCCCACGGGAAGGGGAGGGGACGTCTGGGACACATGTGCTCAGCAGCAGGTAAGGAGAAAAAGAGGGGGATCTGGGGGCCAAAGTCTTTACTGGGGTCCAGGGTGTTACCTACGTGGGTTTCCCGAGTCAGGGGCTCATTGGTTGATTTAAAGGGAGCATGAGGGTAAGCACTGGAACTTGGCTACATTGTCAAGTTCACCAGACTTAAAGCAGAAGTAAGGTGATCCTGCAGTACACAGTATGAGACCTTATCTATCCAAAATGCAAAAACAGGAACTGCATGGAGACTCTGTCAAAATATGTAGGTCAGTGTGACAAGCCAGGGACAGGACAAGATGGATGTTGAGGCAGCATTAACGTGAATGAGAGTTATAACAGCCATATTGGATTAGGAAAGGCCCTAAATCCAGTGATTTTTGCCCCTATAAGAAGAGGAGAGGGCCGGGTGCAGTGGCTCACACCTGTAATCCCAACACTTTGGGAGGCCAAGGCAGGTGGATCACGAGGTCAGGAGATCAAGACCAGCTTGCCCAACATGGTGAAACCCCGTCTCTACTAAAAATACAAAAATTAGCCAGTGTGGTGGTGCACGGCTGTAGTCCCAGCTACTCAGGAGGCTGAGGTAAGAGAATCGTTTGAACCCAGGAAGTGGAGGTTGCAATGAGCCAAGATCGCACCACTGCACTCCAGCCTGGGCAACAGGGCAAGACTCTGTCTCAAAAAAAAAAAAAAAAGGAAGAGGAGAGATACACTCAGGGAAGAAGGCCATGGGACAGCAGAGGCAGAGAGTGGAGTGATGCCTCTACAAGCCAAAGAATATCAAGGATTTCTGGGAATCACCAGAAACTAGGAAGAGGCAAGGAAGGATCCTCCTCCCCTAGAGCTTTCAAAGGGGTCTTGGCCCTGCCAACACCTTGATTTTAGACTCCTGGCCTCCAGAACTGTGAGAGAATTAATTTGTACAGTAGTCCTAGAAAACTAATACAGATTTTGTACCAGGAAGTGAGATGCTGTTGTGACAAATTTTTGAAAATACAAAAGTAGCTTTGGAGTTGAATAATGGGTAGAACCTGGAAGAGTTTTGAGGTACTTGATAGAAAAAGCCTAGATGGCCTTCAAGTGCTTGTTGGTAGAAAAGTGGACATTTATTTAAGGTGCTCCTCATGAGGCTTAGAAATGAAAGAAAAACATAGAGAAATCTATCGTCTTTTTTTTTTTTTCTTTTTGAGACAGAGCCTCATTCTTGTTGCCTGGGGTGGAGTGCAAATGACGTGATCTCGGCTTACTGCAACCTTTGCCTCCTGGGTTCAAGCAATTCTCCTGCCTAAGCCTCCCGAGTAGCTGGGATTACAGATGTCCGCCACCATGCCTGGCTAATTTTTTGTATTTTTAGTAGAGATGGGGTTTCACCATGTTGGCCAGGCTGGTCTCGAACTTCTGACCTCAGGTGATCCACCTGCCTTGGCCTCCCAAAGTGCTGGGATTAGAGGCATAAGCCACCATGCCTGACCGAAATCTAGCATCTTAAAGAATATATATATATCATTAAGAACAGGCCGGGCGCGGTGGCTCACACCTGTAATCCCAGCACTTTGGGAGGCCAAGGCGGGCGGATCATGAGGTCAGGAGATCGAGACCATCCTGGCTAACATGGTGAAACTCCGTCTCTACTAAAAATACAAAAAATTAGCCAGGCATGGTGGCACGCGCATGTAATCTCAGCTACTTGGGAGGCTGAGGCAGGAGAATGGTGTGAACCCAGGAGGCAGAGCTTGCAGTGAGGTGAGATTGCGCCACTGCACTCCAGCCTGGGCGACAGAGCGAGACTCCAGCTCAAAAAAATAATAATAAAAAATTAAAAAAAAAAAAGACTAGCCTGACCAACATGGTAAAACCCTGTCTCTACTAAAAATACAAAAATTAGTCAGGTGTGGTGGCACATGCCTGTAGTCCCAGCTACTGGGGAGGCTGAGGCAGGAGAATCACTTAAACCCAGGAGGCGGAGGTTGCAGTGAGCTGAGATCGTGCCACTGCACTCTAGCCTGGGCGACAGAACGAGACTTTATCTCAAAAAAGAAAAAAAAGGAAGTAGGAGATTTCCAAACTGTGTGGAAGGTATGGCCTGGTTTGTCTTTGCTGCTTGTAGCAATTTATCTCTTTTAAGAGAAAAGAGATACATTGAGGAAGGAACTGTTAAGCAAAAAGGAACTGTACTTGGTAATCTGGGAAGCCCTTAGCCTGTCCAGATTGCTAAAATTAGCAAATTCACTATTGAGAAAGTGTGGAAAGTGTGAAGAGAACACCAAGGGTGTTGCTGGACATTTTGTTGAAGACATTATGAATGTGATTTGTGGATCCAATCAACCATCTCAGTGGAATTGAGGAATAGAGATGAGGTTATCCAGGAATGATCTGTGGATAGAGCCTCTTGTCTGATGGCATGGGTCTCTATAAACTACACAGGAGACCAATAAGATTTCTGAGAATGTTATACCAGCAGAAATGCTGCCAGCCTGGATTGAAAGCCCTGGGGGCGCTGGGCATGGTGGCTCACGCTTGTAATCTCAGCATTTTGGGAGGCTGAGGTGGGTGGATCACAAGGTCAGGAGATCGAGACCATCCTGGCTAACATGGTGAAAACCCTGTCTCTACTAAAAAAATACAAAAAAATTAGCTGGGTGTGGTGGGGTGCACCTGTAGTCCCAGCTACTTGGGAGGCTGAGGCAGGAGAATGGCATGAACCCGGGAGGCGGAGCTTGCAGTGAACCGAGATCGTGCAACTGCACTCCAGCCTGGGCAACAGAGCGAGACTCCGTCTCAAAAAAAAAAAAAGGCATGGGGATGGATTGAAATGAAAGAAGAATGTCTTGGAAAACAGCAGACATGGAAGCAGAGACAGGCTAGGGGTGGGGTGGGGGGATGTGGCAGGAGGGTGGCTACTGCCGCTGGCAAGGCCCCAGAGTGCAGGGCCAAACAACACGGGCCCAGAGGACAGAACACTGAGCCACTGAGGATTATTTTCAGACCACAAAACCTAATGGAACTTGCCTGCTGGGCCTCACACTTGCTTACAACCAAGTGACCCTTTCGTTTCTTCCCTTTTCTCCCTTTTGTTTTTTTGTTGTTGTTGTTTGTTTTTTGAGATGGAGTCTCGTTCTGTTGCCCAGGCTGGAGTGCAGTGGTGCCATCTCCGCTCACTGCAAACTCCGGCTCCCGGGTTCACGCCATTCTCTTGCCTCA
This sequence comes from Nomascus leucogenys, assembly GCF_006542625.1. Taxonomy (NCBI): domain Eukaryota; kingdom Metazoa; phylum Chordata; class Mammalia; order Primates; family Hylobatidae; genus Nomascus; species Nomascus leucogenys. The sequence goes on along the minus strand of NC_044381.1, from coordinate 41,176,042 downwards.
GCCTCCTGAGTAGCTGGGACTATAGGTGCCCGCCACCATGCCCGGCTAATTTTTTGTATTTTTAGTAAAGATAGGGTTCGTGATCCACCCACCTCGGCCTCCCAAAGTGCTGGGATTACAGGCGTGCCTGGCCCCTTTTCTCCTTTTTGGAAGGTGCTCAGACTTTGGAGGATATCGGGATGAGGTGAAAGTATTTTGAACAAGGGACCACAGTGACCTTTGGGAGTTCCAACTGTAGTGGGTTGAATAGTGTACCCACAAATTTATGTCTGCCTGGAATGTCAGAATGTGATCTTATTTGGAAATAAGATCTTTGCAGATATAGTAAGATATAGAAGTCATACTGGATTAGGATGGGCCATAAATCCAATAACTAGTGTCCCAATAAGAAGAGAAGACACAGAGATGTGGTGGTGGAGGTAGAGATTGGAGTGGTGCAGCTACAAGCCAAGGAGTACCAAGAATGCCTTTGTTTTGAGGCCCCGATTTATGGTACTTTGTTGCAGTGACCATAGGACACTAATACACAGGGTGGGTAATTAAGCTATTAGGTCTGGAGGCAACTGGAACTTAGTCTGCTGGGGAGTCTGGTAGCTACTACTCCATCCCTCCAGTTAAGAGACCCAGAACACATCTACTGATGAACAAAGTTGGGTTTGCAGACTTGCTGCAATGAGCAGGAGCACATGCGTTGGGAAAGCCTAGGGTGTTGCAGTGGGATGCTGTTAGGGAGGACGTAGAGTAGGATTTGGGCTGTGTTAGGTGGTTTTGAGGGGGGTTCAAAAGCCAGTCTGCACTGGATACTATTGGGAGCAATTCTATGCTTGGGTATTTTAATACATTCCATCAGAAAGCAGAGGAATGAAATGAGGCTCAAGCTGCAATTGGTATGAAACAGCAGCCACTCGTATCACCCAGGATATTGGTATTGTCTTTCCAGGGACGTTTTCCTTTTTTTTTTTTTTTTTTTTTTTTTTTGAGACTGAATCTTGCTCTGTCACCCAGGTGGAGTGCAATGGCATGATCTCGGCTCACTGCAACCTCTGCCTCCCGGGTTCAAATGATTCTCCTGCCTCAGCCTCTCAGGTAGCTGGGATTACAGGTGCCTACCACCATGCCCAGCTAATTTTTGTATTTTTTAGTAGAGATGGGGTTTCGCCATGTTAGCCAGGCTGGTCTTGAACTCCTGGGCTCAAGGTTATCCATCTGCGTCAGCCTCCCAAAGTGGTGGGATTACAGGCGTGAGCCACCACACTTGGCCTGTGACTTTGTTTTTTCTGTGCCAAGACGAGATGTTGAAGTGGTCTTGTCTGATATTGATGCCCTGTGAGATTGTTTATGTTGAACAGGAGCTGTGAAGGCCAGCTCAGTTCTGGCTTCTCACAGGGTAGACAGTCACCCCAGTACCATCCAGCTGAGCATTTACCCTCCAACACCTGGGAGACACTTGGAGACACCGGTTGAGGGCTGCTCTTGGGACCATTCATTCATTCCCCCCCCCATTTCTGGCCTGCCCTGCATGAGCAGAGGGGCTTTGGACCTGTTTTTTTTTTTTTTTTTTTTTTTTTGAGACAGAGTCTGGCTGTCACCCAGGCTGGAGTGCAGTGGCGCAATCTCAGCTCACTGCAGGCTCCGCCCCCCGGGTTCATGCCATTCTCCTGCCTCAGCCTCCCAAGTAGCTGGGACTACAGGCACCCGCCACCTCACCCGGCTAATTTTTTGTATTTTTAGTAAAGACAGGGTTTCACCGTGTTAGCCAGGATGGTCTTGATCTCCTGACCTCGTGATCCGCCCGCCTCGGCCTCCCAAAGTGCTGGGATCACAGACGTGAGCCACTGCGCCCAGCCTGGACCCGTTTGAAAATGATTCCGGCTTGATTATTATTCAGGTATGGTGAGGCCAGGAGATCAATAGACAACTACCATTGAGAAGATAGCTTGCTATCACAGATCCCAAGTGGAAGAGGCCTCCACCCTCGCAGGGCCATACAGGGAAGCACCAGGGTTGGTCAGGAGGCAGAGGGAATGGGGGAAGTGTGGGCCGGAGCCTTTACTGTGGTTTTGAAGGAAGGCATGGGCAAGGCAGGGTAAGCAGGCTGAGTACTGGCTGGTGGGAATCATTTCAGTGGGCTCTGGGGCACAGAGGCTCTTGCTGAGTGTCTGGTACCTGCCTCGGGGTGAGGAGCGCAGGGGGATGGTGGCCTAGAGTATGGTAGCCCTGGAGAGGAGGTGTAGGATGTGGGCTCTGGGCTGGTTGGTTTGCACTTGAGAGGCATGATCACAGGCAAGTCCTTTACTCTCTAGGGACTGGCTATCCCTGGGAGGGGCTGTCACTCCAGGTCAGCAAGTCCCCAAGATGTCAAAGCATCAGAATACAGAAAATAAAAAATATTATTAATACGGGCCCCCAGAGGGAGTTTCTAGCCGCTGGAAGTTGGGCTGAGGGACCCCGAGTGGGCATGGCTGAGGAGACATGGCAGGCACAGACGGCATCTGCTACAGGTGACCAGCCCAAAGTCAGCTGGCTCAGGACCAGGTTTTGAGCTCAGGGTGGCCTGATGCCAAGTTCCACATTCTGAACTATAGGTCGATTTGGTGAGAGGAGAGAAAAGAACAACAGCTGTTTTCCAGTGTCATTGACCACATTACCTATTTGGACTGTGTCTCACTTGCATGTTCCGCAGACCGTCACCAGTGCCTGCTCTGTGCCTGGCCCCGTGCTGGGTTCTGGGGCCACAGAGATGAGTCAGGCATGGTTCCTGCCCTTGAGGTATGATTTGTCTGCGGGGGGTTTGAGGAGGGAGCAAACCTGTGGTCTAGCCCAACCCAGCCTGGATGGCTAGAGAATCCTTGCTGGAGAAGGTGGTGCCCGAGCTGAGTGCTGAAGCACTAGTAGGGCCACAGAGCTGAGCAGAGCGGGCAGGAAAGTCACTGCAGCTGGAACACAGTGGGGACAGGGCTGGGGCAGGGAAGTCACTGTAGCTGGAACACTGTAGGGACAGGCTGGGGGAGGAAAGTCACTGCAGCTGGAACACTGTAGGGACAGACTGGGGGAGGGTGTCTCCTGCTTCACCGGGGAGTGAGGACTTTGCTCCTGGGCCCTGTGGATTTGGGAGATCTCCAGGGCCAGCAGCATGGAGCACAGAGACCGGCAGAGCCTGTCAGTATTAATGAGTGGGTGGAATAAAATTGGGAAGCAGCTGGGCGCAGTGGCTTATGGCTGTAATCCCAGCACTTTAGGATGCCAAGACAGGTGGATTACGAGGTCAAGAGATCCAGACCATCCTCGCCAACATGGTGAGGTATCTACTAAAAATGCCAACATGGTGAAGTCTCTACTAAAAATATGAAAATTAGCTGGGCAGTCCCACCTACTCGGGAGGCTGAGGCAGGAGAATTGCTTGAACCCAGGAGGCAGCGGTTGCAGTGAGCCGAGATCACGCCACTGCACTTGAGCCTGGCGACAGAGTGAGACTCCATCTCAAAAAAAAAAAAAAAAAATTGGGAAGCAAGGGGAAGGACTTTTGACTCCATGGAAGAGCCGGGCAGGGGCTTGTTCACATAACCATTTCTTGAAGTCTGGCTTCCAGAGGCAGTGGCCATTTGCACTACAGAAGGTGGTCTGTAGTGCAGGACCAGTGAGCTCTTAGCCCCCTGAAGGCTGCAGTGACATGATCCCCACCAAGGATCGCCATGTTCAGTTGAGCAGGTCATCCACTGCACAGAGGCACTGATGAATATGTACATACACTGAGATCCAGCCCATGTACCACCCTCAGGGATGTGGCCTTCTCCAAATTTGTACAAAGTCACCAAATGGGCTACCTTTGGCCCTCTCCTTGCCCTCTGTAATTCTCTCTGAGGAGCTGAGAATGAGGTGGTTTCCAGGAGGGCTCAGGACCATGGGGGTTCAAGGAGACAAGAAAGAAAAGAGCGCAGGGGGCTGGGGGCGGTGGCTCACGCCTGTAATCTCAGCACTTTGGGAAGCTGAGGTAGGTGGATCACTTGAGGTCAGGAGTTTGAGACCAGCCTGGCCAACATGGTGAAAGCCCGTCTCTACTAAAATACAAAAATTAGCTGGGTGTGGTGGTACATGCCTGTAATCCTGGCTACCAGGGAGGGTGAGCCAGGAGAATCGCTTGAACCTGGGAGGCAGAGATTGCAGTGAGCTGAGATCGTGCCTCTGCACTCCAGCCTGGGCAACAGAGTAAGACTCTGTCTCAAAAAAATAAAAAAGAAAAGAGCGAAGGGAGACCCTGGATGGCCCCGTGAGCTTGGACCCACCCTGGGTTAAGCCAGGCCTAAGGGAAAAAACAAACCGCACACCATCATCAGATTCATATGTGCTCATAACTGGCTACGGAAGATGGTCTTGTCTCTGGTAATGGGCTGCACCCACCTGCCTCCTAAGGCAGCATCCTTATAGCTCAGAAATACAGACCAATGAAATGGGACATTCCGCTAAAGAGTTTAGCAAATACGGATAGGCACTAAGAACAAGCACCTCACCTGTATCTCCACCCAGTAATAACGTCACACACTTAGCACCCTCCAGCCACTCCCTGTGTTTGGATCTGTCTGTATAGGTGTGTGTCTGTGTTTTATCAAAAAACAATGGGGGCTGGGCGCGGTGGCTCATGCCTGTAATCCCAGCACTTTGGGAGGCTGAAGCAGGCGGATCATGAGGTCAGGAGATCAAGACCGTCCTGACTAACACGGTGAAACCCCGTGTTACTAAAAATACAAAAAAAATAGCCAGGCGTGGTGGTGGGCGCCTGTAGTCCCAGCTACTCGGGAGGCTGAGGCAGGAGAATGGTGTGAACCCGGGAGGCGGAGCTTGCAGTGAGCCAAGATCGTGCCACTGCCCTCCAGCCTGGGCAACAGAGCGAGACTCCATCTCAAAAAAAAAAAAAAAAAGGGAAAAAAAGAAAGTAAAAGTCATGGGATCATGCGTACATTTTGGGTCTCAGCTTGATCTTGGTGTTCTAATGTGGAGCAGGCTTCTGGAGCTCAGGTGCACAGCAGATACTCAAGAAGTGGTTGAGAACAACCTGGCCTGGTGCTCGTATCCAAAGCACAGTGGCCCTTCAATTTGTTGACACTCCCATTGAAAGTGAGGTCTTTGACTCTGAGCTCTATGTTTGGTGAAAATAATATAACAGCAGTGTCGTTTCTGGGCTGAGGCCTTGAGAAACTGGCAGCTTCTACTTCCTGTCCTCTGGAATGCTTGCTCCTGGAAAGCCAGCCAGCATGCTGTGAGAAAGCTCAAGCCGCCCTAGGGAGAGTTGTCAACAGCCTGCACCAACGTGTCGGCCTGTGATGAGCCGGCCTGGGAATGGATCTCTGCTCCAGTTGAACCTCCCCGTGGAGCAGAGACCAGATGCTGGGTCCTGCCTAAATTGTAGGTTCGTGAGCAAAGGAAAGGATTATTGCCATTCTAAGAATGTGGTTATCCAGTGACAGGTGCAGAGATACTGGAACCCTTGCCCAGCCAAGTGCCTCTGCCTGGCCACAGTGATGAGGGTGATCCATCCTGGGATGAGATGTTAGGATCCTGGGAGAGAGCCTTGCCCTGCCTCTAGGACTGTGAGCTGCGAGGTCTTTGCTCAGAACCCCAAAGCTGCAGCGTCCATGGTGGGGTGGAATGAGGCCGATAGAGAAACGTGTGCTGAGTGATGGAGAGACAGATGGAGCCCTGCAAACACCTTTCCCCATCACCCACAACCTGCCTCCTTATTCATCCATGAGTTTAACTTTGGTTTTTGTCCCTTGCAACTAAGGCAGCCACTTAGCAAATATGTGACTCAGAAGCTTAAGCCTCAGTTTCCCGTCTGTAAAATGGGAATGGTGAAGCCCTCATCAACATAACTAGGTGATTATTAGAAAACTGGAGCTGCCAGCACAGGCAGAGGGAGAGGCAAGTGGAGACAGGGAGCCGCCAGCAGCCCTTCCTGCTCTCCACTTTCCTCCAGAGATGCAGCAAAGCTCCATCTATCACGGGCTCCACCCTTGGCCCTGGGACAGGAGTCCTAGCATGCCCATTTTGTGTGGGGAGTCGGAGTAAACTGAGGCAAGGAGAGCCCAAGTCACATGCCCAGGTCCCACAGGCTGACCCCAGACAGGCTCCAAAGCCTGGTTTGTAGGGAGACTCTCCCCTCGCCACAGGCCTCAGTCTCCCCATCTGTAAAACAGGAGACTTCCAAGGAGCTTCCTAAGGCTGAGTCTCTCTGATGTCTCTGTATGGATGAGCCTCAGCCAGCCTTAACAGGCCACTGAGAGGCCACAGGGGGCCATATCCAGATGTAACCCCTCCCCCTCCTTGGGGGGCAGGCAGGAATGCCTCCTCCAAAGGTATAAGCCAGGTGGTAGGCCAGGGAACCTCAGCAGCCCAAGACTCTGAGCTTCAGCAGCATGGCTGCCAGACACACTGCACCTGCCCCAGGCTGTCAGGACCCTCTGATTCAGCCCTTTTTAAGAGGAGGTGGGGAAACTGGAGCCCAGGGGGTGTGGGCTTACCTGAGGCCACCAGAGGGCTGTTGAAGAGGCAGGACTGAAACACTGCTGAGCCTGGGGGCTGGTGAGGGCTGAGCAGCCACTGCTCTGTCGGGGGCAGGGTGGGAGCTGGCAGGAAGCCTGTGGGGAGGGAGGAGGCGAGGCTCTCACGCTTCTCCAGTGACCAGGCACTTGGGGGCCCACGCTGCTCGCTGCACAGGTGCCGGGCATCGAAGAAGCTTAACTGGCTCTTGAGCATTAAGCCTTGGGCTGCCCTTGACCCACCTGTGCACCCTCTGACCTGATAGCTTAGCTGGGAACAGCTCCAGGCCAATGAAAGCACAACCCTCCACCTGAAATCCTATGCTTGGTTGTAACTCCTTAGACCATGGTAATGCCGTGTAATCCTAGCAGCCGAGGACCCAGGTCAGTCCACATCTTTCCCGACAAGTGAACATCAGAAGGGTCGTGGGAAAGTTTGCAATAGTTTACATTTACAAAGCATTTAAAATCCTTGTTTCTTATCAGAGAATAGATACATGCTCATTGTGGAAAATTCAGAAAGTACAAAAAGAGTTGAGGGGTGGGAAAAAAGATGACCTGCTATCTGCCAGCCCAGTGGTGGCCAGGTAAAGGCCTTGGTGTGCAGGATGAGGATCGGGGGAGCAGCCCCTGGCCAGAGTTTGTCCCTCCTAGGCCCAGCTGTATCCCAGCTTCTAAACTGGCCTGGCATGCAGTAGGTGCTTGGTAGTAGCTGTTACATGAACCTGTCATTCCTTCTGCCCTCTGGGCACCTTGCTTTGTGTCTCTGCATCACCATTTCTGAACCTGAGGGCGGCAGCTCGATGTCATGTCATCCGGGCTGACTGATCTGCTTGTGCAGACTGCGGCCAGGTAGGACAGTCTGATGGTCAGAGCTCAGGCCCCAGCAGGGGAGTACCCCCGGGGAGGGGCCTTTGTCGCTCTGCACAGTGGGGACAGGGCTCTTGCCTTGCTTTAGGAGGATAAGTGGTGTGTGTTGAGGGCTCCAGATGGCCCAGCAGAAAACATTTTTGGGAAAATTGTTTTCTCTGCAAACATCTGGCCTGCTAGAGCTTCAAGCTCAGGATACTTTTTTTTTTCTTTCTTTGCTTTTGGTTTTTAAAAGGTAATACAGTTTTTAAAAAGAGAGGACACCCATGAGGCCACCAGTGCTTCCCTGACTCTTATCATTCTGCAAAAGAACTTTCTGGACGTGGTCTATTGTGAGAGGTTTTCAGAACAAAAATCTCATTTTTCTATTGAATAAAAACTAAAATCAAGAATAAAGCAAAACAGGCCGGGCGCGGTGGCTCACACTTGTAATCCCAGCGCTTTGAGAGGCCAGGGAGGGTGCATCACCTGAGGCCAGGAGTTCAAGACCACCCTGACCAACATGGTGAAACCCTGTTTCTACTAAAAATACAAAAATTAACTGAGCGTGGTGGTGCATGCCTGTAATCCCAGCTACTTGGAAGGCTGAGGCAGGAGAATTGCATGAACCCAGGAGGTGGAGGTTGCAGTGAGCCGAACTCATGCCACTGCAATCCAGCTTGGGTGACAGAGCAAAACTGTCAAAAAAAAAAAAGGCAAAACAAACTGTTTTAGATTTCCACAATTATTATCTAATTTGAGAAAAACTCGCCAAGCCAAGAACTCTGACACCACCAGACTTCTGCATGGGTCCCCTCCCAGGCCACCATGGCCCATGGGTGCTGAGTCAGGCAAATCAAGGGTTGAGGAAGGCTTCCTGGGGGTGGTAACACCTCAGCTAAGGTCTGAGGAAAAAGGAAACTCTCAAGCCAGACCCTCACCTTCCCCTGGAAACCTCTGGCAGCGCACGAGACCCCCATGTTACAGAGTGGAACACTGAGCCCTAGGGCTGGCAGGCCTCCCCCACCTCCCAGGTTCTATCCAACAAGCGTCCACTGACAGTGCACTGTGTGCTCCCAGTTGCACACGGAGCTGGGAAGAGGCTGCGGCTTTGGTCAGTTCCTCAGGCTGTGCCTGACTCTGCTTCCTTCTCCCGGCCTGCCTCACCAGCAGCCAGCAGCCCATCTGTTCCTCCTAGCCTCCTCCCCTGCCTCCTCCAACAGGGAAGCCCATATGTTTTGCTTTTTTTTTTTTTTTTTTGAGACACAGTTTCCCTTTGTCACCCAGGCTGAAGTGCAGTGGTGCAATCTCAGATCACTGCAACCTCCGCCTCCTAGGTTCAAGCAATTCTCGTGCCTTGGCCTCCCAAGTAGCTGGGATTACAGGTGTGTCTGACCTCAGGTGATCCTCTCGGCCACATCTGGCCGCATGTCCATAGCTCCACGCCTGGCCACATGTCCTCTTCATTTCAGAGACGTGACACAGGCTGAGCAGGCCTTAAGGACAGGCAGCACGAAATGGCTCTAACAGGGGGTGCCATCAGGGAGGGCTCCATGGAGAAGGAGGGTGAGGAAGGCAAGGAGACACACCCAGGCAGGCAAAGCCCAAGCACTGCTCCCAATTTGTGCCTAGACTTGGAGAGTCTGGGAAACCAGGCAACTAGGACAGTTGGGTGGGTGGGCCAAGCTCAAAAGCTGACGGGCCTTGGCAGTCCAGCTTAGAGGCCACCACTCCATCCTGAGCACATCACAGTCTCTCACTTGCCTTGAGAGGGTGGCAGGACCATGTCCACCCCTCAGATGAGAACATGAAGACTCAGTGCAAGGGTGCCCACCCCTGCCCCAGGGATCAGGGAAGCCTGTCATAGAGCCATGGTTCCCACCATGGAAGGGGGCACCTCAGGCGGTTGTCCCTAGTAGGCCAGTGCTGTTCCTTCCACATGCCTCAGTTTCGCCCGTGCGCATGGCTAGAATTGCTGGGCTTTCTAGGAGCAAACCATTCCAAGGGCCTGGGAAAAGGTGGACAAGATGGCCCTGATCAGGGTTCAAATAGGTGACAGGCCCACCTCCAGAACCAGCCTCAGATCCCTCCCATAGCTCCTGAAGATGGCCTTTTGGCAGCAAATGGGTGTTCTGAGCCGCAGCAAATGGGTGTTCTGAGCCACAGCAAGGCATACGGTTCCCTGTGGAAACGACATGACAGAGGTCCTTAGGCCACCTCCAGGTCGCCTAACAGTACAAATGGAGGCCCAGCGCCACAAGCCTGAATGTCCACAACCCAACCGAGTGACAGACTGCTCAGAAAAACATGCTCTGTCCTCCTTGATCCCACCTGTCAGGGGCTGAACTGTGTCCCCCAAAAATCTGTATGTTTAAGTCCTAACCCTCAGTACCTCCAAATATGACCTTATTTGGAGACAAGGTCTTTACAGACTCTTTTTTTCTTTTTTTTGAGACGGAGTCTTGCTCTGTTGCCCAGGCTGGAGTGCAGTGCCACGATCTCAGCTCACCATGACCTCTGCCTCCCGGGTTCAAGTGATTCTCCTGCCCCAGCTTCCCAAGTAACTGGGACTACAGGCACATGCCACCACGCCCAGCTAATTTTTGTATTTTTAGTAGAGATGGGGTTTCACCATGTTGGCCAGGCTGGTCGCGAACTCCTGACCTTATGATCCACCTGCCTCTGCCTCCCAATGTGCTGGGATTACAGGCGTGAGCCACCGCGCCCGGCCGGTATTTACAGACTCTTTATAGGGTTTTAAGATGAGGACATTACGGTGGGCTCTAATCTAATATGACTGGTGTCCTTAGAAGAGAGATTTGAACACAGAGAGACACAGGGAGAGCACCATGTGTAGACAGGAGTTAAGCTGCCACCGGCCAAGGAACTGCCAGAAGCTGAATGATACAAGGAAGGCTGTTCTAGAGTTTCTGGAGGGACTGCAGGCCTGCCGACACCCTGATCTCAGACTTCTGGCCTCCTGAGCCATAAGACAATAAATTTCTGTTGTTCTCAGGCACCCAGTCTGGGGTACTATGTTACACAGCTCTAGGAAACACACGTCCTAAATGGCCAGGTGTTTAGCATTTGAGGACTCCTGAAGGCCTGGGCCACAGCATGGTGGCTTAGGGAGCTGCAGGCAGCCTGGTGTTTTCCATCCCCACCTAGTTCCATCCAGCTATTGGAGGGCTGCCCCAGACCTCCCTCCCAGCCCTGTCTATGCACCTACAGGCAGTGGCCCTCTGCCCGGTGGTGCATGGTGGGCAAAACCAGGGAAGGGACCACACAGGCCTGAGAGGTGGGCTAGGGGCCACTTGGCAAGACATTCTGGGGTCCCAGAGTGTGGTCTGGAGTGGGCACTGCTGATGGCCCTGCCCTTCCTGACATGGCGGAAAGAATACACATGCTTGATTTTGAATAAAGGAGATTGAAGTAAGAGATCGTGTGTGACCCACAAGTCCAAGTGGGAAGAACATATCGGGGTGACGCCAACCCTGATGTCGAAAGGCGGAGGGCCCCTCACGTTTCACACTGAACCTCAGCTTTGGAGGGCTCGGAAAGCAGAGGCGGGGCGGGGCTGCCCTGCTGGAACCCTGCTTCATGGTCCACCTGAACATCCACACTCTTCACAGTCACCTGCCAGGCACTCTGGAGCCAGCCTGGCCCACCTGGGCCACCTTCTGCGCTCCTGGAGGCATGACTCAGCCAGCTGCACTGGGCTTCTGCTGCCACACATTGCTAAACCAGGGCCTTTGCACCTGCTGTTCCCTCTGCCAGGATTGCCTTTGCCAGCTCCACAGGAATAGGCACGGCTCAGGTGGCCTCCCACAAGCAGCCCAAGATCCAGGATGTCTGAGGCCTGACGCCACACCCCACCCTTTGGTGGCTGCCTGGGCAGGGGGCTAAGCCTGGGTTGGGTGGGGTCAGAGGGAGAGAAAGAGCCCAGATCACAGCTCTGGGCCTGCTGCGGGTGGAGCTGGGTGGGAAGGGGAAGCCAGGAGAAGGGAGGCCTCCAGGTGTGTGTGGTTCCCGCAGCCAGACCCCAGGGCTTTCAATCCTGTTTCCCCCAGCCGGGGACCTCTCAGAACCGAAGACAACAAGGGCACCCAGACCTCAGGGTGCCTCAGAAGGCCTGGCCCAGTGAGAGACAGGGAAAGAAGGCTGGGTCCACACAGGACTCTAGGGGTGAGTGGGGTGTGGGAGGGGCGGGCCGGGGAGGGGTTTTGCTGTTTGCCCTTTGGTACCGGCCGAATCCGGCACCCTGAGAAGGCAAAATCCTGCTCAAAAAATAAAAACACAGAAGCACATGGAAAAACCACACTAGGAGTGGAGGTGAGAACAGGGCGGGATGGGGGAAGGGTGTTGGGCAGAGGTAGCCACGCGTGCAACGCCCGGGAGTAGCAACACTTTCCGCTTAGCCGGCCGGCTTGGCCCGCTGGGTATTTGGTCTCCCCAGGGGCCCCCGCCCCCGCCCCCGCCCCCGCCCCCGCCCGGACCTCGGCCCCAGTCCAAAGTGTGGGCGTGGTCTGTAAGTTGCATGGCACCGCCCCTGGGCGGGCATGGAGGGCGGGGCCTGTTGCATCCCGCCCCTCACCCAGGCCCAGGCCCCGCCCCCACAAGCCGGGCTCACTGCCCTGGCAGACCCCGCCAAGCGCGTCGGAGCGCGCAGGATGCGCGGGGCGGCCGCCACCCTCCGTGGCAAGGCGAGGCCCCGGGGGCGGGCCGGGGTCACCACGCCTGCCCCAGGGAACCGCACAGGTGAGGGCTGGGGCCTATGGCCGCGTGCGGGGCTCTGTGCCCATTTCACAGACGGGAAAGCCGAGGGGAGGGGGTCGCGGGGCCGCACAGCCGTGGGTGGGGGCCACAGCCACGATCTGCCCCGAGGATGAACCTCCTCGACCCTCCGCCGGCCCAGCAGGCGCCCTAGCGGAGCCGAAGCCTGGCAGCGAGCAGTTCGAAACCAGACGGCTGCACTCAGCAGCCCGCGCGCCCGTTCCCAAGTGGCCGCCGCGCCTTGGTCCCGGGCGTCTGCGGATAGCGCGGCCGGCCAAGCCTCTCCACGCCGCAGACTCCGGGCCCCTCCGCGCCCCTCCGCGGGAAGTCGAAACTGGCCTCACCTGGCGGGCGGGCGGCGCGGGGGCGGGAGCGGGGAGCCGGGAGCCCTCTCTGCGCCTGAGGGAGGTGTCATCTTCACGATTCCTTGGTGACCACCGCAGCTCCACTTTACAGATGGAGAAACTGAGCCTGCGAGAGGGGAGTGGCTGTCCGAGGTCACCCTGTAGCCAGGCTTGGGATCGCCTCGGCTGTCTCGGAGGAGGCTCAGAGGCCTTTGGAAAGAAGAGAGGCTGCTTTTTATTTTACTTTTAAGTGTTTGAATTCAAGAATGTGTTTAAAGAGCTTTCTGCTCCCATGCCCAAGGCTCCGGGGTTCGAATGCTGGCCTTGCTCCTTGAATGATTCTAAAGTCTAACCCTTTTAGAAACGGAACCAAACCGGAACTCTGGGTCTCAGATATCCCAAAAGCTTACTTCCGTGGCCACTGCCCACGAGCGTTAGGCCTGAGGGTCCTGGGCGTCTCAGGCGTTGCGGGGCTAAGGCTCTGCGCAGGAGGAAGCTGAGGCCTGGAGTGGGGTGGGCTGGACCAGGTCACACTGTCAGCCTGCAGCCCCAGGGAACCGGCAGGAAGGTGGCAGGAGAATGGCTTCCTCTCACAAATGGGGAAACTGCGGCTCAGGGAGCTAATTCACCGAGCAGAGGTCCGCAGCTCGGCAAAGTGGGCGCTGAGACTTGTTCCTGGCGCTGGTGGATTTGGTTTATTTAGTATGACTCTAGCAGTCTAATGTCCAGCGTCCCTAATTTGGTGTTGGGGTGATGAGCACTTTTGCTCCTGTGTTTGAGCAAGGCCTGCCGAGGGCCTGGTACTGCCTGAGGAGCCCCTTATACTGGCACAGCAGCCTGGGGGAGTGGGTGCCAGTGCCCTTTTGATAGCCTTGACTTGCCCAAGGTCAGCCCAAGGCCAGGGAGTATCTGGAGGCTCTGGCATATTTGCGTACAAAAGGCTGTTTGCCTTGGAAGTTGTGCTGGGAATGGAGCTTAGTCTGGCACCCTGTGCTCTTGTTCATCCTCCCTGGCCCTGGCTCTGCCTCTGACCACCATGACCACTTCCCAGGCACTGGTCTCCTTGTTGGAGTTTTGGGTTAGGATCCCCCCCGTGACCTGGGGTGAGTCGCTGCACCTCTGTGCCTCAGTTTCCCCATGTATACCTGCCCCCAAGCTTATGGACAAGCCCAGTGGAGCCCCAGGAGGGTACTTGTTCTGGTGCAGGGATGATGCCATCATCTGGACTCCATCACTCCCCTGCCATGTGACCTCAGTTTCTTGCTCTGTGAAATGTGCTGTGAAGTTAGAGGCTGGGGGATTGGGAGCCTTTGGAGGGGATTTGACACTAAAACACCACTGGCCAGGAATGGTGGCTCTTGCCTCCAATCCCACACTTTGGGAGGCTGAGGCGGGCGGATTGCTTGAGTCCAGGAGCTCGAAACCAACCTGGGTAACATAGCGAGACCCCATATCTACAAAAAATGCAAAAAAAAAATTAGCTGAGCATGGTGGCATGTGCCTGTAGTCCCAGCTATTCGGGAGGCTGAAAGGTGGAAGGTTTGCTTTAGTCCAGAGTTCGAGGCTACGGTGAGCTGTGATCACCTCACTGCACTCCACCCTGGGCAACAGAGTGAGATTCTGTCTCAAAACAAAACAAAAACCAAAAACATAGCACGGGGGTGTGTGTTTTTCCTACCATCTTTAAAATGGGGCCATTACCACTGGTTTTCCTAGAGTAGATACGAAGAGCACAGTAGTGCAGACAGACTTGTCTTCCTGAGAGGCAGGAAGTGGTCTTCCCTCATCTCCCATGAGCGCCCTGGGAGAAGAGCAGGGCACGGGGGAAACTAGCTCAGAGTAGGAGTTTATCGTGTTTGTTGTATGACTGGCCCCTGGCCCTGCTCCCAGGTCAGCCCCAGCACTCCCTGATCTGGGAGATTGTCCAGGAAAGCAGGGTTCCAGTGGCTGTAGGTAACCCCCCGGGCATCCGTGGAAGGGCCTTGGAGGAAGGCCCTGGAGAGGGGGTAGCAGGAGGCACGCTCTGCTGGTGCCTTCTTGGCTTCACCCCTGAGCTCCTGCCCCAGAACTGGACTGTGTACGTTTTACAGAGGAGAAACTGAGACCCCGTGAATGCCTATGTAAATCAAAGCAAGGCAGACACGGCCCGTGATGCCTGGCTATGGCCTCCTGCCACCCATTGGCATCGACAGAGCTGCTAGTAGAAGGCATAGGTTCCCGGACCCTCGGTTTTCCACCAGGGATGTGGGGGTACACGTTCCTCATTTGGAATTAGCCCAGCTCTTTCTAGACGATTGTGTGCTTTCCACATCCTGAGGCCACCCTGCTGCTCAGCCTGGAGATGGAAGGCTGCAGTGGCTCTGAAGCCTGTGCCCACCCTCCATGTGGAGATGGGCTCAAAGAGGGCAAGTGACTTACCTGAAGACACACAGCCAGGGCTGTGGGACACCCACATGTAGTGTTGGAGCCAGGCCCTGTCCCCACTGCCAGGGTCTTGGGGGTCCTGTTCTCAAAGCACCTCTGTGTGCACAAATCACCCCCTTTAAACTCTGAGAAATTCCTCCTGAAGATTCCTGTGTCACATTTGGGGGAACTGAGACCCAGATTGAGGTCACACAGGGACTCGCAGGTGGGGATCGAGTCTAGGTGAGACTGGGTTCAGCAGCCTGCCTCTGTCACTCTCTCCCACAGCCTCAGCCAGCATAAAAGGGAACATAGTTACTTGGTCCCACAGCAGGCGACGTCAGGGTATAGGGGCTGTGTGGCGAATTCCAGGACGGAGGACGGAAGGGCCGACCTGGTGTCCAAGGTTCCAGATAAAAGATTAACAAGTACGGATTGTTCTCAGACGCCCGGCTGGCCTCACAGGCTGGGAGGATGAGAACCCACCCGGTCAGGCCTGCCTCCCTCCATACATAAGGCCTGGGAGGGAGGAAGCGCAGCTGCAGTAGGTGGCCTGGCAGAGGCGCAGGCGCGGCATGTGGGCTGAGGGCCACTCAGGCATCACACAGGTGTGACCCTGAGGTACCCATTGGTCCTCTCCACCTGCCCCTGAGCCGTGGGAAGGCCAGGCAGGGCCTCGTGTGTTTTTATTTTGTATCTTGTTTGCATCAAATCCGTTTTCTGTTGTTTTTCCCTCTCCTTTAAGATTTACATGGAAAGGGATCTAAAGGGTGCCGGTGAGAAATGCCCCAGCACTGGGCCGGCAGACCAAGGGCAGCCACAACCACGGGCTGGAGAACAGCAGGCGGGTAGGATGGGGCTGGAGGGCAGGACAGATCTAGAGAGGCAAGGCCTCTGCCTCCAGCTTTAGGGAACAGACATCCTCAAAGACAGCTAGGGTGTGGGGTCCTCTGCAGGGGTCAGGCACAGGAGGGCTATCTGTGGGCAGCTGGAAGTTCATGAATATTTGAAGCAGGGGAGGGGACAGGGGACAGGTGGGATCTGCCTCTCATGTATCAGGCATGGGGAGGGGCTCAGGAGGTCAGTGAGGGGGGTGGCCCTGGGTCCCCTGGGAGCCCGGGAATCTCTGTGTGAGCAGGACTTGGCTGTGCGGTGGTTAGAGACAAGGGTGATCCACCAGCTCCATCCTCGTGCCTTGGTGATTTCTTGGAATGTCCCTGGGAGTTGGGTGCAGGTAGAGACTTCGTAGACCACAGCTCCTGGCACTGTGCTGCCTGCCTGCCCACCCCATCCTGGCTGTGAGTTCACTGTGAATCCTATGGAAAGGGCTACCCCAAGGGGACAGGAGTCCAGCCTCCTACCCTTGGCACTGCCATTGTGCAGCCAGGGGCCTTGGGCAGGTTTGTGGGCCTCAGTTTCTTCATCTGGAAAATGGAGCCAGCCCAGAGAAAGTGTCTCCTGGCCTCCCAGGCTCAGGAAAGGAGTACAGGAGACCCCACTGGGGCCTGGAGGGTTGAAGGTCCCCTGTATGCTGCAGACCTTGGGGATCAAGAGCTAAGGGCTGAAGTTTCCCTGGGTTCCATGGACCTTGGGGATTGAGGCGCAGGGCCCCAGTAGGGCTCATGTCCTGGGCTGCTCAAGCCCTGACCTAGGGAGTGATCCTGTGCACCAGATTCTGCTCCAAGATCTCCACAGTGCAGTCCTGCTCCTCCCAGACCCCAGGCAGGCAAGTCACTAGTTTCGCAGACAGGGCAGTTGAGGCTGAGCCAGGTGAGAAATTCAGGTCCAGGACCTGCTGCTGGGAAGGGTCTTGTCAGGATCAGACCCCAGGAACCTACTGCTTAGCCCTCCAGGAAGCCTGCCCACCCAACTGGGGGCTAAGAGGGGGCATTGCCAGTCAGTGGCTTCTCTTTCTCTGGCCCCTGCAGCAGGAGAGGCCACAGGAACATGACTTTGCCTCCCTGTGCCCTCTTGCCTAAGGGCTTAAAGGAGGTGGACCTCTTGGCCACCCTGAGGAGGCAGGTCAGGGCTGTGAGCTTTGAGCAAGGACTCACCCTACCCTCCCTCCTCCAGGTAACTTCCCCCAGACCCTGTGCTTGACTTGTAAAGGAAAGCCATTCCAGCAGTGCACTTACATTAGGGCCTGGGCATGAGACCCTCCTGGTCAGCTGGCTAGAAATGCAGGGTCTGATGCCAAGACTGCAT
Organism: Nomascus leucogenys; assembly: GCF_006542625.1. Lineage (NCBI taxonomy): Eukaryota > Metazoa > Chordata > Mammalia > Primates > Hylobatidae > Nomascus > Nomascus leucogenys. The sequence goes on along the minus strand of NC_044381.1, from coordinate 41,158,935 downwards.
TTAAGGCCCCCCAGCCCGACCAGGCACCATCCTTCTCTGCTCATGGACAGTTAGGGGGCTGGCATCAATTTTACTGGGCTTGTACTCCAAATCGTTTTATACTTTTGTTTGAGTTTTTAATTTGACGGCGCATCCCAGACTTCTTGTAGGTCTGTGTTACCTTGTTGGCCGGTCCCCTTTCTTTGGTTGTGGGTGGTGACTTCACCTTTTTTTTTTGAGACAGAGTCTCACTCTGTCAACCAGGCTGGAGTGCAGTGGCGTGATCTTGGCTCACTGCAGCTTCTACCTCCCGGTTCAAGCGATTCTCCTGCCTAGCCTCCCAAGTAGCTGAGACTACAGGCGGAACCGCCACGCCCAGCTACTTTTTGTATTTTTAGTAGAGACGGGGTTTCACCATGTTGGCCAGGATGGTCTTGATCTCCTGACCTTGTGATCTGCCCACCTTGGCCTCCCAAAGTGCTGGGATTACAGGCATGAGCCACTGCACCCAGCCGACTTCACCCTTTATCCCCCACATCTGTGAGGCTCAATGATGCAGGCAGGACAGGCTCTGGGGTTGCTGGGAAGGGGCCATGCTTGCCTGCTGTTGATGCCTTTCACTGTGACATGTAATCTACCACCTGCAGTTGCTGTCTGAGGACAAGAGCCCTCACTATAGCAGAACCTGGTGGCTGAGAACACAGGATGTGGCTTTTGACAGATGAAGTGTGAACCAAGACAAGACCTTGGTCGACCTCAGACATGGCTAGGTGAGAGCCGACTGGTCAACCTCAGACATGGCTAGTCATGAGCTCCCCACCTGGCTCAGCATAACACACGGGTGGGCAGGGGGAGGGGCTGCTTCTTCTAAAACACACTTAGAGGAAGTCAGCTGTGGAGGTGGCCTTGCTGGGATGATCATCATTTCATCAAGTCCTTGCCCCACCCTGCCTGTTGTGGTATTTGTAGGTGGAGACACAGGCCCAGGGTGGAGAAGTGACCAGGGTCTTCTGGAAAGGCCGGGCCTACCCTCAAACCCAGGTCCTCTGGCTCCAGAGCTGGGCCTGGCTGCCTCGGGTACATGGGAGGCCCTGGCGGTCACATCCGTCTTGTTTGAGAGAAAGCTGTGTTCCCGCAGTGACACACAGTCTCGGTAGAATAAGTCCTAGGGACCAGCCCAGTGCCCAGATGGCTCAGCAGTGGTTAAATGTCTGGGTCCTGGATGTGGAGTGGTATGGCCACCCCTTCCCTGGGACCCCGGTGGGTGGGAAGGGGATGTGCCCAGGGGATCAGTTACATGTCAACAGTGGGGATGCTCAAGGTCTTCCCCCAGCATTTTTCTTTTGAACGTGCAGCAGAGTTGAAAGAATTTTATGCCTGGACATGCACCAGCTCAATTCCACCCTTCCTATTTCCCTGTGCCTGCTTTCTCACATCTGTCTCCATCCCTTGGTCCACTCCTCCAGGCATCTCATTATTCTAATGAAGTTCTAGTTTTATTTTTACATAATGAATTCACGTTCATCCATTCATCCTCTCACTGGGCAGACACTCAACCAGGTGCTGTTGTGGGTGCTGGGCACACTCACCCTCACCAACCTCCCCTCCCATCCGCCAATGGCTACTCCCAAACCTCTGGCTGGTGGGGCCTCCTCTCTGCAAGGGCCACAGTGGGCTGGGAAGCCACAGAGGAATGCAGAAGTCGCAGCTCTAAATTAAGGACTGAGAAGTGTTGGCTGCCTGGCGGCCCTGGGGAAGGGGCCACGTGGCCAGCCCGTGGCTGCCCTGCTGTGTCTGCCAGGGCTCCAGAATCCCATAGCCACCTCCTTGGCCAGAAGGACAGTGCATATCCAGATCCCAAGATCCTGAAAAAGCAAAGTGGTCCCTGGCCCTTGGGGAGTGCTGATCACGACTCTTGCCTGTGAGGTCAGGCTGCCAGTCCTCCATTCATTTGTTCTTGCATTCATTCATTCACTCATTCCTGCACTGATATCTGTGGATATGGAGCATGGTAGTTGATGAAGAGCCCAACCCTGGAGACAGAATTCAAGTCCTAGCTGTGCCACTGGGAGCTAGGTGACCCAAGGCCAGCGAGAGTCAGCCCAGGGTTATAGGAAATAGCCCAGGCCAGGGGTTAGAGCCGTACCTGGCACACAGTTATGCTCAGTGTCAGCTGTCATCGGCCCAGCATCCCTGGGAGGTTCTGCCTTCTGCTGATCTCAGTCCTGCCCACCATCTCCCGGAAGGGCAGGGCAGCTCCTCAGGCCCTCCCCGCTGTGTGTACCGCCCCTAGAAATTGTGCACCCCTCCCCTGCGGCCTCTCCAATCTGAAGTGCTGATCTTTTTAACCCTGACAGAGATAAGAAGCAAAAAAAAGTATCTTCAGTTGCTTTTTCTTTTTTTGGAGATGGAGTCTCCCTCTGTCGCCCATGTTGGAGTGCAGTGGCATGATCTCGGCTCACTGCAACCTCCATCTCCCAGGTTCAAGGGATTCTTCTATCTCAGCCTCTTGAGTAGCTGGGACTACAAGGCGCACGCCGCCATGCCCAGCTAATTTTTGTATTTTTAGTAGAGACAGGTTTTCACCATATTGGTCAGGCGGGTCTCAAACTCCTGACCTCATGATCCGCCTGCTTCAGCCTCCCAAAGTGCTGGGATTACAGGTGTGAGCCACCGCGCCCGGCCAAGTATCTTCGGTTTTAAATGTGCGTTTCTTTAATTGACATATTTTCCCCCTGATTTTTTAAGCAGCTGTACCGGGCTATAATTCGCATACCATACAATTTACCTATTTAAATCATAGAACTCAGTAGCTTTTGTACATTCAGAGATATGTGCTACCATCACTACGTCAACTTTTTATTTTATTTTATTTTATTTTATTTTATTTTATTTTATTTTTTGAGACGGAGTCACTCTATTGCCCTGGCTGGAGTGCAGTGGCACAATCTTGGCTCACTGCAACCTCCACCTCCCGGGTTCAAGCAATTCCCCTGCCTCAGCCTCCCGAATAGCTGGATTACAGGCGTGCACCACCACGCCCAGCTAATTTTTGTATTTTTAGTAGAGATGGGGTTTCAACGTGTTGGCCAGGCTGGTCTGGAACTCCTGACCTCAGGTGATCTGACCGCCTTGGCCTCCCAAAGTGCTGGGATTACAGGTGTGAGCCACCATACCTAGCCACTCCAGTCAATTTTAGAATATTTTTAATCACCCCATAAGAAGATCCCACACCCCTTAGCAGCCATCTGTCAGTTTTCCCTTTCCCCCAGCTTCTGACAGCCACTAATCTGCTTTCTGTCTCTGGATTTGCCTATTCTGGACATTTCATATGAGTGTCATCATACGACATGTGACCTTTTGTGTCTGACTTCTTTCACTTAACACAGTGTTTTCAAGGTTTATCCATATTGTAACATGGATCAGCACTTCATGCCTTTTGATGATTTAATAGTACTCTGTAGTGTGGATAAACCACATTTTGTTTATTCACTTATTGGTTGACAGACATTTAGGTGTTTCAGCTTTCTGGCCATTACAAATAATGCTGCTGTGAACATTTGTGTACCCATTTTTGTGTAGACAGGTATTTTCATTTCTCTTGGCTGATTACCTAGCCATGGAATTACTGGATCATGTGGTAATTCTGTGCTTAACTGTTTGAAAAACCACCAGACAGTTTTCCAAAGCTGTTGCACCATTTTGTTCCCAAACCAGTAGCATCTGAGGTGCCAGTTTCTCCACATTCTTCCTAATGCTTCGTATTGTCTTTTATTTATTTATTTATTTTTTGAGACGAAGTCTTGCTCTGTCCCAGGCTGGAGTGTAGTAACGTGATCTTGGCTCACTGCAACCTCCGCCTCCCAAGATCAAGTGATTCTCCTGCCTCAGCCTCCCAAGTAGCTGGGATTACAGGGGCCCACCACCACGCCTGCCTAATTTTTGTATTTTTAGTAGAGATACAGTTTCATCCTGTTGGCCAGGGTGGTCTCAAACTCCTAACCTCAAGTGATCCACCGACCTCAGCCTCCCAAAGTCTTGGGATTACAGGCGTGAGCCACTGCGCCCAGCCAGCCCTTGGTATTGCCTGTCTTTTTGACAGACTTCTTTGTGGTTTTGATTTGTATTTCCCTGAAGGTTAATAATTTTGAGAATCTCTTGTGCTTATTGGCTGCTAACTTATCTTTTTCAGAGAAATGTCTGTTCAGATCCTTTGGCCATTTTTAAAATTTGTTGTCTTATTATAATTGAGTTGTAATAATTCTTTATATGTTCTAGACACATGCCTCTTATCAGATACATGATTTGCAAGTATTTTCTCCCTATTGGTAAGTTGTCTTTTCATTTTATTGAATGTCCTTTAAAGCACAAACATTTTTCAGTTTGATGAAGTCCTGTTTTTATTTTTCTTTTGGTGTTTGTCTTTGGTGTTAGATCTAAGAAACCATTGCCTAAGTTCACAAAGATTTTCCCCTATGTTTTCTTCTAAGAGTTTCATAGTTTTAGCTCTTACTTTTAGGTCTTTGATTCATGTTAAGTTAATTTTAGTATATGGTATGAGCTAAGGGGTCCAGCTTCAGTTGTCCCAGCATCAATTTGTTGAAAAACTATTCCTTTCCCATTGAATTGTCTTGGTACCCTTGTTGAAAATCATTTGACTATAAATGTAAGGGTTTGCTTCTGCACTTTCAGTTCTATTCTGTTGGGCTTTATGTCTGTCCTTATGATAGTACCACACTGTTTTGATTACTCTAGCTTTGTAATAAGTTTTGAAATTGGCAAGTGTGAACCCTCCAACTTTGTTCTTTTTCAAGAGTGTTTTGGCTGTTCTAGGTCTTTTACATTTCCATATGAGCTTTAGGATCAGCTTGTTGATTTCTGGAAAGAAAGCAGCTGGATTCTGATAGAGATTTTGTTGAATCTGTGTATCAGTTTGGGGAATACAGTAGATTTAATGAATACAGTAGATTCAATGAATATAGTAGATACAGTGAATATCATAGACACAATGTATCCAAGGGGGATACATTCTAGGACCCCTCAGTGCATGCCTGAAACTTCAGATACTATATATGTTGTTTTTTTCCTAAACACATGTACCTATGATAAGTTTAATTTATAAATTAAACACAGTAAAAGATTAATGATAACTAGTAATAAGTTATACCAATTATAACAATCTGTTATAATGAGAGTAATGTGAATGTGGTCTCTCTCTCTCTAAATATCTTAATAGACGGTACTCACCCTTCTTGCGATGATGTGAGATGATAAAATGCCTACATGATGAGATGAAGTGAGATGAAAAACATAGGCCTTATGATGGAATGGGAAATTCCAGAAATAATTTGTAAGTTTTACACTGTGAGCCACTCTTGAGTATTGTGATGAAATCTCACCCATCCCACTCCACCCCGCCTGGGATTGCTGTCAGTCACTTAGAAGCCCTTTGGATTATCAGATCCCCTGATACTGCAGTGCCTGTGTTCAGGCAACTCTCATATTACTTAATAATGGCCCCAAAGCACAACTGTTGTCAGGTACTACTTTCTGATTGTGGAACCACCAGTAACTGAAACCATGGAAAGTGAAAACAAGGATAAGGAGGGACTACCATAATATGTTGCCATCGTAACAATATTAAGTCTTCTGATCCATGAGCATGGGATGTTTTCCCATTTATTTAGGTCTTTGATTTCTTTCAACAAAGTTTTGTAGTTTTCAGAGTATATGTTTTGTACTTCTGTTATTAAATTTGTAACTAATTTATTCTTTTTGATGCTATTGTATAAAATGTTTTTCTTAATTTTCAATTTACTCACTGCTACTGTACAGAAATACAACTGACTTCTGTATGTTGACCTGGTATTCTACAACCTTGCTGAACTCATTTCTATTTATAATAGCTTTTAGTGGATTTCTGAGGCTTTTCTACATATATACAAAATCATGTCATCTAATGGAGATTGTTTTACTTCCCCCTTTTTTTTTCTTTTTTATTGAGATGGAGTCTCACTTTGTTGCCCAGGCTGGAGTGCTGTGGTACAATTTTGGCTCACTGCAACGTCTGCTTCCTGGGATCAGGCGATTCTCCTGCCTCAGCCTCCCAAGTAGCTGGGATTACAGGCATGTGCCACCCACACCCAGTTAATTTTTGATTTTAGTAAAGATGGGGTTTCACCATGTTGGCCAGGCTGGTCTTGAACTCCTCACCTCAAGTGATCCACCTGCCTCGGCCTCCCAAAGTGCTGGGATTACAGGCATGAGCCACTGTGCCTGGCCAAGCCATTTGTTTTTCTTTTCTAACTTACCCATTTTGTTGTGATTTTTGTCATTGGCTTATTAATATATAAGTGCTGTTTATGTAGAGAAGATACAAATCTCCTATTACATATATGTTACAAATATAAGAATCTTAGACACCGCATCTAGTGTGGCTCCCTCCCTGCTGTCAGTGGGCATTTGGGCAGGTGAGTCCACCTCTCTGAGCCTTATCTGTAATAATACAGATGAGGAATGCAGGGTGCTCTTGAACAGAATATTCCATCCATACATGCATTGTTATTGTTAGTAGCTGTGCGAATGCTGAGGATCCATAGACAGGGAGCAGTCAGAATGGTCCTGCCCAGGCCAGAGGCTGGCCTTCCCCAGATACTGAAGGGGCAGAAAGGATGGGGGCAGCCTGGGGATGAAGAGCCAGGTGGCTGCGGTTGACCCTGGCAGAACTACAAACTGGCTATGTGACCTCAGTGTTCCTGAGCCATGGTTTCTGGGGCTGCAGAATGGGGGAGGCAGTTCTTCCAAGGACACCATGGCTCCTGTCCTCGTGTGTACCAGGCACAACCACCTTCCAGATGCCTTGGCATTACACCTCATTTCCTCCGCACCCCAGTCCAAGGTGGGTACAACAGCTGTGCTGACTTTGAGGCTGGGGAAGGCTCCCTTGCCTGGGCCCCGAAATGTGTGTGGTGGAGGTGGACTAGGAGCCCCACAGGCTGGAACCCGTGTGTTCGTTTCTGTACTGTCACCCAACAGCTGCTGAAGCGCTCAGCACAGAGTAGAGCCTGAGCATTATTCTTCCTTCTATTATTATTGTTGCTGATACTCCGACTTTTGTTATTGTCACCTTGGGGCCCCAAGTGGGCCAGGCAGAATCCCAAGCGCTACATAGGGCACTGGGCTGAGACGTGTTGCTGAAGCTTTGTATCAGATTTGAACCAGTCCACTTAACAAATCCACAAAAAAACAGTGGCCTAACTCCAGCTGGAGTTTATTTCTGTCTCTTCTTAGGATCCGAGAGGTTGGTCTGCCCTTTCGCACGTCTACCATCTTTGCTCCCTGTATTAGTCAGGGTTCTCTAGAGGGACAGGACTAATAGCATAGATGTATATATAAAGGGGAGTTTAATTAAGGAGTATTGACTCACACGATAACGAGGTGAAGTCCCACAATAGGCTGCCTGCAAGGTGAGAAGCAAGGAAGCCAGTCCGAGTCCTAAAACCTCAAAAGTAGGGAAGACAGTGCAACCTTCAGTCTGTGGCTGAAGGCCCGACAGCCCTTGGCAAGCCACTGGTGTAAGTCCAAGAATCCAAAAGCTGAAGAACTTTGAGTCTGATGTTCAAAGGCAGAAAGCATCCAGCATGGGAGAAAGATGAAGGCCAGAAGATTCAGCCAGTCTAGTCCTTCCATGTTCCTCTGCCTGCTTTTATTCTAGCCTCACTGGCAGCTGATTAGATGGTGCCCACCAGGTTAAGGGTGGGTCTGCTTCTCCCAGTCCACCGACTCAAATGTTAATCTCCTTTGGCAACACCCTCACAGACACACCCAGGGACAATACATTGCATCCTTCAATTCAATCAAGTTGACACTCAATATTAACCATCACACTCCCCAATGCAGAAGTGGCACAGCATCTATGCTCACACCTCATTGGCCAGGTTCAGTCACGTGACTGCTCCCTGGAGGGCAGGTTGGGAAATGTAGTTTTCAGTGGTGATCACATTTCCAGCTGCAACTCTGGGATGGGGAGAAGGGATACTAGAGGCAACGGCAGCCAGGGGTGGGAACTAGAGTTGAAACCGCCCAGGATGAGGTGAGATGGGGCAGATTCTACCCACTGGGCTTGGCCATCAGGTGGGGCTCCCGAAACAGTGTGCTGGGTCCCAGTTCCATCCCTACCACCTTCCTGCTGAGTGACCTTGGACATGCCACTGAGCTTTGCTGTGCCTCAGTTTCCCCATCTGTAAGGTGGGGGTAGACCACCCTCCTCATAGGGCTATAACGCAGTACAGCACCCATTAGGCCCCCAGTGTTGTTTGTGTTAGATCAGTCCCTTCCCCATCCCTCCCAGAAAAGTACACAAACCATAAGCCCCTCCCGCACTTCTTCCTCCCTTGCTAGCAAGTATCCTCAGGGCAGAAGCAGTGTAGCCTGACCCTCCCAAAGCGGTGGGGCATGTCTGCCTCAGCCCCTCCTGAGGGCCACCCCTGCCTCCGCACTCTCCCCCTCAGCATCTCAGCTTGTTAAGGCCCTGGGGTCCTTGGTCACGCAGAGGCCAGGGGCAGGGGGACCACTGGGTGCTGCTGGGGAGTGGGTCAATGTGACCTGGCCAGCTGCAGCCAAATGGCATCCTTCACTGTCACTACCATGGCACGGAGCCTCTGGTAGCCTCCACTTTTGCCAGATCGCAGACCAGACTTCGGGGCCTGGCCTGAAGCCCAGCTCTGCTGATGCCCATTAATAGCCGTGGCACATATGGCTGGGGCAAGGGGTGGTGTGACCTCTCTGAGCCTCAGTTTCCCCCCAGATGGGCTTGTGAATTTAGATGTGGGGTAAGAAATGGAGTGATACGTCTCGCAGATAAAGACCTTGCCTGGGCACACAGCCAGCCCACATGACTGCTCCTGGGCGGATGTGAGTAAATCTGGGGGATGGTATGCAGCCTACCGCAGGTGTCTTTGGTAAACATTTTAAAATTAGAGTCCACAGAGTTTGCTGGCCAATTGGTTGTGGATTGAGAAAGTAGGTTTCAAGGTTTGGGGCCCAAGCAACTGAAGGATGGAGGGACTGCTGATTTAAATTAAAGTTACAAGAGGAGAAGCCACATGGTGAGCAGGTTTGGGGAGCTCAGAAGCTTGGCTAGGTCTCATCTCAGACTCGGTGAGCAGTAGGACTTCCATTCCTGGCACCCAGGGCATGGTCCTGGCTGAAGATGCAGCACAGAGGGCAAAGGAAGGTCGTAGCAGGTCAGTGTGGAATAATGGGGTCCCTCAGACTCTGCATGCCCCAGTTTTTGTCCCCGCCATCACCCCCATCTCTGGGTGTCAGTCCCTGCCTGTGCAGAGGGAGACAGGCACAGAGATGCTCAGGTGGCCCTTTACCACTGCTGCCTCCGGTCAGTCTCTGCCTCTGCACACACCATGCATCAGCACAGCTTGCTGTCCCTGTTCTTTTTTTTTTTTTTGAGGCGCAGTCTCGCTCTGTCGCCCAGGCTGGAGTGCAGTGGCGCGATCTCGGCTCACTGCAAGCTCCGCCTCCCGGGTTCACGCCATTCTCCTGCCTCAGCCTCCCGAGTAGCTGGGACTACAGGCGCCCACCACTACACCCGGCAAATTATTTTTCTATTTTTAGTAGAGATGGGGTTTCACCGTGTCAGCCAGGATGGTCTCGATCTCCTGACCTCGTGATCCGCCCGCCTCGGCCTCCCAAAGTGCTGGGATTACAGGCATGAGCCACCAGGCCCGGCCTGTCCCTGTTCTTTACCTGTGATGTGCCAGCGGTCCACTGTCAATGCCCAAAAATCAGGAAATACCAGATAAGCAGGAGAAGGAGCCTCTTGCATTTGGACACCAGGAGACCTGCTTGGGGATGTCCTTAGCAGTTTCACTGAACGTCCTTGAACCCCAGAGACAACTCAGATGCAGGGAACAGGGACACACACTGAGGCCCATCTGCACAATGGAACACTTCACTGCTGTGAAAAGTAACCAGCTGCTGATACATGCATAGCACGACGACTCAGGTGCATTGCGTGTGTGTGTCTGTGTGTGTATGAATGTGTGTGAAGTTAGACCAGAGCCTCCTTGTCTGGTTCTAAGTCTTCCCTGCATCATAAGAGCTGTGTGACTGCAAAAAGTGTCGTAAGACCCTCTGCCCAGTTTGCTTCTCTGTCGATGGGGATAATGATGGTTCTCCCTGGGTAGGCTGCTGTGCTGATAGATGATGGCACATGTAAGGCAGGTGCAATGGCATCCAGCCACAGTAATCTTCTCAGTCCCAGCTGTTGTCGTTATAATTTTATAAAAATTCTCGACTGCTGTTGCATCCAGAGCATCTCTGTGTTCTTATTTAAGAACATCACTGGCCAGGTGTGGTGGCTCACGTCTATAATCCCAGCACTTTGGGAGGCCAAGGCGGGCGGATCACAAGGTCATCATGGCCAACATGGTGAAACCCCGTCTCTACTAAAAATACAAAAAATTAGCCAGGTGTGGTCGCGCACACCTGTAATCCCACCTACTTGGGAGGGTGAGGCAGGAGAATTGCTTGAACCCAGGAGGCGGAGGTTGCTGTGAGCTGAGATGGCGCCATTGCACACTCCAGCCTGGGTGACAGGGTGAGACTCTGACTCAAAAAAAAAAAAAAAAAAAGAACATCACCCTAAGTGCTCTCTGGTATTTTAATGTCTGGATGGACCCAGGTGAGGGAATCATTCCCTCCTGCTGGAGACGTGGGTTGTTTCAGCCTTTCACTATTATGTGTGGTTCTGAGGTGGGCTTCCCCATAGAGAAATCTTGGCAGCAGATTTTTTTTTTTGACATGGAGTCTCGCTCTGTCGCCAGGCTGGAGTGCAGTGATCTTGGCTCACTGCAACCTCCAACTCCCTGGTTCAATCGATTCTCCTGCCTCAGCCTCCTGAGTAGCTGGAATTACAGGCACGTGCCACCATGCCCAGCTAATTTTTGTATTTTTAGTAGAGACGGGGTTTCACCATGTTGGCCAGGATGGTCTCAATACCCCAACCTCATGATCCACCCGCCTCGGCCTCCCAGAGTGCTGGGATTACAAGCATGAGCCACCGTGCCTGGCCAGCAGATTCTTATTTCCTGTGGCTAAAGGTGCATATGCAACATAGGGTGCTTATTGCATTTACCAAATGCTCTGCAGCAAGGTTGGATCTGTACCCCAGCCCGGGTACAGGGCTTCCCAGGCCCTGCCAACTTGCACATTGTTTTCTTTTTGCCTTTACCTCACCGATGCAGGAAAAATGAGCTCTCCCTTGAATCAACATTTCCTCAATTGCCTGTGGGTCTGCATTTTTCATGACTGTGGGCCATTGGTGTCCTTGCGAATTGCTTGTTCACACACTAGAACTTGTTGGTTTTTTTTTAAAACTGAATATTCAGTTTTCATTGATGTGTAAGACCTCTTCATAGATTAAGACTATCGAACCAACCTTTAACCTATGCTTTCCAAATATGCTTTCCCGAATTTTTCACCGGAGTTGGTTGTTTTCCATTATTAGGGAGCCTCAGAAGCTTTTGCTTTCTGCTTTGTATGCAGTCAAATCTGTTGATCTTTCTCTGTCCCTCTTTTTTTTTTTTTTTTTTTTTGTTCTGATTTCTGCCTTTGGAGCTGTGTTTAGGTCGTAATCAAAGGCCATGCCTCAGTGTCTCAGGGAAGGTATATTTGCTTTTATTGTCTTCTAACACTTGCTTGTTTTTTTAACGCTCCAATCCTCAGCATCTAGAGTGTACTTCATGGAGGGATCCAGCTCTGCGTTGTCCCCGGGTCTGGATGACCCCATGTGACCTCTAGAGCATCCAATGGCCTTTGGAGCTGCACCCCACCCCTGTGCTCCCCAATGCTGTGCCAGCTCCTCCCTCCAGGGTCCTGCCCAGCCCTGCCCTGCGTGCCCACCCCCCCCCCATGCCTCACACCTGCCTCTCTCCCCAGGCACCTGTGCTAAGCTGCGGCTACCCCTGCAAGCAACCTTCCAAGTCCTTCGTGGCGATGGTGCTTCCGTGGGGACCGTGCTCATGTTCCGCTGCCCCTCCAACCACCAGATGGTGGGGTCTGGGCTCCTCACCTGCACCTGGAAGGGGAGCATCGCTGAGTGGTCTTCAGGGTCCCCAGTGTGCAAACGTAAGGACACCTCTCTCAGCTCGGTGGCTCTGGGGGTGGGGGATGGCCCCGAATCCTGTCATGGGGATGGTGTGGGTGGGGATGGCGTGGGTGTCTACTCACAAGCAGCTAGGCCAGTGTGTAGGGTCCCATTCCCAACATGGACAGCTTGCTTACATGTCAGCAGCCGACTGTAGGCCCTCAGCCCTCCCAGTGCCATGTTGGCAGCGCAGACCCGAAGCCTAGTAGCGGGCCTCCAATCCTGGCTCTGCTACTGACTTAGCCCCTCACTGCCAAGAGGCTGCGCATGCTCTCTGAGCCAGCATGTTTTCATCTGTTAAGCAGGAAACTATGTTTGTTCATTCATTCATTCATGTACACGTGCACATGGCCAACTTCAATAGGATATTTCACGTATCAGGAATCTGAAGTACTGGTAACATGGAAGGTCATGAGGTGTCTGGCCCTGGAGCTCCCAGTCTGTGGGAGGAGATGGTTTTCTGGTTGTATTTCTTGTACAGGTGTTGAAAGGTCCACAGGATAGTCCCTTTTCAGTGCCCAGCATGACATTTCCAAAATGAAGCTATGTGTGTTATGTTCATGTGTTTTGTGCGTAAAAAGGGCTCAGAGTCAAAATAGTTTGGCAGATTCTGGGTTTTTATGCTGCAGGACTTCTCAGGGTCTTTAAAATGTTCACGTGCTAGGTGATTCTCTGAGGATGCAAGTCTTAGGATTAGATTCTGAGAGGCAGAAAACCCAAAATACTAGGATTAACTATGATGGAGCTCAACCTTCAGGGTAGGCAGGCAGATCTGTATGGGCTCCATGGCAGTGGGAGCCAGGCCCCTTCCCTGGCATGGCTCTGCTGGGCATGGCCTCAGCCTCATGATTCAAGGTGGCAGCAGCTGTGTTCCAGGCAGCTGTTATGGGGTGAGGGGCCCTGGGGCCAAAGGGCAGGCCCCAGTGTCTCAGGGAAGGTTCTTAGAAGTTGCCCCACATCACTTCTTATCCTCCACTGGCCAGAACATGGTCCTGTGACCACTGGGAAATGTAGTCTCCATTCTGGGTGGCCAGGATCCACTAGGGAGCATGGGAAATGGGGACCAGGGCACAGGGCCATGTTCCCTATGTGGGGGAGTAAACGGTGTTGCTCAAATTAGGATTCTGAGGCCTTTTTTAGCCAGAACATCCAGTAGAATCTGGTGGAACTAGTTTTTGGAGCATAGCTGAGGTCACACAGCAGATACATAGTATTTTGGGCCTTCCTGGAAAGTGACCTGAGAAGGCATGTAGGCTCCCTGAAGAATGTTGCCACCTTGGGGCATTGTGAAAACCCAGACCATGGGCTGGGCAAGGCCTCCTCAGCACTGTCTATTGTCACCTCCTCTCTGTGGCCCGCCCTTCCTTCATTCCTCAGGCAGGACTCCAGTGGGTAGGAGCCAGGGAGGCCATCACTCTGAACTCCCTGCCAGAACTTCTGTAATTGGCCACTCTGCAGACTTCTACATACCCTACAAAACCCTGCTCAAATACCCCCTTCAATTAGCCACTCTGCATACTCCTACATACCCTGCAAAACCCTGTTTAAATAACCCCTTCAAATAGCCACTCTGCATACTCCTACCCACCCTGCACAAATACCTGCTTCTTGGGGAGAGTCTTCTCTGATAGTCCAACCTCCAAATATAGTTTGCACAGATCTTTGCCTCAGCCCCCGGCACCTCACTGCCCCCTTACCATGCAACAGGGCTCACTGAGGGCTGCCCAGGCCCTGTCCACACCCAGGCCCTACCCTTACCACCTGAGACCCCCAACCCCTGGGCCAGGCAGATCTGGGCAAACTTCGCCCAGGAGCTGGTGGTTGTCTCCCACACAGTGGTGCCACCACACGAGACCTTTGGCTTCAAGGTGGCCGTGATCGCCTCCATTGTGAGCTGTGCCATCATCCTGCTCATGTCCATGGCCTTCCTCACCTGCTGCCTCCTCAAGTGCGTGAAGAAGAGTGAGCAGCGGCACTCCAACAGGTACAGTGGCCTCATGATCTCAGGGTCCTCCCGGGAGGCGCCTCTTGGCACCATGGGAGGAGCAAAGAGCAGAGTATTTCATGGGAACCCCGGCACTGCCCTCAGGGCACCCGTTCCTACCACTGCTGCTCTGGGCCTGCGTCTCACCAAGTACTGCTCCCGGCCCACACAGCAGCCAGGAGCAGCATCACAGCTGGGGGGCATGTGGGTCCCCGAGGCCCTGCTCTTAGGCCAGGCTATGGGTTCACGGGGTATTGTTTTATTTATTTATTTTTTGAGACAGAGTCTTGCTCTGTCGCCCAGGCGACAGAGTACAGTAGCGCAATCTCAGCTCACTGCAACCTCCGCCTCCTGGGTTCAAGCAATTTTCCTGCCTCAGCCTTCCTAGAAGCTGGGATTATAGGTATGCACCACCACACTCAGCTAATTTTTTGTATTTTTAGTGGAGATGGGGTTTCACCATGTTGGCCAGGCTGGTCTCGAACTCCTGACCTCCGGTGATCCGCCCAGTGATCTGCCTCCCAAAGTGCTGGGATTACAGGCGTGAGCCACCGCGCCCGGCCCAAAACTTACCTTTTTAACGTCTACAGTTCAGTGGCATTAAGTGTGTTCACGATGTAGTGCAGCCATTAGCACTGTCCAGCCCTAGAACTTTCCACCACCTGTGTTTGTAAGTAAAGTTTTATTGGAACACAGCCATGTTCATCGTCTACTGGTGTGTGGCTACTTTTGGGCTGCAATGGCAGAGTTTAGCTGTGGGAGAAATCATGTGTCTCACCGCACCAAAAGCATCCACTGCCCAGCTCTTTGAGAGGTTTGCCAGCCTGCGCTGGTCCTGCAGACGGTGCCCTGGGCCTACATGGAGCCCGTTTCCACCACTGTCAGGGACACACCTGCATGCTCAGAGTCCTTCCTCCCAAACTCTCCTCCAGGTCAGCCCAGCTGTGGTCCCAGCTGAAAGATGAGGACTTGGAGACGGTGCAGGCCGCATATCTTGGCCTCAAGCACTTCAACAAACCCGTGAGCGGGCCCAGCCAGGCGCACGACAACCACAGCTTCACCACGTGAGCCGGGGTCTGGGTTGGGGACATGCTGGGGGACAAGGAGTCCAGCTTGGTCAGGCCCCGGGCCACCTGCTGCTCCCACATGCTGAGAGCCTGCTGCTCCCACATGCCCGGCCCAGCCAGAACCTTAACTCCCATCTCTAAAACAAGAGGGTGGTGGTCCTTGTAGCACGCTGTCCTGACTGTGACATTATAGGACTCAGAACTGCCCCCAGCAGTGTTTTCATCTGGAGGGTCCACCCTCCAGGGAAGCTGAAGCTTCTACACACCTGTGTTCCCTCCACCCACACCCAGCAGGGCTCTGCACTGACCTGCAGTCACTTGCTCTCCCTCCTGTGCTCTCTCCCTCTCCTTTCTCTCTCTCTTAATACACGCATACGTATTTTTGCCCTGAACCAATATGAGGACATTCTTTTTCTGAGTCCAGAAATCTAATACTAATTGGCCAGGCATGGTGGCTCACACCTGTAATCCCAGCAGTTTGGGAGGCTGAGGTGGGAGGATCACCTGAGGTCAGGAGTTCAAGGCCAACATGGTGAAATCCCGTCTCTACTAAAAACACAAACATTACCTGGGTGTGGTGGCGTGTGCCTTTAATCCCAGCTACTTGGGAGGGAGAGACAGGAGAATCACTTGAACCCAGGAGGCGGAGGCTG
Organism: Nomascus leucogenys; assembly: GCF_006542625.1. NCBI lineage: Eukaryota > Metazoa > Chordata > Mammalia > Primates > Hylobatidae > Nomascus > Nomascus leucogenys. The sequence continues at coordinate 41,143,089 of NC_044381.1, read as the reverse complement.
CAGTGAGCCAAGGTTGCACCACTGCACTCCAGCCTGGGTGACAGAGCGAGACTCCGTCTCAAAAAAAAAAAAAAAAAAAAAAAAAAAACCCAACAGAAATTAATATTGATTGCACGTGGCCTGTCGAGTGGAGAACATCCATAATCACATCCATAATCACACACAGTGCTCAGCCACCAGGTCTCTGGGCTCCTTAAACTGGTATGGGCCTTCAGTTTTTCATGGCATAGTCTTCTGAGAGCTCCAGGCCAGTGGTGGCATGCAGAGGCTCCTGTCTGCATCTGTCTGGTGTTTCTGTGTGACCAGGCCCGGCTCTGCATTTCTGGTGCAGGGCTGGGTGTGCAGATCAGACACAGGCCAGGCTTCCCCCACGGGCCACATGGAATGGGGTCTCTTGGCTGAGGTGAAGCCCCCCAGGTCCCTCCACTGTCAGAGCCTGAGGCAGGGACTCCGCAAGCGTCCCTCTGCTGTCTCAGCAGCCTCCGACTCGTGGTCTCAGCGTGCAAGGCTGATCCTGCCAGATCCGCTCTTGCCTTGGGCATTACAGAATGGTGACTTTGTTAATTCTGTTGCACTTCTGACATTCCTTCTATCAGGGATGAGGATGAGCTGTTTTTTTCTTTCCTTTCTTTCTTTTGATTTTGTTTTGTTGTTTTAGCATCACATGAACTCATGAATATTCTTTTCTGAAACTTTTATTTTGGGAAAAGTTCACAAATACACAAAAGTAGAATATTGTCACGGATCTCCTGTCCCTGCCTCCCATTCTCATGGTCACCAGCTAAGCCAGACAACCTCATTCATGCCCCTTCCACCGCATTATTTTCAGGCACACTTTTTGTGGGCTCCAGTTCTTGGCAGTAGGAGCTCTGCCAAGCCATGGCCTGTGTCCTTCTGATCCATCCCCATCAGTCTGTGAGTGCTTCCTGCCTTGCACAAGATGTTCCAGGCCCATCTTGTGCTTTCTGTGCCCATCTCTGCGGTTGGCCACTGCTCTGGGAGCCCTGTTTCTCTGGGTGGAGAACAGCGCTTAGACACCAGGGTCCGGGCGGGCATGCAGATGACATCATTGAGCTTGTGTTCCCTTCCTTCAGGCCCTCCCGCTGGAGTCTTTCGAGGCTGCAGTGCACTTGGTCCCAGCCCTTGTGGCCTCACTGTATGACTGTAACAGCTCCATGCCTCGGTTTCCTCACCTGTAAAGTGAGGATTGCAGTAGCGCTCACCTTTCAAGTTGTTGAGGTTACCTGAGTCCAGGTGTGTGCCTCTCTCACCAGGCCCAGGGTGAGAGCTCAGTGAATACTGGCTGTTACTGTCGTTGCCACTCTTACGACCTTATGCAGATGGGGAAACTGAGGCACAGGAAGTGGTGATCTGTGTGGCCCTGGGTTGCACACACCGTGCTGGGTCTGGCCAACACCTGCAGGGAAGGAATTCACCTATCTCCTTTCCTGGTGCTTCAGGTGTCTATTAAGATGTAGCTGAAATGCTGCCATTGATACTTCTGCACTTAGCAACACGTTTCAGGTCACCATGGTGGTCTGAGGCCTCCAGGCTATCATTCCTTACAGCAGCCTATTGTTTCAAAGCTTCCAACATCTGCTAGACCCTCCCCTATTGAGTGGTCAGTGTCTTTTTGCTTAGTGCTGTTTTTCTTTTTCAAGACCACAGCTCTTGGGGGTGATCCTAGGAATCGATTGTTTAGGCCCAACAGTCTGAATATTTTATGACCACATTCTTTCCCTGGGAACTCTGGTACAGTGAGTGTGGCCATATTTTTCTGGTAACTGCATCATCACTGAGTGCTGATCATTTGTTTATCATTTGTTTCTCACAGTAGCTACAAGTTGTGTGGGTAGTTTCCGTCAGCATTTCTTTGATGAATGTCAACGAAGAATGTTTTCTCCAGCCTTGGCTCACCAGTGCCGTTGCTGGCATGAATCATTTTCTGTTTCCTCCTAATGTTTTGCTCCGTGTGTTGTGGGAGGGCACCTGACCCATCAGTTGGCTGTACATTTATTAGGCCTCTTCCCTTTTTTTTTTTTTTTTGAGGCGGAGTCTCGCTCTGTCGCCCAGGCTGGAGTGCAGTGGCGCAATCTTGGCTCATTGCAAGCTCCTCCTCCCAGGTTCATGCCATTCTCTTGCCTCAGCCTCCCGAGTAGCTGGGACCACAGGTGCCCGCCACCATGCCCAGCTAATTTTTTGTATTTTTAGTAAAGATGGGGTTTCACTGTGTTAGCCAGGATGGTCTTGATCTCCTGACCTCGTGATCCACCCACCTCGGCCTCCCAAAGTGCTGGGATTACAGGCGTGAGCCACCGTGCCTGGCCCCCTTTCCTTTTTATTTTAGTTTTGTTGGGGCTATGGTGGCTAATGCCTTTCCATTTGGGTAGTGAGATATCCAAAGCCACTTTCAGAGCTCCTCCATTGCCCCGCCCGTGATCCCCGCTCCCCATTACAGCACTGGGACCAGATCATCCTGTGTCATAACTGGGAAAGTGCCCATGGAATGGGGGAAGGAACAATTGTCTCTCAAGGCAACATGGTGTCCAGGATGATGGCAGCTACAGCTGCTACAGCTGCTGCCGCTGCCGCAGGGGCTTTGCTGGCCAGAGCATGACGCCAAGGAGCTCCCAGGGGTGCTGTTTCGGGCCACACTTCTGCCTGGTCCCAGCGCCACAGACATCGCCTCTTACACTGCGGGAACTTGCGCAGTGTGTGGTCGGACGTGTGCATCCCGTCCAAGAGTGGCCACAGATCTGTGTACAGAGCTGTGTTCACCTCCCCCAGGGAGTGAGAGAGCCAGGGCGGGAGGGAGGCACCCTGACAGGGCCGTGAGAGGCTGGAGGAGGCCGGCTTGGGGGCCACTCTTGTAGTCAGCTCAAGAGGCAGGAAGTGGTGGTGAGGCTGAGGGGGATTGGGAGGGGGACCCTTAGGGCAGAGCCCCTTCCCGGAGCTCTCTCACACATGGGGACCTCGAGCACTCAGCCCAGCTTCGTGGGGACTCAGAGAAGGTGGGTCCTGCCCAGGGCTACAAAGCTGATGGAGGCAGAGTTCCCTGAGTCCCCAGCCCTGGGCCCCAGGCTCCCAGGCAGGATCCTCGGGATATGCCTGTGCTGGGGCTGCCCACCCCTCAGGCAGGGCCCAGGCTGCCTCCATAGGTGATAAATTGCCTTTAGCAAGGTGAGATTTGCCTCTTGACCTTGTTTTTATTTCATAACTACTTCTCAGCACTTGCAATGTGCCAGGCACTGTTGTGAACTCTTCCAAATATTAACTCTTTTCACCTAGGGGTGGGTACTACTTTTATCCCGTTTTCCAGGTGAAGAACCAGGCAGGTTAAGAAACTTGTGTAAACTCCCACACAACCAGTAAGTGAGGCTGAGTGAAGTCAGTCTGGTTCCTGCCTCCCCGAAGCTGCCTTTCGTCTCCACCAGTTATTGATGCTTTCACTTACTCATTGCATAAGCAGATCATTTCTTAATTCCTACTACTTACTAGAGTTTTTCTGAGAATTAGTTGTGGGTGGGAGCCGTGATCTAGGAAGGCTTCCTGGAAGAGGTGATGCCGGAAGTGAAAGGACTAAGAGAGCCTGCTTTGGGAGGGGAGAGAGACAGCCTCTGAGGGGAGGAGAGGACACGCAAAGGGCTGGAGGTGGGAGCTGCCAGGCAGCCCACATGGAGCAGAGGCCAGTGTGTGTGGAGGCTGGAGATGGGGCAGGGCCAGGGTCTGGTCAGACTGGGGAATGGCTTGGTTTGTATCTGGGGGAGTGGAGAGCCACAAAAGTACTGAGGGTGGAGCAGGTGGGTGATCCAGCTCCTGGCCACCAAAGAGGCAGGCCTGGCAGGAGGGAAGATGTCCTCCCCTTGACCTCCTGCTCCCCAGCGTCCCTTCTCTGGCTGGGACATCCCAGGCCCTGGCCAGATAGCTGGGTTCCTGGTGGTTTCTGCACACTCTGAATGAGCTCCAGGAAGTCCCCACACCTTAGGGGGGCAAGTGTCTGACTCCTGGGCCACGCCCTGGTTGTGTAGATGAAGGACTCACTTGCCGACAGGGCCCAGCAGGGAGATGGAGTGACCTCTGTGCACCTTAGGGTGCAGGGCAGCTCCTGGCAGGAGGAAACGGGCTCCCCAGTGCTCAGGGCAGCAGTTGTCCCAGGCCCACCGCAGGGCCTGGGTACCTGGGAAGGTATGGAGTTGGGGGTTAAACCCTATCCACACTCTTTTGCCAACTCATGCCTCCTCTCTCCACAGAGACCATGGTGAGAGCACCAGCAAGCTGGCCAGTGTGACCCTCAGCGTGGACAAGGACCCTGGGATCCCCAGAGCTCTGAGTCTCAGTGGCTCCTCCAGCTCACCCCAAGCCCAGGTGATGGTGCACATGGTGAACCCCAGACAGCCCCTGCTTGCCTCTGGGCTGGCCACAGGAATGCCACAACAGCCCGCAGCATATGCCCTAGGGTGACCACGCAGTGAGGCTTGTGCCCATGCTTCACACTGGGAGGCCAGGCTGACCCCACCAGCCCCTCAGCTGCAACTCCACATCAATTCCACATGCGCCCAGCTCGAGACTGATGAGTGGAATCAGCTTCCAGGTGTAGGGACCCCTTGGGGGGCCAAGCTGACATCCAAGGCTGAGGACCCCAGTGGGGAGTGTTCTGTTCCGACATACCCTGGCCGTAACGATTTTTATAGTTATGGACTACTTGAAACCACTACTGAGGGTAATTTACCAGCTGTAGCCTCCCACTAACTAGCATTCCTTTAAAGAGACTGGGAAATGTTTTAAGCAAATCTAGTTTTGTATAATAAAATAAGAAAATAGCAATAAACTTTTCAGCAACTATAGATGGCTACCTCAGCATCTTCCTCCACAGGATGTACTGCTTCCAAGCAAGGACCCATGGAGGGTTCTGCATCTGTTGGCTGTGAAAGTGCAGTTGAGGGGTATGAAGTAAAACTAAATAATTATTTCTTTCTTTCTTTTTTTTTTTTTTTGAGACAGAGTCTCACTCTGTCGCCCAGGCTGGAGGGCAGTGGCGCAATCTCCGCTCACTGCAAGCTCCGCTTCCCATGTTGAAGCGATCCTCCTGCCTCAGCCTCCTGAGTAGCTGGGACTATAGGCACCCCCCACCACGCCCGGCTAATTTTTTGTATTTTTAGTAGAGATGGGGTTTCACCGAGTTAGCCAGGATGTCTTGATCTCCTGACCTCGTGATCCCTCCGCTTTGGCCTCCCAAAGTGCTGGGATTACAGGCATGAGCCACCGCGCCTGGCTAAATAATTATTTCTAATACTGAAAAACACAAAGGTAACAGTGGTTGGTTGATGTTAGAGTCAGCAGAGGAGACTTCCCTTTTTTTGTTTGTTTGTTTGTTTTCAGGGCTAGTTTCTGTTTAACTCTGAAGGAAAAAATCTGGTATTGGTTAGCGAGGAAGGAGTGTACTGAGGCGTGACTGACCTGTCTTAGTCATGGTCAGGTCTCCTTGGCCAAGACAGGTCCATTCAGTCAGTCTGTGGGGCTTAAGATTTTATTTCACAGCCATAGCACCCCCACGTGGCAGCCTCATGTGACCTGGGCTTCCTCACAACATGGCAGCTGGTGTTCAAGGTGGAGTTGCAATGTGAGCACCAGGTGGAGGCCATTTTGCCTTTCAGGTCCCAGGCCTCGGAAGTCATGCTGTGTCTGTTCACTGGGAGTCAAGGCTGCCTTCTAATCAAGGGGTAGAGAGTTGGACTCCACTGCTAGGTAGGAAGAGTGCTGACTGGTGAGAAGAGAATTGGCAGACACACTTTACGACCATCACAGTCACCTTTTTTTTTTTCTGGGACAAGGTCTTACTCTATCACCCAGGCTGGAGTGCAGTGGCGCGATCTTGGCTCACTGCAACCTCCGCCTCCCGGGTTCAAGCATCACAGTCACCTTTAACCCAATCACTTGTCAAAGCAATTTTATAAAAGGTGACTAATTTTGGTCGGGCACAGTGGCTCACGCCTGTAATCCCAGCACTTTGGGAGGCCAAGGCGGGCTGATCACCTGAGGTAAGGAGTGCGAAACCAGCCTGACCAATATGATGAAACCACGTCTCTACTAAAAGTACAAAGATTAGCTGGGCATGGAAGCATGCACCTGTAATCCCAGCTTTTTGGGAGGCTGAAACAGGAGAATCGCTTGAACCCGAGAGGCGGAGGTTGCAGTGAGCTGAGATGGCGCCATTGCGCTCCAGCCTGGGCAACAAGAGTGAAACTCTGTCTCAAAAAAAAAAAAAAAAGTGACTAATTTCTTACTCTCCCAGCTTCACTCCCAGAGACGTTATTTGTACTGCAGGCCTGTGTGTACATAGCCATGCCTACTGCAGGCATGGTTTTAGACATTTCTGCCTGCTACTGTACCTCTTGTTTGCTTCTACTTAAAATGAACTCAGAGCTCATTCTGTAGTTCTCCGCCCTACCCTCTCTCTCACCTCTGAGCCCCACATTTGTCCTGGACCAGTTAAAACTACACCCTTCAGCCTCCCATAATTTGGGGTGTGACCTGTCTCTGGCCATTGAGAAAAGCCACTGGGTTTGCCCTTTGACCTCCCCTGCTTCCTGCCTGGAGCCCAGCAGCCATGTTGGGGCCATGAGGAAGAGGAGCCGAAGGTCAGGAGGAAGAAGCCCTTACTCTACATGGCTACTTGTGGACTGAAGCCACACTTGTCATGTCCCTTAGAACCAGATACTTTCCTGATTCACGCTACCCAGAGTCGTCCATCTGACAGGTGTCCCATGATTTATGTGACACATCCCCAGCCAAGGGATGCTTGGGTGGTTTCACATTTCTGGCCTTCACATTTCTAGACATCTTGATACTGGGATGCCATTTTCTTTGGGTGGATTCCTGGAGTGGGACTGTGAGGCCAGAGAGTGTGCCTGGTGGTTTCCTGTCAAGTGCTGGAGTATCTCAGGGCTTCTGTGGGCACACAGGGACACTGAGGCAGGGGAAGTGCAGATCCAGCCCTCACCAGGCCAGCGCAGCTTTCCTCTGCTGGGGCTCCTGACAGGCTCAGGAGAGCTGTCCTTGGCTGTTTTGTTTTGTTTTTTGAGATGGAGTCGCTCTGTCACCCAGGCTGGAGTGCAGTGGTGTGATCTCAGCTCACTACAAGCTTCACCTCCCAGGTTCACGCCATTCTCCTGCCTCAGCCTCCCGAGTAGCTGGGACTACAGGTGCCTGCCACCACGCCCGGCTAATTTTTTTTGTATTTTTAGTAGAGACGGGGTTTCACCATGTTAGCCAGGATGGTCTCGATCTCTTGACCTCGTGATCTGCCTGCCTCGGCCTCCCAACGTGCTGGGATTACAGGCGTGAGCCACCCCGCTCGGCCTCTCCTTGGCTTTTATGGGAGTGGGACATGGTGTCCCTTGGCTGCATGCCTCAGGGGACCTGTAGGCTAAGCAGCAGGTCAGGGTCAGGGCCTGATGGTGGCATGCTGGCCCACAGGCCCAGCGTGTCACCGCTGATCTGGATACCAGGGATATTGAATCACTTCTAGCTCCTTATAGGACTTGAGCAGCACCAAGGTTTGGTGCTGTTGACAAAAGGCTCCGGGAGCTCCTGTTCTAAGTTCTAGTCCCCATTCAGCCCTTTCTACCACTAACCCCCATTGTGAGGTGGGACCAGGTAGGTGAAGGCTGTAGATCACCACCATGCAGGACAGGACAGGCCAGGTGGCTGGAGCTAAGGGGAACCCAGAGGCCTCCCTTGAAATTTGAAGGGCCTGCAAAGGAAGATGGGTGTTTTGTGCCCAGGTGGCTGACCCTGGGCTACTGGAACAGAACAGGAGAACTGGGGTGAAGGGCTCCAGCTCCCAGTAGCTGACAGTTACAGAAATGGGTGTCCGGGTGGCAATGGAGGGGCTGCACTGGGCAGGGGGGCCAGAGGGGAGGAAATGACATGGGGCGTGGCAGGGCAGACTCCAAGGGGGGCGGCGAGGATGCTAGGCATGGAGCTGGGAAGAGCATTCTGGGTGGTCACAGCACACATGAAGATTTGTAAATGGCAGAGGTGGCTGCTGGAGGAACAGGAAGGCTATGAGCCCGGGGTGAGGGAGGAGGACGGTCAGACTCAGTGTTATGACCCCCGTGGCCACTATGTGGGTACTGGGCCGTGGGGACAAGGATGGGGCAGGGAACCAGTGAGACGTGAGAAGGCAGCTGCCACCTTCCAAGCAAGAGATAACAGGGATGGTGGTCACTGAGGTGGGAGCAGGGCTGGGCTTGGAAGGCAGAGCCCACAGGGGCAGGGTGCAGGTGAGCAGAGGCCTGAGGAACGGCTGGCCCTATGAAAACCAGGGGGAAGTGCCCCCACCCAACCCAGTGCAAAGAACCCCTGTGGAAATTAGCTTTGCCTGTATAATTTTAAAATTGTGCCTGCTTTCTAATGAGATCAAGCATGTGATGGCAAGAAAATCTGAAAGAAGCAAATAGGTGGAGGCCGTTCAGAGGAGTGGGTGTGTGTGTGTGTCAGAGCCCTGGCTTCTGTGATGTTGACAAAGATTCTCTGCTTGACAAACTTCAGTCAGGCTCCTGAACTTTCTCCTTGGCCCATCTGTGAACTTCCTTGTAAAATCCAGTTTCAACAAAGAATCCTCCTAATGAGTTTGGCAAGAACTCCCCACCCTGGATACTTGATCACCCTTGATACCCAATCAGGGTCCTCACCCCCACCATCCCCTGGGTGAGGTCTTGTCAGCCCAGGCTGTCTTTGCAAGAATTCTGTCAGCCAGAATCCCCTTCACCCCGATGTTTCCTCTTCCTAATTTTCCATCCTCAAAGCCCCCTCCTGTCCCAAGTGTCCTTGCTGTATTTGGAATTGAGCCCAGTTCTCTGCTGATGTCTCTCTTCCCCTATCACAAGAGTCCTAAATAAAAATCTGTTTCTACATCTGTAACCGCAGTCCAGCTCTGGTTTTTCTTTGACAGTGTCCAAGGGCGGGGCTTCCTGTCACACCTCAGTTCATTCCTTCTAAGGAGCTCCCCCACCTTCCCAGGAACTCACTTTCCATTTGGGGTCCAGGCAGCCACAGCTGGCAAGAGCTAGCCAGGAGGGAGGATGCGTGTGCTATGCCTGGGGCAGGGGGAATGCCCAGGACCTGCCCTTTGACCATGGGGGTGCCCGTGCCTGCTTGCAGCCCCCGTGGTGGGCATCCAGGCTGTACACCCCTGGCTGCACCAGCAGCTGTCCTGCTTTCTGCCGTGGCCTTCCATCCCATAGGGTTGGAGGGCACATCCCAGAGGGCACAGGACTTTCAGTCCCTGCAGGCAGGCTTGGGTTCCTTTAAATAAATCCTTTTCAAACCCTCAGGCGGCTGAGGAGCAGCGACCTGTGCTTGGGAGGCCACATCTGGCTGCTAGACTTTGGGCAAGAGGCTTCATGCTCCAAACCTCAGTTTCCCTGTTCATCACATGGCCAGGGGCAGTCCTGAGGGTGCAGGAGTGGATATGAAAGTGGGATGCTAGCTTCCCCAAAAGGGGCTGGGGTCAGGGTTCCCTGAAGGTGGGCAGTGCCTGGAGCCCCTGGAGTCCCCACTGTGTCCCCCTTCCACTCCGTCGCCACCCTTATGGCTCTGACATCACTCAGGGGCAGGAGTGTGTGCAAAATAAACCCAGAGAGGTAAGTACAAGACGCCATAACAGTGTGATGGATGCAAAAGAACTAGGGTCAGGCTGCATCCTACTGGGGCAAAAAAGGCCCTCTGGGGGAAGCCCCCTCTGGGTCCTCCAGGGGAGCACCTGGAGCCCAGAGCCAGCCTGGACTCACCCAGGCACACAAGCAGATGAGAGGCCTGGGGGGACCCACAATCTGGGCCACGACCCTCCTGCCTTGGGACTGGCCCTGTACATGGGCCTGGGGCAGGCTGGGTCTGATGGCAGCCTGGCCTCCTGGGGAGCATAGACGGGGCTCACCTTCAGTGTTTGGGGACAGGGGTGGCCGCTGTGTAGTGGCCATGACTGGGCCCCAAGAATTTTGAGGTTTCCAGGTGACAACTGCACCCATTCTCCTGATGCCCCGTATGCCGGCCCTGATGGGAGGTCACGGTACAGGGGAGAACTGAGGCACAGAGAGAGACGGCACATGGACTGCAGGGACCACTGTGCTGTCCGAGAAGGGGACACTGCGTTGGGCCCCCATTCCAGGTCAGGCACTGGCATCTCAAATTAGAGCTGCTATGGGGGAACGGCCAACACAGGCAGGGAAGGAAACGGGAAGGGAAACTGCTGCTGCTGGCTGGGAGAGTGCTGCTATTCCTCCCTTCATGGGTCTCCACTTCCTGGCTGGGGCCCAATGCATTCATATCATGTGGGGCTGGGGGCTTCTTGTGGTGGGCTCCGGAGCTGGAAAGGCCAGGCCTACCAGAGAGGGAAAGCGGGAGGGAAGGTGGAGTTGGCCCGAGGTCACTCATTTTACAGTCCAGGAAACTGAGGCTCAGGCAGGTTAAGTGACCTCTCTAGTTCAGGTCACACTGCCAAGCTAGTGTCTTCTTTTGAAGGTGGGGGGCTGGGGTCCCCCAAGAAGGCGTTCCCCCCCCCGCCCACCGAGCGAGGTCACACCGTTGAGTCCTTCTCCCCTGGATTTGGGAAAGCATCACTGGGCATTGCCTCCTTTGGCTGGTCCCTGTGGCGTACTGGACGCCCACCGGCCTTTTGCCCCAGGCCTGGCCCTGTACTCCCCAGGGCCTGACTTTCTGTATGACCTTGGATCAGTCACGTCCCCTCTCAGAGTCTCAGTTTTCTCATCCAAGGGGTGGGGCGCGAGGCCAGGGGCGGGGCGGTGGACTGAGCCGGCCGCCGGGCCACCTGGATCCCGACTCCGCCACTCAACGCGGTAGGGCGGGCCCAAGACGGGCGGGGCTCCGGGCAGGAGCGGGCGCGTCCAGGGAGGCGCGCGGCCGCCGTAGCTGACACCGCCTTGAAGGCGGGACTTGGACGCGGGCAGGGCTCGAGTGAGAGGCAAGGTTTAAGGCCGCTGCAACGGCGTTGTAGACGCCGGCGGGACAGGAGCCCAGAGAAGAGAGGGACTCTGGGCCCCTCGCGGCGTCTTAACTGACGCTGGGAGGGGCGGGAGTCTGCTGACGCCCGCCTACGCCCGCAGTGGCAGGGTAGAGCAGGAAGGGGCGGGGCTCAGGTCCGTGGAGGCCGGAGGCCGACGCCGGAGAGGGGCGGGGCTCGAGTAAGGGGCGGGGCCCAGGGCTCCTGGAGGCTCGGAAGCCGACGCCGGAGGAGGCAGGGCCCGAGTGAGGGGCGGGGCCCAGGGGAGTTCTTGAGGCTCGGAAGCTGTCGTCGGAGGGGGCGGGGTTCAGGTGCAGGGCGGGGCTCAGGACTCCGGAGGTGCGGAAGCCGACGGCGGAGGGGGCGGGGCTCGAGTGAGGGGCAAGGCTCAAGGATTCTCGCAGCGGCCTATCCCAGGACGGCAAGGGGGCGGGACTCGAGTAAGGAGCGGAGTTTAGAGCCCTGGCGGAGCCGTAGTGGGCGGGGCCGGGGCGGGGCCTAGCGGTAAGGCGCGGGGCTCGTCGAAGGGCGGGGTTTAGAGCCCCCCAGGCTACACAGCCAAAGCCAGGGGGCTGGCCTAGCCAAAAGGGGCGGGCGAGCACGGCCCGCGGGCGGTGTTTACTGGAGCTGGTGGACGGGGCGGCTGACCGAGAGGCTGACGCGCGGCGGGGCAGACAGCTGGGGACTGCGGGCGGCGCTGTGTCCGTCGCCATGACAGGTGGGCACGGGGCCGGCTGGGCGGCAGGGATGCGGGCGCCCTGGATGGGTGGCCTGGCCCGAGGGTCCGGCTGCCTTGCGAGTCGCCTGCAGGCCGCGCCTGGGCTGCGGGGCCGAGTGACCTTGGCCCGTCAGCTGCCGGTGGTGCGCGAGTGCACCCCCGCGAGGTGGTGGGTGTCCCGGGGCTTCTGCCCGGCGGGGCCGTGCCAGCCGAGGCGGTGCGGGGCACGATGGGTGGTGGCCAGGTGCGGGGCCCGAAGAGGGCGGGGGCTACAAGGCAGCTCCAGGGTGGGGCTGCACAGCCGCGGTCTGGGCTCGGCCACTGCCAATGTGTGTGTTGGGAGGTGTCGCGTGGTGGGGAATTTGGTCTGAAAGAGTAGGAGGTGGTAGAAATGACACCGGAGAGAATTCACAGCGGTCCTGCTGTGATTGTGGCCACGGAAACAACGGTCCATCCTTGCAACCACCCCAACGAGGTCGCGGGACAGGCGATGCGTTCCTCGGCGGCAGGTGATTCCTGTGGGACTCTTGGAGTCTCTAGACTCCTTCGGTGGTCCACGACGCTTTTGCCCCTGTTTAGTTCTAAGGGAATCAGGGACAGCGACTGGACCCCCGAGGGTTGTTGTGCTCCACGCTTGTGGCCCCAGCCCAGCCTTCCTCCCCAGGGCCTGTCTGGTCTGGGAACCTGCTCACCATCCTCCTGATCCCAAACAGGGTGACTCCGTGGACCTTCCCCTGTTGGAGAAGCCCCATGAGGGTGATGGGCTGGTAAAGGACCCCATGGCAGCCCAGTCAGGGAGTATGGGGGTTCCCAGAAGCTACATTTCATTCTCACTGTTCTGTTTCATGGAGCAGAATTGGCTCAGGGGCTCAGGGTGGCCCCAGAAGTCCCTAGTCCTCTCTCAGTGCCCGTTCACTTGAGTCTCAGCCTAGATCCTGCCCCCAAATAGGATCTCATGGCCTGGAAACGTGACTTCCAGGACACCAGGCCAGAAGAGACTTCCAGCCTAGGCCACAAGAGACCCCAGCTGCCCCTGCTCCCCTTTGTCCTCCCTTCTAACTCTTCTTATTTGTGGCTCTCATTTCTGAGCACTTACTGTGTATTGGACCCTGTGTTGGGTGATTCCTGTCTGAAAATGATCAGATGGGGACACGTGGAATATCTCGTCTGTGTACAGATGGGGAAACAAAGACTTAAATTGTGCCCTGCCCAGGCTGGGATTCCCTAATTCCCTTAGTGAGTTCATCAGAATGCGTGGGACACAACTCAGAGCTGTGTTGGTCTCCAGGGAGCCCTGTCCCAGGGACTGGGTGTTGGCAGAGCCTGAGGCCTTGCTGTCCATTAAGGAGCCTTCCTGCACAAAAGGACCTTGTCCCTTGCTGCCTGTCAGGGAAGCTTCCTTGCATAAGGGGACCCTGGAGTTGGGAGACCACATCAGGCAGGGGTCCCTGAAGGCTCTGACTGTAGGCCTCACCTTGTCCAGTGTATGCTTCCGGCCTGCTGTGTCTACTCACTGGGCCTGGAGACATTCCCTCACAACCCCTTAGTTTTTGGGATGGGGAACCAAGGCCCATGGAGCACAGCTCTGGGAGGGTCATATGGAGAGGCCTGCGAGGCTGCAGACCCGTAGTCCCAGGCTCACTGCCTCCTTGCGCCAGCCCTAGCTGTGAGCAGCACATGTGAGCCAGTGCCTGCAGAACGCTGAGGAGGTGTCTGAGTGCGGCAGGTGCTTGACAAATTACCCCCCTGGGCTGTGCTGGGGAGTGAGCAGTTTTAGTTGGGCTGAGCACTGAGAGAAGGGGTTTCCTGGAAGAAATTCGGGAGGGGAGGTTGATGCCCAAGTGTCTGGACTCCAATTGGTTGGGGATGACAGGAACTCAGGAAGGCCTTTTGCACGTAGGACAGCAAGGTGAACATGAATTAACCAGGTGGAAACCAAGGAACAGGTATTCTCAGCCTGGGGCAAAGGTCCCAGACAGGATGGTGCTGTTGGGGACTGCCAGGCAGGAAGTCTCATGGGCCTAGAGGGTTGGGTGAGAGTGGGTGGGGCCAGCTCCCACGGGGCCTTGAATGCCAGGCTGGGCATCAGTCTGGGCTGATAAGAAGGTTCATATTGGGGTGGTAGAGTGGGGGTCCATAGTCCTGGTGCCAGCCTGGCAAGAAGGAAGGGGATGTAGGGCATGGTGAAGGCCTGCTGGGTCTGTGCCAGAGCGAGCCATCTTCCTTTGTCCTGTAAAAACAGTTTGGGGACTTGTTTATCGGGAGCTGGCACTGAGATGGTTTCCCCTCTTGTGCCTTTTCTGGCTTCCAAGTGCTGCCTGTTTGTGTGCACAACTTGCAACCACAGGAAGCACAGGGCCCCCAAGCCGTGGAGCCTGGCTTCAGCCCCCGGACCGTGCGGCCTGTGCCAGCTGACTCACAGCTCACGGTGACTCATGGCTCTGCAGCAGCGGAGGCTCCGACTGGTTAGCGGCTTGCAGGGCAGGAGGAGGCCGCTACAGGATGCTGGCCACGGTCCACCTACAGTGCTTGCCCCTGGGCCTTGGACCATACATTGCAGAACTCTTTTTTTTTTTTTTTTTTTGAGAGAGTCTCACTCTGTCACCCAGCCTGGAGTGCAGTGGCGCAATCTCGACTCACTGCAACCTCTGCCTCCCAGGTTCAAGGAATTCTCCTGCCTCAGCCTCCTGAGTAGCTGGCTCAGCCTTCTGAGTAGCTGGAACTACAGGTGTGCGCCACCACGACCAGCTAATTTTTTTTGTATTTTTAGTAGAGATGGGGTTTCACCATGTTGGCCAGGCTGGTCTTGAACTCCTGACCTCATGATCCACCTGCCTCAGCCTCCCAAAGTGCTGGGATTATAGGCGTGAGCCACCGCGTCCGGCCTGCAAAACTCTTTAGTGAGCACCTACTGGGCGCTCAGCCAAGTGGGCAGTGCTGGAGAGGACAGCCTTGGGCCTGCTCTTGGTCTGGCAGGGAGTAGACTGCTGTAGCTGATTACAGTGAATTTGCATGTTAATTAGAGAGGCAGAACGTCTGAGTGTCAAGAGGTGGTCCTCAACACAGCTGTGCCTGGGCCCCTATCTTGATCTGTCACTTCATATGTGGTTGCAGTCTTGGGCAGGTACCTTATCTTCTCACTGTGCCTTAGTTTCCCTCTCTGAAAATGGGGCTGGCTGGTGGTTGTCCTTATGTTGCAGAGCTGTTGAAAGGATGAAGGTTGTAGGTAGACGTAGGGCTCACAGAGTGCCAGACATATGGGATTGCTGTGTGAATTTTGGCTAATTCATCTTAGTTCTTTAACGAGAGGGCTGCAGGCGCTGGACCCAGACTGCCCAGCTGGGCCTGTCTGTGAGACCTTGGCAAGTCACTTGACGTCCCTGTGCTCAGCTTCCTCACCATGATGGGGCTGCTGGCGAGTCCACATAGGCTGCTGGGGGACTCAGTGCAGGTGAGGTCTGAGCCAGCCTTTCCAGCCCCCAGCCATCTGCCTCGCTGCGTGGCCCATGGCGAGTGGCTTCAGCCAGATGATGGAGTGGCTGATGGCCTCAATGTGGGCATCATCAGGGGCCCTGTGAACCAGGATGGCCGCCCTGTTGTTCTCTGGAGGACAGGTATCTGTGGGGTTAAGGATACGTTTGTGGGGTTGCTTGGTGAATGCCAGCCCGTACCCCTACACTGTGAGCCCCTGGAGGATGGATCTGCCCATCACCGTGGTCCCCAGCCTGGCACAGGGCGAGCGTACTGAGACGGGCTGTTCTCACCTGGGCCTCAGTCTGTAGGGTCTGCACAGGGCCCCACGGAGCATGGCTGCTTTTGGGGCGGGTCCACATTCTGGGGTACAGAAAGACCAGCCAGGAGGAAGTGGCAACTGGAAAGAGACATGACAAAGTAAAACAATCTGTTGAGTCTGTGCCTCAAGGAGGAAACCCAAGAGGGGGCCCCACTGTATTCAACATGATGACACTGTTTTTGTTTTTGGTTTTTCCTTTGAGACAGAGTCTCACTGTTGCCCAGGCTGGAGTGCAGTGGCGCACTCTCGGCTCACTGCAACCTCCGCCTCCCAGGTTAAACGATTCACCTGCCTTGGCCTCCCAAAGTGCTGGGATGACAGGCATAAGCCACCGCGCCCAGCCTTCATTTCTTTTTAGCACTGAATAATATTCGTTGTATGGATAAACCAGAGTTTATTTATCCATTTACATTTTTTTGTGAGAAAATACACAGAAACATAACATTTACCTTCTTACCCATTTTTCAGTGTACACTTCAGTGATACTAAATACACTCACAGTGTTGTGCAGTCGTCACCACTGGCCATTTCCAGAACTTCTTTATCATCCCAAACAGAAATTTTGTACCCGTTAAACAATAACTCCCCTTTCTCCTTCTGCCCACACCTCCTGGTAATCTGTATTCTATTTTCTGTCTCTATGAATTTGACCCCTCTAAGTACTTCATATAATTGGAATCATATAATATTTGTCCGTTTGTGCCTTGTTTATTGCACTTAGCATAATGTTTTCAAGGTTTGTCCATGTTGTAACATCCGTGTATCATAATTTCCTTCCTTTTTAGGGCTGAGTAATATTCCATTGTACATAGGTATATACCACATTTTGATGATTCATTCATCTTTTGGTGAACATTTGCACTATTTCCATCTTTTGGCTATTTTGAATAGTGCTGCTATGAAAACCAGTGTGCAAGTATCCATTTGAGTTCCTGCACTTATTTATTTATTTATTTATTTATTCATTTATTTATTTATTTGAGACAGAGTCTCACTTTGTTGCCCAGGCTGGAGTACGGTGGTGTGATCTTGGCTTAGTGC
This sequence comes from Nomascus leucogenys, assembly GCF_006542625.1. NCBI lineage: Eukaryota > Metazoa > Chordata > Mammalia > Primates > Hylobatidae > Nomascus > Nomascus leucogenys. The sequence continues at coordinate 41,126,514 of NC_044381.1, read as the reverse complement.
AACCTCTGCCTCCTGGGTTCAAGTGATTCTCATGCCTCAGCCCCCTGAGTAGCTGGCACTACAGGCAAGTGCCACCACGCCTGGCTAGGTTTTTGTATTTTTAGTAGAGACGGGCTTCGCCATGTTGGCCATGCTGGTCTTGAGCTTCTGACCCCAAGCGATCTGCCCACCTTGGCCTCCCAAAGTGCTGGGATGACAGGTGTGAGCCACCACCCCCGACTGAGTTCCTGCTTTTTGTTGTCTAGGGTATATACCTAGAAGTAGAATTTCTGGATCACACGATAATTCTTTTTTTGTTGTTGTTTTGAGACGGAGTCTCACTGTCGCCCAGGCTGGAGTGCAGTGGCATGATCTCGGCTCACTGCAACCTCTACCGCCCGGGTTGAAGCGATTCTCCTGCCTCAGCCTCCCAAGTAGCTGGGATTACAGGCACCCGCCATCATGCCCGGCTAATTTTTGTATTTTTAGTAGAGACCAGGTTTCACCATGTTAGCCAGGATGGTCTCAATCTCCTGATCGCATGATCTGCCAGCCTCTGCCTCCCAAAGTGCTGGGATTACAGGTGTGAGCCACCGTGCCCGGCCATCACACGATAATTCTATGTTTAGATTTTTGAGGACCTGCCATACTGTTTTTTTCCTCAGTGGCTGCACTATTTTACATTTTCACCACTAATGCCCAAGAGTTTGAATTTCTCTATATCCTCACCAACATTTGTTATATTAATATATAGCTATCCTAATGAGTATGAAGTGATATCTCATTGTGGTTTTTATTTGAATTTCCTTAATGACTAATGATGAGCATTTTTTCTTTTTCTTTCTTTTTTTTTTATTTGAGACCAAGTCTCACTCTGTTTCCCAGACTGGAGTGCAGTGGCGCGATCTCAGCTAACTGCAACTTCCACCTCCTGGGTTCAAGAGCTTCTCCTGCCTCAGCCTCCCAAGTAGTTGGGATTACAGGCACGCACCACCATGCCCGACTAATTTTTGTATTTTTAGTAGAGACAGGGTTTCTCCATGTTGGCCAGGCTGGTCTCGAACTCCTGACCTTAGGTGACCTCAGGTGATCTGCCCGCCTTGGCCTCCCAAAGTGCTGGGATTACAGGTGTGAGCCACTGTGCCTGGCCTGATGAGCATTTTTTTGTGTGCTTGATGGCTAGTTGTATAGTTTCTTTAGAGAAATGTCTATGCAAGTTCTTTGCCTATTTTTGAATTGGGTTTTCTGTGTCTTTTGCTGTTCAGTTGTAGGAGTTCTTTATGGAGTATGGATACTAATCCCTTATGAGATACATGCATTGCAAATATTTCTTCCATTTATGTGAACTGTTTTTTCGCTCTCTTTTTTCCACTTTTTTAATTAAAAATAGGGTTTAATTCTAGACTCTCTTATTCTATGCCAGTGACCTTTATGTCTGTCTTTATGATAGTACCACATTGTTTTCATTATTGTATATTTTTACACTAAGTTTGGAAAGCAGGAAATATGAGTCCTCCAACCCTGTTTTTTTTTTTTTTTTTTTTTTTAAGATTTTTGTTGTTAGCTATACAGGTATCTTGAAATTCTATATGAATTTTAGGGTGGGTTTTTCTATTTCTGCAAAAAACACTTAAGATTTTGATAGGGATTGCATTGAATCTGTAGATTGCTTTGGGTAGTGCTTGCAGCAATGTTTTGTGGCTTTCAGTGTACAAGATTTTTGTCTTCTTGATTAAATTTTTTCCTAAGTATTTTATTCTTTTCAATGCTATTATAAATTGAGTCGTTTTCTTAATTTTTGGATTGTTCATTGTTAGTATGGAGAGATGAAATATTTTTATTTGTTGATTTTATATCTTGCAACCTTGCTGCATGCTTTTAATTAGCTCTAACTTTAAAGAAAAAGATTTTAGGGTTTTCTATATATAAAATCATGTCATCTGTGAACAGAGAGAATTTTACTTCTTCCTTTACAATTTGGATGCCTTTTATTCCCTTTTCCTTTTCTTGCCTAATTGCTCTGGTTAGAACTGCTAGTACTATGTTGTATAGAAGTGGTAAGAGCAGACATCGTTATCTTGTTCCTGATCTTAAAGAAGAAGCTTTTGGTCTTTCACTGTTAAGGTATGATGTTAGCTGTGAGCTTTTCATATAAAAATGTCCTTCAATATATAAGGTGGTATGGTTCCAGGAATCCCCTAAAAATAATCTGAGGATGTTCAAATCCCTTATATAAAGTGCTATCATATTTGCACCTATACGCATCCTTCCATATATTTTAAATTATCTCTAGGTTACTTATAATACCTAACACAATGTAAATGCTATGTAAATCATTGTTGTACTGTATTTTTAAAACTTGTATTTTTTTGGTTGTATTGTTATTTTGTATTGCTTTTCCCCAAATATTTTATCTGCTGTTGATTTAATCCCTGGATATGGAAACTGCAGAGACAGAGTGCCAACTCTATGGCCTTTATCATGCTGATGAAGTTTCCTTCTGTATTAGTCCATTTTGTGCTGCTATAACAGAACACTTGAAACTGGGGAATTTATAATGAGCAGAAATTTACAGGCTCATGCTTCTAGAGGTTTGGAAGTCCAAGATCAGAGAGCCAGCATCTGGTGAGGGTCTTCTTGCTGTGTTATCCCGTGGTGGAATTCAGAAGGGCTAGAGAGAATGAGAGGGAGCAAGAGAGGAAGAAAACAAATTTGAAACTTCAAGCCCTTTTATAATTGGCATTAATCCCTTCATGACGGGAGAGCCCTCATGACCTACACACCTCCCATTAGGTTCTCTCAGTACTGTTACTTTGGGGATTAGGTTTCCAATACATGTTTGTTGACACATTCAAACCATAGCATCTTCTAGACCTAATTAATTGAATATTTATATCAAGAAAGGATGTTGACATTTATCAAATGCTTTTTCTATGTCAACTGAAATGGCCATGTATTTTTTCCTTCATTCTACTAATGTGGTATATTTCATTGATTGATTTTGGATTTGTACATGTTGAACTATCCTTGTATTCCAGGAGTAAATCAATGTATACTTCTTTTAATATGCTGCTGAATTTGATTTGCTGGATTTTATTGATTTTTCCATCAATATTCTTAAGGAGTATTGGTCTGTAGTGTTCTTTTCCATTTTTCTTTTTTCACAGAGACAAGGTCTTGCTGTGTTGCCCAAGTGTGGTCTTGAATTCCTGGCATCAAGTGACTCTTCTGCCTCTGTCTCCCAAAGTGGTTTTCTTTTCTTGAAGTGACTTTGTCTGATTTTGGTATCAGGGTAAAGCTGACCTCATAGAATTAGTAATGAAGTGTTCTCTCCTTTTCAGTTTTTTTTTGTAAGTTTGAGTAGGATTGGTATTAGTTCTTCTTTAAATGTATGGTAGAATTAACCAGCAAAGCTATGTTAGTTCTTCTTTAAATGTGTGGTAGAATTAACCAGCAAAGCTATCTGGTCCTGAGCTTTTCTTTCTTGGGACATTTTTGATTACTGATTTAATCTTACTAGCTATTGGTCAGATTTTCTATTTCTTCACGGTTTAGTTTTGGTAGATTGTGTTTTTAGGAATGTTTTCATTTTATTTAGGTTATCCAATTTGTTAGTATACAAATGTTCGTAGTATTCTCTTATATTCCTTTTTATTTCTGTAAAGTTCATGGTAATGTCCTCACTTTTATTCCTGATACTAGTAATTTGAGTCTTCTCGTTTTTCTTTGTCAGTCTAGCTAGTTTTGTCATTTTTATTGATGTTATCAAATAATCAGCTTTGGTTTTCCTTATTTTTCTCCACTGTTTTTCAATTCTTTATTTCATTTGTCTTCACTCTAATCTTGATTATATCCTTCCTTCTGTGAGCTTTGGGTTTAGTTTGCTCTTGAAGCTCTCTGGTCTTTATTTTTTCCTTTTCTCATTCCTTAAGGTGTAGTGTTAGGTTACTGATTTAAGATTTTTTAATATATGCATTTACAACTATAATTTTCCCTCTCAGCATTGTTTTTGCTGCATCCCTTAGGTTTTAGCGTGGTGTAGGGGGTGTGTGTGTGTGTGTGTGTGTTTCCGCCTTTCTCATGTTACTTCCTAATTTACCTCATGATTTCTCTTTTGACCCATCGGTTTTTTGTTTGTTTGTTTGTTTGAGACAGAGTCTTGCTCTGTCACCCAGGCTGGAGTGCAGTGGCACAAATTCAGCTCACTACAACCTCCACCTCCCAGATTCGAGGAATTCTCGTGCCTCAGCCTCCCAGGTAGCTGGGATTACAAGCGTGCGCCAACATGCCCGGCTAAGTTTTGTATTTTTAGTAGAGATGGGGTTTTGCCATGTTGGCCAGGCTGGTCTCAAACTCCTGGCCTCAAGTGATCTGCCTGCCTCAGCTTCCCAAAGTGCTGTGATTACAGGTGTGAGCCACCATGCCTGGCCCCATTGGCTGTTTAATTTTCACATATTTGTGAGTTTTTTTAGTTTTCTATTATTGATTTCAGGCTTCATTCTATGTGATCAGAAAATATTTTTTATGTGATTTCAACCTTTTTGAATATATTAAAGCTTATTTTGTGGCCACAAACTTGTTTTGCAGCCTATCTTGGGGAATGTTTCATGTGCACTTGAAAAAAATATCTCTTCTCTGTTGTTGGATGGAGTGTTCTGTGTATGTCTGCCAGGTATAATTGGCTTATGGTGTTGTTGAAGTCCTCTGTTTCCTCATTTGTCTTCTGTCTGGTGGTTCTTTTTTTTTTTTTTGAGACGGAGTCTTGCTTTTTCACCCAGGCTGGAGTGCAGTGGCTCAATCTCGGCTCACTGCAAGCTCTGCCTCCCGGGTTCACGCCATTCTCCTGCCTCAGCCTCTCCGAGTAGCTGGGACTACAGGCGCCTGCCACCACGCCCGGCTAATTTTTTGTATTTTTAGTAGACACGGGGTTTCACCGTGGTCTCGATCTCCTGACCTCGTGATCCACCCGCCTCGGCCTCCCAAAGTGCTGGGATTACAAGCGTGAGCCACCGCGCCCGGCCCTGTCCGGTGGTTCTATACTGAAAGTGGTGTTTTGAAGTCTCCAAATATTATTATAGAGATATCTATTTCTCCCTTCAATTCTGCCAGTGTTTGCTTCATATATTTTGAAGCTCTGATATTTGGTGCATATATGTTTATAACTGTTACATATTCTTGATGAATTTATCCTTTTATTAATACATAATATACTTTTTAATCTCATAATAGTTTTTGACTTATAGTCTGTTTTGTCTGATATTAGTATAGTTACCTCATCTCTCTTTTGTTTACTATTTGTATGGGTTTTTTTACGTCCTTTCATTTTCAACTTCTTTGTGTCTTTAGATGTAAAGTGAGTCTTTTGTACACAGCACTTAGTTGTATCATATTTTAAAAATCCATTCTGCCAATCTATGCCTTTTGATAGGAAAATTTGGCTAGGCGCAGTGGCTTACACCTGTATTCCTAGCACTTTGGGAGGCTGAGGCAGGCAGATCACCTGAGGTCAGGAGTTTGACACCAGCCTGGCCAATATGGTGAAACCGCGTCTCTACTAAAAAAAAAAAAAAAAAAAAAAAATACAAAAACCAGCTGGGTGTCGTGGCACATGCCTGTAATCCCAGGGAGAATTGCTTGAACCCAGGAGGCGGAGGTTGCAGTGAGCCAAGATTGGGCCACTGCACTCCAGCTTGGGCAACAGAGCAAGATTCTATCTCAAAAAAAAAAAAGAAAGTTTAACCTATTTACATTTGAAGTAATTGCTGATAAGGAATGTATTACTACTGCCATTTTGCTATTTATTTCCTGTATGTCTTGTAGCTTTTTTGACCCTCATTTATTCTATTACTGCCTTCTTTTGTGTTTTGTTGATTTTTTATAGTAACACATTTAGATTCCCTTCTCAGTTTCTTTTGTGTTATATTTTATAAATATTTTCTTTGTGAACGTGGGGAAACAGGACAAGCTGCCACAAGTATGTAAGGTGATGCACTTGTTCAGTTCCTGTGGGGGTCCTGTGCCCCATCCTCTCCATGCCCTTCCATCATCACTCCACCACTCAGCCTTAAATATCTGCCATCCTAAGAAACATTCTTAATGGAAAAGGTGGTACAATGATATTTTAATGGTGATTCTGGAAAAAAAAAAAGGCAAATGAAAAGCATTTCTAGCCCTCTGGGAGAACTCACTGGTTTACTGTTGGTAGAAGCTTCTTAAGGCCTTGCAGACACACTGTGTCCCATGGTGATCCCAGCACGGGCCACGCTGAGCCCTGTGTCCCTGTATCTGTGCCACTGTGAAGATCTGCAGAGCCCACATCTGGGCATTCTCAATCTCGAACTCCTGAGCTCAAGTGATCCACCCACCTCGGCCTCCCAAAATGTTGGTATTACAGGTGTGAGCCATCGCACCTGGTCTGAGCCACCGTGCCTGGCCCTGGGCATTCTGAGCCACCTGTGCCACCTGTACCTTCCCCAGACCCCAGCTATTTCCTGATGGCCCTGCAGGTGGCCCATGAAAAGTAGATTCTTCGCCCCTCTGAGTTTGTTTTCTGTGATAAGCTCTGTGAAAGTGGGTTTGCACCACAACCCCTCACTTCCATCTTCTGGCGAGGCAGGTTGGCAGGCCAGGGGCAGCTCTCAGCTGTGCAACGCGCACCACACAGGCTGGGATGGCTGTGATTCTGCGGGCGCACCCTCCTGGTGGGCACCCACCTCAGGGGTGATGCCTTCCTGTGGTGAGTGTCAGTACGAGGCTGTCGTCTCTGGTCCCCTTGGGCTGGGCTGGCTCATGCTCCTGTACTATCTGTTTTAGATCAGACCTATTGTGACCGCCTGGTGCAGGACACGCCTTTCCTGACAGGCCACGGGCGCTTGAGTGAGCAGCAGGTGGACAGGATCATCCTCCAGCTGAACCGTTACTACCCACAGATCCTTACCAACAAGGAGGCGGAAAAGGTGCTGAGGAGGTGAGGGGGGTGCCCGAGACACTCAGTTTCCCTTCCTTTCTGGGCTGGGAGAAGCTGGTGACCAGCCCTGGGTCATTCTCTCACGGGATGACACACTAGGTATGTCAGGATTCAGAGGTGACACATCTGGACCTGGCTACTAAGGCTGCCTGAGCTACAAACTGGCTCTTTGGGGTAAGCCCAAACAGGCCCAGAACATCAGCTCTCTGTGCCTCGGTTTCTTCATATGTCATTGGGTCTGCTGTCCCCTTCCCGAGTTGCTGGGAGGTTACAGGAGATAACACGTGACAATACATGAAGCACACGACAGTATAAGACATGGAGGGAGGTGAGAAAGAGGGCAGGAGGGAGGGCTGAGGAGGGAGGAGGCAGAGGGAGAGCCGAAGTGGGATGGGGAACAGAGTTTGGGCCTGGCCCACCCCAGTGCCACAGGGCTTTGCACTCTGCATCTTCCGAAGGTTCAAAGCGGGCAAACAATTGCCTCCTTTTTTCTAATTTCTACATTACTGTACGAGGCTGGAAAGCCCAGCATGTCACAGGTAGGCAGCCAAGCTTCTAGGAAGGCAGATGCTGACCCACCCCACAGCCACACCCCAGTCTGCCCCTCTCAGCAGTGCTGAGCGGGCTGGTCCCCTAGGAACCCCAGCCTCCCCATGTGTGGAGTGGACATCGAGAGCCCTGCCTGGCAGGTGTGGTGAGGACTGACTGAGCTGAGCCGGGTAAACGCCTGCCCGAGAGCCCTTGTCGCCAGATGGCCTTGCAACCCTGTGGGCAGCCACGCTCATCACCCCATCTCACAGAGGTGGTCCCAAGGCTCAAGAGGCAGCCACTTGCCCAGGGCCACTCATTTCAGGAGTGTCAGGCCACATCTTGAGTTCATCCTATTATTTGGGAAAGTGCCCAGGGCCAGTGGCTGTCGCTCTGTCACATGGCCCTGGCCTCTCAGAGCTGCACAGCTGGGCACACCAGGGTGGCTCTGCCGGAGATGGCATTTAAGATGCAATTCCTGGGTTCTGTCTTGGGAGGTCTGTTCTGCTCCATCACCCCAGTGTCAGGTGGCCCTGAGGGGACACTGGATGAGAGAGTTAGCCACACCCTGCCGACCCCACCCACATCTGTGGCTCTGGCGCCCCCACTGAGCCACCTGTTCCTTGACAGCCATCACCAAGACCTAAGGGATGGACAGTGAGTGCCGGAGACTGCTAGGCCTTCGGGGTACAGGTCCTGCCAGCCTCCTTCCCCTCTGGATGACCCCAATTGAGTCCCTTCTCCTCTTGGAGCTATCGTTTCCTCACTTGGCAGGGGGTCATGATGCCACGTGCAGGGCTATCCTGAGGGTTGGGGCATCTCCTGGAACAATAAGGTTGGCCCACAACAGAACAGGAGTCAACACGGGCCCTGCTACTGGCTCAGGTGCTGCTTCCGTTTTGAAGGTGGTACAGTAATTTTAAAAGTTAGGAGCTCAAATCCATCTCTTATTATTGCAATTGAAGTCTAATGCATGTTCACTTTTAAAAAGTTTAGAAAGTTTCAGACGTTTATACAAGAAAAAGCACATATTCCTTCCTCACAGACACCATAGCTCCTGCCACCCATCTTCCTGCCATTTTCACACTGCCATGGTTTAACTCCAGTTCCCTGTGGCCGTGTAGAATGGTATGCTGCCACCAGGTGGCAGCACCAGGCCACAGACTCCAGGTCCTGGAGGTCAAGGCCCAGTGGCCTGTCCACTGACCTTGAGAACCACACATTTCTCTGTCATACACATCAAAAGAGCCAATACTTTTGTCAACCTTTTTTTTTTTTTTTTTGAGATGAAGTCTCTGTCGCCCAGGCTGGAGTGCAGTGGTGTGATCTTGGCTCAGTGCAACCTCTGCCTCCCAGTTTCAAGCGATCCTCTGGCCTCGGCCTCCCAAGAAGCTGGGATTAAACATGCACCATCATGCCCAGTTAATTTTTTGTACTTTTAGTAGAGATGGGGTTTCACCATGTTGGCCAGGCTGGTGTCAAACTCCTGACCTCGAACTCCTGATCCGCCTGCCTCGGCCTCCCAAAGTGCTAGGATTATAGGCATGAGCCATCGCGCCCGGCTTCAACTTACTTTTTAAAAACTTGAATCACATTCTGTAGACTGCAAAATAACAGAAGTTAGCACTTATACCATCACTTCATTAATTCCCTATCACAGCCTACCATGAGGGTTCGTTATCCCTTTTTTACAAATGAAGAAACCAAGTCTCCGAGGGGTGGAGTAGCTGGCTAAGGTCACACAGGAAGCCACACTATGTCCCAACACTTGGAATGATGTCACCAGCCCTGTGCTTTCTTTTTTTTGAGACGGAGTCTTGCTCTGTCTCTCAGGCTGGAGTGCAGTGGCACGATCTCAGCTCACTGCAAGCTCCACCTCCCAGGTTCACACCATTCTCCTGGCTCAGCCTCCTGAGTAGCTGGGACTACAGGTGCCCACCACCACACCTGGCTAATTTTTTTGTATTTTTTGTAGAGACAGGGTTTCACTGTGTTTGCCAGGATGGTCTCGATCTCCTGACCTTGTGATCTGCCTGCCTCGACCTCCCAAAGTGCTGGGATTACAGGCGTGAGCCACCGCACCCGGCCAGCCCTGTGCTTTCTTTGTGACCGCTCCCAGCCTGTTTCCCAACACCCCACCCCACAGGGAGTATGGGGAGTAGCAGTGATGCCTGTGACAGAGGCAATGCCAGGCACTATGTGATGTGGGTGAGGGGCAGGTTGTCACAGGAGCTGCCATCCAGCAGGTGTCCTGACACCCAATGGGGAAGCTGAGGCTGGGGGCCTGACCTTGGTGCCCTGCCCTGACCCACAGCCAGCCCCCCTGGCCTGATCTTCCCTGACACCCCCTTGTACCCTCAGTTCCGGAACCCCAAGGCATCCTTGCGTGTGAGGCTCTGTGACCTCCTGAGCCACCTGCAGCGGAGCAGTGAGCGGGACTGCCAGGAGTTCTACCGAGCCCTGTATATCCATGCCCAGCCCCTGCACAGCCGCCTGCCCAGCCGCCACGCTCTGCGTAAGTTCCACGTCCCCAACCATGCATGCTTGGTGCTGGGCCAGGGAGGGCACCCCAGCCTGCTGTTGATGGCATGGATGTCCTCCATGACCACCCAAGTCTGCTGCAGCCCAGGCCTGGCATCCCCTCTCGCCTCAGCCCCTCCCCAGAGGCCACCCTCTGGCCCCGAGGGGAGAGTGTGGCAGGCACAGGCAGTGCAGATGTTGGTCTTTGTCTTACACTTTCTCCCCCTTCCTCCGTCTCTCTCTTTCATGGCAGTTTTCACACAGCATGGGGCATCTCGTACGTCCGCTCTTGCCCTTCCTTTTCTAACCTCATTCCACGGGGATCCCTTCATGTCTGTGTGGACAGCAGCCTTGTTCCCACAGCTGCATGGCGCTCCTAGGCAGTCCCAGCTGGAATTACCCAACCCCATGACGGACCCTTTCATTGCAGCGATCTGCACACGTGTGGGTGTTTCCATAGGGCATTGTCAGGCACAGATGGCTGGTCCGAAGCACGTGCATTTCAGTTTTGAGGCTCCTGTCCTCAGGCAGTGTGCACTCAGGCCCTGGGAGTCATGTGGATGCCAGTAGCCTGGGCCCACAGAGCTGCCGGGACATGGGGGGCACATCAAGGTGAAGATGGCAACTCTGATCTGACGCCTCTGTGCTCAGGGTCCCTGGAGGAGGGGCTACTGCCCCTTGGCGCTTAGACAACAGGACAGAGACCAGAGGGACTGGGTGGCTCGCCCCAGGCTACTGGGCTGGGGTCTCTGACCCCCCCGGAGGCCTCCCAGGACACAGTGTAGACGGTGGGCAGGGAGAGCTTGAGGGGAGGCCCAGCCCTGCAGGTGGGACTGGCTCTCCCTCCCCAGCCACGAGTATGCCACAGGGGGCTTTCAAAACCAGGCAGGGCCAAGCCTCAGCCCCACTGGAGGTAGAGCACCTTCTGTGGCTCCTGGGTGCCTTTAGGCCCTTCCAGGTCACAGGCTGGAGAGCCTCCCGGGGAGGCCTGGGCAGAAAGCTCCTGGCCCAGCTGCACCCAGTGAGGCACCCACCATGCCGACAGCAGCCATGCTGTCCACAGCGACGTTCATGCTGCGTTTGGTGCCTGTGGCCACCAGGGTACAATGGCTTTCCCCATGCCTGTGGCACTTGAAGTCACGAAGTCACAGGAGCTGGACCAGAGGAGAAGACCCAGACTGCGCATAGTTCCCTGAGGAGGGCTGGCCTCAGGTGCCACAGCCTGGTTTGGCCTGGCGGCCCCAGGAGGCAGCAGCAGCCTTGGGCTTCCTGTGGGGTGACTACCTTGCTCTCCGGCCCTGCCCGTTGACTAACCATGCTCTGTGGTTTTGTTTCCAGAGAACTCAGATTGCACAGAGCTAGACTCGGGCAGCCAGAGCGGCGAGCTGAGTGACAGGGGTAACACCTCCCTGCTGCCCCTCCCTCTCTCTCCCTCTCTTTCCCTCTGTCTTTACCCTCCCCAGGGCTCCATCTCCGCCTCAGGGGCTTCTCCACCCCAAGTCTGGCTCCATTCTTGGCCTTCTGTTGGTGACAGACCCCCTAAGGTGCTCGCTTGGGGGCTCTTCAGGCAGCACCTCAGCCTGGCACCCCCACTCCCCTGCGCAGCCCCCGGGCCTCAGGACCCCACCCCTCTGAGGCCCAGGGGAGCCCTGTTCATGCTGATTTCTCCCCAGGACCCATGAGCTTCCTGGCTGGCCTGGGCCTTGCTGTGGGACTGGCCCTGCTCCTGTACTGCTATCCACCAGGTGGGTGCAAGCGGATCCTCATGGGGCCGGGCCTGCTTCCCCTCTGCCACCAAGCCAGGGCCCCAGACCCTGCCCAATTTGGGACCTCTTGGCCTCTCCATACCTCGGTGTCCAGCTTGTGCAGTGGGATGGTGTCACCTTGCAGGGCTTCTGAGAAAGGGGATGTGAGGAGGCTCCCAGCATCCACTGGCCCCTGCCACCCTTGGGAACCAGAGAATGATGACCTCTAGCGGGAGGAGGGGTGCAGCCAGGACTCTGGGTGTTACAAAGCCCTGCCACACCTGTGACCTTGAACCATGTGGGGCCGTTGAGCAGGTCACGTGCCCCAGGGCCTTGGGTCTCTCTACCAGCCACAGGCCTGATGCACAGGAGCCTTCCAGGGCCCCTCTACTGGCACCCAGCCTGGCCCTCCCCGTCTCCCTTTTCTGTGATGCCTGAGTTTGTCGTGCTGGGAGGCTTACTGGGTGCAGGGACACAGGCACACATGGCAGGACTCAAAGGCCCGTGGGTCACTCGGGTGGGAGCTGGGGGCTCTGGAATCTGCCCTAATTCTTGTCTTTTCAACTCAAGCCGAGACCATGACCGGGAGGGAGCACCCTGTCCCAGTGCCCGCTCTCACCCACCCCCGCAGGAGGGATGGAAACACAGAATTCACCTCTGGGACTGGTTCTTGAGCTTTTGCCTCCCCTTTTGTCTTCTAGACCCCAAGGGCCTGCCAGGGACCCGGCGCGTCCTCGGTTTCTCACCTGTCATCATCGACAGACATGTCAGCCGCTACCTGCTGGCCTTCCTGGCAGATGACCTAGGGGGGCTCTGACAGACCCCTGACCCAGGGCCTCACCTGCCACTCAACCAAAGAGTCCTCCAGCCGGCCCGCCAAGGGGACTGCTGCTTCTTTTTCTAAATGCGTATTTTTCATTATTTATAATTTGTGTAAAAAACACACCTTCACCTTACAAGGTGCTGACCATATTAAATGTTCAGGTTCTCTCAGCCCCCCTTGCTCCTCAGTCTCAGGGGGTTTCAGAGATGACTGCAGCTATGGCTGCTCCAGCTGGGGTTGGCCCTGGTGTTCCCGGCATCCCCACATCCAGCTGCTGGCACAGACCCCCAGACAGGACGCCCTCCACATGGACTCACCTGCCTCGGATAAGCCCCCAGGCACTGCCTCCCCACCTCAGATGTCCCCCACATTGCCCCCTCCTCACACCTCATGTGCCTCTCTCTCTCTCTCACCCTCTCACACACACACACACACACACACACACACTCCGGCTGCTGAGCCTGTGCCGGAGACCTGATTCCCTCCCCTTGTCAGCCCCTCCCCCAAGCCTTTTTGTGGGGAAACGAGAATATTTGTCAACCCACAGAATCATCATGAGTTTGCATTTTCCAGGGGGCTTCTGGAGGCACCCAGGCTTTGCCCCAGAAGGTGCTGGGAACCCCTAACGCTGGGGCGATGCCACTGGCAGGGCGAGGCTATGGGCACGGCTCCTGGAGGGACCCTGCTCAGTTGCAGGGAACTGAGGGCCAGGGGCAAGGAAAGCCAGTGCCTCAGAGCCCTCCCATCTGCCAGGCTGCCACACACCCACTGAGTGGGGTGGCCGGGGGATAGCCCTAGCTGCCCTCTCCCTCCTCCACCCTGAGCCACGGGGCCAGGGCCTGTGCTCCAGTCGGAGCCCCTTTGCCCACCTGTGAAGTGGGATTCCTCCCTTGGGACTCCTCCTTGAGCCTGGGCTCTGTCACAGCACCCCCTCCCCCTCAGAAATCCTTTTAGGAATTTACCACCTTGCTCCAGATGCCCCTAATGTCTGGGTAAAGGAGACACACACTTAGTGAAGGTGACAGGTGTCTGGGTGAAGGGTGTAGACAGGTGTGACTTGCCCTTGGAGGGTGAAGGAGGGGTCTCCAGGGACAGTGACATTCTATGACTGCGTCAGCTGAAGGCAGGAAACCTCCGAGGCAGGCAGGGCACAGGCCAGTGTGTGGCCTGGGCAAGTCCTAGGTGGCCCCGCCTGAGGCTGTGGAGGACACACGCACCTCCTCAGGGCTGCCTGACACGACCTGAGGCCCTGACTCCCCAGGCCGCGTGGGCAGGGTGTCATTCTTCAGTGAGGGGCTGCCTGACTCCAGGACTGCTGACTCCCCTGTCCATCTGTGTGCACCCACTGCCCTGCCCCGAGGCCCACATCAGCCACGTCCTGAGCCCCACTGTCCTTGGACTGCCCTCCCAGTGCCCAGCTACCCCCAGCTCCATCCCTGACCAACTGGACTCAAGCCTGGGGCTGAGTCTGTGACATTCTCAACCACCAGCCAGGCCCACTCTTGCATCGGCCGCCTCCCGCCTGGTGGTTGCCTCACCCTTTGAGGCTAGAACCTGGAGGAGGGAGGATGATAGGTTCCCATGTCTGGGCCTCAGCCGCCCATCCGTCCCAGCTCTGCTAACCACCGGGCCAACCAGTTCCTGTGACCAGCAGTGACCTAGGTCCCCAAGGGAGGGGAGGGCACCCTTGGGCACGTGAGGCCCTCCTGGCTGCCCTGAGTCCCTGCTTCCACACTATACCCACAGATGGCCGTGTCCTGCATCTCCACACCTGTGCTGCAGGTGTTCAGGCAAAAACTGTGCTGCTCCCTCGGCTTGGGACTCCTTACCAGCCCCTCCCATCAACTCATCCTTCAGGAGTGCCACTTCCTCCAGGAAGCCCTCACGATACCCCAGTAAGAAGAGCAGTTTCCTCCAAGCTACCTCACCTGAACATGGGATGTTGTTCTCACATCCAGAACTGTGCAGGAGCTGGTAGGAGATGCTGGGGTCGAAGGAACTCCCATTACCAAAGCTTTGGTGTGAGGGAGGGGTTGTGGGAGAGCTGGAGGTGAAATGCAGAGGGTTGTGAGGGAGAGTGAGTGAAGGAAAGAGGGGTAGTGAGGGAGGGGGTGTGGATGAGGGAGGGAGATGAAGGAAGGGGAATGAGGGGGTGTGTGAGGTAGGTGAGGAAGGAGATAAGGGTGGGGGTGAGGGAGGGGTGAGGGAGGGGGTGAGGGGGTGAGGGAGGGGTGGAGGGAGGTGGAAGTGGGTGAGGGAGAGGTGGGGGAAGGAGTTGAGGGAGGAGAGAGAGTGAAGGAGAGGGTGAGGGAGGGTGAAGGAGGGCATGGGGGAGGGGGTGAGGGAGGGGTGAAGGAGGGAGGTGAAAGGGGGTGAGGGAGAGGTGAGGGAAGGAATTGAGGGGGGAGGGAGGGAGTGAGGGAGGGGTGAGGGTGGGGGTGAGGAAGGGGTGAGGGAGGGGTGTTGGGGGGCCTAGTATGGAACCCAGGAGTATATTTGTCACAGGTCAGCAAGGACACAGGGCACTTGATCTCAGAGCCCGGAAGTATAGCTGGTCTTGCACAATCCACAGTACTGGTCTGGGAGAAATGACCCTGCTGACTACAAACACAGGCTGGGTTTTGGGGGTGCTGACGCAGATTTGTTGTGCTGCTGCTTCCAGTTCTGCCTGCTCAGTGCCTTGTGACTGGGGCCAGTGGCTCCTCCATAGAGGGCTCACAGGGGTCCTGCCCACTCAGTGCCTCTCACACCTCTGCACGAACCCTGGGTCTCAACAGCCACAGGGTTCTGGCCTTCCTTGGGTGAGCCCTGGACACCCACCCTCATGCAGACAGGTTCAGAATCTGGGAGGGGGTCCAGCCTCTTGTGCGCCCTACTGTCCCCCACACCTCAGGGGCACTTGGGAGATGGAGTACTGGGGGCATGCTGTTGTCACCACGGCCTGCTGGGGTCAAGTCACAGCTCAGAGCCTTGGTCCCCCCAGCTGTAACGTTAGCATGAGAATGGGGACTCTGGCAGGCGAGGAACACCCACCCTCCTGCAGCCTGGCTGGGCAAGTGCTGGATGGGGGTTGCAGTGGGACCTCAAATCTTGATCAGATCTGGGGAGGGGAGCCTAGCACTACCTTGCAGAGGGGTGAGGGACCGGGGGTGGGTCTCCACAGACCAGACTGCAGCCACAGGTGTGGAGGGAGTGGGCTACACTGGCCTAAAACTGGCCTGAAGACAGCTTGTGGGAGAACTCGGCTGTCCACTGGCTGGAAGGACGAGGACATGCTGGGCTGGGGGCCACAGAGGCTGCAGCTGGTGGGGCAGCTTCCTGGGGTCACAACAGGTCAACAGCACCTGGAGTTAGTGTTTCCTCTAAAGTAAAGTATTTGAGAGAAAGAAAAGCAAAATATGAAAGCATTCGGACCTCTAATTTATTAATATTATTTTTTGAGACGGAGTCTGGCTCTTGTCACCCAGGCTGGAGTGCAGTGGCGTGATATTGGCTCATGCAAGCTCCGCCTCCCGGGTTCATGCCATTCTCCTGCCTCAGCCTCCCAAGTAGCTGGGACTACAGGCACCTGCCACCACGCCCAGCTAATTTTGTGTGTGTGTGTGTATTTTTAATAAAGAAGGGGTTTCACCATGTTAGTCAGGATGGTCTCGATCTCCTGACCTAGTGATCTGCCCATCTCGGCCTCCCAAAATGCTGGGATTACAGGCATGAGCCAACACGCCCGGCCTTTTTTTTTTGAATCTCGCCCTGTCGCCCAGGCTGGAGTGCAGTGGTGCGATCTTGACTTACTGCAACCTCCGCTTCCCAGGTTCAAATGATTCTCCTGCCTCAGCTTCCTGAGTAGCTGGGATTACAGGCGCCCATCACCACACCTGGCTTATTTTTGTATTTTAATAGAGACGGGGTTTCACCATGTTGGCCAGGCTGGTCTTGAACTCCTGACCTCGTGATCCACCCACCTTGGTGCCTCCCAAAGTGCTGGGATTACAGGCGTGAGCCACCGTGCCTGACCTTTTTGTTTTTTTTTTTTTTTTGATACAGAAATCTCTCACTCTGTTGCCAAGGCTGCAGTGCAGTGGTGCGATCTCAGCTTGCTGCAACCTGCACCTCCTGGGTTCAAGCAATTCTCGTGCCTCAGCCTCCTGAGTAGCTGGGATTACAGGCATGTGCCACCATGCCAAGCTAATTTTTTTGTATTTTTAGTAGAGACACGGTTTTGCCATGTTGTCCAGGCTGGTCATGAACTCCTGAGCTCAGGTGATCCACCTGTCTCGGCATCCCGAAGTGCTAGGATTACAGGCGTCAGCCACCACGCTGGGCCCAGTCCTCTGATTGTTAAGAATAATGCAGTGCCAAAAAAAAAAAAAAGAAAAAAGAATAATGCCGTGAAGAAACAGGCACTCCACTCTGATTGAACACAGCTGGAAAAGGAGGCCCTAGGAAATGGAGGGGAGGGCTGGGCGTAGGGTGTGGCGTGGGTTCTGTCACAAATGGCCAATACACCCAGAATCAGGTGCTCCTCCCTTCCTGGCCCTACCAGGCCTGGGCCCAGCACCTTGCATGGAGGCCCAGTTGCCTCCCAACTCATCTGACATGAGCTGCCCTGGTCATTCCTCTGCGCATGTGGAATGAATGGGCCAGGTCCTTCAAGGTTGAACCAGACAGAAAGCACTGCCCTGGGAGAGGGAGTCTGTAGATCCAACAAGACTTAGAAGACACTTCCAGTGCTTTTAGGTGGGCAGGAATAAGCAGTGTCAAGGACACGCACAGGGCACCTAAGCCATGAAGAGACCTGAGCAAGGGATCCCTGTAAGGGAGTGAAGGGCTGAGACTGGGCTTCGGGCTGGCACAGTGGTACCTCTTCACCTTGGAACAACCCACTGAGATCTATGCCTGCCTACAAATCTATCTTCTATCCATCATCTATCAAGCTATCCATATGTCATCTGTTTCTCATCTGTCACCCGTCTATCAGTCAATCTTTTCATCTTTTACTCTTTTCCATCAAATTAATACAACAGCTTCTATCAATCATCTCTAATCACCTATCTAATCTATCTGACCATCCATCATCTATCTATCATATCTATCTATCTATCTATCTAATCATCTAATCTATCTGACCATCCATCCATCTTCCATCCATCCGTCCGTCCATCCATCCGTCCATCATCCATCCATCCATCCATCCATCCATCCATCCATCCACGTATCTACCATCTATCAATCTATCTAATAATCTATTATAGGGAAGAGGTTAGGAAACCCTCCCATCGCACTCTGCCCAGTTGGTCATCTCCAGCTCTATGCGACTGCCCCTACCTGCCCCCGCACCTCACTGCTTCCCCAACACCAGCCCAGCTCACAGGACTTGTGCACAGGCTTCCTTGCCCTCAAACCTTCTTCCCAGACTTCCACATGGCCCCTCACCATCATCCCAGGTCACCTACTGACCTCCCTGCCCATCCCTCCTGAGCTCCCTGTGTGTCCCTCCATGTCCCCCCCACCACCCAACTTCGTGGGTGCATCTTGTTCACTTTCCAGGTCTCCTGTGAGAACAGAGCTGAATCCACGGGCAGGATTGGCTGGAGTGGATACATCAGGTCCCAGGACCCCATAGGTGCTGTCTTGGCTCTGAGCAGCTCCTGGGCCTGTTTTTTGTCTGTCCCTTGGCTGCTGTGACACGTGCACAGGGCCTAGCACATGCAGGCAGGTGAGTGGGTTCTGCCCCAGATATTTACTGAGCACCTACTATATGCTGGACAGTGCTGAGGACACAGGCTACAGATAGGTGGTGGCATCTGGTAGGAGAGCCAGATCAGACAAAGGATCCTTAAGTAGGAGAAGCACAGACAGGGATGCAGGTGCCAAGCCCCGCCCCCAGCTCCAGCAGAGCCCCTTGGCCCTCAGGAGACCCAGCGGGCAGAACACTCATTCTCGGAGTGCCCGCCCTGGACTTGGGCTGGACTCAGACTCCAGTTCCAGGGGAGAGTCCACCTGGCCGCACTGTTTCTGGCAACATGGACAGTGACTCTATCCCAAGGCACCAAAGCATAAATTGCAATGGGGCCAAGACAGTGATCAGGGAGGGGTGGCATCAGACTGCTCAGGACAGTCTCTGGAGTAACTTTAGAGCTAAGCCCCGGCCAGCTGACGGGGGCCTGGAAGGATGCTCTTCAGGGGGCAGCAGCACAGGCTGAGTACTGAGATGGGAACCCCAGAAGTCAGGGTCAGAGCTGGTGGAGTGGTTGGTGAATAAGCCTGGGAGTTGGTGGGCGGGGAGGTTGGAGGTGGCCAGCATGGGCGTCTGAGTAGGGGAAGCCACCTGGGCATGGGGACCACAGGGGGTCAGGGTGCACACATCCAATTGGGGATTGCCCAGGGCCCAGCACAGTCATCTGGGTTCATGGTCCCAGTGAACTTCCTCTCCTGGCCAAAGGAAGAGCTAAGATGTGTTGGCCAACATCCGGCTGCTGGTGTGTGAGGCCAGGCACACAGGGGGCCCTCCCTCCTGCCTGGCTGCCAGCCAGTGCACACTGCAGGCCACAGCCAAATCAGGGACCAAGCGCTGGGCGGCATGCATCTGAGTCAGCCCTGGCCACGCAACCTGTGGCCAATGCTACATCACCTCCTCTCAGGAGCATACTTCCCACCCACCATATACCTTCGCAGCTTCCTTTTCAACTCAGCACATCTTGTAACTCATTCCCGTGTCAACTACTTTTCAAACCCTCTATGGGACAAACACAAAAGTGGAGAGAGCAGTGCCACGAGCTCAGCTTCTCGGCATCCACGCGGTCACCTACTCAGTAGTTGCCGTTGTTTTCCCCCGGGAGTGCTTTAGAGCAGAGCCCAGTTAGACCCCTTCACTCAGGAGTGCTTCTGCTTTCCATCACTTCAGCAATGGGGCTGTGCAGACCTGATGTCAGCCCAGACACAGGATTGCAGGGTGGGGGCCACTCATCCACCCGAGGAACCAGGAGCTGCAGCCACCCCAAGTCACGGGGCTCAGCCCAGATGGGGACAGAAGAAAAGTGATGAGGAAGTAAGTGGGGGCTTCAGTAGTGCTGGAGGCCTTGCCCCCTCCCCTGTGCCCCTGGAAGGCTGCTTGGAGGAGGAAAGGGCAGAGGCTGGCAGGAGATGCTCAGGTACCTCACCTGGAGGGGCCAGGTCGGGGGACCCACAGGGGGGATGCAGAGGCAGCTCGGGATGGAGGACAGGGCAAGCTGGCCCCACTCCCACCTAAGGCCACCAGATGTTCCGCATCCAGGGAGATGAGGGGCTGCGGCTGGGAAGGGCGGTGGGGAGAACAGAATGGGTAGTGGGGGGTTGGGGAAGGATGGGGGAACCAAGGAGAAGAGAGTGAAGTGCCAGACACTGGCGGCCTGGGAGCCAGATTTCCACTGGGTGAGGGGTCCTGTGGGGCAGGTGGGCCCTGAGAGTCCAGGGCCTGGTCCCGGCATGGCTCCCAGCTCCCCTCTGCCCAGAGAATGTCCCCACTGACCACAGGCATCACTGGACACCACTGCGGGGAAGCAGCAACTTCAAACTTGGTAGGGGAGCGACCCAGGGGTAGCACCTCAAGGCCTGTCCGCAGGCGGGCAGGAAACAGTGCTGGAAACATGCGAGGGGGAAAATGACACTGTTCCCCACCTGACCCTGCCCAGGTCAGAGGTCACTAGGGGCTGCTGATGTCAATGACCTCAGACTTCCACCTCTGTGCCTCCAAACCTCACCCCAGGAGATGTCGGAGCCAAAGAGCTCCCCAAGCCAAGATTCTGGAGAAGGCGGCCCTGGCCAGAACCGTGTGCTTCTGACGCCCTGCAGGGCAGCTGGAAAGGGGACAGGGAGGCCAAGGCTGGTCCAGCCCCGGGAACAGGGAGATGGCACATGGAGCCCGACAAAGAGCATGGGCTTTATTGGTCATTCATGATTAGAAAAGTGGGTGCTGGGACCCCCGTGGAGGGGGCTGGGCTCTGCCCGGTCACTGCTGGTGCAGGGCATATACAAGGTCTACGGCCCTCACAGGCCTGACTGGCTCCGTCTTGATGGCCACCAAACCCAGGCACTTAAGACCAGAGCCAGTGGCCATCAGCAGGGCCAAAGGCAGTTCTGGCTGTGCAGGGTCCCTGGGTTAGGAAGTGGATAGCGGCTGGGGTCACCAGGGCAACCCAGAGAGGGCCCACGGGAAGGGGGGGACGCTGGTGCTTTGGGAGAGAGAGAGATATCTCCTTGTCCTTCTGGAATGTCCTGAGACAGAGGCTGGCCCTGGTCCCTCATCCAGCCCATCCACGGACCTGCTGTGTGTCCTTGAGTGGGTTGAGACCCTTCTCTGAGCACAGGTCTCTGCGGCTGTCCAGTTCTGACCCTCTGGGCTATTGTGGCCAGCCCCCATGTGCCAGGAGGGAGCTGCCTCCTGGGAACAGGTGCTGAGAGACAAGAGTGGCCTCCTGCATGGTGCTTGGCCACAGTCAGAGCAAGGGCTGGTCCGGGGACATGGTGCAGATGAGGCCAGCCTGGGCTCTGGCAGTCTGGGGAGTGCCATGTGCAGGGAGGTGGACACCTCACAGGTATGGCGACTCCTGGGGTCGGGCGGCTGAGTTGCAAGGCAGGCAGCATCCAGGGTCCTGGAAAGGAGACAGAGGAGAGGCTCTGAGCCTGGAAGGAGGGAGAGGAGAGGCTCTGAGCCTGGAAGGAGGGAGAGGAGAGGGTCTGAGCTTGGAAGGAGGGAGAGGAGAGGGTCTGAGCCTGGAAGGAGGGAGAGGAGAGGGTCTGAGCCTGGAAGGAGGGAGAGGAGAGGGTCTGAGCCTGGAAGGAGGGAGAGGAGAAGCTCTGGGCCTGGAAGGAGGGAGAGGAGAGGCTCTGAGCCTGGAAGGAGGGGGAGAGGAGAGGGTCTGAGCCGGAAGGAGGGAGAGGAGAGGGTCTGAGCCTGGGAGGAGGGGGAGGAGAGGGTCTGAGCCCGGAAGGAGGGGGAGGAGAGGGTCTGAGCCCGGAAGGAGGGAGAGGAGAGGGTCTGAGCCCGGAAGGAGGGGGAGGAGAGGGTCTGAGCCCGGAAGGAGGGAGAGGAGAGGGTCTGAGCCAGGCTGTGACAAGCCCCGAGTGTCGGGGTCATTTGCACACCTGGACTCAGGAAGGAGAAGAGCCTGATTCTGACATGAGAGGTGTCAAAGTACTCCATGCCTCAGTTTCCCCTCTGAAAATGGAATGAATATGGCTGGGTTACTGCCAGGATTTAAAGGCCTGGCCCAGCATGGGGGGCTTGGGTTGGGTAGCTGCGACCACAGCCACCCACGAAACCTGACACCTCTCTGGCTGCTCCAAGCAGGACACACAGCAGCTTTGGCCTCCCAGCCTCTGAGGTCAGCCTTAAGGTCCACTGCTGGGTCCCCACGTGGCCCACAGGCCCAGCACCCTCTTCCTGGCAGGCAGATAACCTATGCTTGGGAGAGTTAGGGACTGCATTCAGCACACACAGCAGGTGATTAATAAATGGCCTGGACACATGCCCAAGCCAGGGAGCAGCTGACATCTAGGTGTTCTGGAAGAGGACAACTTAACTACAAACTGGAGGCAGCATCTGGACAGTGACTCGGACCCCACGTGGGGGCGCCCAGATCCGGGCCCTTTCAGAAGGGTGACTTCAGGCTCCATGGCCAGGACATTGGGGGCTGGCGTGATCCCACTGGGGGAATGGCCATGGGTGTGGTAGGGGAGCTTGAGAGGCCATGGGCCACTACGAGCAGCGGTCATTCCTAGTTGGCCCCTGTGTGGGGAGGGGCAAGGCCGGGTGGATGCAGGGTGCTCCCAACCCAGCTGCTGGCCCCAGTGCCCCACCTCATCCTCACTATGCCCTCTTGGGGAATTTTTTTTTTTTTTTTTCCCGAGACGGAGTCTCACACTGTTGCCCAGGCTGGAGTGCAATGGCGTGATCTCAGTTCACTGCAACCTCCACCTCCCAGGTTCAAGCAATTCTCTTGCCTCACCCTCCTGAGTAGCTGGGATTACAGGCATGCGCCATCACGCCTGGCTAATTTTGTATTTTTAACAGAGACGGGGTTTCTCCATGTTGGTCAGGCTGGTCTCAAGCTCCCGACCTCGGGTGATCCGCTTGCCTCAGCCTCCCAAAGTGCTGGGATTACAGGCGTGAGCCACCGCGCCTGGCCTGGGGAAATTTTTATATATCCTTGATACACAGGCACTCTGCCCCAAGAGCACTGCTCCTGTCTACTCTGCCGTGGGCCACCACTGGTGGAGAGATGGCCACCTGCCAGGAGTGCCCACCACTCCCTTAGCAACTCACCTCCACCTCTGCTACAAACCGGAGGGGTGACCCCTAGGCCCGAGGTCGCGGGGACTGGGGTGTGTGGCCCTGGCCTGGCTGCATGGACTGTAGTGTATGTACCATGTGGCCCTGGCCATGGCTGCATCCCAGGCCTTCCTGTGGATCCTGCTCCCAGGCTGTGTCACTGGGCAGACGCTCACCCTCTCCGAGCAAGGACACAGGGAGAGGCTGTGTGTGGTGTGGGAAGTCTTCCTACACTGGGTGCCTCGTCCTGTGGGGACCGCCTCAGTCTGCATCCTGCACACAGCCAGGGTCCAGCCTAAGGCAGGCAGCTAACAGACTCTGCGAGGCCCGGCAAGGGGCAGACTTGAAGAGTCACAGGGGCTCCACGTGACAAGATCCTGAATCCCACTGTCCTGGTCAGAGTGGCACAGTGAGGTGGGCATGTCAGGCAGGCAGTCATACCAAGGTCCCTTTTTCTCAGATGAGGGCTGGGAGGAAGCTTCACCTGCTAAGTGGAGCTGATAAGGGGTGCAGAGCCCCTGACTTATCAAGAGAAGCCAGAAACCTTTGGGTTTTGGGTGTTTTTTGAGACAGAGTCTCACTCTGTCACTCAGGCTGGAGTGCAGCAGTACGATCTTAGCTCACTGCAACCTCTGCCTCCGGGGTTCAAGCGATTCTCCTGCCTCAGCCTCCTGAGTAGCTGGGACTACAGGGATGTGGCACCATGCCTGGCTACTTTTTGTATTTTTAGTAGAGACGGGGTTTCACCCTGTTGGCGAGGCTGGTCTCAAACTCCTGACCTCAAGTGATCTGCCCGCCTCAGCCTCCCAAAGTGCTGGGATTACAGGCATGAGCCACTGCGCCTGACCCAGAAATCTTTTTTTTTTTTTTCGGACAGACATTCTGAATGTATAGAAATCTTATGTTTAAGTGAGTTCTCCAGGATGTTCAAATGGTGGCTCCTACACACATTCCGTCTAAACACTGTGACCACAGGACCCCAGGTGGCCAGCACCAGTGGCGGGGCTGGCCTCAAGGCAGTGGCCAGGCATTGGCCTTGTAGGTGTGGACGAGGATGCCCATGGCCTAGGAAGGTGTCCAAGGCTGGCCGGCCAGGGACTCGCCACACTGCAAGAGCCTCCGACAGCGAGCAACCCCAGGACTGCAGGCCTCGCGCCCCATCTCCCGGCTCACCTGGGTGCCCTACTGCTGGGGTGCCATGTCCATCAAGGGCTTCTGGACCCCGAAGGCCGTGATGAAGATGTTGACTACCACGATGATGAACACCAGGCCTGTGGCCAGGTTGTTGAGGAAGTCCAGCTTGGCGTGCTTGGCCGGGTTGTTAAGGTCGTACTTGACTGTGGGCGAGAGAGGAGTGGATGGTGCCAAGCGCAGCCCAGGCGCAGCGCCCCAGCCTGGGACAGTGGAAGGGGACCCACCCCAGTGGTCAAGCTGTCCTGGGACATTACAGGGCTCTCAGTTGCATTTAGGATGAGTTTTGTCGCCCAGAGAAAAATACATCTGTTTTGCTGAAACACTGACAACAGCGCCCCTGGCTTGGGCAACCCCACAGTCTATGACCCCACCTTCTGTAGCCCCCACACTTTCCTTATAGGAATTGAAGCTATAGACGTCAACCAAAGGCCAGGTTTGGGCAAATCCACTGAGCCCTTTGCGTGCCTTAATCTAGTGATTCCTGCCACAAACTGCAGTTCTATTATGATGCCTGTTTTATAAGTGAGGCCCGGGAGGTTCAGCCACTTGCCCAAGGTTACGCAGCCATGAGGAGGACCCTGGGCCCAGGAGGTGAGGACTGGCACGGCTGAGGCCATCTCATGGCATGGGTCAACAATAACCCAGTGAAATGCCTGCCCTAATGCCCACAGGCCAGGCCCTGACCCCACTCTGTGCTCTTTCAAAGTGCAGGGTGGGGCCAGGCACGGTGGTTCATACCCGTAATCCCAGCACTTTGGGAGGCCAAGACAGGAGGATTACGTGAGCCCAGGAGTTTGAGACCAGCCTGGGCAGCATAGCAAGACCCTGTGTCTACCAAAAATAAAAAAATTAGCCGGCATGATGGCATATAGCTGTGGTCCAGGCTACCTGGGAGGCTGAGGCAGAAGGCTCACTTGAGTCTGGGAAGTTGAGAATGCAGTGAGCTGTGATCAAGACACAGCAAGACCCAGTTTCAAAAACAAAACAAAACAAGGCCGAGTGCAGTGTCTCACGCCTGTAATCCCAGTATTTTGGGAGACTGAGGCCGTTGGATCACTTGAGCTCAAAAATTCGACCCGGCAACATGGCGTAACCTCATCTCTAAAAAAAAATACAAAAATTAGCCTGGCATGGTGGTGAACGCCTGTAATCCCAGTTACTTTGGGGGCTGAGGTGGGAGGATTGCTTGAGCCCAGGAGATGGAGTTTGCAGTGAGCTGAGACTGCGCCACTGCATTCCAGCCTGGGTGACAGAGGGGGACCTTGTTTCAAAAAACAAAACAAAATAAAACAAAAACCAAAGTGCAGGGCGAGGGGCGGGGGGGTGGGTGCCACTTCCTGGACTGCATGTCTGGGTGATGAGGGCCAGGAACTCGGCAGCTCCTTGAGGGCCAAGTGTGCAAGGTGGTGGGCACCTGTCCCAGGGCATGCGAACAGATGCCAGCAAGGTGAGCAGGTGGCCCGGCTGACCCCACCCGGGGACCTACCGAGGAAGATAAGCAGCACCCCCACGCCGATCTGCAGCGCAAGGGAGATGGAGATGAGGACCACCAGGGGCACATAGAAGGCGAAGCTGGGGCCCTGTTCCACAACGGCCTTCAGCTGGGACGCGTTGGCCATCAGCAGTGCGATGTCCAGCATGCTCTCAGCTGCGCTCTTCTTGTTGGCGTAATGGTTCACGTTGATGGGCCCGTGCCTCCAGCCCCAGCGGGCCGGCTGCAGGGAAGGGGATGGTTAGCAAGGCGGGTGGGGGAGGGGGCAAGGGCTGTGCCCGAGTTGGGCTCTGGGGGTCACCGGGCCCTGCAGGTGAAGGCTTCCCTTGCCCCCACCCCGGTAAGTGCTCAGACAGAAGTGCTTATTACCCTAAGCAGAGGCTGAGAGAATGTGCTCAGCCTTTATAAAACCTCCCCTAGGAATACAGTCCCGGAGAGAAAGGAAACGACATAGCAACCTCAGCACACGCACTCTGATTTTCCACTGGAAAGCATTGCACGATCCTCCCCCTCCTGCCATAGGCGGGGCTGCTCCTCCCTGCCTGCCCCTACCCGTCTGTGCCTCCCGGCCTCCTCTCCCCCTCCCCTCAGAGTCTGAGCTCCTGATGCCAGGAAAGGAAGTGACGTCTGGGCGGACAGATCTGTGCACACTGGCCCAGGCAAGAAACAAATCTTCCTGGGCTGGACCTAAGAGCTGAGATCGCCCCTGCCACCTCCCAACCTCCCAGCCTTGGGGCCCGACAGGCCACTCAGCCTCCAGGCCTCAGCACAGGCCTTGCAGAACTATCCGGCCATTAGCAGCAAGCCTTCACTGAGGTGGGCCACCCAGAACCCAGCCCCCACATAGCAGACACTCAATAGATGCCTCAGCATACGACATACAGTGGAGCTTAGCTTCCGCATTACTTCTCAGAGTAATAAAATGGGAATGCGAGTTCTGATGGAATCCTCTTTGCCTTAGGGGCCCATCTGGTCAGGGCCCCGTGCAGTTCTCTCAAAGCCCCCAATGCCTTTCCCTGGTACCAGACACTCTCAAGCTCCAAGGCCCCACACAGAGGCCACTGCTTCCAGGAAGCCTCCCAGGACTTCCCCTGGCAGGACATGGCCCTCTCTCCTGCCACAGGAAGGTCCTCTCTAGGGCTGGCCCTTCATTCCAAGGCAGCCCTAAGTACCAAACTTCCTCTTTCTCTGGAGCAAGAGTCTGCCCCTCTCAAGCTGCCCTGGTGGGGCCCCTCTTCAGCCACTCAGGACAAACCTGCCAGCCCCTTGGCCCGGCCCTTTGTCCACAGGCGCCCCTGAGCTGCCAGGCCCTAGACCACAGCCTCCCAGGACTGGTCACCTGTTTGGAGGCAGCTGTGAGAACCCACTGCTGGCAGCAAACCTCCTGGGGCCCTCTCTGGGAGATCCTGTTTCCAGACTCATGAAAGATGCAGGCCGGGAGGCCGGGGTGCCGCAGGGCCACAGGGAGGGGCGGACACTGGTATCCATCCAGGCCTCGACTTTCTGCAGGCTGGAAACATGCACAGTGAAAAATACACAAGGCAGCCAATACAGAACCAGCAGAGGGCAGGGGCCTTGCTTTCATGCTGCGTGTTTTTCAGTGTCATCTAAAATTATGTGCCCAGGAGGAAGAGAGAGTGGGCGTCAGGGGACACCGGCGGGCTCCGCTGCTTACACCTGGGCCTGGGAATTCCAACAATCTGCCTTCAGCATCAGCTGCTCTGTAAGTAGCAAGTTCACGTGGACACGTGTGCGCGCAGGGACAGCCGCCTTTACCTGGGCCACCCAGCAGCCCTGTCCCTGGGGCCCTGGTGTGCTCTCGGGTCACTCCATGCATACCCCGAAGCCACTATGGGGTGTCTACTTTGCCTCTCCCACCCTGGGCCTGACGCTGCACTCCCTGGGATTCCCCCAGGCCCCAGCACAGCCAGGGCACTCACCAAGTGAGAAGCTGTGTTCCTCTCCCATTCTACAGATCAGCAGATTGCAGCTCAGAGGAGGTTTGCCCAGAGCCACCTCCCAGGACTATGTGTCCCTGTCCCACCATTGTCTACTTAGGGGCTTCCTCCCAGGCTGCCCAAGGTCTGGGTGAGGCCAGCCCGGATGTAAGGGCCTGTGCCTGGCACTGAGGTCGTCTCCAGCTCTGCTCTTGCAAAGCAGCCCAGTGGGCCACACCCCATCACATGTGTGCTCCACGAGGTGCAGTGTCTCAGGGGCTGCTGGCCACAGTGGGCATGTACTCCTCAGTTTCACAAACCTCAAGTGCCAAAGTGCCTTCCTTCAAGGCCACCCTTATGCTCATCCGGGTCTCCATCCCAGGACTTGGTGCTGGGAGAAGAAGGCCAAGTGCAGACCCTGTGAGGATTTCCACCTTCCGGGGGCATCTACACATGTATGTGCATGTTCCTAGTCACAAAGACACAGAAACACACATCCCCCAGAAAGACACACATAGACATGTGAGACACACGTGCACACAATACAGCACACACAAATACACATGCACATACATACACAAACTACACGCACACGTACATAAACAGACACACATGCCCAGGCTAACTGTGTTGGCCTCTGGGCAGGAGGAAGAATTCCCTTTTTTTCTGAGCTCTGCAGAACCGTTTAAATATTTCACAGCCATGCGGTCACGAGGAACACTCGGATCCATTAAAAAGCACCATCCGCACAGAGCCTCCAGCTCCCCAAGCCTTAGCTCTCAGCACCCCCAGCCACGAGGAGCCTGTGCCCCTGCTGTCCTCATGCCCACTTAAGGTGGGTAAACTGAGGCCCAGCAAAGGCGGTTCCTTACCCAAAGCCACATAGCAAGTGAGGGCTTCGCTAGGATTTGAACCCAGGACCTGGGGCTCAGAAGCTCTGGTAGCTGATGCCATTGTCCCCTTAGGGGCTGAACTCTCAGTGGCTCCCTGCTTCAGGCTCCAGCTGTGTAACTTTAGGACAACTAGCCCCACTTTGTGCCTCAGTCTCCCATGTGTACCATGAGGCTGTGGAGCAGATGCCCCAGGATGGCCTCTGAGCCCCGAGTGGCCAGCAAATGCCCTGACCATGCACCCCTGCTGGTGAAGGGCACTTCCAGCCCATCTGGCCATCTGCTTCCTGTTCAACCTGCAGCTAGGGAAGCTTCTGCATGCAGGTCAAGCCCTGGCTCACCACAGCCCAGCCCGTGGCCCTGACGCAAAGCTCCCCCTCCGTTGGCCTCAGTCTCCCCCTCCGTATATCTAGGGTTGCACCTGGGAAACTCCCGCTCACCAAGGGAGAGGCTGTGTTCCTCTCCCATTCTACAGACCAACAGATTGCAACTTGGAGGAGGTTTTCCCAGAGCCACCTCCAAGGACTGTGTGTCCCAAAGCATAGGGCTGCCCCAGGATACAGCATAGCTGGCAACCACCCCAGGCAGCAGGCCACATTGGGAGTGTCATGTGGAGGGGAGGGCAGCAGGGTCGGTCTGCTTCCCTGTCCCTAACCTCGGTGCTCCGGGCCTTGGAGCCCTGGAGCTGGCCACCGCACAGGAGGGTCCCAGGGAGGACGATCCCACTCTCCCCCAGTCCTGGGCACTTGCCTCTATCTTGGGATGGGCCTTAGGGTGGCCGGGGGACCCAGCTACCACAGGTGAGGGAGCCCTGTGGTCCTGACCAGCCAGCAGGAGCTGCCAGGAGCTAAGCCCTGCCGAGACCAGTGCCCATGGCTTGGGCAGGGCAGTGAATAAACACCCTGGTTAATATATTCCCAGGGCCAATGGGACTTCCGCAGAACCTCAGCAGCACCCGGGGCCTGGGGCCAGGCCAGATATTTTTCCTCTGAAAGCTAGGAAGGAGGCTTGGTGAGGAGGTCAGCTCTGTGTAGGGGCGTGGCTGGCTCCTCATGCAACCTTCTGTGGACGGTCGGCCTCCCCACTGCAGGCTGCACGTGTTGGGGCTGGGCCACACGGTTGGTCCTAGGGCCACTTCAGTGAGCATCCTCAGCTCAGGCAGGAGGGGCTGGCACAGAAGTGGGATATGAACCAGGCTTGCTGCATCCACGGGCCTGGCTCTGGCCATGGCATAATGGGTGCTCCGGCTCACCCAGAGCTTAGATGGGTGGAGACAGGGTCGGGGGCTGTGGGCCCACAAATGTGGTGATGCATATCAGCTGCCCTTTCCAAGGGCCTGTGACGAACAGGGCTGGAAGCTGCCATAGCACCTCCTTTACCTCCCCAGTCCTGCCTCAACACTGACCACTCTATGCCTCAGTTTCCTCATCTGTAAAATGGGTAGACAAGGATGTGGAAGGGACTGAATGGGGTGGTCTCAGATGCCCCATGGCTGGTGGAGTGCATGGCAGTGGGTGGCAGGGCTGTTCTTCCTTGATGCCTGGCTCTCACTGATTTGAAAGACTCTGCCTCCCCGACCAACTCCACTGAACTCAAAAGCAGCTGAACAGGCTCACAAAACAGTCACATGGCAAAGAAAGGACAGCCTGGGGCACAGGTTCTCCTGTGCTGAGCAGGACCCAGGGGGACAACAGGGACGAGGTGCCTGCCCTGGGTGCCTGGGGGGGTCCCAGTCTAGACCTTGGCTGCTCGCAGTCTGTCCTGCTCACTGGCCCTAACCCTTGGACTCAGCAGGCATTGGCAGATGGTGGGGCAACCTGAAAATCAGGCACCCCTCTTCTCCCCCACCATGTGCTTGGACCTGCCTGGGGCCTCCGGCATCCCTTGTCTAACCCACCAGTGTGGGCATGAGCTGCTGTGCCCATTCCCCAGATGCCACACAGACAGGCAGGGCCTGGCACTGGAGCCCTGCACCGTCTCCTACCGGCCAGCCCAGGAAGCAGGCCCTGAGAGGGTCTCCCAGCTCCATGTCTGTGTTCCTGGCAGGAAACCCCAGCAAGACAGCAGGAAATGCTGGGAGGCGGGGTTCCCACCGCAGCTGGGCCAGGCAGACCCACTTCCCGCAGACTCAGCACTGGCCAGGAGTGGCCCTGAGACCATGTTAGGGTTGCCTTTTAGAACTTGGCCCAGACCCTGCCGGCCTCAGGATCTGCCAGGAAAGCAGAAATGAGGAAATGAGCAAACCTCCTCCTGGGCAGCTGAGGCCATGCACAGCCCAGACGGCAGGTGTACAGGGCACAGCTACCTACCTCCAAGGACCATGCCTCTCGGCCCAGATGTGGCCCCAGGAACCTTCAACCTGCAGGCTGTGAGGGGCAGGAGGGTGTGGCTGGCACCAGATGGCCGTGTCCCAACCCCATCCCCACTACCTCCCTGCCTTGAGACACCCTGGGGATAACAGATTCAGGCCATTTTCACATTAAAATTGTTGTTTACTATTCCTTCAGCTGACAGCCACAAGTGAGCTGACTCAATCCCTGGTCACTGATGGAGGCCCTCACATGAAGGGCCCCAGGGGCGCAGGGCACACGGAGTGGGGGAGACCTGAGAGCTTCCCACAGCCGTGGCCCAACAGAGCCCACGCAGGTCGGAGTTCCACGTGTGGCTCCTCCCTGAGCCTCAGCCACCCTGGGAGGTGAGCAGTTGTGCCCCATTTTACAGAAAAGGAAACTGAGACTCTCCTTGGGCCCCACGCTGGGCAAAGTGCTGCCCTCTCCAAACCACTGCCAGGGGTCACCAGTGGGAGAGGGTCTCCAAGGCAGGCAGAAGGATGAGGGCGCTGAGTGCTGGCCTGGCTCTAAGCACTTCATATACATCAGCCACTGAGTCCTCACCACCCTCTGCGGCAGGCACGGCGAACACACCCATTTCACAGATGAGAAACTGAGGCACAGAGTGCTGACATGATGTGCCCAAGAAACAGAGAAGCAAGATCTTGAGGGTGGAAAGAGGAACAGGTGTGTTGGGTGGTCCTGGGCCCCCAGGCTGGGTGAGTAGAGCGGCCCTCGAAGTTTTCTACCCCTCAAGGGGAAATGTGCTCATCCTCACACTGGCTCATAGACTTTCCACAGCTCCCTGGACACCAGACCATGATCAGGCCTGCAAGGCCCCTCCCATCGGCCTGGCTTCCTATCCCCCCACCTCCTACCCAGCCCTCATGTGCTCTGTGGTCCAGCCTCTGAGCCTTTGCTCCCCCTGTTCCCTCTGCCTAGATGCCCTTCTACACATCTCAGAGAGCCAGATCTGCCCACCCGCCTTCCCCGCCCTCGAGGGCTCAGCGCCAATGTCCCCACGTCCACAGAAAGCCTTCCCTGACCACCATGCCCCGCCCCCCACAATGGGCTCCCAGCTCCTAGGGAACCCCATGCTTTGCCCTCGCCTCTCCTGCCCTGTCTGGGCCGGGCTGCTCTCCAACCACGGCTTGGTGGGGCGGGGCTGTGTCTCCCTCCCTCTGGTGCCCAGAGCCAAGACAGTGATCCGGGAACAAATCCAACCCAATCTCCTCTGGGCCTGAGATGCACCCATCTCAGGAGGCACAGCCTATCCTGCCGCCCGCAGAGGTGAGCAGAGACTGCTCTGAGTGGAGGGCATTGCCCAGGCAAGGTCAAGGGTGGAGGAGGAGCAGTATCCCTCCCTTTCCAAGGCGCTTCCTAGCCACTGCCCTGTTTATTAGCTGACTTGCTTTCCCCACTTCCCTGAAGGCAGGAGGGACCCTCTGTTCTCGCTTTATAAGACCATGTCTAAAAGGCCCAGCGAGGTGTGGTAGCTTCCCAAGGACACACAGAGGAGGAGCCCCCTGCCTATTGCGCCAAAGTACTCACACACTGGGGCAGGGCCAGGTCGCTGGGGTCCCGCACACCGGCACTGCAGTGCAACAGCTCCTCTCTAACCTAGGGACAAGTGTCCATGCAGCCCCAGGGCCATCCTATCCCGTGGCTCATGGGGCCCCATCTCCCCGAACATGGCCTGTCCCCCACAGCACCGGCCTAGGACTGTTCACCAGCGAGTGGGCTGAGTGTCTTTGCCCCAGTCTGGTCCACGCCATGGAGAGGCCTGGAAAAACCCAACAGGCTGCTGTTCCCTGCCCCCCATCCCTGAGGGGGTTAGAAAAGGAAAGAATGTTCAAAGTAAACAAGTCACCAGAGGGCCATGCCAGGACTTTGCAACAAACACAAGGTGCTCAGTAAGTGCTGAGTCCTGGGATGAAGAATTCTGAAGCGGGACCACTACCAGGGCCTGCCCCCTGCCCACAGCTCTCCCAGGCCGGGCAGGGCAAGCTCTGGAGGGCCTGTGGGGGCATACACTGAAGGCTATGTGACGTTTCTATTTCTCAAGGCAGGTGAGTGGAATAGGGACCACCGCGGGCCCCAAGTTCCCTCATCAAGGCACGCATCAGATTGTGTGGTCAGCGTGGGGTGACGTAACTGTCTGCATGCGCTGGTCTGGAGCCCGGAGGCTGTGACTCCCCTCCGTCCGCCCCCGGGCAAAGTGCGCGGAGGAGCCGGCACGGCGAAGCTGAAGTTAGACGCGCGCGAGAGTTGGGGAGGTCGGGAAAGCCGGGCGCCGGCAGTCCTTAAACCGAGGAGCTGCGCCCAGGCCCCCTCCGCCGCGCAGCCAAGCGCGGGCGCTGCTTAGTGGGGCTGGGGACGCCAGCCCGCCCTGCGCCCCCACGCCCCCACGCTCCGCCCACTTCCCGGGGGTGGCTGGAGCTCCCAGGAGCATCGTTCTGACCCTGATGGGGCGGGAGGGACTTGACCTGGAACGGGACGTCCCCCACCACTGTGCAGTGCGGACGCGGCGCGCACTCCGCCGGGCGCCCACTGGTGCCCGGGGAGCCGCGGCGCCCCGAAAGGACAGGGCCTGGCAAGATCACGTAGCGGTGAGTGGAAGGTCTTACCAAGGCGTCCGGGGAGCCGGGTGTGCCCGGCGGCAGGCCGCCGTTGAGCTCGTACTCCTCGGTCCCCGAGTCCATGGTGCGGCCGCGCAGGCCGCCAGAATCCGGGCTTGAGCGCGCCCGAGCCTCCGCCGCAGGCTCCAGCTGCGCGCCCGCCCCCGCCCCGGCCCGCCCCCGGCCCGCCCCGCGGGGAGCGGCTGCCCCAGACTCCGCCTCCACCCGGGGCGGGCCCGGGGCCTGGAGGCCGTACGCTGAGAGCGCGCAGTTTGGGGCGACCTCAGCCTCTCGGGCCTGAGACGCTCCCGCGGGGCCCCACAAGGGAGGGGGCGCGACGCCGATGGCCCCAGAGGACCCTGCGCTGCGTCTTGCTCTGAACCTCCGTCGCGGACACTTTTAATCCACAAAATGAGGCCAAGAACAGACCTTTCCCTGGCCACCAGGCAAACTGCATGAAAGCGAGCGGGCGTTGCCGCCGGCGCCCACGTTGGGTTTTTCCCAGGCAGTGTTCGCCCTGGGAACCGCAGATCGCTCCAGCACAGCGCCTGCTGCGCCACTAGTAACAGCGTCAGAGAGTCCGGGGTTCCCCTGACTGCGGGCCACGCTAGCACGGGGCTTCCCACTCCCTGACCTTAGGTTTTCCTGCCTGGGAAATGAGGGTTATGAGGGCACAGACTCCTGGAGGGGCGGCGGGAGGCACAAAGGGGATGGACGCGCACTGACTCATGGGCCCATCTGTGCCACCTGTGGCAGGGGGTGGGCTGGGGACAGCACAGTGCCCAGAGCCCTGGCCAGATGCTAGGCGGGCCCCCACCTGTTGTATGATTGAAGTGGTTGTTTGGCCTCTGTTTCTCCATCTGTGCATTCCTTAGCACTTTGCCCACCTGGGGGCCTGGGGGTCGAGAGCATGTGGCGGCCACCCTGGGAGGCCAGGGGAGTTCATCCTGACCACAGCATAGTCAGCTTGCGGCAGTGTGGCCACTCTATTTCCAGAAGGGCAGTGGAAGGAAGGCCAGCTCAGACCCCAGGCTCTGTCCGGCCAGACCGCCACCGGGACAGGAGGTAGGAGTGTGTGGGCATGGGCAGGGCAGCAGGATTGCGCTTGCCCGGCTTCTCCTAACGGGGTCATCCCATGAAGGAGGAGCTGTCATTGGCTCACTTCACAGCAGAGAAACTGAGGCTCGGGCTGTCACTGCCCCAGCTCTGCCTCAGAGGGGATCTGCAGGACAGGGTCTGGCACGGTAGCCCACGGCGGGGATGGTTGCTGTTGTCCTCGCATAATCAGGGCACTGTTGGCACACCTGAGTGTTCACCAGCAGCTGGAAATCCAGCACCACCCACACAAAAAACTCTCACAGTATGGGACAAATTCCTATTCTGGGGGATAGTACCGGCTCACGAGGGCTCAATTCCTGGAGAGGCAGGAGTTGGGGGACCACAGAGAAAATACGTCACACCCAGAAAGGGCCCTGGGAGCTGCAGGGGAGCCCTGAGACCTCGGAAGGCCAAGGGCGCATAGAGAGGCCCCGAGGTGGGAGGGGTTGGCAGGTGGAGACCCCATCCTGAGAGTATTCTTTCTTTTGTGCCATGCGGCAGCTCCTGCAGTGTGGTTCATCATTCCCATCCTTTTTTTTTTTTTTTTTTTTTGAGACGGAGTCTTGCTCTGTCGCCCAGGCTGGAGTGCAGTGGTGCGATTTTGGCTCACTGCAAGCTCCACCTTCTGGGTTCACACCGTTCTCCTGCCTCAGCCTCCCAAGCATCTGGGACTACAGGCGCCCGCCACCACGTCCAGCCAATTTTTTGTATTTTTAGTAGAGACGGGGTTTCACCGTGTTAGCCAGGATGGTCTCAGTCTCCTGACCTCGTGATCCGCCTGCCTCAGCCTCCCAAAGTGCTGGGATTACAGGCATGAGCCACCGCACCCAGCCTTTTTTTTTTTTTAAATATATATGGAGTCTTGCTCTGTCGCCAGGCTAGAGTGCAGTGGCACAATCTCGGCTCACTGCAGCATCCACCTACCAGGTTCAAGCCATCCTCCTGCCTCAGCCTCCCGAGTAGCTGGGACTACAGGTGTGTGCCACCACGCCCGGCTAATTTTTTGTATTTTTAGTAGAGACGGAATTTCACCATGTTGGCCAGGCTGATCTCAAACTCCTGACCTCAGGTGATCTGCCCGCCTCAGCCTCCTAAAGTGCTGGGATTACAGGCGTGAGCCACTGCGCCCGGCCCCATTCCCACCTTCTAAGAGGAAGCTGAGAGGGTCGCAGCACCAGTGATAGTTGGGAAATCAGCCTCGGGTTTATAAACCTGCTCTGTGCTGGTCGTCTGAGACCCTCTCCCAGCCTCAGTTTCCTCAGCTCCTGGGACTGCTGGAAGGACGTGTGGGTGTCAGGGCTCAGGCAGGCTGCAGCGCTGGAGTTCTCTCGTCTGCTCCGTCATCCTCATTTGAGTATGTAGTGTCTGTTTTCCCCACTGTGCTCAATGCTGTTTACCCAACTGTTCTCTGCTGGATCCAACCCAGGACAAGTCTTAAAGGCACAGTGTCCCCCGTGTCCCTTCCATCTACCTTTTTTTTTTTTCTTTTTTTTGAGATGGAGTCTCTTTCTATCGCTCATGCTGGAGTGCAGTGGCGCGATCTTGGCTCACTGCAAGCTCCACCTCCCAGGTTCAAGCGATTCTTGTGCCTCAGCCTCCCAAGTAGCTGGGACTACAGGTGCCTGCCACCACACCCGGCTAATTTTTTGTATTTTTAGTAGAGATGGGGTTTCACCGTGTTAGCCAGGATGGTCTCGATCTCCTGACCTTGTGATCTGCCTGCCTCAGCCTCCCAAAGTGCTAAGATTACAGGCGTGAGCCACCGCACCGGGCCCAACCACCTACTTTCAAGTTCTCCAGGAGACCATGAGTGCATGAACTGTCCAAGACCAGTTTCTAGATGCTGACCCTGAGCTGAGGGACATGTCCGCAGGAGAGACACAGAGGAGGGGTGTGGCTAGGAGGAACGGGCTGGCAGGTGCCCCAGCAGAGCAGCCCTATGTGTGGGTGGGCGTGCACACACAAACACTGTATATGTATGGAGGCCCCAGGCCTCTGTGGAGGAGCCCACAGGGTATCTCAGCATGCCTCTCTGGTGCCTGGGGAGGCTTGGTGCATCCCTCTCCCCCATCAAAGACTCTAGTGGATTCTTCTGGGGCTGGCGTTGTGTTGAGTTCAGATCTGCCCCTTCTGGCTTGGGATACACTTCCTCATATGTAAAGTGGGTATATGGCAAGATGGCATGTGAGGACCATGGAGGCGTCACCCCAGCCTGCTCCTCACAGTGCCACCTCAAGCAGGTGACTCCATCCCTCTGACCAAGAATGAGACCGCAGTGGGGCAGAGGACAGGCACACCGGAGGCCTGGACCTCCCACTCACCCACTGTCCTAGGAGCTGGGACTGAGCACGGTCTAAGCGACCCCCACCGCGTACTATGGGGAGTACAGTTGTGTCTCTTGGACCTGGGGGAACATGCGGTGAAAGCACCAAGCTGTTGAAAGGTCCGTGGGTCAGATGGACCATTATTTCACCCACAGAAAGCCTTCAGAAGCAGCCAGTCCCTGGCCTCCTCCACCTCGGAGAGGCTTGCAGGCAGGGATGCCATTTCCACATCACCAAGGGAGAAAGCGAGTTTGGCAAAGTGGTGCAGCATGCCCGAGGCGACCCAGCTCTGCATGCCCACCTGCCCGCCTGCACATGCTCTTGCTAACGTGAGCAGGAGGAAGACGGGGCTGGCAGTCCGCCCAGGGCAATGGCAACTCCCTGGAAGCCTGTGGTATTGCCAGCACCAGCCGTGGCCTATCCACTCCCCACCCACCTGAAGGAGCTGTTACCTGGCATCAGGGTGGGCCCGGGGGTCTGCATTTCTATCAGGCGGTCCCCAGGGACCACAGCTCCCACCAGGTCAGTGTACAGAGCGGGGAGATAAGGGAGGTGGGTGTGTAGCGTGGCCACCCCATTTCCAGAAGGACAGAGGAAGGAAGCCCAGGCCTGTGAGGAGGTGCCATGCCATCATCCCCACACTAAAGATGGGATGGCAGAGGCTCAGAGAGCCGAGGGACTCGCCAAGGTCACCAGGCAGGGCTCAATGGGAGGGGAGGCACAGCCAGGTCAAGGATGATAAGGGGCCAGGTGATGGGAGATGAGCACCACGCAGGTATGAGAGCCTCTCATGCTGTCCACCACAGAGGAGCAATGTGTCCAGGCTGCACAGCGAGGCACAGCTGGCCCTAGAAGGCCACAACAACAGAAACAAAGTGGACGTCCACCACAAGGGAATCGCTAAGTGGATAATGGCCATCTGCATTCGGGAGTGGGATGCTATCGTCTACAGAGCAAGCGAGGCCAGGCCAGCAGATGTGGAGGGGTCCAGCTGCACTGCGGGCAGAGAACAGGCAGGAGCAGGAGGCTGGCCCCTGCTTCCTCTGCTGCACCCAGACACACTGCTCTGTTCCTGCCCATTTGTGCATCCGTCTCTCCCACTGGGGCTCCCAGTTGCCAGGCTGGGGCTGATGCCACTTTGCATTTATGGACATCTGTGCCCAGCAAAGCTCTTGTCCCCAGTTGCCACAAAAAGTGGCAGGGAGAGTAGTCATCCTCCACTATCTGTTCTCTTCTTCCCCCTCAGTCACAGGCTGCTGACTTTCAGCCGCACCAGTGGCTTCCCAGAATCAGAGCTGCATTTCTGTCTCCCTGCTGCTAGAGGTACCCTTATGGCTACATTCTGGCAATGAAAGTATTGTGTGCAACATCAGGGAAGGAACCCTAAACAGAAGGGATGTGCCATTCTTTATTACTTCCTCTATCCTGCTGGCTGGAAAGTGGATGTAATGGCTGGAGCTCCAACAGCCATGTTGGACCTTGAGGAGACCTTGGCCATAGGAGCCTCAATAGTGGAGCTGAAGACAGAACCAACCTGCATCCACAATGCCTGCAGCACAGGCCTCCCTGGGCTGCCCACCTCCAGACTTCTTAGGTGTGAGTAGGGAAAAACAAACAAACAAAAAAACAACTATCCTGTTCAGAGCCTGCTATAATTCAGTTTTTTACTTTTTTTTTTTTTTTGAGACGGAGTCTCACTCTGTCACCCAGGCTGGAGTGCAGTGGCATGATCTCGGCTCGCTGCAAGCTCCGCCTCCCGGGTTCACACCATTCTCCTGCCCTCAGCCTCCCAAGTAGCTGGGACTACAGGCGCCCGCCACCTTGCCCAGCTAACTTTTTGTGTTTTTAGTAGAGATGGGGCTTCACCGTGTTAGCCAGGATGGTCTTGATCTCCTGACCTTGTGATCTGCCCGCCTCGGCCTCCCAAAGTGCTAGGATTACAGGCATGAGCCACCGCACCCAGCCAATTTAGTTTTTTTCTAATAGAGCTGATGTCAATTCTACTTTGGAAAAGTGAGTTAGATTATGTCACCGAACAGCTTAAATCTCCCTGAAGGCTCCCCGTGACCATCCTCACTCCTGGCCCCTGCATACCTGAGCCCCCACATCACCCCACTCCTTGCCCTCCCCTCACCCACTCCACGCTGGCCATCCCCTTCTTTTGTTCTGTCGACTTTTCTCTACCTCAGGGTCTTTGTCCTCCCCATTTCCTCCACCTGAATATCCTGCACCAGATAGCCACATGACTGGCTCCTTCCCATCATCACCTGAGTGTAGACCATGTGTCTGCACCTGGGTCAGTGCCAGTGTTTGTGTGAGTGTTGTCCGCCCTTCTCCCCGAAAGGCCAGCATCTCAGTGGCAGTGGACCCAGAGGAAGGGAAATCTACTTCAAAGCCCCCAGGTGCTGCCGACTGTTTGCCCACCACCCAGGTGGTTGCCCGGGGCATGGCCTGGCCACGTTCTCTTTGTCCAGCCTCCAGAGGCAGTTCCCAGGCGTCCCTCTGTCCAGCCTGCTCGGCCCAGCCCATGCCCAGCAAACCACTAATGACAGGGGCCGCCCGGGCTTCTTATTCTTGGTCCTGACATCAACCGCTGACTCAGGCCACAAAGCCATGGGTCCAGAGAGGGTGGGAGCAAGGATGGGCCTCTGGCGGGGCAGGTGGTCTGTGGTTTGGCGAACAGATGTCCACCTGCGAGTCAGATTCAGCCTGGGTACCTCCCCCTTCCTCTCCCAAGAGCCCAGGCCGAGCTCCGAGCTCAGCCTCATCTGCTGGCCTTGGCCCATTCAGGGAGCCAGCTGGGCTGAAGGCCCAACCCTGGGGCTACAATTAGGTAACATCTCCTTAGTCAGCTGGGTCTCAAAGCACAGTACCTGGCCCAGGGATCAGTGCACAGCCATTAACGGGCCAGTGTGAGCTCGCATCAGATGTTGGTGGGGCTTGTGTACCCAGCCAGCAGGGCCCGTCTCTTCTGCCTCCTCTGCCTGGGACCAAAGTCCTCCTTCTCCAAGTCTGGGGCACCTCCTCCAAGAAACTCCCAGATGCCCCTGAAGGCATCCTTTCTGCACACACATGCCTCATCACCAGGTCCACTGGGGCCCACAGGCTTCCCCTTCCCACCCTCAGCCCCCTCGACGGACACCCCGTGCCCCAGGAGGTTCAGAGGGCTGAACAGGAGCTGTTTCCCTCTGTTAGCACCTGACAGCCTCCAAGACATTTTCCCACCCGTCCCAGGCTGTTGGGGTGTCCAGAGCTATGAGTTATGGCTGTTTTCCTAAAAAACTTGAGGGCCGGGCACAGTGGCTCATGCCTGCAATCCCAGCACTTTGGGAGGCCGAGGTAGGCGAATCACTTGAGGTCAGGAGTTGGAGACTAGCCTGGCCAACATGACGAAACCCTGTCTCTACTAAAAATACAAAAACTAGCTAGGCATAGTGGCTAGTGCCTGTAATTCCAGCTACTTGGGAGGCTGAGGAAGGATAATCGCCTGAACCCGGGAGGCAGAGGTTGCAGTGAGGCAAGATCGCGCCACTGCACTCCAGCCTGGGCAACAGAGCGAGACTCCATCTCAAAAAAAAAAAAAAATTTTTTTTGAAAAAGTGGTGACACCACCCCCACTGAGAGGCGGAGTATGGAAGTGTTACCAAAACACCAGGGTTCTGTCTAGGTCCTGCTTCTCACCACACAAAGCTAGTCACTGAGACAAGCATTGCCAAGGAAGAAGCTTTAATCAGGTGCTGCAACTGAGGAGACGGGAGCTCAGTCTCAAGTCTATCTCCCTGACTGACTAGAACTAGGGGTTTATAGAGCAGGGAAAAAATCATAACAATGTGTAAGAAAACAGGAACTAGAGAAGGGCAAGAAAGGGTCATGGTGAATCAGGGGTCAGCCATCTCATTGTCTGGGTGCGGTGATTTATTCAAAAAAATAAAAAGGTGGGAGCAGTGGCTCACACCTGTAATCCCAGCACTTTGGGAGGCTGAGGCAGGTGGATCACTTGAGGTCAGGAGTTCAAGACCAGCCTGGACAACATGGCGAAACCCCGTCTCTACTAAAAAATTTGAAATGGGTCCGGGCATGGTGGCTCATGCCTGTAATCTCAGCACTTTAGGAGGCCAAGGTGGGCAGATTACCTGAGGTCAGGAGTTTGAGACCAGCCTGACCAACATGGAGAAACCCCGTCTCTACTAAAAATACAAAATTAGCCGGGTGTGTTGGTGCATGCCTGTAATCCCAGCTACTTGGGAGGCTGAGGCAGGAGAATCGCTTGAACCCGGAGGTAGAGGTTGCAGTGAACTGAGATCGCGCCATTGCACTCCAGCCTGGGCAACAAGAGTGAAACTCCATAAAAAAAAAAAAAAAAAAAAATTAGCTGGGCGTGGTGGTGGGTGCCTGTAATCCCAGCTACTTGGGAGGTTGAGGCAGTAAAATCGTTTGAATCTGGGAGGCAGAGGTTGCAGTGGGCCAAGAACTCACCATTGCACTCCAGCCTCAACGACAGAGGGAAACTCCATCTCAAGAAAAAAATACATATATGTATAAAAAAGAAAAGAAAGCCTGTCTATGGGACTATTGGGTGGGTTTCAACAGCAGTCACTGCTGAGCACGCTGTAGCCCAGGTGTGGTGTGCGTGATCTCATTATGGGGTTGTTGTGTCCTTTCTACAGATGGGGAAACTGGGGCTCTGAGAGCTGAGATTCAAATCCAGATTGCCTGAGTCCATGCTGCAACCTCTGCCTACTGTGGCTAGGTGCCAGGAGCTACCTCGCAGCCAAGGCAAAGCCCTTTCCTGTCCTGCCTAGGGAATCTCAGCCCACCTCAGGCCCAAGGCTGCCCCTAGCTTCCTTGGGGGAGACCTCTGTGAATGTCAGCAGAGCCTGCGGTGGGGCGGGGACTTCAGGCTCAGGCTGTGGAAGCCTCCTGTCCCCACTCCCTCCCTGTGCTGTGGCAGGGAGGGGACAGGGGTCAGCCTGCGACTTCTGAGCATGAGCTCACACCAGTAGAACACCATCACTCCCGGCCTAGAGGGAGTTGTCTGGTCCTGTTTCTGGTTGGGCCTGTGGTTTTCAAACTTGGACATGTATCAGAACCCTGGGAGAGCACAGCTCACTGGGACCAGTCCAGAGGGGCTGATGCTGCTGGCCCAGGAACCCTACTCCAAGCCACTGGGCACAGCTGTCCCTGCAAGTCCTGAGGCGGGGACGTGGGCCAAGCTGAGGATTGACGCAGGGCCACAGGTAGGGGAGGGCCTGCTTCTGAGCAGCTGCCCCCTGCAAGTCCGGGGCCCAGTGCCTCCCACAAACCCTCCCACTGTCCCTCAGCATGAGGCAGGTGTCCCTCCACTGTGGAAAAGTCAGGAGTCATCAGTGTAGCATGTTGGAAACAAACATACTGTAAACACACCATTTTTAGTTGTTTTCCTTGCATAAATCCGTGAAGGGATGAGGCCTAAAGAGGACTCTGTCCCACACCCGAGAGAGTCAGCCCACATGTTTTCATGCTGGTTGGGATAATTGTGTTCAGGCTGGGGACGTCCTCACTGGGTCAAGTAGAGGGTTGGTGAGCACATTCAGGCCAGCAGGTAAACGAGTGTCGCCTTCATTTTGGTCAAGGATATGTCATCAGGGGCCAGGCGTGGTGGCTCACACCTGTAATCCCAGCACTTTGGGAGGCCGAAGCAGGCGGATCACTTGAGGTCAGGAGTTCGAGACCAGCCTGGCCAACATGACAACACCCCATCTCTACGGAAAATACAAAAATTAGCTGGCGTGATGGCGCATGCCTGTAATCCCAGCTACTTGGGAGGCTGAGGCACGAGAATTGCCTAAACTAGGGGTCGGAGGTTGCAGTGGGTGGAAATTTCGCCACTGCACTCCAGCCTGGGTGACAGAGTGAGACCCTATCTCAAAGAAAAAAAAAAAAAGATGCATCATCTGGGACAATAACCTTGAAAAGCAGGGGTCCCAGACGACCTTATTTGCAGAGAATGCGACTGCAGACGGCAAGCAGGGGGGATGCCCTTCGCTCTCTGTCCTCTGCCCTCTGCCCCGGCCACTGTCGGCCTCATCTGAAGGCCATCTGTGCCTCATGGTCTGAAAACTCTGGTTTCCACAGCTGTGCTTCTCCTTCCAAATTTCCCTGGAATCTTGCTTTGGCGGCGAACCTCTGGTTCCATTCCTTTCTTTTAACTGAAGCCTATAGGAAAAATTTGGAAGTTGAAATATGCTAGTCCAAGGAAGGTGGACGTGGAGTTCTGGGGGTTGTGGGGGGGGGGGCTGCCAGGGAAGTGGCACTGTGCAGGGGACAGCCCCTGGGACCCCCTGGTTCCTGTCAAGAGCAGGTAGGGGCCGGGCGCGGTGGCTCACGCCTATAATCCTAGCATTTTGGGAGGTCAAGGAGGGTGGATCACCTAAGGTCAGGAGTTCAAGACCAGCTGGCCAACATGGTGAAACCCCGTCTCTACTAAAAATACAAAAATTAGCTGGGCATGGTGGCAGGCGCCTATAATCCCAGGTATTCGGGAGACTGAGGCAGGAGAACAGCTTGAACCCAGGAGGCAGAGGTTGAAGTGAGCTGAGATCGCACCACTGCACTCCAGCCTGGGCAACAGAGTGAGACTCAGTCTACACATACACACACACACAAACACATACACACACACAGATCAGGTAGGATGTGAGGTGTGTCCTCATGGCCGGGCATGGGGTGGGTGGGGCCAAATGACCACAGGGACTCGTCCTGTGGCCACTGCTGCTCAGGAAGTGGATCCCAAGGAGCAGAGTTGCCAGACCCCTCAGTTCCCAGCTCCACATTTAAGGTAGGTCTGGCCATGAGCCAGGCCTCTGCATGTGACCTGGGGCCTCACTATGGCATGGCTGCCTGTCCCACCTGTGGATGTTGCCTGTGCTGTGCAGAAGCCACACAACCTCCAGGGCGGCTCCCCAGAATGCCACATTTCCTGTCTCTGGCTCTGATGGCATCTAGGCTGGCAGGGGTCCCGGCCCCAGCAGTCCTGTTGCTGGGCAGAGCCCAGGGCCACGTGCAGTTGGGTCTGGCTGAGAGCATCTCATGGGTTGATGAGAACCCTTCCAGCACAAAGGGGCATTTATCAGGCAAGGATGGCATGTCTTGGTCTGAACACAGGAAACACAGAAATAGCCTTTCACAGAGAGCCAGCAGGGCTGGGCTCGCCTGCTGTGGGGGGTGTCGGCTTTCCAGCTCCTTCTCCAAGCTATGCGACCCATCCATGTTCCCCAGCGAGTTGTTCTGTCCCGGACAGGGCACTCTGTGAGAACGCTCCTGCTGCAACTGGAGGGAGAGAGGCAGGGAGGGGAGAGGGGAAGACTTGAGGGGAGAAGGAAGAAGGGAAACAGATGGAGACAGACAGAGGGAGGGATGG
The DNA here is from genome assembly GCF_006542625.1 of Nomascus leucogenys. Taxonomy (NCBI): domain Eukaryota; kingdom Metazoa; phylum Chordata; class Mammalia; order Primates; family Hylobatidae; genus Nomascus; species Nomascus leucogenys. The sequence goes on along the minus strand of NC_044381.1, from coordinate 41,082,361 downwards.
AAGAAACGAGAGAGAGAGAGGGAGGGAGATGGAAACATAGGTTGTCTCCACTGCGACACCCTGCCTCCATGGTTCTCCATGAAGGGAATGGAATTCATGTGTCACCTGGCAGCAAGGGTCTCCACAATATGACTTCACCTTCTTTCTCTTAGTAAGGCGAGAGCAGACAGGCAGACACTCCAGGAAGTAACTGATGTGTCCCTGAAAATGCCTGTCTTTCCCAGCTTGTACAACTTTGCTTGTGTTATTTCTTCTGCCTATAATGACTCTCAAAATATCCAGATTGCAAAAGAATTAAGCCCCTTTTGACACCTATAAATAATTTCTATCATTGTAATATGCTAAAAAACCAATGATAGTAAGGTTTTGGAGAGGTTAAAAAGCAGTCCCGTTGCCAGTACAGAGATTGAAGATTCAAAGGCTTCACTAATTAGGATGTGTTTTTCTCTCACATGAAAAAAGCCTGGAGATAGGCAATCTAAGGCCAGCATGGTACCCCCATAATTTTTTTTTTTTGAGATGGAGTTTCGCTCAGGCTGGAGTGCAATGGCACAATCTCGGCTCACTGCAACCTCTGCCCCCCCGGGTTCAAGTGATTCTCCTTCCTCAGCCTCCCAGGTAGTTGGGATTACAGGTTCCTGCTGCCCCACCCAGCTATTTTTTTTTTTTTTTTTTTTTTTGTATTTTTAGTAGAGACAGGTTTTCATCATGTTGGCCAGAGTGGTCTCAACCTGTGACCTCAGGTGATCTAGCCACCTTGGCCTCCCATAGTGCTGGGATTACAGGCCTGAGCCACCGTGCCTGGCCTGTTTCTTTCTTTTCTTTTTTTTTTTTTTTGAGACACAGCCTTGCTCTGTGTTCCAGGCTAGAGTGCAGTGGTGCGATCCCGGCTCACTGTAAGCTCCGCCTCCCGGGTTCACGCCATTCTCCTGCCTCAGCCTCCTGAGTAGCTGGGACTACAGGCGCCTGCCACCACGCCCGGCTATTTTTTTGTATTTTTTAGTAGAGAACGGGGTTTCACCATATTAGCCAGGATGGTCTCGATCTCCTGACCTCGTGATCCACCCGCCTCAACCTCCCAAAGTGCTGGGATTACAGGCATGAGCCACCCTGCCCAGCCATGTGGCCTGTTTCTTTTGTTTCTGTTTTTGTTTTTTGAGACAGAGTCTCGCTCTGTCTCCCAGGCTGGAGTGCAGTGGGGCAATCTTGGCTCACTGCAACCTCTGCCTCCTGGGTTCAAGCAATTCTCTTGCTTCAGCCTCCTGAGTAGCTGGGATTACAGGTGGCCACTACCATGCCTGGCAAATTTTTGTATTTTTAGTAGACAGGGGGGTTTCACCCTGTGGGTGAGGCTGGTCTCGAACTCCTGACCTCAAGTGATTTGCCCTCCTTGGCCACCCAAAGTGCTGGGATTACAGGCATGAGCCACCATGCCTGGCCCCCAGAATGTTACTGGGGATCTTTCTTTTCTGCTTTGCAAAGTGTATAACTTCCATCCTCAAAGTAGCCTCATGGTCCATGAAGGCTGCTGGATAGCCAACCATCACAGCAGGAAGCAGATGTTGGGAGCACAGCGGGGCTCATTTCCAGTTGTCTGTCCCCTCTTATGGAGCTTTCCAGATGACCCACTCAATTAATTCTTCTTACATTTCATTGCTCCCACTATTTACAAGGTAGGCTAGGTACAGTGTCCCTCAGAATAAAATCAGAGCTCATTTCCTGTGGAACACAGATGGGTTATCTGCATTGTCTGCCTCAGGCTGGCACCTGTAAATACAGCTGGTGGAGAGGGGCAGTGGCTGATTCTTCTGGATGGCAAATTTTAAAATATATGCCAAGAGTGATTCAAATATTCATTTCCTCTCATGTAGTCTCAAGTGTGTGACTTTATGTTTGGGAAACCCAAAGAAAGGTGGAGAAGCACATGCATGAAGATATCCATTGCCCCCTGATTGTTAAGCATGACAAATCAGAAACAACTGAAATTTCCAACAGTGGGAAAAACACAAGCATGCTATGTTCTGAAATTCACTTGGTGGAATGTTCTGTCAGTCACTGTGATATGGTTTGGCTGTGTCCCCACCCAAATTTCATCTTGAATTGTAGCTCCCATAATTCCCTTGTGTTGTGGGAGGGACCCAGTGGGAGATAATTGAATCATGGGGGCGGTTTCCCCCATACCGTTCTCGTGGTAGTGAATAAGGATCATGAGATCTGCTGGTTTAATAAGGGGAAACTCCTTTCTCTTGGCTCTCATTCTTCTCATGTCTGCCACCATGTGAGATGTGCCTTTCACCTTCCATCATGATTGTGAGGCCTTCCCAGCCACGTGGAACTGTGAGGCAGTTAAATCTCTTTCTTTTGTAAATTGCCCAGTCTCCAGTATGTCTTTATCAGCAGCATGAAAACTGACTAATACACACTACACACTGTAAATGTTAGTCATGGAGGATGTGTAGCAACATAGAAGAGTGTTTAAAATATATCTTTAGAGAAAAGATAGGCTATCCAAGTATGCATACTGGTATTATCACTAGATTACCACACATCTGGGTGAGGAGCAGAATAGAGACATAGGGTGAGTTTGTGGGCAAGGTTTTCTTTTTAAACTTCCCAAAAGCTTGCTTTACATGCATGTAGGCTTAAATTTTTTTTTTTTTTTTATTTTGAGAGAGAGTTTCACTCTTGTTGCCTAGGCTGGAGTGCAGTGGCACAATCTCAGCTCACTGCAACCTCTGCCTCCCGGGTTCAAGTGATTCTCCTACCTCAGCCTCCTGAATAGCTGGGATTACAGGCACCCGCCACCAAGCCCAGCTAACTTTTTGTATTTTTAATAGAGATGGGGTTTCATCATGTTGGCCAGGCTGGTCTCGAACATCTGACCTCAAGTGAATCCACCTGCTTCAGCCTCCCAAAGTGCTGGGATTACAGACATGAGCCACCATGTCCAACCAAATAATATTTTTCTTATTTTAAAAAGTAAGTTCATTGTAAAAAGTTTAGAAAACAAAGGTAAGAAAAAAAATAATTCCATTGCCCAGAAATAAAAACTGTCCATGTTTTGATATTGTATCATCAGTAACAGCAACCGTAACCTCAGAGGCAGCCAAGGGTGAGTATTTATGTCTTGCTCTTGCACCTGTGGGTTGGTTGGCATTTGGCTGATCTTGGTGGACTTCGTCCCAAGCTGTGGCCTTGCTCTGTGTGTCTCTCATTCTCTTGGGCCCACCTGGTTCTCAGGAAATGTTCCTCCCACATGGAAAGTCAGAAGCTGCCAGAGAGGCAAGCAGAGCATGCAAGTCTTCTGATGGTATAGTCTCTCAAAACTGACCATGGATACTGCTCTCCACTTTCCATTGACCAAAGCAAGTCCAATGTTGTGGGAAAGGGTCCCTCACCCACAATGGGAGGTGAGGGGTGTGGACACTTGCTGATTGATGACCAAAATATCCCAGGTGTATACCCTTTCACACTTTTCCTATGCTTTTTTTTAAATAAAGACACTCTTTACCAATCAGAATCACTCTACATATTGTTTTGCCACTCAGTTATATGTATGACTACATCTTTTTATGTCATAAAAATTCTTCTGCAACATGTGACTGCTTGCAGTTCTATTTTGTGGTCATATCATGATTTATTCAACCTGATGGACATTTATCTTTTCCTTTATTTATTTATTTATTTACTAAGATGGATTTTCCCTCTTGTCACCCAGGCTGGAGTGCAATGGCACGATCCTGGCTCACTGCAACCTCCACCTCCTGGGTTCAAGCTACTCTCCTGCCTCAGCCTCCCGAGTAGCTGGGATTACAGGTGCCCACCACCACGCCCAGCTAATTTGTGTATTTTTAGTAGAGACAGGTTTCACCATACTGGCCTCGAACTCCTGAATTCAGGTGATCCACCTGCCTCGGCCTCCCAAAGTGCTGGGATTACAGGCGTGAGCCACTGTGCCTGGCATCCTTCTTTTTTTTTTCTGAAAACAACACTATAATGGCCATCCTCTCCTGGTATATAAATTTCCGCACACGTACTTGAGTGATTTAAGAATTAATTGCCAGCCTCAAGATGGCCCCCAATGATCCTTGCTTCTGTATTCATAACCAGCATAGTCTCCCTTCCCAGTAAATCAGGGAGACTGCATGTGGCCAATAAATTCCAGCAGAAGTAGATGGTGTGTGATGTCTAAGGCTGGGTCATAAGGCACATTGTGGCTTCAGACTCTCCCTTCTGGACTGCTCATTTTAGGGGAAGCCAGCCGTCATGTCATAAGGACAAAGCAGCCCTGAGGAGAACCAATCCCTTGGGGAGGAAATCGGCCCCTAGTCAGCAGCAGATACCAACTTGCCATGTGTGGGTGAGTCACCTTGAAAGTGGATCTGCTGTCCCAGCCAAGCCTTGAGATGAGACCACAGCTCTGGCAAACACCTGACTGCAGCCTTATGAGAGACCCAGAGAACCATCCCGTTGAGTCTCTCTTGAATTCTTGGCCCATAGAAATTGGTAGTGATAGTAAATTATTCTTGTGTTTTAAACCACTAAGTTTTAGGTTAATTTACTACACAGCAGGAATGATAACTTAAATGGTGACTATTTTGGTCAAAAGAGGCCAGGCTCTGCTACAGTATCAAATAAACCACATCTTGATGGCTAATACAATAAGGTTTATTTCATACTCATTTACACCTGATGTGGGTAGGAGGGCTCTCCTGCTTGGCACTCAAGTCCCAGGGATGCAGAGTATTTTCACCTAGAAGCAGGTCACTTCTTCTCATATTCAGGTGGTGAGAAAGCCATGTTACCACACCCAGGAGCATGGGGACAAGAAACATAGTTTAGTTGTATGCCCCAGAATATAACTAGATAAACTTTTAGTATTGCCTCTGCCACAGTGAATCAAGGGAAATGAAAGTGACTACTACGTATTTGAAAAGTAAAAATTCCAAGAAGTACAGAAATGCATATTGAAACTGATTCATGATTTTTCACTTCCTATGGAATAAACAAAACTCCCTTTTTGAAATCTGAGAATATCCAAACTTCCCCAATTGCTACAGGATAAACACTTTCATACACAGCTGGTAGGAATAAGAATAGGCTTGACTTTTCCAGATAACAAAGTTGCAAGATGTATCAACAGCCTTTAAAATATTTATATTCCTTGACCCAAATAATTTTGCTTCTGGGAATCTATTCTAGGCAGATATATATATATATATATATATATATATATATATATATATATAAATTTTTTTTTTTTTTTTTTTTGAGACGGAGTCTTGCACGTCACCCAGGCTGGAGTGCGGTGGCGCAATCTCGGCTCACTGCAAGCTCCGCCTCCCGGGTTCACACCATTCTCCTGCCTCAGCCTCCCGAGTAGCTGGGACTACAGTCACCCGCCACCATGCCCGGCTAATTTTTTGTATTTTTAGTAGAGACGGGGTTTCACTGTGTTAGCCAGGATGGTCTCTATCTCCTGACCTAGTGATCCTCCTGCCTCGGCCTCCCAAAGTGTTGGGATTACAGGTGTGAGCCACTGCGCCCAGCCAGGGAGATATTTTTTAATAAGATAAAAGCTTTATGCATAATTCACCATGGCATTATATGAAATAAGGAAAAGTTGTAGGCAACTTAGATGTATGCCAGAGAAAAGATAAATTATGGTATCTCTATATGATAGAATATGTGCAAGCATTACAGAAAGTACAGTGGAGCCCGTCAAAGCTGACGCTACAGCCTTACTTGGAAAAGACTGCAGAGTTGAATAATCAGCAATGACGTAAACGCAGATACATAGGAAATAAGCATTGAAATGTTACCAGTTGTGTCCTCTGGGTGATGGGATGAGGTTTACTTCCTCTGTGCCCTTGCTGTCCTTTCCCAGTTCCCCCAGGGGGCACATGGCACATTTGTAGCCCTGCTGGTCTTTCCCTGTCCATCTGTTTATTTGTTAGATAACAAAAATGCCCTTCTTCAGAGGACTTGCCTCTGGTGCAGTGCCGTGTGTACTTCCTACATTATTATCATTATTATTATTTTGAGATGGAGTCTCACTCTGTCGCCCAGGATGGAGTGCAGTGGTGCGATCTCAGGTCACTGCAACCTCCACCTCCCCGGCTCAAGCGATTCTCCTGCCTCAGCCTCCCAAGTAGCTGGGACTACAAGCACCCACCACCATGCCCGGCTAATTTTGTAGAGACGGGGGTTTCACCATGTTGGCGAGGCTGGTCTTGAACTCCTGACTTCAGGTGATCCACCTGCCTCAGCCTCCCAAAGTGCTGGGATTACAGGCATGAGCCACTGCACCCGGCACAGAGGTTCCTTTTGACTCAGTGTCCTGGATCGCAAATGCAGGCAGGTGAGGCAGTAATAGTGGGGCCTCACAGTTGTGCCAGGATGGGTCAGGACCGTGGGGTCTGGGTACGGAAAAGATTGAAGAGCCTAGAGTTCTTGGATAGCTTCACAGAGGAGGACAAAAACAAGAGAGAGTGTGGAGAGAGAAGAAAGGAGTAGGGAGAGGGAGGGAGGAAAAGGAGCGATGGGGGCTGAGCCTCTCCCATTGCTACCCGACCCCAGCACACCTGCATGGTCTGGTGGTCCCCTGAGGCCGCTGCCCACCTTCTTGCTGACTTTGCTAGGGCTACAGTGACCATGAGCTCCCTCTAGCAAGTAGAGCTGTCCACTACCAGTGCGCCCCCGTCTGCAGTGATTGGCTTGGGCCCTTGTGACATGAGGGCTTGCTTCCGGCAGCCTTGCAACAGGTATCCTTGGCCAGGATTCGCCCCTTTCCTCTCTTCTGGTGGCCGTTGGACATGAGTGTCCAGCTCCCCAACTAGGGTGGCAGTTCTGGCTTTGGTACAGGACACATCATCACCAAAGGCCAGTAACCACAACCATCACCCATCCCTGCACTCACAGTTTGAGATGGGGGCCACCCCTGGGGTGAGACACCAGCTCGCAGAGGCCTTGGGGTCAGGTGGCAATGCTAGCTCCAGCGGGTTTTAACAGCTGCCCTCACTCCCTGGGACTCACTGCTGTCCTTGGGATGTGGTGAAAGACAGGGAGCAATTACTGTCACTAGGATCTGCCTACAGTGTCTGCCCTTAACCCTGGTGTCTACAAGACTGTAGCACAGAGGAGTCAGAAGCTCTTTTCTCTGTTAAAAATTCTAACCATATTAGAAAATAGCAGCATTTATTTCCCTCCTTTTTTTCCCCCTTGTTTCTGTGAATTTGCTTTAAACATAAATGTCAATTAAAGTGGATTCCGATTATCATTTTTCTTCCTTCTTTCCATACTGGGCTCATGTGCTGGCCCACTTGGGAATGAGGGAGGCACCCATTCTGCCCAAGATGGGTTCCAGAAGCAACATGAGGCCTCTGGTCGTGGAGATACAGAGGTAGGTGAAATGCTTGTGCTTCACCTCCAGGTCAGGTGAGAGTGAATGTTTTAAAGGCAGCATCACAACTTATCACCAAATGTGTGTCCTCCCCTCTGGTGTCCAGCCTGACCTTGGAAGATGGTGGCCAGAGAATTCATCCTTGGGCATGCTGCCAGAGTTGGGCCTCATCTCTGGGATGCTGTTGGCCTTCTCCTCAGGGTTGCTGCCTCCTGGTCACAATAGGGCTGCTTGAGGTCCAGACAGCATGTCTGTGTGCAGTCCAGGGAGAAACAGGGAGGAGATCACAAGCCACATGGGCCCCCTTTTCTCTTAAAAGCAAAAGCCCTAAATTTCCCCAGTAGACTGCACCTTAGGTTTTAGGGCCACCCTTATCTTCGAGGAAGGCTGGGAAATATGGAACTGAATTGGCCACGTCTTGACCTGTCACCTGGACTGAATATGCTGTCCCCTGGGGCAGAGAATGGATATATCCAGTATCCATTCTTTCATTCTTTTTTTTTTTTTTTTTTTTGAGATGGAGTTTTGCTCTTGTTGCCCAGGCTGGAGTGCGATAGCACGATCTCAGCTCACCGCAACCTCTGCATCCCAGGTTCAAGTGATTCTTCTGCCTCAGCCTCCTGAGTAGCTGGGATTACAGGTACCCACCACCATGCCTAGCTAATTTTTGTATTTTTAGTAGAGACTGGGTTTCACCATGTTGGCCAGGCTGGTCTCGAACTCCTGACTGCAGGTAGGAGTGCTACCTGCAGTCCTACCCAGAGTGCTGGGATTACAGGCATGAGCCACCTTGCCCCGCCACAAAATGTTTTTGAGGCTCATCCATATTGCTACCTGGATCAGTGGTTCTGAAGTCCTTCTCCCTGCTAACCAGCACGCCACTGTTGGGATGCACCCCAGTGTGTTTTTCCATGTACCTGGGGAATAGACGTTTGGGTTGTTCAGCTTTAGTTGTTACAAAAAAATCTATTCCTTAAGACACTGGTGTGTAAGTACTTGTTTGAGTAAACAAGTACTTCTCCTGAGTAAACAGAATTAAATTTCTGGATTATATAGTAAATGTATGTTTAGTTTTACAAGAAACTGACAGACCATTTTCCGAAGTGGCTGTGTGTTCCATTTGCTCCATGTCCTAACGGTTGATATTTTCCGGGTTTTGAGATTTTAGCCATTATAATGTGTTTGAAGTAGTAACTCATTGAGGTTTTAGTTATCCGTTCCCTGGTGACTAATGGTATTGCATACAAAGTCATGTTCATTAGCTCTTCATATATTTTCTCTTCTTTTCTTTTCTTTTCTTTTCTTTTCTTTCCTTTTCTTTCCTTTTCTTTTCTTTTGAGATGGAGTCTCGCTCTGTCGCCCAGGCTGGAGTGCAGTGGCGCAATCTCGCCTCGCTGCAAGCTCCGCCTCCCAGGTTCACGCCATTCTCCTGCCTCAGCCTCCAGAGTAGCTGGGACTACAGGCGCCTGCCACCACACCCGGCTAACTTTTTGTGTTTTTAGTAGAGATGGGGTTTCACCGTGTTAGCCAAGATGGTCTCGATCTCCTGACCTCGTGATCTGCCTGCCTCGGTCTCCCAAAGTGCTGGGATTACAGGCGTGAGCCACTGCCCCCAGCCAGCTCTTCATATATTTTCTTTTGTGAAGGGTCTGTTCAGGTCTTTAGCTCATTTTAAAATTCAGGTCCATCTAAAAGAATTTTTGTTTTAATTAGCTGGGCATGGCGATGCATGTCTATAGTCCCAGGTACTCAGGAGGCTGAGATGGGAGGATTCCTTGAGCCCAGGAGGTCAAGGCTGCATGCAGTGAGCTGTGATCGTACCTCTGCACTCTAGCCTGGGCAACAGAGAAAGACTGCATCTCTAAAAAATAATAATAAAATTAAGGTTATTCATTTTTTTAGCATTGACTTTTAAAAGGAGTTCTTTATATATTATGGATACGTGGTTTTTTTTTTTTTTTTTTTTTGAGATGGAGTCTCACTCTGTCACCCAGGCTGGAGTGCGATGATCTGACCTTGGCTCACTGTAACCTCTGTCTCCCGGGTTCAAGCGATTCTCCTGCCTCAGCCTCCCGAGTAGCTGGGACTACAGATGTGCGCCACCACGCCCAGCTAATTTTTGTATTTTTAGTAGAGATGGTTTCACCATGTTGGCCAGGCTGGTCTCGAACTCCTGACTTCAGGTGATCCACCCGCCTCAGCCTCCCAAAGTGCTGGGATTACAGGCATGAGCCACCGCGCTGGAGCTGGATACATGTTCTTTTTCAGATATGGTTGTAAGTATTTTTTCCAGTTCTATGTCTTGTCTATTATTTTCTTAATGGTGTCTTTTGATAAGCAGAAGGTTTAAATTTTTGAAGTCCAACTCACCAAATTTTACGATTATTTCTTGCATCCTGTCCAAGAGGTCTCTTTTTTCCCCTAGGGTCACTGCATCAGTTCACTACCTCTGAGCTCCAAGTCACCCTTCAGTTCCTGCTCTGGGATAACATTTCTCCCTCCCAGTGAGTGCAGTGCAGCCTTTTGGCAATAGAGGGCGCTGGGGGCACTGTAGGAGGAGGAACTGGCTCTTCTCGGACTCCCACAGCTGCAGGGCGGGTCCGTGGTGTGGAGTGCTGGCCATGTACTCCAAATGCGCGTCCCCTTTCGACCCTGGCTGGTGACTACCTTTCCATGCCCTCTTGATCTGCAATTCCACATGCTCCAGGCCTGCCTGCACCCAGACTCGCTGCATACCTGGCCGGCGGGGCCCCAGTTCCACAGTGCCTGCACCCCACCAGCAGCAGCTGCAGACTAGCCCGGGCCAGGCAAACCCGCGGACTTAGCAGCAGACGAAAGCACATCTAGTGGGCCTCAAATACACCTTCTCTGTGGAGGCCTCACTCCTTCCACATGGGCCTTGCTGGTGCCTCCCTTGGCCCTCGAGCGCCTGAGTTTTCTTACATCTTCTCAGTGTGTTTCCTATCCCTGATGACGCAGACACAGAGATACTCCTCTATGTCTTCCTCTGGAAGCTTTTGGTCTGTGATCAATGTGACATGATTTTTCTTTTGCCATCTTAACTATGTTTTTTTGTTTTGTTTTGTTTTGTTTTGTTTTTTTGAGACAGAGTCTCTCTCTGTCGCCCAGGCTAGGGTGCAATGACGAGATCTTGGCTCACTGCAACCTCTGCCTCCCGGGTTAAAGCGATTCTCCTGCCTGAGTAGCTACTACTCCTGAGTAGCTGGGTCTACAGGCACGTGCCACCACGCCGAGATAATTTTTGTATTTTTAGTAGAGATGAGGTTTCGCCATGTTGGCCAGGCTGGCCTCGAACTCCTGACCTCAGGTGATCCACCCGCCTTGGCCTCCCAAAGTGCTGGGATTACAGGCATGAGCCACCATGCCTGGCCTTAACCATGTTAAGTGTATAGTTCAGTAGGGTAAATATATCCAGATTTATGAAACAGATCTCTAGAGCTTTTTCATTATCCCAAACTGAAACTCTGTCCCCATTCAACACTGACTCCCCATTCCTCCCTCCCCCAGGCCCTAGCAGCCACCATCCGACTTTCTGTTTCTATGAATGCAACTCTTCTGGGTATCACATATACATGGAATCATGTAGTATGTGTCCTTTTGTGATCAAGTTATTTCATTTAGCATAGTGGTCTCAAGGTTCATCCGTGTGTAGCATGTGCCAGAATGTCCTTCTTGTTGAGACTGAATAACATTCCATCATATGGAGACACCACATTTTGTTTATCCGCTCATCTGTTGCTGGACGTTTGTGTTGCTTCCGTATCCTGGCTCTGTGGATAATGCTGCTGTGAACCTGGGTGTGCAGATAGAAGAAAATGTGTCAGTGAATGCGGCAGGTAGCAATAAGAAGATGACTTCTCAGAGCCTGCTGAGTGCTAACACAGGGCAGTGAGGCTCAGGGAGGTGATGGGGGAAGGGTGCCAATGGAGCTGTCCAAAGCCTGCACATGGTGTTTAGGATTTAGAAGACAAGCAAACAAGTGCAGCTACAGCCTGAGGCTGTGCTTTTTCTGTGCTGGTCATGCTGGGACCCAAGAGGCATTAGTACTGTGCTATCTGCCTCCCTGCCTCCCCTCCACACTGTCTCTCACACGCCCCTCCCCTCTTAGTTGACTATACACCTATTTTCACAAGTGTTCAGTGTGAGAAGGGCTCTTGACTAAGTTAAGGCTCAGGCACTGGGCTTGGAAGCGGCTGAGCGCCCAACCCTGTGTGTGGGACTGCCGCCTGCGCAGAAGGGGCAGCCCAGCATGGGGCCTCCGCAGAACGTCACTTCAGCCTCTTTGTTCACTGGCATCTGTGGAGCCTTTTCCATTCTGGGCTGCCATCCCTTTGGCACCCAGAGGGCTTTCCTGCCACCCAAACAGCAGATGGTCAGGAAATGAAGACTCACACTAACATCAACCAGAGGAAAATCTAATTCAATTGGCAGAATCTGCAGTCAGGGAAGCATGTGGCTGGACACATGTCATCTTCTTAGGGCAATGCCCTCTGCCAGTGGGACAGTAAGTGCTAGAAACCGTGGGTGGTGTGGCCTTTGAAGGCCAATGACCCACAACCAACAGCTGGGCAGGCTGGGGCTGGTGGGAGTGTGCGTCCTCCTCTGGGTCAGCTTCTCTCCCAGGCTCACGGGAGTCCCTAGGCTTCAGGCCTGGGTTCCCTTCTCCCTGCTGCAGGTATGGGGTTACTGGGGGATGCTCAGCTGGAGCACTTGCTGTGAGCCAGGCCCTGTGCCAGGGACTCTATGCTTTGTCACTCAGGGCTAAGTGTCACCATGAGTGACACAAACCGCAAAGTACCAGTTGCTTAAACAAGACAGACATTTCTTTACTACACAAATGATGTCTGGAGGCATGCTGTACACGGCTGGGGTGGCAGCTCCACATTCTCAGGCACCCGTTTCCTCCCAGCTTCCTGCCCTGGCTTTCTCCATGTGTAGCCTCCACCTCATGACCTAAGATAGCTGCTTGAGTTCCAGTCATCAAGCTTGCATCCCAGCCAGCAGGAAGGAGGAAGGGAGGAAGAAAGGTCCGCTCTGACCCTCCAAGACACTTCTCAGAGCTTTCTGGACACTTTCACTCATGTGTTGTGGCCAGAACTTCACCACGTGGCCATACCTAGCTACAAGGGAAGCTGGGAGATGTAGTTTCTACTCCAGGCAACCATGTTCTCAACTAAAGTTCAGGATTTCTATGCCTAAGGAAGAAAAAGAGAATGAATAGTGGAGGACACTTAGCCATCTCAGCTACACACACCTAATTTCTATAAGTTCTAGTAATATTTAAAAGTTTAAACCTTATTTATATATTTTTGTTATAGACTAATCACACAGTATGAAATTCAAAATGGTGAATGGTTAACCTTTCCTTCCCTCTGCTATCTCCAAGGTGCCTAGTGCTACCAAAGGCCATCTAGACCAGCAGTCCTCAAAGAGGATCCCAGGACCACAGTGCCAGCATCCTTGGAAACGTGTTGGAAATGCAGATTCTCAGGCCCTGGCCTCCTCCACCCCACTGATTTAGAAGGTCTGAGGGTGAGGCCAGGAATCTGTATTTTAGCAAGCCTGCTGGGGGCTCTGATGCCTGCCGAAGTCTGAGTGCCCCTGGGCTGTGTGAAATCAGGCTGATACATCTATCTGTAGGTCTCCCTGGCCCCCATCTGCACCACTCTCACATTTCAGTGAACAACATTCAGCACTGTTAGTTTTCCCCTTTCTATTTGTTTATTTATTTATTTTTATTTTATTTTATTTTTTGAGATGGAGTTTCACTCTGCTGCCCAGGCTGTAGTGCAGTGGCAGGATCTCAGCTCACTGCAATCTCCACCTCCTGGGTTCAAGGGATTCTCATGCCTCAGCCTTCTGAGTAGCTGGGACTACAGGCGCCCACCACCACGCCTGGCTAATTTTGTATTTTTAGTACATACTGGGTTTCACCGTGTTGGTCAGGCTGGTCTCGAACTCCTGACCTCAGGTGATCCACCCCCCTCTTGGCCTCCCAAAGTGCTGGGATTACAGGCCTGAGCCACCACACCCGGCCTTCCCCTTCCTATTTATTTATTTATTTATTTATATTTTTTGAGACAGGGTCTCACTTTTTTCACCCAGGCTGGAGTGCAGTGGTGTGATTATGGCTTACTGCAGCCTCAACCTCTTGGGCTCAAGGGATCCTCCTAGCTCAGCCTCCCAAGTAGCTGGGACTATAGGCACATGTCACCACACCTGGCTAATTTTTGTATGTTTAGTAGATACGGGGTTTCCCCATGTTGGCCAGGCTGGTCTCAAACTCCTGGCTCAAGTGATCTGCCTGCCTCGGCCTCCCAAAGTGCTGGGATTACAAACATGAGCCACTGCAGCTGGCCCCCACTTCTTATTTAAACAGCTTTAGTAAGATGTAATTCACATACCATACAATGCACCCGTTTAAAGTGTATAATTCAGTGCTTTCTAGTATATTCAGTTATACATCTATCACCACAATTTTAGAACATTTTCATCATTCCTATTTATTTATTTATTTATTTATTTTGAGACAGAGTCTCGCTGTGTCGCCCAGGCTGGAGTGCAGTGGTGTGACCTTGGCTCACGGCAGCCTCCGCCTCCCGGGTTCAAGCGATTCTTCTGCCTCAGCCTCCCGAGTAGCTGGGACTAGAGGTGTGTGCCACCATGCCTGGCTAATTTTTGTATTTGTAGTAGAGATGGGGTTTCACCATGTTGCCCAGGCTGGTCTCGAACTGCTGACCTCAGGTGATCTGCCCTCCTTGGCCTCCCAAAGTGCTGGGATTACAGGTGTGAGCCACCGAACCTGGCCGCTTTCTATTTTTAAATTTTGAATACTGATGTTTAACTATTTACATTTTCTTTTTTTTTTTTTTTTTGAGACGGAGTCTCTCTCTGTCGCCCAGGCTGGAGTGCAGTGGCGCCATCTCGGCTCACTGCAAGCTCCGCCTCCCGGGTTCACGCCATTCTCCTGCCTCAGCCTCTCCGAGTAGCTGGGACTACAGGCGCCCGCCACCACGCCCAGCTAATTTTTTTGTATTTTTAGTAGAGACGGGGTTTCACCGTGGTCTCGATCTCCTGACCTCGTGATCCGCCCGCCTTGGCCTCCCAAAGTGCTGGGATTACAAGCGTGAGCCACCGCGCCCGGCCCAACTATTTACATTTTCAAAAGGCCTCCCAGCCACGCCTGTCCCCACCGCCCCACCCAGGTAGCCATGGTTATTTATGTATTTAGGTCTTCTGTTTCCTTCCAGAATGTCTTTTTGTAGATGTGTAAAGCAAATACAAACATAGGCTGTCTATCCACACAGATGGACAAGGGTAGGGGCCCTCCTGTCAGTCCCACACTTTGCTTCTTTTTGTGACTCTTCTGTTTGGTAACAGAGCTGCTAGGCAAGCCTCTGGAGGGTCGGGGGGCACCTTGGGCAATAGGTTCTGCTTGCAGCAGGAGCAGGACCACGAAGCTTCCAGTCCCTACAGTCAGACGTCAGCACGGGTCTGTGGGCTCCAGGAGACTGACATCCCTTCTCCCATACTCCCCACACAGACCCCCAACTCTAAACTCCAGAACCTGGCTCCTGGCTCCTGGGGGTCCTGCCTGGACTTCCCTATGGCTATTTTATTTTATTTTATTTTATTGAGATAGGGTCTCACTCTGTGACCCAGGGCTAGAGTACAGTGGCGCCATCTCGGCTCACTGCAACCTCCACCTCCCAGGTTCAAGCGATTCTCCTGCCTCAGCCTCCCAAGTAGCTGGGATTACAGGCGTGCACCACTACAACTGGCTAATTTTTGTATTTTTAGTAGAGATGGGGTTTCACCCTGTTGCCCAGGCTGGTCTCGAACTCCTGACCTCAAGTGATCCACCCGTCTCGGCCTCCCAAAGTGCTGGGATTACAGGCATGAGCCACCGCGCCCAGACTTCCCCTATGGCTTTTATTTGCTGTCTGTCTCCCAAGACTGTGAGCTCGCCAGGACATGGTCTCTGTTTCTATTTACTGCCACGTGCCTGGGCTCAGCAGGGGGTCTGTATGAGGTACATCCTCACAAATGTTTGTTGAATGAATGAATGAGTGAGTCAGTCAGTCCCTGTTCTAGAGTTTAGTGACTCTAGAACTTTGAGCACTCACTTCATTTCCCTGAGCCTTGGTTTTCTCTGTTGAATGGGGATGAGAATCTTGACCTCACAGGGTGGGGGTAGCATGAAATGAGGAATGGCTGTGGGCTAGTGCTGGACCTGGACCTGGGAAGGGGAAATGTTTTCCTTTCCTTCCCTTCGTGGGAAAATGACAGTAGCCTTGAGCACAGATGCTGGTCTGTCAAGTTGATCATTTCTAACTCCTATGTTCTCAGAGCCCCTCATTAAGCCAGTCGGCCTTGATACCAGGGAGGGAGGGCAGTAGGTGCGTCCCAGGACTGGGACGGCAGGGTTGGAGATGCCTACAGCCGCCAGCAGGGGCCGCAGCGCACCTGGGCTCTGACAGCAGGCCTGGTATGGGAGGGGAAAGGAGGTGACCAGGGGCCCAGAGGGGAGGGGCAGGGACTCAGCCAGAGTGTGACGGATCTAGCCAAAAGATTGATGGCACAAGCAGCCAAAGAAAAAAAAAATAGATCAACTGGATTTCATCAAAATTAAAAACTTTCGAAAAGACAACCCACAGAATGGGAAAAAATATTTGCAAGGATCTTATATCTGATAGGTGACCAGTATCCAGAATATAAAGAACTCTTCTTTTTTGAGACAGAGTTTCGCTCTTGTTGCCCAGGCTGGAGTGCAGTGGCGCGATCTTGGCTCACTGCAACCTCCATCTCCTGGGTTCAAGCCATTATCCTGCCTCAGCCTCCCAAGTAGCTGGGATTACAGGCGCCTGCCACCATGCCTGGCCAATTTTTTCGTATTTTTAGTGGAGATGGGGTTTCACCATGTTGGCCAGGCTGGTCTCGAACTTCTGACCTCAGGTGATCCACCCACCTCGGCCTCCCAAAGTGCTGGGATTACAGGCGTGAATCACTGTGCCCAGCCCATAAAGAACTCTTAAAATTCAACAACAGAAAGACAAACAACCCAACTCACAACTGGGCAAAGAATCTGAATAGACATTTCTCCAAAGAAGAGATACAAATGGAGAACGAATACGGGAAAGCTGCTTGACATCGTCAGTCACCTGAGAAAAGCATGCCAAAGCCACAGCACGATTCTGCCCACATTTAATGCCGGCATTAAAACCAACAAGCAGGCCGGGTGCATTGGTCCATGCCTGTAATCCCAGCACGTTGGGAGGCCAAGGTGGGCAGATCACAAGGTCAGGAGTTCAATACCAACCTGGCCAATATGGTGAAACCCCCATCTCTACTAAAAATACAAAAATTAGCCGAGTGCAGTGGCAGGTGCCTGTAGTCCCAGCTACTCAGGAGGCTGAGGTGGGAGAATCGCTTGAACCTGGGAGGCAGAGGCTGCAGTGAGCTGAGATCATGACACTGTACTGCAGCCTGGACAACAGAGCGAGACTGTGTCTAAAATAAAACAAAACAAAAAAACAGGCATAGGGCAGGTGACACCCTCCAGTATGCCAGCATTAAAACCAAAACCAACAAGCAGAGGGCAAGTGTTGGCAAGGACCTGCAGAAGATGAAACCTCACACATTGCTGGTGGGAATGTAAAATGGTGCTGCCACAGTGGAACACCGTTTTGGAGGTTTCTCAAAAGGTTAAACATAGAATGCTCTTTTGACAGCTGGGCACGGTGGCTCACACCTATAATCTCAGCACTTTGGGAGACCGAGGTGGGTAGAACACCTGAGGTCAGGAGTTCGAGACCAGCCTAGGCAACGTGGTGAAACCCATCTCTACTAAAAATACAAAAATTAGCCAGGTGTGGTGGTGGCGCACACCTGTAATCCCAGCTACCCGGGAGGCTGAGGCAGGAGAATTGCTTGAAGCCGGGAGGTGGAGGTTGCAGTGAGCCGAGATCACACCACTGCACACTCCAGCCTGGGTGACAGAGTGAAACTCCATCTCAAAAAAAACAAAAAACAAAAACAAAAAAAAACAATTACCTTTTGACCCAGTAATTCCACTTAGATATGTACAAAAACACAGTAGATGAGTGTTTACTGCAGCACTGTTCACAATCACCAAAAAGTGGAGACAACTGAAATGTCTACCAGCTGGTGAATGGATGAACAAAATGTGATTTATCCATTCAGTGGAATATTATTCAGCTACAAGAAGCAATGAAGTACTGATGCAGGCTAAACACAGATGACTTGGAAGCAGCTCAGACAAAAGAAGCCAGACACTGAAGGCCACATACTGTATGATTCCATTTATATGAGATATGCCAAATTGGCAAGTCTATAGACAGGCAGTAGATTAGTGGTTGCCAGGGGCTGGTGAGGGGATGATGGGAAGTGACTGCTAATGAGTACAGGGTTTTTAGAGGTGATGAAAATCTTATGGACTTAGTGGTGATGGTTGCACAACTTTGTGAGTATACTAAATCACACTGAATTATATACTTTAAAAGATGAAACTTATGCTATGTGAATTATATCTCGGTAAACTGTGTTGTTCAGCTTGAGAATTTTGTAGCGGGTGGTTGGGCATTTCCCTGCAACGCTGGCCTCTTGGCAACCTCCAGGATGTTGTTACGCATTTCTGCCCAATTTCCAGACCTTTTGACCTTTCTAATTCATGTTCTCATTCATTCACCCCATGATTCTTTCTCTGGGCTTGAATGTAATGGCCGATCTGGTGGTCAGCAGTGTGTCCAGGGAGGCACAGCTGAGCGGCCGGGCGGTGCAGGCGGAGGCAGGACTATTCACTGTCCCAGGGCAGTGACATGACAGATGTGAATGCAGTAAGGCACCTCTGGGCAGACACCTGTCAGGGACTTGGGAGGGGCTTCCTGCATGCACTGGAGGTTGGACCTGATCATCCTGACTTTTCGTGTCATGTACAACTTACGCACATTTTCAAAACAATTCCAAAGTTACAAACAATATCTCTGAGTAAATTAACATATTCAACAGAATGACAAATTAATCTTGTGTTACAAGTGGCCCTGCTGCAGAACCACCCAAAGCTGTGTCCCTTTCAGTGAGCTCCTGGCAGGCCTGAGCGCCATGAGGAGGGGCATGGGCAGGCCTGGGGGTTTCTGCTGATCTCTGCCTGGAGTTGGGCCTCTTGGGAGGTTGCCTGGTGACCTGTGAGATGGGGTTGTGACTGGCAGGAACTCAGGCATGAACTAAGTGCCAAGTCATTCCAGCAGCCTCCCCTCATGCGGCACAGTGAGGACAGGGACCTTGGGCAGTGATAAGATGCCAACCCGGTCCCAGCATCCCTCACTGTCCAGGGTTTAGGAAGGGTGGACTCAGGGGTTTGGGATCTTGGGTGCATAGAACTACAGTAGCTGATCCTCCTATGATGCAGCCTGGGCCACCAGCTCCAAGCCCTGCAGATGTCCACTCTGCCCCTCAGTGGCCTTGTGGGGCCAGCAGTGCCATGACACCATTTATAGACAGGAAACTGAGGCCCAGGAGGCAAGGTTGTGGCAGTGCCCCCAGACTAGAGCATTTCTTCCTCAGGCAGGTGTGGCCTGGGGTGGCCTTGGGCAGGACTTGAATGGAGGCCATCAGGCCTCCGGGGTCACACTTCAGTGGCCACAGCCCCAGCACTCGTCTTGGGCTCAGGGGTTGCCTTCAAAGCCTAGCGGAGGCCTTGCTCATTGAGATCCCATCATGATTCACCTCCAGCGGCTCAGGCCTTGCTGAGGACTGGGGAGGCACCCAGGGTCAGCTGGACACAGTTCTCATGCTAAGACCTGTTGGCAAGGGACATGGTGACACTTTAATTGACACTTTAATTGACCATTACAGGCGTGGTGGCTCACACCTGTAATCCCAACACTTTGGGAGGCTGAGGTGGGCAGATCACGAGGTCAGGAGATCGAGACCATCCTGGCTAACACGGTGAAACCCCGTCCTTACTAAAAATACAAAAAACTAGCTGGGCGCGGTGGTGGGCGCCTGTAGTCCCAGCTACTTGGGAGGCAGAGGAAGGAGAATGGCTTGAACCCGGGAGACGGAGCTTGCAGTGAGCTGAGATCGCACCACTGCACTCCAGCCTGGTGACAGAGTGAGACTCTGTGTCAAATAAATAAATAAATAAATAAAAATAAAAATAAAATAAAATTGGAGGGTGATTCAGGCAGGGCTGCAAGCACAGATGAAGGTCACCAGAGAGCCCTGCAGGAACCTCTTCTCTCTGCAGAGGTGACTTTTTAGTTGGGATCTGATTGAGGAGGCAGAACCCACAATTGAGTACTGAGGACAAGGATGTCGGGAGCAGGGAGGGAGATAGATCCAGAGTCCATGGCTGGGCTCCTGGGGTCCTCAGTGTCCTGCCCTGCCGTCTAGCTTCTCCCTGGACACTCTGGTGATAGGGCAGTGGAGACAGGGAAATGGGCCCAATTGAGTTGTGGAATGGCCAGGGCTGGGACAAGCCTTTTACACCGCAGAGCCTCACCTTCCCCTTGGTAAGCCGCGATGATGGGACAAATTTCCGCCGCCGGGTGCCACTGGACACTGACTCTTCCCTACATCCACAGGAGGAGGTGCCGGTGTTGTTCCTCCTTTCCAGTTACGGAGATGGCGGAGCCCAGGTTTGAGCCCAGTGGTGGGCAGGGAGCCTAGCTGTCTTGGCTATGGGAAGGTGCCATGTCCACACCATGCCACACATGAGCTAAGAGCAGGCTCGTGTTGTGGCTGAGGCTCTCCCCTTCCCACGGCCAGACACTCGGAGGCTGGGAGGCCTTGTCCTGACAGCCATGCCATCATTCAGGTGTCCCCACACTCAGGACTCATGTTGGAGCCCTGGGCCCTTGTGGTGGGGCAGGAAGATGCCAGCCCCCGTGTGGGCAGTTGGCAGAAAAGCGATAAGAATGACCCCTGACCCGGCCAGGTGCGGTGGCTCACTCCTGTAATCCCAGCACTTTGAGAATCTGAGGCGGGTGGATCACCTGAGGTCAGGAGTTCGAGACCAGCCTGACCAACATGGTGAAACCCTGTCTCTACTAAAAATACAGAAAATTAGCCAGGCTTGGGGGTGGTCGCCTGTAATCCCAGCTACTTGGGAGGCTGGGGCAGTAGCATCACTTGAACCCAGGAGGCAGAGGTTGCAGTGAGCCGAGATAGCACCACTGCACTCCAGCCTGGATGACAAGAGTGAGACTCCATCTCAAAAAAATATATAATAAAATAAAAAAAAAGAATAGCCTCTGACTCGTGGGAAGACTGCTGAGCCTCCCTTGTAACAAGAGACATGGAAATTACTGCTCTTCTCCTAATCTCGAAGTCAATTAACACTCTCCATAGGACAGGCTGCGGAACAGACATTCCCCTGCCTCAGCTGCAGGGAGTGTGAATTGGTACAATCTCTCTTGAGTGCAATCTGACAAAAGCTATCAAAACTACAAATGCATAAACTTTTTGACCCAGTAACTTCACTTCTAGGAATTCATCCTACAGAGGGGCATGACACGAGCAAGTCACAGGCTCATTGCAGCCTTATTTGCAAAAGCAGAATGGGCTGGTTACATAAACCATGATCCCTCTGGCCGGGGGAATGCTACACAGCTGTCAAAAAGAACAAGGACCCCTCATGTAGACCGTGTAGAAGATCTCTGAAGCATAGTGTTAGGCTGAGAAGGAAGTACTGAGCGGCGGCTTCTGCACACTCTTCCGGCGTGAACAAATGAGGATAATTAAGCACCTGCACGCTTGTTTGTGTGTAAACTCCAGAAATGAGAGATGGGGTTGTCTGTAAGTGGATGTGTGGTGGGGAATCAGGTAAGGGGTGTGAGAGAGGCTTTATCTTTTATACCTGTTTATACTTTTTTTTTTTTTTTGAGACAGAGTCTCACTCTGTCTCTCAGGCTGGAGTGCAGTGGCATAGTTTTGGCTCACTGCAGCCTCTGCCTCCCAGATTTAAGTGATTCTCTTCTCTCAGCCTCCTGCGTAGCTGAGATTATAGACATGTGCCACCTCACATTTTTAAAAAAATTTTAAATTTTTAGTAGAGATGGGTTTCTCCATGTTGGCCAGGCTGGCCTCAAAGTGATCCACGTGCCTCGGCCTCCCAAAGTGCTGGGATTACAGGCGTGAGCCACCATGCCTGGCCATACCTTTCTATGACAATAATAATTAAATATTTAATGACAATAATAATTAAAAGATTTCTCACAGCCTCTCTTGGGTCTTGGGAAAAAAATTTTTTTTTTTTTGAGACTGAGTTTCGTTCTATCCCCCAGGCTGGAGTGCAGTGGCATGGTCTCAACCTCTGCCTCCCGGGCTCAAGTAATTCTCATGCCTCAGCCATCCAAGTAGCTAGGACTACAGGCATCCTCCACCATGCCTGGATAATTTTTGTATTTTTAGTAGAGATGGGGGTTTCACCATGTTGGCCAGGCTTGTCTCGAGCTCCTGACCTCAGGTGATCTGCCCACCTCGGCCTCCCAAAGTTTTGGGATTACAGACGTGAGCCACCGAGCCTGGCCTTGGGAAAGTTTTATAGCAGGTGTCCCATACAATACATTACTTTTGTTATCCTTATTTAAGAAAAAAAAAAACCTTTAACATTTATTTGTTTGTAATTGCTAAAGTCACATGGTACAGCTGTAGCTGTCTGTCTGAAAATACCAGAAAAGCACCAAGAAAAAAAAGAAATAACCACAGATAATATTCAGTATAGTTTCTTACAGTACTTTCTCTGAGATTGTTTCTTTATTTGATCTTTTTTTTTTTTTTTTTTTGAGATGGAGTTTTACACTTGTTGCCCAGCAATGGCACAACCTCGGCTCACTGCAACCTCCACCTCCCAGGTTCAAGTGATTCTCCTGCCTTAGCCTCCTGAGCAGCTGGGACTATGGGCGCCTGCCACCATGCCTGGCTAATTTTTTGTATTTTTAGTAGAGATGGGGTTTCACTGTGTTAGTCAGGATGGTCTCTATCTCCTGATCCACCTGCGTTGGCCTCCCAAAGTGCTGGGATTACAGGCATGAGCCACCACGCCTGGCCTGTTTGATCTTTTAATAGTTGTTCATTGAGTTTCTATGATACACCAAACTCTTGTAGTGCCAGGAACCCAGTGCTGAGTGTATCAGTGAACATTTGCTGCAGTAATAAATAATCTCAAAACCCCAGGCGCTTAGGATAACAAAGATTGACCTTTCGTTCAGTTTATGTGAGGGCCTTGTGACAGCTACACTTTGTTCCCTGTACCTTCCCATCCCACAGCTGGGCTGGGCAAGGAGCAGTCACCATCTGGAGGGACACAGGGGCCAAGAGAAACTGAAATCTTTTCTGAAGTTGCTGCCGGTGCTGGTGCACACCCTCCTGCACTTGGGACTCTGGGCAGAGAGTCTCCTTGCCGCTCCTTTCAGTGGGTGAGCTGGGGAGCATCTGCCCCAGGCAGGAACAGCTGAGGACACATGACAAGGAGGAATAACCTCCCTACAGTGGAGGGGACAAATGAATGGCAACAACATTATGACCTACCACAGGGAGCAAAAATTAATAAATGTAGCACCTCTTCCAAATAAAAAAGTGGCATTGTTTTACAAGCATTTCGCCACGCCTTTCACAATTTCCTTACAACCATCCTCAGCCAGCGATTCCATCTGATATGGAATAGGATGTGTTCTGTTCTCAGCCCCAGGCCCTCTGGCCAGAACCTGTGACTGCTTCCAATCTTTTGGCCTTTTTTTTTTTTTTTTTTTTTTTTAAATGGAGTCTCACTCTGTTGCCCAGGCTGGAGTACAATGGCACGATCTCCGCTCACTGCCACCTCTGCCTCCCAGGTTCAAGCGATTCTCCTGCCTCAGCCTCCTGAGTAGCTGGGACTACAGGTGTGTGCCACCACGCCCAGCTAATTTTTGTATTTTTGGTAGAGACAGGGTTTCACCATGTTGACCAGGCTGGTCTTGATCTCTTGACCTCGTGATTCGCCCACCTCAGCCTCCCAAAGTGCTGGGATTACAGGCCTCAGCCACCGTGCCCAGCCTAGAGCTCTTGACCTCAAGTGATCCGCCCACCTCGGCCTCCCAAAGTGAGCCACCGTGCCCAGCCTCTTTTGGCCTTTTGAATAACTCGTAGATTAACAACTTTATCCTTCAATCTCTGCTTTCCTTGGGGTAAATTCCTAGAAGTAGATGAAAGAGTAGGAAAATGTGGGAGACTTTTGCCAAATTGCTTTCCTAAAGGATTCTGCTGACTGGCCTGCCCACAGTGACGAGGAGGGCACCAATCTTGCCAGCCCTCTGCGAACTCTGGACCTTACTGGAACGAGAACAGCTAAACTCATGTGTGAAGACATCTATCTGCCTTCATTGCCTCACAATTGTTCCCGAGGAGACCACACTGTTGTCTTCTGGGTTTGTGACCTTTTGTGACTCCTCCTTTCTTTTGGGAGTTTGGTCTTTACTGTACCGATCTGCATGAGCTTCTTGCGTATTAAAAATGCCTCTTATGTTTCATGTCATGTTCTCAAATAGAAGGCTGCCTTTTAATCTCATTTCTTAATATTTTTTAAATAGGTCAGATGTACCTTTTCCTTTTAAAGTCTCTCCCATCCTACCCCCATTGCTCTTGTGTTTAGAGACACTCCCCAAATCTGGCCGATGCTCACAGATAACTAACTCCCTCTGAGCTGGCCACCCAGGAGCCTAGAGTCCTGGCTCTTCGGTGACCTGCTTGCTGGGGGCCCTTGGGCAGCTCTCTTTTCCTCTCTGGGCCTTGGTTTCTCCACCTGTCAAAAGAGTAGAATGTCCAGCCCAGGAGTTTGAGGAGAGCCCTGGGAGAGGCCAAGGGCTGCTTGCTGCCTCTCACCTCTGCAGCCAGAACACCCATTGGCTTTCTCTCTCTGACCCCTGGACTAATCTGACCTCTGGCCTGGCCTGATGTCCACTCCTCAGCTTCAGATCCAAGACCCCCTTTCCCTCCACCCTCCGACCCCACATTATCAGAGACCCAGAACCAAAGCCCTCTTCAAGCCTCACAAAGCACAAACGAAGCATAAGCCGCCCCATGTTCTGTAGGCTTGCAGGCTCCAGGGCTCTGCTCCAGCCTGGCCTGTGATGACCCTGTGGGAAAACACCCAGGGTCCCAGGCAGCTGGGGAGTAACCTGCTGCTGCCCTGCAGACACCACTGTTTTTCAGGTCTTTATTTAAAACAAAGAAGCCTTCTGGTCTCACCAAACCAATTATCTTGCAAAACAGCAATTCTTTTCTAAGATCAATATGTATTTGTTCATCAAAAGGGTCACTGCTGTGGTTTATTGATCAGTGACTTCCTTGAGCAGTTCACATAAAGCCTTTTAGAGAAACACAGGTTCCCATTCCAAAGGCCCCAAGAGACTGTGACTCCCTCACAGGCATGTGCTGAGCATGGAGCCTGGGAGGACAGGGCTGGCATTTGATGGGCACCTTCTGTGTGCCAGGTCATCTGGGGGTCCTCCCACGACCCCTCCATAGCCCTATTTACTGAGCTATTTAACAGACCAGCAAACTGAGGCCAAGAGAGTAAGAGCCATGCCTGGGAACCCCTGGGAATTAGTGGAGACCTTCAAGGTGAGCCAAGCCAGCCTCCCCAAGATCAAGGTCATGGGAAGGTGGGACAGCTGACCTTCCCCCTTCTTGTGGGATCAGTCCCTATTCCAGCACCCTGCCCTCTGACTCCAGGTGCATGTGACCCAGTCTGCCAAATCAGAGCACTCCAGCCCTGTTCATGGTGATTGATTTAGGGATGAGCAAATCCTTAAGTCAGCCAATAAGATTCCACCCCAAGGCTTTTCCTTAGCAGCAGAGGCCAGGCCAAGAAGGTCATGTGGGAGCTGCTGTCATCATGGGTACTCCTCTAGGGGGAGCTGGACCAGGCATGACACCTTCATGAAAGGAAGTGGAGCTGAAAGAGGGAAAGGAAGCACTTGCGTGCCTGGATCAAGCCATACCTGAAACTATTACTGCTTACCAGATTTTCCACTCTAGGAGTCAATGAATTTCCTTTTTGGCTTAAGCCAGTTTGAGCTAGCATTTTGTCACTTGCAAGCAAAAATGTTGAGATGTGCACTAGAGGAAGGACACATACTAGAATCAGCAGCATCTCCACATTTGAGCTCAGAGTTTTTGAGCAGAGAGAGGCTGGCCTGCAGCTCTGTGCAGTGCACTCATTAGGGGAACAGCCCAAAGGACAGCTAGGGACACATGGAGGCAGAGGCAGTGGCACCTGAAGGCAATCAATGCAAGCAGCAGGGAGAGAAAACAAAAAGCAAATGTGGCAAAATCTCAGTTTTTCTTGTGGGTTTGAAACTCTTCAAAATAAAAGTTGAGCCAGGCAAGGTGGCACACATCTGTAGTCCTGGCTACTTGGGAGGCTGAGGCAGGAGGATCACTTGGGATCAGGAATTTGAGGCTGTAGTGTGCTATGATGGCGCCTATGAAGAGTCACTGCAGTCCAGCCTGGGTGACATAGTGACCCCCCTCTTTATTTATTTTTTTTTGGAGACAGTGCCTCGCTCTGTCGCCAGGCTAGAGAGCAATGGCACGATCTCGGCTCACTGCAACCTCCGACTCCCTGGTTCAAACAATTCTCCTGCCTCAGCCTTTGGAGTAGCTGGGATTACAGGTGCGCACCACCATGCCCAGCTAATTTTTGTATTTTTAGTAGAGATGGGGTTTCACCATGTTGGCCAGGATGGTCTCGATCTTCTGACCTCGTGATCTACCCTCCTCGGCCTCACAAAGTGCTGGGATTACAGGTATGAGCCACTGCACCCGGCTGACCCCCTCTTAAAATTAAAAAAAAAAAAAAGAAAAGTTTAGTAAGCAAAAACAACTCTGCTGCCAATCTCATTCTGGCTGACAATGGGGAATGTCAGGAGGTGCGGTGTCGGGAGCTCTGCCTCACCCTGCTGGGCACCCTTGATTCTTGGAGCTCGGCCTCCTGACCAGTGAGGCCTGGCTCAGGACCAACTGCTTCAGTTTGCATATACTCCCCAGGTAGCAGCACGTGACCTTAGGCGGGTGACTTCGACTTAGTGTCTCAGAGCCTGGCTTATCTGTAAACCTAACTCTTTCGGAGATCCTTCTCAGCACACTTTCACACTATCTCATTTTTGCCAACCCAAGAGGTAGAACCTGACATCATGAGGGCTGTCATTGTGGTTTCAAATGGCGATTTTCTCTTCATGAGCAAAGTTGCACATTTTCATATCTAGAAGCTGTTTGTATTATTTTTCTGAGCAGAATCACAGTTCCTACTTTATAGGGTCATTGTGGGACCTTAAATCAGCATGTATACATCGGGTCCTGGTCCAGAGGGTGACAGTTATTACTATGGAGTGTTGGAGGGGCATGTCCCGTGACTGGGTGACCACCCTGGGTCTGCCCTAGACCATCGGGCTGGGTGGCGCAAAAGTTACCTGTGTTTCTGATCTATGTGGACCCTCTGTGGTCCACACCCCACATGGGGTCTGTAATCTGCCAGCACTGGGTAGGAGGTGGGAGGGGGCATGGTAGGAGGGAGGCATGCCCCACCCAGACCTCAGCAGAACGGGCTCACAGCAAGAAGGCTCAGATCTAGGACCCACCCCTGCCCAGCCCCCAGCACCCATGCTGTGGTCCCCTCTAGGTCACTGCCCTGTGGCTGGGACTGGTGATCCCGTCAGAGACCCCCTGTAGGGGCTGCCTGAGGCCAAGGTACTGGCTCCAGGAAAGGCTGCAGTCCTACCCACCCACCCTACATGTCGAATGCCCAGGGCCTTACTCCTCAGACCACTGAAAATGAGATGTGAAGATAATGCACTCCTGCACACACAACTGAAAGAAGAAGACGAGCCCTACAGCAACATGAGGGAGAGACAAAAGGCAAGTCACTCATAATGAAATAGTTTGTCCTTGAGCCTATACATGGGAATGCTCAGGTGCATATTCCAGAGCAAGCTCCTGGGGAAGGACCTCGCCTTGGAGACCCCATTCATTTGTGACTTTCCTTGACACAAACAGTGGATGGCTGCCCCCAGCAAAGCATGGGAGGGTCTGTCCCCACGGCCAAGCCTCTCAGTGCACTTTCATGCTTCCTCGTTTATGCTAGACCAATAGGTAGAACCTGGTGTCATGAGGGCCCTCGTTGTGGTTTCACTTGGCAATTTTCTTTTTTTTTTTTGAGACGGAGTCTTGCTCTGTCACCCAGGCTGGAGTGCAGTGGCGCGATCTCGGATTACTACAAGCTCCGCCTCCCGGGTTCACGCCATTCTCCTGCCTCAGCCTCTCCGAGTAGCTGGGACTACAGGCGCCTGCCACCACGCCCGGCTAATTTTTTTGTATTTTTAGTAGAGACGGGGTTTCACCGTGGTCTCGATCTCCTGACCTCGTGATCTGCCCGCCTCAGCCTCCCAAAGTGCTGGGATTACCAGTGTGAGCCACCGCGCCCTGCTGGCAATTTTCTTTTCATGAGCAAAGTTGCACTTTTTCCTATCTAGGAGCCATTTTTATTGTTTTTTTGTGTTTGTTTTGTTTTGTTTTGTTTTGAGATAGAGTCTCGCTCTCTCGCCTAGGCTGGAGTGCTGTGGCGTGATCTCGGCTTACTGCACCTCTGCCTCCCAGGTTCAAGCAATTCTCCTACCTCAGCCTCTGGAGTAGCTGGGATTATAGGCGCACGCCACCACACCCAGCTCATTTTTAAATTTTTGTATTTTTTAATTTTTGGTATTTTAGTAGAGATGGGGTTTCACTGTGTTGCCCAGGCTGGTCTCGAACTCCTGAGCTCAGGCAACACACCCGCCTTGGCCTCCCAAAGTGCTGGGATTACAGGTGTGAGCCACTACACCTGGCCCATTTGTATTGTTTTCCTGTTAATTCTCTACTTACGTCTGTCCCTTTAGTTCCTGGGTTGTCAGTCTTCTGCATTCCATTTAGTGCCACACTTTCTGGGTTTTTGTTGGTGATTTTGCTGTTTCAAATGGCTGCAGGCACCGCGCTGAAGAGCTGCCCTGTGTTCTTAAGCATAGAGAAGCTGTAATGTGCCTGGGGGAAGCATAGAGAAGCTTCCATCACATATGAGTTATGGTGCTGTCAGTTACAGTGCTGTTGACTGAGGTTCCCTGTTAACGAATCAACTGCCCATCCAGAAAGAGGAGAGGAAGTGTGCCGATCTGTACATGGAGCTGATTGGAAAGTGTGTTGTGCTTTGCTGGGACACAATGGTTTGGGATTCACTGATTCAGTGTTCGAAGAAACTACAAAGCATGACTCCCCCAGATCCAAGAATCGACTGTATGTGCTATAGATCCAGCTCCTGGATTGTGTGGCATTCTTAGAAAGCCCTCCCGCTTGGATCCTCTGGGAAATGACTTTGTCTCATCATCTTCTTCTTCGTCTCCTAATCCTGGGCTCCGTGCCCCTCGTCTGGGCAGCTTCCCGGCTATCCCGGGTGGATGATGCCTCCTACATGGTCTGTCACATGCTACAGTCATTTTCCAAGGCGAGCACTGGGCCATGTGCACAGTAGGCCGTTTGCTAGTGGCCTCACGTCTACCTGGGCACACCTTCAGTCTGAATGAGCCAGACACTTCTAGGGACAGGCACAAGCAAGTTGGACTGAGTCTGCTGGAAAAAAACAGAAATCAGGCAGGCAAGTTCATCAATAAGTGGAAAAAACCCTCTTCTATATTCACATGGAGAATGATGCGGCCCCTTTGGGGGTTCTCAAGGGGACTTGGTTGGCTCCAATTGCCAGGCTGCCTGGGGCCCCACTGAGTGCAAATTGGAAACTCTGGGCAGGAGAGACCCCTGCCAGCCCCAGGCCTGAGTCAGCTCCCTCAGCTGGGAGGACAACCCAGCCTTGGCCACAGTCAGAACCTGCCTGGACAGCAGGCGTAGACTCTGGTCCAAGGACCCCACCAAGCCCATTGGGTGGGGGCCAAAACTCGTGGCTGCCCACTTCCTTCTTTCTGCTCTGTCCACACAGACCCCCGCTGGCTCCGTGGTCCTGACACACCTGTTGCTGTGTCCCCTGAATCTCCGTGTCCCCCTGTGGAAATGGAATTGAGGACCTGCGCCCAGACAGATTGGAACAGGTGGCCATTTCTCTCTCTGTGGGCAGGCATTGCCAGTGAGGTGAGGACAAGGAAGCTGGGGGGTCCCAGCCAAGGCCTGAGTTTGCCCAGAGTCAAGAGGACAGCAGTAGCCAGTTTCCCCAAGCTGCCCCAGCACACCTGATGGCCATCTCTGCAGCCTGCAAAAGCCAACACATCTGCCTCCTTCCGGGGCTGCTAAGACCTTCCCCAGGACTCTCTCACAACCAGGAAAGAGGCACCTCCATTGTCCCTTTGACTAATGAGGAAACTGACATTCAGATAAATTAACAAGCCAGTTGAAGGTCATGGCCAGAGGGCGTCGCCAAGGCTTAAATCAGAGCCAGGAGGCTCCAGACCCAAGCTTTGAGCTGCATTCAACACTCTCTGCTAACCCCCCTCCTTCATCTCACGGCCTCGTTGGGGGTCTGTCAGCACTCCCTGTCTAAAGACACAGGCGGAACTGCCTCTTGTCTGACATGCAGACGTATGCACAAGAGCAGAAGCGTTCACTGGCAGTGCTTTGGTGTATTTCCTTCCCTCGTTTCTTCCTGTGTGTTGTCACTTCACAGTATCTCTAATCATTACACAACTCCATGAAGAGCATTTAAATGGCTCAGCCTCTTTTTTTAGACAGAGTCTTGCTCTGTCACCCAGGCTGGAGCTGGAGTGCAGTGGCATGATCTCGGTTCACTGCAATTTCTGCCTCCCGGGTTCAAGCAATTCTCCTGCCTCAGGCTTTTGAGTAGCTGGAATTACAGGCGCCCACTACCATGCCTGGCTAATTTTTGTGTTTTTAGTAGAGATGGGGTTTCACCATGTTGGCTAGGCTGGTCTTGAACTCCTGGCCTCAAGTGATCTGCCTTCCTCGGCCTCCCAAAGTGCTGGTATTACAAGTGTGAGCCACCGTGCCCGGCTCAACCATATTTGATTATGTAGGAATAGCACCGTTTCCTTAACTATTTATATTATTCATAATGTTTTATTACAAATAATCCTTCAGTGAACATCTTTATACAACACTATCTGTATTGCTGGTCACTTTGTTAGTGTAAATTCTCCAAAAGAGAATTACTAACTTAAAGGGTCAGAACAATTTTTAGGCTCTTGCTCCAGTCACAAATTGCTTTCAGAAAGCCTGTATCAGTCTACACAGGTGACTCCATTTAAAGGCAGCAGGGGCCGGGTGCGGTGGCTCATGCCTGTAATCCCAGCACTTTGGGAGGCCGAGGCGGGCGGATCACGGGGTCAGGAGTTTGAGACCATCCTGACTAACATGGTGAAACCCTGTCTCTACTAAAAATACAAAAATTAGCTGGGTGTGGTGGCATATGCCTGTAGTCCCAGCTACTGTAGAGGCTGAGGCAGGAGAATTGCCTGAACCCGGGAGGCAGAGGTTGCAGTGAACTGAGGCCGTGCCACTGCACTCCAGCCTGGGTGACAGAGGGAGACTCCGTCTAAAAAAAAAAAAAAAAGAATTGTACAATTGCATTCCAGCCTGGCAAGAGAGTGAGACTCCGTCTAAAAAAGAAAAAGAAAAAGAGAAAATAAACCAAAGAAATGAAATTCTGATGCATGCTACAGAATATGAATGAACCTTGAAAACATGATGCTCAGTGAAATAATACACAAAAGGTCACACATTGTATGATTCCATTTATGTGAAATGTCCAGAATAGGCAAATCCATAGAGACAGAAAGTGGACCAGTGGGTGCTAGGGGCTGAGGGGAGGAGGAAATGGGGAGCATCTGCTAGTGGGGACAGGGATTCTTTCTGACGTGATGAAAATGTTCTGGAATTAGATAGAGGTGATGGTTGCACAACACTGAATGTACTAAAAACCTCCTAATCGCACACTTTACAAGAGCGAGCTTTATGGTACATGAATTATATCTAAATAAAGCTGTTATTTAAAAATCAAAGTGTTTTGATATTTGGGAGTAAAGGAAATGTTACATAATTTTTTAAATTATTAAAAACAGAGAAATAAGGACTGTGTTCTAGAACATTGCACCTCCTCCCTCTGCCCTCCAGACCCCATCTCTGGCTCTGGCGGCCAGATGTCCCTAGCAGCAGCAGCAGGGAAGCAGGCCAAGCCAAGTTCACCATCCCCTCCCACAGCACACCCGCTCCAGAGCTCCCTCTGACCTTCACCAATGGCTCCACGTTCTCCCCCATCTCTCTAGGCCCAGATGTCACTCTCCCCTGTGGGCCCATGGGGAACATGTGGTAGCCTAGGCTTGGGGTCAATCAAGGAGATGTGGCCAGATTACCCCAGGAAGGTCATACACTGAAGAAAGCAAAATCCTGACACTTCCCTGGCTTGCCCTTCACATGACACACTCTGCTCTGGACATAAGCCAAATGCAAGTGTCACCCTGGCCGGTTCTGGTCCCCAGTGAATCCAACCTTGGGTATTTCCTTGAAAATATCAGCCTCAACTTCCTGCTAACACAGCCTCATTTCCAATTCTTGCCAGCTGTGCCTGATGATTTGTTGTAGCCACTGGGAATAT
Organism: Nomascus leucogenys; assembly: GCF_006542625.1. Taxonomy (NCBI): domain Eukaryota; kingdom Metazoa; phylum Chordata; class Mammalia; order Primates; family Hylobatidae; genus Nomascus; species Nomascus leucogenys. The sequence goes on along the minus strand of NC_044381.1, from coordinate 41,050,298 downwards.
GTCACACCGGAGGATGCTGCTGGTTTTCCACCATGAATGGGCCAGTGTCAACTCAGCAATCATGGGATGTCAGTTGTTGGCCAGCTATGCCCCTTAGCTTTTCTCAGGGCTCTGTCCTCTGTCTCTGAGGGACTGGTGCCACCCAGTCCTGCACCATCAGACAGGCTAGGGGTGTGTCCTGGTGCCTCAGGTGGCCGCTGCCCTGGGGCTGAAGGACTGCATTGCTTATTTCCTCCTGGGGGCATGGAGCCCCTCCCTCCATGGACCTTTCAGTCAACCCCGAACCCCTTGAGGCCCTGCTGGACCCTGCACCTCCAAGAACAGAGGAACAGGATTCTTTATTTTTTATTTTTTTCTTTCTTTCCTTTTCTTTCCTTCCCTGCCTCCCTCTCTCTTTCCTTCCTTCTTTCTTTCTTCTTGACAGAGTGCAATCTCAGCTCACTGCAACCTCCGCCTTCCGGGTTCAAGTGACTCTCCTGCCTCAGACTTCTGAGTAGCTGGAATTACAGGTGTGAGCCACCATGCCCAGCTAATTTTTGTATTTTTAGTAGAAATGGGGTTTCACCATGTTGGCCAGGCTGGTCTCGAACTCCTGACTTCAAGTGATCCACCTGTCTCAGCCTTCCAAAGTGCTGGGATTACAGACATGAGCCACTTTGTCCCGCCACAGGGTTCTTTAAATAGTGGGTACTCTGCAGCCTTTCCACCCTGCTGTGGAGCCTCCGCCAGGGGGCCAGAGCAGCGAGGCCCCCATCATCTGCCCTTTAAGCTGCATGAGCTGGCTTAGCTGGCCTGACCCACAAAAATGAAATAAAAGCCTTGGTGTGCAGGATCTGAGGTCTTTTCCAGGGGCAACAGGTACCTGTCTGCCCCTCAGGGCCACCTGGAAGCCGGGTGTCAGTGTCCAAGTCAGGGAAGCTGTGGGGCTCCAGGAGCTGAACTTTCATTCCTCCCCTGAGAGAAACAAGCAACCCTGAGAGGCACATGGCATGAGGCTGCTCTTGGTAAGCACAGCAAAACAAGATTTGTGGCCAGAGAGTGGAATGGAGGGTCTGCTCTGTTGTTCTTTCCACGCAGGTGCACCCCCGATGCAGGCAGCTTTTATTGAGTGCCATTGTATGCCAGACCCTTGCAGCACGTGGAGTCTCTGCAGGATCACCTGGAAGCTTTCAAACACCTGAGGCCAGGCCCACCCCATCCCACACAGCAGAATCTCCAGTGGTGGGGGCGGCATCTCAGGCCTTGGAGATGCTGCAGGGCAGCTGTGTGTAAGACTCACTGGGCTAGAGGGTGTGAGGCAGGGTCATGCAGGTCCGACGGTGACTCCTACCAGCAGCTGAGATGACCCAGCGGGTCCCACATTACAGATTGAGAAACTGAGGCCAGAGGAGCTGTGGGGGAGGTCAGGGTGACTCTGCCTTCCTCCCACATCCATGCACTCTTTTCCCCTGTACTTGCAGTTTTACCTTTTTTTTTTTTTTTTTTGGAGACGGAGTTTCACTCTTGTTGCCCAGGCTGGAGTTCAATGGCGTGATCTCAGCTCGCTGCAACCTCTGCCTACCAGATTCAAGCGATTCTCCTGCCTCAGCCTCCCGAGTAGCTGGGATTACAGGCGCATGCCACTGTGCCCGGCCTTTTTTGTTTTTGTTTTTGTCTGTTTGTTTTTGTTGTTGTTGTGAGACAGAGTCTCACTCTGTTGCCCTGGCTGGAGTGCAATGGCGCAACCTTGGCTCGCTGTAACCTCTGCCTCCCAAGTTCAAGTGATTCTCCTGCCTCATCCTCCTGAGTAACTGGGATTACAGGTGCACACCACCACACCCGGCTAATTTTTTTGTATTTTTAGTAGAGACAGGGTTTCACCATGTTTGCCAAGCTGGTCTCGATCTCCTGACCTCAGGTGATCCGCCCGTTCGGCCTCCCAAAGTGTTGGGAATACAAGCGTGAGCCACCGCATCTGGCCTACTTTTAGCTGTATGATCTGCCTTACCAGAACTGAGCATCACCCCAAATCTCACCTCTCCACTAGAATTGCAAGTAAAGTCCTACATAGTGAAGTGTTGACTTAGGAAGCTGGGGATCGTTTTCTGATTTGTGTGTCATACTTCAGAACATTTCTAATGGAACCCTGCTGTTGGAAGGAAACAAGTTCTTCAACCATTCATCCATCACAGCTGAGTCAGAAGCGTTGAGTCATCCTGTACCACCTGTCCTGCCTACCTCAGGCCCTACCCACGGGGAGCTTCCATCTTGCTGGTTGTCCTGAGGCTCTATGACCCACAGCACGAAGACACTGCAGCCTGGTCATGCCCTTCCCATCCTCTGACATCATCTTCCAGGAGCAGGAGCCCGAGCTTCCACAGCCCACCTGCTCCCACCTACTGCCACCTTCCTGCCACCATACACTATCAGGCCTTCATCCTGTCCCCACACCCTTCCTCAGGTCACAGGTCTTCCTGCATTCCCCCAAGCCACTTGCCTGGCCTCCCTGGGCTCTGCTCTTCCAGCACTGTCCTCCCCATCTGATGCCCCTACCAGGGTATCCTCCCCATGGTGTGACCCGGGGGGCACTCAGGCAAGTGGCCTGGCCACACTGGACGTGGTGAGCACTAGATAGGTTGCCTGACTCCACTCAGAGGCAGAACCTGCCCCAGGGGGCAATTGTGGACCGAGCTCCAGCTGGGCATGGCTAGACCCTGCTCTTCCTTCTACCCAGTGACTCTCGATGGGCCCTGATGTGAGCAGAGGCAGTGGGGCTAGCCCCGTCTCCCTTCCTCCCTTCTTTCATGAGCATTTGTTGAATGCCTTCTGTTGCCAAGACTGTTGAGCATGACTATTATACCCATCTCACAGATGAGCAAACTGACACCATGGTCTTGTTGCTTGCTGAGGCCCAGCTCCTGGAACTGCATCTGCGTGGAGCAGGTGTGTGCCTGCACGTGCCTACTGGCTGGGCAGGCTGGAGCATAGCCTGGACTTGGGAGAAACTTGTGCGGCGTGCTGAGGCGTTGAGCCTGCTGCCTCCTCTCAGGAACAAACGGGGTCCTCTGCAGCTGACAGCCCTGCGGAGCGTTCCAAAGAACTTCAGAGGACAGGAGCGCTACCTCGAGCAAAGAGCCGCGGGTGGGAGCCCAGGTAGCCGGCCTGCAGGCGGCCGCGCGCGCTCGCCCATCAGCCCGCCCGTCCGCAGCCTGGTGGGCGTGCCAGGCTCAGCCCCCTGCGCCGGCCAGGGGCGGGGCGAACGGAGCCCCGCCCTCCCCGCGCGCCAGGTCAGAACCGGTGCGGGAGCGGAGCCGCGCGAAGCCGGCAGGAGCACGCGGGAGCGCGGCCCCGCAGTGGCCCGGCCCGAGAGAGCAGCGCGCAGGAGCCGGAGCGGCGCCACGGCCCCCACCCCAACGCGGACCTCGCCCAGAACTCGGACCCCGGCCTCGACGCGTGATCTCGCCCGCCTCGCACGCCCTGGCCGCCGGGCCGCGGGCATGGACGGCGTCCGCTCGCCCTGTGAGTGCCGAGCCTCTCCCCAACGCTGCTCGCCGCCTTTGTGTGCGCGCCGCGGCGCTGCAGCCCCCTCCCCGCGCGCCCCTCCCGCGCCCCGGGCCCGCGTCCTTTGTGGAGCCGCCGCCGGGCCAGTGCCTTCCTCCCACCCCGGGGCCTCCCTATCCCATTTACAGCTGCCTCCGGGACAGCCTAGCAGGACCCTCCCGGGCCAGGGCTGGGCAGGGCGCGAGATCCCTCTGCCGGCCTCCGGGGCCCTCAGGGACACCCTAGCAGGTCCTCTCTCCCAGGGTTCCAGGAACACCACAGGCCCGTCCCTCTCCGCAGCCTGGGGCTGAGCAGGGCACGGACCCCTCCTCCCGAACCCGAGCCTCTGGGCCCGTCTGCAGCCCCCCTTTCCCAGGGCTCCCAGGGACGGCCCCCGCAGGCTCTCTCCGCGGCCGGTGCTGGGCAGGGCGCGGGCTCGGGGCGGCGCTGTCTCATCCCGCGGCCTGGGCAGGTGCGGCAGGGCCGGCGCTCACGCAGGCCTGTGTGTCCTTGGCCCACAGAGATGGACGGCGATGGCGGCCGCCGAGACGCCCCCGGCACGCTGATGGAGCCCGGGCGCGGCGCGGGGCCCGCGGGCATGGCGGAGCCTCGGGCGAAGGCGGCGCGGCCAGGGCCCCAGCGCTTCCTGCGGCGCAGCGTGGTAGAGTCGGACCAGGAGGAGCCGCCGGGCTTGGAAGCAGCGGAGGCTCCGGGCCCACAGCCCCCGCAGCCCCTGCAGCGCCGGGTGCTTCTGCTCTGCAAGACGCGCCGCCTCATCGCGGAGCGCGCCCGCGGACGCCCCGCCGCCCCCGCGCCCGCAGCGCCGGTAGCGCAGCCGGGAGCCCCCGGAGCCCCAGCGGACGCCGGCCCCGAGCCCGTGGGCGCGCAGGAGCCCGGCCCGGACCCCATCGCAGCCGCTGTCGAAACCGCGCCTGCCCCCGACGGCGGCCCCAGGGAGGAGGCGGCAGCGACCGTGAGGAAGGAGGATGAGGGGGCGGCCGAGGCGAAGCCTGAGCCCGGGCGCACACGCCGGGACGAGCCCGAAGAGGAGGAGGACGACGAGGACGACCTCAAGGCCGTGGCCACCTCTCTGGACGGCCGCTTCCTCAAGTTCGACATCGAGCTGGGCCGCGGTTCCTTCAAGACCGTCTACAAGGGGCTGGACACGGAGACCTGGGTGGAGGTGGCCTGGTGTGAGCTGCAGGTGAGGGTGCCCCAGCCCGCAGGGGGCTTTCCGCAGGGTCTGTCCGCGAGTGCGTCCTTGGGCCCGTCCTTACTCCTGCGCCTGGCCTTAAGCCCTGGGGGCGGCGGGGTTCCACGTGTGTCACCTTCTGTGTGGGTGGCCGGCAGGATGCGTACCAGGTGTGCGGACGGCATGTGGGGCCCGGCTGTGTCCGTGCGCAGGTTGCGGTTTGTGAGTCAGCTGGTGGCGAGGGCAGGCCTCTGTTGTGCGTTTGGTGTAAGTGTGCACGCTGTGGGCGTAGAGAGGGCCCTGGAGAGCGGGCCTCGGAGGCTGTGTCTCTTAGGCTGCTGCTCGTCCAGTCCTGATGACCTACTTTAATGACCCAGGGAATCTGGACTGTTGTGTCTTTGCAAAACAGTGTGGAGGCTTCAAGGCCCGGTGTGTGCAGTGTTTTGGGGGCTCTGAGCTGCCCATAAATTAGTATTTTCCTGTGTCCAGCAAGCTGTGGCTGCCCCAGCAGGGATACCTGCAGAGACTTCTTCTGACCCAGGGGCCTGTGACCCAGAGGTGGTGCCTGGTAGAGCTCTGGGGCCAGCTGGGCAAGGCCTGGAAGTGTGGTTAGTCGCCTCTGCTGCTCTGAGAGCTCCATTTGTTCACAAAATGGACGTGTGAGAGGTCTTAAAACCGAGTCATGCAGAATGCGGGTGGGGGTTTTTCTTGGCTGCAGAGGCTCTAGGCATGCATTTTTCATAATCCTGCCCGTGGTGTCAGCCCCAGCCCTGCAAGATTATATAAACAGCCACCCTAGCTGTCCTGGACCAGCCTTGGAAGCAGAGGCCATGCCTGTCCAGCGGGTGTTTACAGGCCTCCCTCCTTGGAGGTGGGCAGCTGTCAGGCGTGAGCCAATCTGGGAGAGTGCCGGCTGGAGGTGTAAGTGTACTCCGTTGGCCTGTAAAGTTAGCTGGCTGTCCAGTCCAGGCCTGAAATGGGGCTGGGGCTAGCTGGGGCAAGCTGTGTTCTACGGCCGCCGGCCACACTGCAGGACGCTTGCATTTTTGGCTCAGAAATGGGATTCAATTGCTATATCCTCTGGCCCCTACAGGGTGGCCTGCGTGTGTGTGCAAGTCTGCCTAATTCGGTGGGTGTCGACCTGTCGTCAGCCTTTCTCCCAAGACAAAGAGCTCCAGAGACCTGCCTCTCCACCATCCCTTGGTTTTGCCTTGGAGATGTGGCTTTTCAAGTTAGGGGTCAGTGGCATTATGTGAGGTCCTTAGGAGGGACTGAACAGCTCCCCTCCCTCATGGTCCTGTAGGTTCCGATGGTACAGGAAAGGCGGTGGGTGGGGCAGGGGGCTGTGATCTGGGGTCCTGGGGTGTGCTGGGCATTACTGCTGCAAGGGAAAGCAGAGAGAAGAGAGGGCCTGAAAGGGGAGATGACTCTTGATTCTGGTGAGCGGTCTTCCTGCTCTTACCTACCGACCCGAGCACCCTCAGGTGCTGCCTCCCAGGGCTGCCTCTGCAGGGTGGTGGATGGAGCAGGGGTGCTGCAGCAGGCTGGATTTGAGTTAGACCTCGGCAGCCAGAGCTGCTGATCTGGCTGAGGCATCGCAGGCGCATGTGACTCTTCGAGCTTGTTAGTTCCCATTCCCTTTAAGGAAAGGCAGGCGATTCTGTCTCTGGGTCTGTCCCCTGCAGGCATGGGGTGGAGCCTGGCCTCTGTCCAGGGGTCTCTTGCTCCTTGACTCTAGATGGGAACAGCAACCTAGAGGTGCTTCTGGTCTATATGCTTCTTGTCTATATGTTGATGTTCCTTGCCAGGATGTTACTGGTGCCCCAAACTGGTGGTTTCCCCGCACCTCCCCCAAAAGAAGTACCTCCAACATTTGTCCCTAGTCGGTGTGTGTCATTTGGGATCAGCAACCTCTGTGCTGATCTGAGAGGGTTTTCCATGAGAGGGAGTCTGGACCCGCTTAGAATAGCCCCCTTTGCTGAGAACTTGGTGTGTGTTGGGGCTGTGCTGGAAGTCTCCTCATCACAAACTGTGAGGACTGAGGGGAACAACCCCCAAGGTCACCAGTGAGGAGATGGCAGGGCATTGTGGGATCAGGGCAGGAGGGCCCCTGCCTGTGTGTAGAGTGGTGTAGGCTGACTTTGTGCAGAGCTATTGGAAGGACTGATGGGGCTGCCTGTGTGATGTCCTGGGTGTGGGCCAGGGGCTGGTGGGCGTGTGGAACGGAAGAGGGTGGGGTGTAGGGCTGTAGGGAGATCAGGGGCTGTGGGAGGGGCGTTGGACTCTGCGAGGGGAGTGTGCTCTGGGGTGGGATGTGGGATCAGGTCTCACTGAACAGGGAAGGGTGACAGGTGGGCGCTCCTTCTCTAGGTGTGTTGGCTTTGTGCCGGGAGGGGCTCTCTTAGTCCACAGTGTGGAGATGCCATCCTGCACATGACCCCTAGCATTCTGGGCGTGGGGAGGGTTCCTGGGAGTCACGCTTTACACAGTGGAGGGAGGGTCTGGGGGGATGTTGCCTTCAGCCAGGAGCCCTTCTTGGAATCACTCTTGGCCTCTATCCCTTTCTTCCCCTACGCCGACAGCACCTGCAGTCTGTCCAGGTGCCTGGGCTCTGTTCCCCTTCCTGCCCTCCACAGACTTGGGGGCCTCCCTGGAGAACTGAGAGGTGCCAGTGGGGCTCACTTGTGTTTTTCAGGGTTCCCTGCCAGACGGGGGAAACACCTTCATGTGGACCTAGTAAGCCTGGCTTAGAGGACATCTGATTTCCTTTGATAAATTAGTGTTGAAAGACCTCCGTAGAGAGGGTAATATTTATTTATCTCACATCGAAGGGCAGTGAGGTGTTTCTCCTTCTGAATTCTCCAGATGTGCAAAGCTGGAACCTGCACTGTTTTTTGTGGGGGAAGCCATTTTAAAATACCTCCCTGTCATTCTTCTCTTGAATAAACTTTTATTCTTGGCAGCAGAACACATTACGGTAACAAAGAAGGAAGTAAAACACCAGAATCCCACCGCCTTCCTCCTTGCCCACATGTTCTGTGTTCCTGTGGTCATCTTTGGCCAGCCCTGGTTTCCCCACAGACCCCCGTACTGTCAGACAGGGTGCGGGGTAGCCTGGGGCTCCGTGTCGGCTCTGGTAGTGTCTGCCACCTGCCATAGCCAGCCCAGCTACCCTGGGGGTGCCGATCTGGGTCACTGGACTGACCTTCTGCAAGACCCTCCTCTAGGGGGTGGTTGCCACAGTACAGCAACGGGGAGGTGCCTGGCGTGGTGCTGTGGCCACCCCTTGCTCTGCCACCTTCTGTTGGGTCAGCACAATCTTGTTCCCTCCTCCTTTTGGTGTTGAGCTTTTGTGACTTCTTCGCCCTTCTCGGCTACCCAGGTTGCTGGACCAACACTGTTCCATGTGGCTCAGGGCTCCCGCTCTCACTTGCTGCCAACTTTGAGCTGGCCATAGGTCCCCAGGTTGAGAAAACATAGCCAACTCAGACCCAGGGAGGCAGCCTGTTTGCCTTTCCCGGACCTTCCTGTTTCTGCTGTGTCTCCCTTGGGGACCTGGAGTAAGCTTGGTTTTCACCCCCTTTAACAACACTGATGCCTCCCTGTCAGCAACTCCCTACTTTAGGGGACACAGGATCTTAGGATCTCAGTGCCACTGCCTCTGAGCTGCTGTGGCAGGGCTGGAACCTGAGTTTCCCGAGATGGTGCTGGGGCCTGCACCCCGCATGGGGGTCTTTCTACTTCATGGAGACATGCATTCCTTGATCCTCGGCTCAGAGCACTTGCTGGGCCCTGGGAGAGCGGTGGAGTCCTAAAGAGGACTAAGGGTGGGGGCGCTGCTTCTAGTTCCAGAAAGTTACAAAGTAGGTCTTGCTGCTGCTTGGTGCCACCCAGAGGGGGCAGGGCTCAAGGAGCGATGTGTCCTGCCCCAGCCGGGTATCTCAGTGTCCTGTCCATCTTCCTGGGTCTGGGAGTGGATGATGCCTGTGGAGACTCGCTGAGTATGGCCTGTGCCAAGTGGGTGGTCCCCCCACCATCCTCCAAGGACAGCCCAGCCACCCGACAGCCTCTCTCCCAGCCGCGGGCAGCCCTGCCAGTGCCAGTGCTGAGCTGGCCCGCCATCCCCTGCAGGTGGGATCCTTATCACCTTTCTAGGCAGGCGCTCTGCATGTCATGGGCCATGCAGCCTCAGGCCAGGGTTTGGGGGACTGGAGAGCCTGCATGCTCTGTACCGATGGCCTCTCGTTGGAGGCCCGGCTGCCAGCCTCACCTGCTTTTAGCCCTGACCCAGCTGACATGGGGAAAAGAGGAGATGAGGGGGCGAGCCAGTGCCGGGCACAGAGGAGGTGCATGGCACTCACTCACTGGGGCAAGACAGTCAGAAGGCTTGACCCGATTTGGCTGGTGGTCACCCCTTTTTAAAATTCTCTGAAGTGCTTAATTTTGTTGGGAGAGTTGTAATTTGAAATCAGTTGGGTGCCAGCACTGAATTTGTTTTCCTGGGCAAGATGTTTTCTGCACCATGCTAACCATGGTTTTGGTTTAGTTGGCAAAAAAGGCTGGCGCTAGCTGCCTGAAAGGCCTGTGCAGATGGACTTTCCCTCCCTTCCACCGGGGCAGAAATGTGGGCGCCAAGCTCTCAGTGGTGCTTCTGCCCCCCGAATTGTGGTGGCGAGGTGTGTGTCAGCAGCAATGACAGACAGCAGCCTGTGCAGGTCACCGTCATGGGGGACACATTGAGGCTCAGGCACCACAGCTTGTTTTCTGCTAGAAGCAGGTGCTCCCGTGGCTCAGTGGTGCCTTGTGGGCGCCTGGCTGAGCTGAATCAGGACCAGGCCACCACGGGACTCGAGCGTACCTGTGCTGCTCTCTGAGCCCCAGAGGGAGGACTCCAGCACTGGCTCAGATGTGTGGAGGGCCAGCCCCCACATGCCATTTGCCATTGCAAATGATTTGATTTGCCATTGCCAAAGCTTGTGTTTTCTCATTCCTCGTCAGCATGTTAGGAGGTCTGCCAGGGCAGCTGGACACGCCCTCCTGCAGCACTGGAACCTTCCGTGGTGGCAGAAACATCCTGCCTCTGCATTTGTGTCCACAGGCCCTGCGGAGTGCCTGGGATGTGGCTGGGGAAGCTGAGGGTCAGTGTTCTTATTTTTCCTCACATTAAATGTGGACGCAAATGTCCACACGTACCCTGGCTGCTTCATGGGTCACCCGCATCTCCAGGCTTGATCTTGGGCCCTCCTCTAGGCGGCTGCTTTTCCAGGGGATACAACAGACCCAGGTGACCTAGAGGTGGCCACTGGGACACCAGACAGACCCAGATGGGGACAGCCTATAGACCAGCTCACAGCAAGGGAGACAAAGGGGCCGGGACACATCAGGGCTGGAAGAGGCCAAGGAGGCGCAAGATGGGGCCTGCGCTGGAGACTCCCGCGGAGGACTGGATTGGATTGGACTGTGAGGACCTAGACTTGGTGGCAGTGCCATGACTGTATCAGGCTCTGGGAAGCAAGTGGCCACCAAGTCCAGGACAGGCTCCAGGTCAGTGGGAGGATCTCGTGGGCCCTGAGAGTTGCATCCCCCCACCCTGCCCTGTCATTTCCGGGGACAGCTGGGGGCTTACTCTGAGGTTGCGTAAAGCTTTGTTGATGGACAGCTAGCCAAAAGATAGCATCAAGAGAAGGGGAGGGAGCGGATGTTCCTGAAGGTTCCAGAGGCCTGTGCCTGGGTCTCAACAGTGCAGGCTTGTGTGTATGTTGACTCAGTGAGCATTTGTTGAGTGTGTGTCCTGGTTCTAGACCTGGGGCTACCATAGTGAGCAGGACAGGTCACCGCCATGGGAGACAGAGCCTGTGAGACCTGGAAATGTATTGGGCAGGTTGGGGAGTTCTGAGCGAGGCTGGAGGAGGGGCGGGAGTGGAGTGAGGTTTTGACAGGATCTCTCTGGCCACCTTGGGGACAGTTGGGGATGAGGGTAGAGGCAGGGGACCAACAGGGAGGTGACTGCCACTGTCTAGGTGAGAGATTACAGGGCTGGTACTGGGTGGGATAGAGGCGGGGAGGGGAGAAGCATCAGATTCCGGGTGCATTTGAAGGTGGAGCGCACAGGATTTACATCAGATCTGAAGGTAGAGAAGGTAGGAATCGTCCGGGCATGGTGACTCACGCCTGTAATCCCAGCACTTAGGTTGAGACGGGTGGATCACTTGAGGTCAAGAGTTCGAAACCAGCCTGGCCAACATGGTGAAACCCCGTCTCTACTAAAAATACAAAAAAATTAGCCAAGTATGGTGGCAGGCACCTGTAATCCCAGCTACTTGGGGGGCTGAGGCAGGAGAATTGCTTGAACCCAGGAGACAGGTTGCAGTGAGCTGAGATCGTGCCACTGCACTCCAGCCTGGTGACAGAGCAAGACTCCATCTCAAAAAAAAAAAAGGCCGGGCATGGTGGCTCATGCCTGTAATCCCAGCACTTTGGGAGGCCGAGGTGGGCGGATCACGAGGTCAAGAGATTGAGGCCATCCTGGCCAACATGGTGAAACCCTGTCTGTACTAAAAATACAAAAATTAGCTGGGCGTGGTGGCAGGCACCTGTAGTCCCAGCTACTCGGGAGGCTGAGGCAGGAGAATTGCTTGAACCTGGGAGGCGGAGGGTGCAGTGAGCCGAGATCACGCCACTGCACTCTAGCCTGGCGACAGAGCCAGACTCCGTCTCAAGAAAAAAAAAAAGAGAGAGAGAGAGAAGGTAGGAATCATGGTGGCAGCAGCTTTGGGCCTGGCAGGATGTGGCTGCTATCCTCTGACGGGGAGGGGGAAATGTGGATTTAGGGAAAGAGCAGGCCTTGGCTTGGGACATGCTTAATCTGAGTGCTTTGTAGGTGGCCAGGGGTGGTCCTCGAGTGGAGTGGGATCTCCCAGGCTGATCCTGAGTTGGGAGCCTGGGTAGGCACCCCAGGAGCGCAGGGATGGGCTAGGACTGTGTCTCGGGGGGGCCAAGAGGGAGGAGCTCATCACCCAGAGGGGCTGCCCAGGACAGGAGGGTGCTCCAGGATGCCAGAACTGTTTCAAAACATGATTCATACAGTGGGCAGCAGATTCTGAGTTTTAGGTGCTAAGACAAAATTGGGAACTGTGTTGCACCTTAAAGACAACCGTCCCTTCCCTTGGGAGTTACCCTTCTTCCCACCCTGGGGCCCTGCTGGCCACCATGAATCCACGGTCTGGGTGGAGCTGGCCAGTGGTCCTGGGCTGGCTGGACTTGCCCCTCACCTTCCAGGACAGCTGGGACCTGCAGCCCTTCTATGCCCATAGTCATCTTGTAGGTGTCTCTCAGGGCCTGTGGCTTGGGCCTGGCTTCAGGCTGCAGCTGGAAGACACCCAAGGTGATGGTACGGAGCTTTAGGTCACCTCGTTGATGGAGAAGAACTTGACCTGGCCCAGCAGAGGTTTGGGCCGTGTGTCTGGGTCTCCCTTGTGGTCTGCCCTGGCTGTGCAGCCGTGATGGGGCATCAGCATCTGCCTGCCGTGGTGGGAAGGGGGGTTTGGGAGCCTCAAAGCCAGGAAGGACGTCGCCCCAAAGGTCCTGGCCGCCCTGCCCTGGTGCACACAAAATACCCCAGGGGTAGGAGGGCCCTGCCATGTTCCCAGTGTGTGACCATGGGAGGGCGCCTGTTTCTGCGAGCCTCGGTTTACCCTTTTGTGCAGTGTGGATGGTGTTAGCTGCCTTTCATGGCTGAAGCACTATTCAGAGCAGTGTGTTTCACCTGAGCACACAGGGGCCTCAGGTCAACCTCTTTTCACCCCTCTTGCTTCCCCTGCAAAATAAACAGTTGTCTCCAGCAGAGATGTGGAGAGCAAGCCGAGCCAGCAGGTGGAGGCTGGTTCCCGAGGCTGCCTGTCTCCCTGCCTGGGAGCTGTGGGCACCTGTGCCGCTGTTGCCTTAGTGCTTGAGCTGCAGATAAGGAAAAGGGTGTGAACGGCAGCAGCTGGGATTTTTGAAAAGCAAGCTAGGATCTGCCTCTGACCATAGACAATTCAGGGCTGTGTTTTGGGGAATCCCAGCTGGGTGGATAGGCCTGAGCAGGGACACTGGAGGTTGGCAACCTGAACACTGTCTGCAAGTTTTCCTGCTTCTAAGAGTTTTCACATCCAATTCTCTTCCCTGGAGCATTGAATTCTAAGCATTTCCCAGAATACTTGATTACAACTTCTAATTTAAATTGGCTCTCATTAAATTATATTAACATTTTTTAAAAAGAACGAAAGAAAAGTGGTCAAGGCAGTGCAGTATTGGTAAAAGAACAGACGAGTTGATCAATGGAATAGAATAGCAAGCCTGGAAGTAGACCCTCATGAATAAAGTCAACTAATCTCTGACAAAGGAGCAAAGGCAATAAAATAGAGACAAGATCATCTTTTCAATAAATGGTGCTGGAACAACTGCACATCCACATGCAGATAAATGATTCCAGATGCAGACCTTACACCCCTCACAAAAAATAAAATTGTCCATATGCCTAAATGTAAAATCCAAAATTATAAACCTGGCTTTGACAGTGACTTTAGATACAACAACAAAGGCACAGTCCTTGAAAGAAAATAATGATAAGCTGGACGTGATTAAAATTAAATGCTTCTGTTCTGTGAAAGACACTGTCAAGAGAATGAGAAGACAGGCCACAGCTGGGGAGAAAATATTTGCAAATGACCCATCTGCTTAAGAACTGTTACCCAAAATATACAAAGAACTCTTAAAACTCATAATAGGAAAACAATCAGCTAAAAAAAATAGGCCAAACAGCTTAACAGATACCCCACCAAGGAAGACACACAGATGGCAAATAAGCATACGAAAAGATGTTGCCTATCATAAGTCATCAGGGAATTGCAAATTAAAACAATGAGCTCCCACTGCACACCTACTGGAATGGTCAAAATCTAGAACACTAACACCAAATACTGGTGAGGATGTGGAGTGACAGGAACTCTTATTCATTACTGGCAGGATTGCAAAATGGTACAGCTATTTTGGAAGGTCTTTTGGTAGTTTCTTATAAAACTAAACACACTCTTACTATGCAATCCAGTAACTGCATTCCTTGGTATTTACCCAAAGGAGTTAAAAACTTAGGTCCACACAAAAACCTGCACACGGATGTTTATAGCAGGTTTATTCATAATTGCCAGAACTTGGAAGCAACCCAGATGTCCTTCAGCAGGTGAATGGATAAACAAACTGTGGCACATCCAGACAATGCAGTCTTATTTAGTGCTAAAAGAAATGAGCTATGAAGACATGAAAACACAGAGAAGAACCAGAAGTGAATATTTAAGTGAAATAAGCCAATCCGAGAAGGCTGCATATTGTATGATTCCAACTAGATGACATTCTGGAAAAGGCAAGAAACCATGAAGACAGTTAAAAAAAAAAAAAAAAGATCAGTGGTTGCCAGGGATTAGAGGAAGGGAGGGATGAAGAGGCAGATCTGTGGGGCAGTGAAACTATTTCGTATGATACTTTACTGGTGAATACATGTCATTATACATTTGCTAAAACCCATAGCATGTACAGCACCCAGAGTGAACCCAAGTGTAAATGTTGGATTTTAGTTAATCATCAATATTGGTTCATCAGTTATAACAAGTGTACCACACTAATCCAAGATGGTAATAATAGGGGAACCTGTGTGTGGGTGTGAGGGAGTGTATGGGAACTCTACTTTTTGCTCAGTTGTCCCATAAATCTAGAATGTCTCTAAAAATAGTTGATTAATTTTAAAAATGCAACACCTACATTAAAGATGTTTGCAGAAATGGGCCAGGCGCGGTGGCTCACGCCTGTAATCCCAGCACTTTGGGAGGCCAAGGCAGGTGGATCACCTGAGGTCAGGAGTTTGAGACCAGCCTGGCCAACGTGGTGGAAAAAAAAAAAAAAGATGTTGCTGAAAAAAATATCACCCATAATCCAACCAAGTGAACACAACTGCTTTTATTTTTGAATAGGACCTTCTAGGTCTTGTTTACACATGTGTATCATTTAAAAATACAGCTGTAGTTCAGGGTGTCGCGACTTCTAGAATCTGTCTCTGGAGTGTCTTTAAAGCTATTGTTTTGCAAGAGGCCATGGTTCTGAGGTTTGTTCTTGGTCTTGGTGCTATTTTGAACCCTTTGTTGAGGGTGGCTGCAGAAGGGGTGCTGTCACTAGATGTGTTTGGGGAGTGGTGGGTCAGACAGGCGTTGCTGTTGAGGAACTTCTCAGAGCCTTTACGATGCCCACTGTGTTGTGAAGCTCTTGAAGGGTGCGAGGGGGAAGGTGTTGGGCTGCCTCCTTTTTTTCTTTAATTTTACAGTTATCTTATAAGCCAGGACTGTGCTCTGGGGAGGGGCGTAACAGGCTGACGGTTGGTGGAGGGTCACGGGCTCCCTCTGGTATCCACTCTCCCCAATCCGCCCCTCACTCCCGCTTTCTGGGCACTGTGTGTGCTTGCTCTCCGGTGGGGGAGATGAGACAATTCTCAGCTGTGAGCCCACTGTGGGAAGCAATGCTGACCATTGATCCTACTCAGAATCTGGAATCTGGAGATGGCCATGTGACAGCCCTGGAGGTGGCTCAGCAACATCAGCTGGGACATGGGGCTTTCTCTCTGTTTCTTCTGTCCTCATCCATGTTGGCATTTTGTCCCTAGTCTTGCTTGGCCTCATGGCTACAGTAGGGCTGCCACAGCTCCAGGCATCACAACCACATTTGATGGTGGGAAACAAATGGGTGGTTAGGTGGGGGCCAAGCAGCCAAAAGGTCCATTTCTCAAGTGGCTTTGTTCATATTTTAATGCATAAAGAGAAATATTTACCAGGGATTCTCTGGTCTCCTTGGTTAGCATGGGTTTGTGTGGCCAACTGTAATTGTGCGTGTATCTGGGAAAGGCTTGATTGGTGTAACAGGTTATGATCTGTTCTCTGGCGCTGGGTATAGTGAGTTTCTGGGTTTCTCTTGGTCAGGAGGGGTGGCAGGCTGTGGGTGGAGCGTGCCTGCTGTGTCTGTCTTGGTTACCTTGTCCCTCCAAGACCGTCAGTGTCTGTGTGCTGGAGCCCTCCTCTGCCTGGGCCTGCAGAGAACAGCACAGCACACATGCCCGCTGCATCTGCAGGCTCCTCCCTGTCCACAGCTCCCATACCCAGGCGTCTGTGGCCCTGATGATTTTCCTTCCCTCCTGTGTGGCCACCCCAGCTCCCTACCCTCTGCGCCAACCCTGGCAATGCTTTTTCCTCTCTGCCAACAATCTAGTTTTCATTTACCCCCAACCTTTTATTTTGGAAAACTTTGGAAAAACCAACAGAGAAGTTGGAGTTACCAGTTGTTAGTGTTTACCACTGTCCTGTATATCTGTGTCTGTGATTTCCTGACCCATTTGCAGTTCACCCCTGAGTACTTCAGCCTGTGTCTCTTGATAGGAACGAGGATGCTCCCACATCATCTCCACCCCCTGCCGTGCTCCAGGCACTCCAGGATAGGACGTGAGGCACTCAGTGAGGTCTCAGATGGGTGGACTGCGCTTCCTAGGGAAGGGATCCGGGAGCCAGTCAAGGATCGTGCTTTGTGTCTGGTTGTCATGTCAATTTCAATCCAGAACAGTCCCTCTGCCTTTTATTATTACTGTTCTTAAATCTGTCAGCATTGTCTTCTGAAGGTTTAGGGCCAGTGGTCTTGCATGGAGACTCCATCTGGATCTGTGTGGGGTTTCTTTTTTTTCTTGAGGGAGTCTTGCTGTGTCTCCCAGGCTGGAGTTCAGTGGTGTGATCTCGGCTCACTGGAACCCTCTTGGGTTCAAGCGATTCTCCTGTCTCAGCCTCCCAAGTAGCTGGGATTTACAGGTGTACACCACTGTGCCCAGCTAAGTTTTGCATTTTTAGTAGAGACGGGGTTTCACCATCTTGCCCAGGTTGGTCTCGAACTCGTGACCTCAGGTGATCCGCCTGCCACGGCCTCCCAAAGTGCTGAGATTATAGGCGTGAGCCACTGCCCGGCCCTGTGTGGTGTTTCTGTATGACTGTGTGAGGTTGTGCATTCCTGGCTCGAGTGCTGCATGTGCAGGTCAGACCCGGCTAGGCTGTCCCTGTGGGGGACCTAGAGGAAGTCAGAGTGCTGTTATTAAGAAATGACCATGCTCGTGTCACTGGGGCACCAGTGTATACTCTAGAGGCATATTGGCTCCCTGGGAGGGAGGTGCTGTGATTCCCCCCTCAGTAAAGTTTCCCAGTTTACTAAGGAGGAAACTGAGGTACAGGAAAATACAAGATGTTGTCCTGTACACCCAGGCAGCCAGGGACTGAGTGGGGACCTGCACAGCCTAAGGGGTTGTGGTGCAGCTTGAGGAGGGTGGACTGCAGGCTCCGGTGGTTCTGGGCCTCAGGATCACCCAGCTCCCTCCTCCCTTTAGGTGCCTGAGGCACCTGAGCTGGAACTGCCCCGCCTCTGAGTTAGGTTGAGTGGTTGATGCTACCAGGACTTGCTGTCAGCCTTGAGGGAGAGGAGCGGCTGCAGTTTCCCCAGGCAGGCGGGGCTTGCTGGCAGGAGGGGGCTGATGGGGACCCACCTGTTGCCCGTCCAGCTGCTTTGGGTGGGGCCCCTCCTCAGGCCTCACAGGGAGCCCTCCTTACCCCGGTAGGGCATAGGGGCAGGGCTGTGTTGTTCCTCCCACCTGCCAGCCCTGGACCAGCTCTGTTGAGTTGGGGGAGGGTGCCCGGGCATTGGGTTTCTTGGGGATGGGGGGGATGGCCACTGTGGAGGGGATGCTTCCTGGGGAAGATGACATGATGGACATGGAAGCCTGACAGAGGAGGAGCTGTCCACAGCCTGCATCCTCTGATGTGGCCGTTTTCACTTTGGTATATGCCCTTCTTAGCTCGTTTTTTATACTCTTGGGCATTTTTGCTAAGTCATGATCATAGTGTCTGCGCTGATATGTGCAGTGACAGTGAATAGCCCAGACTGCCTCTGGGCCCCTACTCCCTGCCCAGCTCTGGCCCTGCTGCCACCCTGTTCAGCCCTGCCCTCTTGCCCCATTGTCCTTCCACCCCTGCCCTTGCTGCCCAAGACCTGCAGTTGAGCTGGGCAGCTTTGGTGCAGTCTCGAGCTCGGGGCCTCCTCGGGTGTGAGTCAGGCCTGGGTCAGACCCACTTGTCATCCTCTCGCTGGCTCGGTTCGGGGTGGGTGGAGGCCTGCTCAGTCCCAGCCTGGCCCCCTCCAGCTGGACCCAGGCTCCCACACACCCTGCATGCCTCCATGCTGTCCCCTGTGACGGGAGGTCCTTGTGTGGGCCTGAGATGTGTGGGCAAGTCCCTTTGCCTTCTGCGGGGTGCAGCTTCTCAGCCTGGCTGTACTGGGGTCACACAGGCCTCCCAGAAGGAAGATGACCGATGCCTGGGGTCTGAGTGGGCCATCTCTCTCCCATTCTGGTGGCACCAGGACTGAGCCGAGATGCTTGCCCCTGATTTTCTTGTTTTCAGGCTTCCCCCAATGTCAAGGACAGTCCTGGGCTCTGGACCTCATGACCTCCTACTGTAGCCCTGCCCAGGTTGGTGACTCTAGGCTACCCTCCTCCACCCGGTGGTGGCTGGGCTGTGCGTCAGGTGGTGGGAGACGCCCTAGGCCTCCTATCTGGCCCTGTCCTGTGTCTTCAAGTTAGGCAACCATCTTCCTGGGTCAGCCAGCTGCAAGGCTGTTGACATCTGCCCGGACAGGTCTCTTGGAATTTCTTGTCTTTAATTAAGAGGTTTGAGCAGCGTAGTGAATTTGTGTTTTGGAAGAAGCATTGAAAACACAAAGCTGTGGGCCGGGTGAGGTGGCTCAAGCCTGTAATCCCAACACTTTGGGAGGCCGAGGCGGGTGGATCACGAGGTCAGGAGATCGAGACCATTCTGGCTAACTCAGTGAAACCCCGTCTCTACTAAAAATACAGAGGCGTGGTGGCGGGCGCCTGTAGTCCCAGCTACTTGGGCAGCTGAGGCAGGAGAATGGCGTGAACCTGGGAGGTGGAGCTTGCAGTGAGCCGAGATCGTGCCACTGCACTCCAGCCTGGGTGACAGAGCAAGACTCCGTCTCAAAAAAACAAAAAACAAAACAAAAAAACCCCACAAAGCTGTGGAGAAGAGCTAGGAGGGGCAGCTATTGGGCAGGTCCTGTGTGTGTCCAGGGCAGCCCCAGCCCGGTGCTCCATCCCCGCAAGGGGGGCGAGTGGCAGGCCACGCTGAGCAGGCGCTGCGTGGGGATGCTGCCTGGCTTAGTCTCAGCCTCCCCTGCCCTGGGCCCCACCTGGGAGTGCATACCATGGGGGGTTGCAGGAGTTAAGGTGCTGAGGGGTGGGGAAGGTCCATCAAGTGGAATTGTTGGCCCTGATACCCCTGGGAACATGGACGGCTTATGGGGGGCCTCCTGGAGGCCTGGCCTTGCTCTGGCCCCTGCAGGAGGCCCTCCCTTCCCTTCCCTGCCCAGGGCTACATGCTGGACCATGTGCCTCCCAAGTGCCCAGGACCTGCGACTCCCCCGTGTCCTGAGAAGAGCCCTTTTGGCTCATATCTGGCCTGTCTGAAATGGCCTGTCAGCCTCTGTAAATATTTGATGAAGGCAATGATAAAAAGACAAAGGCATGCTCTGTTCCCTGAGGGGAGTGAGATGGTGACATTGGAACGTTCTGGCCCTGCCGGCTGCTTCCCTGAACTGTTTATGGATGGGGTTCAGGCAGGCCCTTTGTGCCCGCGCTCCCACTCACTGCAGGCCAGAGTGGAGCCCCTTGGGGCCTGGCAAGGCTGAGCAGAGGCAGCTGCCAACTTTCCACCTGGAAACCAGGCTGGGCCAGTGAGGGTTGCTGGCTGTGCTGGAGGTCACAGGGGGGTCTCACGCTCTGATGCTACCTGGGACATACGTAGTTCCCGGCCTCCAGGTAGGCTTGGGGAAGTGAGGGGTGGTTGAGGTTTGGCGTGGGACCCTGACCATACAAGTTGGCTCTGTGCCCAGACACCACTGGGCCCTGGTGGGGCGGCCGCTCAGCACAGTACAGGCCACCCCCACCCATGCCCCACTCCATGGCTGACCCCAGGCTCCCAGCCCTGCTGCGTGTGGGGGCCTGGTATGCTTGTCAGGGCCTCTGCTGGGCCCCGTGTGCACACGTGTGTGTGTGTGTGTGTGTGTGTGTGTGTGTGTGTGTATGTCTTGTCTTTGGCTCTCTTGCTGGGGAATGGCCTGCCCCTCCGGCGCTTCCGTGGGAATGAGGAGCCCTTTGAGTTGACCTCACTGAGGGGCCACCTGTCCTGTGGGCGGTCGGCCCGGCCCTACCAGGGGAGAGGACACTTTCTGCTTGGGAGGGGCAGGAACTGCTGGGAGCCACAGCTCTCAGGGAGGGGTGGGTATTTGCACGGCTGATGGCCTTTCCACAAAAGGGTTCTGCTGTGTTTTCTCTTTGGGGGAGGGAAAATTACATGTGGGTGGGGCTGGGGCAGGTGGCATGGTGGGGGCCGAATCAGGAGGGTTGGAAAGGCCTTAGTCTCCAGTGTGATTCTGGACACCACTGCAGCCGGTGCTAAATGCTCCTCCCTCACTGAAGCCTCCCCGAAGCTCCTGAGGAGCTTTTCCCCAGGGCGGGGACACTGAGGCACACATAGGTTGTACTTGCTGGACAGTTGTAGCTGGAAGGCCGGCTCGGAAGGGCTAGGCTGCCTTTGCAGGGGTGGGGGTTCTTGCTAGGGTAGACCTCACCCTTTTTCCTGCAAGGACCACGTCTAAGGCCATTTGCGAGGCACCCAGGCTGGTTTCCACGTGGCAACCATTGGAGGAGAGGGGCCCTCTGGGGTCTGTGTCCAAGTGGGTGGCGCTGGAGGGTGAGGGGCATGGGATGCTCAGAGCCCCACAGGCCTTATGGGGTGGGGCAGTGATGCTTCTGCTGGAGGGGTAGGGCCCAGAGCTTTTTGCGGGGCGCTGGGAAGGTCCTTCCTGGGGGCTGCAGGTATGACTCCAGTAGGGGAACCCCAAGTATCCTTTGCTGAACTCAGCTCAGGACCTTGAGCTGCAGTGAGGCCCCCTGGGGCCTGGTGGGCCAGGGGTTTGGCCCAGGGAAAGGTGTGGCAGTCAGGACCGTGGCTGGAGTGGACAGTGGTCTGAGTTGGGGGCATTGGTGGGGGGGGTGGTAGCAGAGGATGCAGAGGAGCGGCCACCCAGGCCGGGGAGGTGCCTGTTGAGTGAGGTGGTTTCGGATTTTCATTGAAAGAAAGAAAAAGCAAATGAGAACAGGCAGCCCTGGGGAGCCGGGAGACCCTGGCCACAGAGCAGGTTGGGAGGGAGCCTGTGGGAGTGGCTGCGGAGTCCAGGCTGGGGGCACGGGCTGGTCGATGCAGGCCTAGTCCCCTGCAGTCTGTGGACGTGCCACTGCATGCGGCAGAGGTGACTTTGCAGATGGGATTAAGTTAAGTATCTTGAGACTGGGAGATCGTCCTGGGCTGTCAGGGTTGGCCACATGTCATCTTCAGGCCTTCCTAAGTGGGAGGCAGAAGCATCCGAGACAGAGAAGGGGATGTAGGTGTGGAAGAGGGAGGAAGGGACTGTGGGACAGGGAATGAGGCACCTCGAACTGTGAGAGAATAAAGGTGGTGTTGGAAGTCCTGTGTGTGGTGATTGAAGCCGGGGGAGGCTGCTGCAGCCTGGTCACGGTCCCCACTGGTTACCCACACAGCCCTGTGGACATGGTGCAGCTGAGGCCAGCCAGGCGCCCTGTGGGAGGGATGTCCCGAGGGCTTCCTAGACAAAGCTCCCTGAGCAGGGCCCGGAGGCATTGATGGGGCCGTGGGATGGCATCCTTGGGAACGGGTGTCAGGGAAGGCTGGCTGGTGTGTGTGTGTGTGTGTGTGTGGTGGGGGTGCGGGGACTGTATTCTGGTAAGTGCTGGAGAGGAGAGGGCTGACATAAGGCCACACTGAGGAGGTGTTTTAACTGCCTGCCTGGTCAGTGGGTACTAGGGAGCCACTGAAGGCTCCTGGGGGAGAGTATATGAAAACCATTCAGAGATATGGGCTTCACAGCTATGTGTGAGGTGCTGGGAGTAGGAGAAGCAGAGGTAAGGACAGCCTGGGTGCTCAACATTTCTGCTGGGGAGGCAGACGAGGGTGGGCAGAAGAACTGATGGCCTCCATCAGCCGCATGGAATGGAGAAAGTATATTAGGTTACGGCTTCCAAGAGTGAGGGAGGCCCAAGCACCTGCAGGTAGAACTGCCCAGGTTTGGAATGGGGGCCAGAAAGGCGGGGCCAGCCCTTGGGGCTGTGGGCCCCAGGAGGACTCAGGGTTCTAAATGTGCTGCGAAGCCCCACTTTCCCCCAGCAAACTGTTGTAGGGTGCCCAAGGTGCCTGGCATGGGGGATGCTGCAGGAACAAGCTGCTGGCTCCCACTGAGGGGCAGGGGTGGGGAAGGTGCTGACTCTGAGCCATCACGGGCTGGGTGTGCGACAGAAAGCGACAGAGTGGGTGTTTGGAGGCTCTGTGACATGGGCTGGCGTTCACTGTCCTGCCTGGCCCTGATGTGAATGTCGTAGCAGATTGTCAGCACTGTCTGGGTCTCAGGGAGGCTCAAAGTGAGGGATGCCCAAGGACACCAAGGAGGAACATGGGTGTGTGGTGGGGGTGTGGGGACCCCAAGCTGGGCAGAGCCTTGGGGCTGTGTGTCTGGTGGCCTTGGACTGACCCTGTCCTGCCTGGCCCTGGGTGAGGACAGAGGAGGCCAGAGGCCAGAAGGGCTGAAGAGCTCATCATGCTGGAAGCCACAGGCCAAGAAGTGAACTGAGCTTGCAGGTGACAGCTTCAGGTCAGGGGAGGCCAGTGGATATTGGAGTTAGGCACTCTATAATATGTTGAACGTGTTGGGCTCAGATCAGAGCTGTGTTAACGTCTGTGGGAGGTCCTGCTTTCCTCCATCCATTCTGGTACAGATTTTCCAGTTGAGCATACTACCTCCTCCTCACCCCTTCATTTGTGGATCAGTGTTACCGGTGACTGGGGAGGCTTGAGGAGCACTGGGCTGGGACTGTGCACTTTGGTAGCACCTTACCCACTTCCTGAGGTCAGGGCATCTGTCAGCACAGATGTGTCAGTGAGCAGACGGCCACTGTGCAGGAGGGCCAGTACCAGCCTTTGTGGGGAGTGGGCAGCCTATGTGCAGGTGGGAGCCCCTGGACCCCCCAGGTCTGGAGAGGCCATTGGCCCCAGTGGGTGGAGGCTGGCACTCAGGCTTAGCCCTATCCTGGGCCCCCTTGTTCCTGGGGGCCCGCCCTGCTGGTCAGCCTCTGTCGTCTCCCCCACCCTGCTGGTCAGCCCCTGGCTGTCCCTGTACCCCGTGCCTGGCCCCCACTCTGTCCTTCGGCCCGCCCCGCGGCCGGCTGTCTGGAGCCTGGTCTCCATAGCAACAGTTGCTGCTGTGGAAGCTGGCACCCGCTCAGCCTCATCCCGTGGGGAGGTATTTTTGGCACTGCTGAGGGATTTTATTTTATCTTTGGTGTTGACTTTTACTCTTTGAGTGACACAGATGAAGCTGGGAGCAGCTTCTGAGAAGCTTCTCTCTGGGGGACGTGGTGTTAAAGGCCTTTCTTCATGGCCCCTTGAGGGCGGGGTCCTCCGAATGTCTTTCTGCTGGGGACGCTGGCTCCGTGTGACGCCAGTGCCTTCTGGCAGCCTCTGGGCCAGTGGGTCTCAGGCTCCAGACGTGCTGGGGGCTTCGGATGGCAAGAGGAAAATCAGGGGTGGGTTTGAGCCTCAGGTAAAGCCACCAGTTTGATGGGGACACCCCTGGAGGCAATTGTTGTTGAGTGCTGGCTGTAGCCTAGACCCCGTGTGGCGCCTCTGGGCACAATTTTATGGGATCCTCCTGCCCACCTCCCATTTTATAGATGAGGAAACTGATGCTACAGAGGGTGGTGCCTGAGGGGCATGTGGCGTGCAGGGCATCACTGATGTCTTCTGTCCTCCCTGCCAAGGCCCATGTGGACAGTGTGATCTGTCTGGAGTGCATGTCTTTTTCCTAACATGCAGGGCCCCATTTCCTTGGGGTTTGGGGCTGTCCCTTTTGAGCCCTCTGGTGCTGGTGGACAGGCTGAGGTGGGTACAGGGAGTTACCAAGGGTTGCCTGCAGTGACCCTGGCACATGGACCTAGGGTGCTGGGGGAAACCCCCACCCCTTCACCACCCTGGCCTTGGTGGCTGAGGGCACAGCATTTGGCATGCACTTGCCCTGGCCCCAGTCCCTGCCCCGGGACCCAGGAGACCCTGAGAAGCATGTGGCTTGCGCCGCCCTAGCCCTGGATGCACTGGGGAGTTCTGGTTGGGGGTGGGAGTGGATTTCTAGGCAGCCATATTTAGTGTCCTTGGATGGGACAACACCGTGGAGGGTGGTGGCTGCATGACTGGGGGAGGTGGGCGGGCCTGTCCCAGGAGCCAGCACCGGGCAGACACGTGCTTGGCCTGCCCTTGCGGAGTGAGTGTTGACCATGGGTCCCAATGCTTCTGCTGCCATCAGGGCCCCGAGTTTGGGGGATGGACAGGAGGAGGCTGTGCCCTCTTGGGGAGGGCAGCCAGAATCCAGGTCTAGAGTGATACCTGCTTCCCTGAGGCAGGTCTTTCCTCGTGTTTGTAGATTTTTCTGGGGATGCACTGTGGTAGCGGCTTGGTGTGCAGCAGCTGGGGTTACTGAGGGCTGGACGTGGAGAGGGGAGGCAGTGTGTTTTGTTCTGGCTCTGCCACCCTCTGGGAATGTGGAGGACTCCCTGGCCCTGTCTCTTTATCTGCTGAGTGAGGAGGACAGCTCCCAGCTTGGAGGGGTGCCTTGGGGCTGTTTGTGATGCCCACTCCTGTCAGGCTTCCTTGGAGAGCAGAGAGGCTGCCCCCAGGGGATAATATCCTGGGGCATCAGGCCAGCTGTGCAGGAAGCTGAGGCCAGAACCCCCAGGCATTATTATTAACCCGTTATCATGGGTACTTGCAAGCAGACCAGAAAGTGGAGGATGCCTGACAAACCTCACTTCCCACCCCTAGTTAGTTATCAGGGTCTCCCGTATGTCCTTTACCTTGTTCTAAAATGCTCAGGCTCGAATAGCACTCCTAAGTTGCAGAGCCGTGGGTTTGACCTGCCCAGATCTCTTGCGGGGCGGGGAGGAGCCTTGTCCACCATTCCGCTTCAGGCAGCAGACCTTCAGCTCCCTACCGGCCCCTGAGGAGGGTGCGAATCTGTCATTCATGACCTCCGGGTCAGCATGCAGTAGGTGTCCAGTGCACGCCCAGGGTGATCAGGCCAGCCCCTCCTTTTTTGGACCCTTCAGGAGGAGCCCAACAGGCTGGTTGGAAGCTCAGGCAGAAGCATTTGGGGTTTGCATGCTTTACAGAATTGGTTATTCTGTCTCCAGTGAGTGTATTTGGTGCAAACCCCAAAGCCATTTATAGAACAGATGCCAGAGGGAGCACTTGAGGAAATTAAACTCCATGGTAACCTCACTGTGAAAATGAAAATAGCCTCACTGTCAGTGCTCTGCTGCTGGCCTAAGTCACGGGCCAGGATCGCGGTGCCTGCAACAGGGAGGCTCGCTTGCTGCCGGCACCCACGCCCTCTCCAGGCGCTGTCTGTTTTTAGTTTTGTGAAGTTCAGTAGATTGCAAAGAATTTGGGAAGTACAGGAAAGGAAAAAAAAAAAATTCCCGTGGGTTCGGAGAGAACACAGCCACCGTTCTCGTTCACAGTTCCGTTCTCGTGCCTGTGGACTTTAGGGGGACAGCTTCATATCCTGCCCCTTCCACGCGGCATCTTGTTGCCTGCTCCCTTCCTCCTTGTCCAGGGGCTTCGTGACTGCCCTGAGGACCTTCATCTCCTCCCCAGGCCCTGCCTCCGGTGCCTGGCTTTTCTTGCTATTATAAATAATGCTGCAGTGACGATTCCCAGACAGAACACACAAGCATCTCAGTTTTGGTTGGTTTCACAGTGGCGGAGCCTGGAGCAGGGGACGTCCCCAGGTCCAAATTACCAGCTTTGGAGATGGGTGTCCCTTATCACACCACCGTGCTGGAACCGGATGTTTCCACTGAAAGTGGAGTTTTTGTGTTCATGTTATCTGCCACCCTCTCACTTTATATTCTTCTGAGAAATATTTTGAAAACAATAGAGGTAACATGTTTTTGTAGAGAAAGGAGAACCACCCACACCCTTGTCGCCCAGGCTGAAAGGGAGGCCTCATTTTTGTTCTCCCATTTGGCTGGTTTCTCTGTGTGCACGTTTTCTGTGTGCATGTGTCGCCATGTATACGTGTTCTCCATGTGCATGTGTTCTCTGTGTGCATGTGTGTTCTCCGTGTGTACGTTATGTGTATTCTGTGTGTGCGCATGTTCTGTGTGCACGTGTTTTGCACATGTGTGTATTCAGTGTGTTCTCCATGTACGTGTGTCTTGTGTGTGCGTGTTCTGCACATGTGCATGTGTTCTGTGTGTCTGCCTGTTCTGTGTTCTTGTGTGTTATGTGTGTGTTCGTGTGTGCATGTTCTTGTGTGTGTTCTGTGTATTTGTGTGTGTTCTGTGTATTTTTCGTGTGTGCGTTCGTGTGTCAGTGTGTTCTTTGTGTTCTTTGTGTTCTTCGTGTGTCCATGTGTTCTGTGTATGTTCTTCGTGTGTGCATGTGTTCTGTGTTTTTCGCGTGCGTGTTCTGTGTGTTCTTTGTGTGTGTGTTGTTTGTTGTGCGTGCGTGTTCTGTGTTCGTATGTGTGTGTTCTGTGTGTTCTTTGTGTGTGTTTGTCCTTTGTGTTTTTTGTGTGTGTTCTGTGTGTTCTTCATGTGTGTGTGTTCTGTGCGTTGTCTGCATGTGCGCATGTCCTCCGTGTGCATGTTCTGCGGCTGTGTGTGCTCTGCATGTGTGTTCTGTGTATGTGCATGTTCTTCATGTGTGTTCTGTGAATGCATGTGTCTTCCACACGGATTCTGTGAGTGTGCATGTTCTACAAGTTGTGTGTGTTCTTTGTGCATTCACATGCGTGCAGCAGAGCCCCTCCCTCTGATGGTGTCTTGGTGACCACAGCTCCGGGGGTGCTTGGTGCCCTGGCAGAGCAGCCTCATTGTTGAGATTTTCCTTTATGATCCAACCAAGAGGTTGCAGCTCTCCTGTGAAACTGTGGTCTTGAAGACCCTTGGGAATAGCTTTTTTTCTTCCAAATGATTTCCTGGAAAAAAAACAGCTGAGCAGAAGGACATAGACCTTTGAGCAGGGGAATGTGGTGATGGGGCCAGCTCCACCCCAGGTAGGTGTGAGCACCTGGTGGCCTCCCTGTGGTACGGAGTCCATGGCGATCTCCTGGGGCTGTATGCCACAGGACAGGCCTGTGGTACCTCAAGGCACACTGGTGCAAGGCCGGGACATGCTGGTCTCTGTGCCTGCTCCCCACCTCCACCCACCACGTGTGTGGCAGGACAGCTGTGGGCTGGGGCTGCTTGCTCTCCATTGGGGTGGCACATGGAACACCTCAGCCCCTGTGTACCTTTGAGACAAGACAGGTCTTGCAGCCTGAGGTGGACCTCAGTCCCCTCTCCCTCGTGTCTAAGACCCTGGCTGAGGCCTCAGGAACCTTAATTTGGAACATCTGGGATTCTTCTGGTCTTGGTTTGTTCTTACCACTTCAGAGGGGGTTCTGTAGGGTTTTGGGGTGCTGTTGAGGAGAAACAGCTCAGAGGAGAAGGGGCAGCTCCCAGGGCTGTGCTTGGGTGGAAGGAACAACCCTGCATGTGGTGGAAGGGGACGGGGGCCTCTGAGCCAGGCCTGCTGGTGGCACTGGCTGTGTGGCCTCTCTGGGTGCCTCAAGGCAGGTTGAAGTGAGTGCTGAAAGTCACCATTGCTGATGGTCCAAGCCCACCCTTCCCTTAGGATCCCGGGGGGATTCTCCATGTCATCCTCCAGGAAGCGAGTGGGGCTGGTCTATCATGGTGCCTGTGCCCCCACTCTGACTGGGGGATTGGTGGGACACCCCCACAGCATGGCCAGGGAGGAGCCCCACACCTGTGGGCACCAATATCATGACCTCTCTGTGGCCTGGGAGAGATGAAAGATGCATTTCCATGCTGTGGTGGGGAGTTGGGGGTTCCCCTCTTTGGGGCCCCACTGTGAGGATGGCCCGCTTGGGTGAGCAGGGCCCATGGCTGGTGTGGCTGATCCGCCGACGGCCTCATGTACTGTCCCCACGTGAGTGACTTCCCTGCCTCTCTGCAGTAAGCGTTCCCACCCCAGGGATGTGGGCTGTGGTGCTCCTGAGATTTGAGGAGGACAGTGGGGTGTCGAGGGAGGTGGGGCTATTTGTGCTGATGGAGGTGTGAGGGATGGGCAGGGTGGGCAGGGATGGGGGCTGGGGCTTTGCTCACTGTTGGGCCCTTGCTGGGTGACTAGGGGCGCTGGCCACAGTGTGAGCCCAGGGCAGACCACTGGCTGCCAGGCTGTGGAGCTGGGTTGGGGCGGCTGTCAGGGGAGCGAGTGGGACCCCACTGTTTGCAGCTGCCTCTGGGCCCATTGAACCCAGGTGCTGGGGAACTCGCCTTTCTGTGCACATGGGTGCTGGGGCACTCAAGCCTGCCCTGCATCAGCCTCGTGACCTGTGTTCTCACTCAGATCTGTCCACCTCCTGAGCCTGCTGAGATCATACCAGGCCCCTTCCTTGTGAGCCTGCAGGCTCCACTCTGCATCCCTGGGCAGGTGAGGGCTCTCTGCCCTTCTGGGCCTCTGAGTAGAGGGTGAGATGGGCAGGCCTGCTGCCTGAGGGCCGGTCTCTCCCGCTTCAGGGTCCAGGGCACCATCATGGTCATTTGTTCTCCAGATGTTCATTGTCTCTTTTATGTCCCAGGCTGTGTGAGGCCAGCACAGACATAGACCCGTCCTCCTTTGGGTCTCAAGGGTGTGTCCAGGGCTGCTATGGGAGCCCCAGGGACTTCAGTGGCTTCCAGGAGAACACGTCCCAGAGGATGTCTACCCTCATGTGCTCATATCATTCACTCATTCACTCCCTCCCTTCTTTACTGACTCATTCATTCACTCACACATTCATTCACTCACTATACATTCACTCACACATTCCCTCACTCATACATTCACTCATTCACACACTCACACATTTACTCATTCACTCACTCATCCACTCACTCACTCACTCATCCACTCACTTATTCACTCACACATTCCCTCACTCATACATTCACTCATTCACACACTCACACATTTACTCATTCACTCGCTCATCCACTCATCCACTCACTCATCCACTCACTTATTCACTTACACATTCACTCACTCATTTACTCACTGATCTGCTTACTCATTCAGTCATTCATCCACTCATCCACTCACTCATTCATCCACTTATTCACTCAGTCACTCATTCACTCACTCTTCCACTCAGTCACTCTTTGGTCCACTCATTCACTCACTCATCTACTCACTCATCACTCACTCACACATTCACTCACTCATTTACTCACTCATCCACTCACCCACCCACTCATTCACTCACCCACCCACTCATCCACTCACCCACCCACTCATTCACTCCCATCCACTCACTCACTCATCCACTCACCCACCCACTCATTCACTCCCATCCACTCACTCACTCATCCATTCATTCACTCACTCATCCACTCACTCATCCATTCACTCACTCACTCATCCATTCACTCACTCACTCATCCACTCACGCATTCACTCACTCATCCACTCACTCACCCACTCATTCACTCACCCACCCACTCATCCACTCACCCACCCACTCATTCACTCACTCATTCACTCCCATTCACTCACTCATCTACTCATTCACCATTCATCTACTCATTCACTCACTCATCCAGTCACTCATACATTCGCTCACTCACTCATCCACTCACTCATTCACTCTCATCCACTCACTCACTCATCCACTCAGTCACTTTTTGGTCCACTTATTCACTCATCTACTCATCACTCACTCACACATTCACTCACTCATTCACTCACTCATCTACTCATTCACTCCCATCCACTCACTCATCTATTCATTCACTCATTCATCCACTCACTCATACATTCACTCACTCACTCATCCACTCATCTACCCCATTCACTCACTCATTGACACACTCACACATTCACTCACTCATTGACTCATTCACTTGTTTGCTCACCATTCAGTTATTCATCTACTCATTCATCATCGGTTCCCTCACTCATCATTCCTCATTCATTAGTTGTTTATTCACTGGCTTATTCATTCATTCACCTAATTTTAACTCTTCAACTGTGGGAGGTGCCACTAGACCCTGCAGGAAATTACAAAATGGAGAGATTCCATTCCCTTTCTTCCCGGGCTACTCTAGGTTTCAGCAAAGCCAGCAGCCAGATGTTGGGATAAGGATAGGTTAGTCATGCATAGAGTGGATTCTGTTGCCAGGCTTGGTGTGGCTTGACTGCCTGATGGAGTCACAGTGTGTGAGTGGCCCCCCAGCAGGACAGCATCCCAGAGAGGCTGGCCCCAGCCCCATCCATCTGGCTGACAGGTGACAACTCACCCTGCCTGCTCCGAGGCTCTTATCTTGAGGCTTCCAGGATAAACCCCGGCTGTGTTGTTTCAGCCAGGCCCTCCTCTCCCTCCCTGTGGCCCCCAGAGTGGCCTGTGGTCAGGGGCACATGATGGGGAGGCAGCCACAGTCAGGCTGTTGAGGTTCAAGGTCCGGCCTGCCCCTTGCTAAGCTGCTGAGCCTGTCTGTGTCCCCACTCCCTCTCTGTAAAATGGGAGCAGCATCGACATGCAGGGCTCATAGGACTGAGCCCTCAGGGTAGAAGTCCTGTCTCAAGGTCACCTTCATGGGCCCAGTGTGTGGCTGCCCAGTAGGTCATGACCACTGGCAGATATTTGTTTAAGAGAGAGAGGAAGGTGTGGAGGAAGAGGTGTTTCTTCATCTCCGGGTGTGAGTGAGAAAAAGACTCTTCAAACTTGGGCTCTCCAGGGTGTGTGTTCTTGGGATGCTTGGACTCAGAATTTTGGACTCCATCTTGGGGCTGTTCCCACTCTTTGAATGTGAAATGTCGTAGGTGGAGGTGGAGAAGTCCCCGTGGGCACCAGACCTGAGCTTTTCTAGTCTCAGTCGAGGAGGAGAGATGGCTTTTCCCTCATTTGTGTATCGGCCTACTTCCAGGGAGAGGGCACTGACTGAGCCCTGAGCTCTGTGTTGTACTTGGGATCCTCTTCTGATCTTGGGAATATAAGAGCCGGGATATAAGACGGGATATAAGAGCCGTCTTCCCAGAGTAGATTGGAGCAACAAGGATGGTTGTGCTTCCGCAATGGGCACGTCCTGGGAGGCCTGGGCTCTGAAGCTGGACAGTTGAGGAGGGCAGGGTAGCAGGTGACAAGAGGGCAGGGGTGGTGGGCTCTGTGAGTTGTGCTCATTCCACCTGTCATTTTATTTCACTTTACTTCATTTATAATTTTTGGTCATTATTTTATCACATACTCATGTATCCATGTAACGGTAATTTTAACAACCAATGTGTATTCTCAGACGTGGCTGCCCTGTAACTAGATGAGCTATTCATGAATCTTTGGGCAATTTTGAGTTTGCACTTACAAAATTTGTTATAGATTCATTTATAAATTTTTAGTCTTGGCCGGACATGGTGGCTCACGCCTGTAATCCCAGCCCTTTGGGAGGCTGAGACCGGCAGATCACCTGAGATCGGCAGATCACCTGAGATCGGGAGTTAAAGACCAGCCTGACCAACATGGAGAAACCCTATCTCAACTAAAAATACAAAATTAGCCAGGCATGGTGGCGGATGCCTGTAATCCCAGCTGCTCGGGAGGCTGAGGCAGGAGAATCGCTTGAACCCAGGAGGCAGAGGTTGCGGTAAGCTGAGATTGCACCATTGCACTCCAGCCTGGGCAACAAGAGCAAAACTCCATCTCAAAAACAAAACAAAACAAAAATTTAGTGGTTATGCTGAAGATTACAACATGTATCCAAAGTTTGAAGTTTAATATAAACTAGCACTTTACCACATCGTGGGCAGTATAAGCATCTTAAGACATTTGAACTCCATTTACCCACTCCTCTTACCCACCCCTGCTTTTTGTGTACTGTTATGTAATTTAACCCTCCGTGTCTTTTATGTCCCATATGACATTATTAAATTGTTCTTTTGTACAGTTAATACTAGCAGAGAGTGACAATGACTGTTGCATTTATCCTTTCCATTGCTTTCTGTTCTTTCTTGCGTTTCTGTCTCACACCACTTTCCCTTTACCTGAAGTTTTCCCCTTTGTATTCCATTTAGTACGCATTTGCTGCCACTGCTGTCTCTGTCTAAAAGAGTCCCTATTCTTATTTAAAGAATAATTTTGCTGGATACAGAATTTGAGATTTATAGTTTTTTCTTCATCATCACTTTATTATTTTTAAATTTAATTTATCTATTTATTTATTTTGAGATGGAGTCTTGCTCTGTGGCCCAGGCTGGAGTGCAGTGGCATGATCTCGGCTCACAGCAACCTCTGCCTCCCGGGTTCAAGTGATTCTTCTGCCTCAGCTTCCCAGGTAGCTGGGATTACAGGTGCACACCACCATGCCTGGCTAATTTTTGTATTTTTAGTAGAGACGGGGTTTCACCATGTTAGCCAGGGTGGTCTTCAACTCCTGACCTCGAGTGATCTGCCTGCCTCAGCCTCCCAAAGTGCTGGGGTTACAGGCATGAGCCACCACACCTGGCCTCTTCATCACTTTGAGATGTTATTGCATAGTCATTTTACATGGTTTCTGTTGAGGTCAGCTGTCAGTCTACTTGCTGCCCCTTGGAAGGTAGTGCCCCTCCCCCACCCTTTGCTGAGTTTAAAATATTCTCTTTGTGTTTGATTTTTAGGAGTTTTATACTGTAACGTGCCCAGGTGTGGCTTTCTTTGTATCTAATCTGCTTGGAGCTATTAGCACTTCTTGAATCTATGGGTGTCTTGCTTCAATTTTAGAAAATGTGGCGGCATTATTATTGTTATTATTTTAGAGATGAGGCCTTGCTCTGTCACCCAGGCTGGAGTGCAGTAGTGTAATCATAGCTCACTACAGTCTAGGACCCCTGGGGTCCCATGATCTTCTGATCTCAGCCTCCTGAGTAGCTGGAACTGCAGGCATGCGCCACTGTGCCCGGCTGTTTTAATTTTTTTGTAGAGATGGAGTCTCACTATGTTGCCCAAGCTGGTCACAAACTGGGGTATTATTTTTATTTATTATTATTATTTTTAGAGATAGAGTCTTGCTCTGCTGCCCAGGCTGGAGTGCAGTGGCGTGATCTCGGCTCACTGCAAACTCTGCCTCCTGGGTTCAAGCAATTCTCCCTGACTGTATCTGAGATTACAGGTGCTAGCCACCATGCCCAGCTGATTTTTGCATGTTTAGTAGACACGGTTTCGTCATGTTGGCCAGGCTGGTCTCGAACTCCTGACCTCAGGTGATCCACCTGGGCCTCCCATAGTGCTGGGATTACAGGCATGAGCCACTGCACCTGGCCTTATTTTTAAAATAATGTTTTGATTTCATTATTTATACCCTCTTTTCCAGAACCCCATTTACACATAGGTTGGACCCTCCCCTTTGTCTTCTATAAGTTTTTAATTTTCTTTTTCATATGCATTTGTCCATGTTTCAGTTCGTTTATTTTCTACTGCCTTCCAGTTTGCTAATCCTCTTCTCACCTATGTCTAATCTGCTGTTGAACTCAATAGATGGGTTTAATTTTACTTTTTAGTTCTAGATTTCCATTTGTTTCTGATTTCATAGATTTTAGTTCTGGTGAAATTATTTGTCCTGCTATTTTTTGGACCATACTAATGTTACACTGATTTTAATTTCACACAAATTTTAAAGTCTGTGTCTGATAACTGCAATATTTGGATCTCCTGGGAATTTGTTGTTATCGTCTCTTGTTTTTCTTCTTTTATTTTTATTTTTCATCATTTGGTCTTGTCTCCTGATCTTCTTGGTCATTTTTTATTGATGTGTTTAGAAATTGTGGACATATTTGAGGCTCTGGGTGATTTTGTCTTTCACTAGAGATTTACTTTTTACTGCCTCTAGTAGGCAGCAGAATAAGAGCAAATCATATTAACTCAGTCTGGAATTGAACTGATTCAAAGCTGTGTTTCAGCCCCTGTCAGGGCTGGTTGGTCTGTTCTGTTTTATCCAGCCTTCTAGTATACAGTCCTTCTGGAAGGGCTAATCTGAAAGCCTGCACGTCTACCAAGGCCTCTCTTCCTTGGCAGGCTCTAGGCTCTGATTGCTGTCTTCCCAGCCCTGTTAGACTGCTGAAGTTCTGCCCTGCTTCTCTGCTTTTAGTCTACTCCTTAGTGCTAATGCTCCAAGGCATTCCTGTCCTATAGAAATGTAATGTGAGCCACAAATGTGAGCCATATGTGCAATTTTCAGCTTAGCAGTCACTTTAAAAGTATAAAAGGAACAAGTGGAAGCCAGGCGTGGTGGGTCACATCTGTAGTCCCAGCATTTTGGGAGGCTGAGGTGGGTGGATCGCTTGAGCCCAGGAGTTTGAGACCAGCCTGGGCAACATGGCAAAACCCCATCTCCACAAAAAATACTAAAATTAACTGGGTGTGATGCTACTGAGGAGGCCGAGGTGGGAGGATTGCTTGAGCCTGGGAGGTCGAGGCTGCAGTGAGCCATGATCACACCACTGCACTCCAGCCTAGGTGACAGAGTGAGACCCTGTATCAAAAAACAAGAAACAAAAATTAGCCAGTCGTGGTAGCGAGCACCTGTGGTATCAGCTGCTCGGGAGGCTGAGGCAGGAAAATCGCTTGAACTGGGGAGACAAAGGTTGCAGTGAACCAAGATTGCACCACTGCAATCCAGCCTGGGTGACAGAGTGAGACTCAGTCTCAAAACAACAACAACAACAACAAGCAAAAAACAAACAAAAAGAACTAAAAAAACAGGTGGAATTAATTTTAACAGATGGAATTTAGTATATCTAAAATACTATGTTTTTGATGTCAATCAATATAAAATTATCAATAAGATTCAAAAAAATCTTTTTTTTTGAGATGAAGTCTTCGCTCTGTTGCCAGGCTGGAGTGCAATGGCGAGATCTTGGCTCGCTGCAACCTCTGCCTCCCAGGTTCAAGCGATTGTCCTGCCTCAGCCTCCCAAGTAGCTGAGACTACAGACGTGTACCACCACGCCCAGCTAATTTTTATATTTTTGGTAGAGACGGGGTTTCACCATGTTGGCCAGGATGGTCTCGATTTCTTGACCTCGCGATCCACCTGCCTCGGCCTCCCAAAGTGCTGGGATTACAGGCGAGAGCCACTGCGCCCCGCCCAAAAAATCCTTTAAGAAGATACTACATCGCTGCAATGTACTGTGCACTTACAGAACATCTCAACCTGGACTGGCCTGATTTCAAGTGCTCATTAGCCACATGTGTAGCTACTGTTTTAGGCCGCACAACTTTAGTGGGAGAAGCAGTGCTGAGTGTGGGGTTTCCTTTTCTCCAGAAGAGTCAAAACAGCGGCATAAGGGTGAGTGGTGCTGAGGTTTATTTCAGGTATATGTGTGCTGTGCACCTGCCATCTTGGTTGTGGTCCCCAAGGCTCTTGCCACCAATTCTGGGAGGTACTGAGGAGTCAGTTAATGGGATTGGGGAGCGGATATGGGCAGGGGGGCCTAACCTTACCCCCACGCTGCTTTACACTTCCGTGGTCCTCCTGTGGCTCTGATCTCATGCTGCTGGGGCCATCTGTTTGTGCCCCCACTCCCCTGCCAAGCAGCCTGGTGCCATTCCTGGCTTAGAGGGACACCACAGATATTTGTGCCTGGGCACATGTTTATTCAGCGGACATCTTGACCTGAGGCCAACACTGGCCTTGAACCCTAGTAGCCTGGCCTTCAAGGTCATCTTAGCTCTTGGTGATAGCTTGGGCCACCTAGGGCCTCTGGAGAGGGAAGGAAGTGAGGCCTAGATGAGTTCATTCTGGGCATAGCCATAGAAGACTGAGCCAGAACCAGGGCCTTGTACAGTAGCAGGCACCAGAGTGCCCAGCCCTTCCTCAGTGCCCAGAGCTACAGGTCTGGGTATTTCCCTATGTTGGAGGGGTGGGGTGGGGGGAAGGGCCTGCCTTCGAGGGTGCAAAATATTCCACAGACTGTTAGACCCTCGCCCACTGCCACCTTGGGGTGCCCTGAGCCTTTGAACCCTGTGTTGGGGCAGGGCAGCCGCAGGAAGACCCCAGTAGCTTGGCCTCTACAGCTGTCTCCTCAGAATTCTGTGGAACTCCACAGGATTCCACAGGCCTTGCCCTGGGGCTGCCCTGCCTGCCCCACCCCACAGGAGCTGTTCTTGATGGTGGAGCTGCTAACCCTGCTGGCCTGTGTCCCTGGTGCTATCCAAATCTATCTTTAGGTGTCCCTGCGGGAAGTGGCCATGGGGTGGGGCTGGCCCTTTCTAGAAACCAGATACATGGTGTGGTCAGATGCAGGGGTGGCCGCCTGGCCTGTGCCCACCGTGCTCCCAGTTACCTTGGGTGAGTGCCGATGTGTTCTCCTGGGGAGGAGCCAGGCCTGCAATCAGGAAAGTTTTTGTGGTGGGATGGCCCCATGGGGATTTCTCTTCCTCACTTGTGTGCCCACTGGGAGGGCCCCATTTTCATTTCATCCTGGGGTGGTTGAACCACTGCTCTGGTCCAGAGGTGAGGGTTCGAGCAGACGTTTCCCCGTCAGGAAGTAACGTCAGTGTTCCCTTGAGAACAGGAAAGGCCTCCCCCTTTGGGGCTGGCCCTACACAGTGTCTGCTGCCTGCACAGCTGCCTGTCCATGTTGGGGGTGTGTGTCTGGGTTGTCTTGCTGTCAGGGCCAGGGCTGCCCTGGCTTCCTGGGATTTGGTTGTCCTGAGTTGGCTGCACTCCTCTGCCCCAGGGACCCCTTGCCTGGCTCTCCCTCTTCCCCCTGCCTCCGAAGGAGAACAGACAGGCGTGGGGAGGCTGGATGTGACGGATTGGCTCTCAGGACTCATGCAGGGCCAGGGCAGCTGCTGACCTCTGGCCTTGGAGAGGAGGGTGGCCACCCAGTGACATGGCACCAGGACTTGCGGCTGAGACCAGGGGCCAGGCCTGTGTCCCTCTGCCCCTCAGCTGCCCGTGTTAAGCCCACCTGTAGGCAGGAGAGGAAGGCACCTGGATGTCCCTGGAGGGGAGGGGCATGGGTTCAAGCTCTCTCCCTCCAGCCTGATGGCAGGTGCCTTGGGATGAGGTGGCCCTCTGACAAGGTAGGTTTCTGAGCCGTTTCCCCCAAATGTGAATGGTCCGTATCTACCAACACCCCCAGTCCCATTGGTTAACATGCCATGGGCGGGGCTGGCCACTGTCCTGGAGGGCCTGCGGCAGCCCTGGGTGATGCTCGGCTCGAGTCCCTCCTGCTCCTCTCTTTCAAAAAGTGCACACAAGGACAAATGCTCATCAGTTCTTGTGACCGCAGTAGGGATACCTGCATCCAAAAGTGTGGATATGGATCCTAGGGAGGAAGCCCTTTCCCTTTCCCCTCAGAGACCTCTAATGTTAAGGATTAAGTGTGGATTGTTTCCAAGTTTGTCATTGGCTTTTAGCTGGTGGTCTTCATTTAAGGATGCTGGTCCTTGGGGAGACCCCCGTCCACAGAGGGCTGGGCAGGTGCCTGCTCGGGGTAGTTTGGGCCGAGGCTTAGCCCATCTGGGGACCTGCAGTGCTGAGAGTGGGGTCGCTCAGGTGGAAGAGGCTGTGTGTGGGCTCCTTTGCTTTTATGGAGCTCTAGGTCAGCCCTGCAAGCTTTAAAACATTTATTTGTAAATAAAACACCCGTATGCCATGTGCCCAGCTCCACCTGTTGCCACCAGCTTGCCCACCTGCTTCCTCGCTTGGGCTCTGTCATTTCTGATCCAGCTGAATGCAGGTGCAGATGGTGGCGCTGGCCTTGGTGCCCTGCCCTGGAAGCCTGGAGAGTGCAGGCGCATCCAGGCCCCACCCTGCTTAGCGCCCGGCTCCTCCCGGCTGGGACATCACCTGGTGTTGGAGGCCTGGGACCAAAGGGGATCCCTTCTTCCTCCAGGACAGGGTTCCCTGGCTGCAGGGTTGTGGGGGAGGGAGTCTTGGTTGTTTAAAGTGGTTCCCCCAGGGTGCGAATGAGCATAGGTCCTGTCTGCTTGATCTGCAGCGGGCTGGGCCTCCCCTGGAGGCAGGTGTACCACCCAGAGCCCACGAGGGTGCACGCGGGTGCATATTACTTGCTGAGGGCTGGACACTGTGGGGGATGGGTGCTGCTATCTGCCCACTACACAGATGGGGAGCTGAGCTCAGAGGCAGGGTTAGTGTCTGAGCCTAGGTTCCACTCCGTCTCTCTGGTTGGAATAGCCTTTCCTGTTCTGTCCACTCTGCCCAACACCAGTGCAGGACGGGCCATGGTAGGAAGGGGCCAAGGGTGAGGCTGGTTGTGCCAGCTGCGGTTCTGGGCAACTCTACCTGTCAGCACAGCCTTGCACCAACCCTGAGGAGACCTCCGACCTTTCCTGTTTTGTGAAGGGGGATGGGGCCTGGTGAGGTAGAGTTGATGACCCTGCAGCCCAGCCAGGAGCTGATGGGCAGAGAGACTAACTGGACGGCGTGTCACGGCTGCTGTTGGGCAGAGGGTTAGGTCTCCCTGAGGCCCTAGCTGGGGAGACCTCCATGGGGTGGCCTGAGGAGGGGTCTGGGGGCTTTCCAGCCCTGGTGAGGTTCGTGTTGGAAGGAAGGACCACATCTTGTCTTTGGACTGTGAGGCGTCAGGTCCCGGGAGAGGCTTTGTGGGTGTGGTGGGCCCAGGGAGTGGGCACCTTGGGAAGGCTCCTGCCTGCCTGTGCTGCCTCAGCATCAGACCCCAGGTGGCCTACTGTCCTGTCAGCTGCACCCTGTCATGGTTCATTGCCTCAGGGGTGCCTGATGTGTCTGGGCCACCCAACCTGGGTCCCCCTTTGGTCCTCTTCTTTGTCTTGGCCTTCATGGCTCCATTCTGTGGTCCTGCCCTCCTCCTGGGCTGCCCACCCATCCCTGCCACGTGGTGACAGCTCCACTGGCTTCCCACGATGGCCCTGTCTTTGCCCACGATGGAGGGTAATGGGTGGGCCTGGGATGGGGAGGGGTCCCGCAGCCTGCCCTGTGACCGGAGCCCTGCGGTGGGGAGGGCGGGGCCCTGCACAGAGGGTCTGTCCCAAAACTGACCTGCCATGCTCATGCTGGGCATGGGGGCTTCCTAACAGGCAGGTGGGTGGGGACCCCCGACCTTCCCTGGACCTCCCTTTGCTGCTGGCTCTTATGCTGGGTGCTGGCATGGGGAACCTGTATGGACCGGGCACCACCCCCATTGCATGCGTTCAGTAAAACCTAGAGGAGTCCCTGGCACGGCTGCCAGCTGGTCCCGGGGAAGGACAGCTGGAGTTTTGTATGTGCTCGAGGGAGCGTGGAGAGTTCGTGGCAAGGCCATGGCAGACTCTCTCCACCTGTCTACTGGCTGACAGGATCAGGCTTTCTCAAAGTTCAACATCCCCACACCAGAAGGTGGACAGAACGATGCTGGGCCTGCCTCCTTCTAGACATGATTTAGAGTCACCCACGGACACCCCAAGTAATTGGCACAAGAGCTCCATCTGGCTCAGTAACGGAGGCACTTTCAACAAAATTAGTTATCTCTTTGCTTTGGTCAACTATGCACTGCTAATTTATGGTAGTGATTCAGTTCTGAAGAAAATCCTTTGGTCCTTAGAGTCTTACGATCGCAGGAAACTAAGAAAAGCTAGATTCCAATAGGAATGATGTGACGGCAGGGAAGTGTGGCAGGGCAGTCAGTGAGAGGCTTTCAGGAAGAGCTGCGTCGTGTCCATCAGCTCCGTGGGAATGGAGGTGTGCGTCCTGGCTGGAGCTGGAGACGTGTTTATTCACGTGTTTAGAAACAGCTGGTGGAGGGCATCAGATGGCCGACATTTGGGTTCCACGGGAAACATTTCAAAGAACATTTTTAAAAAGTCAGCATTTATAAAATGCTGGAAATGGCATCTTTTACAACTGTTTGACCCTATGATGACACATTTTACATGCCAGCTTACCCCTGAGGCAGGCAGGCACCTTCTTTCTGTGTGTGGGTGACAGGGTGAGTACCAGTGTGTATGTTGGGGCGGCAGGGTCCCAGGTGGCCTTTAAGAGAGTAAAGCTCACTTGGCACCTTCCCCTGCTCCGTCTGCCCCTCCCCACTCCCTTTTTTTGAGGCAGGGTCTTGCTCTGTGTCCCAGGCTGGAGTGCAGTGGCAGGATCTTGGCTCAGCTGCAACCTCTGCTGCCAGGCTCAGGTGATTCTCCCATCTCAGCCTCCCAAGTAACTGAGACACCAGGCGTGTGCCACCACACCCAGCTAATAATTCCTCCCTCCCTTTTTAAATAAAATAGTATGATTTACAAAAGCAACCAGGGGCCAGATATTCAAGTTCAGATTTCTGCCTCAGAGAATTGTAAACTTCTTGGAGCCCTTCACAAAGAAGACTGAATGTGGGAAGAATCCAGTGCCGCCGACTCACCCCCAGCTGGGCGCCTCTTTCCCTGGCTGCAGTCACCCAGATGGAGGGCAGCATCTGGGACAGGTCACTGGCGTCAGGGTCCCTTTTCTGCAGGCAACTCTAGGGGCACATCAGCCTCCGTCTGTGACTCCTCACACTCCTTGGCCACTTTTATTTGGTGGTGTCGGGAAAAATGTTCATCTTTATAATGATGTTCTTTTTTTTTTTTTGAGACAGAGTTTCACTCTTGTCGCCCAGGCTGGAGTGCAATGGTGCGATCTCAGCTCATTACAACCTCCACCTCCCGGGTTCAAGCGATTCTCCTGCCTCAGCCTCCCGAGTAGCTGGAATTACAGGCGCCTGCCACCACGCCAGGCTAATTTTGTATTTTTAATAGAGATGAGGTTTCACCACATTGGCCAGGCTGGTCTCGAACTCCTGACCTCAGGTGATCTGCCCGCGTCGGCCTTCCAAAGTGCTGGGATTACAGGTGTGAGCCACCGTGCCCAGCCATGATATTCTTTTTAAAATCATGAATTAGAAAAAACACACACTGGCTCACCTGTCAATGCAGTTGTGTATTTTGTTACTCACGATGAGGTTAAAGAGGGAACTTGGATTTAAAGGAAGTAAGTTTGTTTTAAGACCAGCAGAGAATATTGGAGGCAGCAGGTGGAAGAGCTCTGTCAGGCCTCCCCTTCGCTGGCCGGTGGCGGGTGCCTGGTGTTGACATCAAAATGGCTCCACTGAGCCCACTGACCACTCGCTGCAGACCAGGCCCAGTGCCTGCCTTTTGTCCAAGTGGCGCCCCGTTGCCTGGCCCTGTAGTGACATAAACCACCCACTGCTCAAACATTATGCCTGCCCAGAGGCCGCTTCCTTCAGGGACCCCAGACCTGCCCATGCCTTAGGTGGGGTGAGGGGGTGCCCTCCTCCCCAGGCTGCCTGAAACTGGAGCTTTTCTTCGGGGGCAGGGGTACCCTGACTGGTAATTTTTGGCACAGTGTGTAGTTGCATATTTATTGGTTTTCTCATCTGTTGGCTGCATTCCCATGGGGTTGTGAACAGCCCTTTCCGCACACCCAGAGCCTCTGTGACTATCTGAGCGACTCCAGACAGAGCATGGGGGATGGTGTGGCTTGCTGTGCACCAGCCATTCCTGCGCACTTGCCAAACCCTGTCCTTCTGGAACCAGACCCAGACCCTCTCTCCACTTTGTGGTGAAAGGGCAGGCAGGAGCCTGCTGGCCTCCAGCTTGGGTCGACTGGTTCAAATCTTCCGGACCTGGGAGTAGCAGGGAGGCTCTTCCCACCAGGAGTGCGTGGAGTGTGTGGGGATGCCGGGCCTCCTGGAGCAGTGGGGACACCCTCCCAGGGGTGGAGGGGACAGAAGGGGACACATACATGGTGGAAGTCTCATGCTGTCTTCTCAGTGTGTCCCTGTGGATATCATGGCTTTTGGGTGTGAGCACATAAGTAACAGGGAGATGAGTCCTTGTTTAGGCCTGAGCTCTACCGGAGACCTGATGCCCTCCCATCCTGCACCTGGGGCCTCTGTCCTAGGCCAGTTCTCTGTGCATGGGACTGTTGTGGACAGAGATGCTCCAGGCTTCCTTTGGTTTTGATTTACGGCCCCATGGAACTGGAGCGAGGCCCCGCAGCAGGCTTGTCTCTCAGGGCTCGGTCTTGCTGGTTCTGGGCACTCTCCTCTGCCCGAGTGTGCGTGGGGTTCACCTCCTGGTGGGACCCAGTTCTGCCCCTTCAAGGGGTTGGATTTTAGGGTCCTACCTGGCTGAAAGGAGGATGCCACGGAATCTCAAGTGTGCCCCTAGTAGGTCTGACATCTCCAACCGTTGCCCACTGGGGACTGTTCTGGCAGAGCAGGTGGCCCTGAAGTGTCATAGGAGGGGGCTGCCTGCAGACACCCTGCCATGTTCAGGGCAGGAACCTCTGATGCTGTCATTGAACACCGAAGGCAACCCCTGGTGTGTTTCCCAGGTGTCCTGGGGGTGCTGGGAAGGCCCATTGGGACCAGGAATCTTCTGACCACCCTGGCTGTGTGACTCGTGCAGCCCCTGAGGGGCTTTGCTGCCCGGTTTGGAGGGTGCTGTCCTGCCTTGCCTGTGTGTGACCCACAGGGCCTTTTTCCTAGAGCAAATAAGAGCTGGCATTGTCCCAGAATGCCTTAAATCTTTTGTCGTCTGATTGATTTTCACCACTATGAGGGAACAAGAGCCATGAATTTGCATAGCACTGGGGACTTGGTAGGAGGAAGATTGGTGCTGATTGACCTTACCCTCCAGTGTCTGGGAGGGAGGAGTATCACGTTGAGTGAGCAGCCAGGAGCCCCCCGCCTCCGACTCAACACCAAACCTTTAAGCACCGTGTGAGCCTGGTAGGATTTGGAAATCGCTTAGGGATCAGGTGCATTCTTCCTGCCCTGGCTTGTTGACTGTGAGCCTTCCTAGTAGGTTAATGAATGAATTCAGTCCACAGATGTTCATGGAGTTGCTCCTGTAATGCAGGCCAACCCGAGGTCAGCAAACAGGTGATGAGGATGTGGACAGGCTCTGTGGGGGCAGCGTACCGTGTAGGTGGGCTCTGGGCAGGGCTCAGAGGGGGACACACTAACCGACTGTTAAAGTACCAAGCAGGCTGGGCATGGTGGATCACACCTGTAATGCCAGCACTTTTGGGAGGCCAAGGCAGGAGGATCTGTTGAGCCCAGGAGTTGAAGAGCAGCCTGGGCAA
The DNA here is from genome assembly GCF_006542625.1 of Nomascus leucogenys. Taxonomy (NCBI): domain Eukaryota; kingdom Metazoa; phylum Chordata; class Mammalia; order Primates; family Hylobatidae; genus Nomascus; species Nomascus leucogenys. The sequence continues at coordinate 41,007,211 of NC_044381.1, read as the reverse complement.
CATAGACCGCCATCTCTAAAAAAATAAAATTAGCCAGTGTGGTAGCATGTGCCTGTAGTCCCTGCTACTCAAGAGGCTGAGGTGGGAGGGTCACCTGAGCCCAGGAAATTGAGGCTGTAGTGAGCTTTGATCACACCACGGCACTCCAGCCTGGGTGACAGAGTGAGACCCTATCTCCCCTGCCATAAAAATTACCAAGCAATATGCCACATTGATTAAAATAGTCGTGTGGCGTGGAATATAAAATGAGATCCTCTTCCCTTCCAAGCCCACCTCTAAGAGGCACCATTGTTAACCATTTCTGACTTTCGTGTCTTAAATGTATCAACTTCAGTAGGTAACTGCTGTGAAAAATGAAGACTGTAGTGCATGGAGGGTACGCCCCCCTACTTCCCGTTTTTTCTTAGTCATTTAGAATGTGAACATTTTGCTCTGAAACTACAATGAAATCTTTTACACGTTACTGTTGGTGCTAAAATACTGGCAAAAATAACTTGTGCTATAAATGATCCTGTGAGTTTCCTCTAGAATTAAGGACTAGGCGCACAGAAAGGGAATTGTAAACTGACATGCTGTTTCTCAGAGAAGGCTTCCTGGGCGAACTGGCCTAGCTGAGCACTGCCATCTCCTCTCCAGCTTCCTTCACCCCCAGGGACCTCGAGGGTCACCCTGGGTACATGTCTTTCTGTTGTGTTATGTTGTATTGTGTGTTGTGGAAACATTTCTTCTGGTAACTTGTTCCACCTAGACTGCATGGGAAGTTAACTTTGAGCTCCTGCATGTCTGAAAATGAGTCTGGACCGCCTGGCTTGGTGTCTGTTTGACAGGGTATAGAATTCTGAGTTAGCACTTTGAGGACACTGTTCCCACCACCTGGGCCCAGTGTCTCCGATTAGACTCGCCGCCCACCTGGGCTGTTCCTTTGCAGGTAGGACTTGCTCGGGGTTCTGACATTTCACTAGAACAGCCTAGAGGTGGGCTGTTCATTTACTCTGACCTGGCCTTGGTGGGCCATTTTATTCTAAATCGTTCTCCTTCCAGCTCAGGGAAATGCTATCTACTATCTGTTTATACTTCATGGTGTCTGTTCTTAGAATCCTTTTGACATAGTTTGACTTCCAGGCAGTTCTTCCATGTCTCTTAATGTTTCTCTTCTGTTTTCTTTCTTCTGCTTCTCTCATTTGGTCTTTGGATTTTTTTCCTTTTTTTTTTGTTTTTACATATGAAAAATTGAAGGATAATTTACATATAATGAAACACACAGAACTTAAGTGTGCAAGTTGAGCTCTGACAAATGCACATAGAGGTGGAGCCCATGTGCTCTGTTATGATGTGGAACATTTCTCCATCACCCCCCACCCCAAGATCTCTTGGCTCCCACTTCTACCCACCCCAGAGGTAACCATTATTCTGATGGCATCCCCCAGATATTAGTCTGTCTTTTCCAGAGTTTCACATGAAGATGGGGTCCTACCAGACATATTCTTTTGTTTGGCTTCTTTTGTTCAGTCCGATGCTTTTGGCCTTCACCTGTGCTGCTGAGAGGCAGGAGTGTGCTCCTTTTTGCTGCTGAGCCATCGTCCCATTTGGATGGGTGCAGCACGGTTCATTCACCTGGCCCCAAACATTTTGGTGGTTTCCAGGTGGGGCTATGATGAATTATGCTGCTTCCAATATCCAAGTCCATTTTTTATGGACTTATGTTTTCCTTCCTCCCAGATGGATCCCGGGAGGGGAGTGGCTGGACACAGAGCAGGTGTGAACCCTGCCAAGCCCTCCTCTGAGGGCTGCGCCACCTGAACTCCTGGTAGCAGTGTGCCAGGTGGGGCCCACTGTTCTTCAGCCTCCCAGCAGCTGGAAGTATCCACCTTTTTTTTTTTTTTGAGACAGAGTCTCGCTCTGTTGCCCAGGCTGGAGTGCAGTGGTGCAATCTCAGCTCACTGCAGGCTCTGCCTCCTGGGTTCACGCCATTCTCCTACCTCAGCCTCCTGAGTAGCTGGGACTACAGGTGCCCGCCACCATGCCAGGCTAAATTTTTGTATTTTTAGTAGAGACGGGGTTTCACTGTATTAGCCAGGATGGTCTCAATCTCCTGACCTCGTGATCTGCCCGCCACAGCCTCCCAAAGTGCTGGGATTACAGGCGTGAGCCACCGCATTCGGCCGTATCCATCTTTTAATTTAGCCCTTCTGGTGGGTGTGGGGTGTATCTCAGTGCGGTCTTTGTTGGCATTCTCCCAGCGACTGATGATGCTCAGCCCCTTTCCGTGTGCTGTTGGCCATTTCTGTGTCTTTGGTGAAGTATCTGTTCTATATGTTTATTATTAAATTACAGTAGTTCTGCATACATTTTGAATCTGAGTCCTTTGTCAGATATATGTATTGAGAATAGTTTTTCCCAGTTTGTGACTTGACTTAAATAAATAACCATTTTTTTGGAGATGGGATCCTGCTGTGTTACCCAGGCTGATCTTGAGCTTCTGGGCTCCAGCCATCCTCTGCCTCAGCCTCCCGAGTAGCTGGGACTACAGGCGTGAGCCACCGCACGTGGCTTAAAGAATAGTTTTTGATGAGTAGAACATGTTTCCATTTTGTTGTCTGGATTAAACATGAACTTTTTTGTACTTAATGTTTCATTGGATTATGGAATATCTTATTTCTAAAACACTGAGCTTGTTAGTAAGGGCAGTCCCCATCCCTGTGATAATTTGCAAGAGCTCTTTCTGGAGTGTTCCTTTCTAAATAGAAGCTTGATTTTACTTACTTGTGTCAACTTCTTGAATCTTTATGGGAACATTAATTAGATTTTTTTGGGAGTTGCCGTTGGTCTCTGAATTATTTGTTTTCTGGGTTGGCCCCATCATGACAATGGCTTCTCTGGGTATTGCCTGGCCGTGTGGTGATAGTCACTGTGCAGTCCCACACTGGAATGAAGGGGCCCATGAGGGTGTGTGCTGTGGGGAGGGGTCTGGCGGGTTGATGGAGGAAGAAGGGTCTCGTGGGTGCAGCTGCATTTGGGATGTAATTTTTTTTCCCAAGATGACCCGTGTTGCGATCCTGCCGCCCACTTCTCCTTTCTGCTTTGGAGTCTGGCTTGACGTTCTTTGGGCCTTTCTGGAAGGATCCAGGGGTCTTGGCTTGCATTTACTTTCACTCTGATCTCTCCCTTGATCTGTCCAGATTTACCTGCTTTCTGTCTGTTTAGAATTCCCCGGAATTTTGCTGTTCTGTGTTTAGTTATGTTTCTGGTTTCCTTCTGAAAATACATGTTTCTTTTCTGACGTTCCCATGGGAATTGGTGGAACGGAGGCAGGCATTGCTCTGTAGGCTCATTGGACCAAGATGAGGAGGTGATCCTGGGGGCAGGACCTTGGGTGGAGGTGAGAAGGGCGTGGCACGTGTGCAGCAGGAGGAGAGGCCTTGGCTGGGCCTTTGGACATGGCTGTCACCTTGTGAGGGGAAGTTGGAAGCACATGGAGCCTTCGGGGCCATGCGGGCTCCCTGGATTCATTCTGAGCCCTCTGTGGAGAGAATCTGTTGAAGTATTTGGGGGAAAGGAAGGGCCAGGATCCAGGGGGACTGCAGTGAGGGATGAGGTGGGAGACAGGGTGGCGAGGGATGGGTGAGCTCAGACGGGGTGGTGGGAGTCAGAGGGGAGAGGCGGAGGTTGGGCAGGCGGCGGGAGTTTGACCAGTGCTGAGGGGTGTTTGAATGTGGTGCCTGGGGTTGGTGGTCCCCTTGTGGGATGGTGGGCAGAGCGGGCGTGTGGGGCATGCACCTGACCAGGGTTCCCAGGTGATGATGGTGGCATTTGTTTGCTGTTTTCTATTTTAAACTTAGGTCAGTGATTGGTTCTGCTGGCTTGTGCAGACACAGTGGCCTAAGGGTCTGGGGAGGTGTCTGCTGTGTCCTCCTGCACAGGAGGGCCTGAGCTGCCCTCTGGGCTGCTGGCTGGTCAGTTTGGCTCTGCTGGGGCTTTTCTCTTCCCTCCATTCTCAGCTCTTATCTCATTCACCTGTCCACGTCTTCTCTGTTCTAATCCACTGGGCCGTGAGCACTTCTTCTGAGTTGTGTATACATTAGAAGTAAACTGATGATGCATTCTTTTCACAAACACACAGAAAGTGAGTGATTGTGGAGGAGGCAAAGGCCTCAGAGGTGTATTTTTGGAAAAAGTGCTCAAGTGTGGCTGTGTGGATTTGTGAGACCTCTTCGGCTTCCTAGGGTGGCTTTTTGCTGAGGTCCCTTTTTGGGGGCTATGTCCATGGTTGTGGGGGCTAAGGAGTCAGCAGTTGTGGTGCCAGTGTCTGCGTGCCCTTCTGTCGTAGCCACTCAGCTGCCTTTGGGTATGGGAAGGGCTGGTCCTACTGCGCGGCGCCGCTGGGATGTGCGTCCCCTTCTGTGTCTCGTCTCTTGCCCACTTAGCATGTCTCTTGCCCTCTAGGACCGGAAGCTCACCAAGCTGGAGCGGCAGCGGTTCAAGGAAGAGGCTGAGATGCTGAAAGGCCTGCAGCACCCCAACATCGTGCGCTTCTACGACTTCTGGGAGTCTAGCGCCAAGGGCAAGCGGTGCATTGTGCTGGTGACCGAGCTGATGACCTCAGGGACGCTGAAGACGTAAGCTCCACTTCCTGAGGGCTGGGGCGGGTCCTGGCATGGGTACAGGGCCACCATAGCTGGGGGTGAGGTCTTGGGCTGCTGGGGTGGTCCTGGCTGGTGCCTGTGGGAGGCTGTCTCCTCTTTCCTGCGTGGGATGCCAGGAGGTGGTTTACTTCCCAGGGAGATGGTTGATCTGCCTGTGGTGTCTGGGCCTTGTTTCTGGCTGGGGTTCTGTTTCCGCCTGGGAGCCAGCCCGGCACATCCTCAGGCTTAGGATGCAGGCTGGGCAGGGTGCACAGTGGGGACTGTGGGATTCCAAGGACGTGAAGGTGGTTAGTGAGGGCTTGGGAGTGGGGTGGCCACGTCAGCCTGTTGCTGCTCACTAAAGCCCCGGTCTGCACTGTGGGGATGAGGGCTCCCCGCCTGGTGCTGTATGCTGGGTCCATTTCAACCGTTGGAACCTGCAGCCTTGGGCCAAGCCTCAGTGCCCCTCAGCCAGGCAGTTTCCCTCATAGGTGGATGCACTGCAAGAGGAGAGCCCTTTTCTCAGCTTCACCCACCCACCTCCTCCCACAGCACAGCTCAGGGCAGGCCACACAGGTGGCCAGTGGCAGAGAGAGCCCCACCTGGCCCCTGTGGTTCTGACGGGCCCTGGGCTTTCATAACCCTCACCCCTTCACCTGAGCATCTGCTGGCTGGGACTCCGTCCTGCCTTGGGCAACTTACAAGTCAGCCTGGCACCATCTCTCAGTGAGGTCAAGATGGAGCTTAGTATGAGCTTTAGTAGCCAGGTCCTTGGCACGAGGGGAGCAAGAGGGTCGTGAGCCCAGCCGGCTGCCTGCTCAGGGTCCTGGCTCCAGGGCGAAACTGTCCAGCCCTTCCGTCTCCTTCACTACCCGTCACAGGTGTGTGCTGTGTGCACGGGAATGGACTTTGTACTAGGCCTGAGCAGTGTTAGGTGGGGGCTTTGCTAGGGGGCCGCTGCCGGCGAGCTGCTTGGTGAGCTGTGCCCGTGAACCCCTGCAGGTACCTGAAGCGGTTCAAGGTGATGAAGCCCAAGGTTCTCCGCAGCTGGTGCCGGCAGATCCTGAAGGGCCTGCTGTTCCTGCACACAAGGACACCGCCCATCATCCACCGAGACCTGAAATGTGACAATATTTTTATCACCGGACCGACTGGGTCTGTGAAGATTGGCGACTTGGGCCTGGCCACTCTCAAAAGAGCATCATTTGCCAAAAGTGTGATAGGTAAACCTACTTTTCCTCCCCAGGCCCTGGGAGCGCATGAGAAGCTGGGCAGCATTGAGGGCTGGCAAGCATCCAGTTTTGTTCAGACCTGGTGCAGGAGACCCAGTGGGAAGAGCGTCTGGGTGCGGGAGCCTCGGGCTGGGGTGTCTGGGCTACCCCGCCAAGCCTTTTGTAGCTCAGCTGGAGGGCCTGCCCACTCGTTGGATTCCTGGGCCACTTGGGCTGGGACAGCTGACTTGGCTCCCTCCCTCCCCTGCTGCCCCTGCCTTGTCCAACTCTGGCCCCAGATGGTCTTTGTGTTCCCTCCGTGGCTGTGGCTTGGGTGCCAGCTCTGATTGTCTAGCAGGGGAGGTGGGCTGGGTGCCGATGCTCGTGGTGTGTGTGGGCACTGTGGGCACTCGGGAGAGGGAAGCTGCCCTGACCACAGAGGAACTCGGGAGGTTTGTGGCCAGTGACGCTGGAGCTCTCAGTGGGCAGGGAGGTGCCACCCAGGCTGTGAGGCCCAAGGAAGTGAGAACTTGGAGTATCTGGGGAATCCACATACCTGTGGGGCGGGGCACAGAGCAGGCGTTGTGCACAGGATAGGAGCAGGGCGCCGAGGAATTAATTCAGTTTGTTGGGCATTTCAGGCCTCAGAGCAGTGCCCCTCCTGTGAGAAGGCTTCCCAGCCTTCTTTTGGGGCGAGATGCCCTCGCCCCTAGGGGCAGCTGGCCTGGAGCTTCTTTGCAGAGACCAGGGGTCTGCGTTGTGCCATGTACCTGGCCCCAGGTGTGCTCCTGGCACAGTGGGTGTGAAGTGTCCACTGGTCCTGGGTGGGGACCTCCACGGGCTTTGAAAAGAATGCTTGGGTGGCTGTGGAGCAGCTGTTTCTGGGGCCAGGATGATGGGAAAGCTGCAACATGTGCAGGGCAAGCAGCGTGGGTCAGGGCTCAGGAAGCCCAGATGGGACCCGATCGGATCAGATTGGGAGAGGCTCCCCCATGTTAATGAAGACCCAGTGTGCCCCCAATGTGAGGGCAGGACAGTGAGCAGTCGATCTTGGGGCTTTGTGAATTCTTAGTTCTGCTGCATGTTTGAGGACAGAACTTGGCAGGTGTGGGGAAAATGAGACTCCAGAGCTGCTTTGGTTTGGAAGTGTGTTCAGAATGTGACATCTGGGGCAAGGTGGCTGCCCGGGGGTGGCCCTGTGGACACAAAGCCTCTGGCATTCTGGGGGAGCTGAGTGGTGGAGCGTAGGGGCTGACCCAGGGTTCAGTTTCTCCATCTGTGAAATGGGTGTATAGGTGAGGGTCTCTACTCCCTCCTGGAGGGGCTGAGAGCAGGGGCCCAGGACTGTGGAGAGCCCATGCCCAGGGCCTTGAGCTCTGTGTACTTTCTGGGCAGATTTTGCAAATTTGGCCTCGGAAGTGGTAGGAACCCAGGTCTCAAACCCCGGGTGCAGTCGGGTGGCAAGAGGGAGGCTTGGGATCTCCCACTCAGGAGTGAACACTCCTGGAAGAAGAAGCACAGCCCACTGTGAAGCGGCTGCCCCGGCAGAGCCCCTTGGCTTCCTCTGGCTGGGCGGCTCTTTGCCTTCTTAGAAACCAGGTTTCGAGTTGCTGGATCAGGTCGAGATGAAGGCCAGGTGTTTCCAGCAGGCACAGTGGGGAGACCTTGTGACCCGCGTAGTTTCCCCGCTCTGTGGGCTGTCCCTCATCACCCCAGCTTTTGCTTAGCTGGAGTCCAGGAAGCTTTGGTTAGAGAGGCCACAACCAGGAGTGTCCTCAGCTGCTCAGGCTCCTAGAGAATGAGGCTGAAGCAGGAGAATTGCTTAAGCTCAGGAGTTCGGGGCTAGCCTAGGCAATGTAGTGAGACCCCTGTCTCTACAAAAAAAAAAAAAAAGGAAATGGGAAGGAAGGAAAGAGAGAGAGAGAGAAAAAGAGAGAAAGAAAAGAAAGAAAAAGAAATTAGCGCGGCGTGGTGAACACCTGTGGTCCCAGCTACTTGGGAGGCTGAGGTGGGAGGACTGCTTGAGACTGGGAGGTCGAGGTTGCAGTGAGCTGTGTTCATGCCACTGCACTCAAGCCTGGGCGACAGAGCACGATCCTGTCTCAAAAAAAAAAAAAAAAAAAAAAAATTGCTAGTGCAGCAAATTTTCAGTATAATCATGTGGTTAAAAAACCCAAAAGAATAAAAGTTCCCAGCGCCAGGCCCCTCCATTCAGCTCCTGTTGTTTCTCATGGGTTCTTCCAGAGTTCTGTGTGCCTAAGACTGAAACCTAAACCATATTCTTGTCCCAATTTTTATCCAAAATGTTAACTTTAAAAAAGAGTGGCCAGGCACGGTGGCTCACACCTGTAATCCCAGCACTTTGGGAGGCCGAGGCAGGCGGATCATTTAAGGTCAGGAGTTCAAGAACAGCCTGACCAACGTGGTGAAACCCCATCTCTACTAAAAATACAAAAAAATTAGCTGGGCATGGCGGTGGATGCTTGTAGTCCCAGCTACTTGGGAGGCTGAAGAATTGCTTGAACCTGGGAGGTGGAGGTTGCAGTGAGTCGAGATCACGCCATTGCACTCCAGCCTGGGGGACAGAGTGAGATTCCATCTCAAAAAAAAAAAGTAACACATTTTAAATTGAAATGATGGGTAAACAAAACACGTACTTTTAAAACGCATTAATTAGTTAGCATGAGCTTTTAAAAAGAAACTAGAACATTTTGAAGACCTTCCAAAGTCGACAAATATCTAGACGTTAAAAGCAGCCGTACGGAAGTCTCTAGTCCCCTTTCTTTGCATTCAGAGCGACAGACACGCAACTGGACTTATTTTAATAAAAAGGCCTTTACAGTTGCTGTATTATGAAAGCAAAAGCTTATTATAGAGAATAGAGAGACCCCAGACCAATATAAGTAAAAGAAAAATCAGCCCTCACCCCCTGCAGACATCATCTTGCCCTGGGAGTTTGGTTTTGCATAGGTGAGGCCAGCCAGCACGTCTAGCCTCATGCTCATTTTGCTCAGCCTATCATAGCTTTGCCATGTCCTTCAAAATTCAGTGAAGACACTGTTTTTGCATCTCTTGTGTTTAAGAGCCACATACAGTTCCCATCTTAGCAACTCTGTGGTTCTGTCAGGTGGGTACCATTTTTTACCCCACCCCCATTCAGGGACACTGTCTTTAGTGATGCTGATTGTTGTACATGCTGCGTGACACTTGTAGGGGTGGGCTGAGTGTACCCAGCCTTTCCCTGCTTTGGGACATGTAGGGGTTTTGCGGCTTTAGGTAGCTTTGTAGCAACCCAAGTTCTTTCTGCTCTAGGGTGTCTGAATGTGGCTGCGGCCAAGCCTGTGGCAGGATCATAGTGTCCGTAGGCGAGGGCGTGCTCAGGGTTTTGCCTCCTTCCAGGCCCAGACCCCATGCCCTGGGGAGTCATAGTCTCCCAGCTTATGAGCAGGGGATGGCTCTGTCACCTGATTTCTAACCCTGGACTCCTGTGGTTCCAGGTGGAACTTTTGGAACCACACCTGTGTCCCAAGTGAGGGGCAGGGCTGGCCCTGGGGTCCAAGTGTTCTGAGTGTGCCATGGGATGTGGAGGGGACATGGGGCTCTGGGCAGCCAAAGCTCCCGGGACACTGGCTCCAGCTCTTCCTGGGCCCGTGGCCAGCTGACCGCTGCGTCTGTTGCTCCCGGGCACAGGTACTCCCGAGTTCATGGCGCCCGAGATGTACGAGGAGCACTACGATGAGTCCGTGGACGTCTATGCCTTTGGGATGTGCATGCTGGAGATGGCCACCTCAGAGTACCCCTACTCGGAGTGCCAGAACGCGGCCCAGATCTACCGCAAGGTCACCTGTGTGAGTCCACCTGGCCCCTTGGTTAATTAATATGGACATAGAGGCCTTGGGCCGTGCCCTGGGCTGGGCTCCATGTGCCTCTGTAAAGCCATCCTGGCAGCTGTGTAAGGAGCTTGGCCATTTTACAGAGGAGGAAACTGAGGAGATTGGCCATTTTACAGAGGGGGAAACTGAGGCTTAGTAGCGGGGTGGTCACTCAAGGTCTCCTACCTGAAGTGATGGTGGTGCATGGGGCACTGTGGGCAGTGCTTAGCCATGGAGGTTGTCGCTCTCACAGCAGGGACAGTGGGGAAACTGAGGCTCAGAGAGGCTGCAGCTTCACCATAGCCCCCTGCCTGGAGGCTTGCCTAGGCCACCCATCCCCAGTGCTCACACTCTGGGCCGCCCATGGCTGCCTGTTTTCCTATCTTCTTTATTTTGAAACAATGGTTTGATTCCTTTTTCAGCTAAACCAGTCACCCCTACACCAAGTGTGTCTCTACGCCATCGTCAGCGCTAGGCAGCTAGGAACATTAATCCCTGTTTTGCTGTCGCTGTGATTTTTTTCTTTAATTGGACGGCTTCAGCTGCATAAACAGATCTGTCTTGTCCTCCCTCTGTGGTGGCCCCGCTGGGTGGAGGGAATGCAAACAAAACATCTGGAAGTGGAATGGCCGGGCCGATTCTTTCTGTGCCTGTTTTCTGCACCGTCTGTCTTGTTGTGAAGCCCAGGGGCCTGCAGAGCTGTCCCTGACACGCAGCATCCGCACTGAGGGCCCAGGCTGCCCTGATCCCTGCAGTCCCTGCTGTCTCCACGTGCCACCTGACTGGGTGGGGCCGCGCTGCCCCTCAGTGCTGCTTTGCGGGGCCATGGCTGCTTCTGCAGGTGCACCAGGGGCTGTGGTCCTCAGCAGTTGTGCAGCCTTACCCTGACCCATCCCTCCATCCTGAGCCCTCCTTGCAGATTACCTGCATTTCTGTCCCTTGGTTGTTGTAAATCATCAGTCACTTGGTTGTTCTGAGCCCCTCCTGTGTGCCCCTGAGGAAGTGGGAGGGCAGACAGAGTCCTTGACTCACCTGTGGGCCTGGGTCAGAAACTTCACAGACAGGTGCACAGTTTTCCATGGGTCCTGGAAGGAGTGGGGACCTGCTGGCTGTGTGCAGCGGCCCTCCGGGGAGGCAGGGATGGTCTGCAGCAGGAGGAAGTGGGGCACTCCAGAGGTCAAGAGCTCCATTTGCCAGGCCTTGGGGTGCTGGTGTGGGATGGGAGGGCCCCTGGGTTCACTGTGGAGGGTGGATGGTGGTCTGTCCCGAAGCCATCCCAGGGGCTGGTGGTGCTCCTCGACCCTGGGGGTGTACACTACTGGGCAGAGCCCCTTAGGTTCTTCACTCCTGTGTCTGCCCCAGGCTGCGGACTCCAGCACCCAGGGCAGGTGGGCGTGTCCCCACCCTCCTCCCTGACCTTGGGAAAACTTATGCTTTATGTTCTCTATATTAAGAGTCAGGTGAAGCTTTTGAAGGCCAAATCGTGTTGAAGGAGGAAGAATGTGATAGTTGGTACCCTCATTGTGTTTAAAATTTTTTAAAATTAGTTGCTCATACGCTGTCTTACTCCACTTTCACAAAACAACCTAGCATATTGCAAGCAGCACCTGGCCCCACCCTGCTGCTTCTGAGGTTCGAGTCGGGTTGCAGGGCTTGCCCTCTGCTCCCTTCATGCACAGCCATTGGCTGGGCGAGGAGCCACTGTCCCTCAGGCTGCCACATGCACCCCTCTGCAACAAAGCTGCATGGCCTGGCCCTTGGCCAGCAGCAGTGACCACAAATAGTGCTCCTGCACCCTCAAGGAGGAGGTGTGGGGAGGAAGCCCAGGTGTGGTTAGAAAGGCCCGGCTCTGTGGGAGGCGTCCCATCCACTGCATCATGGCACTGCCTCTGCTAGCCTCCTGGCACAGGGGCCCTCGTGGTTGGGAGGTTCGGTGAAGCTCTGATCAACACCGTTCCAGAGACTGGCTGCTGCATTTGAGGTGTTAACCCCAGTGTCAAATTCTGCAGCTGAGGTGGAGGTGTGCAGTGTGTTGTGGCTGGGGTGATGGTGGCTTTGACAGACGTAGGGTGACCCAAGAAGGTTCTGAATGGTAGGAGATCAGGCTCCTGGCTTCAAGCAGTGGGGAGGGGAGACTTGGAAGGGAATTGCAGCGGTTTCACAGAATTCTCCAATTTATTCCCAGCTCTGCTTTATCTTGCTCCATCTATGGGCGTAGAGTTTCCATCAAAGTTGTGAAATTTTAAGCCATTATTTCTTCAAGTCTTTTTTTTATGTCCCCTTATCCTTTTTGAGATTCCAGTTTTATGGATGTCATGTGCATATGTGACCTTGGTAGCATTTCAGATTCTGAAATGAACAGAATAGAGCCTCAGTGACCATCTTCCTCTGCTGCACCACATCTTCAGGTTCACTCGTCTTTTTTCTACAGTGTATAATCTGCTGTCAGTCTGCTGCGGTGAAGCGTTCAATTTAGATGGGCTTTTCATCTCGAGTTCTATTTGGTTCTGTTTTTATCTCTCATTTTTTATGTTCATTTTCCTTTACTACTTGTATGTATCTGTAAAGAGTTTTAACCTGCTTGTCTACAAGTTGCAGCCCCTCTCATTTGTAGGTCTCTTTCTGTTGGCTGGCTTTTCTGCAGGGTTGTGGGTCACATTTTCTTACATCTCAGCATTTCTAGTAATTTTTGATTGGATGCCGTACATTGTACACATCCTGACCTGTGTGAACTCTGCGAATTGCCCTGCCTGCAGCTCCCTGTGGTTCTTTACCCGGCCCTGTGGCATTGACAATGCACATGTGGTTCTGTGGTCTGGTCCTCAGCAAAGGCTGGAGGGGACCCAGGTGCAGATACTTGGGGCTCTTTTTTTTTGCTGTGTATTCTCTTCTTTCTGGAACTCTGCCTGTGGCCTCCTCAGCCTCCCTGAACTCAGCTGTACCCCTCAACTCAGTGGGGCCGCAGGGCTCTGGTGGGTTATGGTGCCTTGTCTGGGAACTGCTCTGGGCAGTGAGCTGGGGCCATGGGGGATTGTTTCCCTTTCTCCCAGAGCCTGCGTTTGGCGCTGCCCTGTCATCCGTTTCGCATATTTTGCCCAGTTTTCTAGTAGTTTGTGCAGGTTAAGTCCAATGCCCGTGTCCTGCCATGGATGGGCGTGGGAGTTCCTCCCACTGTGGTGGAGGCCTCGCCTTCCAGCGGCCGGTCAGGTCAGGTAACTCTGCTCTCTCTCTGTCAGGGTATCAAGCCGGCCAGCTTTGAGAAAGTGCACGATCCCGAAATCAAGGAGATTATTGGGGAGTGTATCTGCAAAAACAAGGAGGAAAGGTGAGTTCCCCTAAAGGGCCTTGGGTTCTGGGGTCCATCTCCAGCTGAACTCATTCCAGCTGGCATTGAGAGCTGTGTTCTTGATGAGAGGACTTCAAGACAGGCAGGCTCAGGCCAGGGTGTCTGGGGCACGTTAGCAGGGGCTGGTGAGCATGTCGGCCCTGGGTGCGTGTCGGTGACACCAGGCCAGGAGGCCAGGCCCTCACGTCCTTGTCGGCCATCTGGGAACCCACTCCTTGGCTTTGGGGAAAACTCCCTCCTTGGCTTTGGAGACAGTCCTGTCCTTGGCTGGCCGCTCCTCCAGGACCCAGCCTGTAGTGGCTGAGCGCCTGGGGCTTCCCCAGCCCCTCTGCTCCTCTCTGCATGACTCCCATGCCTTGAAGAACATCCCCGCACCAAGGGCTCTAGGTGTGGGCCTCCCTTTTGAGCCCTGACGTGTATTTCATGGACCTGGTTGTTTGACCCTTCTCAAAAACAGCAGGCCTGGAACCGCTCCACAAAGCCAGCTCCCCACCTCCAAGCAGGGCCTGTCCTTCCCTGTTGGTCAGGTGGAAGGCTGGGGGTGCTTCCTTAGCTTTCCCTCCCCCTCACACTGGAGTACACCCACCATCTGACGTGACACCCCACAGCAGTAAGCAGGGACAGACTGTGGATACCCGAAACCACACCGGTGACTCTGGAGCACACACAGAGGAAGCCAGGCCCCAAAGAGTGCATGCTGTGTGGTTGCAGTTACAGGGTAAAGGGGGTTATAGGTTAGTAGTTAGGGAGGCTTCTTTGGGTGGCCAAGCCCTGCAGAGCCCCGAAGTGGTCACCATGGCAACACCCTGTGGCCTGCCCTCCCGGATCCCTGCAAAGAGCCTTCGAGGCTGGGTCTGGCTGGGGCCCCCTGGTTCTGCAGGTCCTCACTCTTCTCCAGCTCGCCCTCTGCCCTGCTCCCTGTCATCTGGCCAGCGTCCTGAAGGAAGCCCCCTTGACAAGGTCACTGCTTCATGGCACTGGGTGCAGGGAGCTCAGAGTGTGAGGGCTCCGCTTCTGTGTCCATTTTAGACCTACCCAGGACTAAACACTAAAATGTTTCAGTTGTGTCTTCTGACAATTGAAAGCTGGCTAGCACATCCACAGGGGCTGTATTTGCATAATGGGAGGCCTAATGTTTTTCCAGATCCTCTTTTGTATCATTGAATCTTTTATGAGCATGTTCTTTTTTATAATGAGGGGGAATAAAGGAAGTCTTAAAACACTATGTGTTAATAGTAAGACTGGATTCACTGAAATCTTTTCTTCACCCCTGGGAGTGCTGAGACATGAGGCCTGGCCTCAGGCGCCTGCAGGTATGCTTGTCCTTACCCTGGTGCACGTGGCCACAGGAGCCTGGGCATGGAGGCCCTGGCGCCCATGCCTCTGCCTGTCAGCCGCTCTCCCTCCAGGTACGAGATCAAAGACCTGCTGAGCCACGCCTTCTTCGCAGAGGACACGGGCGTGAGGGTTGAGCTCGCGGAGGAGGACCACGGCAGGAAGTCCACCATCGCCCTGAGGCTCTGGGTGGAAGACCCTAAGAAACTGAAGGGAAAGCCCAAGGACAATGGAGCCATAGAGTTCACCTTCGACCTGGAGAAGGAGACGCCGGATGAAGTGGCCCAAGAGATGGTAAGCGGGACTCAGATGGGGTGTGGTGGGTGCAGGTGTTGGCAGCTCGCGGCTTCCAAGGTTGAGAACAAAAGTGGGCTGAGGGGGCTTGCTCCGGAGGGGACTGCAAGGCCAGTGGGTGCGGCGGTGCCGTCCAGGCAGGTGTGGGCAGCTGAGGTCTCACGGCCTGGCCACATCTGCCTAGGGTCTGCACAGGGGTGGCCTAAGTGGGAGTCCCCTCAAGAACACAGCACCCAGGGGATTAGCAGCTCCGAGCCAGTGCAGTGCAGGAATTCAGGGTGGGTGTTCAGAGAGCAACCCAGGACCTCTGACTTGTCAGAAAGGCCTTACTTGCTTTGCCGGACTCTTGCTGACTTTGTGTCAGTGTGGTGGCTTTGGGATCTTTGCCTTTCCTTTTGTTTGGGAGCGCTGTTATATTGGGTTTCCGGAACCTGGGACTTTTCCACCTAGAAAGGTGGGTCGGGTGTACCTTTCCGCCTCTTCTTTTCCTCCTGCTCCTCTCATCATCTTCAGCTCTGTGGATGAGGAGTGGGTTGGGGCTGGCAGCAGAAGTGCCCCTTTGTGCTGGGGTGTCATCGGGGCCTCATTGGAGGGGGTGCTGAGCCGGCTGGAATGAGAGGCAGAAGAGACAGGGCCACAGGCACAGGCAGAAAGGAGTGGGAGTGGTCCAGGTGCAGTGGTAGGAGGAGAGGCCACGGTGACGATGCCAGGGGGTCAGTGATGGAATGGGAATTGTGTGGGGTGTGGGGACAGGTGCAGCAGGTGGGACAGATCTAGATTATTCTGACTTGATTCTCAGGTCTGTGCCATCCAGTAAAATCGCCACTGCCCACATGTGCTATTAAAATATAAATTAATTAAAATTTAAAATCCACGTTCTCAGTCCCACTGGCCATATTTCAAGTGCTCGGTACCAAGTGTGGTTAGTGGTTCTTGTCTTGCACAGTGCAGGACGTTTCTGGCCTGGAATGTTCTATGGGGCACTGCTGCCCTGGGCCGGGGGCTGTTAGAAGTTCTTGGACAAGCAGACGTTGGTGACACCCCTGCAGGGATAGGGCATGTTTGCTGGGCATTGGGCAGTGGACGCTAGAGAGGGAAAGTGGTGAGAGCCTGGCCTGGGAGGGCCCCAGGGCCAACATTGCTGCCTGAGAACCCTCGTGCAGGGCCTAGAGACAGACAGAAACGTCTTTGTTGTTGGTTACAAAACATGAACAAACGTTGACATTAAGTCAGACAACTTGATACGAAGGACAGGAATGTCTGCACTGGAACAGGTGAAAAGAAAGTCACAAAGGGGAAGACCAGTGGGAACGAGAGGCTAGGAAGAAGGCAGTTAGTATTGCGTGGTAAGAAAGTTGCGCATTTGCAGTGAACACCTGAGCAGAAATAAATCTGGTGTGTTCATGGTGGAGAGCCCTCGGCTCATGTGTCCTGACCACAAAGGTGCTCGCCGTTTTTTCTTTCTTTTGAATAAGCTTTTTACTGAATACATCACGTCTGTTGAAAATGTCCATCAGTCACCAGTTCCAGGCTGATGATTCTTCCCAAACTTCACTTCTCCAGGCCGGGCTGGGTCTCAGTAAAGGGAAGTGGATCACACCTGGATGGGGGTTGCAGAGAGGTGGGAGGGGCGGCTGCTCCGGAAGGTTCCTGCGGAGGTCTGACTCGGGTGTGGAAACTGAGGCTTGGCGATACCATGGAAGGTGCGTGGGCCCTCGGAGCCAGGAACCCTGGGGTGCAGTGAGCTGCGTGTTTGTCACAGACTCTGCTCCTCCTGGCAGCTCCTTGTCCATGGGGGCACTGGTATGTGGTGCATAAGGGATTCAGTGGGCCACATGGTGTAGGTTACGCCGTGAGGTCAGTGCAGGGAGCAGCAGTCTCTCAGCTGGACTTCCTGCAGCCGTGACCCCTGAGGAAGGAAGCAGGTGGAACCGGGCTGCTCCTGGGGCTGGCTGTGTGGCTGAGGGCTTTGGGCTACTTGAGCTAAGGTCCTGCTGGGGTCTTGGCACGCTTCCTGCTGCTCCTAGCCTCTCCACAGCTGTAGGATGGGGTGCTCCTGGTGTGGACCTGAGTGCAGGGCCTCAGTGCCTGGGACTTGGACTGGAGGAGACGCCTCCTCAGGCTGCCAGTGCCTCGGGCCAGGGCTCTGCTTTCCCCTGCATAGTGGCCCATGTCCTGGGCTGTGACAGCACAGTGAGGATGGCTACAGCGTCCCATTGTGGGGTGGCGCCCAGGCTGGCTTCTCTTTGGGGCTCCTGCAAGCTGGCTGCACCATCACCGCAGATGCTGCAAAGTGGCCACCTGTGTCCCCACCTGGCCCACTCTCATCTGGCTTATCTCTGGTCACATCCCTGACCCAAACACAGAAGCCTCTGCTATGAGCAGATCTAATGGGATCAATGAGCTCTGTGCTTCCTGGAGGATCTTTCATGGCTCTCCATGACCATGTGGTGCACAGAGGTACATTTTTTCAAATTGAATTGCTTCAAGTTTGCTGTGAATTACATTCGGATAATTACCAGCATATCTATCCTGTGACTTCAGGTGCACCATTTCTCTGCTGATGTAATATAGCTGTCCCTTCACACATTCATTGCAAATAGCAAGTGCCGAGTGAGATGCTGCACAGGCTGTGTACATTGTGTAAGCTGAGGATTGGGATGGTGGCTGCAGGCCAAGAACATCTTTCCGGAGGCACCTGGCTGGCCGCTCAGTGGGATAGCTGAGGTTTTGAGAGGACAGAAGATGGCCTTGAGGGAGGATGAGGATGACCTGTGGGAGTCTCACACACACATGAGGATGAGGAACGTCCTGGGGCAGCTGTGCTGGCTCTGACCTTGCAGGGAGTTACCTCTGTCCCGATGCTGAGGTCTGGGCCAAGGGCAAGGATAGGAGGACATTGGGGTGACCTGGTTTTGATGTGGTGACAGCCTCAGGAAGGGCAGGAGAACGAGGCGCTCTTGTTCCTTCCACGAATGTGGTTATGCTTGGTCAGTGCTGGGGGGACAGGGTATGAGGGACTGGGGAGCCGTGTCAGGAGGCCAAGTGCTACAGCGACAGCTGAGCGGCAGAGGGGACATCAGAGCCCACTTAGCGCCAATTCCAACATGGGTGGTGCAGCCTGGGGAGGGGCCCAGGATTCTACCAGAGCAGTATTACTGCCTGCACCAGACCTCGTGGCCTCCTTGCCTGTCTTGGGTTCTGTCCTAAGGTGGCAAAGCCCAGAACCTGCCCTGGGCCTTGTCTAGCAGCTCCCAAGACAGGCAAGCGGGAGGAGCCTCCCAAGACTGCGACTCCTCCCTGCTTTTCATCCACACGGAGACTCGGCCTCCCTGCCCCCACCCTCCTGCAGGGTCGTTGTGGATGCAGCTGTCCCTTCAACCTACAGCCTCCTGCGCCTGTCACCACACAAGTCCCCGTCCCTGGCAATTGACTGAACTCTGGGGCTGTGTTCCTGCATCATTTCACAGCAGAGGCCCCTTGGCCCCAGCAACTTCACCCCTGCTTCTGCATCTTTTACATTTTTTTCATTGTGAGACACGTCACCCGTGAAATAGAGCATCCAAGAAGAAGGGACACGACCTGTGCTCAGCTAAAGCACAACAATAAATAGCACCCGCCCCGCTCTGCTAAGAACAGGGAAGGCAGGACCTCAAGAGCCGCCTGACAGCAGCTGGAAGCAACATGCTCCTACCTTGGGACTCACTCCCCGGGAAAAGCTTGTGTGCCCCAGCAGGTTGACACTGGGTCCCTATGGGGCCTTTCCAGGTTCTAACCTCTCACTACTCCTTCCCGCCCATTTCAGACACCAGAGTCCGTCACTGGCCTCCCTGGGGTCCTGACACCAGCCCTGCCATGGATCCTAGACTGGAGGGGCCTCGCCGTGATGCAGTGAAAACAGCTTGATGTTGGTATATCTGCTGCGGCTAGAGAGACACTAGCACCTGGCTCTGAGGCTGCTCTTGTTCCTAAAATCTGAGATTAGGCTGGGTGCAGTCACCCACGCCTGTCATCCCAGCACTTTGGGAGGCCAAGGCAGGAGGATCGCTTGAGCTTAGGAGGCCTTTGCCGTGAGCCGTATCCCGCTGCATGATTTCCAGCCTGGGTGGCAGAGTGAGACCCTGTCTCAAACAAACAAAAGTCCCTGAGATTAGCAGGTGTTAGGCCGTAGAGATGTTCTGGAATCCAGATGAGACTTCCTTCTGGAAGGACCCCGAGGGTGGGAGAGAATGCAGATGGGGCAGAGCTCTCCTCCTGAAGTCACCTCTCAGCAAGTTCCACTCGGCGGATGGAAGGGGCCAGATGGAGCTCCCCAGGGAGAGACAGAGGAAATAGCGGACTCTGTGGGGCCTGGGCCAGCTTCAATCAGTAAGGGACTCTGGGAGTCGACCCCCAAGGGGATTCCCAGCCAGCCCTCCCCTCCACCTTCATACTCTCCCGATAATGCAATGCGCCTGTGTGGCACTCACCATGGCTAAATGTTTTCCTGTTTGGGAAAAAAAAATAGAAGAAACACTTTAGAGAGGAAGGCTGGGGTTGATGATGAAGACAGAGTCGCAAGGGAAAATGGGCTGTGGGCTGTGGCGCCAGCAGCAAATAGTAATGGCAGCAGGAGGACGTGGCCTTGGCAGCCTCTGGTCACGTATCTGGGCTGAGGTGGGCAAGGGCAGGGCCACGTCCTGGATATGACCCCGAGGCTACGTGGAGCCTTAGGAATGGCCTCACCCACATTCTCACTAGGAGCAAAGGCCAGGGCCAAGCAGGTCTGGCCAGCTGTGCATACCTGCCCCCGGGTGCCAGTGACAGGGACACCTGCCTCGGCCTCCCTGTGACCCCCCCAGGGTTGGAGCTTGTTCTCCGGGGCTCCCTAGAAAAAAGTCCGCTCTGGACTCTGAGCCAGAAGAGAACCTGGTGCCTGGTTTCTCCTCCTTCCCAGCTGGGCTGCCCTGCTGCTGAGTGGCCTTGGGGCTGGCTTGGGGCCAGTGGCGACCCTGAGTGTAGATGGGTCCCACTGACTGAGCCGTGAGCTTCTGTCCCATCTCACTGGCCCCCCTCCCCCGCCCCACTCATGTCTCTTCTGAATCAGGGGAGACTGACCAGGGCTGTTTCTGTTAGGGAACATCATTCTGTGGAAAAAAATTGTCTTTTGAAACAAAGATTTTTGAATAATCACAAACTTACTGAAAAATTGCAAGGACACTACAAAGAACCATTTATTTTCCATGAACCATTTGAGACTAAGTGGCTGACCTGGTTCTCCTGAAGCCCTGAATACTTTCATGTCTGCTTCCTGAAACTAGGGCACTTTCTTGCATCCGGAAGTACCGTCAATCCTCAGGCCCATCCTCCTATCCGCAGGCCACTCAGGTCCCCAGTTGTCCCAGTGACACCATCACAAGGCCTCTGGGCCCCTTTTCCTCGCCTGACTTCCATGTCCTGTCCCTCAGGACAGGCTCAGGTGTCCCTCTGTGGGTGGGTCACAGTCGGGTCTTGCATCTCCATGGGAATCTCATGGAAGGGGCTGAGTTTGCATGCGTTTCCCAGGGGTGCACGGCTTCACCCGCCAGTTAGGCAGATGCTGGCTCTCAGCTTGGTGCAGGGCGCCCGTGGCTTCTCTAAGTTGAGCTCCTCTCACCTTTCGCAACTGTACGTGTCTCATGGAGAATGTTTGGACACTGTAAATATCTTGTTTGTCACCAATCTTCCCACTTACTTCTCTACCTCTCTGTGGCCTCGTGGTTTTCTGTTTTGCTCAATGGGTCCTGCTCCATGGATTGAGCTGTCCCATTGCTGCCTGGTGAGTCACTCGAAACGCCCCGGCCACAACCTTGGAGGTCAGGGATCAGGTACCTTGGCTTAGGGCCCCAGTGAGATGGGATCGGGTGTTGGCCAGGGCTGCAGTCTCAGACCCTGCCTCAGAACTCAGTTCCCTGCCAGGAGGGGCTCTGCATAGGGTCATTTGTGACATGGCTTCCCCTAGAGCAGATGATCCACAGGAAAGGGAGGCAAAGAGACTGGGTGAGGGAGCCACAGAGGAGAAACAGAGGGAGGGAGAGATGGAGATAGAGAGGCCACACCTACCCGCCGCCCCCCACCTGATACCAGCAGTGACACCTCACCCCTCCTGCCACCCCCATATGCAAAATGCATGTCAGAGTCTGTGGACACGTCCTTTAAACCGTCATCGTGTCACTGTTCATTTTGATGCTCAAAATGCCCCAGATTTGCCAGTGGGAGGCCCTCAGCACTGGCTCCCGTGCCGTTTTGCACGTCCCTGTCACTCTGAGCACGTCCTCACTATCAAGCTCATCCTGTCCTTCTCCTGCCCAGCCTTGAGCTGCCGCCTCTTAGAGCCGCGCTGCGTTCCTGTCCTGGCCGAGCTCTGTGTGCTCCTTGCTGTGGGTGTTGTTGCTCCCAGGCCCTCCTGATGAACTCAGTTCACAAGTACACATGCGTCTGTACATTTACACCACGAAGGTGTCGCGAGCCTGCCTGTGCAGTCTGTCTGTGTTTATTCACGTCTGTTGTGCGCTTCACACCAACAGCTCCAATTCCCACCCGGCAAAAAGGTTCCTGTTGAAAATTTCTGCCTCTCCACACCTGAGGAGCCTGGCGTCCACTATCCCTAATATATTTTCTTGTTTGGTCACTTTTGCGGGGTCGCTGGCCTCCATTGGTGCTGTCACCACCTCCCCTCCCCGACAGCTGTGACTCCCTCTGTGCCTGGCACTGCCCCGAAGCCAGGATGCCCTCCTGCACGGGCACCTCCGCCCTACTGCGGAGGCCTGGCTGGTCCAGCCTGACCTAGCGCCTTTAGGACTGAGGTGCTCAGGAAGGGAGGGGAAGTGCGGGTGGATCTGGAATCTTTGTTCTGTGTTTTCATGTGTTTGTGGTTACTACAACTGCAGCCTAGCAAGAGCAGCCCCTTCAAAAGGGATCTCTTTCATCAGAAGAAAGAAGGTAGTTATTCCATGAATATTCTTGGCGAGCTCATGATGTTTCCTGGAGACCTTGGGGCTCTCTTACAAATGCTGTCAAGGTTGTGCTTGGTAAATCAGTTTTAAAACTTGCCAGGCATCAGTGCATACCTTAGTGGTCCCTAATGACAAAACGCATGTCCTTCCTCCATCCGCAGCTCGGGTGTGGCCCTGTTCCCCCATCTTTGGGCAGCCCCAGACTCAGAGACGTTTCAGGAAAGTGCTAGCTCCAAAGCTCCTTGTCACCACTTCTGAGCATGGAGACAATCAGGAGCCCCTTCCTGTCTGCCACCAGCCCTGGGGGGGCCGGGAGCTCAGGGAGCCCTCGGGTCCGGTTGAGGGGCTGGTCTGCTTTGCTCTTGTTGTGGACTCTGTGGGAGGCAGGTCAGGCCTGCGTGGTGGTGGTCTTTCTTTGCCTTGCCTGGCAAACCCCTGCCGTGCCATCTCTGAGCTGTCCCCGCGGATTTTACACTCAGTGGCAGTGGGGTGGCGAGTGTGTCCTGCGTGGATGAGCCAGTGATGGGAAAGCACTTTAGGTAAGGGGTGTGGGCCGGCGAGGGCTGATCCCCAGCAATGCTGACAACATGACTGCCTTTACAGATTGAGTCTGGATTCTTCCATGAGAGTGACGTCAAGATCGTGGCCAAGTCCATCCGTGACCGCGTGGCTTTGATCCAGTGGCGGCGGGAGAGGATCTGGCCTGCGCTGCAGCCCAAGGAGCAGCAGGATGTGGGCAGCCCGGACAAGGCCAGGGGTCCGCCGGTGCCCCTGCAGGTCCAGGTGACCTACCATGCACAGGCTGGGCAGCCTGGGCCACCAGAGCCTGAGGAGCCGGAGGCTGACCAGCACCTCCTGCCACCTACGTTGCCGACCAGCGCCACCTCCCTGGCCTGTGAGTGCTCAGGGGTGGGGTGGCCATGGGCACCCCTCCCACCTACCCTGCAGAAACCAGCTACTGGGCAAATAAAAATGAAGTCCTCTCCTTTTATTGGAATGCTTTGTGAGAAAGGGGGTCAGCATAGCATCCCCTCGGAGGAGACATCATGTAGCTCTGAGCTGTCCTCACATAGCATGGGTGATTGCTTTAGCTGTAGGTAGTTCCCGGGAGTCCTGGCTGGGCGCCTATGCCCCATGACAGGCTCGTCTTCTGCCAGCACCCTTGGTGCCAGGGCATGTCGTGAACTTCAGAAGAGAGCAACTTCCAGGGTGGTGGGGCCAGCAGACCCAAGCACTGGGATGTGCAGGGCCTGATTCTGTGACCAGCCTGGGCCCTGTCCCCCCAGCCCACCATGCAGGGTGTGGACCCTAGGTGTGGGTGAGCCTTGTTTCAGGGAAGGAATTGGGGCTTTCTCAACATTTCCCGGTGATCTGCTATGGATCTGTGGACTTGGGGCAGGTCCCTTAACCTGTCTGAGAATGACAGTTCTGCCCCCTTGGGGGGAATGTGAAGGCCAGGTGAGGTGGCGGCAGCAGCTGCTTGGTGGGACATCTGTCCTGGGAACAGAGTGTGCTGCTTGCTGGCTTGGCTTGTGGTGTTGCCATGGGGACCTCCCATCCCCTGTACTATCTCCCTTCTAAGGCAGAACCTTTGGGACCTTTTGTACATTTTCAGTAGGGTGTTACTGATGAATTGGCAGGAATCACTTTGGATCAGGCTTCATCTAAGACCATTTAGGGAAAACCTAGTATCTTCTGCACATACAGGCAGAAAAGTTCCTGCATGTGCCCTCAACATCCTAAGAATTCAGCAGTGAGCTGAGGACTGAGGAACATGGCTTTGTTCATTCTGTGAATATGCATGGGATAGAATGACAGAGCCACGGGACCTGCCCGGGCCAATATTTCAGATCATTCATGTGCAAAGACTGAAATAGTCTGTTTAATTTATTTAATATGCACATCCTTCATTTATCATTGAAATGGCTAGTTCTTCAAAGTAGGCTATTTAAATTCAAACAAGCAGTCATCATGTCGAGATGGTTTGCCTACTATTTATGTCACTCGAACCTGCTCAGGTTTGCTTTGGAGAATAAAATTGGTACATTATTGCTCCATTTTCTGATACATCTAAAAAAATTAAAGAGCACCGACTTTTTGTAAGAAGAAATTCTTCACATCCGACACAGCACTACACACTTTTAAATCGTAATTGTGGGTTAAACAATTTCTAGGATGGGAGTTTAAAAATCTCCTTTTTTCAAACTTTGAAGAGACGTAGTTTGAGGATATTTCTATATGTTTAGCTTGTGGTCAGATAGTATAATTCAGGTTTGATCCACTGTGGGAAAATCAGATGGAGACACTGATTAACTGATGATTGCAATTCAGGTGTGGGTGTTCTCTCTGCAGACAGGCCCACTTCCAGACCGACTGAGAAGGATTCTGTGTGCTTTGTGCAGAGGCCATGGCCACGCTTCTCAAAAACGCTTTTTTTTTTGTTTTTTTTTTTGAGACAGAGTCTTGCTCTGTTGCCCAGGCTGGAGTGCAGTGGCACGATCTTGGCTCACTGCAAGCTCCGCCTACCGGGTTCATGCCATCTCCTGCCTCAGCCCCCTGGGTAGGTGGGATTACTACCTGCTTCCACTTCCAGCTTAGATTAGGCACCTGCTACCACGCCCAGCTAATTTTTTTGTATTTTTAGTAGAGACAGGGTTTTACCGTGTTAGCCAGGATGGTCTCGATCTCCTGACCTCGTGATCCGCCCGCCTCAGCCTCTGAAAGTGCTGGGATTACAGGTGTGAGCCACCGCAACCGGCCCCTCAAAAACACTTTTACTTGTTCATTGCGGTTTCTTTAAACTAGGTAATATAGCCACATGGCGTAAAATTCAAAAAGGCCAGGAGGTAGCAAATCACTTCATTGTCCTCCCTAGAGGCAACAGATGCTACCAATTTTTTTTTTTTTTTTTTTTTTTTTTTAAGACAGAGTCTCACTCTGTCTCCAGGCTGGAGTGCACTGGTGCGATGTTGGCTCCCTGCAACCTCTGCCTCCCGGTTTCAAGTGATTCTTCTGCTTCAGCCTCCTGAGTAGCTGGGACTACAGGCATGTGCCATCACGCCCAGCTAATTTTTGTATTTTAATACAAAAATAATAATACAAAACAATAATAAAACATGTAGCCTACCACACACATAGAACACCCATAGGCACACATGGAACACACACACAAATACATAGGCACATCTACACATGCACATACATGTGGATCCCACACGTGAACACCTGCACACAGACATTCATGCCCCACGTGTGTGTATACATGCACACCCACCCTGCATGCAAATGGACACGTATGTACACATGTGAACACCCCACAAATATGAACACATTCACATGCACACGTCTGCACTCATGCATAAATATGCACATGCACACTGACATCCACATGTGTGCACACATGTACACCCTTATCCCCTTCTGTTTCATAATGGATAGCACCCCACATAGCCTTCTGCACCTTGCTCTGGGATGTGCTGGGTAAGAGCAGGAACCCCATAATCCAAGAAGAACCCGGTCTGTGTAACAAGATTGGCAAACAGACACACATTATTGTATTGGAAGATGCAACAGTATGTCAGTTTTTACAGTTTTCCCTTGTTGTGTTTTCTTAAACTGCCCACCAAGTGTCCTGACCAAGCAGGGGCTTCCTTGGTGACTCCATTTAAGCAGCTGATGACTGTAGTAGCACATTTGCCAATAGTTTCAAAAATGTCTTCTAAAATGTTTAATTGTGTAATCAATGAACTCATTCACTTTTTTTTTCTTTTTTTTTTGAGACGGAGTCTCGCTCTGTCGCCCAGGCTGGAGTGCAGTGGCAGTATCTTGGCTCACTGCAACCACTATGTCCTGGGTTCAAGCGATTCTCCTGCCTCAGCCTCCCGAGTAGCTGGGAATACAGGTGTGTGCCACCATGCCCAGCTGATTTTTTTTGTATTTTTAGTAGAGGCGGGGTTTCGCTATGTTGGCCGGGCTGGTCTCAAACCCCTGACCTCGTGATCTGCCTGCCTCAGCCTCCCAAAATGCTGGGATTACAGACATGAGCCACCATGCCCGGCACATATTCACTTTAAATATGTAAAATGTGGGCTGGGCATGGTGGCTCCTTTTGGGAGTCAAAGGTGGGTGGGTCACTTGAGCCCAGGGTTTGGAGACCAGTCTGGGCAACATGGCAAAACCCCATCTCTACAAAAGATAGAAAAATTAGCCAGGTGTGGTGGTATATGCCTGTAGTTCTAGCTACTCAGGAGGCTGAAGCAGGAGAATTGTTTGAGCCTGGGAGGTCAAGGCTGTAGTGAGCCATGATCACACCACTGCACTCCAGTCCAGATGACAGTGAGACCTTGTCTCAAATAAATAAATAAATAAACAAATAAAATGCTACACATATGGTTAGAATTGCTCTACTTGAAACTTGTCAGGTCTGTGCACGTTCTCCCCTTCCTCCCCGTCCTCCTCTCCCCCCTTTTCTCTAAGTGGAAGTGACCACTTTAGTGACCACTCGGCTCATTAAAAATCAGAGTTACCTGTCTGATTGGTTTTGCACAATTAAACCTCAGCATTTCTTATGTCTTCCTAGGTTACAATAGATTCTATCCATTCCTGGGAAAAGTTATTTTAACGCCAAGCCAACAGGATTTCCCCTTTGTTTAAATTATAAACGGACACAGTATTCTGAAATGCAGCCCCTTGCGAAAATAGCGTGGCGTTTGTAAGTGGTAAATTCTAAAGTTTCTGTAGCTTTTGGCATCTGGAAGCAGTAAGCCCAAAGTACCATTTCAGACAGGTTTTTGTTCTCCCCTCTGCTGGCATGACCCCATAGGCTGAAGATGTTCCCAGGCACACTGTAGTATGAGAAGCCCGTGGGCTCTGGGGTCATGTCTGTGCCCCCATGAGCAGGCAGGTCTGTTTGGGTTTGATGGGGACCAGGCCAGCCTGAGCCATGTGAGGCCTCTGGGGGAGCTCAGGCCATGGGCACTTGGTGCCACCCCTGCCACCGCATCCACTGCACAGGGGAATAGTGGGTGCATTTCCCTCTCAAGCCCTCTCTGTCGGTGTTGGGGGCACCTTGACCCCATTTTCCAACCAAGTTAGACCTGGTCCCGTGACCTCAATCCCCGCAGTTTGGGCCCTTTGCCATGGTGTGTGAAGGTGGTCAGAGTCCTGAGACACCCTCCCTGCTTATAAAACACAGGTGATATTTATCTCTACAGTGAAGACATCAGTTTTTTCTTACCTCAGACATTCCTTTGGCCTCCCAAGTCCCTTGTGCCTTTAAGAGCTGGAATGTGTGCTTGCTGCCCAGGCCATGGCGAGCTGGTTGTGGGTACCTGCCTTGCGGGAGGATTGGCACGATGTACCTGCCCTGACATCATGCTGGCCAGACATGGGCAGTGTTGGAGTGGGGCACCGTGACAGCATCCCCAGTATGGTTCTGTAGCAGCCAATTGTTTAAACAATATGCGCGGGTTATTTATGTGATCTGGAGAAACAATCAAGCCTTTATTTTGCAGAAGAAAATATGCAGATGAGCCATTGTTTGTTCATGTGACATTTGGAGATGTCCACTCTAAGTCCTGCTTTTGTCCTCCCCAGCGGACAGCACCTTCGACAGCGGCCAGGGCTCTACCGTGTACTCGGACTCGCAGAGCAGCCAGCAGAGCGTGGTGCTTGGCTCCCTTGCCGACGCAGCGCCGCCCCCGGCCCAGTGTGTGTGCAGCCCCCCTGTGAGCGAGGGGCCCGTCCTGCCACAGAGCCTGCCCTCACTGGGGGCCTACCAGCAGCCCACGGCTGCAGTGAGTCAGAGCGCCACTCCCACCCCCTTCCCCATCCCCACTACCTGGTCTGAGGGCCCTGAGGGCTCTAAATTCTGTGATGGGCTGTCCAGGCTGCACTGCACTGTGGTCAGCATTAAAAGTGGCCTGTGGTCAGTGTCCAGCCACACTTCCCCTGGGGAGACATTCAAAAGCCAGGCCCAGAGGAAAGCCCCGTCCTTGCTGCCAGCTGCGGAACTACTGGCCGAGTAGCCCTGACGTTCCCGTAAAGACCTACTAGATAGGAAAGACACCCTGTTGGAAAACAGACCCCAGGACACCCAGAGTTTGGGAGGCTATGATAGAGCTGAGTGGTTCCCTCTGGGGAGCAGGCACAGTGATAATGGTGACAACCCACAGCCACAATCGTGATACCCACTGACAGTGCCCTGGGCCTGGGACATTATCCCAGGCTATTCCATAGATCACAGAAAAGCATCATTTGTAAGAAGGAAACCTGAGATTCGATCTCGCTGCCCAGCCTCCTGAGGGGCTCCTGGCACTTCTCTCCCAGATATTGTGTAGCGGTTAAAGTCAGAGCTATGAAAATAGGGCGGGAATGAGGGGAACAGTTTCAGGGAGCATGTGTGGCGAAAGAGTGATGGAGCCTCGGGCTGTGACGACGCGTGTGGGTTGATTCCCACGGGAAAGACTAAGATGAGTGGGGTCACATTCGGCATTTATTTTTTTATTTTGATTTTTAAAAAACACTTTAGAAAGCAAAACAGTTGCTCCTCGCAGTCCCAAGTGCCCAGCCACAGAGGGGTTGCCCATGAGCCCCAGGCAGTAGATTGGTACCCTCAGAGCATAGTTTGTTTATTTATTTATTTATTTGAGATGGAGTCTTGCTCTGTTGTCCAGGCTGGAGTGCAGTGGCTCAGTCTCAGCTCACTGTAACCTCTGCCTCCTGGGTTCAAGTGTTTCCTCTGCCTCAGCCTCCTGAGTAGCTGGGATTACAGGCACACGCCACCATGCCCAGCTAATTTTTGTATTTTTAGTAGAGACGAGGTTTCACCATGTTGGCCAGCCTGGTCTCAAACTCCGGACCTCAGGTGATCCTCCTCGGCCTCCCAAAGTGCTGGGATTACATGTGTGAGCCACTGCACCCAGCCTCAGAGGGTGGTTTATGGGGTGGGCTGTCTCACCTCCTGTGTGAGCTGGGAAGCCCAAGCAGGGACATCACAGGTGCAGCCACTGTGTACTCTGGGCCAAGCTCCTCCTTCCCTAGTGAGCAGCTCCTGCCTGGCGCTTTGGCTGTGCTGGTTGTCACTCGCACACTCAGCGCTGTGGCCCGTCTTCTTGATGTAGGCTGAGCGTGGGCACATGGGCTGTTCTGGCCTCCTCTTTCCTGCTGGCTGCCCTGCTGCACCCTTGCATGCGGGACCAGCCTTCCCAGGCCTGCTCAGTCGGAAGGGTCCAGAAAGGCCCTTTGGAAAAGCAGTTGAAGCTGTTTGCCCAGTCTGCCTTTGCTGACTGCAGCCCCAGGACTCATTTGCAATTTGCATTTGCAGTTTTCTTCATTTCACAAAATGAAGTGAAATACAATTTTAAACAGCAGAAAGACCTCATTTAAGGAAAGGTGAGGCTGAACGTGGTGGCTCATGCCTGTAATCCCAGCATTTTGGGAGCCGAAGGCAGGAAGATCACTTGAGCCGAAGAGTTCCAGGCCAGCCTGGGCAAAAAAGCAAGACCCTGTCTCTACAACAAATTAAAAAAAAAAAAGAAAAGGCTACTTGCTGCTCCAGAGTGGTGGTTCTTGGCTTTGAGGATTGGCTGAACTGGGGCTGGACTGGAATGTTCTGCCTGGCTCTCATCCCTCCTCAGCCTAGGTTAGGGCTTCCCATGCCATTTGATGCCACATGAGGCACTCCTGGCCTGGGCTCCCACTGGGCCAAGTCCCTCTCCTGTGGCCTGGCATCAGCGTGGAAACCAGCACACCTGAGCAGGGACATCACAGGTACAGTCACCTTGGACTAGGGGCCTGAGTCTCCGTCTTCCTACCTAGTGACACAGAGACAACTTACTCAAAAAGGATGAGGCCTGGAAGGAGTCCCCAGGTGTGCTGAGGGCTCTCCCTACCCCTCCGTGCCTTTCCTGGGTGGTTGCCATGGTGATGTGTCTGCAGCACCCAGTGAAGGAGGATAAACAGCTAAGGAGGAGCAGCTGTCGTGGGGTTGCCAGGCTGACCTGGAGGCTGTCAGGAGCATGAGGCCACTTGCTCCTAGGCTGCCAGGCCCTGCCCGAGCTCCTGGGCTGTGCACAGTGCCCAGAGCTGGTAGACGGATGGTCCGGCCCAGTCAGGCCCATCCTCCACTCCCTGGCTTCAGGTGAATCCAGAAGCCCAGCTCAATCCCAGATACACTTGGTCCAACCACTCACACCATGCTGCCTTTCATAAAGCACCCACTGCGAAAGACAAGTGAGGAGGGCAGTTTTGGGCATGCCGTCACTCACGTGATCCAGAGAACCCCACGGGAGAGAGTGTTCGTGGCAGGATGGAAGAGCCATGATCCTCTGTAGCCCTGTCTGCTCCTCACATTCTCGTTTTGAAATAAATCCCAGACAGCAAGACACTTGCCCTGTAAATGATTCAGCCTCTGGCTCTGCACAATGACTCTTAGAGAACAAAGCCCAATTCCGTTACTACACCAACAAATTAACAAATTCGCAGCAATTCCTCAATGGCAGCAAATACCCATTCTGAGAGCTTAGATTTCCCATTCTTTTGTGGTCTGTGTTCGCTCCACTGCTGGAGTGCTCGCATGCTGTTCCAGAGCCCATTTCTCTCCATATCGTCTGTGAGTTATGTATAAGTTTTCATCTTACATAGTCACAGTCGTATGGAGCGTGAGCTTCCCCAGTTTAATGTCCTTGGGAGCCTTTCTCCACGGTTCTGCAAAGCCTCTGTGCTGGCCTTTTTTGTGGTTGTGTAATGTTCTGTGGGGCTGACGTGCCTGGCCACCCCTGGGCTGGGGGCTGTGTTATTCCTGGCCCTTCACTGTTGTGAATGATGCCCAGGGCCCCCTCACTGCTTCTGCTGTCATGTTCCTGGGAAGAGGGACCCTGGTGGGGACCAGGCACAGGGATGACATGAGGCTACCCTGCCCCTGCCCAGGAGGGGGCCTGGTGGCTGAGAGTTGCGGCTGAGTGTGGCCCTGGTGCTCTCTGCAGCCTGGCCTGCCGGTGGGCTCCGTCCCGGCCCCTGCCTGCCCTCCGCCCCTCCAGCAGCACTTCCCGGATCCGGCCATGAGCTTCGCCCCCGTGCTGCCGCCGCCCAGCACCCCTGTGCCCACGGGCCCAGGCCAGCCAGCGCCCCCCGGCCAGCAGGTGAGTGTGGCACCTCCTGTGGCCACTGTCCCTCCAGGCAGGCAGTCAGCTCTGCTGGCCCCTGGGCCCAGGTCTGTGAGCACCTTCCGCAGATCCTTCATTCAAATCCTCTGTGGTTCCCCTGGGTCTTTGGTGTGCCTAAGGGATGGGGGTGACTCTCGTATGTGCATGTGCGTGTGTGTGTGTGTGCATTTGCGTGTGTGCATAGTGTTCACAGTGCCCTGCACATGGAAGGCTCTGCTCACACAGAACATCTCTGCAAGATCTGCTATGCCCTGGCTCCAGGCTGGCTGGAGTTTGGTGGTTTTTGTGTCTGAATGTGTATACGTGTGACTGTGCAAGTGTGTGTGCAGGCATGTGTGAATGTGAGCGTATGCGTGTACATGTGAGGGTGAGGGTTGATATCCTGTCATGTGTAACCAGGGGGGTGTACTTGTCTGGGCAGATTGGTGGTCTAAAGGGAGCTACCTTCTCTCCCTCTAGCCTCCTCCGCTGGCCCAGCCGACACCCCTGCCGCAGGTCCTGGCCCCACAGCCCGTGGGCCCCCTCCAGCCGGTTCCCCCCCACCTGCCACCATACCTGGCTCCAGCCTCCCAAGTGGGGGCCCCTGCTCAGCTGAAGCCCCTCCAGATGCCACAGGCGCCCCTGCAGCCGCTTGCTCAAGTCCCTCCGCAGGTACTTCTAGGTTGATGGCTGCCGTCAGTGATGGCGCACGCTTTGCCAGGCCCTGGCTGGTGCACCAGGACACCCACAGAGGGGGTTGTCTGTGCATGTGACCTGTGACCTGGGGTCGGGCTGGCCAGGGAGTTGGGGCTGGGCTGGGGAGTCCGGGCTGGGCAGCGTGGGCTTTGTGCACAGTCATATGCACCAGGAACACTCCAGGGACCCACACAACCGGCCACTTGTCCCTTGGTGTCTGGCTTGGCTGCTGTCTCCTGCCCTCCAGCCTCACCTTCTCTACCAACCTGGCAGGCTGCTCTTGGTCCTTCCAGGCCATGACACCTGGGCTGTGAGTGGCAGATGGGGTCCTTCAGGAAGGGTGGGCAGCCCGGCACCCCATCACCTGGCACCCTCCCAGCAACGTGCCCATCTGCCCTCAGCTTACCCATGTGCCCAGGCTCATCCAAGATAGGAAAAGGTTTGTTAGTCCAAGGTCACGGACAGCAGTCCTTGAGGTGGTTGCTGGGTTGGCACAGAAAGCAGGTAGGTTTGCCTCAGAGGAGCGTTCTTCCTGTGGAGCTCCCCCAGGGCCGTGCGGCATGTGGCTTCTCGGAGTTCCAAAGCCAGCCTGTGGCATTGCTGACTGCAGGGAAGCCCAGTCAGCAAGGCTCGGCTCACACAGCAGAAGTGACTTCTGCTGTCTCCCTCTGGGTACACTGTCCATCACTCGAGGGACCCGACTGCATATAACTGGTGCAGAATGTAGCCAGGGCCAGGGCACCATTGCCCAGGTAAATGGCATGGAGGATTCTAGGTACTTCTGAGGCCTTCGGTGACCTGGACAGGCTGATCAGTGATAAGACTGGAAGTGTGCTTCACTCTAAAGATGGGGCAAGCGAGTGTTCCTGTGATTCACGAGCCCCACTTGGAAGATTCTTTTTTCTCACCCTGCTCAGGCCCAGATGTCACCATAGGACATTAGGCAGCTTCAGGGTCTAGTGAAATCGTTATCTTGCTCGTTCAGACAGACAGGAGTCCATGTGCATTTTTGCTGCCTCGTGATTGCATGGAGGTGTAGGCCAGGTGACACACACCAGCATGCACGAGACGGCTGTCAAAGATGGAAGTGCTAAGTCCACGTGGCCGGGTGGCAGCCACCCCCAGGAGACACATGCATTGCTGAGAAGATACAGGCAAGGTTTCGGGAGTTCCTGGTGTGGCAAGGCTGGACAGGATAGGGGTGTCCCCTGAGCCAGCCAAGGTGGCTCAAAGATTTGCTTTCTCTGAGAACCCTCTGAGAAGTCAGGTTTCAACTTGAATTTGTGCGTGTTGCAGGGATCAGGCTAAGGTGATTTCAGATGCTCAGGGCCAGTCTGGTGGCTCTGACAGTCCCAGCCATTCCGAATGAAAATGCTCCAGGGCTCTGAAGTCACTCCTCTATGACCCGTGGTCACTGCTCCTGCTGCTCACACTATGTGAGCTGCCCCTGACTCCCTCAGAGCCCCCGACATGGCTGTCGTGAGTGTGGACACAGGGAGGCCTCCATGCGCTGGACCAGGGGTGATCGAGCAGGTCATTCCCAGCCTGCCAACTTTCCTTTTCTATTTGAAGAGCTTTACATGGTTGAGATTTCTGCATCTGTTGGGTTTATCTTTGGGTTCCCTTCAACAGCAGCTACACAAAGGTGTCTCGGAGGGAAAGGGTCATGCTCTCTTCATCCCGTGTCCCCTCGTCCCCAATGACTGTGGCTGTCCTTGCATGCAAGTGCTGTGGGCAGGGACCCTGGTTGGGGCCCACACTGACGCACTCCTGTGTCTCTTTCAGATGCCCCCGATTCCTGTTGTGCCCCCCATCACGCCCCTGGCGGGAATCGACGGCCTCCCTCCAGCCCTCCCAGACCTGCCGACTGCAACCGTGCCTCCCGTGCCACCGCCTCAGTATTTCTCTCCAGCCGTGATCTTGCCGAGCCTCGCTGCCCCACTCCCCGCTGCGTCCCCAGCCTTGCCTCTGCAGGCTGTGAAGCTGCCCCACCCCCCTGGGGCGCCCCTGGCCATGCCCTGCCGGACCATTGTGCCAAATGCACCAGCCACCATCCCCCTGCTGGCCGTAGCCCCACCGGGTGTGGCTGCCCTGTCCATTCATTCTGCCGTGGCCCAGCTCCCAGCCCCTGTGTACCCAGCGGCCTTCCCACAGATGGCGCCTACCGACGTCCCTCCTTCCCCCCATCACACGGTGCAGAATATGAGGGCCACCCCTCCACAGCTGGCACTGCCTCCGCACCCGCCTCCGCAACCCACACTGCCCCCACAACCCACGCTGCCCCCACAACCCACGCTGCCCCCACAAACCACGCTGCCCCCTCAACCCTGTTGCCCCCGCAACCCATGCTGCCCCCACAACCCGTGCTGCCCCCGCAGCCGGCACTGCCTGTGCGCCCTGAGCCCCTCCAGCCCCACCTTCCTGAACAAGCTGCTCCAGCTGCTGCACCAGGGAGCCAGGTAATCACCTGCTGGGCAGGGGCTCACTCTCCCAGTGTCTGGGGACCCTCAGGACCCAGAGATGCAAAGGAGGACAGAGGCCAGGCAAGGAGGCAGCCCTGCCCGGGGTCGCCCCTCTCAGGAAGAGATGTGTGCGAGGCTCAGGGAGGCGGGGGCTGGCGCCAGCGTGAGGCATCTACGTCTCTTCCGTTTTCTGAATGGGTCAGGAGATGCAGGAGTCCGTGCCTGATAGGTTCTGTGTTCCTCCCTTCCCACAGCTCTGTGGCCCCTGCTCTTGTGGTATCTTTGTACCTGCCCTCACCCAGGCCTGGTCTGGCAGCCTTGGTGTGGCTTGCGTTGGGGCACAGGGCGTCTGTCTGAGGTCCGCCCTTCAAAGAGCACCTTGTCAGGATAAGGCAGGGTGACAACCCCATCTTTGGGAGGGCGAGGAAGCGAGGCCGATAGCAGGGCGGGGGCTGGGGGCAGATGGCATTGCTGGCTGCAAGGGTGGTTATGATGGGACCCAGGGCCATGTCCTGGTGTCAGGTCAGGTGGATACCTCGTGGCAGCATGCTGGCTGGCTGTGAAGGGGCGCTCTGGAACACAGGATATGTGCCTTGCTGGTGGGAGGCCTTCCCACAGGGATCTACACCCCTACACAGTCCACTCACGTTTTGGGGCTTGCAGACTATTCTGTTCAAACTCGAGTGAGGGGAGAGGGGCTGGTATGGGAGCCTTCCCACCTGGACACTCTCGCACCTGGGCCTCCTTACCTGGGTCCCATCCTTCCTGGCATTTTCCCACCTGGGCCTCCTTACCTAACCTCCTCCTACCTGGCCTTACCCCAGCTCTGAGCCCTGTCAGCCCTGTAACTGTGGCACAGCCCTGCCTTTTGAGCCTCAGCCTCTGCAGGAAAGCAGCTGGCGTGGCCCTAATGTGAAGGGGCCTGGAGTGGAGCATCCCTGGCGCCAGGTGCCCCCCAGCTCCGTTAGTGCCGAATCCAGTCTGGAGTAAGCTGCCCCACTGTGAGCTGTTCCTCCTGGCCATCACTTCTTGCTGTCTTATCTCCAGAGAGCTTTGTGCATAGAGAAGGAAGGGATGGTACATATTGGATAGCAGGGTGGCGTTTGATTAGACAGTGAGTGGGAAGAATCGCGTCCGTCCTGTGGCCCACCTGAGTAAGTGCTGTTGGTCCCAGCAGGTTTCAGCGGCAGCTCAGAGCCCGCTGGTTTGCAGTCGTCTGTTTCTCAGAAAGCCGAGGGCCACACCGGGGAGCAGGAGGGGGACCTTGCTGTCTGGGCCTTCCTACCTGAAGAACCTTTCTGGGAACAGTTAGTGGCTACAGAGGGGTGCTCTGTGACATGTGAGGGTCACTGCCAGACTCAGTGGCTGTCCCTGCTGTTTGGCTGGGGAAGGGTCCAGAAGTCTGTTGATGAGCTGGGCCGGCCACTCCATGGGGTACCCTGAATGCAGCAGCTGGGGTGTCTGTCCAGGAGGGAAGTGGCCACCTGCTAGGCTGGGGCTTGGTATTTCTGACCCCGCCACTGGCTGCCAACAGAGGTCTCAGGGCCAGCAGGCCCAGTGAATGTGGCTGTTCCTTCCAGCCCTGAGAGGTGAGAAGTTCCTCTAAAATTTCAGCCTTCTCAACTCCAAAATGGGGGCAGAAGACAGAGGGTACTCGCACTTTCCAATCCATGGTTCCTCCTTCCCCACTTGTCTTACCTTTTACTGCCAAGGAGCTTTTAGAGAGAGACGACAACAGTGAGAAAGCCAAGCCTAAGCCGCAGTCGCCCTCCAGGAGGCGGCAGGTGTCAGTGCGCACTCTGAGGCCCTATGCGCACTCTGATTGGGGGCCAGATGGGGCAGGCTACCGCAGGCCCCAACGGGTGGTGGGAGCCTGGCTTTGATGCTGTGTGTCCTGTTCTCTGACCCTTCAACCAAGCTTGGCAGGTTCATAGACAGAGCCCTGTTCCTGGCCTTTCCACACAAATAGACTCTTCCACAGAAAGGGGTGTGAGAATGCCCATTCCTGTTTGTTTCTGCTCACTCCATCCGCTAAATGTGCTCTGAGACAGGGACTCCCCTTGGGGAGGGTGTGGTCTGGAGAGAGGTGTTCCCATCTCGGCCTGGGTATTCCCCATTCCTCAGTGAAGGCAGAGCCGACCCTGACTTGCACCTTGTCCCCTGTGCCCTCAGATTCTGCTTGGCCACCCAGCTCCCTATGCTGTGGACATCGCCGCTCAGGTCCCCACCGTGCCTGTGCCACCGGCTGCGGTCCTCTCCCCACCTCTGCCGGAAGTGCTGCTGCCCGCCGCCCCTGAGCTCCTGCCTCAGTTCCCCAGCTCCCTGGCCACGTTGTCTGCCTCTGCGCAGAGTGTGCCCACCCAGACCGCCACACTTCTGCCATCAGCAAACCCGCCACTGCCTGGCGGGCCCGGGATTGCCAGCCCTTGCCCAGCTGTCCAGCTGACGGTGGAACCAGTCCAAGAGGTGTGTGCCCCTCCCCCCAGCCTGTCCCATGACTGGGCAGTTGCGGCCACCAGGGATCCACACAGTGACCTGGGGTCTTAGTCCTAGAGGTTGGGGTTGCTCAGCTCTGGGACAGCCACCCAGGTTCTGTTCTCACCTCTCCCTAGATTTCACACTTTCTGTAAGCCACATCAAGACGGAGGGTGTGATTTTTATAGATACAGGTTTAGAGGATGCTTTCCCTGGGACAGGATGCAAGAGACTGTGAAAAGCTTTCATAGCACCAGTGTGTCCTCTTTGAGGGATGATCAAAGTGGGTTAACATTTTTGGAAAGGAAGTGGCTCCCAGCTTTTATGAATCCACTTGGGTCCAAGCGTTTCAACAAGATAAAAACCTCTATGCCTGCTCCCATTGTGACACCCCCTGGGTCGTACCCACCTGGCTGCAGAAGAGAGCAGGAGAACGCAGGGGAGCAGGCTGGGCCGAGGAGGTAGGGAGGGAGAGCTGACTACGTGCGGCTGTGCCCACAGGGAGGCGGGAGCCCGCATGACCTGTTCTCTTTTCTCTGGGTGTTTATTTCAGGAGCAGGCCTCACAGGACAAGCTGCCCGGCCTCCCGCAGAGCTGTGAGAGGTACTGTGGCCCAGCCTCAACCTCACAGGATGGGTGTGACGGCGCAGGCCCATACAGACACTCAGCCTGGCTCCTGCCGCTGCTTCCCCTGGAACCCACTGTAGTTCCCCCTGATGCTATTAGGGGTTTTTCAAACCTGACCCGGTGGAGCCTCAGGGGCCTCCTCTCTGGGTCTTGTCAGCTGTTGCTGGAGTTTGGCAGCCAGAGGCCCCTGGCTGGGCTCTGGGTCTCTGCTCTGGTTTGCAGTGCTGAGAATGTTCCAGAACAGAGAGGCTATGAGCGGAGTTGGCAGTGCCCAGAGACTAGGAGGGGGCTGGGAGGGTGGCCCCCTGTGTACAGGGCTGAATCCAGCCCCGATCCTGGGTCTCCTGGCCTCCTGGGCTGTGGACACAGGTGTTTCAGGAAATGAACCATGTCCTTATTTGAACTGTGACCATTTGTTCCACCCTCCTGGGGTGCTGGGCACTGCCTGGGCTTGGCATTTTGCAAACTGCAAAATGGATTGGCCTCCCAACAGTGGTGGGTGTGTTTCTGTTACTGTAGCACAGATGGGGAAACTGAGGCACAGGGGCTGATTCGCAGGTCAGGAGACTGAGAGGACCAAGGTAACGTAGCTAGTAGCTAGGAAGCCTGTACTTCCTTCTGCCCGTGCCACTTGGGTGTAGCAGGGAGCTGGGGGAGGACCCAGAAGTAGGCTTGGGGTATTTGCACAGGACAGCGGCTGCCTCTGTAGGTCACGAATTTGGGCCCTGGAGACTCCAGACTGTTCCAAAGAAGCTGACTTTCCCCACCATTGCCGACGTGCTGGTTGTCCTTTGGTGCCATTAATGCTCTTGGGTTTTGCTCAGCTATGGAGGTTCTGATGTCACTTCTGGAAAAGAGCTGAGTGACAGCTGTGAAGGCGCCTTTGGAGGGGGCAGGCTGGAGGGCAGGGCAGCCCGGAAACACCACCGCAGGTCCACGCGTGCACGCTCCCGGCAAGAGAGGGCCAGCCGGCCCCGGCTTACCATCTTGAATGTGAGTGGGCGGGGCGTGTGGGGGTGGGGTGGGGTGGGGGTGTGGCGGAGGTGGTGGGACTTGGGGGTGTGTGGGGGTGTGGCGGGTGCATGTGTGGTATGCACATGGCAGGTGCGTGCGTGGCGGGTGCTGATGCTGCCCCTTCCAGGTGTGCAACACTGGGGACAAGATGGTGGAGTGCCAGCTGGAGACGCACAACCACAAGATGGTGACCTTCAAGTTCGACTTGGACGGGGACGCACCCGATGAAATTGCCACGTATATGGTGAGGCTGGGTCTGGGTGGCTTGGCTCCCAGTGTTTCTTGGGCACGTGTGGGCCTGAGCAAAGCGCCACAGGTCACATGTCGAGCCTGGCCTTGTGTGGAGGTGTTGGTTGGCCCAGGGGCTTTTCGGGACAGTGCTGACCTTTTAAGCCTCGGGCTCTTCCCCGCACCGGGCGGAAACCCCTTCGGTTTGGAAGAACAGCTTGAAGAATGTTCTAACTATTCTAAGATGCTGCTCCCTGAGGGCTTCTGGAGCATCTGAGCCCTTCCTCCAAATAAAAGGAAGCCTTGTGGGTAGGTTCCTTGAGTGAGGCATGGGGAGGGCATCCTGGAGTCTAATGTCCTGTGGTCCTTGCTTAGAGCTTCCTCCAGCCTTCCCAACTGGGGTACGGGCTCTGAGCCCTGACCCATGTCCCATGTGCCCACCCAGCTCTGCCTGCATCTCCCTCTGGAGCCACCCCTCCCTGCCTGTG
Organism: Nomascus leucogenys; assembly: GCF_006542625.1. NCBI lineage: Eukaryota > Metazoa > Chordata > Mammalia > Primates > Hylobatidae > Nomascus > Nomascus leucogenys. Next base: position 40,968,424 of record NC_044381.1, on the reverse strand, counting down.
CAGACCAACCTGAGTCCCTGAGCACCTTGTAGGCCTTCACAGCCCCACACCTGTGGTCCCCAGCACCTGAGCCAGGCTAGGAGTGGGGATCGTTTTTGGGCCCTCAGAAACTCTCCAGCTGAAAGCACGCACGAAGAAACATGGAAAGGATGCACGTGTGTTCCTCAAACTTCCTGGTCCATCGGTGACTGCCTCCCAGGAGAACATTCTCCCCAGACCATTATTCCTGCATGAGTGAGGTTTAGGGAGCCAGGTCCTAAAGGGGCCAGCAGCACACTGGACAGTGTTGTAGCACTCACTCCAGATGGCCACCAAGTGCCTCCAGTGGGCCGGCATGAGTAGGGAATAGAATATTCCATTCAAGTTAATAACATAAATTGCCCCACGTGCCTGCCTGCGGCTGCTGCATTACACATCATCAGAAAGCTGCCCCCTTGGGCTGCATCCCCCTGGGCACCCCTGCCCTGGCTTCATGAAATCCTCATGTGGGCTTTGCAGGGGGAAGCCCCTGGCTTTCTGCTCCTAGGGAACAAGTCCCTGCCTTAGTGTCTGCTTTGCAGAGACACCTTGGACAAAGCCCTCCCAGAGCCCAGGCCCAGGGCATAATCCCCCGCAGCATTAGAGAAATTCTTCTGACACTTGCTACAGTGGTCGGGAAGACTTTATTCAGGACTGTGGCAATAAGTGAGAGAGAATGAGTTTAACTCCAAATGCAGCAGAGATCACAGGGGATTGGTAGCAGAGGAGCAGTATGGTGATGGGTGGCTGGAAAATGGCTAAGAGGAGACATCAAGGTCGGGGATTCTGGAGAAACCCTTGTAACAGGATCCTTGCTGGGGGCGGGTGAGAGGCTTTGTTCAACCTCAAAGGTGGGAGGTGAGGAATATGGTCAGATACAAAGGCTGGGAATTCTTGCTACAACTGGCTTAGGCTGAAGACATGATGGGGCCTAGTCAAGCCTAGTTGGAGGGTCAGAGGCACCAGCTGCGCTTCGGTCAGGGGGGAGTCTTTGTCAGCAGCAAGCAGCTGGTTCGTCAGCGCAGCACAAACACCAGGTCCTCGCTGGGCCGCTGAAACTGGAGAACATTTCTTCTCTCATCTTACTATGTTTTAAACATGTGTCTTGTATTACTTTATACACATGTTTCAAACATGATAATGCATAATAATAAAGTGAATGCCCGTGAAGTTATCACTCAGCCACCGGCTGATGCTGTGTGTACGGCTGACGCCTCCAGTGCCTGCCTGCTGGAGCAGGAAGCCACACATGCGACATCAGCCACATGAGCCTGTGTTGTGTCCACTGGCCCCCTGGTTTTCAGTCTTCTTGTGTGTCTCTGTGTGTGAGTCTTTGTGAGCTGCACACATGTAAGTCCTGCACAGTAAGCAATGTGGCTATCTTTAGCTGTGTGCTTTGTAAAAATCTTCTCAGCCTTGTTTTTTTCACTCAGCACTCGGATACTCCTCTCATTTTATTGCTTTTTCTGCCATCTTGGTAAACCAAGTCACCTAACCTACCTGTCTGAAGTAAGCATGCTACAGATACACAAATTTGGTCCACGAAAACAGCCCAGCAGCCCTCCTCCTCACAGCCCATTTCTATCCCAGGGACAGACTGGCCCCAGAGGTTCGAGTTGAAGGGTGGGTGTGTGGCCTGCGGGACAGGTGATGTTTAGACAAGCTTCTGCCCGCCCTGTAGACTGTCTTCCTGTGAGTGTGAGGTACCAGCTGTCCCTGAATGTCCCATCAGTGGTTAGAGGTCGGCAGGCCTTGGGTTCATCATTCTGACCATGACAACCTTGCCAGCCCCTTAGTAAAGGTGGAACTGCAGAAGTTTCATTTAATTGGCGTGGATTCTAATGCCAGGTTTTACCTGGACCTTGTATTTTTAGATTTTTGTTTTGTTTTCAAGTTAATTTTATTTTCAACATACTTAAAAAGAAACATACTTAATAGGAAAACATTTTCTAGTTGCAAAGGGGTTCTAGTTCAGTTTTGTTTAGTGAAAGTTTCACAAAATTGGAATGTTGCTTAAATTCTCATATGTGGCACTCTAGTCACAGCTGGCTGGATGCTCCAACTTTGGCCACAGTGTACTCCTCTTAGACAACATTGCAGTCACATGTTACACTAAATTAAGCGGTGAATCGCGGAACACAGCACAAGCCAGCACTTTGTCTGGAGGTATATGCAGGTGGTGCTCCTGGGGTTGGGGTCTGGGGTGGCAGGGGAGTGTGGAGTGCAGAGGAGCTCTGCTTTGCAGCCAGCTGTTTATAGTAGGGCAGATGTGCCCATCCCAGAAGGGATCTGAGACCACGGATGCCCCAGGCAGGGCCTAGAGCATCTTGGTGACTGCAGAGGTGTGTGCCTGGGAGGAGGTGCCATGGCAGGAAAGGGGCAGGGTCTGGACCCCACTGGGTGGTGGCACAGGCTGACCTTTTCCATTGGTATGGTTTTATGAGATGCACAGCATTTTCTCTGCCTGAGTGGCCGAGGATTTAGCCACAGCCGGGTGTGAGCCCAGGGCCACGTGCCCACTGTGAAAGTTGGGGACTGTGGGCGTCTCCTGAGCCCCTGGTCTGGAGGCTTCGTGGCATTCAGGCTGTGGTGTGGGACCTCCCCTCAGCCATGACAGGAGCTGTTCGTTGGACATCAGGCCACGCTTGCCTGTGTGCCGGGGCCATAGTTGAAGGTCAAAGCCTGAGGTTGGGAGAGCAGGGGGTGCGCTGACCGAGAGGTGACATGTGGCCATCCTGCTATAACCTTCCTGCTGGCTGGAACCTTTGCCTTCAAACCCATCCTTCTCGTCTGTCATGACTGCCTGGGCACCTGTGCCCAAGTGGACCCCCTCCCCTCTTCCCAGTCCCTGCCCTCGGCCCCCTCCATCCTACGCACTTACCTGTTCTGCAGATGGCTGGACCGGCCTCAGAGTCTGTAACCAGCTCCAGCTGGGGCAGGGCAGTGCTGGCCCAGGTCCCATGCTTGGAGGAGGGAGTTGCTTCTGAAGATGAGGCTGCTCTACTCCCGTCCTGGGGCCATCCATGTCACTTGCTGAGCTGTCCAGCCCCTGTCTTGGGGACTGCACCCTTTCACCATGTCTTCCCCTGGGGCCTGGTACAGGGTAGACATCCGTCAATCCAGATGAAGACCCAGGGTGGTCTTGGCCTTGCAGCTGGTCCTTACTGGCAGTATGTCCCTTTGCAGGTGGAGCACGACTTTATCCTGCAAGCTGAGCGGGAGACGTTCATCGAGCAGATGAAGGATGTCATGGACAAGGCAGAGGACATGCTCAGCGAGGACACGGACGCCGACCGTGGCTCCGACCCAGGGACCAGCCCGCCACACCTCAGCACCTGTGGCCTAGGCACCGGGGAGGTGAGACTGAAATCCGGGGTGGGAGGTGGCGAGAGTGCGATGGCTGGGCAGGTGGGCACTGCAGCTCAGTAGGCTCATTTCTGACCCTCTACCTCATTCAGGAGAGCCGACAGTCCCAAGCCAACGCCCCTGTGTATCAGCAGAACGGTGAGTCTGCAACTTCCCTCCCTGCTTTTCAGCAGGCGTTTGATGAAAGTCCCCGCTCAGCATATTATCAGGGGTTTGGCCATTGCTTGGGGGGATTATGGAAGCATGTGGTGACCAGGGGCCCCAGTCTGGGGACAGCTGCCCTGTCCAAGGAGCTGTCACCTGCAACCGGCATCACGGCCTTCATGGATGGTGTCTTGGGCATCCCAGGAACCAAGCCTACGCGAGGGGTCCTCTTGGGAGCTTCGGGGGCTGCCGGTGAGGCACCCCAGGTCGGCTGTGCACCCCTTGCCCTCTGGTATGAGGGAAGAGCAGGCAGAAGCCCATCACCAGGGACTCTTTACCAAGGGGCCTGGTGTACCACCTGCTTCGTGGAGGGAAGCGATGGGGATTAATGACTGGGCACAGTGTTCTCTGCTCACACCCTTCCTGGAGAAAATCCCATAGGTGTAAAGGAATTCCCCACACCCACTGTGTCGAGTCTGGTGCAGGTGATGGGGGTCACACTGGCCTGGAGAGACACTCACTCACTCAGCGTGCTGTTTCTGTTCTGCCCTTCAGTCCTGCACACCGGGAAGAGGTGGTTCATCATCTGTCCGGTGGCTGAGCACCCCGCCCCCGAGGCCCCTGAATCTTCGCCCCCACTTCCTCTAAGCTCCCTGCCGCCAGAAGCCAGCCAAGGTATGAGCAGCCGGCACCCACGCAAGCCCCTCCCTGTTTCATGTGCAGGCCTCCTTCTGTGCATGACCCAGCCGGTATGTGCCCGGTGCCCAGGTCCATGCAGGGGGCTCACCATGCCCTGTCTACCATGGCACAGAGCAGCCTGTGGGGCTGTGTTCCTATCCCTGTTGTCTGCCGAATCAGCTCAGTCAAAGCAGCCTCCAGGTTTGAGTCTGCCCTGTTACCCCACCAAGCAGGTGGCTCGCATGGCCATATAGGTGTGTGCTGAGGAGCTCCGCTGTCCTTCCTTCACAGTGTTAACCTGGCAACTCTTTGCTCCTGTCCCTTTCCTCTGTGCCGCACACCTGCAGCAGACACGCCTCGGCTGGTTCTGCTTGCTTTGGGGGGTGGGGTGGGAAAGTCCCCGTTGGCACTGAGACTCTGATTTTAAAGTGTTCACACAGACATTTATCACTGTGCATTGATCTGCACCTGCACCTGCCCGTACAGATGCCAACAAGCTTGTGCTTTGGGCTGTCAGTTAAATCTTGATGGTCCTTTGGGAGGCTGAAAATAGTCACTTGAACAAATTTAAGGTTTAATTCCCTATCAGTTGGCAGGGGAAAGTTACTGATTATATAACTTGACATAACCTTATGGCACATTCATGAAAAATATCTGTGAATCATTTTTAATTTTATATCATGTGCTTCCAGTGACTCGTATTATCTTTTGGAGATTCGGTCCCATGGGGGACAGGTCAGTCTAATAACAAAATCCAAACAAAGCAACAAGCTGAAACAAGGTGATCTCAGGTAAAGGGCTTGGGCCCAGCCTGGGCTGAGAAATCAGAGAGAAGCAGCCTTGCCTACAAGATTGAATTTTTAAATAAGTATGTGTTCATATATTACTTCTGGATTTTAATACATACACACCCAATTATAAGAAAAACCCTTCTAAGAGCTAATTTTTCCTGTGATATAGGGGTGCAGGGGACACTGTGGTGTAAGTTTAGGGGACAGTACGGTTAATAGAACGAAGTTAAACCCTCTTTCCTTCATCTGTGCACTGAGTGACCTCAGGAAACGTTTTAGAGCTGGTTTCTTTTTCTGTTAAAAAAAAAAAAGGAAAAATTGGTGGCAGATCTGTTAATTTAGATTAACCATCCACTGAGAATAACCAAAAAATGATAAAAGTCATCTGTGTGAAGGCATTTGAAATCTGATCATAGTGGAGAATTATTAGGCTGGGGTCCCGGGAAGGATGGAGACATAGGGATGTGAACCTAGTTTTGGCTCCTTTTCCCCAGGGAGCATCTCCCATTCCTGCAGGGGTGGCCGAGAGGCCACGTGGCTTCAGCAGCCTCATCAGGCTAGAGAAAAGGAGCTTATGGAGTCCAGGGCCCTGAGGGTGGTCCTGCTGAAGCGCTGTACTGGAAAAGGAAGGACTAGCTGGAAGGAGACAGGCCTGCAGAGAGAGGAGCCCACCTCAGAGCATCTCAGCCCCTCATTAGGACGGTCTTGGAATGCCGTGGGTTCAGGCATGTGCATGAAAGTCCTTTCTGCAGGAAGGAATATTATTCTGGGCCTCACATGACTTGTATGAACAATTTTGTGAATACAATATCTGGCACATAATAAAATGACCAAAGAGTTGGGTTCTGGGTAAGGTAGAGAAAGCACACACACCCATTTTTCTTTCCACTGAAATGCACTGTAAATCCTGGACAGATGTGTGACACAGCTGTCTGAGTAATTGGGAAAATTTTAGCAGTGGGAAGATTGGGGATGCACCCCAGAATTCAAAGTGCCACTGAGCTGGTGGTGAGTTGAATGTTTTCCTCTGATATTTCCTGGTCTGAATGAAGTACAGCCCAAGGAGCAGAAGCTCCTTTGGGTGCAGGCAGGAAAGCCTCCAGGAGAGATCCTGTAGTTCCATCTCCCAGACCAGGAAAGGCAACTCCTAAAGCTCAGAGAAGAGAGAGAACCCCTCCCCATTGCTCACCCCCCTTCTCTTGCACCAGCACCCAGACAGTTCTGGAGGTAACAGGAGCAGTGGGTAACAGGAACATGCAGGAGCCAAAATAGTGAGAGCAGAGAACCATTCTTTATTTGAGGGAGCCAGGACTCTAGGAGCACAGAACCAAAACCTGTCACATTTTTTTTCTCTGTCCTCTTGCCACCTTGTCATTCATGGCACAGCCGCAGAATTGGGTGGTTTCTGTTCGGTTTGGAAAGGTGAGTCCTAGGGAACCAGGAAGTATCATGGAGAGCACAGAAAAGGCGTTTGGGAAAGTAACCCTATAAAGTTGTTTATGGACTCCTGGGCTCACCCCCAACCTGTGCATGCATGCATCTGATCCTAATAGCATATAAGAAACTTGGGCAACTGAGCTAATGAGTAGACTTCACCCAGGTTCCAGTACACCTGTTTCAGATGAGATTAGTACTGCGAAGGCATTGAAAGTGGAACTGACATGTAACCACAGCCCATAGAAGGCAGGTTGCAACTTGCAGTCTGAACCTAACTGGGTTGATTGCCTACTGAAGCAAAAATATTAACATTCATCATAAGGTTTAAACAAGTCTCAGGATTTCCTAATGTCATTGAAAATGTTCAGAATAGAATTCAAAATAATTTATCAAATGAAAAGCCAGCCATGAAAATGTTAACTTGCATGGAAAAAGATAGCCATGGTGCCAGTGACAAGACGATGTAGATTTTGGGATGATCTGACAAAAACTTTAAAGCAACTGTTATAAATATAACTGAAAAAACAATGACAAACATTCTTGAAACAAATGATAAAGTAGAAAGTATCTGCAAAGAAACAGAAGATGCAAAGAAGAAACAAATGGAATTTTTAACATTGAAAGTTAAAATACCTGAAATCGTCCAACTGGAAAGCAGGGGAGAAAGGTAGAGAAAAATAAACAGAGCTTCAAGGAGCTGTAGAACAAGAACTAAAGGGCTAACTTGTGTGTCATTAGAGTCTCAAAAGGAAAAGAGAAAGAATGCAGTGCTGAAAACATATTTGAAGAAATAATGCTAAAAATTTCCCAAGTTTGGTGAAAGACATAAGTCTACAGATTCTAGAAGCTAAGCAGACCCCAGATAGGTTAAATGCAAATCAATCTGCTGAAAAGTAAAGACAGCCAGACAAAAATTATGCATTACCTAGATTGGAACAGTGATTTGGGTGACTACAGATTTCTCACCAGAAAGTGTGTTGTACAGAAGAAAGCAGCAGGGCATTTTTAAAGTGTTGAAAGAAAAAACTGTCCATCTAGAATTCTGTTTCCAGGGAAAATACCCTTCAAGAATGAAGCTGAAGTAAGGCCATTCTCAAATAAAGAAAACTAAGGGAATTAATGGGCTGCACACCTACTCTAAAATTAGAATTGTTAAAAATCTTCAGACAGAAAGGAAATGAGACTAGAAGATAACCTGGAACATCCGGGCCGAAGGAAGAGCAACAGAAGTTGTAAATATAATAGACTATTCTTCTCCTCAAATTCTTTAAAACATTTCTGACAATCGAAGTGAAAAAAAAAAGATTATAACAATGTCTGATAGAGCTTTCAATGTATGTAGATGTAATATATAACACAACTATGATATGGCAGGTTACCTATACATTACTACATTCCAATTCAAGTGGTAAACTACTAATTCTTTTTTTTTTTTTTTTAACCGTCCATTCCACCAGTGTGGCAAATGGAAGGTAAACTACTAATTCCATGTAGACTGTGAAAAGTTAAGTATATATTTTGGAATTCCTAGAGCAACCACTGAAAGAATTATACGAAAAGATGTGTAAAGGCAAAATCATAGTAGATAAGATGAACTAAAAAAATTCAAAGGCTAAGCATGGTGGCTTATGCCTGTAATCCCAGCACTTTGGGAGGCCAAGGTGTGGGAGATCACCTGAGGTCAGGAGTTTGAGACCAGCCTGACCAACATGGAGAAACCCCGTCTCTACTAAAAATACAAAATTAACTGGGCGTGGTGGCACATGCCTGTAGTCCCAGCTACTCAGGCTGAGGCAGGAGAATCACTTGAACCCGAGAGGTGGAGGTTGCAGTAAGCCGAGATCACGCCATTGCACTCCAGCCTGGGCAACAAGAGCAAAACTCCGTCTCAAAAAAAAAAAAAAAATTTCAAATAACCCAGAAGAGGAAATGAGAAGAGAAATAAAATATTTTTAATTAAAAAACTGAGAGAAAAAAAAAAACAGAAAACAAACAGTAAAATGGTAGACCTTAATCTAAGCATATTGATAATTAATCTCAAGGTACAGTTTTAACACATCAATTAAAAAAAGATTATGAGAATTGATTAAATTTGAAAACCAAACAACTTGAGCTAAGTACATGCTATCTATTAGAAACTTCAAATACAAAAATACTGATGATCTGAAAGGTCAAAAGAAAAAGGATAGTGAAAGATAGACCACGCAAACACAAATCAAAAGAATGCTAGGTTGCCTGTTTTAATTTCTGACAAAATAGACTTCAGAGCAAAGAAATTACCAGGGTTAAAAAGGGACTTTATTTATTTATTTACTTATTTAGTTAGTTAGTTTTTGAGATGGAGTCTCGCTCTGTTGCCAGGCTGGAGTGCAGTGGTGTAATCTTGGCTCATTGAAACCTCTGCCTCTTAGGTTCAGGTGATTCTCATGCCTCAGCCTCCCAAGTAGCTAGGACTACAAGCACACACCACCATGCCCAACTAATTTTGTATTTTTAGTAGAGACAGGGTTTCACCGTGTTGGCCAGGATGGTCTCGACTCCTGACCTCATGATCCACCCACCTTGGCCTCCCAAAGTGCTGGGATTACAGGAGTGAGCCACTGTGCCCAGCTGACATTACATATTTATAAAGAGTAAATTCATCAAAGGACATAACAGCCCTAAATGAGTATACACCTAAAAGCAGAGCTTCAAAACTAACAGAACTGAAAGCAGATATAGACAAATCCACAACTGTAGTTGGAGACTCCAACACTCTCAATAGAGTGTCTACTAGATAGAACTAGTAGACAGAAAATTAGCAAGAATATAGAAGATCTGAAAACACTATCAACTAACTTGACCTAATTGACATTTGTAGAACACTCCACTCAAAAACAATACATTTTTTTCAAGTATGTATAGAACAATTAATATATCCTGGGTTATAAAACAAAACTTAACAAATTTAAAAGTATTGAAATTATGTCAAGTATGTTCTCCTATACAGTGTAATATAAAATTAAATAACACTTCTAAATAATTTACACATAAGAGAAAAAGTTGGAAGGAAAATTAGAAAACAATTTGAAATGAACAAGAGTGAAAATACAGCATAATAAATTTGTGGGATGTAGTTAAAGCAGTACTTAGGGGGAAATTTATAGTACTAAAATGCTTAGATGAGAAAAGAGGTCTCAAGTCAATGACTCAACCTTCTACCTTAAGAAACAAGGAAAACCTACAGCAAGATAAACCCAAAGCGAGCATAATGAAGAAAATAAAGACGAGCAGAAAGCTATGATATCTAAAACAAAAATCACAGGCAAAAACCAATGAAACAAACTTATTTTTTAAAAAGTTAATAAAATGATAAACCTCTAGTAAGACTGCAAGGAAAAAACAAAATACCAATACTACAGAAAACACATAAGGCCAGGCGAGGTGGCTCACGTCTGTAATCCCAGCACTTTGGCGGGCAGATCACAAGGTCAGGAGATTGAGACCATCCTGGCTAACACAGTGAAACCCCGTCTGTACTAAAAGTACAAAAAATTAGCTGGGCGTGGTGGTGGGCGCCTATAGTCCCAGCTACTCAGGAGGCTGAGGCAGGAGAATGGCGTGAACCCAGGAGGCGGAGCTTGCTGTGAGTCGAGATCATGCCACTGCACTCCAGCCTGGGCAACAGTGTAAGACTCTTGTCTCAAAAAAAAAAAAAAAAAAGGAAAAGAAAACACATAAAAGACCAATATCAGGAATAAAAGAGGCATATTACTGTAGATAAAGGATAAAAGGACAATACTGCAATAGTCTGAACAAGCCTACAGACAGAAATTAAACAATTTAGGTGAAAGAGACTAATTCCTCAAAAGCCATAAACTACTAAAAGTCATCTAAGATAAAATAGATAATCCGAATAGCCCTGTACCTGTTTTTAAATTCATTCTTTTAATAATGAATTTGTAGTTAAAAATCTCCCCAAAAAGAATTCTCCAGGCCCAAATAGTTTCACTGGTGAACTCTGCCAGACATTTAAAAGAGATTCAACACCAATACCACTTCCACAAAATCTCTTCCAGAAAATAGAAGAGGAAAGAACACTTCCCAAATAATTTTACGAGGCCAGCACTGCCCTGATTTTAGGACCAGCCAAAGACAGTACCAAAAAAGAGAATGATAGACTAATGAGTCTCATGAACATAGAGGGCAAATATTCTCAAAATATTAGCAAGTCAAATTCAGCACTGTATTAAAAGGACAGTGTGCCATGAAAAAGTGGGTATATGCTGGGAGAGCAATATTGAAGAGTCAGTCCACCATATTAACAGTCTAAAGAAGGAAGAAACATATGATCATAACAGTTGATGCAGCAGAATCATTTAACTAAATACAACATTCTTTCATGACAAAAATCCTTGGCAAACAAGCCAGGCACAATTGCACATGCCTATAGTTGTAACTACTTGGGAGGCTGAGGCAAGAGGATCACTTGAGGCCAGGAGTTCGAGGCTGCAGTGTGCTAAGACTGTGCCTGTGAATGGCCACTGCATTCCAGCCTGGGCAACATAGCAAGACCCAGGTATCTTAAAAAAAAAAAAAAAAAGATAATAATTCTTAGGAAACTAGGAAAATAAAGGTACATCTTCAGTCTGATTAATTTAAAACACACACACACATACACACCATAAAAACCCACTGTTTACAGCATATTTAGACCAAATGTGTTCTCCTTAAGATTGAGAAACAAGGCAAGAATATGTTTTCACCTACCTTATTCAGCATTGAACTGTCTTAGTCAGACTGAAAGACAAGCAAGAAACAGAAGTGAAAGGCATGTGGATTAAAAAGAAAGAAAGAAAACTATCTTATTTGCAGATAACATGATTTCATATGTAGATGATGACATGGATTCTACAGCAGCAACTCCTAGAACTAATAAGTGAGTTTAGCAATACCATAGGATATGCAGTCATCATACAAAAATACCTCAGTATTTCTATATACTGGCAGTGAACAATTGAAAACCCAAAATTTGAAAGCTCTACCATTTATAATAGCTCCCCCTAAAAGGATATACATAGATCCAAATTTAACAAAACATGCAGAATCTGTATGCTGAAAACTACAAAGTACTGATGAAATGGTTACCTAACTAAATAGAGAAGCATATTGTGTTCGTGGATTGGAAGACTCAACATAGTAAAAATGTCACTTTTCCCCAGATGGATCCGTAGATGCATTGCAGTAAAAAAACTAAAGCAGATTACTTTTTGTAGATATTGACATTCTAAAATTTATATGGAAGTACAAAGGAAATAGAAATGGCTAAAATCGTTTTGAAAATGGAGAATCAAGTTAGAGGGATCACATTACTGAATATTAAGCTTACTATAAAGTTAGAGTAATCTAGACAGTATAATATTGGCAAACGGATTGGTACATCAGTGGAACAGAATGAGCCCAGAAATAGACCCACACAAATATGGCCATTTGATTTTTTTGACAGAGATGTAAAAGCAATCCAAGAAGAGAGAATCTTTTCAATAGATGTTGGAACAATTGGTCATCCTTATGCAGAAAAATGAACCTTTACCCTAAGCCTCACATTTTACTCAAAACTTAATTCAAAGTGGATCAAATGTAAAATGCAGAAACTGTATAACTTTTACAAGGAAACATTGGAGAAAAATCTTTTTGATCTGTGCCAGGCAGGAGTTCTTAGACCTGACACCAAAAGTATGATGTATAAAAGAAAAAATGGATACATTAGACAATGTCAAAATTAAAATCTTTTGCTCTGTGAAAACTACTGTTAAGAGAATGAAAAGACAAGCCACAGACTGGTAGCCAATAGTGGCAAATCACATATCCAACATAGTGTCTGTGCCAGGAATATGTAAAGAATTCTCAAAACTCAACAGTAAAATGAGCATAAAAAATGAGCAACTCGGCTGAGCACAGTGGCTCACGCCTGTAATCCCAGCACTATGGGAGGCTGAGGCGGGTGGATCACGAGGTCAGGAGTTCAAGACCAGCCTGGCCAAGGTAGTGAAACCCCATCTCTACTAAAAATACAAAAATTAGCCGGGCGTGGTGGCAGGCACCGGTAATCCCAGATACTTGGGAGGCTGAGGCAGAGAATTGCTTGAACCCGGGAGGCAGAGGTTGCAGTGAGCTGAGATCACGCCACCGCACTCCAGCCTGGGCGAATGAGCTAGACTCCATCTCAAAAAAAAAAAAAAAAAAAAATGAGCAACTCACTTGAGCAGATGACCAGACACTTCACCAAAGAGGATATAAGGATGGCAGTTAAGTACATGAAGAGTTGTTCAATATTATTGACTACTGGGGAAATGCAAATTAAAGCAGCCACAGGGAGGCATCACTGCACACCTGTTAGAATGACTAGACTGACTGCATCAAATCTGGGTGTGGCTGTGGAACAGCTGTAACTCATGCATTTCTGAGGGGATGTAAAATGGTATAGCCATTCTGGAAGACAGCTAGGCAGTTTATTATAAAAGATATCCTTACTGTATGTCATAGCAATTTTACTCAGTTTTTACCCTAGAAAAATGAAAACTTATGTTCACTTAAACACCTATGTATGAACGATTGTAGCTTTACTCATAATTACCCAATTGCCAAAACTGGAAACAACCCAGTTTTCCTGCAGTGGGTGAATAGATAAAAACTATGGTACTTTGAAAAAGGAATATATCATTGGTAAATTGATCAACATGGGTGAACCTCAAAGGCCTTAAACTGAGTGAAACAAGCTAATCTCAAAAGGCTTCCTACTGTATAATTCCATTTATAATGACATTCTAAAATGCTAAACTATAATGATAAGGAACAGGGTCAGTGCTTGCCAGAGATTAGGAGAGTGTTCCTATATAGGGAACATGCGAGGAGGTGTTTTATGGTGATGGAATTGTTTTCTATCCTGATTGCGGTGGTAACTAAATGGATACATGTTTGTCAAAACTCATAGAACTCTACCCCTAAAGAAAAAGTTAATTTTACTGTATGGTAAGTTTTAAAGTTCTTTTAAGTTTACATGTGTTGAAAAAGATGACCAGGCAGATAATGAGACAGAAATGAGATAGCATAAAATAGAAGCAGCAGAAACCACCAACAATAAAAAGGGCCCTTGTACTTCTGCTTTAGGCCAAGATGGAATAATAGGCTCTAGATTTGTTTTCCTTCAGAAAACAAAAAGCATTCAAAATTTATATAACAATGTTTTTTCTCAAGGCTTCAAACATCAGTCAGTGAAGGACACTGCAAGACTGAAAAAAAGTCACTACAGTTATCTTAGCCTACTGCCTTGAAAAAGTCTCTATTCCGAGCAGGGAAGGAAGAGCCCAGGCAGAACTTCGGAGATTGCGGAGTGAGGAGACCAAGCTGAGAATGTGGAGAGACCCAAATGTCAAGAATTTCCAAGGCGGAGTTCTGGAGAGGAGAGAGCTGCAGAGAGAAGAGTCTGAAGATAACGGGTGATTCCCCTGGATGATTTAGCAGAGCGCTGTGTGTGAGGAAACTCACCCAGGCTGAGGAATGACCCACCACGAAGGATCAGAGGGAGTGGACCTGGGAACTCACACAGGCCTGGGAATGTCTGTTCCTGCCAGCCAGCTGGAAAGCCTTGTAATTCAAGGGGTTTTGGGTACAGTACAAAAAAGGGGTTTGCCTCAGTCCTGGAGGATAGTTAGCCCTAGACTAAGTGCTTCTCTTATCTCACCTGTCAGATCTTAAGAGCAGGATCTGAGAAGATCAAGTTGTTTCAAAGTAACTTAACTGCATCCCACAACACACTTCAAGAATGTTTATAGGAATACAAATTCATCCAGCACCCAATATGTTAAATTTTACATTATCTGGCATCCAATCCAAATTATGAGACAGGATAACATAAGAAAAACCCTACCTTCTAAACCAAACCATAACTGATACAGACATTAGGATTAGCAGATTAAATACATTAAGACAGTTACTATAACTGTAGTTCATATGTTCAAAAAGCTATAGAAGTGTAATTCACCATACTGATCAACTAGAAAACAAACAAAAACAATTCATATGGTTGTCTCAATAAATGCAGAAAAAGCGGTTGACAAAACCCAACAATTATAAACGTCCTCAGAAGACTTGGAATCAAAAGGAACTTCCTCAACCTGATGAAGGGAATATACAAAATCCTACAGGCAACATCATACTTAATGGTGAACAGCCGAAAAGCATCCCCCAAAGATCGGGAACTAGGTGAGGATGTCTGTTCTTCCACCTCTCTTCCTCATTTTACTGGAGCTTCTGGGCAGTTCCTAAGAAAAGGGCATAAAACGCATCCAGATTTAAAAGGAAGAACTAAACCCGTCTTTATTTACAGAAAACATGTTTGTGTAGAAAAACAAATGGAATCCCCAACACAACTAGAATCAGTAAGTGAGCTGGGTAGTAAGATACATGATCAATATATGAAAAGCTGTTGTATTTCTGTATGCTAACAACAATCAAAGATGGAAATTCTAAAAAAATATTTTTGTATGGATTATTTAGGGTTAAACCTGACAGAATATGTGCAAGATCTGTACAGTGAAAACGGCAGAACAATACTCATGGAAATTAAAGAAGATCCAAACAAGTGCCCTGTTCATGGGTCAGAAGACACAGTATTGTTACAGTGCTAATTCTCCCTAAATTGACCTACAGAGCCAATGAGCTGCAGTCAGAAGACCAGCAGTCTTGTAGAAACTGAGAAGCCAACTCTGAATTTCACATGAAAACACAAAGAACATGGAAAATTGGAAACAGAACTAAATCAGAGAACTAACAATACCAGATTTCAATAATTATTACAAAACTACGGTAATCAAGACAATGTGGTATTGATGCAAAGACAGATAGGTCAACAAAATGAAATAGTCTGGAAATCAACCCACACAACCTACAGATGTTTAGTTTTTGATAAACATTTAAATGACTTTCAGGGAAGAGAGGACAATCTTTTCAGCTTTGGAACAGTTGATCATCCTTATACAAAAAAAAAAAAAAAGGATGTTTATTCATACTGCATACTATATACAAAAATCCACTCAGAATGTAGACCTAAATGTAACACTGAAAACTATGAAACTTATGGTAGAAAACCTAGGAGAAAATTTGTGTAACCTTGGGTCTGCAGAGATTTCTAAGATACAACATCAAAGCATCATCTGTAAAACAAAAAATTGGTAAACTGAATTCATCAAAGTTTAAGCTGTCTACTCCTTGACAGACACAAAATGAATGAAAACATAGGCTGGAGACTAGGAGAAAATATTTTCCAAGCACATATGTGATAAAGGTCTTGTATCCAGATACCAGGAACTCTCAAAAGACAGTAGTAAGAAAATAAACGATCTATTGAAAAGGTTGGTACAGATGCTTCACCAAAGATATGTGGATGCCAAAGGGGTGTATGAAAAGATGGTGATTCAGTTGGGAAATGCAAATTATACCACAATGAGACACCACCGTACACTATTAAAATAACTAAACTTTAACAGATCATGTGTTGGCGAGGCCGTGGAGGAGCTGGAACTCTTATGCACTGTATGAAATGGTACAGCCACTTTGGAAAACAGTTTGGTAATTTCTTTAAAAAGTAAATGTGCAGATACCATGTGATCCAGCCATTTTACTTCTGTGTACTTAACCAAAATCAGTTAAAACAGATGCCTGTACACTGCAAAGGAATGTTCATAGCAGCGTTATTGATAATAGTCAAGACCTGGAAACGGCTCAGGTGTCTGTCCTTCTCATTTTTTGAGTTGAAATGTGCAGCTGATGAATGCTTTTGTGTTAATTTCATCTTCATTGAAGTCAGATCCTTTCCCCAGGATTTGAGGCTGGGGCTTATTTTCTTCAGCACTGTGAGGACAGCACTATTCCTTGTCTACTGGCATATGTTGTCTGTACTGTAGCAGAAGCTTCCAAACTTTTAAAGAACCTGTTTTTTCTCTAACATTCTTTGAATTTTTCCATGTGCGTTTATGAAACACTTTGTGGTCTATCCATACACTATAATGCTACTCTGCAGTAAAAAGTAATCAATTGTTGATACAGATTGCAGCATGGATGATTTTCAGAATAATTATGCTGAATGAAAAGACACAAGAAAGAATGCTTGCCATGTGACTGGACATATATAAAATTCTAGAAAATGCACAGTTATTTGTGGTGGCTGAAAGCAGATCAGTAGTTGGGAACAAAGCGTGGCAGGAAAGGAGAGGGAAGAACAGACACAGGGTTCACAAGGAAACATCCAGGAGGGTGATGACTATGTTCATTAGATTGATTGTGATGATTTTACTTATATGCCTGTGTCAAAACTTAGGTATGGGCAACTTATTGTAGCAGTTGTACCTAAATAAAGCTATTAAGATCCAAACAGCAGTAACAGAGCATGCCAGCAGAGGTTCCCAGTGGTGGAGTTATCAGACTGAGAACTAAGTTTGCCTACTGCATTAAAAAGAAACAAATGACTAGATAGAAATTTTTGTCAAAGAATTAGAAACTATGCCAAAAAACACAAAGGAGCTAAATGGAAGTTGTAGAACTGAAAAATACATTAGTTAAAATTAAGACATCAGAGGATGGTTTGTACACTGCCAGAGAGAGAATCAGCAAGCTAAATAGGTAGCTCTAAAGAAACTAAAGTAACATAAGGATAATGAAAACAGTAGAAAATAGAAAAGAGGTGCTAAGAAATATAGAGGTTACAGTGAGATGGTCAAACACTCATGTAATTGGAGTCCCAGAAAGCAAGAGAGTGCAGCAAAAACAAGTTTGAAGAGATAATGCAGAGAATTGGAAGGCATGAAGCCACTAATTCAAGAAACTTCCAAACTCTGTAAGTTAAAAAAGAAATCCTCACTTACATATATCATAAAGTTCTGAAAATCAAAGGCACATGGGAAAATTTAAAGGATGCCCAAGAAAAAACAGGTCCTTTAAAGGTTTGGAAGCCCCTGTCTCAGTACAGATAACATATGCCAGTGGACAAGGAATAGTGCTGTTCTCGCAGTGCTAAAGGAAATAAGCCCCAACCTCAGATATCGGTGAAAGGATCTGACTTCCATGAAGATGAAATGAAGAGAAAAACAGTCATCACCTTCACAGCTCAATTAAAGAAATACTAAAGGGAATATTTTTAGACAGAAGAGCAGTGACCGCAGGTGAAAGGCCAGAATGCAGGTAGGAACAAAAACTGTTGGAATTATAAATGTATGAATAGATCTAAGTGAATTTTGACTGGATGAAAAAATAATGTCTTGAGGTTTAAAATGTTTGGCATGTTAAAATGCATGAAAATGGGGCATATTTATCAGGAGGCAGGAAATGCACTTAAAGGGCTCCAGGATTCCATGTTGCCTGGGCAGAGAGCCAAATCAAGAATGCAAATGATAGTCTCTAGAGTAATCCCTGTGAGACTCGTAGAATAGCAGATAACCTCCACACTTGTGGTGGAGGGGGCAGGTGGGGAAGGAATTTTTTAAAATATGGCAAGGAAGGGAAAAAACAGCAACACCGAACATGGAGAACACATAGAAATCTTTAGTAAGATGCTAGTTTTAACCCAAGTAGATCAGTAATTAAATGTAAATGGACTAAATCTCAAAGATTCTCAAAAGTGAAAAACAGAACAAACTAAGACATAAGATTATAAAAAGATTAAAAGTAAAAAGAATGGAAAAAGAGTACATAAATACTAACCAAGAGAAAGCTAATGTCTATATTTTTATATCAATGTAAATTTTAAGGCAAAAATGTAATGGTGAAAGATTCAACTGGCTAGGAAGATATAATTAATGTCTACTTATATTTAGTAATAAAGCCTCAAAATGCATAAAGTAAAAATTAACACAACTAAAACAAATGGAGCAATTTACAGTCATCATGGGAGATTTCAACTTTTGGAATAGGGAGACACTCAGTAGGGATAGAGAAAATTTCAACCACAGAATTAGTATCTTAAATATATAGGACACTGTACTCAGTAGCTGAAGAATGCACTGTTTTTTTCATGCACACAGAATATTTTTAATTTAACCTTACGCAGACCCAAAACAAATCTCAACAAGTTTCAAAGAATCAAAATCACTTGATGCATGCTTTTGATTAAAGTTGGAAGTAAACCCAAATTCATTAACTAGAAGATAACTAGAAAATGTCCACATTTGATAGTTAAGCAGTGCATTTATAAATACCTCATTAGGCAAAGAAGGAATTACAATGGAAACTAATAAAACATTCTGAATGATGATATGAACATCATACTAATGAAAATATTACATATCAAAATTTGTGAGATGCAGTTAACAGCATGTTGAGCAGAAACTTTGTAGCCTTTAAATGCATATATTGGACAGGAGAAAAGTCTGATAGTAATAAAAGTATTTAGTGCAAAAAGTTAGCATAAGAGAAAATGGAACCCAAATAAAGGAGAAAGTAAAATAGATAAGAACATAAATTAATGAAATAGTAAACAAATAATACAATAGAGTATCAACAGAGCTTAGCAATGCTTCTTTGAAACGGCTCATAGCATTAGTAAGCCCCCTGTGATGAGACTGACTAAAGGAGAGAGAGAGAGAAGACGTAAGTAATCAATATTAGGGATGAAAAGCAGGGGACACTGCTACAATCCTACAAACATTAAAATAAATATAAGAATTTGAAAATTTCTTTGGATTATGTCTTAGGGAACTACAACTTACCAAACTTAATGAAGAAGAAATAGAAAATCTGAAAGGTGCTATAAACATTAAAAAGTCAAATCAGTCATTAGAAGCCTTCTCATGTCTACCCTTCATGGTGGCAAGATTGCTGGAACAGCTCAGTGTGTATATAGTCTTTCAGGTTTAAGCGCAAGCAGAAAATAGAGACCCTTTTTGAAAGGTTTCATACATCTGGCCCTGACTCCCATTATGCAGAACGAGGACACATTCTCTAAAGCAGTTGTGGCTGGTGGCTGGAATGCACACTGACTTGTGCCCAAATTGCAGGCATAGCCTTGGAGTTAAAGTAGGGGACAGTTGTTCCCAAGAGGAAATTTGGAGTGCCCCTACCCAACAAGGAAGCAAATGGATGCTGCATAGTTAAAAAGCCAAGAAGCGTTCACGATAATGAGAAAGATGGATTCACTCAAATGTTAGGGAAAGAGAAATCATAGTTGAAGAAAAGGCAGTGAGAAAGAAATCAGGCACATATTTTTGGACTCCTTGGCCTCCATCTCAGTGAGTGTCAACACACAAAGGTGTGTATAAGCGGAAAAAACCTTCCTATAAGGAAAAGTTTCATCTTGATGGCTTTACCACAGATACTTAAATGAGAAATAATTCTGATCTAACCCAACTCGTCCAGAGAACAAAGAAGCTTGTTTTATCAAACTAGCATAACTTTGACACAAAAATCTGACTGAGAACATTATAAAATTGGAAGATAAAAGGTCAGTCTCTCCTTCTCCCATCAACACTTGCAAAAATACTAAACAAAATAGTAGCAAATTAAATCTAGTGATACATGAAAAGATATGTATGACAAGTTACTAAGTTGCAGTGATTTCAGAATGCAAGGTTGGTTTCACTTAATTTGAATAAATAATTTATTCACTATATCCCAATAGATGGGAAATTCTATTTTTACAAAAAACAAACAAAACAAAACCAGCAAATATTCTTAATGGTGAAATGTGGAATGCTTTCTCTTTGAGATGGGGAACAAGATAAGGATGCCTATTCTCACCACTTCTATTCAGTATCCTGTGTCCCAGATATTGCAGGGGAGCGGGGGGTGGGCCGGAAAGGAGGGGAAGGGGGAGAGGTAAAAAGGGAGAAAAAAAAGAAGGGAAAGCAATGGGATTGAAGAAGCTCAGGCCCTGCCTCATGCAGGTAAATCTGAATTTCTGGGGGTAGGACCCAACCTGCAGCCCAATTTAAGAGCCAATGCCCTGACCACTTTTTGTAAATATATATAAGGAAGTGTCATAGTGGTGTCACAAACACTTTATTTTTCATTTGAAGAAAATGCTATTGATTTCTAAACAAGGTCTTCCAAAGAAAACGTTTGCTTATTTGAGCTGATACCAACTTGAGGTTGGTGTTTTCTATTATCTACTCCGATATCAATCACTCTGTAAGTGGAAATAAATACATAATGCATGTCACATAGTAGACACGCAGAGCTGAATGATTGTTCTGATCAATATAATTCTATATAATGTTACATAAAAGGTAATGTTCCTTTTAGCATTACTATTTTTTGTTAAAAATTTGGACAAAGCAAGATAACTTCTTTGACTCAGAAGCTCTACCTATAAAATTACTGGACTAAACAGCAGTTATTTCCAAGGAATACATTTGCTAAAACTCTTTCTATTTTGAAGTAGAAATAATCGTGGCCTTTTGGTAACACTATAATTTTATCATTTTGCCTCAGTATCTAATGATGTTAAAACAATTACTGTTTTACAACGTGATAAGGATTAGAAAGGAAGAAATAAAACTACCACTGTTTGCTGATAACATGATTATATACATAGAGATTTAAATTTACAGATAAATTAGAATTAATAAGTTAGCAAAGTACAGACTGCAGTTATCTTTCTGTATACCAGCAACAATCAGAAAATAAGGAATATTGAAAAATTTAATTTATATTAACACAAAAATGCCAAACACCAGTGTATGAATCTAACGAAAAGTATGTAAGATCTGTATACCAAAAACTATAAAACATTGAGAGAAATTTTAAAAAGAAATGAGTAGGAAGATATGTACCATATTCATGGACTGGAAGATTCAGTATTATAAACACTTCTTCCCAAATAGATCTGTAGATTCAGATTCTAACAATTTCTAAATGAGCATCAACACACTGATTATATACTCTTTACAGAAATGCAAAAACCAGTAAAAACCAAGACAGCTTCTAAGGGACGGATACCATTCTCCTGGATGTTGTGACTCATATAAACCTGGAGTCACAGAGACAATCTGGTCCTAGAACAAGGGTAGAGAAATTGAGCAATGGAGTCAAGACAGCTCGGAAGCAGGCCCACGTCTTTGGACACATGGTTGACAAGAAAGGTCCGATTGTCAAACAGTGGAGACAGGATGGTTTTCTCAACAGAAGGAGTTGGGATAGTAGGCTGTCCACACAGGGAGATGATCCTCATGCCACACACACAACTCGGTAACAAGTGGCTTGTGAATCTCAGTGTAAAAGGGAAAACAGTAAAGTTCCTAGAAGTAATAAGAGGCAGTATCATTATGGCCCCCAGGTAGAACACATATGTTAAAGTTCAACAAAATATGCAAATGGAAAGACTGGCTAAAAATTGGTTAAATTTGACTATATCAAAATCAAAAACTATTGTTTATCAAAAGACACCACTAATCGAGCACATAGGCAAGTCACAGAGCGAGAGATTCTGTAGTACAGATAGCCCCCAAACAGTTCTCTACCCAGCATCATGAAGAACCACAAATTAAAAAGAAAAGAATGACAGCTCTGTAGAAAAGCAGGCAAGAGACTTGAACAGGTGTGTCATAAAAGAAGATACCCAGGTGGCCGGTGAACACAGGAGAAGGTACTCAATTGAATTAAGTATTATCAGGGAAATGCAAATCAAAACCACACTGAGCTATCACCTCACACCTGTTAAGATCACTGCTCTCAAAAACAAAGGACGGCAAGTATTGGCCAGGATGTGGAGAGAGGAGACCTTTGTGCAGTGTGGTGTGAGTGTAAATTAGTGCAACCATTATGGAAAACAATGTGGACCTTCCTCAAAAAATTAAAATAGAACTACCATATGATCCAGCAATCCCACTGCTGGGTATATATTCAAGATAATTGAAAACAAGGTTTGGAAGAAATACCTGCTCTCCTGTGTTCATTGCAGCGTTATTCACAATAGCCAAGATATGGAAACAACCTAAGTGTCTTGACAGATGAATGGATAAGGAAAACGTGGTATGTTTGCACAGTGGAGTACTATTTAACCACAAAAACAAGGAAACTACCATTTGTGACGACATGGATGAACCTGCAGGACATTATGCTATGTGAAATAAGCCAGGCACAGAAAGACTACACGATTCATTCCTCTCATATGCGGTATCTAAAACAGTCAAAGTCAGAAACAGTCAAAGCCGAGAGCAGAATGGAAGTTGCCAGCGGCTGGAGGGAGAGGGAAATGGAGTTACCGTTGAGGGCATAAAGTTTCAGTTATATAAGCTGAGTAAGCTCTAGAGCTTTGCCACACAACATAGTGCCTATAGTTAACAATAGAGTATCGTGCTTTTACAAATGTGTTAAGACAGCAGATCTCATCTTAAATGTTTTTTCCATAATTAAAAACAATAAGGAACCACAATGAGACACTATCACACAGCCCTAGGGGTGCTCAGAGGCTGCCAATGGTGGGGGCATTGGCTACCGCTTGGGGAAGCAGCTTGGCACCCTTACATAAAGCTAAAGGGGATCAGTGACCAGCAGCTCCCCACTGGCGTGTGCCTGGCGGGACACGGGCCTGCACACACTGTGCCTCAGTGTTAGTCGTGGTCCCACCCAGCCACAGCCCAGCGAGTACCAACACAGAACGGATGCATGCATCATGGTGCATTTGTGCAAACAACAAGGACACATCTCACAAACACAGTGAGAGAGGCCAGGCACCGCAGAATAGAGTACCATTCCATTGATGGAACGTGCAGCATGACCGTGGTGTTTAGATAGACGAACGGTAAGGCCAGAAAGAAGAGCAGTGGAGGAAATGCTTATAGATTAGTTTACCTTTGTTGGGCCAGGAAGGGGATGGGGACCAAGGGAGTCTGGGGGCACGAGGGAGGGCATCAGGATCCTAGTAATCTCCCCATTCTCACCTTTTATTTTTTGAGCAGTTTTTTTGTGTTCATTTTCTTTGTGTTTTTTAAAAAGACAAAGTGGGCTGGGCGTGGGGGCTCACACCTGTCATCCCAACACTTTGAGGGGCTGAGGCCAGCGGATTGCTTGAGCCCAGGAGTTCAAAACCAGCCTGGCAACATGGTGAAACCCAGTCTCATACGAAAAATACAAAAATTATCCAGCCGTGGTCCCAGCTACAAGGGAGGCCGAGGTGGGAGGATTGCGTTGCTTGAGCCCGGGAGGCAGAGTTTGCAGTGAGGCGAGATTGCGCCACTGCACTCCAGCCTGGGTGACAGAGCCAGACCGTCTCAAAAAAAAAAAAAAAAAAAAAAAGGTTGGGTTGCATTTTCAAGTAAGGAAACCGGCTCCAAGGCCAAGTAAGTTTGAGAAACACTGTCCTGCCACCTCTCAGATGCCTGCAGTCCCTGTGAGCCTGGTGGAGGCTCCATGAGCTCCTGCACAAGGCGCTGTGAGACTTGGTTATACTGCTGGGGTTCTGGATTCCTCCCGCAAGGTCACTGACCAGCCCTGGCTTCGCTTCTGACCATACCAAAGACTGGGAGTCTGAAGGTTCCAGGCTCCTGCTCACTCCTGGGCATGGAAGTGTGTACAGCTCACTACTTAAACTCTTTAATTTTTAAATTTCATTGAATAACTTTTGTCCAGTGCAAGATAGACAACAGCCGTATCTTTCTGGAGCTGTCCGTGCAGATGAGGGTATGGACAGACAGATGACAGGCAACAGCCACAGCTGATGGTCACACACTACAGAAGACACAGAAGGAAGGGTGGTGCTGGTTCAGCCACAAGGGACACTATGGGAACAGGGACCTGGAGTTGCGAAGCTGGTGGCTCAGAGACGTGTGGGAGGGGTTACAGGAAGCAGCAGCCAAGGCTGGGCTGAGCTTCAGGAAGGTAGGAGCCTGGTGTGTCAGGAAACAGAGAAGACCAGCACGCTGGGGCCATGGCCAGGCCGTGGAAGGCATCTTTTTAGCCAAGGAAGAAACAGGTAGATAGGACTGGAGTACCCTGGTACAAAGGCATTTTCCCCATTTCTTCTAGATCCAGCGCCCTATAAAGACCAGCTGTCCTCGAAGGAACAACCTGGCTTTCTAGCCGGTCAGCAGCTCCTGAGCCAGGCGGGCCCCAGCAACCCTCCTGGGGGGCCCCCAGCCCCTTTGGCCCCCTCCTCCCCTCCTGTGACTGCTCTGCCCCAAGATGGAGCAGCTCCAGCCACCAGCACCATGCCAGAGCCAGCGTCAGGAACTGCCATCCAGGCAGGGGGTCCAGGGACCCCTCAGGGGCCAACCAGTGAGCTCGAGACCTCTCAGCCACTAGCGGAGACTCATGAGGCCCCGCTTGCTGTGCAGCCCCTCGTGGTGGGCCTAGCACCTTGCACTCCAGCTCCAGAGGCTGCCTCAACCAGGGACGTCAGTGCCCCAAGGGAGCCCCTGCCAGCTTCTGCGCCTGAGCCCAGCCCCCACAGCGGGGCCCCACAGCCCGCCTTGGGTCAGCCTGCTCCCCTGCTTCCTGCCACAGTGGGGGCCGTCAGCCTGGCCACCTCCCAGCTCCCAAGCCCACCCCTGGGGCCCACCATCCCCCCACAGCTACCCTCGGCCCTGGAGTCGGATGGGGAAGGGCCGCCCCCCAGGGTGGGCTTTGTGGACAGCACCATCAAGAGCCTGGACGAGAAGCTGCGGACTCTGCTCTACCAGGAGCACGTGCCCACCTCCTCAGCCTCAGCCGGGACCCCTGTGGAGGTGGGCGACAGAGACTTCACCCTGGAGCCCCTGAGAGGGGATCAGCCCCGCTCAGAGGTCTGTGGGGGGGACCTGGCCCTGCCCCCAGCGCCTAAGGAGGCAGTCGCAGGGCGTGCCCAGCTGCCCCAGCCCTTGGTGAGTAGCTGCCTTGTCCCAGAGACACCGCCCTGGGTCAGGGGCCGGAGCCCAGGCACGGGCCCCGGGGGTGGGCAGGCATCTTGGCTATGCAGAGCCGCCCTCACTCAGGGCCCGTCCCTCTCTTGGTGACCCACCCACGTGTGTCTAACTCACCCATGCATGTTTTGCAACAAGTGGCCCCTGTTTGGGGTCATGCTTGTGCCGCGTCAGATGACTCAGCCCCATCCATGCACACAGAGGGGCTGGGGCAGCCCAGGGGCAGCTTGAGACGAGGGGAGTGGATTTGCGGATACAGCTGTTGAGATGCTGACACGCAAGTCTCACGGCTCTGCTCTTTTTGTGTTTCTTTCTCCAGGTGGAGAAGTCAGAACTGGCCCCCACTCGAGGGGCCGTGATGGAGCAGGGCACGTCTTCATCAATGACAGGTAACAGCTTCCTGCTGAACCCTGCATTCACAAGGTGCTGCCCGCTTTCCTTGCCCCAGAACCTTCTGCATCTGCACCCTCGTCTTTCATCTTTTAAGGGATAAAAGCATTTCTTAAAGATCTTTTTATCTGTAAGGGATCCTTTAGCATCTAGGGTAGGGCCCAGACACAACAGGAGCCTGTCATGATTTAATTCAAGCTTGTCCAACCTCTGGCCCATGAGCTGCATGTGGCCCAGGACAGCTTTGAATGGGCCCAACACAAATTGGTAAGCTTCTTATGAGCTTTTTTTTTTTTTCCAATTTTTTAAAGCTCATCAGTTATTGTTAGTGTATTTCATGTGTGACCCAAGACAATTCTTCATCTTCCAATGTGGCCCAGGGAAGCCAAAAGACTGGATGCCCCTGACTTAATTAAAACCTATTGAGTTCTAGAAGGAACCACGTGCTAACACTCCAGAGAGATGAAGTCCTCGGGGAAATAGATAAAGCCCCGGTTGGTGGGTGCTGGGATGTTGCAGGGACACGTCACAGCCCCTGGACTCTCCAGTGGCTGAGGGTCTGCACACGTTCCGGTGGACCCACCCCAGCCCTTGCTTTTCTTCAGCAAGGTTACAAGATGCCCACAAAAACCCAGGCTTACTTCAGCTATAGCAGAGCAGTGCGGTGGGGGGTGCTGTGACTGCTGGGAGCGCCAGGTGCCAGGGCAATCCCTGAAGACCTGCCGTGGGGCTTTCCCTTGTGGCTCCTGGCTGCCACTGTGTCTCTGTGGAAACGCCTTTGCTTTGCTTCTCATTTCATTATCTGCATGCCTCAGTGTCCCTTCTAAGGGAGCTGGACTGATCTTGTGAGGTCTGAGGTTCCTTCTCAGCCCAGGATTTCTTGGGGGATGGGCACAGTATGAATCAGGACTCCCCTGAGCCTCCTAATGGAAACCTCAGCGCACATCAGCCATAGGTGGGACCCCATAGTCCCAGGCCACATTTATTTCTAGACCCCAGACTTTAAGAGGGGTCGGGGCAGCTGGCACTGGGATCAGAAGCTATGCACGTGGGGAACTGGTGATGTTTAGCCTGAGGAAGATGAGGGACGGGGCAGAAGCAAGAGCGTCTTCGCAAAAGGGTGGAAATGAGAGGTCGTGTTGGAGTGCCAGCCCTGACCACGCTGGGCTGCCTGTGGCGCTCCACGGACTCTGACCTTGTGCTGTGAGATGTGTCCGTCCCATGGGCCCCTTTGGCAGATGAGCAAACTGAGCTTCAGTGACTTGCAACTTGTTGATATAAACTTGTTGATACAATTTGTACTCCAAGTCCATACTCTTTCCAGAGTGCGGAACTCATGAGGGAAGCTCCAAGGAGACGGATTCTAGTTTGGCAAAAGTGACCTTTCCTGGCAGTTGGAGCCATTTAGAAGTAGAGAGAGTGTGTTTGACAGTGAGCCTCCTAGCCCTGGAGGTGGGCACAGGGATGTGAGGAGGGGAGTCAGGTGTTGCCCACGGGTTGGGGACGCGCGACAGGGACTGGACTGGGGTTCTTTGGAAATCTGATTTGGGTGTTGTTCCCTTGTGAGTTTTCACATGGGGTGTGCAAAGGAGACACGTGTACGTGTGCGGGCGGCCCTAACTTCCCCAGAGGCTCCATCCGCCGCTGCCACCTTCCCCACGGCACATAGGTGTGGCTCATGCCCTGGCCTGCCCACGAGTTTCTTTTGCCACATGAGGGTCTCAGCTCAGGCGAGGACCCCATGTTAACTTGCTTGGCTTTTCTGGTTGCCTCTTTACGGCAACCCTGGGAAAAGCTGGTCAGAAACAGCTCCCGGGGAAGCTGCAGGAGAGCACCGGAACAGCTGCAGGTGCAGTGGGTGACAGTTTTTGAGACACCGTGGGAGCAGGGCTGGAACCCGGCCCCATTGATCTGCGCTGCGGGACCCTCTTACATCAGACGGTGGGATGAGACGGGGTGCTGGCCTTCAGGTGCACAGAGAAGGCCTGGCTGCACGAGGGTGCCCAGGGCTGACGCCTCTTCTCTTGCCCGGGTTTATTGGGCATCTGTCATAGAATGCCGTGGGGCCAAGACATCATGGAGTATTTTCAGTTTCCGAAACTGCTGTGAGCACACACAGCTGGCTTCTCCCAGTGCCCACTCCCATTGTCCTGCCTGGCTGGCGGCACTCCCGTGGGATCACTTTGGGCTGCTTCCGGTCAGCTGTGAGCCATCTCTGCCTCTTCCTCCTCCTTCAGCCCCGGTAACGTTTCCGATGTTCCCATAGCAGAGTCGTCTCCCAGGAGTATGCTGGGCTATGACAGAGATGGAGGGCAGGTGGCCTCAGACCCCCGTATGGTCCCCAGCACCCCCCAGGTAAGGGCGGCTTGACGACCCCCTGGCTGGTGGGCAGGATTTGCTCTGTGCTGATGTTCACATGAAACCTCTATATCTCTGCTTGTTTCCTAAGGATGTACCTGCTTTTGTGAGACCTGCACGTGTGGAGCCCACAGACAGGGATGGTGGAGTCGCTGGAGAAAGCTCAGCAGAGCCTCCGCCGAGTGGCATGGGCATTTCCACAGTCGGGGGCCAGGCCAGCCACCCCCAGACACTTGGCGCTCGAGCTTTGGGGTCCCCTCGGAAACATCCAGAGCAGCAGGATGTCAGCTCACCAGCCAAGACTGTGGGCCGTTTCTCAGTAGTCAGCACTCAGGATGAGTGGACCCTGGCCTCCCCCCACAGCCTGAGATACTCCGCCCCACCCGACGTCTACCTGGATGAGGCCCCCTCCAGCCCCGACATGAAGCTGGCAGTGCGGCGGGCGCAGACGGCCTCCTCCATCGAGGTCGGCGTGGGCGAGCCCGTGTCCAGTGACTCTGGGGACGAGGGCCCTCGGGCGAGACCCCCGGTGCAGAAGCAGGCGTCCGTGCCCGGGAGTGGCAGCGTGGCTGGCGACTTTGTGAAGAAGGCCACCGCCTTCCTCCAGAGGCCTTCTCGGGCCGGCTCGCTGGGCCCTGAGACGCCCAGCAGGGCTGGCATGAAGGTCCCCACCATCAGTGTGACCTCCTTCCATTCCCAGTCGTCCTATATTAGCAGCGACAATGACTCGGAGCTCGAGGATGCTGACATAAAGAAGGAGCTGCAGAGTCTGCGGGAGAAGTAGGTCCTGCGGGCAGGAAGCGCCGCCCCTGCCCCCACCTCTGCCCACAGGGCGTGGCACCACTTCCTGGTTGTGAGGGAATCCTGGCATCGGGGCTGAAGTCCTGGCCAAGCAGCGCCCACTTGGAGCTGCCAGGCAGGTGACAGGGGAGTGATGAAGGCTTTTATTTTATTTTTTTTTTTTGAGACAGTCTCGCTCTGTCACCCAGGCTGGAGTGCAGTGGTGCAATCTTCGCTCGCTGCAACCTGTACCTCCCGGGTTCAAGCGATTCTCCTCCCTCAGCCTCCCGAGTAGCTGGGACTACAGGTGCCCGCCACCACGCCTGGCTGATTTTTGTATTCTTAGTAGAGACCGGGTTTCACCATGTTGGCCAGGCTGGTCTCAAACTCCTGACCTCAAGTGATCCACCCGCCTTAGCCTCCCAAAGTTCTGGGATTTCCAGTGTGAGCCACCAGGCCCAGCCTCCCTGTGGTTTTGAGTAGACAATCTCCCACTCAGAGTCCTCTGGGCTGGGCCAACCCCACCCTGCTGTCTGCCTGGCTTCTGGCTTCTCTGGGTGCCATGCCTCCTCCTGCTGCCCTTGAGGGTATGTCTCAGGGGATCACTGAGGCATGTGTCTTCCTCACTCTGTCTGCCTCTCATCTGTCTCCTTCCCTCTTTCTTCCTTTCTCCCCCTGTCTCTCGCTCTCTCCCCTTTCATTCCTTCTCTCCTTGTCTCGTTTCCCGCCACTCTGTTTCTGCCACTCTCTCTTCCTATCTGTCTCTCCTTTCTTTGTCTCTGTCTCTGTCTCTGTCTCTCTCTGTCTCTCTCTCTCCCCCGCCTCCCTCTTTCTCTTCCTCTCTCTTTCTCCACGTCTCTTTCCCTCATCCAGCAAATATTTATTCTGTCCTGCTGCGGCCAGGGGGTTACTGAGATGTCCTTCGGGATGGGAGGGCTGACACCAAATTCACCAGTGCCTGAAGGCACGTTTGTAAGTCGCGTCCTGTTGGAAATCATAGGCTTATGTGGGAAGAGCCGTGCACATCTCCTTTCTCTCCTGCAAGCCCTCTCTGCACAGCGTATGCACAGAGGCTAAGAGAGTGTCTGTCCAAGCTGGTGGGGTGGTCAGTGCCGTGCATTGAGGATATAGTGAGTGTCTATGTGTTCGTGGAGAACTGAGGAGGGAACTGGAGCTGCTGGGAGAGGCAGGAAGGCAGGGATGGGTGGAATCACTGCTGGTCTTAGAGGCATCCAGGAAGGTGGCCCCCATTGGCCACATGGCCCAACAGATCCTTGGTGGAGGCCAGAGAGTGGATGGAGCCCAAGGTGGGTATGACCTAGAACCTTTTGGGATAGAGGGCACCAGATCCTGGGCACGTTTGCTCAGCAGCAATGTCATCCTGGGGAGCCAGTGGTCAGGGTCAGCAGGCACAAAGGGGAGCTGAGATGTTGCCACGCCACACCCCAGCTGTGGCTGCTACGAAGAGAGGCTTGTAGGGGGCAGGAAGGTGTGGATGTGAGAACACTGGGGAGAGGAGCTGCTATAGGCTTGGAGAGCCTGTATCCTGGGTGACAGGGGCCAGGAGCCTGTCAGGGGCCAGGGGTAGAGGTAACGGGGTGGGGACTAGAAATGGCAGAAGTGGTTGGGAGTCAGGGGCAGGTGGGGTCTAGGGAAAGGGCAGGGAGAGGACAAGAAGCACCTCAAAGGAGAGAGTTCCAGGAGCCTAAGAACAGGAAGTGGATGCTGGGAGGGCCGTGGAGTCCAGAGGGAAGTGGGGACCATTTAGGAGAGGGTGGGGAAGATTTTCAGCCTCAACTGGGAATTGAGGTGACTTGGCATCTGATAGGCAGTAGCCAGCAGTTCCCCAACCTTGCTTTCATTTGAACCCTCTGAATACCGAGGTGCCTGTGCCTCATTGCAGCATTTCTGTCATGAGTGTTGGGGTTTCCTAGGCCTCCAGGAGCCCTGTGCTGAGCCCAGCCTGTGCTTTCAGACGTCCCAGGCCGCGGGGCTCTGTGGTGAGCAGCCTAGGGACAGCTTGGAGTGGTCCAGGGCACCCCCTGTGTGGGAGCCACGTTGCAGGCTGGGACCGCGGGAGCTGGACCATGTGGGTGCAGCCTCGGAGCAGAGTTCCAACCTGGATAAGCTCCAGCCTGGATAAGACGCTCCCCTGCCCGCGCAGCCACTCCCCAACCCTGGGGCAGTCAGCACTCTCTTGAAATAGTATTCCCTTCCAGAAGATCGTCTGATGCTGTGTCTCTCTGGTGTTTGTAGGGAGAAAGCCATTCAGAGTTTTATTTTTATTTGTTTATTTTGTTTAGTAGTTAGAGGAAGTCTTTAAAAAAAAAAAAATAAGCCTATGTGGCAGGTGTTGAAATTCAAGAGTAAAATCAGAACTTGCTTCCTCATTTCCGACCTTGAAAACTACCTGTTTTCCTTGCCATCAAAGGAAGAGGAGGGGCACTTAGGGTGAAGGCAAGGGGTTACAGGGCCTCCAGCCGGGGCCCCTGGGGTGGCCTTGGGCCTTGCAGAAGCTCAGAGCAATGTGATGCAGCAGGGAGGCCCAGCTCCTCCCCTACCCTCCCCATCCTCTCCTCTCCATACTCCCCTCTCCATCCTCCCCTCACCTTCCTCGTCTCTCCATCTTCCCCTCACTTTCCTCCCCTCTCCATCCTCAACTCACTTTCCTCCTCTCTCCATCCTCCCCTCACCATCCTCCCTTCACCTTCCTCCCCTCTCCATTCTCCCTTCACCTTCCTCTCCTCTTCTTCCTCCCCTCACCTTCCTCCTCTCTCCATCCTCAACTCACTTTCCTCCTCTCTCCATCCTCCCCTCACCATCCTCCCTTCACCTTCCTCCCCTCTCCATTCTCCCCTCACTTTCCTCCCCTCTCCACCCTCAACTCACTTTCCTCCTCTCTCCATCCTCCCCTCACCATCCTCCCTTCACCTTCCTCCCTCTCCATTCTCCCCTCTGCATCTTCCCCTCTCCTTCCTCCCTCCCTTCCTCCCCTCACCTTCCTCCCTCTCCATCCTCAACTCACTTTCCTCCTCTCTCCAACCTCCCCTCACTTTCCTCCCCTCTCCACCCTCAACTCACTTTCCTCCTCTCTCCATCCTCCCCTCACCATCCTCCCTTCACCTTCCTCACCTCTCCATTCTCCCCTTACCTTCCTCCCCTTACCTTCCCCCCCTCACTATCCTCCCCCATCTTCCTCTGCTCTCCATCATCCCCTCACTTTCCTTCCCCTCCATCCTCCCCACCTTCCTCCCTCACCACCCTCCTTTCACCACCCTCCCCTCACCATCCTCCCTTACCTTCCTCCCCTTTCCATCCTCCCCTCACCTTCCTCCCCTCTCCATCCTCCCCTCACCTTCCTCCCCTCCATCCTCCCCTCACCTTCCTCCCCTCTCCATCCTCCCCTCACCTTCCTCCCTCTCCATCCTCCCTCACCTTCCTCCCCTCCATCCTCCCCTCACCTTCCTCCCCTCCATCCTCCCCTCACCTTCCTCCCTTCTCCATCCTCCCCTCACCTTCTCCCCTCTCCATCCTCTGCTCACCTTCCTCCCCTCCATCCTCCCCTCCCCTCCCCTCCATCCTCCCCTCACCTTCCTCCCCCTCCATCCTCCCCTCACCTTCCTCCCCCTCCATCCTCCCCTCACCTTCCTCCCCCTCCATCCTCCCCTCACCTTCCTCCCTTCTATCCTCCCCTCCTCTTCCTCTCCCTCTATCCTCCCCCCCTTCCTCCCCCTCCATCCTCCCCTTACCTTCCTCCTCCTTCATCCTCCCTTCTCCCTCCTCCTCCTTCTCCCTCCTCCCCCTCCATCCTCCCTCCCCCTCCATCCTCCCCTCCACCTCCTTCCCCTCCATCCTCCCCTCACCTTCTTCCCCTTGGCCTCCTCCCCTCACCTTTCTCCCCTCTCCATGCCTCCCTCTCCATCCTCCCCTCACCTTCTTCTCCCTTCATCCTCTTTTCTCCATCATTCCCTCTCCATCCTCCCCTCACCTTCCTTCCCTTCCATCCTCCCCTCACCTCCTCCCCTCTCCATTCTCCCCTCACCTTCCTCCCTCTCCTTCCTCCCTCTCCATCCTCCCCTCACCTTCCTCCTCCTCCTTCATCCTCCCTTCTCCATCCTCGCCTCACCTTCCTCCCCCTCCATCCTTCCCTCACCTTTCTCCCCTCACCTTCCTCCCCCTCCATCCTTCCCTCACCTTCCTCCCCTCCACATCCTCCCTTCGGCCTCCTCCCCTCCCCATTCTACCTCCCTCGACCTTCTTCCCCTCTGTTTCCTCCCCTCTGCATCCCCTTGGCCTCCTACCTCCCCTCTGCATCCTCCCCTCCCCATCCACCCCTCTGCATCCTCCTTTCACCTTCCTCCCCTCTGCATCTTTCCCTCCACATCCTCTTCTCAGCATCCTCCTCTTGGCTTCCTCCCCTCGGCGTCCTCCCCTCGTGTCCTCCCCTCTGCGTCCACCCCTCCCCATCCTCCTCTCCCATCCTCCCCTCCGCATCTCCCCTCTGCATCCACCCCTCCGCATCCTCCCCTCTGCATCCTCCCCTCAGCATCCTCCTCTTGCCTCGGCAGTTCTAGACTGTGCCCTTGCCCATGGCCAGTGACCCACCTGCATTTCACCTGCAGGGTGGTATGGGACTCGTCGCAGTGGGCTCACATATGGTGTGGCGTGGCCCCTGGAAGTCAGTGAGTGTCTCACTGACTTAATCATGCCGTGTTGCATTGGTCTGAGCTGGCTTCCACTCTCTGTTTCCCCTGTGGAGGAAATAACACACATTTGCCTGATAAATGGAGGCAGTCTCCGGTGCCTGGCACCTGCTGATTTCCCCTTACCTGTGTTCATGTTTGGGACTTTCATTGCAAGTATCAATGTAAGCATTCTGAGTCTGGGTATTTGGAAGTTTAAGGCTCCTTAGCCTGGCCTGTGCTGTTGGGCACGTCGATGCCAGAGGCCCACCACCTTGGCACATCCCCATTTAGATATGAACAAACAGTGTCATTTTACAGCCCCTGTGTGGCCCTTTGAATGGCCCAGGCCAAGGCACAGGCAGGGCACCCATCCTGCACCCCGTGTTCTCCCACGCCGCCTCCCTCCTGGAGGCTGGCGGTGTTGGAAGCACCGAGGAAGCCCACCGGCGCTCCCTCCTGTGCCCTCCTGCAGGCACCTGAAGGAGATCTCGGAGTTGCAGAGCCAGCAGAAGCAGGAGATCGAGGCTCTGTACCGCCGCCTGGGCAAGCCACTGCCCCCCAATGTGGGCTTCTTCCACACGGCACCCCCGACTGGCCGCCGGAGAAAAGCCAGCAAGAGCAAGCTGAAGGCGGGCAAGCTGCTGAACCCCCTGGTGCGGCAGCTCAAGGTCGTGGCCTCCAGCACAGGTCGGCCTCCGGGTGCAGGGCTGGAATGGGAGTGGGTCTGGGGACACCTGCGTGAGCCTGGGAGGTAGGCTCTGTGCAGGTGTGACACCCTCGGACCTGGAAGACCACTCGGGGTTGTCTCCTTACTGAATCTCCTTTCCCTGGAGAGGGGAGTCATTGCAGCATGAAGGCAGCCCTGGTCCTCTGTCCTCATGCAGAGAGGCAAGGCCCGTGAGTGGGCAGGGGCTGCTCAGTGCTGGGCCTGAGACCCTAGGCTGCGGGCTGTGCCAGGGAAGCTCAGGCTGCCCTCCCTCACCTGCTCCTCTGCAGGGCACTGCGTGGACGGATGGTGGCTGCTTCCTTTGACCCATTTCTCGGGTGTGTGCCAGCCGAGCAGCTGTCGTTAGGGGCTGGGGCAGGATGGGAGGACGGTGTTGATTTCCCAGTCTTGTTAAAGGTGACACCTAGTCATTGAGTGGCACTGGCCTGGCCCCAGGTAGCCACCAGCCCCGTCCCTGCATGTCAGGGCTTCCTGAGGCCTCCTGAGCAGCACTGCAGCCTGCTTGCTGGTCGAGAGCCCTGGCACTCTAGGCTGGAGCCCCTGTGAGCCCAAGTCCCCAAGCATGCCAGGCTAGCCACCGTACGCTCACTATAAGCCCACAACCTTCAGGGCACACAGCCATGAATTATACCCATTACACGAATTCAGAGACAGTTCCCAGAGCTAAGGGAAGACAGAGATGAGAAGTACACAGGCCACTGTGTGCCTGGGTGTATCTTCTGTCACTATATTTGCTCAACACAAGTCCAGCACGGCAGTGGGGGCTGGTAGAGACTGGGCACTTTCTTTGCTCTTCCCCATCACCCCTCTGTGGGAGATGTGGCCATGTGCCTGTGGTCTGCAGGAGACGTGAGCTTCCCCAAGGTCACCCAGCAACGAGCAGGCAGAACAGACTCAATCCACACGGCCCCGACCCGGCGGCGCCTCATCGTGCCTGTCGCCTCTTCTCCCCCCGCCCAGGTCACTTGGCTGACTCCAGCAGAGGCCCTCCCGCTAAGGACCCTGCCCAAGCCAGTGCGGGGCTCACTGCAGACAGCACGGGCCTGAGCGGGAAGGCAGTGCAGACCCAGCAGCCCTGCTCCGTCCGGGCCTCCCTGTCTTCGGACATCTGCTCCGGCTTAGCCAGTGATGGAGGCGGAGCGCGTGGCCAAGGTGATTTCCAGCTTGCCTGTCTCCGAGCATGTGCTAGCCACGTAGGGCCTCAGTGGTGTCCCCAGGAGCACGCCCGTATTGTGTAGAGGGGTTGCGAGCTGTGGCAAAGGCTGTTGAGAGGCTTCTTTTAAAAAGGAGAAAAAAAAGAAAGACGTAGTCTTTGGATGAAAGGAATGGAATTGTCCCAACCACCACCAAGTCTTGCTTGTAAGCAGCTCAGGGGGAGGTGATGCTTTGCTAGAGCGGACCTTGGGGAAGTGGCTAGGACTGGGGAGGGCAGGGGACCTGGCATCCGGCTGTGTGCTCCGGCGCCAGTTCCCAGGCACTGGCTGCCCCACCCCCACCCCCACAGCGGAGCCAGATGGTGCTAAACACCGGGTCCTTCCAAAGTCCAGAGGGACGGCTGGGGGGACGAGGGCACAGCTTTCGAGCTGGGAGTTTGGCCTTGAGGAGGAAATTCTATCGTCAACGCTGCGTGGACAGCAGCAGCTGCTCAATAAGGTGCTCTCCTGTCCTCACCATCTCTGTCCAGAGAAATCATGGTGACCATGAAGCCGCCCCGCCCCGCCCACCCCACCCTGCCCGCCCCTCTCCGGGCTGCTTCTCTTCTGCTCTCCCGCTGCCTCCTTCCCATTACATGGTCAGTGGCTTTGGTGCTCCGGGCTGGGCTAGATGGAGCCGTGGATGTTAAGTGACGAGGCTGGTGTGGCTTTTGGTGTGGAGGAGGAATCGCAGCAACCTGTACTTGATGAGTGTCTCTTTGTTTTCTTCCCTTTATATTCATTTGCAGGCTGGACGGTTTACCACCCAACGTCTGAGAGAGTGACCTATAAGTCTAGTAGCAAACCTCGTGCTCGATTCCTCAGTGGACCCGTATCTGTGTCCATCTGTCTGTATTTGTTCTTTTGTATTTTATCACCTCCTGGCCCTTGGTTTTCTCCCCCCAACCCCTCCCTGTCTTCATTACCTTTCATACATTTCATAGGATGCTTCCCCCACCCCATCGAAGTCACTTATTTAATATCAAAGTGGAACCCCATGAGCCAGTCCCCTGGAGCGGCGGCCGCCTGCACCTACCCCCCAGCCCCACACAGCGCGTGTGCATGCTCATGGCTGGTGCCTGGGCACGGAAAGCATGTGCAGCGGCTGGCCTGCCTTCCACCCCGGGCACCTCTGCCCAGAAGGACTGGAGCCCTTTGCATTTTTTTTGTCACCTCATTTATTTAATTTTTTTTATGTTGGACGTAGTTTTTTTTTCTGTTGCAATTGTGGCAAATATACATGTCTGCTGTCCCCAGTTCCAGCGACAACAAAAAGACAACCCCAACCTCCTCCAGATGCACAGTGTGTGTCACGCGTGTCTGGACTGTGAAGACATGCACATAGCGAGCCTATACGGTTCTAAAGGTCACTGGAGGGCGTGGTTTCTGTACCAGGGCCAAATCCCAGCACCCGGTCCCTGCATACCCACTGCCCCGCGCCTTGCATGTGGAAATGCTGAGAGAACGTGCTCCAGTTCGGGCCTCCCCAGCCCCTCCCCAATGGAAGGGCAGGTCTGGTCCCCTCTGTCATTGCTCCTCACCCACTGCTGTCTCCAACCCCAAATAGGAGAGTGACGGCTGCCTGGGCAGCTCTTCTTCGGAGCATGCGTCCTGCCTGGCCGGCTCCTCCTCCTCCTCCAGCCAGTGGGAGCACTTTAGTTGCTGTATTTTCCTATGACCTCCCGTGACCGCAGGGATGAAGTCAATGATGCAGTTCCTCCAATCACTACTAAGCCAAAACCCAGTCCCAGCCTTGCTCAGATGCCCTGGAACACAGTTAGTGCCCAGGAACTCCATCTCCAGGGAAGGCTCTGCCTGCTTGGGGCCATCCCAAAGCATGCAGTTTGTTTTTAACCCTCAGGACAATCGGCCAATGAACCAAAAGCTGTGAGATTTTTAGGCTTTTGTCTTTTTAACAGGAAAATTAAGCTTTTTAACAATTGGATTGGATATGCTGGTTTGGGGCACGTGACTTTTTGCTTGTACAATAAAGATACATTGTGCTTGTTGGGAGCCAGAGGCCATGCCCATGGGAGGCGTCCACTGCCATCCACCCACCCCATCAGAGGTCCACGTGGGTCATCATTCTCCAGGCAGGCAAGTCGAGGACACAAGGGCCATGTAGAAATGCCAGGGCCTTCCCAGGGCTTCCCATTCATCTGTTAGCAGGCTGCCCTGTTTCGGCCACCGTGTCGTCTGGGCTGTTGGTCTGGGGGTCTGGGTGGCCTGGTGTCTGGTGAGTTGCTGAGTTGAATCTGGGGAGGGGTGGGCGCCTTCCCCCCCACCCCCGCCCCTGCGTCTCTGGTTCCTTCTCCACAGCCGGTTCCCGGCCCTGCTGGCCTTGTGCCTCACTTGCTGCTCCTCTTCCGGCTCCTGCATGTGCGGCTTGATCTGGGGCACCTGGGAGACTCAGTGCAGGGCGTTGGTGTTAGGTATGGCGCCTACCCAGGCCCCACTTCCACCCCTGTGCTGTGTTTTGTGGTATTGCTTGTTTTCACGGCTTAGCCCCCATCAAGCAAGTCTTGGTCTTAGTCTTTTTGGGCCATAATGTCTCCCCCAATTCCCCCACACTCTGAAGTTGCTGGCCGGGGAGAGCCCAGAGGTGGGCCTCTGCCCTGGGCGCCTCTCAAGCCCTGTCTGGATCAGCTCCAGGCCTCTGAAGTCTCTGCCACTCTACTGGGATGTGGCTGGGACTGGCCTCTCCTGTCTCTGTGCCCCTGGGCTGTGGAGGCTGGACTTCTTGTTGAGCCATCCACCGGCACATCTGCTGCTCATGGGTAAACCCACAGGGCAGCCCAAAAGAGAAGGGAGAGCTGTGGGGTCTGTGAGGAGACCAAGCACCTCCAGGGGAAAGACTGCAGGGGTGGGGGCAGCCCTGTGAGCGCTGA
This sequence comes from Nomascus leucogenys, assembly GCF_006542625.1. Classification (NCBI taxonomy): domain Eukaryota; kingdom Metazoa; phylum Chordata; class Mammalia; order Primates; family Hylobatidae; genus Nomascus; species Nomascus leucogenys. Next base: position 40,930,103 of record NC_044381.1, on the reverse strand, counting down.
GAGGCTGAGGACTTGGGCGGAGGCCGTGGGATTGCGCCGGGCTTGGAGGCCGGGAGGGAGAGATGCAGGCAGGGGTAGTGTGAGCAGATGGGCTAGGAAGACGCTGAGGTCGGTGCATGGAAGACGCCGAGGGGTTGGGGGTCGCGCTGCAAGTAGAGGAGGAGCAGGGTGGATGCCAAGGTGCAGCTAGGGAGGGGCAGCTGGTGCAGCCAGCCCAGCCTTCGCTCCCTCGAGCCTAGGGAGAGCTTTCAGCTCACTGCCCTGGTGTGGGGCACCCCCACTTCCTGGAAGAGAAACAGTTCCAGGAAAACAAAATGTGTTAAATTTTGAAGTATAGAAGGATCCTGGCCTCTGTGAAGGTCAGAGAAGATGAAACGGCCCCAGGCAGGGTGGGTTGAGGCCAGGCCAGAGGATGGGCTGTGGGTGCCCAGGTGGCTGTGCCCAGGGATAGAGCAGGGCAGTGCAGCAGGCACCTCCAGAGGCCCGAGCTGACTCAAGGTGCAGGACGGAATAAAGCAAGGAGGCCGGGAGCAGCAGGTGGACAGACCCCTAGGGAGTGCAAGGCCCTGCTTGGAACCCCTGTGAGCTGGGCCCCTTGGCACAGACCTCTCACCCAGCTTGCAGATGCCCCCTTGTGGTCAGCAGATGCTGTGGGGAGCTCACATGACCCAGTGCCCCAGAGCAGTCTTTTTTTTTTTTTTTTTTTTTTTTTTTTGAGACAGTCTCGCTCTGTTACCCAGACTGGAGTGCAGTGGCAAGATCTCAGCTCACTGCAACCTCCGCTTCGCTGACTCAAGCAATCCTCTCACCTCAGCCTCCCAAGTAGCTGGGACCACAGGTCTGCACCACTGCACCCAGCTACTTTTTTGTATTTTTAGTAGAGACAGGGTCTCACCATGTTGCCTAGGCTGGTCTAGACCTCCTGGGCTGAAGCAATCCACCCACATTGGCCTCCCAAAGTGCTGGGATTATAGGTGTGAGCCACCGCACCTGGCCCAGTGCATTCTAAGGGATGTTGGCCTTGGAGCCAGGGAGGAGGGTCAGGTGCAGATGCTGAGATGGCACCTCTGGTCGCGGTTCTGTTGGTTCTGCTGGTCAGAAGCTGGGGTCCTGGATCTTCCCACCTGACCGGGCAGGTGCTGGCACCCTGTGGGCCTTTCTTTCTGCACGCTGTTCTCTCTTTGGGTTTTCTCCACATTGGCTGTTGGCTGCAGCATGTTTGGCTTGGGAACCCTCCAGTGTTAATGCACGATGCCTTCTAGGCCTTCTCCCACCGTGGAATGCTTTCATCCCTCCTGGTGGGGAGAGAGTGCGTGCTCAGCGAGGCCCTTTGCAGCAGGTGTTCAGGAGGCCTCAGGGTAGAGGGCATCCAGAGAGGAGGGCCCCCACCCTGCACTGCGCCCACCAGGCCCTGACCTCTGCAGCCAGGGTGGTCAGTGCTGCATACCACTGTGGGCTGTCTTTGGAGCAGGCCTGTGGGCAATGGGGCCTAGTGCAGTGTGGGGTCATTTAGCTCAAGGCAACATGAAAACAGCCCCAGGTCTCCCTGGGCAGAGCCGAGGCAGATCCTGCTTCCCAATGCATGCTTTGTGGACAGTTTTTGGCTCAAGAACATGGTTGTTCAATACGTAGACACCTTAAAAGGGGTTTTGTCCCTGGATGTCCATTGTTCTCCTGTGTGAGAAAAGGGAGCCAGTGCTGACCACGGTGGGGGCTGACCCACCTGAAGGTGCGCGGGAAGTTGTGGGGAACTGAGGTGAAGCCGCCAGGGCGCCTGTGACGGGAGGTGGGCTGCCCCGGCTGTCCTGTGGGCTCCTGGGCAGTATTGAGCCCTGTGAGGTGAAAAGCGAATGTGATGGATCGCTCAGGGGCTGACCGCTTTTTAGTCCCCCTGTCCCAGGCACACACCCTCAGTTTGAATCCTTCATGGTTGTCTTCTTGGCCACAGGCTGAGGGTCTGGATGGGGCAGGTGCTTGGGCTACCCAGAGGGCAGGGCCGTTGACCCAAGAGCAGGCTGTTTTTGTGCCAGAGCAAATCAGGGCTGGAGTGGGGAGGGAGCCTCCACTTGTGCCTGGGGGGCTTCAGCTGATGTCGGCTGCACAAAAGCAGGAGATGCCAAGTCCAAGAGCTGGCCCTCCTGTCGTCCTGTGTGCTGCCACTTTTACATTCTGGGAAGAAAGCAGCGGATCCCCTCAACAGCTGGGATGAGGCCGCCAAGCCCCCGCCCCAGCACCACTGAGCAGTCCAGGGCCTTGGCGCCGCCTCTTCCTGGGCCTGGCTGGGGATGGAAGCCCCACAGGGAGACTGAGGTGGGCCTGGCGTCAATCGACAGCCTTCTGAAAGTTTCCTTTGTTCTCCTGTTGCTGCCTTATGGACAGGAGGTGGGGGTGCTTGTCCTGGCACACAGCAAGCGGCAGGGGGCCAGGTGGGGGCTGTCTTTGGGTGCCATGTGCATGGTGGGCAAGTGAGGGGCAGGGCCCAATCGAGGCCGAGGCTCTGGAGAGGTGGACTAAGGAGCCACTTAAGGACAGGCAGGGCTGTCCAGAGTGTGGGGAGGTCTCTGCCCCAGCCCAGTTGTCTGCAGTGAGTGGCGTCGGACAGCGTGGCCTTGAAAGGCTGGCACCCATCAGTTTATCTGGAGGTCTAGGAGCCGTCTGCACACTGGTCACTGGGGCCCAAGTTTAGGAAGGGTCCATGGAGGCCTCCGTGGGCCAGGGATGCTCCCTGGCTCTGAGCAGGTGCTGTGTCCTCCAGACACTCCAGACCCCAGGTTCCCAAAGTCAGTGAGTGAGTCCCAGCTCTGATCGCAGGTCCAGGCTCCCTCTGGTGGTTCCCAGCCGGCAGCCGGCCTGTTTGGTGTTCTTCGCAGCATGGCAACAGCCAGGAATTAGCCTTGAATGTAGAGTTCCAGCCACACCAAGACCTGCCAGATAGGCACAGAGCAGCTTTTTGAAGCACCTGGCTTAGGACTGTCTACATGGGACCATGGGCTACAGCCCCCCACAAAGCCTGCCAGGGAAATTGGTGCTCACCCAGTGCCCCTACATAATGGATCCCAGCCTAGGCTGCATCACAGACTTCAGGGGCCCCTCCTGCACTACAGAAAACCAGCTGTACCTCCCCTGCAAACTTCAGTGAGCCATCGAGGGGATATCAGCTGTGTGTTCCTAGCAGGGTTTCATCTCAGAACAGAGCAGCCAGGGAACAGCCCTTCGGAGCTGCTCACCCAGAGCCCACTGGCCTGGATCCCTCCTGCTGGGCTCCCTCCTTTTTATTTGAACAGTAAGGTCTGCGACAGAACGCCACCTCACCTTTCCCCACACTAGCTCAGGGACAGACAGAATGGACTAAAAATAGTTGAGCTAGGTTTCCAAGTCCCAGATGCACAACTCAGGCCGAGCTTGGGCCAAGGAGCTGGATGACAAGTTGCCCGCTGACCCCCGAGGCAGGAGGCATGAGCCCTGGAGAAGGAAGGCAGACGTTGCCAGGTTTTCTGAGTCCCTGGAAGATCAGAGTCACTTCTTTTTAGGTCTCCCGGGAACAGCGCTGAGGAGCGTGTTCCTGCTGTGGAGGGAGTGTGCTCCTGGCAAGGGGCTGTGGGCTGGAGTGTAGATAGCCTCCGTGCTAGTGCAGCTTTGCCGAGTGACCTTGAGGAAGTCTGAGCCTGTGCTTGCCCGTCCCAGCTCTGCCTGCCTATAGGATAAACGGGGATGGCCGCACCTTCCGGCCCAGCCTACCCCGGGGACCTTGTCCCCACCAGGCTGGGCACTGACTGGCTAGGACATTGCATTCAGTGTACTCCAGGTGGCCTCTGGGTAGTTGGGACCAGTCAGTTTAGTGGCGGTCCCAATTACAAGGAGGCCAGAAATGTTCCAGGCTGAGGCCTTGCCCTACCCCTTGTGGATACTGACTTGTTAATGAGGCGGCAGTGTCCCTAGACATTGAGGTCAGCCCCTAGATAGAAACCCTCGGGTCCCCTACTCAACACCTGCCGCTGACCTCATCTGAGGCAGCCATCTGAGATCCAGACTTGGCCTCCAACCTGCAAAACAATGTATCTTTTTGCACTTGGAAAACCTCCGATGGGCTTCGGCGGCCAAGCCCGGCCGTGCCCAGCTCCATTCCAGAGCTCCCATGGCCGACTCTCAGCAGGGTGTCCTGCCTCCATCAGTGGGGCTCCCAGAAGCCTGATGTTTGAAAGCCAAGCGGTGTGCTTTGCTTTTTTCTTTTTTTTTTTTTTTTTTTTTTTTTTTTTTGCTTTTTTCTTTCTCTTTTACTTTTCTTAGAATATGCTTCTAGAAACAAACACTTCTCCCTGAAGCTTAGGGGCTTGGCCCTGGCACCTCTGCCCCCTCGGCGAAGCTCTTGGGAGCCTGCACCCTCTCTCCGGGGGCTGCCCCGTTTCCCCTGGCCGGGTTGGCCATCTGTCTGAACTGCTGCCTGTCTGCCCCTCCCTGCACACTGACGACTTTTGCTTAGTGTGGTAGCGTGTCCCGGTGTGTGCTGTTCTGCCTAACCCTGTGGTCTTGTGTCGTTTCTTTTTCCCTTGCAGGGTCTGCCCTGAAGCGTCTCTGCCTAGGCAAAGAACACAGCAGTAGTAATTATCCGGGTTTTTTCCCCCTTTGTCCTCTCTCATCGCATGGGCTTTCTCGTAGCTAGCTCACATCAGGGTTCCCGCGGCCGGGCGGGCGTGGGCCTGCCCTGTGCCTGCCCTGCGCCTGCTCCATGCCTCTCAGCCGGGCACCGCTTTGCTTCTGCCTGGCGGGATCGCTGCCCTCGGCTCCCCCGTGTGTCTCCGTGGCGCCTAGAGTTTGTGCGGTCTCGCCAGTTCACATCTAACGGGCTTATCCTTCCCCGGAACACCCGCAAATTGCCAATCATTAATTGGCTCCTTTTCCAAAACCGTAGGAATGAGTATTTCCTTGAAGTCCTAAAGATGAGTGCCTCCCCACGAGGAGAGATGCCAGGACTGAGTGGATATTAGTCTCCCTGGGCCACTCACCTCTCTCTCTCTCATCTCTCTCAAAAAATTTTTTTTTCTTTTCTGGCTGAACCTTTCATGTAGGAATAGCTCCATGTGTGTCAAATCTCATCACTAATTTTTAATTGTCTGTGTCTGTGCTTTTTCATTGCTAGCCACTAAAGTCCACTACATTTTGGGACAGCTTGTTTGAAGAGATGGTCATTAGGTTGTTTTTCTATGCAGAAAATTTTTAAATTGGCTTATTCAAAATTGCCAACCAGAAATTACATGTGTTGCGTGGAAAGGGTATGATTTAGAAATTTTAAAGTCTCATTTTGGTCCCTTAAAAAACGCTTTGAATGAAGCAGCCGAGTGCTCTGGTGTGCTAATGGTCAGCAGAGCGGCTCCCAGCTCCCTCCTGCAGCAGGGCGTTGGCTGCAGCCCACGGCAGGAGCTGGTGGGGCCGCGTCAGGCAGCCCCAGGCACGGGTACCCTTTATGAATACCTTCCTCGAATGCGCTGGTCAGGACCATTTCTACGTCTGGAATTCCAAACAACCAGACCATTAAAATTCATGGGAATGCAAGTCAGGCAGCCCTGGCAGGCATTTTCCCGCAGGCCAGGGGGCTGCCTGCAGGCCGGCCAGCCGCGTGCTGAGCGCTCTGCACAGGGTACTCCACCGTCCCACGTCCTCATGTTATGGCTGAGGATGCACAGGCCAGAGAGAGCCCGAGGAACCTGACTCTGGGCACCGTGACTCTGAAGCCCAGTGTGTCTGGCTGTGCCAGGAGTTTCCTGAGCTCTCTCACACGTGAGTCTGGGGACGGGCAGCGGTGGGCACAGAGTGGATGCTGAGCAGAGGCTGCCGGCTGCTGCAGGTTCCTGTCCCCTGGCCTGGCTTCTGAGGTGGGTGACGGCCACCTGGCACAGCCCATGGAAATGCCCCACCATGTCTGACCCTGGGCAGCCAGGCCCCTTAATCCGACCGCCTCTTGAAGCAAGGTGCTGCCTGGCCCAAGTGAGACCATTGTCTCAGCTGTCACGTAAAAACGAATGCGGCCAGCCCACTGGGGGCCTGGGCGCGTGTGTGGCGTCACCAATCCTGGCCTGTGTGTGACTCCCCAGGGTCCTCCACCAGCAGCCTGGCCCCAGGCCCTGAGCCAGGCCCCCAGCCCGCCCTGCACGTCCAGGCGCAGGTGAACAACAGCAACAACAAGAAGGGCACCTTCACGGACGACCTGCACAAGCTGGTGGACGAATGGACAAGCAAGACGGTGGGGGCCGCACAGCTGAAGCCCACGCTCAACCAGCTGAAGCAGACCCAGAAGCTGCAAGACATGGAGGCCCAGGCAGGCTGGGCTGCCCCTGGCGAGGCGCGGGCTGTGAGTGCGGGGCGGGCAGGTTGGGTGCTTCTGGGGTGGGGTTGCCTTGCCTCCAGCATTTGCTAGCGCCGTGTGTGGCAGAGGGGTGTCCAGTTAAGCTCTTCATTTTCATGATCTGAGTTCATTCTCCCCACAGCCCCAAGAACTAGGCTTCTCCACTTTACAGATTGGGAGGTGAGCGACGCACCCACAGCTCCGCAGCTGGCAGGTGGAAAGGACAGGCCAGGCCAGGCCGGGGCTGTGACTCTACAGCTCAGATACAGCAGCAGCCCCAGCCTGGGCAGCCTGAGCCCCGCACTCAGAGCAGGTAGCCCTGGTCTTGGTGGACAGGCCCACCTCTGCCTGAGTTCTGTTTGTGCCCAGGCTGGAGACCAGGGCAGGTGTGCATCTCACCCAAGTGACACCAGCGTCGGGCCGTAGCTCACACACACCTGAGCCAATGTGGGGCGGAAGTGAGGACCTGCTGTCCTAGGTTTTCACACCTAACTTGTTTGATGTCAGCACGAGTTGGAGAAGCATCTGCTGTTTTTCGGCTTTTTGGAGGGGTTTGTGGAAGACTGGTGTTATTTCTATCTCAAATATTTAGTTAAGGTCATTCGTGAGGCCATCTGGGCTGGAGTTTTGTTTTTGTATTTTTTAGCATGGGATACTTTCCTCTATGATCTTTTACCTTGAAATTTTTCAGACACACAGAAAAGTTGAAAATTCTACTGTGAACATCCATAGGACCTACTACGTACACTCTAATTGACATTTTTGCTGTATTTATCACACACCATTCCTTGAGGGTACATTTGTTATATGGATTCAATTTCTTCTACACTTTTAACACCATTTGGATTTTCTGTTTCGTTTTGTTAAATTCTGCCTTTCTGGCAATTGGTATCTCTCCTCTAAATTTATCTAAAATTTTAAATTAATTGCCATAAAAGTATCCATAATAGCTATTATTTTTTCCATTTGCAGGATTTATAGTGATGTCTTGATTTCATTCCTGATGTTGGTGATTTCTGCCTCCTCTCTCTCTGCCTCTCCTTTGCTCTTTCTCTCTTTCTTTATGCAGTCTCCTTAGGGGTGTACATTTTATTAGCCTGAATTATTCAAAGAACACATTTTGTGTTTGGTAGTCTTTATTGTGTGTTTCATTAATTTATTTTATTATTTCTTGTCTTCTATCTTTGGGTGAATTTTGTTGTTCTGTAAAGTTTCTTACGGTATGTTCATTGATTTCTAGGCTTTCCGTTACAATATAGGCATTCAAGGCTATAAAGTGCCCACTAATGGTTTTAGCTGCATCCCAAAAGTATGTGCAGCATTTTCATTAACCTTTGTTTGAAAATATTTTATAATTTCTGTTGCTATTTGAAGTAAGTGTGGTTGTTAGTTTTCAGATGACCCTTTGTCAGTGTGTTTTCATGTGGCTGCATTGTGGTAGGAGAGCAGACTTAGTGCTTTCGGTCCGTGGAGATCTTCCAGGACTGGCTCTTGACCCAGCTGTCAGTCTTTGTTGCTGTTCCAATGATGCTGGAGCTGAATCTGTTTCCTTCTCTCCACATCCACACTCCCAAGCTCCGCCACTGTGACTTCTGTTCTGAACGACTGCAGGGTCCTCTTGACAGGTACACCTCCGCCAGTCTGAGTCCTCAAATTTATTCTCAGTGGAACCGCATTATTCTAGGACAAAGTCAGGAATCCTGAACATGGCCCCACAGCTCTGCGAGGCTGCATCTGGAGCCTGGGCAGGCTCATCTCTGCTGCCTGGGCTCCAGCTATATCAGCGTTCAGGATTAGCAGAGCTAACTGTTGTTCAGATGTTCTGGATTCTTTTTAAGTATTAAGGGTTTTTTTAAACTTTTATTTTTGTCATGGCAATATATATATAAAAAACACAAAATTTACCATTTTACACATTTTCAAACGTACAGTTCAGTGGCATGAAGTACATTCAGAGCATTGCACAACCATCACCATCCATCCACTGAACCTTTTCATCTTTCCCACGGAAACTCTGTCCCCATTAAACACTAGTTCCTCAGCCCCCTCTCTGGCACTTCTGGTTTCCCAGGCCCTGGTAGCCTCTATCCTTCTTTCTGTGTCTACGACTTTGACTACTCTAAGTACCTCATAGAAATGGAATCATACTGTATGTGCGCTTTGGTGAATGGTTTATTTCATTTGATACAATGTTTTCAAGGTGCATCCATGTTGTAGTATGTATCAGAACTTTTTAAAATCAGCCAGGCATGGTTGCACATGCCTGTGGTCCCAGCCACCTGGGAGGCTGAGGTGGGAGGATCGCTGGAGCCCAGGAGTTGGAGGCTGCAGTGAACTATGATCGCACCACCGTACTCCAGCCTGGGTGACAGAGCAAGACTCTGTCTCAAAAATAAATTCAGAATACTGTGCAGCCACCACCACTGTTCATCTCTTTTTATTGTGTGAAACTCTGTACCCATTAAACAATAACTCGCTATTGTCCCTCCCCCAGCCCCTGGCAACTTCCATTCTGCTTCTGGTCTCTCTGACTTTGACTCCTCTATGTACCTCATAGAGTGGAATCACACGGTATCTGTCTTTTTCCACTGGCTTATTCCACTTAGCAAAATGTCCTCCAAGGGCACCCTTGATGACATCCATGTTGTAGCATGTCCGAATTTCCTTTCCTTTGAAGGCTGAGTGATAGTTCACTGTATCTGTGTACCACATCCATTCTCAGTGGAATCCTGTTACGGGATTGTCTGTCAGTTCTGTCAGTGGACGCTTGGGTGGCTTCCATCTTTTAGCTGTTATTAATCTGCTGTGAACATAGGTGTACATGCATCCCTTCAAGACCCTGCTTTTATCCTTTTGGATATAAACCCAGAAGTGGAATTGCTAGATCATATGGTAATTGTATGATAGTTTTTCGAGGAACTGTTTTCAGTAACAGCTATAGCATTTAACATTTCCACTAACAGTGCACAAAGGTTCCAATATCTCCACATCTGTGCCAACAGATTTCCTTTCTGGGATTTTTTTTTTTTTTTTTTTTTTTTTTTTTTGAGACAGAGTTTTGCTCTTTCACCCAGGCTAGAGTGCAATGGCACGATCTCAGCTCACTGTAACCTCTACCCTCTAGGTTCAAGCAATTCTTCTGCCTCCTGAGTAGCTGGGATTCTAGGCGTCTGCCACCACGGCCAGCTAATTTTTGTATTTTTAGTAGAGACAGGGTTTCACCATGTTGGTCAGGCTGATCTCGAACTCCTGACCTGAAGTGATCCACCCACCTCGGCCTCCCAAAGTGCTGGGATTACAGGCGTGAGCCACCATGCACCACCGCGTTCAGCCATCCTTTCTGGTTTTTGATGGTAGCCATCCTCTCAGGTGTGAAGTGGTATCTTGTGGTTTTGCTTTACATTTTCCTAATTGAGTAGTGATATTGAGCAGCTTTTCATGTGCTTATTGGCTGTTTCTATGTCTTCCCTGAAGAAGTATTTATTGAAGTCTTCTGCCAATGTTTGAATCAGCTTGTTTTTTTCATTGTTGAGTTTTAGGAATTTTCTGCATAATCCAGATATTAATCCCTTATCAGATATATGATCTGTTGATAGTGCCTTTGGATGCATGAAAGTTTTAAAATTTGTCTTGTTTTCATTTGTTGCCTATGCCTTTAGTGTAATATCCAAGAAATCACTGCCAAATCCAATGTTGTGAAACCTTTTCCTTAAGTTTTCTACTAAGAGTTTTCTGGTTTTCGCTTTGACATTTAGAACTTTGGTCCATTTAGAGTTGATTTTTTTTTCTTTTTTTCCTGAGATTGTCTCTCACTCTGTCGCCAGGCTGGAGTGCAGTGGTGTGATCTCAGCTCACTGCAGCCTCCGCCTCCCGGGTTCAAGCAATTCTCCTGCCTCAGCCTCCCAAGTAGCTGGGACTACAGGCTTGCACCAGCTAATTTTTTAATTTTATTTTTAGTAGAGACGGGATTTCACCATGTTGGCCAGGATGGTCTCGATCCCTTGAGCTTGTGATCCGCCCACCTTGGCCTCCCAAAGTGCTGGGATAGAGTTGATTTTTGTGAGGCAAGGCAGGGCTCCACTTTCTTTTTTTGGTATGTGCATATCCAGTTTTCCCAGCAGTTGTTGTTGAAAACTGCTTTCCCCCTTGAATGGTCTTGGCCCCCTTGTGGAGAGTCACTGCAGCATAAGAGTTAGCCTTCATCTCTGGGCTCTCCTCTCCTGTGACTCCCGTAACGTTTTACTCATCCACTTCATGGTGGACCACAGACCCCTCTGGCTCTGTCCACTCTGCTCCTCATACGATCATTTCCACTGTAAGTGTTTCCAGCTTGCTGATTCTTTATTCTGCCTGCTCACATCTGCCGGTGAACCCCTCTAATGAATTTGTAAATGTCAGTTATTATTGTTTTCAGCTCTTCTAGTTCCACTTGATCCCCTTCATAATTCCTATCTGTTGATATCCTCATTTTGTTCCTGTGTGATTTTCCTGACTTCCTGTAGTTCTGTGTCCATGGCTTCCTTGAGTTCTTTGAGCACATTTAAGACAGTTGATTTAAAGCCTTTGTTTACTAAGTCCAATGTCTAGGCTTCCTTGGGGATGTTTCTGTCAGTTAAATATTTTCCTTTGAATAAGTCATACCTTCCTGGTTTATTTGCTTTAGATTTTAGGTCACTAAATTTTTCTTTGTGTCTAAACTGCTGTTAAGCCTATCCATTCAGTTTTTAATTTGGGTTATTGTGTTTTTCAGTTGAATTTTTTTTTTAACCACATCTGCTGTATCTTAAAAAAGAATAGTTGCTAACTCTTTACCAAAATTCTCTATCTTGTATCTCCTTCACATAATATATTTTAGTTTTGGTTTGCTCTTTGTCCTAGTTTTTCTTTATATTGCCTTGTCTTTTCTGGTGACTTTTTAAATATTCTGTGTAGGACATTGTAGTTGAAAGTTTATTTGCAAAAAGAATTTGAGGTCTAGTAGTAGGTTTCTCATTATTGTTTAATTTGCCTTAGAGCATGTTTTCATATTCTTATCAGCCATCTTTTAAAAAGTGCCTGGTCAAGGATAGTGACCATTTAAAAGTTGATTTGTTTATCTTTTTATTATTGATTTGTGGGAGTTCATTATATATCTTTTGTCATATACAAGGGGGCTTCCAAAAGTTCACAGAAAAATGGAATTAAGAGATAAAAATAAGAAATATATGGCTGGCCATGGTAGCTCACACCTGTAATCCCAGCATTTAGGGAGGCTGAGGCAGGTGGATTGATTGAGTCCAGGAGTTCAAGACCAGCCTTTGCAATATGGCAAAACCCCATCTCTACAAAAAGTACAAAAATTAGCTGGGCTGCCGGGTGCAGTGGCTCACACTTGTAATCCCAGCACTTTGGGAGGCCGAGGCGGGTGGATCACCTGAGGTCAGGAGTTCAAGACTAGCCTGGCCAACATGGTGAAACCTTGTCTCTACTAAAAGTAAAAAAAAAAAAAAAAAAAAAAAGAAAAAATTAGCCCAGCATGGTGGTGGGCTTCTGTAATCCCAGCTACTCGGGAGGCTGAGGCAGGAGAATTGCTTGAACCCAGGAGGCAGAGGTTGCAGTGAGCTGAGATTGTGCCATTGCACTCCAGCCTGGGCGACAAGAGCAAAACTCCATCTCAAAAAAAAAATAATAATAATAAAACAGCTGGGCATGGTGGTGCATACCTATAGTTACAGCTACTAAAGAGGCTGAGGTGAGAGGATCACTTGAGCCCAGGAGGTCAAGGCTGCAGTGAGCCGAGATAGTGCCACTGCACTCCAGCCTGGGCAACAGAGCAAGACCTTGTCTGGGGAAAAAAAAAAAAAAAAAATAGCTGGGCATGGTGGCACATACCTATAGTTATAGCATACCTATAATTATAGCTACTAAAGAAGAAATACAAACTTTTTTCTTAACACAAGCGCCATCAAGTTCAAGACACTTTTATAAGCAATGATGCCAGCCATTTAGTCCCTCCCTAAAGACCTAATGGTCCTGGGAATTTAATCATGGCCATGGAGTCTTTTTTACATTATTAATTGACAAAAAATGGGTGCCCTTCACAGATGTTTCAAAATTAGGAAGCAAAAAGAAGTCAGAAGGAGCCAAATCAGGACTGTAGGGTAGATGCCTGATGATTTCCCTTAGAAACTCTTGCAAAATCACTTCTTTGATGAGAGGAATGAGCAGGAGCATTGTCGTGACAGAGATGGACTCTCTGGGAAGCTTTCCCGGGGGGGTTTTGCTGAAGCTTTGGCTCACATTCCCTAAACCTTCTCATACTAAGCAGATGTTACCATTCCTTGTTACCCCTCCAGAAAGTCAGCAAGCAAAATGCCTTAAGCATCCCAAAAGCTGTTGCCACAATCTCTGCTCTTGACTGGCCCACTTTTGCTCTGATGGGACCACTTCCAGCCCTCAGCGCCATTGCCTTGACTGTGCTTTGTCTTCAGGACCCTACCGGGAAAGCCATGTTTCATGTCACTACAGTTCAAAGAGAGCTTCAGAATCTCCATCCCACTTGTTCAAAGTTACCACTGACAGCTCTGCTCTTCTTTGCACCCGATGTGGGCGCAATGGTTTTGGCACCCATTGAGTGAAAAGTCTGCTCAACTTTCATTTTTCTGTCAGAATTGTGTAAGCTCAACCTACTGAGATGTGTGTGGTGTTGGCCACTATTTCTGCTGTTAACCACCGGTCCTGTGCACTTACGGCTCAGACCAGATGAGTGTTTTCCTCACTAAGTGATGCGGATGGCCTGCCGCTGTGGGCTCCGTCTTCAGCATGGTCTCATCCCTTCTTAAACAAGTCAACCATTTGTAAACTGCTATTTTCTTTGGGGACGTGGACCCCGTAAACTTTTCAGAAAGCATCAGTGATCTCACCATTCTTCCACCCAAGCTTCACCGTACATGTGATGTTGGTTCTTCCTTGGCAGAATTCACGTTATTGTGATAGGGGCTCTTTTCAAACTGAAGTCTTCTCCTTCTTAGTGCCTCAGACTACCTCCTCTTCAGACATGCTGTAATAAGTTAGTACAAGTTTATTTGAGTGCAAAGATTTTTTTTGAAAATCATGCATAGTTTTTTCATATGTATTTTCCATGAACTTTTTGAAGACCCCTTGTGTATATATATATTAATATATGTAATGGATATAGTCTACCGATCTGTGGCTTGTTTTCACTTTCTTAATGGTGAACATGAAATGGTAAAAATTTTAATTTTGTTTTTCCTAAAAGCTTTGCAGCTTTAGCTATTGCTTTTGATCCCATGAGCCATCTCAAATGAACTCTTGAGTATATTTTGATGCAGAGGTCAGTCTTTTTCTTCCTCTCTGCATACCTGATCATTCCAGCCCCTTCCTCTCCATATTGAATTGTATTGAATTGGGCAGACATTCGTCAAGTGGCCGTCTGTGCATAGGTCCATTTCTGAATTTGCTATTTTGTTTCCTTTAGCCATTCCCTTATCACCGTGGCAACACCACACTCTCTTAATGACTGAAGTTTTCTAGTAAGTTTCATCTTTGCTCAGGAAAGACATTCAGTGTTGATCTCCAAGAATTTCTTGATTTTTTTCAGGTCGTTAATATTTGCATATGTTTTAGGAACAGCCTGTCACTTTCTGCAGGCTAGCCCGCTGGGATTTCGACTGGGAGTGTACTCAGTCTGTTGATTAACTGGGTGAGGTCTGACATATGAACAACATTAGCGTTCCTGTGAACATGGTGTCCATTTACTGGCATCTTTTTTGTTTCTCTGCAGTGTAAAGATGTTATACATCTTTCATTAAATTTATCCCTAGGTAGCTGATGTTTTGGAATGCTATTATAAATGTTATTTTTCTTTAAATTTCCTTTTCCAGCTTCCTGTTGCTAGAATATAAAACTATAGTTGACTTTCGTACCTCATATCCTGCAATTGTGCCAAATTTGCTATTAGTTCTAGAAATTGGTTTGTCCGTTCTTGTGGATTTTCTGCACAGTCTTGTCATCTGCACGAGGCCAGTTCTCCTTCTCTCTGTCCAGTCTGTGTGGTTGACTCCTTTTCCTGCCCGCCTGGAGATCCCCATGGTGTCGACTGGAAGGATGGAGGCACCTTGGGGAGGTGTTGGGCATTCTGCCGTGGGCAGGGCTCAGCTGTCGGTTCCGTAGAGGCCCTTCCAGATGAGGAGGCCCCTCCAGCCCCTGACTGCCGAGCATGATTTCCAGGAAGGGGTGTGGAAGTCGCCGAGTGCCCTCCGTGCACCTGTGAAGAGTGCCCAGTGGGGCCCTCCCTGGAGAGGAGAGGAGTAACTCCCCATGGCCAACAGCCTTGCCTTCCTGGGGCACACCCCGTGTACAGCTTCTCCCCGGGCTGGGAGAGTGGAAGGGCTGCCTTGCCATCACCTCCCTGCACACTTGCTTTGCCCAAGTCCTGGGGCTCTGCTCCTGGGTGGTTCATGCTCCTGTGAGGGCACTGACCAGCCAAGCAGGAGGCCTTTGTGGTGGCTGAGTAGAGGCGTGTGGGGCCACTCATGCGCCCTCGGGGGCCAGGCCCCACCAGTCCTCCAAGGCCCATTTTGGCTGGTGGACACCCAGGTGTGTGGCCTAGAGGCTATCAGGCTGCAGCTTGGGGAAGCAGACAAGGGAGGGTGATGGTTCCTGGCCCTGTACCATCATTCTGGTGTCAGCCCTGAGATGGTGCCTGTCACAGCAGGTTCCAGAACTGCTGTCTCCTGAGGATGGAGAAAACTGCGGCACCCTGGGGGCCACTAAGGGAGGCCAGCTGATTGCAGCCACGTGTACCTTCCTCTTCTCGTCTCTGTGTTTTGTAGATGACCGCACCTCGAGCAGGAGTGGGGATGCCACGTCTGCCCCCAGCGCCCGGCCCTCTGTCCACCACGGTCATTCCCGGAGCCGCCCCGGTCCTGTCCATGCCCACACCAGGTACTGCCCTCTCCAGCCTCCCAGCCCCACCCTGTGCGCTACCTCTGGGTCAGTACGGAAGCCTGCTCCCAGCTCCAGTGTCCTGGGGGCCCTGGGCAGGCCAGGTGGGCCAGCTGGGGGCACAGGGCAGCTGGAGCCCCCCCCAGGTGCCTGTGCTGCCAGTCTTCTTGCAGCCACCTGTGGTCAGCATGCCTGGCCCCCGGCTGCGGATCACGTAGCCTTCTGCCCTGTCCCTTGCCAGATGGCGCCCTCGGAACCTCCCGGAGAAACCAGGTGTGGTTTGGCCTCCGAGTCCCCCCCACCGCCTGCTGTGGGCACAGCACTCAGCCACGAGGGGGACAGCGGGTGGGCAGCAAGACTGCTTCCTTTGCGGCTTCAGACCCTGTTCGCTCCTAGGTTCCTGTGGTCCACGCGCCGTCTCCACACCCACTTCCTATACTTGAGTTGATGGTTAGAAACTTGTCGTCACCCTGCAGAAGTACAGTGCCTTGAATGCCAGCTTTTCCGTTCCCTGATGAAAAGATATGTTAAAAAAAATTATCGGAAAAGGTTTCATTTGCAATTGGCTTGTGCATTGATAATCTTTATTTACTGTTTTAAGTTGCAGAGATGTGAATGGTTTACAAATCTGAAGCTGAAGTTCAATCTTTGGTTTTCTGTTGTAAATGCCTTTAAAAACATTGAATTAGCTACCTTAAGTATTGAAGAGCTTCCAATGCTAGGTGAGCCCTGCTTTGTCCTCAGTAGAGTGCCGGTTCCCTGGGCTCATCTAGGGGCTGAGAGACGGCGGGACGCTGGGGCAGGGCACACTGGCGGAGCTGCTTGCTCAGTAGGGAATGTCAGTTGTTGCGCTGGGCCATGAGAAATCTGCCAGAAAACATGAGGTGAGCAAACATGCCCTCGGTGCCAGTGGGCTGCTGTGAGTGAGGATAAGGTGTGTGTTGGGCATAGAAACTCTAGCTGCCCGCCCACCCTGTGGAGACAAGCGCAGCTCCTTCAGCTGGAGAGGCTGCCCTCTCTCCTGCCCACTTCCCTCCCTTCTCCATGATTTCCATGGAGGCCTGTGGCTCTGCTCACCCCTGGCACGCAGACTGCTCTCCCGTCCACCCCTAAGCCTGCTCTGCGGAGGGCAGGGTCATTCTTCTCCTGGAGATTTCAGTGGGACTCGTCCCCAGCGGGCACAACACAGCCCTTGGTGGGAGGGGAAGGCCCCAGCCTCCTCCACCTCCCGCTGGAAAGCAGACTGCTTGGGACTGCCCAGCTGTGAATTGTATAGTTTCTGTACTTAATAGAACTGGGTAAATTATTTTGGTTCAAATCTATTATTCCATCAATTCAGTTAGAATTGAATTTTCTAGGTGATTATGCAGAATCTTCTGCCAGGGCACGATGCTGTCGTAAGAGATTTCTGTTCTCTGTACCGGGCCCCCTTGCCCTGTCCTTGAGTGAAGTGGGGGCTGCCCTCACCTGTCCCCCTTGCCTGTGAATCCCTTCCTCGTACATGGTGGTCAGTGGCACGGAATCCCCAAGAGATTGTATATCTGAAGGAGAAAAATAAACACTTTTGCTCGAAAACAGTGTGAAACAACATCTTTTTCTTACCTTCTGTCCATATAAAATCCAAACCAACCAGCCTCCTAGGGAGCACAGGAGTTGGGAGCCAGTTCTGGGCTCAGCTGCATCCATACCTCTGGAGGAGGGTGCTGAGGGGCTTGGGGTGCTGCCAGGTGCTGGGCTGGGCTGGCCCCGGCAGGGGTCTGAGAGCAGGGTGTGTGGCAGGGCTGCCTGGCCCCCAACACTGCCCCCACCAGCTGTGGCCTGGGCCCCGAACACGGTCAGCTCTGCTGGTCAGGTTAGCTGGCTGGGCTTCCCACCACTCTGCACCTGGTTACACTTAGCAGCGCCTCGGGCTGTGCCCATGATGGAGGGAACCAGCCTCCTGGTCAGCGAGACACACCTGCAGCCCCTGTCTCCAGGAGGCTTGGTTTGCATTACTTGCTGTAGCCCCTGGGGCCACCCTCTTTGCTCCAGGTGGGCCAAGTTCAGGGGAGGTGGGAGCTCCTCGGACGAGCTTGGACTTATTGAGAGGAGGACTTGGGGCTTGGGGTTGCCCGTGGATCATGTAAGGGGCAGTGGCTTTCTTGGTAGGCACAGGGGCCTTAGGGAAGGTGGCCATCCAGGGTGGGGACTCATCCTGTGGGACTCAGTGCATGGTGGCAGCCAGCCCCCCGGCCTCCCACTAAAGACAGCCTCGAGCTGACTGCAGACCCTCCTGCACGTGCATCGCAGGCCTCACCGTGAGCAAGCTGAGGGTCCCAGTGTCTCCTGCCTGGTCCACTGTGGGGGCTGCCTTGGCTGTGGGGCCACTCCTCAGAGAGCTACAGCACCAGCCTTCGAGCTTCTGCATGGAGGGAGGAGGAACCCTCATCCCGGAGCCTCCTGTTTTGGGTGTTGGAGGGCAGCTCGCTCCCCAGACGCTCCAGATGGTACAGGAGCTGAGCGTCTGTTTGGGTTTCTGGCAGCCGTTCAGTGTGCTGACTGGTCACATAAAGAAGGGTGGCCCAGGTGACAGAGGCCGCCAGGGCTGTGCTGAGGACAAGACCATCTACACAGGGCGTGGGTCATGGCAGAGCTGGCACAGCCTTCCCGTCGGCAGCTCCTGGGAGGGCGTCAGGGCCTGGCCCTCGGCGAGTGGCCAGCACCACGGCGGGCCCACAGTCAGCTGCGCGGTTTTGTTTTCCAGATCCTGAGAGTGAGAAGCCTGACTGACCCCGCCTAGATGCCAGGCCCACTTCACGCCGTCTAAGTGGAGAAGTGACGGACCCTCAGGGCCAGCTGCTCCTCCTGTCCAGTTCACGCTGTTTTGTAACCACTTTCTAAGCATTTTTTATTGACAATTGGAAACACAAATGTAATGCAAGAATAAAAAATATTTTGGGGCAGAAAGGACTTTGGTTTTTCAAACTATTTCCTCTCTGGTGGCCCTTGGCCAGCCAGGTGACTGGGATGTGATGGGGGTGGGAGGACATTCCCAGGACCCTGGCACACTCAGGACAGCCCTGTTCTCTGCAGGGCCCTGGAGGTGGCGGCCCCGGGGAGGCTGATCTCCAAGTCCCCCTGATGCCAGCTGGCACAGACTCAGGGTCCTGGGTGCTTCCTGGCCTTTGCTCACAGAGCTCCATGAGGCAGAGCCTTCCCTCTGGTCTTTGGAGGCTTGAAGTCACCCAACACCCCCATACCTACCTCCCAGGCACCCTCCTTCCAGAATTCACCTGCACTGGCAGGGAAAACACCAGTGGCCTGGGGCCAGAAACCTCTGGCTGTGGGGTGGCAGGTCTGAGACCACTGGCTCCTTGGAGGGCTGCATTCCCCCCACTCGTGGGAGGGGTCCTAAGTGTGAGAAATGAGGAACATTGGCATGGCCTCACCAAGGAAACGTGCCGTGGTAAGGTCCCCACACCCTAGCCTGGCCAGCAGGCACAGGGGCCTTACACTGGGTCCAGAGGTCTAGGGAGAATTTGGGGCCCCATGCATCACAATGAAAAAGCATTGCATCTTTTCATTAATGTCTAACTGCAATTTAGCATTTCCTCCATTAACAGCACCTGGACTTCATCACCACTAGACACCACAGATATTGCTGTGCCATGTCATTTACATCCATGACACAGTGCCCTTCCCTGAGATGTAAAACTGTCCAGCCGGCTGATAGAGCGGCGCTGCCTACCTGTCTCAAACATGAGTCTTCAGGGCACGGCGACGCTGCTTCCCTACGGAAGTGTCGGGAATGCCATCCCACTGTGTGTGGGTTGCCTTGGAACCCTGGCTCTTCTCCTTGTGATCAGCAGGGTAGGCCTCCTCCAAGCCTCAGCTGGGAGCAGGGACAGCACGGTGCTAGGAACATGGCTTCCCTTGGTCTTAGTTTGTGTTCTCTTCTGTTGGTGGCTCATGTGACTGGTTTTCTGTGGACCATAGTAATGCGGTTTGCCTTTTCTTTTCTTTTTTTAATGAGACAGAGTCTTGTTCTGTTGCCCAGGCTGGAGTGCAGTGATGCAAACTCAGCTCACTGCA
Source organism: Nomascus leucogenys (assembly GCF_006542625.1). Classification (NCBI taxonomy): domain Eukaryota; kingdom Metazoa; phylum Chordata; class Mammalia; order Primates; family Hylobatidae; genus Nomascus; species Nomascus leucogenys. The sequence goes on along the minus strand of NC_044381.1, from coordinate 40,910,746 downwards.
ACCTCCGCCTCCTGGGTTCAAGTGATTCTTCTGCCTCAGCCACCTGAGTAGCTGGGATTACAGGTGTGCGCCATCACACCCGGCTAATTTTTGTATTTTTAGTAGAGATGGAGTTTCAGCATGTTGGCCAGGCTGGTCTCAAACTCCTGACCTCGTGATCCGCCCGTCTTGGCCTCCCAAAGTGCTGGGATTACAGGCATGAGCCACCGCGTCTGGCCCCAGATTTCATTCTTGACCCTCCCAGTCCCGGGTTCTCCCCTCCTCTGGGTTCTATCGCACAGTCTGGGTGGACGGCTTACCAGAGCCCCAGAGACCTCAGCCCCTCATGGAGAGTTATCATGGGTGCATATTATTTGTTATGCTTGACTTCCTGAAAGCAGGGACTTAAAATTGTTTCTGATAGCCCTGCACCTTCCAGAACAGTCACTGAGTGAAGCTGGTGCACAATGAATTGTGCTGATGAAGGCAGACTCTCCTTTGGGCAGATGAAGCTTCCAGTGGGTGCTTATTGGCTCTGATCACAGCATTTCTGGGATGGAAAGGACCCTGCCAGGCCTCTCCTAGGACAGCAAAGGCAGCATCACCTGGGGCCAGTCCAAGTTCCTCCTGCAGGGTCAAGGCAGCCAAGCCACAGCCTCTGCTCTCCAGTGCCGTTTTGTTCTTAGCTGACCCCGGCATCCAACCAGACTTCCAGTGTCCACGGTGATATCTGCGCCTCGTCTCCAGGCTGAACAGCTTCAATTCTCTGAAAAGTGCTTATTACTAAAGGGCTGGTAAGGCTAGGCGCAGTGACCCATGCCTGTAATCCCAGTGCTTTGGGAGGCGGAGGCAGGAGGATTGCTTGAGGCCAAGAGGTCAAGGCTGCAGTAAGCCGTGATGACATCACTGCACTCCAGCCTGGGTGACAGAGTGAGACCCTGTCTCTAAAACAAACAAAAAAAACAAAAACAAAAAATAAATCACCCAGAATCCTGTCTTCATTCATTAGAGAATGCAATTAAGCCTGGGCTGGGATGCCTGCCTTCCAGGTGGTTAAGGGAGTTCAGCAGTGTGACCACTCTGTACACATCGTGGTTGTGGTCCCTGAACTTGGCTTTATTAGACTTGCCCTTGAGAGGGGGCAGAAGGCCCACATGCCACAGGCATCATTGTGCTGGTGGTGGCTCATGCAGTCCTGCAGAGGTGCGGAGAAGAGTCCCTCACCTTAAGAGGACACTGGGGGTTGAAGGCTGCCCGAGGCCAGGCTGGATGGGGAGACAATGTTGTCCCATGCAACTCTGTGAAGAATCGTTCATTTCTCACTGAGGTGGACAGCAGGGACCAGAGTCCTGGGCTGCAGGGATCAGAGCCACAGCCAGCTGGTTCTGACTCCCAGTGAGGCTGTGTGGGCAGGGGCAGGAGGGCTTTGGAGGAGCAGCAGTTCCTAACAGTTGATCCTTTTGAGCCCAAGGCCTCCAAATTTGATCACCAGCTCAAGGTTCTGTGAGCTGCCAGACCCGTAAATCCAACTGCCTCTCCCCCTCTCCATGGAGACCCTCAAAGTCATCTTCAAGATGCTCCATGTTGTAAGACGATGTCACTCCCAAGCTTCTTGGGGTCTTCCCACATGTGCCAGTTTCCGAGGCTGGCATGACCAGTCACCCGATTCATTCTCAGTCTAGGACTCAGACTCATCCTTGTCCTTTCATTTCCCAAATGTGGGCTGCGAACAGCCGAGTAGATGTTTTAGCTGAAATCTCCCCAAACCCCCTTCCATCCAGTCTCCTCACTGCAGCCTGCATGATCTCTTCAAACAACAGATGCTCCGGTCCAGCCTCCTTGCCAGGCTCTGCCCCCTCCAGGTCTTTCCTACCCCCTGCTCCCCTCATTTTGAGCCCCATCACTAGGCGGGGTCCCTTGAGCCCTGAGGGGCCCGGCTCCGTCCTCCTAGGGCCTCACGAATGCCTACTCGGCACCTGGTCCCTGCTCCAGCTTCACTTCCCCAGGCAGCCTCCCCAACTCAAGGCTGGGTCAGCCTGCTGCCCCTGTGCTCCCTTCTGAACGTGGCCTTCCCTGTGGACCTCCTGCCTCACTTCTCAGAGTGTGACGATGCACCGCGGAGGCCACAGGGGATCCCATGTGTGTACCCTTCCATCCCCCTCCAGCTTCCCCATGGTTGCCGGCCACCTGGGCACAGAAGTCCTGTCTGTTTCACTTCCTATTTCCTCCTGTTTCTACCAGGGAGGCGCTCAGCCCGATTCTGTGGGGTGAGTGAGTGGAGGCTGGGGAGAGGGAAGAGGGTGTGTGGATGGAGGAGGGGTGAGCAGGGGACATGACAGCAGCCGGATCCCGGGCAGGGTGAGGAACGAAGGTGAGGAAGCAGCCCCTGGGGAAGCTCAGGCAGAGCTGGAGGAGACTGCGGCTGCATGGAGGGGAACAAGAGTCAGAAGCCACAGTGGACAGCCCCGGTCCCCACAGGCTTACCTGTTCAGGCAGCAGAGTGGGCTTAGGGAATGTTGACAGGCATGGGTTTCCCTTCTCAACCTGCTTTGAAAGAAGAGCCAAGGGCGTTCCCGCGGGCCTGGAAAATGGCTGGTCGCGAGAGGGGCGGCGGCGAGCCGGATGCTGGGGAGAGAGTCGGGGCTGTGCGGGGGCGTTGGTTCGGCCCCAGCGGAATCCGAGTCGGGGTTTGCAGCATGTTTTGCGGTGATGTTTCCAGTCTCTTTCCCAACCAATGGATCAGGACGGCGATCAGCATCTCGGACCGTCGCGGATCCTGGCTCCACAAACGTTAAAGGAAATTGATGATGTCTATGAAAAATATAAGAAAGAAGATGATTTAAACCAGAAGAAACGTCTACAGCAGCTTCTCCAGAGAGCACTAATTAATAGTCAAGAATTGGGAGATGAAAAAATACAGATTGTTACACAAATGCTCGAATTGGTGGAAAATCGGGCAAGACAAATGGAGTTACATTCACAGTGTTTCCAAGATCCTGCTGAAAGTGAACGAGCCTCAGATAAAGCAAAGATGGATTCCAGCCAACCAGAAAGATCTTCAAGAAGACCCCGCAGACAGCGGACCCGTGAAAGCCGTGATTTATGTCACATGGCAAATGGGACTGAAGACTGTGATGATCGGCCACCTAAAGAAAAGAAATCCAAGTCAGCAAAGAAAAAGAAACGCTCCAAGGCCAAGCAGGAAAGGGAAGCTTCACCTGTTGAGTTTGCAATAGATCCTAATGAACCTACATACTGTTTATGCAACCAAGTGTCTTACGGGGAGATGATAGGATGTGACAATGAACAGTGTCCAATTGAATGGTTTCACTTTTCATGTGTTTCACTTACCTATAAACCAAAGGGGAAATGGGTATTGCCCAAAGTGCAGGGGAGATAATGAGAAAACAATGGACAAAAGTACTGAAAAGACAAAAAAGGATAGAAGATCGAGGTAGTAAAGGCCATCCACATTTTAAAGGGTTATTTGTCTTTTATATAATTCGTTTACTTTCAGAAAATGTTTTAGGGTAAATGCATAAGACTATGCAATAATTTTTAATCATTAGTATTAATGGTGTATTAAAAGTTGTTGTACTTTGAAAAAAAAAAAAAAAAAGAAGAAAGAAGAGCCAAGGACAGCACACCCTGTCAGGGAAACAGACAGTGCTGGAATTGGGTGACTTTGAGGAAAGTTCATACACAAGGGACTGTTTCCAAAAGTGTGGGTGTCTGGAAAGCAGTGTTGATAGAATAATGTCCCCTCAAGGGGCCCACATCTGAATGCCTGGTCTTGTGCATGTCACCTTCGCATGGCACCAGCACCCTCGCCAATGGGACTTGGGACAGGATCTTCAGGTGGGGAGAGGCCGTGATGAGCCAGGCAGATGCAGCATCATCCCAGAGTCCCTCCATGCAGGAGGGAGGGGTCAGGGGAAGAAGTGTGACAGCAGCAGCAGGACCGGGAGAGCAGATGCTGAGTGGAGACCAGGAGGGGAGGACCGGGCAGCAGCCCAGGGCCTTGGGCAGCCTGGGAAGTCCGAGAAGGCAGGAGGAGCCCCCAGCAGGAGCCTGCCCTGCCCAGACCTTGACTTTCGCCCAGCAAGACTGATTTTCAGTTTTGTCTTCCAGGACAGGAGGGTAATAAGTTTGTGCTGCTTGAGACTGCCAGGTTGGGGTGAGACCTTAAAGCAGTGTCAAGAAACACATGCAGGCAGGAACCGGAGGCTATCCCCATCCAGCCATGACCGGCTCCAGGCCTGGGGCCACGACAGGAGGGTCACATTGGAGGAACCCAAGGAAGAGCTGTGAGAGTCACCCTGGAAGAGGAGCATAGCCTGCAGCTCACGACAGAGCCAGCTGAGGTGGCCTCGCAGGAAGGAGCCGGGAGGCTCAGCACCTGGCCCCAGCCTGCCCCTGCCCCTGGTCTCCTTCTGGGGTTCCCCGGGGGCTGGACCCCAAGGAAGCTGGCAGGACAGAGGCCCTTGTGAGCTGTACCCCACAGCTCAGCCACACACAACAGATGGCAAATGACAGAGCCTGGGGGTGGGAAGACAGGCTGGTCACACCGCAGACCACAGGGTCAGGAGCCGTGAGAGGCGAGGGGCCTGCGGGCTGGACCTGGGGAATGAGCACCCCCTTCCCAAGTCTCAAGCGATGCCCTCGGATGGGTTCCCCAGCTTTGCTCTGCATCCAAATCCTGAGAGGAACCTGCAAAAAATACAGACATCCAGGCCCCACACAGCAGCATCTGAATAAGACACTGAGGGCGGGGAGGGGAGGGGGCAGTGGAGGGAGGCTGAAGGTGGATGCTTACTGCTGCACCCGCTTCCGCCCCCACTGTCTTCCTAGTAGCTCCTTTCCTGGGGAACGACGTCCTGTCCTCACAGCATATCTGGAGACTCAGTGTCTGACTTCACCACGACCATGCCCTTGACTCTGAGTGGAACACATGGGTCGCTTGTCTGGAATCCATGTGTGCCCGGCATCCCATGAGCTTGGCACTAGAATGGGCTTTTGGAGAGATACTGGCAACTGCAGTCTCTTTTGGTTCCTCAGTAAACTGGAGGGACCTGAACTTTTGACATTCTGCTTATTCCACATATCATTGCTTCTGCCAGGACCTTCTCAAAACATAGGTGGTGTCTACTGCCCTCAAAGATGAAGAATCATCATAACCAAAAATGTGATATGTCCACGGTGGATGAATTAGCATAATTGTGAAGTGTTTGACTGTCCAGGGCTGCATTTAGATGAAGATTGAACTCACGCTGTCCACCTTGCTCACGAGTTTACATATACTTCCATATGGCACAGTTCAGGAAGAGATTGAACTCGGCTAAGCCATCCTTTTGTGACCTTGTATTTGATGATCCTAACTGGAGGATGTTAAGAGTGAGAAGCAAGAGCTCCTAACAATGCAGCAGACACAGGCACCACGCGGAGAAACACCCAGCGGCCCTTCATGACCCAGAGCCGGGGAGCCAGGCGGGGGCAGAGGCCGCTGCACATTCACCACACTCATGCCATGTGCCGGCCTCAGGCTTGACAAGCTCAGGCCTTTGGTTAAAGCCTTTCTAGCACATCAGTATACTTTTCTTTCACAACCTATTCTGAAGTGAAGTGCACTCTACGTGGACAATATTCACAGCAATTCTACAGACAGGTCTCATCCTCCCTATATCACTCCCAGTCATTGGTCCCACCTCTAAGAGGAAGACAAGTCTCTTTAAGAGTCAACAGACAGCTTCCAAAGTTTGTCTCTCTCCTCTAAGTATCACTGGATCTTGTTTTGTTCACAAGGATGCAGAGCAATGTTCCAAGTACTGTTATGTTTCTAAACTTTAAGATTGTTCATTTTTAAGAAAAAAATAACTATAACCACATAACTATGTATACCCAATAACTATAACCTTGATAATCTTTCAACATACTCCAAAAGGAAACTTTGAGTCCATTTTACATTCAGCAAGTTAATATTAAACTATGTGGCACATCAAAAGCTTTAAATTACTAATGCGTGTTTTAAATGTTACAAACCATGTCAAGTGTACATCTAATATATGAACTAACAACTTAAAATACTACTGTTGAGTACGCTATGAGTTTCTTGTAGTTAAATAAGTTATTACAAAGAGTATTATTATAAAAGGTACATGCTATGCCAAGCAATAACGAGATGTAGATGTGGTCACAAGCTAGCTATAGTAAAATGAAAGGAAAAAAACTGTGCTTGAGACCTCTTTTGTGTCATGATTTACCATAATTTTGAAGCAAAGTGTTTACAGCTGCTATTAAAATTAAAATGGAAGGGGAGAAACAAAGCACCCTGAAATTTGAATGAAAATTAAAAAGAAAAAAGTATATGAGCTGTCATACAGTATTTGTGTTTTCCTAGGATGCTAGATGTTACTAAAAACTAAATCTCAAAAATATTTAAATAGTCTGAAAAATAAAGATCTATATAGACTACACTTTTGGAAAACTTCAGAACATTATCAAGAATTTAGTAAAGTGTTCTTTTTATTATAACACTGATTCAACTATCTGGTCAAATCACTCATTAGTCTTCTAGGTAGTCTTTAAGAAAAGGAGTATGATGGAATGTTCAATCTTCTTAAGTCAAATCTACACAAGGATATTAAATCACATTAGAGTTTTTTTTTTGTTTTTTTTTTTAATAGAGATCGGGTTTCCCTCTGTTGCCTAGGCTGGAGTGTAGTGGTGAAATGACAGCTCCCTGAAACTTCGACCTCCCAGGCTCAAGCCATCCTCCCGCCTCAGCCTCCTGAGTAGCTGACTATAGGCTCACATCACACTGGGCTCATTTTACATTTTTTTTTTTTTTTTTTTTTTTTTTTGAGACAGAGTCTCGCTCTGTCACCCAGGCTGGAGTGCAGTGGCGCGATCTCGGCTCACTGCAACCTCTACCTCCCGAGGTAGGGGAGCAATTCTTCCTGCCTCAGCCTCCCGAGTAGCTGGGGTTACAGGTGACTGCCACCATGCCCTGCTAATTTTTCTATTTTAGTAGAGGCGGGGTTTCCCCATATTGGCCAGACTGGTCTCAAACTCCTGACCTCAGGTGATCTGCCCACCTTGGCCCCCCAAAGGTGGCCAAGGCGTGAGCCACCATGCCCGGCCCACTTTACTTTTTGTAGACACAGGGCCTCGCTATGTTTCCCAGGCTGGTCTCAAACTCCTGGCCTCAAGCAATCTGCCTACCTTGGCCTCCCAAAATGTTGGGACAGATGTGAGCCACCACACCTAGCCTAGAAATGTTTTACTTGCAGAAAGGTTCTAAAATGGCTAATTAAAGATTTTGGCATACTTAAATTAGTTCAAAAGACGAAACCTATTCTTTCAAATCAATGGATTGATGTGAGTAAGCATCACCAACCAAACAAGGAAACAACACAGATGGTGAAGCTCAGGTAACTTTTTCTTCACCTGTCCTTGTTAGATCAGCTGCTAGACGCTGATGACAAGCTCTACCATTTTACAAACTTTATGATGTCAACTACAAGCTACAACAATTAAATATTCCTGGGGCTGGGCGCAGGGGCTCGTGCCTGTATTCCCAACACTTTGGGAGGCTGAGGCAGGAGGATCACTTGAGTCAGGAGTTTGAAACTAGCCTAACCAACATGGTGAAACCCCGTCTCTACTAGAAAATACAGAAAAAAGTAGCCAAGTGTGGTGGCAGATGCCTGTAATCCCAGCTACTTGGGAGGCTGAGGTAGGAGAACTGCTTGAACCCGGGAAACAGAGGTTGCAGTGAGCTGAGATTGCACCACTGTACTCCACCCTGGGCGACAGAGCGAGACTCTGTCTGAAAAAAAAAAAAAAAATACCCCAAATTTTCTTTATTTTACCTTCACTGTTTGAGTACAGGATAGTGAAATGTCGGTCCTCTTAATCACCAATTTTGCTAATATAATGTATAAGATACATTCTACAATAAAACTTTACAGCTGCTAATATAAATAACAGTATTCCGTTTATTCCAATTCTGAAATTAGTTCACCAAGGGAAAAAAAAAGAATCAGGTACAATGTAAAGAATAACTGACAATCCAGAAATACCATATTCTCAGGCATTATCTTACCACTAATCATGATCTCATATTTTATGCTATTACTTGAATAAATTCTGCTATTAGAATTTTGGAATATTAAAAAAGCTTTTATTATTCTGATACCATCAGTTAGTTGTTTGCCGACTACTTTTTCTTAAAGGTCAGTGAATTGTGAAAGGCATATGTCACAGAAAATATAAGACACCTTGTGTTGCACTTTAAAAATCAAATTTTGGAGTTGGAATTATACTATTTAACTACTTTCTATGCTAGGTAATGTCACAAACTACTTTAAAATAGTTACATATAACATATAAATATTCATGAAACACAGGTTATATGTATAACTACCACCCATGGGTGTGGAAAAATACCATTCACTCCCAGTGTCATATGCAGTAAAAGAAATGTTCACTAACCCATTTACAAGGGCGCATTTGCATTCTTTTTGCTATTGGCTTAGCCTCTTTTTAATGAATGTCCATAATCACTAAGTGATACCGTGGCAAACTCTACTCTTCCGAGATGGCTAAGAGACAGCTAATGAGCATCATATTTTGTGAATAATTCCAAAGACCATAAAAAATGTATGTTGTAGGAAAATATAACTTTCAGCAAAAGCCACTTTTTCTGATGCTGCCAACCTGTGTATCAGCTGTTCTTGGACGCACAGCTATTTAGACACGACACCCTTCCTTCAGATGACATAATCTTAAGGAATTTGGCAATTATGCGATTTACTAACATAAGACAGTATTTACTGACATGACCAGACAAACTGAAAAGGCCTTCTCACCTAGTCCTGGAGTCTTCCCAGAATCCAGACACCCAGTGTAAGAAAACAGGTGTTGAAAGCTCTGCTGTCAATTCAAAGAGAATAATCACAACAATAAATGCAAAAGATAATGTACTAGAAACTGTGAAAATCTTAACCTAAGGTATGAAAATGTTCAAATAAAAATACTACTGCATGCTAAGCACCCAGCAACAAAAAGAAGCACTGCAGAAATGGTTGTGAAGCTTTATGAGAGTAAAAACAAATGAAGAGGGGAAAACACAACCACCATTAAGAAATAAGGACAAAGAAGGCATTGAGGGAAAGAAGCACAGACAAAAAGATTATCCCTGAAAGAAAACCTGTTGACTAAAAAAATCTGTTCTAAATACTTAATTTAAAAATTTCTATTCTAGGCCGGGCACGGTGGCTCACGCCTGTAATCCCAGCACTTTGGGAGGCCAAGGCGGGTAGATCACGAGGTCAGGAGATCGAGATCATCCTGGCTAACATGGTGAAACCCCGTCTCTACTAAAAATACAAAAAAATTAGCCAGGCGTGGTGGCGGGTGCCTGTAGTCCCAGCTACTCGGGAGGCTGAGGCAGGAGAATGGCATGAACCCGGGAGGGGGAGCTTGCAGTGAGCTGAGATCGCACCACTGCACTCCAGCCTGGGTGACAGAGGGAGACTCCATCTCAAAAAAAAAATTCTATTGTAACACAATGTCCATTTGGGAGGCCCACAAAAACATTTCCTTAAAAAATTACCATGACTTCAACTATATTTTTAAAAAGCCTTGACACTTAGAAAAGACTATGATAATAATTAGAATAACTTGTCTCACTATTTACTTAGAAATATTCTTATTTAAAAGTCGACCAACAATAGGAACTTTGCAATTGCACAACAGAGAAAGTAAATGAATAACATTCAGTGGCCATGGTGCGTTTCCCCATCTACTAGAACATTCTGTGACTTACACCATCTACCCTGAACTATTCACCACGTCTCCATTCACGCAGTGGTTCAAATAGAGTTCCTGTGTTCATTCCACAATAAACCTCAGTAATTTGCACATCACAGTAGTTGTAACCATTCGTTAATGGAAAGAGAACGTGTCTTCATATATAAGGTGAGTTTCCTGTAGGCACAAATAGCTGGGTCTTGATTCCATCAGATAGCCTCTTTCTTTTAATTTGCGTATCTACATCACTGATGTTTAATTATTGATATATGTGGATTAAGAGCTACTTACTATATTTGTTACTGTTTTCCATTCTTTCTCCATGTCTTCCATTCTTTTTCTTCTTTCTCTTGTTTCAGTTGAGCACTTTATATGATTTTGCTTTTTCTCTTTTCAGGGGGACACAGGTTCTATAGTTCAATTATTAGGTCTGAGTCTTATAATGAGTCTCTGGGCTGTGATCTTCACATGTGATTCTCAGTCCCTGGCCCTGCTTAGCTGGGACAGGATGGCTATGGGGAGCTAGATTTGGGTGTTTCCTTTCCCTCAGATTAATTAGGTTCTCGTGAAACCCAGCAGGTTAGGCTCTGGTTAGGTAGTTTCTCCTGAGAGGAGGCTTTGTTAAGAACAGAGTGTTCTGGCTGGGCGTGGTGGCTCACGCCTGTAATCCCAACTACTTGGGAGGCTGAGGCAGGAGAATCGCTTGAACCCAGGAGGCGGAGCTTGCAGTAAGCTGAGATGGTGCCATCGCACTCCAGCCTGGGCGACAGAGCGAGACTCCGTCTAAAAAAAAAAAAAAAAAAAGTGTTCCCTCACATTTTTACATAATTCTATTTTCCTTCCCCGTTCCAGAGGTACATGGGATTTTTCTCCAATATTTACTGTGAGAATTTGCTGGAGATCTAGCAGGTAAAATGCACAAAAGCATGTGGACCCCCACATCACCAGGCCCTCTGGAGTCTTTAATTCTCAGGTTTGTCCACGTTGAGCCTCCCACAATCTATCAATGACAGTTTAGGTTTCCTTGCACTCACACTGGTTCCTGCGGAGGTTTCTACTCGCGGGCTTCTGCTCCACTACATACAACGCATTCAACACACTAGAACCCTTGCAGGAAACCATGAACATTGTCTCTACTTGGCAGCTGTGGACACATAAATCCAAGTCACACCCCTGCACCTGCCAGAAGCAAAGGATGCCCGTGATCAAGGGTTTGACCCCAAGTCAAATGCTAGTTTCTGACCCCAAAGCCTTCAGGAACAAACACACTTGTCTCCTCTGCCTTCATTCATCTCAAGTCTAACATGTCTGTCTCTTCCTTATTATAATAAAAGTGGACGCAGATTCAAGGAAATTAAGTTACTCCTAAGTCACACAGCTTGAATCCAATCTTTTGATTATAGGGTGCACCCCACATTCTTCACAGCACTTCATACCACAAGGATGGCAAAACACAAGACTCTGAGCAGGTCAGATTCCAGTGGCAGAAACAAGATGCATCTCCAGAAAACAGTAAAGATGCCATGCCAGGGATAAAGACAATAAGCACTGAGAGAGATCAGAGGGAGACCAAATGCCCAGACCTCCAAAAAGCTGACCAGAACCTTCACAGACAGGTAGGAGGTGCATACCCAGAAAAGACAGGACATGCTCAGGCAGTCCTACCTACTCCAAGTTCAGCTCAACCTAACAAAGATGATGATATGGTTTGGCTGTGTCCCCACCCAAATCTCATCTCGAATTGTAGCTCCCATAATTCCCATGGGTCATTGTAGGTATCTGGTGGGAGGTCATTGAATGTCTTTCCTGTGCTATTCTCATGATAGTGAATAAATCTTACAAGATCTGATGGTTTTATAAAGGTGAGTTCCCCTGCACACGCTCTCTTGCCTGCTGCCATGCAAGATGTGACTTTGCTCCTCCTTTGCCATCCACCATGATTGTGAGGCCTCTCCAGCCATGTGGAAACTCTGAGTCAATTAAACCTCTTTCCTTTGCAAGTTACCCAATCTTGGGTATGACTTTATTAGCAGCATGAGAACAGACTAATATAGACAACTTGCCAAATTAGATGGGCAACTCGCATTCTTCTCAATCCCTCCCTACAGGAGGAACAAGCACCTCAACTGGGACGTGCCCCAGTCACCACCCACGTCCCCAAGTCAGCACCTTGACCTGGTTTCCACATCTCCATCACTAGCACTGAACTCTTGTTGGGGTCACAAAGCTTACTTATTTTGCTTTTTGTCTTACTTCTTACCTATGTTTCAGAGTTCAGAAAGAACATTTACTAAGATGAAAACTGTATTGTACAGACACTTTGACCTTGCTGACATGAGTCACATTTTACAACAAAATGCACATGCCTTATAATTCTAGTGCATAAGGGCTTCCAAGACCATCAAGCAGTTGTTCTCAAACTTCAGTGTGCTAAAGACTAACTGAGGTGCTTATTTAAAATGCAAATTTTGGGGACCCCAATCAGAGATTCTGATTCAAAGGGTACTCAATATATTATCTTGCTAGAGGTTAATTTAAAACTTTGAATATTCAATTACAACTCTTTACTTCATTTTAGAGTTTTAGCATTGCACACATAGCAAATAAACATTTATTAATTTTATACTTCCCTGCACATACAGCAAATCAACATTTATTAATTTTATACTTCTTTGCCATAAACAGGGTGTGCATCCCTGGATAGCATGAGCCCTTCAGTGACCTCTGCCCTGGGTCAACAGACATTCGTTCCCATTTTACAGATGGACAGAGGACAGAGAGGAAAGATCACCTGCTTCAGGTGACACACCAGGTAAGAACTGGCATGGAAACTAACAACTACGTCTCTTAGATTTCTTACATCAGAAATAGATGTAACATCAACCAGCCCTGGTTATCTACTCTGGACTTCACGCTAAGGAAAAAGAGACACCGATTTAAAGAAAGACATTTTCTTTCTCTTTTTTTTTTTTTTTTTAAATATAAGACAGTTTAAAGGGAGGGGAGGAGTACAAACTTAAGATTTCCTTGATTGGAATTTTTTTTTTTTTTTTTCCACAGTTGGAGTTTTGCTCCGTCACCCAGGCTGGAGTGCAGTGGCGTGATCTCAGCTCACTGCAGCCTCCAACTCCCGGGTTCAAGCGATTCTCCTGCCTCAGCCTCCAGAGTAGCTGGGATTACAGGTGAACACCACCACGCCTGGCTAGTTTTTATGTTTTTAGTAGAGACGGGGTTTCACCATGTTGGCCAAGCTGGTCTTGAACTCCTGAACTCAAGTGATCCGCGTGCCACTGCCTCCCAAAGTGCTGGGATTACAGGCATGGGCCACCGCGCCCAGCCTCTTCTATCAGATTTTAACCAACTATATATCTGTGAACTCATTTACTCAGGGACACACAGTGTTTTTATTATTTTTTTTTTTATTTTTTGAGATGGAGTGTGGCTCTGTCACCTAGGCCATAGTGCACCGGCGACATCTCAGCTCACTTCAACCTCTGTCTCCTGGGTTCAAGCAATCCTCCTAACTCAGCCTCCTGAGTAGCTGGACTACAGGCACACGCCACCACGCCCGGCTAATTTTTGTATTTTTAGTAGAGACGGGGTTTTGCCATGTTGGCCAAGCTGGTCTCAAACTCCCAACCACAGGTAATCCACCTGCCTTGGCCCCCCAAAGTACTGGGATTACAGGCACGTGCCACCGCGTCCAGCCCACACAGTGTTTAAAATACTCCTCTAAGGAAACAATTCCAACCTGGGTCTAGGCAGGCAGCCTTCTAGGGTTTTGCTTGGGCAAACAGTGTTATTTCCAAAGTGTCCTGTGACCTGCTGAGTTTAGGAGAAGGACAGGAAATTCAGAGCTCCCTTGATCCGTGAGCCAGGAGATTAATGTTTTGGGGGTCGGCAGGAGGTTGCTGTGGTGGGTGGACAAATGCCTCCATGTTTTGGTCATCACACAAACCAGTTCTTGTCAAATTCCTCCCCAGAAAGTTTCCTGTGGCTCCAGGCCATGGGGCTGGGATGGTGCAGATCTTAAATCATGGAAACTTCAAGAACATACCCACTCTTCCTCTCTCCTCTCTGTCCAAGGAGCCCCCGTCTGAGTACAGACTGACCATCACCCACCTGCAACAAACTACATCTCTGAGCAAAGCACCAGCTGGGCTGGCAGGTCAGAAGGCAGCTTCCCCAGGTCACTACCCGCCAGGAAGCACCCAGCGACCTGGGCACCACTCACTTTGTTGCCCGTCCGCTGCCCTCGTTGTTGTCTGAAGATGACGATGTAGAAGAGCCAGGGAAGTAGGCGGAATCCGCATGGTTGGGGCTGCCGCTCTGGGCCGGGTTGATGGGCGAGGACCGCTCATAGAGCGGCGTGTGCTTCCCTTCGTGAGGAATGTTGCTGTAGCTGTTCTGCTCCGTCAGATTCTTCCCGCTCGTGTCCAAAGTGAGAGGTGCTGGCTCAGAGAGGCTGTACGGGTATGGACCCTGGCCCGGGGCGCCCCCTGGGCTGGGCACCTGTGGGGCCTGAAGCAAAGGGCACAGGTCACGCGCACATGGCCATTAGGACTCGACTCAGGCCCAGGCTGACGTTTCCTGGCTCATTTTTATTTCAACAAACACTGGCATCTATTTCACATATCAATTCAAGAGGTTGGGAACTTATTTTAGCATTTGTTGAAATTCAGTGCATGCACCGTGTCTGAGACCCGCCACCCAACCCAATGCAGGGAAGGCCTTACCACGGGCTTTGCTTGCAGAGAGGTCTGCGGAATGTTGAGCATCTGAGGAGGAATATGCGGCGGCACCATCCCAGGCATTCCAAACGGACCAGGTCTGGCTGCTTCACCAACACAGAAAGAAAAGAATCACACAGCTGTGAACAGAATGCGTTTTCCAGGGCATCCTGGGGGCCAGCCCATGGCGCCAGGGATCTCACCCTCACCTGGCTCAGACATCGACACAACCATGGGTCCCACTTCTCAGAAATCATTACAAATTGCCATTTCACAGTAAGGAAAACTTAATTTTATGATGCTCGATTTGATGGACTGGGGCTGGGATTCGAACTTTCCAGATTTCTCGGTGAACTTGCCGTAGAGGTTCTGCTCTCGTGCACTTCCTGAGGGCCTTGGCTGTCCCTCTGCCTGCAACTTGGTGGGGATTCTCTGTAACTGTCTCCCTGCTCAGGGCTGCTCCTAGCCTGAGGTCTCCGCGAAACCAGAAGCCCTGGCAGGCATGAAAGGAACAAAGTCGGACCGAACAGTTTCCTTTACCTTTGTCAAGCAAGAGGACTTTTCTATTTAAAGTACATTGCAACTACCATTAGGTTCTCAGCTAACTAGTGAGTTTTCAATATAAAAGGCATCGCTTTTCATTGTTCAGCAATTAGGTTACACACTTTAACACGTATTACAGGACGAGTAATTTGCGATTCTGTGTTCTCTTAAAACATAATTTCATAAACCTGCCTGATGTGTGCTGCCATGTGCTAGTCGTCATCCCCACACTACCTTGCAAAAGTGAAGAAATCTGTTAGGGGACTGAAAGCCATGTGGAAGAATGGCTGAAGCAGGGCAGCAGGACAAGGAGCTGGGCCAGCCTGAAGCTAGGACAGAAGGCAGGGGCTAGAAGCCTCCACACTCAACACTGCATCTGGCCTTGAGGGGTCTAAGGACAGGAAGAGAGCTCAGGGGCCACATCAGCCAACAGAAGTGAAAGAATGAGTAGATGGTGCCCATAAAGGGCTGTTCCAGAGATGGCACAAGACCTGCAGTAACAAGGACCGACTGGGGCCCAAACGTCAACAGCACTTCCAAACGTTACCAGCAGGAAACAGGAGGACATGGGACATGGGACATGGACCCCTAGGAGCTGCACTCCCTCTTGGAACACTTAGATGCTGAGCGCCTATGATGTGTCAAGCTAAGAACTGGGCTGGGGGACGCCAGGAGTCCTGAGGCAGTGTCGGTAAGACACATACTACTGAAGACACAGAGAAAAGAGAAAACCTGTGTGAGACACAACAGATCTGCCAAGTGCTCATACAGTTGCACCATCTCTTCCTTGGGTTTGTTTTAAATGTGGAAGAAAACCAAGCCTAGAGCTTCCTGACTCCAATTTCCCTCTTTAAGCAGTAGATATACTTCTACAACCTCTTCATCTGAACACCAGGTGATATGGTTAGGCTTCACATCCCCACCAAAATCTCATCTTTAATTATAATCTTCATAGTCCCCATAATCCCTGTGTGTCAGGGAGACACCAGGTGGAGGTAACTGGATCATGGGGGTCGTTTCCCCATGCTGTTGTTGTGATAGTGAGTGAGTTCTCACAAGATCTGATGGTTTTATAAGGGGCTCTTTCCCCTTTGCTCGGCACTTCTCCCTTGTGCCACATTGTGAAGAAACTGCCTTGCTTCTCCTTTGCTTTTGCCAGGATTGTAAGTTTCCTGAGGCCTCTCCGGCCATGCTGATCTGTGAGTCAACTAAACCTCTTTCCTTTATAAATTACACAGTCCCAGGAAAGTTTCTTTATACTAGTCTGAAAATGGGCTAATACAGTAAATAGGTACTGAAGAGAGTGGGGTGCAGCTATAAAGATACCCGAAAATGTGGAAGCAACTTTGGAACTGGGTAGCAGGCACAGGTTGGAACTGTTTGGAGGTCTCAGAAGAAGACAGGAAGATGTGGGAAACTTTGGAACTTCCTAGATTCTTGTTGAAAGGCTTTGACCAAAATGCTAATAGTGATATGGACAATGAAGTCCAGGATGAGGTGGTCTCAGACGGAGATGAAGAACTTGTTAGGCCGGGCGCGGTGGCTCACGCTTGTAATCCCAGCACTTTGGGAGGCCGAGGCGGGTGGATCACGAGGTCAGGAGATCGAGACCACAGTGAAACCCCGTCTCTACTAAAAATACAAAAAAATTAGCCGGGCATGGTGGCGGGCGCCTATAGTCCCAGCTACTCGGAGAGGCTGAGGCAGGAGAATGGCATGAACCCGGGAGGCGGAGCTTGCAGTGAGCCGAGATTGTGCCACTGCACTCCAGCCTGGGCGACAGAGCAAGACTCCATCTCAAAAAAAAAAAAAAAAAAAAAAAAAAAAGAACTTGTTGGGAACTGGAGCAAAGGTGATTCTTGCTATGCTTCAGCAAAGAGACTGGTGGCATTTTGCCCCTGCCCTAGAGATCTGTGGAACTTTGAACTCAAGAGAGATGATTTAGAGTATCGGGTGGAAGAAATTCTTAAGCAGCAAAGCATTCAAGAAGTGACTTGGGTGCTCTTAAAAGCATTCAGTTTTATGCATTCACAGAGATGATTTGGAACTGGAACTTATGTTTAAAAGAAAACCAAGCATAAAGGTTTAGAAAATGTGTAGCCTGATGATGGGATAGAAAAGAAAAACCTATTTTCTGAGGAGAAATTCAAGCTGGCTGCAGAAATTTGCATAAGTAATGAGGAGCCAAATGTTAATCACCAAGACAATGGGGAAAATGTCTCCAGGGCATGTCAGAGGTCTTCAACGCAGCCCCTCCCATCACAAGCCCTGAGGCCTAGGAGGAAAAAATGGTTTTATGGGCTGGGCCCAGGGCCTTGCTGCTTTTTGCAGTCTTGGAACTGGTGTGTTACATCCCAGCTGTGGTTAAAAGAGGACAATGCACAGCTCAGGCCTCAGGCCATTGCTTTAGAGTGTGAAAGCCCCAAGCCTTGGTGGCTTCTACATGGTATTGGGCCTGTGGGTGCACAGAAGTCAAAAACTGAGGTTTGGGAACTCCACCTAGACTTCAGAGGATGTATGGAGATTCGTGGATGTCTAGGCAGAAGTTTGCTGCAGGAGTGGAGCCCTCGTGGAGAACCTATGCTAGGGCAGTGCAGAAGGGAAATGTGGGGTAAGAGCCCCCCCAGAGTCCCCACTGGGGCACTATCTAGTGGAGTTATGAGAAGAGGGCCACAGTCCTACAGACCCCCAAATGGTAGATCCACTGACTGTTTGCACCATGCCCCTGGAAAAGCCACAGACACTCAACATCAGCCTGTGAAAGCTGTCGGAAGGGAGGCTATACCCTGCAAAGCCACAGAGATGGAGCTGACCAAGGCCATGGGAGCCCACCTCTTGTATCAGTGTGACCTGAATGTGAGACATGGAGTCAAAGGACATCATTTTGGAGTTTCAAGATTTGATGGCCCCGCTGGATTTTGGAACTGCATGGGGCCTATAGACCCTTCATTTTGGCCAATTTCTCCCATTTGGAAGGGGCGTATTTACCCAATGCCTGTACCCTCATTGTATCTAGGAAGTAACTAACTTGCTTTTGATTTTACAGGCGCATAGGTGGAGGGGGGTTATCTTGTCTCAGATGAGACTTTGGACTTCGACTTTTGAGTTAATGCTGGAATGAATTAATACTTTGGGGGACCACTGAGAAGGCATGATTGGTTTTGAAATATGAAAGGGACATGAGTTTGGGAGGGGCCGGGGCAGAACGATATGGTTAGGCTTTGTGTCCTCACCCAAATCTCATCTTGAAATTAATGCCCATAATCCCCACATGTCAAGGAAGGGACGAGGTGGAGGTAATTGGATCGTGGGGGCAGCTTCCCCCATGCTGTTCTCATGATAGGGAGTGAGTTTTCATAACATCTGATGGTTGTATAAGGGGCTCTTTCCCCTTCACTTGGAACTTCTTACTGCTACCTTGTGAAGAGGGTGCCTTGCTTCCCTTCACCTTCTGCCATGATTGTTATGTTTCCTGAGGCCTCCCCAGTCATGCTGAACTGTGAGTCAATTAAAACTCTTTCCTTTGTAAATCACCCAGTCTCAGGCAGTTCTTTATAGCAGTATGAAAACAGATAAATACACTAGGGATGGGGAACACAACCCATGAACCACCACCTTTCACACTGCCTATCTGCCAAAATAGGTGAGGACAGAAACATTCCCCAAACCTTTGCTCCCACTCCCTGAAAGCAAACATCCATGGCTGCACTCACAAGAGGCTCCCTAAGCTGATACTAGGGGTGGTGAGACCAGGAGTGCAAACTTTGTCCTGGACCCAGCCTCCCGAGAGCCAAGCATGGCCCATGGAGGCTGGGAGTGCGGCACAGATCGTTGTTGACTGCCCCCAGAGAAGGACCAGGAATCTTACAGACTATGATCCTGTGTGAAGTTCCCACCTTCTAAGCGCTCTCAGCTTGCAAGCTGTAAAACACCACAGCCCTTTGATCCTGGCTTGCACCAAGAAAAAACCTTGGCAGAGCTTCCAGCTTTGTACTAAACAAAGAAAACTGCAGTATAAGAAGCTGAGAATAATGAGACCAGCATGTGTGTAGTCATAGACACCTCACACTTGCACGCAACATGCACACAGACCCACGTGCACACATGCCCCTGACTGAACAATAAGTCCACAGATCCATGCCTCTAAGAGTCTAGGCTGGTTTCGAACTCCTGACCTCAAGCGATCTGCCCACCTTGGCCCCCAAAGTGCTGGGATTACTGGCATGAGCCACCATGCCCGGCCCTAACTTTGTAATAGTAAAAATGCAAGGCTAGTCTCATGCAGCAGCAGCATTCAAGTGAAGATGATCATTTTTGTTTTTCTATTTTTGGCCATTACATCCTAAAACCTTCCTTGAAAGCACCAATTTTCCTCTAAAGCAAACAAACGAACAAACAAACTATATTACAGCATAAAACCAAATAATTCCAAGGTAAGAATATTTTCTAAAATCACATTCCAATCACTGACCTCAAATAATCCTCTGTATAGAATCCTATTCTATCAAGGCAGTCCAATAAGTGAATTAATTTGTCTGCATTTTCTGAAGGCTGCAGAAGTGCCTCCTAACCCAGGGTCTGCCTCTGCGGATTCAGGCCTTCATCTATGTGGGTTCTTGTTCTCCATGCCCAAGTGCAGCTGAGCAGAACTGCTGTGTGTCTTCTCTACAACAAGAGCCATCTTTCTCACAAGGGACATGGGGGGCTCCAGAGTGGAGGTCATACTACCAGTTTCTCACTCTCTTCCTTTCACACTTACTAGAGAGGTGGGCTTTTGTTAAAAAAGTATGCACACTGGGCCGGGCGCGGTGGCTCACGCCTGTAATCCCAGCACTTTGGGAGGCCGAGGCGGGTGGATCACGAGGTCAGGAGATCGAGACCATCCTGGCTAACACGGTGAAACCCCGTCTCTACTAAAAATACAAAAAATTAGCCAGGCGAGGTGGCGGGCGCCTGTAGTCCCAGCTACGCGGGAGGCTGAGGCAGGAGAATGGCATGAACCCTGGGGGGCGGAGCCTGCAGTGAGCCGAGATCGCGCCACTGCACTCCAGCCTGGGTGAAAGAGCGAGACTCCTTCTCAAAAAAAAAAAAAAAAAAAAAAAAAAAAAGTATGCAGACTGAATACAAGAAGTGAAAGGAGGAAAAAAGGCAAAAAAAGTTTATTATATTTCAAAATATTTCATAACTTTAAAGTTAGTTTTTAAATAATAAAAAGTTCTTTCAGAATGAAGAGAAAAGAAACACACACTGTAGTCCCTCGGCTGTGTGATCTCAACTTTTTTTTTTTTTTTTGAGACAGAGTTTTGCCCTTGATGCCCAGGCTGGAGTGCAATGGCGTGATCTTGGTACACCATAACCTCCGCCTCCTGAGTTCAAGCGATTCTCCTGCCTCGGCCTCCCGAGTAGCTAGGGTTACAGGCATGCGCTACCACGCCCAGCTAACTTTTTGTATTTTTAGTAGAGATGGGGTTTCTCCATGTTGGTTAGGCTGGTCTTGAACTCCCAACCTCAGGTGATCTGCCTGCCTTGACCTCCCAAAGTGCTGGGATTACAGGCATAAGCCACTGCACCTGGCTGCAATCTCGATTTTTTACAGCTCAGTTACCTACTTCCTCAAAGGACTCACTTACGCCTGTATGCAGCTGTGTGGCTTTTGCTCTGAATTAAAATAAGATATAATTCTCAAAGGAATGGGTGTTAAACTGGAACTTCTTCTTAGAACTACAGTCTGCCTTACCTCAGTCCCCATTCCTAGCCCAACCTAACAAACGCTCATCCATTACTTGGCATATTATTCTGAAATGTTATGTTAAACAAAACAAGAGAAAAATACAAAGTAAGTCTTCAAAAAAAAATTACATGGGCAAAAAAAAAAACTATATGGGCAGACATTGTTTGATTTTCAAATATTACCCAAAAAATATAGCTTTGAAAATGTTGAGTCCAAGATGAAATAAATCAATATAATCCCTACCACCTTTAATTTTCATCGCTTGCAAACATAGACAAGGCAAAACTTTCCAACCATTTTAAGCATGTGCAAACGGACATGTTTACTAAATATCAATAGTCTACAGAAGATAAGAAGGTATAGAAAGGAAACTGTCATGTGACCTGTTCCTGTTACACTACAGATCCAGTGTCCAGAGAGGCAGGGTGGGGTCTGGAGCACAGTGGGAGGGCATGGCATCTGGCCATCCTGTAGGGAGAGGAGGCCCCGCAGAGCCGGTCAGGCTGGCCGAGCCTGGACTGAGACCAGGTGCAATGTCAGTGCCCAGGGAGGCAAAGGATGGAGGAGCAACTCCCAAGAGCTAAGAGCCTGGGAGCAGCTGATGTCAGCCCAGAGCCTGCAGTGCTGTCCAGACCCCATGGGAAGAGCCTGAGGCCGGCGCCCAGAAGAGAAGGCCTGGTGACAGAAGGAGGCAAAACCTGAGGGATGATCAGCTTGAAGAAGGCTAAGTGCAAGGCCCATGAGAAGTAAGATTATGAACTCAATGAACAGGCACGTCCTGTGTGGCACGTGAAAGAATTCGGAACAGCGGGAAAAATTAAACCATGGAAGCAAACTTCAAGTCAACAGAAACAAGAACTTTCTAAGAATGAGAGCAGTTCAACAATGAAAAGAGTTGCTTTACTGACTGCTGGACTGCTCATACAAGAACATTCTACAGCAGGGAGCTGGGCTGAACTTCTATAAACATTCCTCACTCCCCAAATCCTTTCCATCCCTGAATGTGGATAGTGAGAGGGTAGACATCACGAGATAGGGCATCATTCAAATCCACCCAGTGCCTGAGTCTCAAGTAGCAAGTTTTATCTAAATGTATTCAGTTCCTGGGTTTAATTAATCAGTTTGAACAGAATACTTGTACTGACTGAGCAAAGTTCAAGAAGGCAGAATAGGAACGTTACATCTCATTAAGACTGGTTATGGTGGCTCATGCCTACAATCCCAACACTTGCGAGGCTGAGGCAGTTCAGACCAGGCCAGGCAACACATCAAGACCCTGTCTCTACACACACTCACAAAAGCAACACACACAAAAAAACAAAAACCTCAATTCCCATTTAGGCACCAAAATGTGTTTTGTAAGTCTATGATGAAATAAGATAAATCAGTTTCTGTCCACTGGTGAGTTTTGGAAAAGCACAACCTAAAAGAAAACTCTACCAGGTCTCTATTTTGAAGTCACTGGTAAACTGAACTGACATTCCTCATTTGTAACCAAATATTGAAACACCATTAACAAACCCAACATTAATAAACCTAAACACATCCACTTTGGGAAGACACACGCTGCAGTCTTTTAAATCAGACAATAGCTCAAAGGAGAGTGTAGGTTCTTCCAAAACATCCGATTTTTAAGTTCAAAATAAAAATGACCTTCCAAAACAGCCACACGATCAGGCAGCCTGTGTCACTTCCTACTTCACACTAACTACCACGAACTCACTGAAAATGGAGCAAAAGGTCGCAGAGCAGACGCTGAAAGCAAAGCCCCCAGCACCAGCAGGAGAATCTAATTTTCTACTTGGGAATTGTGGACCAGAAGGGCAAGATGAGTGGCCTTTCTACTCAAAGGGAATAATGCCCTGACTTGCCTCTTGGCGCCCTTTATTCTGTCAGCCTCCGGGGCTTAAAATCAACGTCATCTGCGTTAGCTTTAAAGATAAAAACTGGCCGGGCGTGGTGGCTTATGCTTGTAATCCCAGCACATTGGGAGGCTGAGATGGGTGGATCACTTGAGATCAGCAGTTCGAGACCAGCCTGGCCAGCATGCTGAAACCCCGTCTCTGCTAAATATACAAAAATTAGCCAGGTGTACACGCCTGTAATCCCAGCTACTCAGGAGGCTGAGGCAGGAGAGTCACTTGAACCCGAGAAGCGGAAGCTGCAGTGAGCCAAGATCGTGCCCACTGCACTACAGCCTGGGCGACAGAGTGTGACTCTGTCTCAAACAACGACAACAACAAAATTGATAAAGATGAACAAGGACACATCTCAAAAAGAGCAAGCGCAGACTGACATGTACAATACAGACTTTAATTAAAAAGCAAAGCAATGCTATTAATTATCCCATAGGTATGAGGTGAGAAAATATAAAAACATGTTCAAGGGGGCTGTACATGACTTAGAAAGGCCTGATGCATCTCTTTTTTATAAAAGAATGATCTCAAGCACAGGTTGCCATTTGTGTAACCTGAAGTAGGTACACCACCACTCATTCTACTGTTCCTTCTATTTTTTCTTACATTAACAGGTTTTCCTAACAACCACAAAAAAAACTTTAGTAAAAACCTAGGAAAGGATGAGTCTAGTAAGCAAAGTTATAGGACAAAGTGAGGATTTAATGTAAAACATTTTTAAGCAATGTCAAAATTCTAAAGTTATTAGTAAAATACGGCAAAAGTATAATATTGAATACCTGGTGAAAATAACATTCTTTTTTAATGTTATTTTTTATTTTAAATTCTGGGGTACATATGCAGGACATGCAGGTTTGTTACATAGGTAAACATGTGCCATGGTGTTTTGCTGCACCTATCAACCCATCACCTAGGTATTAAGCCCAGCATGCATTAGCTATTTTTCCTGATGCTCTCGCTTCCCTCACCTCAACCCCCGACAGGCCCCAGTGTGTCTTGTTCCTCTCCCTGTGTCCATGTTCTCATTGTTCAGCTCCCACTTATAAGTTAGAGCATGCAGTATTTGGTTTTCTGTTTCTGTGTTAGTTTGCTGAGGATAATGGCTTCCAGCTCCATCCATGTCCCTGCAAAGGCCATGATCTCATTCCTTTTTTTTTTTTTTTTTTTTTTGAGACAGGGTCTTGCTCTGTTGCTCAGGCTGGAGTGCACTGGCACAATCTCAGCTCACTGCAACCTCTGCCTCCCAGGTTCAAGCGATTCTCGTGCCTCAGGCTCCCAAGTAGCTAGGATTACAGGTGCGTACCACCGTGCCAGGCTAATTTTTGTATAATGTTTTTAGTAGACGAGGTTTTGCCATGTTGGCCAGGCAGGTCTTAAACTCCTAGCCTCAAGTGATCCTCCCACCTTGGCCTCCCAAAGTGTGAGCCACCGTGCCTGACCTGATCTCATTCCTTGTTATGGCTGCATAATATTCCATGGTGTATATGTACCACATTGTCTTTATCCCGTCTATCATTGATGGGCATTTGGGTTCAAAAGTCATAATAATAGCAAAAAACATATTATTGATGCTGACAGCAGGGACATGGCTAAATATGGCACCTCCACACTGTGGAGTATCATACCATCTCTGGAGAAAATAAGGAAGTCATCACCAGCTTCTATAATGGGCCCCACTTATGGGTCATAGTCCCCAGGCTTGGTCAGTCCCCAACCCCCAAGGCCGTCCCTGCCCCCTACTGAGCCCACTCCTCTGCAGGAGGCCCCGGGGGCTCTGCTCCTGCCCTGACCACAATAGGACAGAAGGGCCACCGGGTGGGTCCAGCCGTCCAGCTGTCAGCCAGGCCTGGCCTCGGGCAGTGTGGGCCGCCATGTGGTCTCTTTCAGTTTTCACTCTTTCTGCCCTGGAGGACCTGCCTCCTTTGGCCCTTTTGCTAGAGCACTCAGCTGTCTCAGGCTGTATGACTGCAGAAAATCGCATTTCAAGGGAATAAATCTGTAAGATTTCATGGTGAATGAATATTTCAACCTCTTTGGATTATCGCATGGTCCATGCTGAATCCTAGAGGCCTTTACTTACCCACGTAGCGTGGTGGCTGCAGTGACCGAGGCTTGCTGGTCCCAGAATAATGTCCGCTTGCTCTGTTACATCCCAGAACTGATTCTCAGGGATTGGGGGCTGGAAGATGCTAGGCAGGAGGCTGCGGCCGCAGCGGCGCTGAGCTGGAAAGAAGGTGGCGACGTGAGGGTCCGGCGGCGCTGGAGACCCGGGGGGTAGTGGCCAAAGCAGGGTCGGGCTGGGCCCTGTGCCGGCTCCAGCCTGCGCGAGCGAGGTACCCCGGTCCCCGCCTCCGCCCCGCCTCAGCCGACGCCCCCGAGCTACTGAGGGTAGGCGGCCGCCGGCCCGGGCCTCTGAGCTCTGAATCCTGCGCCTTCCCGGCGCCAACGGGCTGGGGGCCGCGAGGGGAGCGGGGAGGAAATGGGAGTTTGCAGGGACCCCTGGAGGTCCGCTGCTTCCTCCTCTCGGCTTCAGTCTGCAGGCAGCTCTTCCCCATCAGAGCGCGCGGCTCCCTCGGCCGGGGCCTCTCCCGGCGCCCGCCTCATTTGAAAACACGGCCTTTCCCACGCCCTTCCCGCCGGTTCCACCCGCGATACGCTCCGCTCCTCGCTCCTCTGCTCGCCCTTCGCTCTCGGCGTCCCACACCATCTCCTTCCCTCCTGGGCGGCTTCGTCTTCTGCTTCCACCCAGGTCTCCCGCCTGCCTTCCAGCACCATCCCTTTCGGATGTCATTCCTCACAGTGAAGTTCTTCATTGAAACTGCCTCTTGCCGTCAGCACCCCAAATCTATTGGGGGTCCATCAGCAGTACAGACTGGCCGGCTTTATGTGTTAGGTCGGCTCTTAAAAAATATACTTTAAGCCTAACGGCCTCAAAAAAAATTGTATTATCAAACATAGAGTGTGAAAATAACACTGAAATAATTTTTAAACTAAAAGGCTAGGCCGGGTGCGGTGGCTCACGCCTGTAATTCCAGCGTTTTGGGAGACCGAGGCAGGTGGATCACTTGAGGTCAGCAGTTAGAGACTAGCCTGGCCAACATGGTGAAACCCCTTCTCTACTAAAAATAAGAAAATTAGTTGAGCGTGGTCCCAGCTACTCGGGAGGCTGAGGCAGGAGAATCGTTTGAACCCGGGAGGCAGAGGTTGCAGCGAGCCGAGATTGCGCTACTGCACTCCAGCCTGGGAGACTCTGTCTCAAAAAAAAAAAAAAAAAAAAAGAAAGAAACAGAAAAAAAAAAAAAAAGGCTCAGTGACTGTTGGAAATCGTTATTTATTCATTTTTTTCAAAAATGCATGGCCTGTCATGTCAGATTTAGCAGACGTAGGACGTGTGCCCATCTTATTTGGCAAAAATACTTCTTAAGGATTTGATAGCGGCCCAAATTCATCAGTGTTTAAGTTTTTCTAAAACTAATTTGAAAACTTATAAAAAAAGGAGAAACATTATATGAATAACTAGGAAGCTGTTTCCACAGTCACTGTTAAAGAGCTTTTAAAATAGGCTCCACATGTTGATGTATGAAAAGGAAGTTGTCAGTCTTGTAAAAGGATTATTTAGAAATTTGACTAGTCTCAGTGTTATGTAGCTGTTTTAGGAAAAACAATAGTTTTCCATTGACAAATGTTTACAACCACTGTGATGTGAGAATTATCGAGGTTCATTGTGGGATTAACACAGGAACTCTATTTGAGCCACCACATGGATGGAGTAAATGCTACAGGGTAGATGGGGTAAGTCACAGTATGTAACATTGAGAGGTGACAGCGTGCTGGCAGTCCTCACAGCCCTTGCTTGCTCTCGCTGCCTCCTCTGCCTGGGCTCCCACTTTGGCAGCACTTGAGGAGCCCTTTAGCCCACCGCTGCACTGTGGGAGCCCCTTTCTGGGCTGGCCAAGGTGGGAGCCAGCTCCCTCAGCTTGCAGGGAGGTGTGGAGGGAGAGGCACGAGCGGGAACCGGGGCTGCGCGTGGCACTTGCGGGCCAGCTGGAGTTCCGAGTGGGCGTGGGCTTGGCGGGCCCCGCACTCGGAGCGGCCAGCCGGCCCTGCCGGCCCGGGCAATGAGGGGCTTAGCACCCGGTCCAGCGGCTGCGGAGCATGTACTGGGTCCCCCAGCAGTGCCAGCCCACCGGCACTGCGCTCAATTTCTCACCGGGCCTTAGCTGCCTTCCCGCGGGGCAGGGCTCGGGACCTGCAGCCCGCCATGCCTGAGCCTCCCACCCTCTCCATGGGCTCCTGTGCGGCCCGAGCCTCCCCTACGAGCGCCACCGCCTGCTCCGCGGCGCCCAGTCCCATCCACCACCGAAGGGCTGAGGAGTGCGAGCGCACGGCGCAGGACTGGCAGGCAGCTTCACCTGCAGCCCCAGCGCAGGATCCACTGGGTGAAGCCAGCAGGGCTCCTGAGTCTGGTGGAGATGTGGAGAACCTTTATATCTAGCTCAGGGATTGTAAATACACCAATCAGCACCCTGTGTCTAGCTCAGGGTCTGTGAATGCACCAATTGACACTCTGTATCTAGCTACTCTGGTGGGGCCTTGGAAAACCTTTATATCTAGCTCAGGGATTGTAAATAACACCAATTGGCATTCTGTATCTAGCTCAAGGTTTGTAAACACACCAATCAGCACCCTGTGTCTAGCTCGAGGTTTGTGAATGCACCAATTGACACTCTGTATCTAGCTGCTCTGGTGGGGCCTTGGAGAATCTTTGTGTGGATACTCTGTATCTAACTGATCTGATGGGGATGCAGAGAACCTTTATGTCTAGCTCAGGGATTGTAAACGCACCAATCAGCGCCCTGTCAAAACAGACCACTGGGCTTTACCAATCAGCAGGACGAGGGTGGGGCCCGATAAGAGAATAAAAGCAGGCTGCCGGAGCCAGCAGTGGCAACCTGCTCGGGTCCCCTTCCACACTGTGGAAGCTTTGTTCTTTCGCTCTTTGCAATAAATCTTGCTACTGCTCACTCTTTGGGTCCACACTGCTTTTATGAGCCGTAACACTCACCGCAAAGTCTGCAGCTTCACTCCTGAGCCAATGAGACCACGAGCCCACCGGGAGGAAGTAACAACTCCAGACGTGCCGCCTTAAGAGCTGTAACACTCACTGTGAAGGTTTGCAGCTTCACTCCTGAGCCAGCGAGACCATGAACCCACCAGAAGGAAGAAACTCCGAACCCATCTGAACATCAGAAGGAACAAACTCCAGACACGCCACCTTTAAGAACTGTAACAGTCACCGCGAGGGTCCGCGGCTTCATTGTTGAAGTTAGTGAGACCAAGAACCCACTAATTCTGGACACAACATGCCATAGACACTGAATGTTAATTCATTTACGTTCTCTGTTGTGCAACTGCAAAATTCGTATTGTTGGCCTACTTTCATTCTTTTATGTTTTGAGGCAGAGTTTCACTCTTGTTGCCCAGGCTGAAGTGCAATGGCATGACCTCAGCTCACTGAAACCTCTGCCTCCCAGGTTCAAGCGATTCTCCTGCTTGAATCCCAAGTACCTGGGATTACAGGCGCCTGCCACCATGCCTGACTAATTTTTGTATGTTTAGTTGAGATGGGGTTTCACCATGTTGGTCAGGCTGGTCTCCCACTCCTGACCTCAGGTGATCCACCCCCCTTGGCTTCCCAAAGTGCACCGCGCCCGGCCTAGCCTACTTTTAAATATAGCATTTCTAAATAAATAATGAGACAAGTTATTCTAATTATTATAATGTCCTTTCCAAGTGTACAAGCCTTCTAAAAATATAATTGGCCAAGACGAGTGGATCACAAGGTCAGGAGATCAAGACATCCTGGCCAACATGGTAAAACCCCGTCTCTACTAAAAATACAGAAATTAGCCAGGCGTGGTGGCAGGCTTCTGTAGTCCCAGCTACTCAGGAGGCTGAGGTAGGAGAATCGCTTGAACCCAGGAGGCAGAGGTTGCAGTGAGCTGAGATCATGCCATTGCACTACAGCCTGGGCAACAAGAGTAAAACTCAGTCTCAAAAAAATAAAGAACGAAAGAAAGTGGCAGTGAGGTAGAGAAACAGCTGGATTGGTTACAGGTTGGCATTTGCCTTATTTGAAAACAGTTTGAACACTTAGCAGTATATGAGTGGTTGAAGTATGGTCAAGACTTGGCTATTGTTACAGGCACAGACTCCTAAATTAGGTCTTCAATCTTGTCTACCTATTAAGCTACCTTACAGTTTGTCCACAAGAACCCACATATAGAAGTACAGAGTCTTTCTTAGGCCATACTTAGTTTGCTTTTACAGAAGTGACAGCAGAGCTTTCAACACCTGTTTTCTTACACTGGGTGTCTGGATTCTGGGAAGACTCCAGGAGTAGGTGAGAAGGCCTTTTCAGTTTGTCATAAGACAGTAAATACTGTCTGTTAGTAAATTACATAATTAACTTAATTCCTTCAGATCACATCATCTGAAGAAATGGTGTCATGTCTAAATGGCTGTGCTTCTAAGAACAGCTGGTTCAGAGGTTGACAAGGTCAGAAAAAGTGGCTCTTGTTGAAAGTTATTTTTTCCTACAATGTGTATTTTTTTTATGGTCTTTGGAATTAAAATGTGATGCTGATTGTCCCTGGGGAGACTTGGAAGAGTAGAGTTTGCCACGGTATCACTTAGTGATTGTGGACATTCATTAAAAAGAGGCTGAGCCAATAGAAGAAAGATTGCAAATGTGCCCTTGAAAATGAGTTAGTGAACATTTCTTTTATTGCATAAGATACTGGGAGTGAATGGTATTTTTCCACACCCATGGGTATTAGTTATACATATAATCTATATTTCGTGACTATTTATATATTATATGTAACTCTTTTTAAGTATATTGTGACATTACCTAGCATAGAAAGTAGTTAAATAGTATAATTCTAACTCTAAAATTAAATTTTAAAATGCAACACATGATATCTTACATTTTCTGTGAAATATGCCTTTTACAATTCACTGACCTTTAAGAAAAAGTAGTTAGCAAACAATTAACTGATGGTATCAGAATAATGCAATTTTTTAAATTCCAAAATTCTAAAAGCAAAATTTATTCAAGTAATAGTATAAAATATAAAATCATGATTAGTGGTAAGATAATGTCTGGGAACATGTATTTATTTCTGGATTTTCAGTCAGTCTTCACATTGTACCTGATTCTTTTTTTTTTTTCCCTTGGTGAACTAATTTCAGAGTTGGAATAAACTGAATACTGCTATTTATATTAGCAGCCGTAAAGTTTTAGTGTAGAATGTATCTTGTACATTGTCAGGCCTTTGAGCCTAAGCCAAGCCATTGGAGCCATGGCATTTCCTGTGACTTGCACGTATATTGACTTGCATCCCCTGTGACTTGCACTTATATGCCTAGATGGCCTGAAGTAACTGAAGAATCACAGAAGAAGTGAATATGCCTTGCCCTACCTTAACTGATGACATTCCACCACAAAAGAAGTGTAAATGGCCGGTCCTTGCCTTAAGTGATGACATTACCTTGTGAAAGTCCTTTTCCTGTCTCATCCTGGCTCAAAAAGCGCCTCTACTGAGCACCTTGCGACCTGTTTAGTAGTCTCTTCAGACGGACATGCATGAAATTTGGTGCCATGACTCAGATCAGAGGACTTCCCTTAGGAGATCAATCCCCTGTCCTCCTGTTCTTTGCTCCGTGAAAAAGATCCACCTACGACCTCAGGTCCTCAGACCCACCAGCCCAAGGAACATCTCACCAATTTTAAAACAGGTAAGCGGCCTCTTCTTACTCTCTTCTCCAACCTCTCTCACTATCCCTCAACCACTTTCTCCTTTCCACTCTTCAATCTGTCCCTTCTCTTAATTTCAATTCCTTTCATTTTCTGGTAGAGACAAAGGAGACACATTTTATCCATAGACCCAAAACTCTGGCACCGGTCACAGACTAGGAAGGCAGCCTTCCCTTGGTGTTTAATCATTGCAGGGACGCCTCTCTGATTATTCACCCACGTTTCAGAAGTGTCAGACCACGCAAGGACGCCTGCCTTGGTCCTTCACCTTTAGCGGCAAGTCCCGCTTTTCTGGGCAAGGGTCAAGTACCCCAACCCCTTCTCTCCTTGTCCCTACCCCTTCTCTGCTTTTCTAAGGCAGGGGCAAGTACCCCTCAACCCCTTCTCCTTCACCCTTAGCGGCAAGTCCTGCTTTTCTAAAGGGCAAGGACCCCCAATCACTTATTTCCGCACCCCGACCGCTTATCTCTGTGCCCCGATCCCTTATTTCTGTGCCCCAACCCCTTTCCTGTTTTCTGGAGGGTAAGAACCTCTGAACCCCTTCTCTCCGTGTCTCTACTCTTTTCTCTGGGCTTGCCTCCTTCACTATGGGCAAGCTTCCAACTTCCATTTCTCCTTCTCCCTTAGCCTGTGGTCTTAAGAACTTAAAACCTCTTCAACTCTCACCTGACCTAAAATCTAAGCATCTTATTTTCTTCTGCAATGCCGCTTGACCCCTATACAAACTCGACGGTAGTTCCAAATAGCTGGAAAATGGCACTTTCAATTTTTCCATCATACAAGATCTAGATAATTCTTGTTATAAAATAGGCAAATGGTCTGAGGTGCCTGACGTCCAGGCATTCTTTTACACATCAGTCCCTTCCTAGTCTCCATGCCCAATGCAAGTTGTCCCAAATCTTTCTTCTTTCCCTCCCGCCTGTCCCCTCAATCCCAACCCCAAGCGTTGCTGAGTCTTTCTAACCTTCCTTTTCTACAGACCCATCTGACCTCTCCCCACCTCGCCAGGCCAGGCTAGGTCTCAATTCTTCCTCAGCCTCCGCTCCTCCACCCTATAATCCTTTTATCACCTCCCCTCCTCACACCCAGTCCGGCTTACAGTTTCGTTCCATGACTAGCCCTCCCCCACCTGCCCAGCAATTTATTCCTAAAAAGGTGGCTGGCGCTAAAGGCATAGTCAAAGTTAATACTCCTTTTTCTTTATCCCAAATCAGATAGCGTTTAGGCTCTTTTTCATCAAATATAAAAACCCAGCCCAGTTCATGGCTTGTTTGGCAGCAACCCTGAGACGCTTTACAGCTGTAGACCCTAAAAGGTCAAAAGGCCGTCTTACTCTTAGTATACATTTTATTGCCCAATCTACTCCCAACATTAAATAAAACTCCAAAAATTAAATTCTGGCCCTCAAACTCCACAACAGGACTTAATTAACCTTGCCTTGAAGGTGTACAGTAATAGAAAAAAGTTGCAATTCCTTGCCTCCACTGTGAGACAAACCCCAGCCATATCTCCAGCACACAAGAACTTCCAAATGCCTGAACTGCCAGCGGCCAGGCATTCCTCCAGGCCTGCCTCCCCCAGGAGCTTGCTACAAGTGCCAGAAATCTGGCCACCAGGCCAAGGAATGCCTGCAGCCCAGGATTCCTCCTAAGCCGCGTCCCATCTGTGTAGGACCCCACTGAAAATCGGACTGTTCAACTTACCTAGCAGCCACTCCCAGAGCCTCTGGGACTCTGGCCCAAGGCTCTCTGACTGACTCCTTCCCAGATCTTCTCGGCTTAGCAGCTGAAGACTGACCGCCCAATCACCTGGGAAGCCTACAGGACCATCACAGATGCTCTAGGTAACTCTCACAGTAGAGGGTAAGTCTATCCCCTTCTTAGTCAGTATGGAAGCTACCCACTCCACATTACCTTCTTTTCAAAGGCCTGTTTCCCTTGCCTCCATAACTGTTGTAGGTATTGACGGCCAGGCTTCTAAACCTCTTAAAACTCCCCAACTCTGGTGCCAATTTAGACAACACTCTTTTAAGCACTCCTTTTTAGCTATCCCCACCTGCCCAGTTCCCTTATTAGGCCGAGACACTTTAACTAAATTATCTGCTTCCCTGACTATTCCTGGGCTACAGCCACAACTCACTGCCACCTTTTCCCCCAGTTCAAAGCCTCCTTCACATCCTCCTCTTGTATCCCCCCAACTTAACCCACAATTACAGGATACCTCTACTCCCTCCTTGGTGACCGATCATGCACCCCTTACCATCTCATTAAAACCTAATCACCCTTACCCCACTCAACGCCAATATCCCATCCTGCAGCACGCTTTAAAAAGATTAAAGCCTGTTATCACTCACCTGCTACAGCATGGCCTTTTAGAGCCTATAAACTCTCTTTACAATTCCCCCATTTTACCTGTCCTAAAACCAGACAAGCCTTACAAATTAGTTCAGGATCTGCACCTTATCAACCAAATTGTTTTGCCTATCCACCCGTGGTGCCAAACCCATATACTCTCCTATCCTCAATACCTGCCTCCACAACCCATTATTCTGTTCTAGATCTCAAACATGCTTTCTTTACTATTCCTTTGCACCCTTAATCCCAGCCTCTCTTAGCTTTCACTTGGACTTACCCTGACACCCGTCAAGATCAGCAAATTACCTAGGCTGTACTGCCGCAAGCCTTCACAGACAGCCCCCATTACTTCAGTCAAGCCCAAATTTCATCCTCATCTGTTACCTATCTCGGCATAATTCTCATCAAAACACACGTGCTCTCCCTGCCAATTGTGTTCGACTGATCTCTCAAACCCCAGCACCTGCTACAAAACAACAACTCCTTTCCTTCCTAGGCATGGTTAGCATGGTCAGAATTCTTACACAAAAGCCAGGACCACACCCTGTAGCCTTTCTGTCCAAACAACTTGACCTTAACTGTTTTAGCCTAGCCCTCATGTCTGCGTGCAGCGGCTGCCACTGCTTTAATACTTTTAGAGGCCCTCAAAATCACAAACTATGCTCAACTCACTCTCTACAGTTCTCATAATTTCCAAAATCTATTTTCTTCCTCATGCCTGATGCATACAGTTTCTGCTTCCCAGCTCCTTCAGCTATACTCACTCTTTGTTAAGTCTCCCACAATTACCGTTGTTCCTGGCCTGGACTTCAATCTGGCCTCCCACATTATTCCGGATACCACACCTGACCCTGATGACTGCGTCTCTCTGATACACCTGACGTTCACCCCATTTCCCCACATTTCCTTCTTCCCTGTTTCTCACCCTGATCACACTTGGTTCATTGATGGCAGTTCCACCAAGACTAATCGCCACTCACCAGCAAAGGCAGGCTATGTCTATAATTGAGGCTACCGCTCTGCCCCCCTCCACTACCTCTCAGCAAGCCGAACTAGTTGCCTTAACTCGAGCCCTCACCCTTGCAAAAAGACTACGCGTCAATATCTACACTGATTCTAAATATGCCTTTCATATTCTGCACCACCCATGCAGTCATATAGGCTGAAAGAAGTTTTCTCACTACACAAAGGCCCTCCATCATTAATGCCTCTTTAATAAAAACTCTACTCAAGGCCGCTTTACTTCCAAAGGAAGCTGAGGTCATTCACTGCAAGAGGCATCAAAAGGCGTCAGATCCCATTGTTCTAGGCAACGCTTATGCTGATAAGGTGGCTAGACAAGCAATTCATACAAACCGTATCCAGGCCATCACCAATAATTCTACACGACAAATATTTCTTCTAACAAACCCACAATATCACCCCTTACCACAAAATCTTCCTTCAGCTTAATCTCTCCCACTCTAGGTTCCCACGCCGCCCCTAATCCCGCTCGAAGCAGCCCTGAGAAACATCGCCCATTCTCTCTCTCCATACCACCCCCCAAAAATTTTCACTGCCCCAACACTTCAACACTATTTTGTTTTATTTTTCTTATTAATATAAGAAGGCAGGAATGTCAGGCCTCTGAGCCCAAGCCAAGCCATCGCATCCACTGTGACTTGCACGTATATTGACTTGCATCCCCTGTGACTTACACGTATATACGCTCAGATGGCCTGAAGTAACTGAAGAATCATAAAAGAAGTGAATATGCCCTGCCCCACCTTAACTGATGACATTCCACCACAAAAGAA
Source organism: Nomascus leucogenys (assembly GCF_006542625.1). NCBI lineage: Eukaryota > Metazoa > Chordata > Mammalia > Primates > Hylobatidae > Nomascus > Nomascus leucogenys. The sequence continues at coordinate 40,876,065 of NC_044381.1, read as the reverse complement.
GTGTAAATGGCCGGTCCTTGCCTTAAGTGATGATATTACCTTGTGAGTCCTTTTCCTGGCTCATCCTGGCTCAAAAACTCCCCCACTGAGCACCTTGCGACCCCCACTCCTGCCCGCCAGAGAACAAACCCCCTTTGACTGTAATTTTCCTTTACCTACCCAAATCCTATAAAACGGCCCCACCCTTATCTCCCTTCGCTGACTCTCGTCGAACTCAGCCCGCCTGCACCCAGGTGAAATAAACAGCCACGGTGCTCACACAAAGCCTGTTTAGTAGTCTCTTCACACGGACGCGCATGAAATACATTACATTAGCAAAATGGATGATTAAGCGGACTGACATTTCACTATCCTATACCCAAACAGTGAAAGTAAAATAGAGGAAATTTAGGGAATATGTAATTGTTGTAGTTTGTAGCTGGCTGTCACAAAGTTTGTAAAATGACAGAGCTTGTCATCAGTGTCTTGCAGCTGATCTAACAAGGATGGGCGAAGAAAAATGTACCTGAGCTTCCCCATGTGTGTTGTTTCCTTGTTTGGTTGGTGATCCTTACATCAATCCATTGATTTAAAAGAATAGGTTTTCATCTTTTGGACTAGTTAAAGTATGGCAATATCTTTGATTAGCCATTTTAGAACCTTTCTGCATGTAAGACATTTCTAGTCTAGGTGTGGTGGCTCACACCTGTTCCAACATTTTGGGAAGCCAAGGCAGGCAGATTGCTTGAGACAAGTCTGAGCAACATAACAAGTCCCTGTGTCTACAAAAAATGAAGTGAGGCCAGCGTGGTGGTGTGACCCTGTAGTCAGCTACTCAGGAGGCTGAGGTGGGAAGATGGCTTGAGCCAGGTAGGTCAAAGCTACAGGGAGATGTGATCCCACCACCGCACTCCAGCCTGGGCAACAGAGGGAAAACCTATCTCTATTTTTTTAAAATTCTGATGTGATTTAATCTTTGTATAGATTTGACTTAAGAAGATTGAACATTCCATGTATATTCCTTTTCTTAAAGACTATCTAGAAGACTAACGAGTGATTTGACCAGATAGTTGAATCAGTGTTATGGTAAAAAGAACCCTTTACTAAATTCTTGATAATATTCTGAAGTTTTGCAAAAGCCTAATCTGTATAGTATAGATCTTTATTTCTCAGACCATTTAAAGATTAAAGATTTAATTTTTAGTAACATCTAGCATACTAGTGTGAAAGGAAAACATCTTGGGCCCCCAGAGTCACTAAGCTAGAGGAGAAATTCAAGCTGGGATCCGCTCAGGGCAAACCTGCCTCCCATGCTATTCAAAGTCATCCCTCTGCTCACTGAGATAGATGCATATTCTGATTGCCTCCTTTAGAAAGGCTTATCAGAAACTCCAAAGAATGCAGTCATTTGTCTCTCACCTATCTGTGACCTGGAAGCCCCCTCCCTGCTTCAAGTTGTCCCTGTGTTTTTGGACAGAACCAATGTAGTTCTTACATATATTGATTGATGTCTCATGCCTCCCTAAAATGTATAAAACCAAGCTGTGCCATGACTACCTTGTGTACATGTTGTCAGTTTTATAGGATTTGGGTAGGTAAAGGAAAATTACAGTCAAAGAGGGGTTGTTCTCTGGCAGGCAGAGTGGGGGTCACAAGGTGCTCAGTAGGGGAGCTTTTGAGACAGGATGAGCCAGGAGAAGGAATTTCACAAGACAATGTCATCAGTTAAGGCAGGAACAGGCCATTTTCACTTCTTTTGTGGTGGAATGTCATCAGTTAAGGCAGGAACTGGCCATCTGGATGTGTACCTGCAGGCCACAGGGGATATGATGGCTTAGCTTGGGCTCAGAGACCTGACATTCCTGTCTTCTTATATTAATAAGAAAAATAAAACGAAATAGTGGTAAAGTGTTGGGATGGTGAAAATTTGGGGGGATGGTATGGAGAGATAATGGGCGATGTTTCTCAGGGCTGCTTCGAGCGGGATTAGGGGCGGTGTGGGAACATAGAGTGGGAGAGATTAAGCTGAAGGAAGATTTTGTGGTAAGGGGTGATATTGTGGGACTGTTAGAAGAAACATTTATCGTTTAGAATTATTGGTGGTGGCCTGGATATGGTTTTGTATGAATTGAAAAACTAAATGGAATAAGAGAAGGAGAAAAACAGGTATTAAAGGTCTAAGAATTGGGAGGACCTAGAACATCTAATTAGAGTGCCTAAGGAAATTCAGCATAGTCCTGTCAGCAAAGATTATTTATTTACTTCAAGAGTTAAGAGTGGCAGTTTGGGGATAGCACCAGGAGATATCAGCTGTGATGGCTTGGAGAAACAGTGTAAACCGGCAGTGTAAACAAGAGCAGGGCATATATATGAGTAGTTGAGAACGGTGAATAGGAGTATGACTAGACAGAAGATAGTAGGGATGACAAGTTTTTTGGGGGCACAGTCTAAGTTGGTCTGGTGTCTGGAATGAGACTGGGGCCTAATAAAAAGGAGCATCTATACAGGAGCTCAAATGGGCTGTACCCTGTAGCATTCTGAGGACAGGTCTGACTTCTGAGAAGTGAAAGTGGTAAAAGTATTGTCCAGTCCTTTTTAAGTTGGTGGCTGAACTTGGTGAGGTGTGTTTTTAATAGACTATTAGTCTGTCACTGAATACTAAGAGCCTGAAAAAATGCTTGGCTGATTTGACTAATAAAGGCTGGTCTGTTATCAGACTGTATAGAGGTGGGAAGGCTGAACTGAGGAATTATGTCTGACAGAAGGGAATGACAAGTCTAAACTGAAGAATTATGTCTGACAGAAGGGAAGAAATGACTGCGGTGGCCTGCTCAGACCCTGTAGGAAAGGACTCTACTTACCCAGTGAAAGTGTCTATCTGGACTAAGAGGTATTTTAGTTATCTTACTCGGGGCATGTTGAGTCAAGCTAATTTGCCAGTCCTGGGTGGGGGCAAATCCTTTAGCTTGATGTGTAGGGAAGGGAGGCGGCCTGAATAATCCCTGAGGAGTAGTAGAATAGCAGATGGAACACTGAGAAGTTATTTCTTTGAGGAGAGATTTCCACGATGGAAAGGAAATGAGAGGTTCTAAGAGGCGGGCTAGTGTACTATAGCATAGCCTGCCTTTGCTGGTGTGTGGCGATTAGGCCTGGTGGAACTGCCATCAATAAACTAAGTGTGATCAGGGTGAGAAACAGGGAAGAAGGAAATGTGGGGAAATGGGGTGAACGTCAGGTGGATCAGAGAGATGCAGTCATGAGGGTCAGGTGTGGTATCTGGAATAATGTGGGAGGCCGGATTGAAGTCCGGGCCAGGAACAATAGTAATTGTGGAGACCTAACAAAGAGTGAGCACAGCTGAAGGAGGCAGGGAGCAGAAAGTATATGCCTCAGGTGTGAGTAAGAAAATAGATTTTGGAAATTATGAGAGCTGTAGAGAGTGAGTTGAGCATAGTTTGTGATTTTGAGGGCCTCTAAAAGTATTAAAGCAGTGGCAGCCGCTGCACGCAGACATGAGGGCTAGGCTAAAACAGTAAGGTCAAGTTGTTTGGACAGAAAGGCTACAGGGTATGGTCCTGGCTCTTGTGTAAGAATTCTGACCACATTAACTATGCCTAGGAAGGAAAGGAGTTGTTGTTTTGTAAGGGATTGAGGTTGGGGAGGTTAATTGGACACGATCAGCAGGGAGAGCACGTGTGTTTTTATGCTGAGGAGAGTTATGCTGAGATAGGTAACAGATGAGGATGAAATTTGGGCTTGACTAAAGTAATGGGAGCTGTCTGTGAAGCCTTGCAGCAGTACAGCCCAGGTAATTTGCTGAGCCTAATGGGTGTCAGGGTCAGTCCAAGTGAAAGCGAAGAGAGGCTGGGACGAGGGGTGCAGGGGAACAGTGAAAAAAGCATCTTTAAGATCGAGAACGGAATAGTGAGTTGTGGAGGAAGGTATTGAGGACAAAAGAGTGTACGGGTTGGGCACCACAGGATGGATAGGCAAAACAATTTGGTTGATAAGGCGCAGATCCTGAACTAATCTGTAAGACTTGTCCAGTTTTTGGACAGGTAAAATGGGGGAATTGTAAGGAGAGTTACAGGTTTTAGAAGCCCATACTGTAGCAGGCGAGTGATAACAGGCTTGAATCCTTTTAAAGCGTGCTGTGGGATGGGATATTGGCGTTGAGCAGGGTAAGGGTGATTAGGTTTTAATGAGATGGTAATGGGCATGTGATCAGTTGCCAGGGAAGGAGTAGAGATGTCCCATACTTGTGGGTTAAGGTGGGGGGACACGAGAGGAAGGCGTGAAAGAGGCTTTGGGTTGGGGAGAAGGGCGACAATGAGATGCAGCTGTAGTCCAGGAATAGTCAGGGAAGCAGATAATTTGGTTAAAATATCTCGACCTAATAAGGGAACTGGGCAGGTGGGGATAATGAAAAAAGAGTGCATAAAAGAGTATTGTCTAAGTTGGCACCAGAGTTGGGGAGTTTTAAGAGGTTTAGAAGCCTGGCTGTCAATACCCACAACAGTTATGGAGGCAAGGGAAACAGGCCCTTGAAAAGAAGGTAATGTGGAGTGGGTAGCCTCCATATTGATTAAGAAGGGGGCGGACTTACCCTCCACTGTGAGAGTTGCCTAAAGCTCGGCGTCCATGATGGTCTACGGGGTTTCTGAGGCGATCAGGCAGCGTCAGTCTTCAGCCGCTAAGCTGAGAAGGAGTCAGTCAGAGAGCCTTGGGCCAGAGTTCCAGGGGCTCTGGGAGTGGCTGCCAGGTGAGTTGAATAGTCTGATTTCCAGTGGGGTCCCGCACAGATGGGACATGGCTTAGGAGGAATCCTGGGCTGCAGGCATTCATTGGCCTGGTGGTCAGATTTCTGGCACTTGTAGCAAGCTCCTGGGGGAGGAGGTTCTGGAGGAACGCCTGGCTGCTGCGGTTCAGGCGTTTGGAAGTTCTTGTGTGCTGGAGATGTGGCTGGGGTTTGTCTCACAGTGGAGGCAAGGAATTGCAACTTTTTTATATTATTGTACACCTTGAAGGCGAGGTTAATTAAATCCTGTTGTGGGGTCTGAGGGCCAGATTCTAATTTTTGAAGTTTTATTTAATGTCGGGAGCAGATTGGGTAATAAAATGTATATTGAGAATAAGACGGCCTTTTGACCATTTAGGGTCTAGGGTTGTAAAGCGTCTGAGGGTTGCTGCCAAACAAACCATAAACTGGGCTGGATTTTTATATTTGATGAAAAAGAGCCTACATATGTCTATGTATTTATGTGTTGTGTACACAATATTTCACTACTACAAATATATAAAAGAGTGCTCGTTAATTGGCTTAAAAAATAAAAGTGCTGAAATCAGACAGTAAAAAAGGAAAAGACTAGTCAAATGCTTTTTCAAGTTTATGTAACTTAATTAAAATATTTAATAAGTAAGCTAGCTTTAAAATTATTGGCAAAATAATATAAGAACTGTCTTAAGAATTGTCAGCATACATTTTTGTTTGCATTTATTAATCAAGCAATTTCATACTTATCCCTGCCAAATACTATAAGGTGTCAAAATTTGGCACAGGGGTTACAAAACTATAAACCCAGCCCAAGATGGAGTCAGTTAGGTTATATTTTTTTCGCTGTCTCAGTTATAATTTTGCAATGGCAGTTTCATAACTTTAAATCATACTATTGAAGTTTCCATAAGTAATCTAGCTAAACACTTAAAGTAAATTATAATTATTTGTTTCAATTTAGGTAAATGTAATGTCATAAATACTTGTAGACAAACTTGTTATAATTTAGAATCCAAAATTTCATTATTTGAGTATTTTCCAACAAATATATATTGTAGGAAAGCATTCTTGCTAAAAAAAAAAAAAATACATCTCTTTTAAAAAGGTGAACAAGTTTTGTATAATTCAAAGCTCGTTTAAAGGTTATGTATAGGCCAGGTGCAGTGGCTCACGCCTGTAATCCCAGCACTTTGGGAGGCCGAGGCAGGCAGATCACCTGAGGTCGGGAGGTCGGTAAGAAAGCTTAAAGAGAAATAATTTTAAATGAGAAAGAATCTTGTATGGTAAATTTAGTCCTAAATAAATAATAAATAAAATAAATTTTTATATTTTATTTATTTATTTATTATATATTTATTTAAAATAAATAATAAATCTTGTATGGTAAATTTAGTCCTAAAATAAAATGACTGGTTGTTTAAGAAGAAGGGATGTTCAGGACAAACTAGAAAGTCCAAGAATGTCATGAACGTCACAATAAGAGGATTTATTAAAAAACAAACAAGAACGTTTACATGGTCAGGTTGTCACATTGTTATTAAGTTTTGTCTTGCTTAGGAATAAACACTGAGATTTTTAAAAAATTTATTTTGAGACGGAGTCTCGCTCTGTTGCCTAGGCTGGAGTGCAGTGGCACAATCTCGGCTCCCTGCAACCTCCACCTCCCCGGTTCAAGTGATTCTTATGCCTCAGCCTCCTGAGTAGCTGGGACTACAGGTGCATGCCACCATACCCAGCTAATATATACATATATATATTTTTTTTTTTTTTTTTTTTTTTTTTTTGAGATGGAGTCTTGCTCTGTCGCCCAGGCTGGAGTGCAGTGGTGCAATCTCAGCTCACTGTAGGCTCCACCTCCCGGGTTCATGCCATTCTCCTGCCTCAGCCTCTCCAGGTAGCTGGGACTACAGGCACCCGCCACCACGCCCAGCTAACTTTTTGTATTTTTAGTAGAGACGGCGTTTCACCGTGGTCTCGATCTCCTGACCTCGTGATTCGCCCACCTCGGCCTCCCAAAGTGTTGGGATTACAAGCATGAGCCACTGCTCCCGGCCTTGTTTTTTTTTTTTTCAGTAGAGACAGGGTTTCATCATGTTAGCCAGGATGATCTCAATTTCCTGACCTTGTGATCTGCCTGCCTCAGCTTCCCAAAGTGCTGTGATTACAGGCATGAGCCACCATGCCCAGCCAAAAAAAATCTTTTTAATTAATGTTACCACATTCATACATTACAGGGCTTTGACTCTGGGTCTAAAAAGGACATCAAGTCCTACTAAATCTTTAACACTGACAGCAATTACAGCCTCATCTTCAGGACCTATAGAAGATGCTAATCAAAATAAGCTGCATTTCTGAGACACAGGGCAAGAAATTAAAGCTATATAATACTCCTTAAGGCCCAAGGAGTATCACAGAAGAGGTGGGCATGTGAGATTGTAAGGGCTGATTTTGAAAGATAAAATAAGTTCAGTTTCTCTATAAATTAATCATTAATGTCAAAGGCACACTGATGCAAAACTAGTATATGGGCCCCTCTGTCAGATTAACAAGGTTTTCTTGAAGCATTAACCAACTCCTTAATAAAGGTTATAAAAGCTATAAAAGGCTTATGGAAGCTGAATCTTGTGGTCAAGATTAAGATTTTATAGATTGTTTATAAAATTTTGAAAAACAAATTTAATTGGCCTCATGCTATTTTTATTACAGCTTGTTCTTGGTAAATTAAGTCTCCTCTCTCAAAGAATAAAGGTTTTCACCTTTTTTTGAAATCCTTGAGTTATCACTTTGGTTAAATGAATGACTTATTTTACAATGATCTGTGATCTTATTTTATGATATCAAGTGTTTTAAACATTTGATATTTGACAAACTTTCCAAAATGAAATTATAAATTATGTCTTTTTCTGACCTAATTAATCATTTAAGATATTAGGTTCCCTGAAGTCCAAAAATGACATAATTTGGCTTATTTTGGTACAAAAATTATACAGGAAGCATTGTCAAATATGAAATGGTGTTTGATTTTCTTTGGGCTGTATTTATATAAATATGTTACTGGCATGTGGTCCAAAATTATGGGAAACTCCTATAATTCTGATATAACTTAGAGGACATTGTCAGTAATAATTATAATTATTATGTGAAATTATTGTGTGCCACAGAGATAACAAATTTCCTTGTCAATTGTGTCTTTGATTATGGCTGCCCTAAAACTTTTTTTCATCCACAGACAATTGTCATCTTCTTTTGGTCCTCTTTAGAAAGTTGTTCTGTAATCAGCTATAGAACTCTGATAGGTGTTCTTTGTTTATTTTTTTCTTTGAGACAGAATCTCACTCTCTCACCTAGGCTAGAGTGCAGTGGTGCAATCTAGGTTCACTGAAACCTCTGCCTCCTGTGTTCAAGAGATTCTCCTGCCTCAGCCTCCCGAGTAGCTGGGATTACAAGTGCCCACCACCACACTTGGCTAATTTTTGTATTTTTAGTAGAGACAGGGTTTTACCAAGTTAGTCAAACTGGTCTCCAACTCCTGACCCCAAGCAATCCACCTTCCTTTGGCCTCCCATAGTGCTGGGATTACAGGTGTGAGACACCACTCCTGGCCTCTAACAGGTGTTCTTAAATGTAGGTTTCTGATAACTTTGGAGGTTGTGACATTAGAACAGAGGGGAAAAAAACTTTCAGGACTATTATGGAGAGCTGAAGTGTTCAGGAATATCAAGCAGAACAGGAGTTAACTGCATAAACTGAACTGATAGCAGACTAAAGTAACCTTTTCAACTTTTGCTTTAAATGTTGCTAATCTTTGGTTTGTTTGTTTAGAGTCTTGAAACTTTTCTTTTGAGATATTGACAGCTTTTAACAATTTAATATACTCCTATGAACAAAATTAGGAGCATATGTGTTTCTCTCTACCTGATTTCTCCAAAATCTGGAAACTATTTGTGAGTATTCTTAACTTATGGCAATACAGTTATTTGTATAAATGCAATAAGAATTTGTTTTCATTTGTAACAGGACACAATTGGAGAAACTGGTTATTTTACCAAGGCTTTGACTGGAATGGTGTGCTTTTCTTTAAGGAATCCAGCTTCCCTTATGGGGCCAATAAAGCCCTTGGTATTCCATTGTTTTTGATACTATTTTGAAAGGCTTTAAAGACATTTTAATCTCCAAATGCTACATAACTTGTGTATGTAGAGTCTCCATTGCTTGGAACTGGATAGATTATATCCCTTGGTGCCTCACCATTGAGCTCTACATGGCAGACATCTTACATCTATGACTGTATATTTTCAGCAACATAATAAGCACCCTCTAAATCTCATCCCAAAATAAATGCTTCATTGACAATAATGCATAGCTACCTTCTGGTCCTCTCCCTTCTTTTATTTTTTCTTGAGATAAAGTCTCAGTCACCCAGGCTGGAGTGCAGTGGTGCAATCTTGGCTCATTGCAACCTCTGCCACCCGGGTTCCAGCGATTCTTCTGCCTCAGCCTCCTGACTAGCTGGGATTACAGGCACATGCCACCACACCTGCTAAATTTTGTACTTTTAGTAGAGATGGGGTTTCACGATGTTGGTCAGGCTGGTCTCAAACTCCTGACCTCAAGTGAGCCACCTCGGCCTCCCAAAGTGCTGGGATTACAGGTGTGAGCCACTGCACCTGGCCTTTATTTCCAAATTTTCTGTTGTGCTATTAAATGTAAATTCATTCATACAATGTACATTTTATAAATAGTAACTAGATGTGCATCTGATTTATACAGAGTATTTTTCCCTTTCAATTTTGAAGATTTTTTGTGATATACCACATATACTTTGAATTTTTATGTAGTCAACTCTGATAAATTTCTATTTATGCTTTTGTTTGCTGTTTTTGTTGCTACCAATGCAAAATTCTGATAGACACTAAGCTACATTTTTTCCAGGTTTTACGTCATTTCCTTTTTTCATTGAATCAGCTCTAAATAGCTTAGCCACACACCTAGGGTGTGCTTAGCATTCTCTAGGCACTCAATCTCTGAATCCTCACAATGATACTAGGAATTGCTAACTCCTATCTGAGGCTTGAAGGGGTGAGTAGTACAAGGTGGTGCAGCAAGTAAGCCATGAGGTGGAGATCTGAACCCAGATCTCATGTCTTAGTCACCACTCTAAATGTATAGTGGAGGCAAAGCTCTCACACTTTTTCTTTTTTTTCCCTAGACAGTTACACAATATTTCAGGAATATTTACTGAACTTATTATTTGAAATGTTTTTTTATTTTATTCTAAGTTTAAGCATTTATTCTTTGTATTACAAACACTCCAGTTATACCTTTTTAGTTATTTTATTATTATTATTATTTTGAGACAGAGTTTTACTCTCGTTCCTCAGGCTGTAGTGCAATGGCACGATCTCAGCTCGCTGCAACCTCTGCCTCCCAGGTTGAAGTAATTCTCCTGCCTCAGCCTCTTGAGTAGTTGGGATTACTGGTCCCCACCACCACGCCTGGCTAATTTTTTTGTATTTTTAGTAGAGGCAGGGTTTCACCACGTTGGCCAGGCTGGTCTCGCACTCCTGACCTCAGGAGATCAATCTGTCTCACCCTCTCAAAGTGCTGGGATTACAGGTGTGAGCCACCATGCCTGGCCTCTTTTAGTTATTTTAAAATATACAAGTTATCATTGATTGTAGTCACCCTGTTGTGCTATCAAATACTAGATCTTATTCATTCTACCTAACTGTAGTTTTGTACCCAGTAACCATCCCTACTTCCCCTTCCCAACAGTACCCTCCCAACCTCTGTAATCATCATTCTACTCTCTATCTTCGTGAATTCAATTGTTTTAAGTTTTAGTGCTCATAAGTAAGTGAGAACATGGGAAGTTTGTTTTCTTTGCCTGGCTTATTTCACTTAACATAATGACCCCCCAGACTCCAGCCATGTTGTTGCAAATGACAGGATCTCATGTTTTGTGGCTGAACTGTACTCCATTGTGTATATGTACCACATTTTCTTTATCCATTCATCTGTTGATGGACACAGGTTGCTTCCAAATCTTGCCTATTGTGAACAGTGCTGCAATAAACATGGAGTGCAGATATCCCTTTAATATACTGACTTCCTTCATTTTGGGTATATCTCTAGCAGCAGGACTGCTGAATCATATGATAGCTCTATTGTTAGTTTTTTGAGGAACCTCCAATTGTATTAATTTACATGCCCATCAACAGCATACAAACATTCCCTTTTCTCCACATCATCACCAGAATTTGCTGTTGCCTTTTGGATAAGTCATTTTAACTTGAGTGAGATGATATCTCATTGTGGTTTTGATGTGCACTTCTCTGATGATGAGTGCTGGTGAGTACCTTTTCGTATACCTGATTGCCATTGGTATGTCTTGTTTTGAGAAATGTCTATTCAGATGTATTGTTCATTTTTTATTCTGATTATTAGATTTTTTCCCATAGAGTTACTTGAGCTCCTTATCTATTCTGGTTATTAACTGCTTATCTGATGAGTAGTTTGCAAATATTTTATACCATTCTGTGGGTTATCTCTTCACTTTGTTGATTGTTTCCTTTGCTGTACAGCAGCTTTTTAGCTAGATGTGATCCCATTTTTCCATGTTTGCTTTGGTTGCCTGTGCTTGTTCGTACCTAAGCCTTTGAATCCCTTCCTCTACATTTGATCAAGGCAGATCTGTCATTTCTAACTTGCTCACTGTGCCCCGCCTTTCAGCCCTTGTCCTGTGGGTTTCCTACTTTTGTTTTTTTATCAACATTTTAGGGGTTTGGGGAGGAATAGAGATGAACATATATGCTCCATCCACCATGTTTAAAAGAGACATCTGTCTGTGCCAGTTGTAGTTCCCAAAGGCAAGATATGAAGTCACTTCTGAGAAGGCTGATCTGCAGGGGTGCACGGACCAGACTTGGGGGATTCTTCTCTTTCTCTCACTCCTTATCTCACACCCATCATTACAAATCCTATCAGTTGTGCTTTCAGAACATGACCAGACTCTGGGCACTTTTCCTCTCCATTGCTCCCACCCTAGCCCAGGCCACCTGGATTCGTCTCTCACCAGGATTTCTGCAGTTGCCTCTGACACCACCTTCTTGCTTTGCCTTCATTGGTCTATTCTCAGCCCATCAACCAGAGAGATTTCTCTTAAAAATCAGATCATGTGACTGCTCAACTGAAACCCTCCAATGGCTTCAAATTTCACTCAAAAATGTATTTCAGGTCCTTACCATGAGCTGTAGGGTCAACACAATCCACACCCACTACCTCCTAACACTGGCTTCCTGCTTTTCTCAGCCTCAGCCACCCCAGCCTCCTTTCTGCTTCTCACACACACTAAGCACATGCCAATCCCAGGATCTTTCCACTTGCTACTGTTTCCCCAGACACTCCCATGGCCATTTCATCACTTGCTTCAGTGTTCAGCTGAAATGTCATCTTCTCAGAGAGGCCTCCCCTGCTTGTGTATCCACTTGTGGCCTTAGCACACTCATCATGGTTCTTGATTTCTAAGCACCCTCTTTTGACCTCAGCCCTACTACAACAAACAATTAGTTCTGTTTGTTGGTTTTCTCACTTCTACTTTGGACCCAGGAAGACTTCCAGGCCAGCACCTCTCAAACTGAAATGTGTATATAAACGAGAAAGACTTAGAGCAGCACTTCTCACAGTATAATGTGCAAATTGCTTGCGGCTCTCATTAATTTCAGATTCTGATTCCACAGGTTGGGGACATGGCCTGCAATTCTGCCTCTTTGACATGTGCCCAGGAGGTGCAGATGCTGCTGACTCCGGCTGTTACAGGCTGATTTGTGTTCCCCAACATTTATATGTTGGAGCCTGGCCAGCCAGTACCTCAAAAGGTAGCTGTATTTGGAGATAGGGACTTAGAAGAAGAAGTAATTAAGTTAAAATGGGATCATTAGGATAGGCCCCGATGCAATACAATAGGTGTCCCTATACGAACAGGAAATTTAGACACAGAGTCACACAGAGGGAAGACCGTGTGAAGACACCTCAGAAGAAGCCAAACCTTCCAGCACCTTAGTCTCAGACTTCCAGCCTCCAAAATTGTGAGAAAGTTAATTTCTGTCATTTCACTCAGATTGCGGTACTTTGTTATGTCAAACCTAGCAAACCAATACTAATTTTGGTACTGAGAAGTGCGGTGCTGCGGTAACAAATACCTGAAAATGTGGAAGTCACTTTTGAACTGGGCAATGGGCAGAGGAAAGAAGAGTTTTGAGGCACCTGATAGAAAAGCCTAGATTGCCTTGATTATTGGTAGAAATATGGACATTAAGGGGCATTCTGGTGAAAGATCATAAAGAAAAAAGGAGAGTTGGGCTGGGCACAGTGGGTCACACCTGTAATCCCAGCACTTTGGGAGGCTGAAGTGGGTGGATCACAAGGTTAGGAGTTCGAGACCAGCCTGAACAACATGGTGAAACCCCGTCTCTACTAAAAATTTAAAAATTAGCCAGGTGTGGTGGCACGCACCTGTATTCCCAGCTACTCAGGAGGCTAAGGCAGGAGAATCACTTGAACTCAGGAGGCAGAGGTTGCAGTGAGCCAAGATTGCATCACTGCACTCCAGCCTGGATGACAGAGCGAGACTCTGTCTCAAAAATAAATAAATAAATAAAATAAAATATCCTATCCTAATGATCCCATTTTACTTATCCCATACACATTTATCACAATAACAAGCACCCTCTGAACACAGGCAAACACTGACAACACATACTCATACTCGCATATACATAATTTTCAAATGACCATAAACATTCTTACCACAAACAAAATTTGTTATTGGAGTAATTGATACTCTGATCATACATATGCTCAAACCACCCACACAGACTGCACTTTATCTGAGAGCCCATATTGACCATATACCCTCTAAGCACACATACACATTAACCAAACATACCAACACACACATTACAAAATGGGCATGCACCCTGTGGCCACACAAAATTGCTGAACACAAACACACACATTCACACAGAAACTACGGCTGTGCATGTGTGCTTTAATTATGGTCATTCCACACGCCAGCATCGACATGGATGTCAAGAGTTGGAAGGGGGAGACATGGCACAGGGACAGAATGTGGGGGCCAGTTAGGCTACTCTTCCATCAAGCAAATCTGATACCCATAAAGCTCATTGCTACATTTACTTAAAATACAAGAAACAGGAAAGGCCAAGAGGGTATATAATAGTATTTTTAAGTGTCTTACGCAAACCCATCACCAAAAATCAAAATGTAAAAGACAATGATATTTTAATAGGCTTTGAGGAGAATGCATTAAAGACTCAGTGTAGTTCTAAACAGTGAAAGGCAAGATATTCTGGCTGGAAGAATACTCACTGTTGCTATTGAAATTCTAGGCAAAATATTCATTGGTTTAAAACAGTTCAGGGTAAAATATTTCATTTTCATTGAGTGGCTTGCATTGGACAGTAATAAAGAAAGCTGGACAAAATATAGACACACACACACACACACACACACACACACATAACTGAAGGACCAGAGATCTCAATCTCATGCAGTCAGAGCTTGAGGGGCTACAATCCCTGAGAAAAGGGAAGGAAGCACAAGAATGAAGCAACAGGTTCACATGGGCTTTTCCCCTAAGGACTTTACACATTTGCACAGCGAGAGCAGAGAATCCAAGCAGAAAAAGGTAGGTTCTCCGAGTTAAGGAAAAATATACAAAAACTCAGTTTAAACAAATGACTATGACTTCTTCTAATCAGATGTAGTAAATGTATAACAACAATCAATTTAATAAGCACTGTATGTTTTAAAACACCAAAGGAATGTGGAGGCAAACAGGACTACATCACAGAAGATGTGAGTGAGAGAGAGAGAGAAAGAGGGAGAGAGAGATAGAGTGTGTGTGTGTGTGTGTGTGTGTGTGCATGTGCATGTGTTAAAGGAACTGGCTGGCCCAAATGTGGAGGTTGGCAAGTCCCAAATCTACAAGGAAGTCTGGCAGGCTGGAGACCTAGAAAAGAGTTGCCATTCAAGTCTGAATGGAGTTTTCTAGCAGAATTGCCTCTTCTTCATTGGAAGTCAGCATTTTTCTTAAAGACTTCCAATGATTGGATGAGACCCACTGACATTATGAAGGGCAATCTGTTTTACTCAAAGTCTACTGACGTAAATGTTAATCCTATCCAAAATATACCTTCACAGAAATATCTAGAATAGTGTTTGACCAAATATCTGAGTACTGTGACTACTCAAGTTAACACATAAAATTATAGTGTTGTTCAAGTTTTTTATTTTCTTATTTCTCTTGTATCTGGTGGTTCTATTCATTATTGAAAGATACTGAAGTCTCTTACTATTAATGTGGAACTATTTCTCCCTCTATTCTGTCAATGTTTGCTTCATAGATTTAGGAATTCTGGTGTTTGGTGCACATATGTTTATAATTGTTATAACTTGGTAAATTGACACTTTAATCAATATATACTGTGATTTTTGTGTCTTGTAACCATTTTTGATTTAAAGTCTATTTTGTCTCATATTAATATATCCACCTCTGCTCTTTTTTTTTGGTTACTATTTGCACGAGGTATCTTTTTGCATCCTTTCACTTTCAATGTAGGTGTGTCCTTAGATCTGAAGTGCTTCTCTTGTAGACTGAATCTATTTGGATCACATATTTTTATCCATTCTGCCATTCTGTAACTTTTGATTGGGTAGTTTAATTCATTTACATTTATTTTTATTTTTTATTATTTATTAATTTATTCTGAGACAGAGTCTTGCTCTCTCACCTAGGCCGGAGTGCAGTGGCACAATCTCTTAGTTATGTATATGTCATCTCCAGAATTTTTTGTTCATTTTTACAATTTTTCTCTTTGTTGATATCCTTACTTTTAATATATCATTTTTCTTATTTCTTTTAGTTCTATTCCCATGTTGTCATTTAGCTCTTTCAGCATATTTAAGACAAGTTTTTCAAAGTCTTTGTTTAATAAGTCTGGTGCTTGTGTTTTCTCATGTACGAAGATCCACAGAAACAACTTTCAATACTTTCAGTTGTTGCTTCTAGTATTTACCTCTGTTTCCAAATAATTTGTTATCTTGCTAGATTGACTTATTTATTGTATACATTATCTATTGACACCTGTTGAGTATTTGAGGTTTAATTTCTCTTTATGCTCATGTTTACTTCCTCCTCCTCTCGTGTTTTCAATGTAATTCCATTATAATTGGAGTTTTAAATGGTAGTTCATGTTTACATTATCATGATTATGTAAATACTGTTTGTTGCTGAACACAGAATTCTCATGGAGGAGCTTCAGTCGATGTCCCTCTTCCCCATGGGGGAAAGGTTTTTGTTTCTGTTACTTATACCTTTAAGTGCATCATTTGTTTAACCTTTGAAGTGAAGTTGTAATACCTTACCAGTTTCCTCATAATGATGAAATAAATAAAATCTGTAGATTATGTTCATTTTATACCTGTATGAGAGTCATGATTTTATCCTGTTTTGAAAATAGTTCTTTTACAGGTGCCCCTGGCTGATTAGAACATCATATCCAAAGAAATGTGGAACACAAAAGCACAAATACATTTTTAAAAGATTTTGTGTCACAGGCATTTAAAAATTAAAAATATATATAATACACAGTTTACCATTTTAACTATTTTGGGTGACATTAAGTGCATTTATATTGTGTAACTATCACTACTGTCCATCTCCAAAAGTTTTTTATTATCTCAAAGTGAAATTCTCTACCCTGTGCTCACTTCAGCAGCACATATACTAAAATTGAAATGATACAGAGAAGATTAGCATGGCCCCTGTGAAAGGATGAAATTCTCTACCTATTAAACAGTAACTCCTCATTATTTCTTCCCTAAGCCTCCAGTAACCACTGTTCTGCTTTATGTCTCTACAAATCATTATCATGTTACCTATGGGTTTTTCATATATAATCTTTATTATGTTGAGGTACCTTCCTTCTTTTCCTAGTTTGCTGAATTTTTTAATCATAAAAGGATGTTGAATTTTGTCAAATGCTTTTCTGCATCATTTGAGATAATTATGGTTGTTTTCCCCCTTCATTCTATTAATGTGGTGTACTGATCAATTTTTGTATGTTGAACCATCCTTGCATTACAAGAATAAACCTCACTTGGTCATGGTGTATAATATCCTAGTTTTCATGTTACTAAATTCAATTTGCTAGTATTTTTGAGGATTTTTGTATTAATATTCTTAAGGTATATTGTTCTGTAGTTTTCTTTTCTTGTAGTGTCTTTGCCTAGTTTTGGTGTCAGGATAATGCTGGCCTCACAGAATAATTTAGAAAGTGTTTTTTCTGATTCAACTTTTTGGAAGTGTTTGAGAAGGATTTATAGTGGTTCTTCTTAAATATTTGGTAGAATTTACCTGTGAAGCCATCAGGTGCAGGGATTTTCTTTGTTGGGAGTTTTTGTTATTATTATTAGTTACATGTCTATTCAGTTTTTCTACTTCATGGTTCACTCTTGGTAGGTTTCTGTTTCTAAGAATTAGTCCATTTCATCTGGATCATCTAACTTCTTGGTGTACAGTTGTTCATAGTACTCACTTAAAGTCATTTTTATCTGTAGAATCTGTAGCAATGTCCTCACTTTCATTTCTGACTTCAGTAATTTGAGTCTTCTTTTTCTTGTCAGGCTAATCTAAGGAATTTTGTTGATCTTTTCAAAGAAACTACTTTGGATTTCATTTATTTTCTCTATTTTTTTCTATTCCTTATTTATCTTTGCTCTAATCTTTATCATTTCCTCTTTCTGCTAGCTTTGAGTTTAGCTTTTCTGCTTCCTTAAATTGTAAAGTTATGTTGTTGATTTGAGATTCTCCTTATTAAATACACGTTTACAGCTATAAATTTCCCTTTTATCTCTTTTACTGCATCTCATAAGTTTCTGAACGTTGTGTTATCATTTTAATTCATCTCTACGTTTTTTCTAATTTCCCCTGTGATTTCTTTTTTGACTCATTGGTCATTTAAAAGTGTGTTTAATTTCCACCTATTTGTAAATTTACCAGTTTTCTTCTGTTATTAATTTCTAACTTCATCCTGTTGTGATCAGAGAAGATAATTTGTATGCTGTATATCTTTTTGTATCTATTGAGACTGTTTTGTGGCCTAACATGTGGTTTATCTCTGTGAATGTCCCACGTGCACTTGAGAAAAATAGATTCTCTTGTTTTTTGGAGTATTCTGCATATGTCTGTTAGATCTAGTTGGTTTATTGTCTAGTTGGTATTCAAGTCCTCTATTTACTGACATCTTCTGTCTGGCTGTCCTATTCATTTTTAAAAGTGGAGTATTGAAGTCTCCAACTATTATTGTAGAACTGTCTATTTCATCCTAAAAATTTTTGCTTCATATATTTTAATGGTCTGTTATTAGATGTATAATTGTTTATAGTTGCTATATATTTTTGGTAAGTTGACTCCTTTGTCAATATATAATGTCCTTTTTGTCTTTTATAACAGTTTTTGAGTTAAAGTCATTATCATTTGATGTTAGTATAGGTCCTCTTTTGGTTACTATTTGCACAAAATATCTTCTTCCATCCTTTCACCTTCAACTGTTTGTGTCATTGAATCTAATAAGTCTTCTTTTAGACAGCAAATAGATGATCGGGTTTTTAAAATTCATTCTGCAAATCTCTGTCTTTAGATTGGAGAGTTTAATCCATTTATATTTGAAGTAATTACTGATATGAAAGGACTTCTGCTATTTTGCTATTTTTTTCTATAGGCTTGTAGCTTTCTTGTTCCTTATTTCTTGCTTTACTGCTTTCTTTTGGTTTAGTTGACTTTTTTGTAGTGAAACAGTTTAATTCTCTTTATATTGCCTTTTGTGTATGTTCTATATCTATTTTCTTTGTGGAGTTGCCATGGGGATTGCATTTAACAGCCTAAAGTTATAACACTCTATTTGAATTTTTACCAGCTTCACTTCAATAGCATACAAAATGTCTGCTTCTATACAGCTCTGTCCCTACCTCTTTCACTTATTGATGTCACAAATTACATCATTTTTCTGGATTTTTAAATTTTTAAAATAGACTTAGGATGTGGTGCAAGTGCATTTTTGTTTCATGAATACTACTGATTGCATAGTGGCGAAGTCTGGGCTTTTTAGTGTAACCATCCCCTGAATAGTGTGCATTGTACCCAATAGGTAATTTCTCATCCCTCACCCCCCTCCCATCCCACCTTCTCACCTTTTGGAATCTCTAATGTCTAGTCTTCTACTCTCTATGTCCATGTGTACACATTGTTGAGCTCCCATGTATACCAAATATAACTTTAAACGTTTTTAAATTTTATGGTACCTTGTATGGTACCTTTGAATTTTCTTTTCTTTGTATGCTTCGTGATTTTTATTGAAAACTATACATTTGAATGTATAATATGATAACTTTAGAAATCTGACTCTTCTTCCTCCAGAGGTTTGCTTTTTTTTTTTTTTTTTTTTTAACAAAAATTGTTGTAGGATGTCTCTGTGCTGGGAATCAGACTTAGTTATAAACTTCAGGTTTTCTCAGGTCTTTTTTTAAGCCCATATCTTTCCCAGAGCATGTGTGGTGCCTTCCTACACTCCCCCATATATGTGGTTGCTTTGGAATGTCCTAATTCTTAAATGTCAGCCAAGTCTTCCCCTGGGAGCTGCAACCCTTCAAATAGATTCCAGAGTTTCAAAATAATTACATCAGGCCAGGCACAGTGTCTCACGCCTGTAATCCCAGCACTTTGGGAGGCCGATTCAGGCAGATCACCTGAGGTCAGGGGTTTGAGACCAGCCTGACCAACATGGTGAAACCCCGTCTCTACTAAAAATACAAAATTAGCTGGACGTAGTGGTACATACCTGTAATCCCAGCTACTTGGGAAGCTGAGGCAGGAGAATTGCCTGAACCTGGGAGGCACAGGTTGCAGTGAGCCGAGGTCGCGCCATTGCACTCTAGCCTGGGCAAAAAGAGTGAAACTCTGTCTCAAAACACACACACACACACACACACACACACACGCAAAATAATTACACCAGATAGATTCATCTAGCACAATTATTGTTAAAGTGAAGAGAGGGATTCTTCGTGCTTCCTGTTCATCCATCTACCCTAATGACACAAACCCATGTCACAGGGTTTGAAACCTGCATATATTTTATCAGATTTCATAATGATACAGTTTCTCTGAAATGTTACTTTAAAATTAATTTGTTATAGAGTATATGTGGCAAAGCCATTTAAGAAAAAAGGAAACTTTAGGTCTGTCAAATAGAGATCATCTGACCAAACTGACATGATAGTGTCACATAAGTTCACCTTCATTGCCAGTCCAACTTAATACAATACAGGATTGAAGATGAATTCTCTGTAGGAATATTGGTGCTGCACACTTTTCGCTCATGTCCCAGAGGGTGCTAGGGGTATTGCACTGCACTAAAATCTTTTCTCTCTTGAACCTGATGCCTTTTATAATTTCACAAATACAATGTGTCACTCTATGCTATTAATAATAAATATTTAATGTGTATCTATCATTTAAAAGGGAGATGCAAATAACCTATCCAGTGTCTTGGCTCTTACTTGGGGCTCTGGTGTCTGGAAGCACGTCACCTCTCAGAATGTGATAGCCTCATTTCACTTAGAGAATATATAATATTTTCTTTTAAAATGTATACACTTATAAACTTATAAAAGCAATATAATACAATACAAACATTTTGAAAAGTATATATATATATTTTGAGACGGAGTCTCGCTCTGTCGCCCAGGATGGAATGCAGTGGCACAATCTCTGCTCACTGTAACCTCCGCCTCCTGGATTCAAGCGATTCTCCTGCCCCAGCCTGATGAGTAGCTGGGACTGCAGGTATACGTCACCACACCAGGCTAATTTTTGTATTTTTAGTAGAGACAGGGTTTCACCATGTTGGTCAAGCTGGTCTTGAACCCCTGACCTCAGCTGATCTGCCTGAATCGGCCTCCCAAAGTGCTGGGATTACAGGCGGGAGCCACTGCGCCTGGCCGAAACATAATTTTTAAATAGCCAATGATTCTTCCACTGGAGCATAATCCCCTTTTCTATTTCCGTAGTTTTAACAACACAATTGTATTCCTAATATACATTTGGTTTTATATCCTATTTTTTCACTTAACATTCTATTTTTTATTTTCCTATGAATGATGCCTGCATGCACCCATACTTTGATAATGAAGTGTTTCTTTTCCATGACATTATGTAAAGAAAGAGGCAGTTAATATTCTCAGAATGATGAAGACATGCAAAGTCTTGGCCCAATGTTACAAAGTATTATAAAACTTTCGCTTCCAGACAAGGTAGGGTAACAGGAGCCTAACTTACCGGCAGGAAACAACTGAAAAAGCAAGCTAAATATATGAAGCAACAATTCTCAAAAGACACTGGACATGGGGCAACACAGGACCATAATCTCTGAAAAACAAGAGGTGAGCCTGATGATTTCCCCAGCTTCCTGCCTGGAGACATTTACCAGGCCTCAGCACAAGGATAGCTCACATAGGGCTTGATGGTCGCCCTGAGCTAAGGAGACAAAGCTGCAAATTTAGGGAAAGCAACACAGTTAGAGTTTTTGGGATAAAATAATGGAGAACAAGGGCTGCATGGAGAGAATTCCAGTGATTTGCAGGGTTTCCTGTCAAGTCTTCAGCTGGGTTCTGATCAGTGCCTGCATAGGAGAAACTACTTTCAATTGAAGAGAGAACCACCCAAAAGAAGCACAGGAAACAATCCTTAGCGCTTACACAGGGCTGGGAATAGTTTCTGTTCCCACCAGCCAGAGTGGAAAACTTCATAACTCATGAAGCATTGGATAAAGTGCCCAGAAGTGTATTGTCACAGTAGTGAAGGGAAATTAGCTCTTGCATCAGGGTTTCTCAACTTTACTTCTGTGGGCATTTGGTGCTGGATAATTTTTTGTTGTGAAGGCTATCCTACATATTGTAGATGTTTTGCAGCAGCCCTGGCCTCTACCCACTAGATGCCAGTAGCAGCACCTCCACAATTTGTGACAACTAAAATGGTCTCCACACATTGCAGAAAGTCCCCTAAAGAAAGAAATCAGCTCCTGTTGAGAATCACTTCTCTAGACTAAAGGCTATTCTGCTGTTGCTTATTAAACTTAAAAGCAGGCCTCAAAACAATTAATCTGCTCCAAGTAAATTAACTGCATCCCAGAACAAAGTTCAATATATTTATTGGAATACAAAAATATTGAGCACCTCAAAGGTAAAAATTTACAATGTCAGTGCTCATTGTAAATGAGGTGCGGTGGCTCATGCCTGTAATCCCAGCACTTTGGGAGGCTGAGGAGGATGGATATCCTGAAGTCAGGAGTTCAAGACCAGCCTGGCCAACATGGTGAAACCCCATCTCTACTAAAAATACAAAAATTAGCCAGGCATGGTGGTGGGCATATATAATCCCAGCTACTTGGGAAGCTGAGGCAGGAGAATTGCTTGAACCCAGGAGGCAGAGGTTGCAGTGAGCCGAGATCGCACCATTGCACTATAGCCTGGGCGACAAGAGAGAGACTCTGTCTCAAACAAACAAACAAAATTTACAATGGCAGTCATGCAATTGGAATGGAAAGGCATGAAAAGAATCAAGAAAATGTGACCTATAGTAAGGGGAAAGTAAATCAACAAAAAGAGATTCAGAAATAAGATAGAATTAGTAGGCAAGGACAGGCCAGGCATGGTGGCTCACACTTGTAATCATAGCACTTTGGGAGGCAGAGGCAGGAGGATCACTTGTGTCCAGGAGTTCAATACTGGCTTGGGCAACATAGTAAGACCCCATCTCTACAAAAAATCAAAAATTAGCCAGGCATGGTGGCATGCACCTGTAGTTCCAGCTACTCAGTAGGATGAGGTAGGAAGATCCCTTGAGCCTGGGAGGTCGAAGCTGCAGTGAGCCGTGATTGCACCACTGCACTCCAGGCAGGACAACAGAGATCTTGTCTCAAAAAAATAAAGTAAAAAGTAGGCAAGAACAATAAAAAGTTATGCATTTATACATAATATTAAATATATAATATATGACATAATATGTTCAAGAAGACAGAGGAGAGATTGAGCATGTTAAATGAAGGCATGATAGATGTAAAAACAAAAGACTCGAAAAGACTCAAATTCAAAGAGCAAGATAAAAATACAATGAAATGGAATAATAACCAATTAGACGCTGCAGAGGCAATGCACAGTGAACTTGAAGTTAGACAATAGACACTATCAAAAATGAAACACAGGCCAGGCACGGTGGCTCATGCCTGTAATCCCAGCACTTTGGGAGGCAGAGGCGGGTGCATCACCTGAGGCCAGGAGTTCGAGAACAGCCTGGCCAAAATGGTGAAACCACATCTCTACTAAAAATACAAAAATTAGCCGGGCATGGTGGCGGGTGCCTGTAATCCCAGCTACTCGGGAGGCTGAGGCAGGAGAATCACTGGACTCAGGAGGTGGAGGTTGCAGTAAGCCGCGATCATGTCGTTACACTCCAGCCTGGGCAACAAGGGCGAAACTCCATCTCAAAAAGAAAAAAGAAAAAGAAAAAAAGAAACACAGATACAAAATACTAGAATAAAAATGAACAGAACATCAGTGAGTGGTGGGACAACTTCAAGTGACCTAATATACATGTAATTGGAGTCTCTAGAGAAAGATAAGGCACAATAACTAAAAACATAATAAAAACTTTTCAAATTTGATGAAAATCTAAACTCTTAGAACCAGAAAGCTCAACAAATCACAAGGACAAGAAACATGAAGAAAACTAAGCCAAGGCACGTCACAGTCAAATTGCTTGAAAAACTGACGTCAGTGACAATGGCAGCCAGAATAAATAAAGACATACTACATATGGAGGAATGAAGATAAGGAGAACATCAGGTGTTTCTGATTTTTGGGTTTTGTTTTCATCAGAAAAACACAAGCCTGAATATAATGAAGCAATACCTTAAAGTACTGAAAGAAAAAAAAAAAAAAAAAAACCTGTCATCCTAAAATTCTGTACCAAAAGAAAATAGCTTCCAAAAACGTAGACATAATAAAGACTTTTTAAGGCATACAAAAATGGAAAGACTAAATTAGCAGCAGATCTGCACTATAAAAAATGTGGTTTTCTACATTTTGAAATGAAGGAAATTGATCCCAGAAGGAAATCTGGATGCACACCAAGTCATAAAGGGCAATAGAAGTGGCCAATGTGGTAGAAGATCTATGAAAGACTTCCCTCCTTCTTTTAAAATGTTCTTTAAAAGGTACTTGATTGTTTCAAGCAAAAATAATAACAATGTGGCCAGGTGTGGTGGCTCATGCCTATAATCCCAGCACTTCGGGAGGCTGAGGTAGGCGGATCACGAGAGGTCAGGAGGTTGAGACTAGTCTGGCCAACTTGATGAAACCCCATCTCTACTAGAAATACAAAAAGTAGCTGGGTGTGGTGCCAGGTGCCTGTACTCGGGAGGCTGAGGCAAGAGAATTGCTTGAACCCGGGAGGAGGAGGTTGCAGTGTGCCAAGATCGTGCCACTGCACTCCAGCCTGGGTGACAGAGTGACTCTTTCTCAAATAATAATAACAACAATGCACTATGAGGTCTACAACATGTAGGCATAAAATATATGACAGCATTAGCCCAAAAGCTAGAGGATACTAAATGGAATTTCACTCTTGTAAGGCTCTTTTTTTATATGCAAAGTGGCATGATATTATTTCAAAATAGATTACTATAGATTGAAGATACATATTATAAACACTGAATCAATTTTTTTTTTAGACGGAGTCTAGATCTGTCGCCAGGCTGGAGTGCAGTAGCCCGATCTCAGCTCACTGTAACCTCCACCTCCCAGGTTCAAGAGATTCTCCTGCCTCAGCTTCCCAAGTAGCTGGGACTACAGGCACGTGCCACCACATACTAAAATTTTTGTATTTTTAGAAGAGATGGGGTTTCACCACATTGGCCAGGATAGTCTCGATCTCTTAACCTCGTGATCCGCCTGCCTCAGCCTTCCAAAGTTCTGGGATTACAGGCGTGAGCCACCGTGCCGGGCCTTGAATCAACTTTTACAGAAACAAAGGAGTTGTATCTACTAAGGCAAAAAGAAGGAAAATCTAGGATCATAAAAATTGCTCAATTAATAAAAAAAATACAAGAGAAAAAAGGAAACAAATGACAGATAAACATATAGAAAACCAAGAGCCAAATGATGGATTTAAACCCAAGTATGTCAACAATCACATTAAATCTAAATGTTCTAAACATTCCAATTTTAAAAGATTATCAGACTGGAAAGATTGCAAGATCCATCTAATTACTGCCTATAATAAATTAAAAAGGCACAGGTTAAAAGTAAAAGAAAGGAAAAAGACATGTTTAAAAAATGAAAATAAAGCTAGAATAACTACATTAATAGATTTAGTGCAAATATTGTTACCAGGACAAAAAATGGTCATTTCATAATTATAAAGGAGTCAATTAATCAAGGGAAAATAATAATTTCTAATTTTTCTATACCTAATAATGGAGCTACAAAATACAGGAAGCAAAAACTGATAGAACTGGAAGGAAAAATAGGCAAATATAAATTATACTCAGAGATTTCAACACACTTTTTTTTTTTTTTTGAGACAGAGTCTCACTCTGTCGCCCAGGCTGGAGTGCAGTGGCGCAATCTCAGCTCACTGCAAGCTCCGCCTCCCGGGTTCACGCCATTCTCCTGCCTCAGCCTCTCCGACTAGCTGGGACTACAGGCGCCCGCCACCACGCCCGGCTAATTTTTTTGTATTTTTAGTAGCGACGGGGTTTCACCGTGGTCTCGATCTCCTGACCTCGTGATCCGCCCGCCTCGGCCTCCCAAAGTGCTGGGATTACAAGCGTGAGCCACCGCGCCTGGCTAACACACTCTCTTGACAATTGATAGAACAAGTATACAGAATATCAGTAAGATTATAGAAGATTTGAACAATAATATTAACCTGATCTAATTGACATAGAACACTCAAAAATAGCAAATACAAGTTATTTTCACATGCACATCAGAAATTTACCAAGATATATTCTGGGCCATTAAAAAATCCCAAAAGTATAAAATGACTTAAATTGTACAAAGTATGCTCCCAGACCATAAATGGAATTAAATTAGAAATCAATAACAAAAAATTATCTAGAACATCTCCTAATCTGTGAGAGCTAAATTACTTCTAAATAACTCACAGTTCAAGAAGAAATAAAAAAGGAAATTAGTAAGTTGAACTCAATAAAAATAAAAACACAATATCCAGAAATCTATGAGATCAGCTAAAGCAGTATTCAGAAGGAAATTTATAGCACTAAACTGTCTTTATTAGAAAAAAAAGGCAAAATCAATAATCTGTTTCTACCTTATACAGCTAAAAATAAGTCAAATGCAAAGTAAGCAGAAGAAAAATAATAAACAGCATAAATGAATGAAAGAGAAAAATAAATAGAACCAAGAATATTAATGAAACCAAATCTAATTCCTTAAGACAAACAAAATGGATAAATCTCAAGTCAGACTGGTCAGAAAAAAGGAGAGACAGAAGAAACAAATTACCAGTATCAGGAATGAGAGTGGTAACGTCACGAATGATTCCACAGATGTAAAAAGATAACAAGGGGACACTATTTTTAAAAAACCTTTCTGCTAACAAATGGAAATTTAGATATACAAATTATTTTAAAGACACTATCAGTGCTTACTCAAGAAGAAATAGATAACCTAAATACCATCATATCTGTGAAGCTATTTAAGTTAAAGAAGTTTATTCTGTAGTTAAAAATCTTGAACAAAGAAAGCTCAAGACTTATGGCTTAACTAGTGAATTCTGCCAAACATTTAAGGAAGAAATAATGCTAAATCTGACAAACTGTTCCAGAAAATTGAAGATGAAGGAATATTTCCCAATTTATCCTTTAAGATAAGCATTTCCCTGAAACCAAAACCAGGCTTTAAAAAAAGAAAAGAAAAGAAAAGAAGAGAAAACTGCAGGTTGATGCCTCTGTGACTATAGATGCAAAAATTCTTAACAATTTTTTTTTTTTTTTTTTTTGCAAATCAAAAATGTATGACCAAGTGAGGTTTATCCCAGAAATAATATCCCAGGGTTGGTTTAATCTTTAAAAATCAATCAGTAGAATCCACCATATTAGCAAACTAAAAAACAGCATACAATAGTCTCAATTGATATACAAGAAATAATTGATAAAATCCTACTTCCATTCCCAATTAAAAAAAAAAAAACTTGCAGCAACTAAAAATAGAAGTGAACTTCCTCAAGCTGATACAGAACATGTACAGAAAATCTACTGCTAACATTAAACTTAATTGTGTTTGATTAAAGCTCTTTTCCTAAGTCCAAAAATAAAGCAAAGATATCTGCTTTACTCACTATTTTCAAAATTATGGTAAAGCTTATAGCCAGGACAATCAGGGAAGAAAAAGAAACAAAGGCATAAGGAATAAGGAAAAAAAATGTCATTCTTTGCACAATATAATCATCTATATAGAACATGCAATGGAGTCTACAAAATTGCTTCTAGGCTGCGCACAGTGGCTCACGCCTGTAATCCCAGCACTTTGGGAGCCTGAGGCGGGCGGATTGCCTGAGGTCAGGAGTTCGAGACTGGTCTGGGCAACATGGTGAAACCCCGTCCCTACTAAAAATACAAAACAATTAGCCAGGCATGGTAGCGTGCGCCTGTAATCTCAGCTACTCGGGAGGTTGAGGCAGGGGAATTGCTTGAACCAGGGAGGTGGAGTTGCAGTGAGCTGAAATTGCGCCATTGCACTCCAGCCTGGGCCACAGAGCAAGACTCCGTCTCAAAAAAAAAAAAATCAAAAACAGAAAAACCTTCTAGAACAAATAGATGACTTTAACAAGTTGCAGGAAACACAATCTGTATTTTTTTAAAAAAAAACTTATATTTCTAATAATCACATCAAATAATGGGAAACTGAAAATTTAAAAACATAATTTACAGTAGCATCTAAGTATATTAAAATAGGATAAATCATTCAAGAGATTTGTTACATATGACCATACATTTTATGTATTTATTTATTTTTATTTATTTATTTTTGAGACAGAGTCTCACTCTTGCCCAGGCTAGAGTACAGTGGCACAATATAGGCTCATTGCAACTTCTGCTCCCAGGTTCAAGCGATTCTCTTGCGTTAGCCTCCTGTGTAGCTGGGATTACAGTGTGTGCCACCACGCCCAGCTAATTTTTGTATTTTTAGTACAGAAGGAGTTTCACCATGTTGGCCAGGCTAGTTTCGAACTCCTGGCCTCAAGTGATTCTCCCACCTCAGCCTCCCAAAGTGCTGGGATTACAAGCGTGAGCCACTGTGCTAGGCCTGATCATACATTTTACTCATACATGTGTTATGAAGACAATAAAATATTGCTACTTTTTTTTTTGCTTAAATACAATTATCTTTTAAAGATACTTAACAAAAAACATGTTTTTCACGTATTCATTATTTTTTGTGCTCTTCATTGCTTCTTGTAAATCCATATTTCTGTCTGGTGTCATTTTCCTTCTGTCTGAAGGACAGACATCCTTTAACATTTCCTGTAGTTCAGGTCTCCTGTCAGCTTTGCTTGTCTAAAAATATATTTGTCTTTTTAAAAATCAACTTTATTTTTTGGAGCAATTTTAGGTTCATAGCAAAACTGAGCAGAAAGTACAGAGTTTCTATAAACCCCCTGTACCAACACACGCACAACCTCTCCCACTGTCAACATTCCACACAAGAGAGGTACATTTGCTGCAACTGATGAAGATACATTGACCCATCAATATCACCCAAGTCTATCCTTGATATTAAGGTTCACTCTTGGTATTGTCCATTCTATGGGTTAGCACAAATATATAATGATGTGTATTCACCATTACAGTATCATATAGATTACTTTTACTACTCTAAAAATCTTCTGTGCCCCACTTCTTCCTCCCCCTCGCCTCCCTAGCAGCTGGCAACCACTGATCTTTTTACTGTCTCCATAGTTTTGCCTTTCCCACAATGTTATATACTTGTTATCATACAGTATGTAGCCTTTTCAGATTGGTTTCTATCACTTAGAAACCATTTGTTCCTCCATGTTTTTTCATGGCTTGATAGCTCATTGCTTTTTAACACTGAACAATATCCCATTGTCTGAAGGCACCATAGTTTATTTTTTTCATTCACTTACTGAAGTACATTTTGGTTGCTTCCAAGTTTTGGCAGTTATGAATAAAGCAGCTGTGTGCACGTTTTTGTGTGGACATAAGTTTTCAACGCCTTGGGCAAATACTTAAGAGCTTAATCACTGGATCATACGGTAAGGGTATGTTTAGTTTCATTTGGCAAACTGTATTCCCAAGCGGCTGTACCTGCCGGGCGCAGTGGCTCGCGCCTGCAATCCCAGCACTTTGAGAGGCCAAGGCAGGCGGATCATCTGAGGTCAGGAGTTTGAGATCAGCCTGAGCAATATGGTGAAACCCTGCCTCTACTAAAATTAGCTGGGCCTGGTGGTGCATGCCTGTAATCCCAGCACTTTGGGAAGCCAAGGCAGATGGATCACTTGAGATCAGGAGTTCGAGACCAGACTGACCAACATGGTAAAACCCCATCTCTATTAAAAATACTAAAAGTAGCCAGGTATGATGGCACACTCCTGTAATCCCAGCTACTGGGGAGGCTGAGACATGAGAATCACTTGAACCTGGGAGAAGGAGGTTACAGTGAGCCAATATCCTACCACTGGACTCCAGCCTGGGCGACAGAGTGAGACCTTGTCTCAAAAAATAAAATAAAATAAAGTGGCTGTACTGTTTTGCATTCCCATCAATAATGAATGAGAGTTCCCATTGCTTCACATCTTCACCAGTATTTGGAGTTGTCAGTGTTTTGAATTTTTGTGATTCTAACAGGTGTGTGGTGGTATCTAAATGTTAATTTACAATTCTGTAAAGACATATGATGTTGGGCATCTTTTCATATGCTTATTTTCCATCTGTATATCTTCTTTGGTAAGATGTCTGTTCAAATTTCATTTTATTTTAATTAGTTTATTATTATTTTATGTGCACATAATCTTAACACACTTTTAAGCATACAGTATAGTATGCTTAAAAGCCGATACAATGGTTTATCATCTGAGCCAAATGGGGCACAAATGCTCACCAATATCCCAAGAGGCCCACAAAAGTCTGTAGCTGCCTCATCGTTGTGAGCTGGGGGTATGCCTGAATTTTATCAATGATGACCTCTGGTATGGCCTTTGTCTCACCCGACCAGATAACTCCCAAGAATTTGACAGACAATCCAGGGCCTTGAACCTTGGATTCTTTGACCGCCCAACCGCATGCTGCCAAATGTTGTCACAAGAGGGGTGCCACCACTTCTAAATCTGCAAGAGAATCAGAGGTTAGCATAATATCATTAATATAATGGAATAGGCGGACCCCCTTTGGACATTTCCAGGTGGCTAAATCTGTGGCAACGAGACCGTGACATATGGTGGGGCTATGCATAGCATATGCAGCAACACTGTGAAAATTGATTGTCGCCCTTCCCCTGTAAGGGCAAACTGTTCCTGGCTCTCTGGAACAATGTCAGTTGAGAAGAATGCACTGGCCAAGTCCACCACATAGTGAAATTCCATGGTCAAGCAGTCCATCAAATCCGTGATAGATGATACAGCTGCACCTAAAGGGCGTGTTACTTTATTTAGTTCTGGATAATCCACCATCATTCACTAAATTCCGTCAGGCTTTCTGATTGGTGATACCAGAGAACCAACCATAGGGGCTGTGGGTGCCACGCACTATCTGCACCTCCTCTAACTTCTTAATAGTCTCAGTTACCTCCATATGCCCACCTGCCATGCAGTATTGACGGGTGGAAGTAACCCATCAGGGTTGTGGCAGGACCTGGGGCCGGTGATCCATATATCCGCACAGTACCAGCTTAACCACACGTACTTGGAGTCTGAATTCTCCAGCTGTGGTTTGTAAAGCCAAGCTGTGTAGAATATCCATGCTCCCCAGAATGTATTCAGGTATGGGAGAGATGTACACAGTGTATAAACAGGGAGCCAAGCGGCTTATGCCAAGGTGGAAAGATACAGATTTTACTTTCACTGACCAGCTTCCATAGTTGTCTATATAGGCAGCCTTGCCCAGAAACTTCTCCGGGTTCCCACGGATGAAGCTACATAATCTGTCCTGATGTCTACCAGTGCCAGCACCTGCTGTACGTTGGTGGGGGACCAGTGGATTGTCAATTCCACGTGTGACCTCTGGTTGTCCGGTGTACCCCCAAGCTGGGCACTGAGGCCAGTTCCCTAATCAAACACAAAAGACTCTATACCTCAGCCCATCTGCAAGTAGTCCTTGAGCTGGAGCGTCTGGGCGGGACTGGGTGGAGCAGCATTGTCCTTCTCCCTCTTGGGCATTTTCTGGAATTGCTGCTCTGGGGACAATTGCCTCCACAAACAAAAACAGCACTTCAGTGGTTGCTTATCAATTTTGTCTCGGTCAGCCCTAGTCAAAATTAAATCAATCCACATCTGCTTGCGGGTCACCCATTGGGACCCCTTTTTGTCTTGTGAGGCGTCCCCCTGCAGAAGGGGTACCTTCCCCTTTTTTATGGTGTGGATTCCCCGGTCCCGCCGACAGCCCTCTGCTTCCCCAAGGGACATCATGGCAGTAGTCACCTCATATGTAAGGTGCCCCACATACGGAATGAGGACAGTGGCAAGGGAGCCGAAGGCCCTCAGGGGTGCAGGGCCAAATACAAAGTCCCTCATGTGGGAGGTAAAGCATTTATCATCTGGTCCTTGGATATTCAGATGGAACATAGCCTGCCGTATATCCATCTCCCAAATTACTTGCACTAAATCTGTATACGAGTGCTATTTACTCACAGTTTCTGGTATTTCTCCAGCATCGTTCCATACCGTTTGTATGGCCGCCATCAGCCATTCAATTAAGGTGCCGTTGCCTTGCCCCACTGCTGCAATCGCTAAGGGAGGGAGGGATGAGTCGTGATGGAGGTCAACTTTTCCATTTCAGAGGTGGAGCAGACGATAGTCTCGGCTCCCTCATCCCAAAGGCATCCAGGTGGGTAGAGGTTTGCTGCCGGCACTGCTTATCTAATTCCCGCAACTCAGTTGGCGTATAGGCACTGTATGACGTGTGCTCCATCACAGTAGGGGGTCCCTGAGCCCACCCCTGGGGCCCTAACGGCTCTTCATGCTCTATTTTCTGACGGACCACTGGGTGAGCCCACAAAAGGGATTCTTCCTCCTCGGTATCAGACCGAGCAGGGGTCTCTGACCACGATGGTGGACCCAGGCCTGCACTAAGGGCAGCCCCTAATTCTGGTTCCAAGCTATGTAACTGGACCTCCAGGCACTCTGCTTGCGCCTGGAGGTCCCTTACCTGCACTGCATCCTGCAGGGACTGAGCGGGCACTTCCCATAGCGCAGTTAAAAATGCCCACCCAACTGTGCCACAAAAGGCACACTCCTTCTCGGGGCTCTGTGCTTCCAGGTGCTTTGGCAGCCTATGCTTATATTTACCCATGAAGCCATCAGTTCTAAGGCTTTTCTTTTTTGGAAAGATTTTAAATTACCAGTTTATTCTTCTTATTGGCTATAGGTTTATTTAGATTTTCTATTTCTTCATGATTTAGTCTTGGTAGGTTTTGTGTTTCTTGAAGTTTATTTATTTCCTTTAGGTTATCTAATTTGTTGGCATAAATTGTTTATAGTATCCTCTTATAATCATGTGTATTTCTCCAAAGTCAATATTAATGCCCTGTTTTAATTTCTGATTTTAAAAATTTAAATCTTCTCTCATTTTTTCTTGGCCCATCCAGTTAACAGGTTGTCAATTTTGTTGAACTTTTCAAAGAATGAATTTTTATTTTCATTGATTTTCTTTATTGTTTTTCTATTCTCTATTTCATTCATCTGTGCTCTAAGCTTTATTATATTCTTTCTTCTGCTAGCTTTGGATTTGGTTTGTTCTTCTGTTTCTAGGAAGTTGTAAAGCTTCATTTTTTATTTGAGATCTTTCCTGTTTTTTTTTATTGTTGTTTTTTTTTGAGACGGAGGCTTGCTCTGTGGCCTAGGATGGAGTGCAGTGGTGCATCTTGGCTCACTGCAACCTCTGCCTCCTGGGTTCAAGTGATTCTCCTGCCTCAGCCTCTCAAGTAGCTGGGACTACAGGCGCGTGCCACCACGCCCAGCTAATTTTGTATTTTTAGTAGAGACGGGGTTTCACCATGTTGGCCAGGATGGTCTTGATCTCCTGACCTCATAATCCGCCCACCTCGGCCTCCCAGAGTGCTGGGATTGCAGGCGTGAGCCACTGCGCCCAGCCTCGTCTTTCCTTTTTAATTTAAGTATTTATAGCTATAGATTTCCCCCTTAGAACTTCTTTCGCTATGTCCTATATGTTTTGGCATGTTGTAATTTCATTTTCATTCATCTATAAGTCTTTTATAATTTCCTTTCTAATACATTCTTTGATCCATTGGTTGTTTAAGATTGTATAGTTTAATTTCCACAAATTTGTCAATTTTTTAGTTTTACTTCTGTTATTGATTTCTAACTTCATCATATTTTCGTCAGAGAGGATACTTTATAGGAGCTCTATCCTTTTAAGTCTACTGAGACTTAATTTTTGACCTAACTTATGGTATATCCTGACAAATGCCCCATGTGTACTTAGAAGAATATGTATGCTGGCGTTGTTGGGTAAAGCATTTTGTATCTATTAGATATAGTTGGTTTATTATGTTGTATCCTACTATTATTGTAGAACTACTTCTCACTTCACTTCTGTCCGTTTTTGTTTCATATGTTTTGATGGTCTCTCATTAGGTGTACAAGTGTTTAAAATTTTTTGACTTCTTGCTGTATTGAAACTTTTATTAATATATAAAATCTTACTTTGTCTTTTGTAATAGCTTTTATTTAAAATCTATTTTGTCTGATATTAGTAAAGTTACCTTTGTTCTATTTGGTTACTATTTGCATAGAATATCTTTTTTTGTCTTTTAACTTTCTATCTCTTTGTGTCTTTGGATCTAAAGTGAGTGTTCTATAGACAGCACATAGATGATCATGTGTTTTTATCCATTCTGCTAATTTTGCCTTTCTATCAAAGAGGTTAATCCATTTACACAAAAAGTAATCATTGATAACGGGATGGGTGCAGTGGCTCATGCCCGTAATCCCAGCACTTTGAGAGACCAAGGCAGGTGGAATGCTTGAGATCAGGAGTTTGAGACCAGCCTGCCCAACGATGGTGAAACCCCATCTCTATGAAAAATACAAAAATTAACAGGGTGTGGTGGCTACCACCTGCAGTCACAGTACTCAGGAGGCTGAGAATTTGCTTAAATTCAGGAGGCAAAGATTGCAGTGAGCCAAGATCATGCCACTGCATTCTATCCTGGGCAACAGAGTGAGTCTCTGTCTCAAAAAAAAAAAAAAAAAAATTCTGATAAGGAAGGATTAACTTCTGTCATTTCATTATATAGTTTCTGTTGCCTAATATTCTTTTCTGTCCCTCATCTTCTGCATTACTGTCTTTTGTGTTGAGTTTTTATAGCAAAATGTTTGCATTCATTTCTCATTTCCTTTTGTATACAGCAACACTCCCTTATTCGTAGTTTTGCTTTCCATGGTTTCAGTCACCTACAGTACAGTACAATAAGATATTTTGAGAGAAAGGGAGAGCCCACATTCACATAACTTTTATTACAGTATGTCATTATAATCATTCTGTTTTATTAGTTATTGTTGTTAAACTTTTACTGTGACTATTTTACAAATTAAACTCTAACATAGGCATTTATATATAGGAAAAAACATGGTATTTATAGGGTTCAGTACTATCTGCAGCTTCACGCACCCACTGGGGATCTTGGAACATAAGCCCCACAGATACAGGGGGACTATATGTATTCTATATCTATTTTTTGTGGTTACCATGAGGATTACATTTAACACCCAAAAGTTACAACACACTAATTCAAATTTATACCAGCTTAATCTCAATGACATACAAAAACTTTACTCCTTTACAGCTCCTTCTCCCTCCTTACGTTGTTGATGTTACAAAATTACATTTTTATATCTTTTGTAACCAAAAACATAAACTAATAAGTACATTGGTCTCTTAAATTTGTAGAAAAGAAAATCTGGAGTTACATACTAAAATTACAATAATACTACTTTTTAGACTGATAATTGTTTTTAAATGTATTCTAAAATGTAGTGTTTTAAAGGTATTCATATCTTAAATAGCATAGAAAACACACATTGGAGGTACAAACATTATTATTGTTACAATAGTGCTAGCTTTTATAATTACCCATGTGTTTTTCTCATAGATATGTATTTCTTCACATGATTTCAAGTTTCACTCTAGTGTCCTTTTATTTCATCCTGCAGAATTCCCTTGAGCATTTCTTGAAGGGCAGGTCTAGTGGTAACAAACTCCCTCAGCTGTTGTTTATCTGGGAATTTAATTTCTCCCTCACTTTTTAAGGAGAGTTTTGCTGGATATAGAATTCCATATTGATGGTTTTTATTTTTCTTTTAGCACTTTTAATATATTGGCCCACTTCCTTCTGGCCTCCAAAATTTCTGATTAGAAATCTAATGATCATCTTATTGAGAATCACTTTTATGTAATGAGTTACTTCTCTTTTGCTGCTTTCAAGATGCTTCTGTCTGTTGAAAGTTTGATTATAATGTGTCTCAGTGTGGGTCTCTTTGAATTTATCTTCCATAAATACAAAGACTTTGCTATAGTTCCCAATAAGTTCCTCATTTCCATCTGAAACCTTCTCAGCCTGGCCTTCACTGTCCATGTCACTATCAGCATTTTTGTTATAACCATTTAACCAGTTTCTAGGAAGTTCCAAACTTTTCTTCATCTTCCTGTCTTCTGAGCCCTCCAAACTCTTCCAACCTCTGCCTGTTACCCAATTCCAAAGCTGCTTCCACATTTTCAAGTATCTTTATAGTAATGCCTCATTCCTGGTATCAATTTTCTATATTAGGCCATTCTTGCATTGCTATAAAGAAATACCCGAGACTGAGTAATTTATAAGGAAAAAGGTTTAATTGTCTCACATTTCAGCAGGCTATACAAGAAGCATGGCACCAGCATCTGCTTCTGGTGAGGGCTTCAAGAAGCTTCCACTCATTGTAGAAGGTGTTGGGGAGCCAGCATGTCACATGGCAAGGGAGGGTGCAAGAGTGAAAGGGAAGAAGATGCCAGGCTCTTTTTAGCAATAAGATCTTGTGGGAACTACGAGAGTGAGAACTCACTCATTACCACAAGGAGCACACCAAGGTGGTCATGAGGGACCTGGGCTTATAAACCAAAGACCTCTCACTGGGCCCCAACCCCAACATTGGGGATCAAATTTCAACATGAGATTTGGAGGGGACAAATATCCAAAGGATATTACAGGGTAACACTGGCCTCATAAAATGAGTTTGGAAGTGTTCCCTGCTCTACAATTTTTTGGAAGAGATTGAGATGGGTTGGTATTCTTCTTAAAATGTCTGGCAGAATTTATGTATGAAGCCATCTGGACATTGACTTTTCTTTGTTCAGAGAGTTTTGATTACGATTTCAAAATATGCTTAAAAGTGGTCTTTCAGATGTTTCACTTCTTCATGATTCAGTCTTGGTGCATTGTGTGTTTCTAATAATTTATACATTCCTTCTATGTTACCCAATATGTTGGTGTATAATTGTTCATAGTAGTCTCAGGATCCTTTGCATTTCTGTGGCATCCATTTAATGTCTCCCATTTCATTTCTTTATTTATTTGAGTGTTCTCTCTGTTTTTCTTAGTGGGTACAGCTAAAGGTTTGTCAATTTTGTTTACTTTTCAAAAAACAAACTTTTGGTTTCATTGACTATTATATCTTTTCAAGTCTGTCTTTAATTTCTTTCTCCTCTAGTTTTTATTCTTTCCTTTCTTCTGATGACTTTTTGCTACTTCCTTGGGGTGAAAAGTTATATTATTTGAGATCTGTTGTGGTTTCAATGCATCCCTCTGAAGTTCATTTGTTGGAAACATAATCTCCAATGCAACAGTGTTTGGAAATGGGATCTAATGAGAGGTGACTGGGTCCTAAGGGTGAAGTTTTTACGAATGGCTAATATCATTATTGTGAGAGTGAGTTAGTTATCACGAGTAGGTTGTTATAAAGTGAGTCCAGTCCCTGATGCCTCTCTCTGTCTCATGTGCTCTCTTGCTCTTCTGCCATGGGATAACACCACAAGAAGACCCTCATCAAATGCCAGCACCATGCTTTTGGACTTACCATTCTTCAGAACTGTGAGAAATACATTTCTTTTCTTTATGAATTACCCAGTCTGCAGTGTTCTGCTATAGACAAAGAAAATGGATTAACACAAGATCTTTAAATATGGGTGTTTATCACTCTAAACTCACCTCTCAGAACTACTTTGGTTGCAGCTCACAGGTTTCAGTATTTTGTGTTTCCTTTTATCTGTTTTGTTTTGTTGGCCTCAAAAGATTTATGTTTCCTTTTTGATTGACCCATTGTTTGTTCAGTAGTGTGTTGTTTAATTTTCACATATTTGTGAATTTTCCAAAATTCCTTATTGTTCTAGTTTCATACTGTTGTAATAGGGAAAGAGACTTGATGTAATTTTAGTCTTCTTAAATTTGTTAAGACCTGTTTTGTAACCTAATGTATGCTGTATCCTGGAAAACGTTCAAGTCTAAAGTTTCCTTATTAATTTTCTGTCTAGATGATCTGTGCATTGTTGAATGTTGCATATTAAAATTCCTATTATTGCATTATAGTATATCTCCCCCATTATTTCTGTTAATATTTGCTTTGTATATTTAGATCATCCAATGTTGGGTGCATATATGTGTATAATTATTTAGATCCTCTTGATGAATTAGCCCTTTAGTCAAGATACAATGACCTTCTTTGTTTCACTTTAAAGTTTTGATGTAAAGTCTATTTTGTCTGATATAAGTGTAGATACTCCTGCATTCTTTTGGTTTTCTTTTGCATGTAATAACTTTTTCCATCCCTTCAGTTTCAGTCTGTATGTCATTAAAGGTGAAGTGGGTCACTCGTACGCAGCATACAGTTGGATCTTGTTTTTAATCCATTCAGCCATTCTTTTTACTTAATCCATTTTCATTTAAAGTACTTATGGATACATAAGGACTTACTTTGTTATTTTCTGGTGGTTTCAGAGTATCTTTGTTCCTTTCTTCCTCTCTTGCTGTCTTTCTTTGTGATTTGATGATTTTCTGTAGAGGCATGCTTGATTCTTTTCTGGTTTTTGTGTTGACTATGGGTTTTTACTTTGCAGCTACCATAAGGCTGACATAAGTCATTGTATAGTTACAATGGCTCATTTTAAGCTGATAACAACTTAATTTTGACCACATACAAAAACTCTACACTTTTATTTTTTCCCCCACTTCATATGTTTTCGAAGTCACAATATTTATCTTTTTAATATTGTGTATCTGCTAATAAATTATCATAGCAATTTTTTTTTTTTTGAGATAGAGTCTTGCTTTGTCACCCAGGCTGGAGTGCAATGGCACAATC
Organism: Nomascus leucogenys; assembly: GCF_006542625.1. Lineage (NCBI taxonomy): Eukaryota > Metazoa > Chordata > Mammalia > Primates > Hylobatidae > Nomascus > Nomascus leucogenys. Next base: position 40,837,561 of record NC_044381.1, on the reverse strand, counting down.
TTGGCTCACTGCAACCTCCATCTCCTGGGTTCAAGTGATTCTCCTGCCTCAGCCTCCTGAGTAGCTGGGATTACAGGTGTGCACCACCACACCCGGATAATTTTTGTATTTTTAGTAGAGATGGGGTTTCACTATGTTGGTCAGTCTGGTCTTGAACTCCTGACCTTGTGATCTGCCTACCTTGGCCTCCCAAAGTGCTGGGATTACAGGTGTGAGCCACCACGCCTGGCCAACAATAATTATTTGTAATGCTTTTATCTTTAACCTTTATGCTACAGTTAAAAGTGATTTACACAACACCATTATGGTGTTAGAGTAATTTGAATTTGACTATATGTTACTTTGACCACTTTTATATGTTTTATACTTTTATATGTTTTCATGTTACTAATTGGCAACCTTTCATTTCAGCTTGAAGAACTACCTTTAGCATTTCTGACCTTTTTTTAAATTTTATTATTATTATACTTTAAGTTTTAGGGTACATGTGCACAATGTGCAGTTTTGTTACATATGTATACATGTGCCATGTTGGTGTGCTGCACCCATTTCTGACCTTTTGATGGGGTTTTTGTGGGGACTTTTTTGTTGATGTCGTTGTTGCTTTCTGTTTATTTATTTTTTTAACAGGACCCTCTTCTATAGGGCTGCTGTAGTTTGCTGGGGGTCCACTCCAGACTCTATTCACCTCAGTCCCTTCTGCACCTGGAGGTGTCACCAGTGGAGGCCACAGAACAGCAAAGGTGGCTGCCTGCTCCTTCCTCTGGGAGCTCCATTCCAGAGGGGCAGTGACCTTATGCCAGTGGGACACCTGTATAAGTGACTGGTCAGGCCAGACTGAGATCAGGGATGGATCTGGGTCACAGGGCCACTTACGGATCTACAGTTGGGTTCATGGCCAGCTGGCCTGTTACTGGGAACATGAATGGGCATGGCTCCTTCTGGTTCTCTTGGAAGGTGGGATGAGCTGCAGGACCACAGCAAAGTAGGGCTGAAGCAGAGTCCTTAGGGGGATGAGGCTGCTTCAGTCTGCAGCTGGGACCATATATAGTGAGCCAGCTAATGGAGTCCAGGTTTGCCTTCTCAAAGGAGCTCTTCTGGGTCTTAGACTTCTCTGGAGTTTACCTGGATCTCAAAGCTCTCACAAAGGCACTTTAATCTGTGGATGGCTGCCAGATGATTCTGTAAAGGAAAGCAAACTGGGGACCACCTATTCCACTATCTTGCTGATGTCTGAAGAAATTCTTTTAACAATTCTTGCAAGGTCTAACAACAACAAATTAATTTTTGTTTGTCTGAGAAGGACTTTATTTCTTCTTAACTTAAACAAAAAAGACTTTCTTTTTAGAGCAGTTTTAAGTTTACAGCAAAACGAAGACTAAGGTACAGAGATTTTTCATCTATCCTCTGCCACCACACATGCACACCGTCCCCGACTACCAACATTCCCCACCAGAATGGTACATTTGTTACAACCGATAAACCTACATTAACACATCATTGTCACTCAAAGTCCAGAGTTTACATTAGGATTTATTCTTGTGGTATATTGTATGGGTTTGGACAAACGTATGATGACATGTATCCATTATTACAGTGTCATGTGGAGTATTTTCTTTTATCTTTTTTTTTTTTTGACATGGAGTCTCGCTCTGTCATCCAGGCTAGAGTGCAGTGGTGTGATCTCAGCTCACTGCAACCTCTGCTATCCAGGTTCCAGCAATTCTCCTGCCTCAGCGTCCCCAGTAGCTGAGATTACAGGCACACACTACCACGCTCAGCTAATTTTTGTATTTTCAGTAGAGACAGGGTTTCACCATGTTGGCCAGGCTGGTCTTGAACTCCTGACCGCAAGTGATCTGCCTGCTTTGGCATTCCAAAGTGCTGGGATTACAGGCGTGAGCCACTGTGCCCAGTCTATGTAGAGTATTTTCACTGCCTTAAAAATCTTCTGTACTCCAACTCTTCATCCCTCTATCCCTCACCCAACCCGACAACCGCTGCTCTTTTTATTGTCTGCATAGTTTTACCTTTTCCAGAATATCATATAGCTGAAATCATAGAGTATGCAGATTTTTCAGATTGGCTTCATTTACTTAGTAACATGCATTTAAGTTTCCTCTGTCTTTTCATGACTTGGTAGCTCATTCCTTTTTAACACCAAATAATATTCCCTTGTATGTACTTCCTCCAAGTTTGCAGTAGAGGAAATCCCAGTGGGTCACAGGGCCACTTACGGATTCTCTTGGTTCTGTAAGAGGCTTTGCAGACTATCAAAAGGCTTTGTAGGCCAGTTTATTTATCCATTCACCTACTGAGGTGCATCTTGGTTGCTTCTAAGTTTTGGTAATTATCAATAAAGGTGCTATCAGCATCCACGCAGATCTATTTGTTGACATAGATTTTCAACTTATTTGAGAGTTATTTTTAATAGGTACACATTCTCAGTTTTACAGGATGAAAATAGTTCTGTGGATGGATGATGGTGATGGGAGCATGACAATGTCAATGTGCTTAATGCCACTGAACTGTACATTTTTAAATGGTTAAGATGGTAAGTTTTATGTTATGTGCATTTTACCACAGTTCTTTTTTAGATGAGAATACATTCCAAAATCTACTAACTTGGTTTCTTGGTAAATTACCTTTAGTAAAGTTCCAACATGAGTAGGAATCAAAACCTTAAAATATGCATATCTTTTGATCCAGCAATTCCATTTCTAGAAATGTATTCTAAAAAATCAGACATGACAATAATATTGTAAATACACACACATTTTGCCAGGCACGGTGGCTCACGCCTGTAATTCCAACAATTTGGGAGGCCAAGGTGGGCGGATCATCTGAGGTCAGGAGTTCGAGACCAGCCTGACCAACATGGTGAAACCCCGTCTCTATTAAAAATACAAAATTAGCTGGGTGTGGTGGTGCATGCCTGTAATCCCAGCTACTTGGGAGGCTGAGGCAGGAGAATCACTTGAACCCTGGAGGTGCAGGTTGCAGTAAGCCGAGATCGCACCATTGCACTCTAGCCTGGGTGACAGAGTGAAACTCTGTCTCAAAATAAATAAATAAATAAAAATACACATTTACCACCTAATATTTTTACATAATGAAAAATGGAAAATGATTAACTGTCCCAAAATAGGCAATTCATTAAATACTTCTTTGTATATCACCATACAATATAACTATTTTAAAAATTATGGCAGGCACGGTGGCTCACACCTGTAATCCCAGCACTTTCGGAGACCCAGGTGAGCAGATTGCTTGAGCCTCAAAGTTCAAGACCAGCCTGGGCAACACGGTGAAACCCCATCTCTACTAAAAATACAAATTAGCTGGCATAGTGGCACAGGCCTGTGGTCCCAGCTACTCAGGATGCTGCAGTGGGAGGATCCCTTGAGCCGGGGATGTTGAGGCTGCAGTGAGTCAAGATGGCACCACAGCACTCCAGCCTGGGTGACAGGACAATAATAATCACAGTAACAATAATGATCTAGTTGTGTGATTTTCATTAAATTTCATCCCAGTATTTTGTTATGTTGAAAAAAGCAGATCACAAAACAGTGCACACAGCATGTGTGTGAGTGTGTGTGTGTGTGTGTGTGTGTGTGTAAGGCTTTTCAAGTGATTTATCTAGAGAACTATCTGACAAGCATCCGAGATCATGTTAAAACCCTGCCCAGCTGAACCTTGGGGAACCTGCATAACGTTTGATTCACACAAAAAAACCACATCCATTACTTCTTGAGTGCTGATTCTGGGCCAGGCTCTTTATGTACACAGTCCATTTAATCCTCACAGCAGCCCTTCGTGGTAGGCACATTTATTATTCTTGTTTATAGACAAGAACTCGGGGAAATCGAGTGCCTGGTTCAGGCTCACAGCCAGGCAGCAGCAGCATGGGGAAGCTGGAGGCCAGGCTGTCTAATCCCATACCCGCAGCAGCAGACTGCTGTCCCACAGAATCCTCTCTACACACAGGCCCGAGTCAGGACAGTATTGCAGGTTCAAGGAATTGGAGAGCTGATCAAGAGGAAAAAATATGACCGCAAAGTGACAGTAGCACACACATGCTTTATTTGGGAGATGCTCTAAGAAGGCTGCACGTGGAGGAATCCCCTCAGGCATGAGCCTGTCAAGAGGCTTTGATGGCCACGAGGAACAACATACTAAAAGAGAGGAAGGCAAGGGAGCTCCTGGGGACAGGATGTGAGAGATGGGGGAGCTCCTGGGGACAGGGTGTGAGAGACGGGGCTTGCATATCTAGGTGATGTCACACAACAGCCCGGTAGGGAGAATCTGGGACAGAGCTCCCAAGGGCAGCAGGGCTGGGGGTCCCCATAGCCTGAAAGTTCATCTTATCCATGGCTAATAGATGGTGGACATGGTCTTGTGGGGTATGCAAAGCAGGTGATCTCTAAATGACTAAAAATATGCTTATCTGGGCTACATTTAAAACAGCTAGATGTGTAAAATTTGAGGTCAATGAATGGATCTCAGCCTATTGTTAATCAATAAAAACACTAGGGACCAATATACACAGGCCAACTTTGGTTTATATAACATCTTTGACTGATGTAACAGACCAGCCAGTCGAGGGCTGCATCAATCATGGGTCCCTCAAATGGGAATACATACAGCCTGGTGGAGGAGACAGGCTGTGTCAGGAGAATGGTGGATATCCTTCCCCTCACCAACAGGGAGTGTGGCTGCAGTTGAGAGCAAGGAATGTCTTCCCTGTGGGGCAGGGACAATATTGTTTTCAGGTGTTTTTCTTTTTTATTGTGATTATATATATTTTATATATATATAAAATTTGGTATATATATGGTATATACTTTATATATAGAAGCACCAAAAAATTTATCATAGTAATAATTTTTAAGTGTACAATCAGTGATGTTAATTACATTAACAATGTTGTGGTACCATCATCTGTATCCATTTCCAGAACACTTTTATCATTCCAGACCAAAATTCTGTACCCATTAAACAGTAATTGCTAATTTGCCCCTTCTCCAGCCCCTGGTAACTGTGATCTATTTTTTTCTCTCTGTGAATTTGTCAATTCTAGGTACTTTATACAAATGCAAACATACACTATTTGTCCTTTTGTGACAGGCTTATTTCACTTAGCATCCATATTGCAGCATGTTTCAGAATTCCATTCCCTTTTATTGTTGAATAATATTTCTTTTTATGTACATACCATAGTTTGTTTATCTATTCATCTGTTGATCAACGTTTGGGTTTTTTCCATCTTTTGGCTATCATGAATGAAGCTGCAATGAACATTGGCATACAAGTATCTATTTGAATCGTTGCTTTCAAATCTTTTGGGAATATATCTAGAAGATGAAATTACCGGATCATATGATAATTCTATGTTTAACTTTTTGAGGAACCACCAAACTGCTTCCTGCAGCAGCTGCACCATTTTGCATTCCAATCAGCAATGTTGACTGTTCAAATTTCTCTACCTCTTCATTCTCACTTGTTATTTTTTGGTTTTGTTTGTTTGTTTGTTTTTGATAATAGCCACCCTAATGGGTGTGAAGTGGTATCTCATTGTGATTTGGATTTGCATTTTCCTAATCACTAATGATGTTGAGCACTTTTTCATGTGCTAATTGACAATCTGTATTTCTTCTCTGGAGAAATGTCTATTCAACTCCAAATTTTGGTTAAATTGTTTTTTGTTGATGAGTTGTAGGAGCTCTTTATATATTCTGGATATTAATCCTTTATCAGGTATATACTTTGCAAATTTTTTCCCATTCCATAGATTGCCTTTTCATTCTTTTGATTGTATCCTTTGATGAATCAGTTTTTAATTTTGATGAAGGCCGATTTATCTCTTTTCTTTTGTTGCTTATACTTTTAGTGCCATATCCAAGAAATCACTGTCAAATCCCATGTCATGAAGCTTTTTCTCTATGGTTTCTTCTAAGAATTTTGTGGTTTTTAGCTCTTATGCATAGATCTTTGACATATTTTGAGTTAATTTTTGCATATAATAGTAGATAAGGGTCCAACTTCGTTCTTTTGCATGTGGATATCTGGCTTTCCTAGCACCATTTGTTGAAAAGACTCCTTTCCCCAACCGAATGGTCTTTTCACCCTGGTCAAAAATTAACTAACCATGTATGTGAGAGTTTATTTCTGGAATCTGTATTCTATTCCTTTGGTCCATATGTCTGCCTCATGCCAGCACCATATTGTTTTGACTACTAAAGACTTGTAGTAAGCTTCAAAATCGGGAAATGTGAGCACTCTAACTTTGCTCTGCTTTTTTCAAGATGGTTGTGGCTATCTGGGTTTCCTTACATTCCCATATGAATTTTAGAATGGGTTTTATTATTTCTACAAAAGAAAATGCCTTTGTATTTTGATAGGGACTGAACTGAATCTATATATCACTTTGAGTATATTCTCATCTTGGCAATGTAAAATCTTCTGATCTACGTCCATGTATTTTTGTCTTCTTTAATTTGTTTTAGCAATGTTTTGTAGTTTTCAGTGTACAAGTCTTTCAATTCCTGGGTTAAGTTTATTGCTAAATATTGTATTCTTTTTTATGCCATTGTAAGTGGAATTGTCTTCTTAATTTCCTTTACAGTGTTTATTGTTAATGTATAGAAATGCAGATGATTTACTGTGTATCAATTTTGTATCTTTCAACTTTGCTGAATTCATTTATTAGTTCTAATAGCTTTTTTCACAGAATTTTTTTTTTTTTTTTTTTTTTTGAGACAGAGTCTAGCTCTGTCGCCCAGGCTGGAGTGCTGTGGCACGATCTCCACTCACTGCAAGCTCCACCTCCCAGGTTCATGCCATTCTCCTGCCTCAGCCTCCAGAGTAGCTGGGACTACAGGGGCCTGCCACCATGCCCGGCTAATTTTTTTGTATTTTTTAGTAGAGACGGATTTTCACCGTGTTAGCCAGGATGGTCTCGATCTCTTGACCTCGTGATCTGCCCACCTCAGCCTCCCAAAGTGCTAGGATTACAGGCGTGAGCCACCGCACCCAGCCTTTCATGGAATCTTTAGAGTTTTTTAAAACATATTTTTCACTGCAAACAGAGAAAATTTTACTGCTTTCTTTACAATTTGGGTGTCTTTTATTTATTTTTCTTGCCTAATCACTCTGGTTAGAACTCCTAACACTATGTTGTGTAGAAGTGGCAAATGCCTGCCTCCGTGTCCTGTTTCTAATATTAGGGGGAAAGTTTTCAGTCTTTCACCAAACAGTATGGTGTTAGCTGTGGGTCTTTCACAGTCCTGGAGGTTAGGATTGGAGATTTTGGATAATTGTTTTAGAATTTTACCACAAGAAGATCCCAGGCCTAGCATAATGCTGTACTTAAACACTTATCTAAAAATACTTGCTGTGCTTATTTTCTCTTTTCCCTCCAGGTCCTCTCCTTATCCCTTTCCACCTTACTCTGTGCCCCACAGTTCTACTGGCCTTTATGGACTTCACTGATGGATTTCTTTGTCCTCTGGTTTCCTATTAGGTTTGCCAATGGGCAGCACTAGCACAAGGTTAGAGTGCAGGAGGAGAGTGAGGATGGGTATTTATTCTCCTGCCTCCATCCCTGCTGGGTCAACATGGGTATACCTTTATGGGAGGCCTTTCATATGACCCCCTCTGACCACTGCTCCATTAAGATTCTCAACTATTCTTTCTTTTCTATTCAGGCCTAGGGGCGGTAATGCTGCCGCACCACCCCTTAACCCTGCCCACACCTTTGCAAATAATGCTTTAGCCTACATTCTGCCTAATTACCCCATTTCAGTGTTCCATCTGTTTCCTCTTGGAATCCTGACTGATAAGATACTTGCACATGAACTTTTCCAAACTGCCTCCATTCATTTACTCATTCATTCATTTCCTCACTCAACAAACATTTTTTTGATAATTAACTATATGCCAAGCACAGTTCTAAGCACTGATGATAAAGCAGTTAATAACACATGAAAACCCTGTCCTCTCAGAATTTATATTTGGGCAGGGGAGAGGGAAAAACAAGCAAAATATATACTATTATAACAAATAAGCAAAATATTTGATCCCAGATGTGATCACTGCTGTGGAGCAAAAGACGAAAGGGTGTAGGAAGCACGGGTTAGGATTTTTGATAGGTAGTCAAGGAGGGCCTCACTGAGAAAGCAACATTTTAGCAAAGATCTGAAGGAGAGGAGAAGTTATGTCACTTGGCTATTTGGAAAAATACCAGATAAGAGGATCTTTCAGCAGGACCATGCCTAGCCAAATCCAGAAATAGTAACGTGGCCAATGTAGTTGGAACAAAGTAAGGAGAATGGCAGATGAGGTTGAAGCGATTCAGCCGACAAAAGTGGCTAGTCTACTTACTATGATCTGAACATTAATGCTAATGAAGATAAAGTTTTAGGGGTCATGTGTCCAGGTCACTGAAATCTCTATGCTTATCTCTAGTTGATATGTTTGGCTCATTTCAACTCTGAGATCATCCTGTCCATAAAGAGAGCAAGAGCTTACCCAGTCAGCATTAGGTCAGTCTTGCTTCTCATTCAATTTTGATGTTGAAATCTGGTTCTGATAAACAGAGTTAGGCTTTGTCCAGTTGTGCACAAGCCCCAGCACTGCAGTCCACATCTAATGACTAGACCACTAGCTTTGGTATCACATGGAGGCCCCTGTCTGATGTCCTTCCTATTAGCACAGTTCCTCCAGGACTGGAACTCTACTTTCAGAGAAGTGAGCCCTGACTCTGGCCCCACCCTGGGCCACTGCTTTCTGTGTCCACTTCCCTGCAGGATCAGACACCACTGGGCTCCATGGCACCTCCTGCTACTGCCCCCTGCTGGGTCCTTGCCTGTGATGGCTCTGATCCTGCACAACTGTCTGCTTTCTGCGTTCTTGTACCTCCCGATTTGACCCATCCCATCACCAACCAGGTTGCCAACTGTTTTTAATCACCCTAAGTTTTAAATTGTTTTTACTGCAAGAATTTCAGTTTTATTTGGTGGTAAAAGAATTTTTTTAAAGTCAAAAAAGTATTAATCAGAGAAATTGGAACAATGACCGGATATTATGTTAGGTGTGATAGTGGTAGTGTAGTTATGCCTTTAAAAGAGTCCTCATTTAAGAGAGTCCTTAGAGCTCATACTGAAATATTTGTGGGTGAAAATTATATGATGCCTGAAATTTGCTTTAAAAACATCCAGTGTAGGAGGGGAAGGGGACACAGATAAATCCCAATTGGCCATAAGTCGATAATTACTAAGCTGGGTGACAGGTATGTGGAAACGACTTACACTAGGCTCTTTACTTTTATACATTCACATTTTACTTTTACTTTTATACGTTGCCATTTAAAAATAAATAAGTAAAAGGATTCGTACATTGGCTAACTAGGTGCAAAAAATGAAGTTAGATAGACCATACCTACAGTAAATTCCAGATCAATTAATCAATATGAGCGACACCAGGGAAGAACCAGAGGAAAATAAAGGTAAATGTTACCTGATCTCGAGGTGAAAAATATCCCTTCAAGCATAAAAGGAAAAAAAAAACTATAGAGGAAAAACTTAATTTATATGATTATATAAAAATTAAGAAAGGTTCTACATTAAAAACAAAAAAAAATCCTTTTAACAGGCCAGCAACAAACTGGGAAAGATAGTTAAAACATATTATATAAGGTAAGCATTATTATACTTGATGTAAAAAGAGCTTTTATGAAATAAGAGAATAACACCTCAATATAAAAAGTGTCAAAAGACATGAATGGGAAATTTACTTAAAAATACACACATGTGGCCAAAAAGATTAAAACCTCAATCTCAGCCAGGCACAGTGGCTCATGCCTGTAATGCCCACACTGTGGGAGGCTAAGAAGAGAGGATCACTTGAGGCCAGGGGTTCAAGAGCAGCCTGGGCAATGTAGCAAGACCCCATCTCTACAAAAAAAAAATTGGCCAGGCATGGTAGCTAAAAATAAAAAAATTAGCCAAGTCTCAGTTACTTGAGAGGCTAAGGTGGGAGCATAGCTTGAGTCCAGGAGTTCAAGGCTACAGTCAGCTATGATCACGCCACTGCACTCTAGCCTGGGCAAGAGTGAGACCCCATCTCAAAAACAAAACTAAAGTAAACTAAACAAACAAAAAAACCCCCTCAATCTCAATAAAAATAAGAGGTACCATTTTCAATCCATCAGTTGAGCAAATTTTTGAAAATGATAACACTTAGCATATGTAGAGCAGAAAACAGGCACACCCATTCATGGTATTAGGGTGGTGACATGATGCCACCTTTCCCAGAAGGAATCTGGCAATGGGCATCAGAGGACTAAGATAAGAATAGTTAGAGTCTTTGACCTGACAATTCTAATTTGGAAGTTTATCCTTAGGAAATGAGTAGACAGAAATATATTGATGCTCAGTGACGTTTGTTACAATGTTATTTATAATAACACTGTAATCTCAGCACTTTGGGATGCCAAGGAGGGGCAATTGCTTGAGCTCAGGAGTTTGAGACCAGTCTGGGCAACATGGTAGAGCTCCATCTCTACTTAAAAAAAAAAAAAAAATTAACTGGGTGTGGTGGTGCATGCCTGTGGTCCCAGCTACTCTGGAGGCTGAGGTGGGAGGATTGCCTGAGACTGGAAGGCAGAGACTGCAGTGAGCCAAGATCACACCACTGCATTCCAGCCTGAGCAACAGAGCAAGACCCTGTCTCAAAAAGCAACAATAATAATAACAACACACTAAAAACAAATGGAAACGTCCAAAAATAATGATTTGGTTCATTCGTAGCATATGGTATAGCTCATTCACAAGACAGAATACTATATAGCCACAACACACACTACAACTAATGTATATTATACTCAAAATGAAAGCGTGAGTGCCTTCCCATATCCTGGAATATTTGTTGAAAACATGATTTCATGGCTACTACATATTCTTTCTAGAATTCACACTTATAAGCATTCATAGGTTAATATGTATCTCAAAATGTTATTGGTGGTTGCTGCTGAATAGTAGGGCTCAGCATGCTGATTCTCTTTATCATACTTTTCTGGATTTTACAAAATTTTGACAATGAGCATATATTGCTTTAAAATCAGAAAAATAAGGCAATAATAGACTCAAAACAATTACAAAATCAGAAAAATGAATGACACTAAAGAAATTTAGACTTGGGGAAAGATGCCAAAAAGGATGTGGCATACCCTGTGGACTCCCTCATGTGATCTGTGATGAATTCAAAGCACGTGGGGATGGGCACATCCCGGGTCGCATAGTCAATCAGGCAACAGCCCAGCCCAGCCTCTGACTCCAGGATCTTGTCAGTGCCCGCCCCTCTCAGAGGTGTCTTTGTGGACACATGTGGTACTCAGTGGTTTGACAGATGCAGGCTGACCAAGGAATGCATCTGGTAAACTGCTAGGTTAAGAACCTAAGAGATCCTTGGCTGGGCATGGTGGCTCACGCCTGTAATCCCAGTACTTTGGGAGGCCGAGGTGGGCAGATCACCTGAGGTCAGGAGAGCAAGACCAGCCTGACCAACACGGTGAAACCCCGTCTCTACTAAAAATACAAAAAATTAGCCAGGTATGGTGGCACGTGCCTGTAGTCCCAGCTACTTGGGAGGCTGAGGCAGAAGAATTGCTTGGACCCGGGAGGCGGAGGTTGCAGTGAGCCAAGACCGCGTCTCCCTCCAGGCTGGGAGACAGAGCGAGACTCCATCTCAAAAAAAAAAAAAAAAAAAGAACGTTAACAGATCCTGTACTTTCTTCTCAAAAGCTTGATGGATATCATGAGGCAAGTGAAGTACTAGAAGCAAAGGTATACTTTACTGACGTCTACATACATTATTATTAGATCTGACAATGATGCTTTTCAGACTCGCTGCATTATTTATAAGCCCGCTGGTTATTTACATTTAAAAAAATCCCCCACAGTGCCTCACATAGTACTACGGATATAATGATGTCTAATAGAGCCTTTTGCTGTTGCCGTTTTTTGTGCTTGCTTTTGTTGCTTTTTCTAAAAAAAAAAAAACTTTACCTATAATATTTATCATTTTAATTGATGTGTATAGTTTTAAAAAATCAAATAGTAACAGAAACAAAACAGCATCCCTTGCGCCTCCCCTCCCTATTGCTCCCTGGTCTTTTTTTTTTTTTTTTTTTTGAGATGGAGTCTCGCTCTGTTGCCCAGGCTGGAGTGCAGTGGCGCGATCTCGGCTCACTGCAAGCTCCGCCTCCCGGATTCACGCCATTCTCCTGCCTCAGCCTCTCCGAGTAGCTGGGACTATAGGCACCCGCCACCACGCCTGGCTAATTTTTTTTGTATTTTTTAGTAAAGACGAGGTTTCACCGTGGTTTCGATCTCCTGACCTCGTGATCCGCCCGCCTCGGCCTCCCAAAGTGCTGGGATTACAAGCATGAGCCACCGCGCCCGGCCTGCTCCCTGGTCTTATACAGTCATAAGAAGTCACGAGAAACCATGTACAAATTGTTAAGCCGTTTCTTCTGCCATTTACCTTCCAATTCCTAAGGAATATGCATGTGCTGTTATTTATTTTAGACATTATCTTTTTTCTCCCTGTCTTGACAGATGTCATCTAGCTCAAGTGCGCTTTGCTCTCCCTCCCGCATTCCCGTGGTGTAAGCATACCACATAGTCTTTGAGTTCACATTATTATCTGTGTCATATAGATACTGTTCACATGAGCCAAGAAGAGTACAACTTTTTTCTTAAATTATCATCTCTCAAAAAATAACTCTGTTGTCTACTTACCTGTCTTCCAATGAGCCAGAAGCCTCCCTATGTCAGCAAATCCACTGGTGCCGTGACTTCCCACTGAGCCCCCGACTTCCTGTTCTGCACGGGCTTGTCTGCTTCCTGGACCTGCTGCACAACTTGCTCCGAGTCCTATACTGGACATCCTGCTTTTAAATCCCATGCCTTCCATGCCATTGGTTTACAAGTTTATTTTCCTGGGGTACTTCCTCCAGGAACGTTCAAGGAGAGAGCAAAGAAGGTAAACTTTTGTGTGCTTGCATGTCTCTAAGTGTCTTTCAGTTGACTGAAAGTTTGGCAGAATGTAGACTACTAAGGTTGAAAACTATTTCTCTCTGAATATGGGGATCATTTTTCTTCAGTTTCCTAGAGCTGCTGCTGAAAGTCAGCTATCATTCTGGCCTCAGTGTCCTTATGCATGACCTGTCTGCTTCTCTCTGCAAAGCACCGTCTAAGAGACACAGAACAGAAACCGTCTATGTCATCTAAAATTGTCCAGGAGCCACCTTAAAAAGAAACAAGTGGAAGTAGTTGTAATAATATGTTATATTTAGCCCAATATTTTAAAAATATATTATCATTTTGGCCGGGCGTGGTGGCTCAGGCCTGTAATCCCAGCACTTTGGGAGGCCGAGGCAGGTGGATCAATGGTCAGGAGTTCAAGACCAGCCTGACCAATATGGTGAAACCCCGTCTCTACTAAAAATACAAAAATTAGCCAGGTGTAGTGGCGCACGCCTGCAGTCCCAGCTACTCAGGAGGCTGAGGCAGGAGAATTGCTTGAACCAGGGAGGTGGAAGTTGTAGTGAGCCAAGATTGCACTACTGCACTCCAGCCTGGGCCATAAAGTGAGACTCCATCTCAAAAAAAAAAAAAAAATACATATATATATATATATATATATATATATAATCATTTCAACATGTTTTCAAAATGAAAAATATTAATGAGACATTTTATTCTTTTTTTTCCTACTAAGCCCACCAAAATTCATTGTCTATTTTACACTTACAGCACATCTCCATTCAGAGTGGCCACATCTCCAGTGCTGAACAGTCAGCCGTGTCTAATGACCACCATATCGAACAGCATTAATTTACAGGCTTTCAGGATTTTCTCTTGATCCCAAATATATGAAAATTTCAGGCCAATATATGTCTAGATGCGGGTCCTCTTCATCGTTATGCTGGGCATCTATTGAACCCTTTCAATCCAGAGACTCATACACTGCAACTCTGAGAGGTTTTCTTGAAGACAAAGAACAAAAAATAGTGTTAGTGGTACTATTATCATGCCAACTCTTCACATCCTTTTTCTCTGTTCCTCTTTCCGGAACCCTATTCAGTCAGGTATCAGGCCTTCTGGACTGATTCTCTGAATTAATTGCACTTGCTCTATTATCCTTTTCTATTTTACTTTCTTTTTGTTCTGCTTCCTGGGAAATTTCTTTAATATTACACTCCAATCCTGATGTTTTTAGTTCAGCTGCCACAATTTTGTTTGAGGTTTTTCTTCTCTCTTATATTCTAATACTTGTTCTGTTTCATGAATGTAATGTCTTATTTTGTCTGATGATAGTGATAAATGATTTTAGAAGTTTTATTCTGGCTGGGTGCGGTGTTAATAAAAGATATTAAAAGTTTTATTCTGGCCAGGTGTGGTGGCTCACACCTGTAATCCTAGCACTTTGGGAGGCCGAGGCGGGTGGATTACTTGAGGTCAGGAGTTCGAGACCAATCTGGCCAACATGGTGAAACCCCATCTCTACTAAAAATGCAAAAATTAGCTGGGCGTGGTGGCGGGTAACTGTAATCCCAGCTACTTGGGAGGCTGAGGCATGAGAATCACTTGAACCCGGAAGGCAGAGTGTGCAGTGAGCCAAGATCATGCCATTGCACTCCAGCCTGGGCGACAGAGTGAGACTCGGTCTCTAATAATAATGATAATTGTTTAAAAAATAAAACTTTTATTCTGTTCTCTTCATCACTTCTGTTTCCCCTAACTTCTGTTCTCCTGATATTCGTTTGTTTGGGTCTGTGTGTAGTGTAGCAGCCTTTCTTCAAAGAACAGGTGATGCTTGGTGCTCTATTCCCATTCCAGAGGGAGAGATTGACAGCTCAGTAGAGTGTCTGGGAGGACAGCCCAGGTTTGTCAGTTTGGGACTTCTCTATAGGATATTCAAGAGGCAAGCCAAATTAAAAAAAAATTTTTTTTGGAAGACTCCCAAAACCAGAATTTGAGACATTTTTTCTACAGTCTTTTGAGATTTCCCCGGTAGATAACCTCCGGCCTTTGGGTAGCCAGGAAAGTTAGGGGTGGAACAGAAGCCTGAGAGCAGAAATAATCTTCAAACAGTTAGAGCAGCAAGGATATTGTTGCTTAGTATGCAAATTTAATTTTAACCCACCCTCCCTTTTTCCCTTCCTCCTGTCAACCTAAAATAATCAAAAGGCTCAGGCTCCACTTAAAAGAGTTTATTCAAGTGCAAGTGTGAGGGTAGCAGACACTAAGGAATGGTGATCATCACTCCTCAGTGGGGAGAAAGGTGAAGATCATTCATACAGGCAAAAAACAGGGGTACTGAACAGAATTACAACATTTTCTTTTTTTTTTTTTTTCTTTCTTTTTTTTTTTTTTGGAGACGAAGTCTTGCTCTGTTGCTCAGGCTGGAGGGCAGTGGCATGATCTTGGCTCACTGCAACCTCCACCTCCCAGGTTCAAGGGATTCTCAAGCCTCAGCCATCCGAGCAGCTGGGATAACAGGTGTGCGCCACCACGCCCGCCCGGCTAATTTTTTGTATTTTTAGTAGACACAGAGTTTCACCCTGTTGGCCAGGCTGGTCTCGAACTTGTGGCCTCAAGTGATCCGCCTACCTTGGCCTCCCAAAGTGCTGGGATTGCAGTCGTGAGCCACTGTGCCCGGCCAGAATTATAACATCTTTTTATTTTTTTAATATAAGATATAAAACACACACACACACACACACACACACACACACACACACACACACACGAGTTGGCTGGCCACCATTGACTATACTCTAAGGGAGTTACTTAACATCCATCGTAAAGAGGTAAGGGTCTCTATCTCCAATGTCATTTAGTTGAGGTTTGAATGAAGAATAGGAAGGGTGGTTAATTCATAACATCGCAACACAAAGGTCAGAAGCAAAGGTCATGCACCAGAGAAGAAAAATAGCGTGTGTGTGACTCAGTTTCCATGGCTTAACTGTTTCTGCTGGCATAACCAATGTAGACGCTCCTGAAATTTTCTTTTCTTTCCACGCTCCTTTTCTCTCTTCCTTTTTTTTTTTGAGACGTTGTTTCGCTCTGTCACCCAGGCTGGAGTGCAGTGGCGCGATCTTGGCTCACTGCAAGCTCCGCCTCCCGGGTTCACGCCATTCTCCTGCCTCAGCCTCCCGAGTAGCTGGGACTACAGGCGCCCGCGACCACGCCCGGCTAATTTTTTGTGTTTTTAGTAGAGACGGGGTTTCACCGTGTTAGCCAGGATGGTTTCGATCTCCTGACCTCGTGATCCGCCCGCCTCGGCCTCCCAAAGTGCCGGGATTACAGGCGTGAGCCACTGCGCCTGGCCTTCTCTCTTCCTCCTTTCTTTCCTTTCTTCTTCCCCACCTCTCTCTCTCTCTCTCCTCTCCTCTCTCTCTCCTCTCTCTCTCTCTCTCTCTCTCTCTCCTCTCTTTAGCGCAAAGCCTCTCCTCTCACCTGTGTCTGGGGTCCAGGTCCGCAGCCTCTACCTTCCGTGTCTACAGAAACCTAGTCTCTGGCCTGGGGCAAGAGGAGTGGTGATTTCCTGATTTCATGTGTTGGGGGAGGGATCCAGGCAGCAGCCTCTCCAGTGCCAGGACCTTATCTCACTCGGTCTGCAGGCCAGCCTCTCTCCAATCGGCTTAATTACCTCTGCTCCACCGTTTCTTCCCTCCAAAAATATCTGTCAAATCCCCTTGTCTGTCGATGTTTCCTTTCCTGTTCTCTTTATCGTGGAAATGTAATGTATTTTTAAATTCTGTTCCTCTAACTTTAGTGAGGTCTCAAAAGGAAGAAGAGTTGACAATGGCCACTCTTTCTTCTAGAATGGAAAGTCCTCCATTCCAGACCTGTATACATAGTCTGCTCCTGATTTTTGGCTAGAAAAAGTAATAATTATATTATCCATTATTAAAGCTGTGTCTACATGGTTCCAATATAATTTGCAAACAGTCCATGGTTATATTCAGTACCATTACATGTAAAAATGTTTATTTAGAAATAGAATGCTTGTTCTCCAGTGCCACAAAGAAATAGCACTCGAACATAAATTTAATTCTCTCAGCAAGGCCATTTTTGCTTTCTGCAGAAAGGGTGTTTATGGCAGATGGAACAATGGCGAGAGCACCCGGAACAATGGAGGGAAGCAATTTTTATCCCTTACCCAGTTTGTTCCTGCTACTGTGTCCTGTCTCCATTGGCTGGAGCCAGACCTCACAATCTAAACTAAAACCCGATTGGCTAATAGTTTAAAACTTTTCTAAACAGGTAAAGGCAATAGAAAAACAAAAGAAAAAATGAAGTTGCTTATGAAAGGACTTAGAAAAGTAATAACATCCCCAAATAAGGAATAAATATTCCCAAATAAGGAAAGGGCATAGGCTGCGAGCTGAGACATGCCTGTGAGCACGTCTAGCACAGATATCTTGGTTAAAGTACAAGGACATAGAATGTACTACGTGCCTGTGAGCATGTCTAGCATAAAGTTAGTCTTTAAAAGAAACTATTAATTCTAACACTTATGATTTATTATTTAACAAGAAGGGAAACTTTGAAGAGGAACTTTTTATTTTCTACAAGTACAATATACCCAAAGCAATACAATATGAAATGTTTTATTTAAGCATATCTAATTAAGAAGTATTTGTACATTACACCTATTTTTGAAAGATAAAATATGAACAATAGTAAGAAAACTAATATGACTGATTATTTTCCTTGAGACTACTAACACAACTGCTAACACAATTTGATTGGTTGATAAGAATCTTTCTGGGAAAATTTCTCCAACATTTAAAAAATAAAAATGAAAATTTGGTTGATAGCAATTTCTTTCTGGGAAATTTATTGTCTATGTTTAAAAATTATAAACTGAAATTTTCAGCTTTGTCTTATGTAAAATTAAATATTTTTATTTACTTATAAATTTAATATTTATGGTATTTTTACCTAACAATAATTAAGTAATGTTTATGTACTTGTCAGGATTCTTCAGGAAACGGAGGGTACACTCTTCTGGGATTTAGAAGAGAATCTCATAAAGGGCCTATTTCCAGCGGTGTGGGCCGGACTAAAGGAACCAACAGGGGATGTTGAGGGACCCAGGGGCCAGCCAGAGTGGCCTGAGACGGGAAGAGTGGGAAAGCACTGGAGCTGTCATCTTCCTGGGACTCAGTCCTTGACAGGCAGGGAGGGCGTGGAGGTAGAAATAACCGGGAAACTCCCTCTTTTTGCTCCCTGGGCTTCACCTGCTGGTGAAATCCAACCAAAAGCAAGAGAAGGACATCAGTGGGCACGGCCTGCATGGGTCAACCCCTGAGGCTTGCAGCTACAGAAGGACAGAGAAGGAGCAGAGCAGGGGAGGAAAAGGAACAGAACCAGCTGCCTCACAATACAAAACTCTTGGTGTGGGCTTAATTTGGAGAGAATCGAAAAGCTATTTGGTAACCAACCATTGGACTTGGGATAATGGTATCTCCCATTCCAACTGTTCTCTAAGTTTTCCATTCAATATTCTCTTTAGGTTTATAAATTCTGTGTACCAAGGACTACTTGGTGGTTCTGCTTGCAAAGAACTTATTTGCACATTTAGGAATTTCTAAACAGAGATGGAAATTAGAGTCTCTTCACAACTGAAATAAAACAGAAATGTTCATGTTTTCTTTAAACACTTTCTAGTGTTAGCAATTTAATTTAAAATGTAAGTGAAAATCCATTCTCAAATCAATGGTAGCCATTTAATTTTACTGACTTCTTGTGCTTCAGATTTGAAGTTCAATGATCTCTTAGTAAAATCTTAAGTGGTGATTTTCTTTTACAACCTGTGAAAGATGACACTTTCAGCAAAGTCTTAAGCATGCAAATAAAAATTCATTTTATTATTATTTTTTGTTTGGATTTCACTGAGTTATTTTGGGGTTAATCTTTTGGCCCTCACACATGCAGAACTCCTTTGAGTTCAATGAGTGTTATGTGCATGGAAGAACTTAAGAACTGGGCCTTTGGTTTATTTCTGTAATACTCACTTGAATTGCCTCTGCTTAGTTTTCAAAAGGTGGCTTCCCGGATCTCTATTCATTTGTGCACTGCACCCTCTCTTTCCCTTTGTAAATTTGGACAATTCATACTCCTACCCTCTCTTTGGTGTCCAGAAGTTCTGGTCTATGAAACACTATTGCTTAGCAACAGGTTAACTGGCTCTTCCTCTCTATGGGGGACTACAAAAACGCCGATCAGAACCTCCACAAACTCTTATTTATTGAGGAATACAGATGCAGTTTCTTATGCTGCATTACTGATGGGCCATATGGTGTAAATTCTATCTTTAAACTGCAGCAAGATAGAAAATGCATGTTTCACAATCAAATTTTTAAAAATTCACATTGGCATATTTGTTTGGCTTGATTTTTAAAAAATCCGTTTACTTAAAAAGATTGCTTTTAATGAAATAAGGTACACATTCCCCCGAATTAATTAATTAATTTGAGACAGAGTCTCACTCTGTCGCCCAGGCTGGAGCGCAGTGGTGTGATCTGGGCTCACTGCAACCTCTGCCTCCTTGACTCAAGCCATCCTCCCACCTCAGCCTCTCAAATAGCTGGGACCACAGGTGCATGCCACCACACCTGGGCCATGTTTTTGTATTTTTTGGTAGAGACAGGGTTTCACCATGTTGTCCAGGCTCCTCTGGAACTCCTGAACTCAAGCCATCCACCCGTGTTGGCCTCCCGAAGTGTTAGGATTACAGGCATGAGCCACCACGCTTGGCTTCTCCTTGAATTTAAACCAAAAAAACAAAAACAGACTCAAGTTTAAGTTGATTACAAAATCTTTTCCAAAATATCTTCTCTTACTAAAGTTTCCTTCATGTAAATAGTGTTTGGAATAGAAAGAGGGTGGTGACACAATAATCTTCCTGTATCTTATATCAAGTTTAAATAGACAGTGGAAGCCAATTTGGGATTCACAAATGCAGTACTATGACACTTGGAGAAATAAAAAAACTTTTAGAAAGCATCTTTAGGAAATTCTAAGGTTAAATTCCGTTGAACTGGGGAACAAATAAAGCTAAGGTAAAGTCTGGTATTTTCTCATTCAGTAATAAAGAACCACGACATGCAGATTCTTCACCTGCCAAGCAAACAGTTCTAAAAACCCCTCTTGGTAGGAAAGGAGATGAAAAATTATATTTAAGAACACTTGGCTGGGCACGGTGGCTCGTGCCTGTAATCCCAGCACTTTGGGAGGCCAAGGCAGACGGATTACCTGAGGTCAGGAGTTCCAGACCAGCTGACCAACATGGAGAAACCCTGTCTCTACTAAAAATACAAAATTAGCTGGGCGTGGTGGCACATGCCTGTAATCCCAGCTACTTGGGA
This sequence comes from Nomascus leucogenys, assembly GCF_006542625.1. NCBI lineage: Eukaryota > Metazoa > Chordata > Mammalia > Primates > Hylobatidae > Nomascus > Nomascus leucogenys. The sequence continues at coordinate 40,817,115 of NC_044381.1, read as the reverse complement.
GGGTGAGGCAGGAGAATCACTTGAACTCGGGAGGTGGAGTTTGCAGTGAGCTGAGATCGTGCCATTGCATTCCAGCCTGGGCAACAAGAACAAAACTCCGTCTCAAACAAACAAAAAACACCTGATTCCCTACAAACAAAAACAAAAACAAAACTCCTCAAGTTTAAATTTTATAAATTTTTTTAAGTTTTGGGACTTCTTGTGCTGGCCAAGATGGAGTAGGCACAGCACAGTTCAGTTCTCCCACTCATCAAAACTAAGAATTCTCTCTTTTTTTTTTTTTAGACAGAGTCTTGCTCTGTCTCTCAGGTTGGAGTGCAGTGGCAGGATCTCAGCTCACCACAACCTCCGCCTCCTGAATTCAAGCGATTCTCCTGCCTCAGCCTCCTGAGTAGCTGGGATTACAGGCATGCACCACCACGCCAGGCTAATTTTTGTATTTTTAGTAGAGATGGGGTTTTGCCATGTTGGCCAGGCTGGTCTCGAACTCTTGACCTCAGGTGATCCACCTGCCTCAGCCTCCCAAAGAAAACTAAGAATTCTAGGCTGGGTGCGGTGGCTCACACCTGTAATCCCAGCACTTTGGGAGGCTGAGGCGGGCGGATCACGAGGTCAGGAGATCGAGACCAGCCTGGCCAACATGGTGAAAACCCATCTCTACCAAAAATACAAAAATTAGCCAGCCATGGTGGTGCGCGCGTGTAGTCCCACTACTCGGGAGGCTGAGGCAGGAGAATCGCTTGAACCCAGGAGGCGGAGGCGGAGGCTGCAGTGAGCTGAGATCGTGCCACTGCACTCCAGCCTGGGCGACAGAGCAAGACTCTGTCTCAATTAAAAAGAAAAGAAAAGAAAAGAAAACTAAGAATTCTAAACAAAACAAAACGCCAACTCCTTGAGATCTCTGGACAGTAAATAATGGCAGGCAAATTGGAAGAAGGAGGGTGACAAAACTTGAAGAAGTCACGAAACAGACATGTGTTTCCCAGTTTTCTGTACTACTACCCCTTTCAGCTTTTTTTTTTTTTGAGGTGGAATCTCTGTCACCCAGGATGGAGTGCAGTAGCACAATCTCGGCTCACTGCAACCTCCACCTCCCAGGTTCAAGCAATTTTCCTGCCTCAGCCTCCCAAGTAGCTGGGATTATAGGCGCCTGCCATCATGCCTGGCTAGTTTTTGTATTTTTAGTAGAGACTGGGTTTCACCATGTTGGCCAGGCTCGAACTCTTGACCTCAAGTGATCTGCCTGCCTCAGCTTCCCAAAGTACTGGGATTACAGGTGTGAGCCACCATGCCCAGCCTCTTTCAGCTTTGATATAAAGGTAAAACCCCCTCCAACCCCCCGTCAAGCAACTTCCCAGTTGACATGTGCAGTAAAAACTCCAAGAAGAGCTCGGTCTTTCTGGCCAAATGACCAGGAAAAGGAGCCCCTGTGAACCAAAGAATGCAGGGGGAAATCCCTGTGTTCTTCCTCTCTCTCTCCCTTTCTCTTTCTTTCCCAGCCCTGCTGTGAGGGAGACCCCAGTCATGCTACCATAGAGAGGCAGATGGGCAACAAAACTCCAAGACGTTTCTGTGAGCCAAGCAGTGTGTGTTGATGAATCCTAGAGAAGAGAGAGCTAGAGGAGGGGAATCCCTAAGTCTGGGTATGGGCTGGCACAAGTCCTGGGCTCAGGCCTAAGCCGCACATGCACAGGCAGATACAGAGAAGTGAACAGAGTCTTTGAAACTTGAAGTGGTGCCACTGGGACCACCACCACAGAAGGGGAGACAGTTTGCCATCTGAACTTAATTGAATTGGTTGTCTGCTTACAATCAATCTTCTCCAGGGGATTTTAACAAGTTGCAGACTCTCAGGACTTGGTATTCAAAACATCCAGAATACGATCCAACATTACTAGATGCGCAAGCAACCAGGTAAGTATGACCTATTTACAAGGAAAAAGACAACCAACATATGTCATTCCAAAAATGACTCAGATGTTGGATCATCAGACAACAACTTAAAACAACTTTTATAACTGTGCTCTTAAGATGAAAACAAAGGGCCGGGCGCAGTGGCTCATGTCTGTAATCCCATCACCTTGGGAGGCCAAGGCGGGTGGACCACCTGAGGTTGAGCGTTCGAGACCAGTCTGGCCAACATGGTGAAACCGTGTCTCTACTAAAAATATACAAAAATTAGCCGGGCGTGGTGGTGCACATCTGTAATCCCAGCTACTCGGGAGGTTGAGGCAGGAGAATTGCTTGAACCCGGGAGGCGGAGGTTGCAGTGCGCAAAGATCGAAGCCTGGGTGACAGAATGAGACTCTGCCTAAAAAAAGAAAGAAAGAAGTTCTTGATGGAGACCCAGAAGCTATGAAAATTACAAATGAGAATCCTAGAACTGAAAAAAATGATGTTTCTGAAGTTAAACAATGTAATGGAATTACATTTTTTAATGGAAATAACAAAAGAAAGAGTCAGTGAATTGAAGACAGATCAGTAGAAATTAACCAGAGGACAGTGAGAAAATGGATTAAACAGAATGAACAGAACTTCAGGATCCTGGGAGACAACACCAGAAAATCACATATTTTTTGACACTGGAGTCTCAGAGGGAAAAGAGAAATTGGTGCAGACACAAAAAAAGTTTTTAGAAATAATTGCTGAAAACTTCTTAAATTTGACAAACAATATAAATGCATATTCAAGAAACTCAGCAAAATCCAAACAAGATGCTTAGCATATCATAATCGAACTGCTGAAAACCAAAGATTTAAAGAATCCTGAAAGTAGCCAGAAAAAAACCCAATACATTCGGTATAGGGAACAACAATTTGAAATGCGGGTTATCTCAGACATATAATAAAAAATCGTGTAGGCCAGGATGCAGTGGAACAGTATCTTTAAAGCACTCATAGGAAAGAATCATCCACCCAAAATTCTATAACCGGTGCCAATATTCTACAGGAATATGGACTTCCTGAAGAATCCTAAAATAAGTCCACAAATTCATTGGAGATCCTCTCTCCAGAAGCTGGGGCCTAATTCCCTTCCCCTTGAGTGTGAGCCAGAATTAGGACTGACTTTTAATGAATAGAATATATCAGAAGTGACATTTCATGATTCTGAAAGTTTAGTTATTATGGTGAACACCAGTCCCCTGACAACATGCGACAACATGGTTCAAATTTGAGTTACCAGAATATATTAACTGTAATTGCATGAAGTTCAAACTTTCTGCTAGCTCACCAGTCCACAAATCACTACATAATAACAGAGGTACATCATGATCAGTGACCAATCATGTCTCTTCTTTCCAAAACCTGTGGGTGATTGGTCACTGTGCATCTGTGTTCATTTCACGCACAAATAGCAAAGTGTGAATTGTGTGACCTCCTTGTCTCCCAGTGATAAACCCACATGGCATTTTTACACAAATGGATATTCAAAAGAGAAAACTGACAAATAAAGATAGAAGTGCAGCAAAGAAACTCAAAACTGAAAACACTGAAAGTGAATGCAAATCAAACATAAATGGGGTCACTGAAGAAACAGACTATGGGGACGCTGGCACTGCTGCCGAGGTGAATTCATCAAATAAATGAAGAAAGCGGTTGTGATGAAAAGGATGAAGATGTCCCAGATGAAGGAACGTCAGCAAAAACCTTCACGTTAAAGGGACTTGGAGATATTTCATGACATTGAAAGCAGAAAGGATAAAATATTGGAAGCTGATCCAAACTTAGAAGGAGCATGACAAGTTTTTGAAACACAGAAAAGGTGCTTGCTCCATATCATAAGGTACATGACTTTTGAAGAAGGCAAGCACTGTTTAAATGTCTCTTGATGGTTTTTTAGGAAGACATCAAACACTTTAATTCCCAGTGTTGCTAATGTTTTAAATTACAGTGTACAAAAATATTTACTTTGTTTCCTTATACATTTCTAATAGTACAAGATTATCGATGTTTTGACAATTTTCAAAAGACAGGAAGAAATCACAATTTTACCCATTAATGATTATGAACAGCATATGGCAATTTCAGGTTGGAAGTTCATTTTTACAGTTCTGAACTGCTGTGCAGTGAGGACTGTCTGTTTTATGTTGGGAGACTCTGTGTTCTACTAAAATTCCCTGAAGAATGTTTCTTTTTTTTCCTGTTTTGTCAGGCAATCAGCCTCGTTAGCCTTAGTCCGCAGGTCCTGCGTTGCCTTCTGTTTGGTGGTGGTGGTCCGAGTGTCAGTTCAGAGTGTGGCTGTGTTGCTTGGGCTCTGCCTCTGGTATGTGCAGCTCTGGGCTGAGCACGGAATTCAGCTCATGTACAGAATTAGAGAATCCTCTTTTCAGGTCTTTGCTCTTCAGGATTTCCCCCCAGACTCCCTGGCACCTGGGGGCCCCTTTTCCTCATCCTCTGGCTTAGAAAGATGGGCTTTCTCTCTGATGACTGGCTGCTCACACTGCCTGCTCGTTTTGCCAAAAGGAACGCCCCTCAGGCAGAAAGCAGAGGGAAAAAAAAAGATGGATTATTTCCACATTCTTCAGACCATAGGGTCATTTTTTCCTGCTCCTCTGACTGGAAAGACAGGTTTTCTCCCAGCAGATTTTTTTTTTTTTTTTTTTTGAGACGAAGTTTTGCTCTTGTTGTCCAGGCTGGAGTGCAATGGCGTGATCTCAGCTCACTGCAGCCTCCACCTCCTGGGTTCAAGCAATTCTCCTGCCTCAGCCTCCTGAGTAGCTGGAATTACAGGCATGCACCACCATGCCCAGCTAATTTTGTGTTTTTAGTAGAGACAGGGTTTCTCCATGTTGGTCAGGCTGGTCTCAAACTCCTGACCTCAGGTGATCCACCCGTCTTGGCCTCCCAAAGTGTTGGGATGACAGGCGTGAGCCACCTCGCCTGGCCTGACTAGGGTCATCTTTAGGTCAGGACTGAGAGACAAAAAGTTTAAAAAAGGAAAAAAGCCAGGGATTATAGCCACACTTTCTAGCTTGCAGGGTCCCCATTTACCAGAATGTTTTAAGAAAGTTCCAGACTGTTTTCCCATCAGCTGTGTATGAAGGTTCCAGTTCTTCCACATCCTTCTCAGCAAACAAGTTAACCATATTTGGCACAGGATTTCTAGACCTGTAGGTTATGGAAATGTCACAGTACGTTTTGAGGCCAGTAAAGAGTTCTGCGTTTCTTTTCTTTCTTTTTTTTTCTTTCTGAGACGGAGTTTCGCTCTTGTTGCCCAGGCTGGAGTGCAATGGCACCATCTCGGCTCACCGCAACCTCCGCCTCCCAGGTTCAAGCGATTCTTCTGCCTCAGCCTCCCTAGTAGCTGGGATTACAGGCATGTGCCACCACACCCAGCTGATTTTGTATTTTTAGTAGAGACGGGGTTTCTCCGTGTTGGTCAGGCTGGTCTTGAACTCCCGACCTCAGGTGATCCACCCGCCTCGGCCTCCCAAAATGCTGGGATTACAGGCGTGAGCCACCGCGCCCGGCCAGGAGTTCTGCGTTTCTTATGAGAATCTTTGTGAGAAGATGTAGATATTGGCTTTATAATAATAAAGTGAATTTGTGGTATTAAATAAATGGAAAAAAAAGACAAATGGTACAAATTAAAAGTTCTTGAGATGTTTGGGCTGACCATAAAGGGATCCATTATCTGAAGAGTGGCTTAAGATTTAGAAGGCATTGCTTTACAGTCTTTGTCTTCTAAGGGCAGGGTATAGTAAGTCTTACCAAATATGTAAGACATGCTGTTTGGGGATATCCAGCATTCCTTTTCCCTTCCTAAAGGTACTCAGGTTTCTTTCTCAGAAATTGTGTATATTCATCCCTGAGAGGTCTGAGAAAAAATAAAAAAAAATTGTGTATAGTTTTGGTGAGATAGTCAATCCAGGAACCTGTTTCCCCATATTAAAGTCAAAGGAACTATACTGTTTTCGCTGCCAGGCTGGGGACTCTTAATACCCAAGTTTGGTCCATTCTACTCTTTTTCATGACTTTGAATCTTGAGCAAATGACTACAATAAGATTGGGGTTCATTCATGTCATCAACAGCACCCCAACTGTATTGTTAAAAGTACCTGTCATTCTTAGTTCCCACCCAGTCTTTTTTTTTTTTTTTTGAGACGGAGTCTCGCTCTTTCACCCAGACTGGAGTGCAGTGGCGCGATCTCGGCTCATTGCAGGCTCCGCCCCCCAGGGTTCATGCCATTCTCCTGCCTCAGCCTCCCGCATAGCTAGGATTACAGGGGCCTGCCATCTCGCCCGGCTAATTTTTTGTATTTTTAGTAGAGACGGGGTTTCACCGTGTTAGCCAGGATGGTCTCGATCTCCTGACCTCGTGATCCACCTGCCTCGGCCTCCCAAAGTTTTGGGATTACAGGCGTCAGCCATCGCGCCCGGCCCCACCCAGTCTTAATCCTGGCTCTCCAACTTTCATAAAATTCATTGGAGTTTTTTTTTTTTTTTTTTTTTGAGACAGGGCCTCACTCTGTTGCCCAGGCTGGAGTGCAAGTGACGTGATCTGGGCTCACTCCAACCTCCACCTCCTTGGCTCAAGTAGTCTTCCCACCTCAGCCTCCAGAGTAGATGGGACCACAGGTGCACACCTCACCTGGCTAATTTTTGGATTTTTTGTAGACAATGGGTTTCATCATGTTGCCTCAAGAAAAATAACATCAGGGTAATATTAAGTCTTTTATCCGTGACATGTAACTGATTTTAAAATATTATATAGCACTTCCTAGTTTAACCAAACTGGAGGCATGTTTTATATGATGGGCTGATGTCTCATGAATAACTGTGCCAAAATCCTCACTTCTGAGTGCACTGATGCAGTAGATGGATGTCTCAAATCCCTCAGCTCCCAGATTGGGCCAACTATCCTTATACCACCACACCTGCGACCTGGGAAGAATGGGGAAGGGGACTTTATAGGGCAGAGCTTTCCCAGACTCTTGTTCCACCCTGAGGATAAAGTATTACAGTAACTTTCTTCCTGCCTTCCAGAGGCACTTTCATTCTTCCTGGAGTTCTAGTCAACCCTGACCTCTTCCTTTGTCAGCAAGGTCAAAGGCCTGAGCCACAAGTCTTAGCTGTTTCCAGAAGGGTGATTGTGTGCTCCCACCTAGACTCGGAGGTCCTAGACTCCTCAGAGGAAGTCAGCTTCATGTGATCTAGGCTACTCAAGCCTGGGGCTGCTGCTTTCATATTCTGGTATGAAAGACTTGCTTCCTCTGGAAAGATCTTTAGGTTTACACAAATGTAACAGACTACTTAATGATAGCTAGTCTCTAAAATGTACATCTTAAAATGGCTTTATACTTACGGGAATTCCTAATGAAAAAAAACTCATTTGATTTACATCACATTGCAAAATATAGTTTACTTCAAAAGATGATCCTGAAGATCCCATCACAGAGTGTTTAAGGGATGATTATAGTTTTAGCCCTTAAGAGAGAACATATATACTCAACTGAGTACTGTCTTTCAAAGCAGTCCCTGTCAATGTTTGTCCATTGATTCCACAGCAGCTCTCACTGCCCACCCTGCTTGAGAAGCCTCTTGGAGAGTTCCCTAGAGTCTATAGCACTCATCTGAAGGCCCTCCATGAGAACAACTCTTCTTTCTCTTCCACATAGATACTTCTGCATCAGCCCAAAGCTATTTGGACACAAGTTTGGTAAACACGGTAAGAAAAAAACAAACCAAGCAACAAAAACAAAAAGCAGGCAGTGCTGCATTAGACTGAAAGTAAAAGATGAAAACTCTAAGAACCTATGAAGCGCCAGGGCAGTGTTGGCTGCTTTCACCCATACAGTCTCCTTTGGTGTTCTGCTGATGCTTGTGAAGCAGTATCCCTACAGACAATGACCCTAGCTTAAGAAGGCTGAGAACTGCTGAAAGTGATGCTGTTTATAAATGGTAGTCAGGACCGAAACATGGGTGTGCTATGACTGCAAACTACATGTGGAATTCAGAGATGGGATTACCATCTCCACTATAAAGGGCAATATGATCTGTTGCAGGAGGGTTGTATAGGGTACTTAGTTACACAGGTCACACTGATCCCATTCTCCTCCTTTTTTCTATGCAAGTATCTATTTGTCTATATGTCTGTCTACCTTGGTAGGTTGGGCTCCTTGAAGAAGGGATTACGTTTTCTTCATCTCCATATCCCCAGTAGCTTGCCAATGCCCAGTATACACCAGGGGTTCAGTCGCTGTTTGTCTTATTTTCTTGTTGACTCTACTCTGACTTAGGACATGTCACTTTCCTCTCTTGACCTTCACATTCAGATGTGTTAATAAAAGTGGATAAAGACCACTCTAGCTTTAAAACACCCTCCAATATAGAGAGAACTCTGAAACCAGAAGCTGAGGAATGGTGAATAGAGCATTTTCCCTCACACGATGGGTATTAGGGTGGTATCTTGTCCTTTGAACGCCTCTGCAGAACTTGACCCTAGTTTTTCAAATTGGACTCAAGAATGATCTTAGTGTTGGTGGTTTTGTGGTTTTCTCTGACACTTTGTTATTGACAGAACAGCTTCTGGAAATCTGAAAAGAAAAAAAAGGTAGTTTATATATTAATTTGGAATATGAAATGTGTCATGGTCTCCAGAGTCTGAATGTTGATCTCCGTGGAGCTCTCCTACCCTCTGCTACTGCTGATAACTCATAGTACTGGAGAGACAGCAGAGCCTGAAGACCAAAAAACTCAACTGCCGACACATGGCCGCAGTGTGGTCAGTTACTGATCTACAGTTTATGAAGCAGGCCTACAGATGTGTGTGTTCTTCCGGGTAATTTAAATTGACAATTAATTAACAGGGCTGGTGCTAGGTAAACATTATAGGTTAGAATCCCAAGTGTGGATTAATTTGCTCTCTTCCATGATCACAGACTCCCTGCTTAGCTCCAGCCTGCTGGTCTCCCAACATATGCTAATGATTACATGGGCAGGATCAAGGTCTCTTATTACCTTGTTTGAAAAACTGGAAACTCATCTGTTATCGCTGGTGGTTAGATACCTCACCTAAGTAAAATATTAATTAATGATATTAGGCCGGGCGTGGTAGCTCACGCCTGTAATCCCTGCACTTTGGGAGGCAGAGGCAAGTGGATCACTTGAGGTCAGGTGTTCGAAACCGGCCTGGCCAACATGGTGAAACCCTGTCTCTACTAAAAATACAAAACTTAGCCAGGTGTGATGGTGTGTACCTGTAATCCCAGCTACTCCAGAGGCTGAGGCAGGAGATCACTTGAACCTGGGAGAGGGAGGTTGCAGTGAGCCGAGATCACATCACTGTACTCCAGCCTGGGCAACAGAGAAAGACTCCATCTTGAGGGAAAAAAAATAAATAAAATAAATACAAAATAAAAAAAGAAAAAGTCCCCAACCATTAGTTGTCATATTGTGACCCCCAAGAAGACATAAGTTTTTATTTTTTATTTTATTTTATTTTTTTTTGAGATGGAGTCTTGCTCTGTCGCCCAGGCTGGAGTGCAGTGGCGCAATCTCGGCTCACTGCAACCTCCGCCTCCCGGGTTCATGCCATTCTCCTGCCTCAGCGTCCCAAGTAGCTGGGACTACAGGCGCCCGCCACCATGCCCGGCTAATTTTTTGTATTTTTAGTAGAGACGAGGTTTCACCGTGGTCTCGATCTCCTGATCTCGTGATCCGCCCGCCTCGGCCTCCCAAAGTGCTGGGATTACAAGCATGAGCCACTGCGCCCGGCCGACATAAGTTTTTATTAAATTTTAAATACACATTTTTTTTATTTTTGAGATGGAGTCTCGCTCTGTTGCCCAGGCTGGAGTGCAGTGGCGTGATCTCGGCTCCCTGCAAGCTCCGCCTCCTGGGTTCATGCCATTCTCCTGCCTCAGCCTACTGAGTAGCTGGGACTATAGGCGCCTGCCACCACACCCGGCTAATTTTTTTTGTATTTTTTTAGTAGAGACGGGGTTTTACCGTGTTAGCCAGGATGGTCTCGATCTCCTGACCTTGTGATCCGCCTGCCTCGGCCTCCCAAAGTGTTGGGATTACAGGCGTGAGCCACCGCGCCCGGCCCAGATGTTTATTTTTACCTCGATATTTAAGCAATTTAACTTCAACCAATCCCTGAATTTGAGCTAAGGATGCAGAGTATATAAGCGTTTGTCAGCTAAACATTTTGCCCGCCATCAACAGTTACTCAATAAAGTTTTTTTTTTTTTTTTTAAAGAACACACAGCTAAATAGGGCAACTAAGAATTGAGTTTCAAGTGTTATGATACAATAATGAATTTTAAACTTTCCAAAAGTACAATAACTGGTGTATGTTCTCGAGTATAAGTCTAGAAATACAGTTTCTGGAAACAACTACAAAAGCCAACATTTATTGAGCATTTGTTGTGTGGCATGCACACAGGTTATCTGATTTAATCCTTATAACAACCTGGGAGGTTAAGTACTATTAATATGTTCATTTTACAGATGATAAAATCCAAGGTTCCATAAGGTAAATATTTTTGCAAGGGCACAGACTTACCATAAGATGGATATTGGGGACCTGACTCCAGAATCTTAAGACTTCTACAATGTAATAAGGTGAAAATAAATTTATTTCCAGAATTCCAGATACTGGCACTGGCATTTTTTTTTTTTTTTTTTTTTTTTTCTTTGAGATGGAGTCTCGCTCTGTTGCCAGGCTGGAGTGCAGTGGCGTTATCACTGCAACCTCTGCCTCCCGGGTTCAAGCAATTCTCCTGCCTCAGCCTCCCGAGTAGCTGGGACTACAGGTGCGCACCACCACGCTCGGCTAATTTTTGTGTTTTTAGTAGAGATGGGGTTTCACCATGTTGGCTAGGATGGTCTCCATCTCTTGACCTCGTGATCTGCCCGCCTCGGCCTCCCAATGTGCTGGGATTACAGGCGTGAGCCACCACACCTGGCCGTACTAATGCATTTTTAAAAATTAAAAGCAAGAGTGTTTAAAGAAAAGGTAAATACATGGAATGCAATGCTACAAATGAAAATAAGAGTGATTAAAAACTACTACTCCTCACCTTGGGTTATAAAAGGAAATTTGGATATTTCTGGATTTTGCCTTGTTATTTAATGGCTAACTGTATTATTTCTTTTATTTATTTATTTTTGAGATGGAATCTCGCTTTTTGCCCAGGCTAGAGAGTGCAGTGGCGCCATCTCCGCTGACTGCAACCTCCGCCTCCTGGGTTCAACCAATTCTCCTGCCTCAGCCTCCCAAGTAGCTGGGATTACAGGCGCACACCAGGCCCGTCTAATATTTGCATTTTTAGTAGAGACGGGGTTTCACCATGTTGGCCAGGCTGGTCTCGAACTCCTGATCTCAAATGATTCACCCGCCTCGGCCTCCCAAAATGCTGGGATTACAGGCGTGAGCCACCGCACCTGGCCTGTATTATTTCTAGATAACATGTCATCTTGGCTTTGTGACTAATTTTATGCATAGGTGAGTGGCATAACTTGTCAGTCTGCTTTTAAATGTAACTTCTTAAAATACCAGCAGCATTTAATTTATGTATATATGATACTGGCTTGCATTTGAGGTATGTATCAGAAAAGAAAGCAGAAAAATCCAACTTGCCTTTTTCACCGGGAGTATGGGGGCTTCTTTGGTCAAAGCGTGCGCGTGCAGGCTCCATGTGCTGGGCAGCAGCTGTCCGGCCACAGCCTGTAGGTTGCATCCTGCTCCTCTACAGAGGTTTCTCCAAAAAAGAGCAAATGGAGAGATGAAGGTAAGTAAAAGCGGCACTTTAAAACTTTTGAGTGCTGGGTTTCTAAATTTATATTCTGAAAGACATTAATCTCTTTTTGAAAATGTTTTATGCAAGCCTAATATACATACAGTATCAACCTCATTTTAGAAGCAATTACGACAGAGCTTTGAAACAGAATTTACGTAAACGACCTCCTTCCAGAAGATGCTACTACAGCAAGAAGATTCAAATCCCTCTCCCTCAGAAGAGCAGGGCGAGCCACTGCAAAGGCGCAGGTTTCAGTCTAGCCATTCCGCAGGCTTTCCCACGCTGCAACAGACGTGTGCTCTCAAGACCGTCTCTTCCGTGACGAGCAGGCGCTTAGGGCTACCTGTACCTTCAGACATTATGGTGTGTTTGGCCATGTCATTTGTCATAGGTGTAAAAACCACGACAACTGAAAGCCCGAAGCTGCTGGGATGAGCACCTGCCGCGGAACTGCATTCTCGCGCTCCTTCCTGCCCTTTCCAAGAAGCCAGACGCGGCCGGCCAGCATCCCGCTCTCCCGGACCCCGCAGTCAGTGTGGGCAGCAGGCCCAGAGTGGTGCGAGCCTACGGCGGCGTTAGAAAGGCGGCGTCCCGACGAGCACAGTGACTCGGCCTCCGGCTCCCCTTCAAAGCGCCATCTTATCGCCGCTTCTCTCAGGAGCAGGCGAGCTCTTCCCCAGGACTTGCTTCGCGGCTTCCCTTCGCCTGAGTACCACCGGGCGGAGGCGGCGGCCTCTCTGGCCCTGCCGGGAACAGGGCGCAGGGAGGGGAGCGGCGGCCAACCGGCCTGAGGCGGGCGAACGGCCTGTGGCCTCCAGGCGCTGCCTGCTCCGGCTCAGGAGCCTCCTGGATCCCGCCCCGGCCCAACTCCGGGCCTCCGCCTCCACCGCCGCCGCCGCCTCCGGGAGCCCCGAGCCGCGTCCCGCCGGCGCCGCCTCTTCCGCCTGCTAGCCGGCGGGCCTGGGCGGCGTCCGCGCCGGGCGGGTCCGCTACGTCAGCGCCGCCCGCCCGCCCCCCCCGGCCCTCAGCCTCGGCCTCGGCCTCGGCCTCGCAGCGGCGGCAGCGGCGGCGGCGGCAGGTCCCTCCCCAGACATGGCCCTGGGAGGCGGCAGCACATGGCGGCCGCGGCGGCCATGAGCGCGCCCCCGACCCGCCCCAGTCCCCCCTAGAGGCCGCCGCCCCCGCCCGCCAGCCCGCCCGCGCGCCACGGCCCCACCACCCCCGGCCCCGCCGCCCCCCGCCCGCACCCGCGCCCGCGCCCCCGCCGCCGCCATGGGCGTGCAGGGCTTCCAGGACTACATCGAGAAGCACTGCCCGAGCGCCGTGGTGCCGGTGGAGCTGCAGAAGCTGGCCCGGGGCAGCCTGGTGGGCGGCGGGCGGCAGCGGCCCCCGCAGACCCCGCTGCGCCTGCTGGTGGACGCCGACAACTGCCTGCACCGCCTCTACGGCGGCTTCTACACCGACTGGGTCAGCGGCGGCCAGTGGAACCACATGCTTGGCTACCTGGCGGCGCTGGCCAAGGCCTGCTTCGGCGGCAACATCGAGCTCTTCGTCTTCTTCAACGGGGCGCTCGAGAAGGCCCGGCTGCACGAGTGGGTCAAGCGGCAGGGCAACGAGCGCCAGACGGCACAGCAGATCGTCAGCCATGTCCAGAACAAGGGCACCCCGCCGCCAAAGGTCTGGTTCCTGCCGCCCGTCTGCATGGCCCACTGCATCCGCCTGGCGCTCATCCGCTTCCACGTCAAGGTGAGGCCGGGGATCGGGGCCGCGCCGCACCCCTATCCCCCTTCCCAGGGCGCAGAATGTCGCCCGGCCGTGGCTGCGCTGGGGGCAGCGAGCTCCCCCAGCCCTTGCCCGGGATAGCCGGGCCGGGCCGGACCGCAAGATGGATGGCCGCGGGTGCAGGCCGCGCGCTGCCCAAGCCCGTCTCCAGCTGTCCCTGTTCGGGGTCCACGGCCGCGTGGGGACACTTGAGGGCTGGGTGAGAGCCCCGGACCAGAATTCGGAGGCGGCAGTGTCATCATCCCCAATATCCTTAGTTTTTCCCATCCTATTTGAGGCGGGCAGGCTATCACTCACCTTCAACTTTGACAAAATACTCCCTTTTCTAATTTAGCCTGTTCTTTCCCAGCAACAGGTTCATCTTGGAAGCAAGCAGGATACAGAGTAATAGAGGGGGTTTCGCCAGGGCCCTTGGGGGCTGCATCAGTGCTGCTGCCGCCGCCCTTGCCAATGTTGTTAGCCCGGTGACAGCGAGACGTGTCTAAGGGCCAGTGCCCTGGCCTCTACTTCAGAACGCAGTGCCCTGTCCGTGTTCCTCTTAGTACAGGGTGTTTAGAGAATCTTTCTATGGCTTTTTGTGTTAGATTTCAAAGACCCGTGCACTTTGACAGGATGGGATTTTGTCAGTTCTGTGACTTCACGTCCGTGTGAAAGAGGTCTTTAAGGCAGTTCGGTTTTGTAGATCCCATGCGAAAGGAGTCGCTCGAAGTCGGGGCGAGCTACGCGGGCGTGAACTCGCAGGATTTATTTTTCGGGTGCACAGTAAGTATTCAGTGACCTTCAGCGGCGCCCTGACGGGTGGGTAATCAGAGCTCTACATCACCGGCCTCCTCTGGCCCTTTGGCAGAGGGCTCCGCAGCTGGCACTGGGCCAGAGGAGAACTTCAGGACCCAGCAGTGACTGTGAAGATAAGCACATACATGATCCTGGACTTCACGTTCTGATTGCTTGCTTTTTTCATTGGTTTTCTTGAAAACAAATTTTGGGGGCCTTTTTGCTGTCTTAGCTCTTGCCACTGTCTTCCATCTTGTCATTTGACATTTCCTTGAAACTGCTGGAGCTGAAAGTTTGTGAAATTCTGTCTTCGCGGTTGCCTCCACTGCCCGCGAGGAGATGGTGGTAGTTAAGCCCAAAATGATAGCGGAAGTCCCACCCACGATCCGGTTGCAATTGGTGAGATGGTGTTTAAGTCGTGGGTGGAGGCGGCCGGCAGAGTCCCGATTGGCCCCTGCGCCTGGCGGACACACAGCTGCCATTCCTCAGGGAAGTTCGGGTGAGAGGAAGTGCCTGCCTCTTAATTTCTGAATCGGAGCCTGGGCCGCTCAGGGAAGTAAGGTGCTGCCATGTGTCTGGGGTGATCCATCTCCCTAATAGAGCGTAAAAGTGTTCGTAGTTTAGTCTTGTTCAGAGATGGAAAAGTCTAAAAGACAGGATGAGCTGCACTGACTTGCCTTTGGTAACCACACAGCTATCTACTTAACTAGTCAAGCGACTTTCAAGGGAACAGTGAATATTACTTAGGATTAGAATCAGTATGTATGCATATGGTCACTGTATCTTTAAAGAACTGTTGAGTTCTTTTTAATTCTACAGTTTCTTTATCTTTGCACCCCTTTGAATGCCTCGCACACCTAGTAGGTGCTCAGAATTCAGACCAGTGTGTCAGCGTTTGGAAACTAGATTTAAGCTCCATTTAAGATCGTCTTTTTCACTTAGGTTTCTGGACACGGGATAATTTTGTCTATATTTTGCTTTTGCTAAGCTTTTAATTATTGACCTAGGGTCATATTATAGTGCGAATTGCACAAAATGCATATTATAATGACTCAATTACTTGGTGGTCTCTTAGCTGGCAACCTTACCTTTTTGAAAAGTGCCTAAGAGATTTAGCTACTAGAAATTTCTCAGCAACTAAGCAAGATGTCAGGAAGTTTGGGTACAGTGATGTGGGGGTTGGCGGGTGTAGCGGGGTGCTTTTGCTTTCCTCACTGAAGAATCCTTTAAGCTCTCTCACTCACGGACTGGCCTCTTTTCAGATGTAATTCTAACAAGCTTGGTTATCTATTTTCTAAACTCAGCTTGAGAAGAGGCTGAAGAGGAGAGTCTGCCAGAGGCAGGAGCACCATTAATAGCAGGAAGTGACAACAAGAGAGAAGATTTAAAAAGCTATAAAAAGCAAACATAATTCTGGGGCTATTTTAAGAAAAGGAAAACAACCCTATGTACTTCCTTAGTCCCTGAGGGTAGTACAGTGTTTATTCTGTAAGGACGATTTTGAGTCATAAAAATTAATATTCAGCATTCTTTGTTTAAGGGATTGAAACAGTGTATACCATTTAATAAAAGATACCCATAAAGTGGTTAAAACGTTTAAAACTATGATATCACTACATGCCTATTAGAATGGCTAAAGGAGAAAAAAATATGAGCAATACCAAGTGCTAGCAAGAATGCTGAGCAACTGGATCCTTACACATTGCTTGTGGGAATGCAGAATGGCACCGCCACTCCAGAAAACAGTGGCAGTTTCTTATAAAGTTAAACATACATTTATCATACGATCCAGCAATTCCACTCCTGAGTATTTTCCTAATGAAGACTTTCGTTTGTGTAAAAACTGGTACTCAAATGTCCATAGCAGCTTAATTCATAATAGCCAAAACGTGGAAACAAAGTGTCCTTTAATAAGTGAATGGTTAAACTACGGTATAGCCATACTATGGAATACTACTTAGCAATAATAAGGAAGAAATTGCTGGAGTAGGTAACAACTTGCACGAATCTTTAATTAAGGTTTTATACTGAGTGAAAGAATCCAGGTTCAAAAGGGATGATTATAAAACTATAGTGATGGGGACCAATTCAGTGGTGCTGAGAGTAGAGGAGGGGAAGGATATACACATAAAGGGGACAGCAGGAGAGAGCTTTGTGGAGTGATGGAACTGTTCTGTATTCTGATAGTGGTGATGCTACCATACATTAAAATCAGAACTATTCATCCAAAGTAAATGTGTTAATTTTATCCTATGATAATTTTTTTAAGATTAAGTAAAAACCACTGGCAAAGGAATTGACATGAACAATTCAGTATATATAATGTTGGATAAATGAGACATTTATAAAAACTTTAAGCATCTTATTGGTGCTTTCTAGTGTTTTGTAAATTGGCAGAGGGGCATAATTTCCTGTTACCTTTGCTTAGAGAAATCTTTTTTTTTTTTTTTTTTGAGATGGAGTCTCACTCTGTCGCCCATGCTGGAGTGCAGTGGCGCGATCTCGGCTCACTGCAACCTCCACCTCCTGGGTTCAAGCGATTCTCCTACCTCAGCCTC
This sequence comes from Nomascus leucogenys, assembly GCF_006542625.1. NCBI lineage: Eukaryota > Metazoa > Chordata > Mammalia > Primates > Hylobatidae > Nomascus > Nomascus leucogenys. The sequence goes on along the minus strand of NC_044381.1, from coordinate 40,800,255 downwards.
CCTAGTAGCTGGGATTACAGGCGCCTGCCATCATGCCCAGCTAATCTTTGTATTTTTAGTAGAGGCGGAGTTTCACCATCTTGGCCAGGCTGGTCTTGAGCTCCTGACCTTGTGATCCACCTGTCTCAGCTTCCCAAAGTGCTGGGATTACAGGAGTGAGCCACCACGCCTGGCTAGGAGAAATCTTTTTTGATTTAGAGATTATTTCTTTTACAGAGTAATAATTTTATTTTTTTGTTCAGTAGTAGTAATTGTATTTCTTTAACCATTAGAAGTTGGTCTACACGGAAAGACAGCCAGAACAATGAAAATAATAATAATACGTTGGCCTATGTATTGACTAGTTTTGTCCTAAAATAGCCTAATTTGAACTTGGCTTTAGCTAGTTACTTGGACAATGTTTCCTCTTGTGTGCCTTGGGTCATTATAACCTTTGAAACTTCAGTGAATGACTTATGTTTATTTTAAAATCTTAGTGGCATGAAGTCACTGGAGCTTTCATAAATGTTTCTGCTATATGACTTGTGGTATCAGTGTAAGGGTTTATAATGAAGTCCTTCAGATCTTCTGAATTTGCTTCCATTGGAATTTTGTTAAATAATGCTCTTACATAAAATGGCGTTCATGCTTTAAGTCAGTGGAAGAATGCAAGGTTAGACTATGGTTTAGAGTTTTCATGGTTAGCATAATTACATGTTTGTACTTAGAGATGATGATCTCTCTTCATGTATACTTGATGGGGGAAGAGAATGAACTGGTATCAGACCAGGTCCTTGCTAGGTCCTTTCTCACATATGCCATCTCATTTAATCCTCAGAGTGCTTTGTTACCCCATTTTACATGTGAAAAAACAGGATCTAGTGATTAAGTGACATCTGGGGACAAGTCATTAGTAACCTCAAGACGGAAGTGGAGTGCTAAAATCAAAGTTCAGCTTCTTTGTGTAAGAATACTTTGTGGGTGTGCCTACCTACAATTCACCCCCAGGTCAATTACGATAGCTAACTGCTTCTACTATGTTTTCTAGTTAGGATAGGAACAGTCATGTTTCTATTCAGAAGAAAAATGTCCATCAATAGATCCTGGACACTGACAGTATATCTTATTCTTAAGGACCTTTAATTGACTGGAAGATTTTTAAGGTTCAAAACTGACCATATTATACCTCAAACTAGTCATTGTGTATATTTCTGTATTGTACTACTTTTGTCACTAGTTTAATTCACATAGCATAATGTCTTCAAGGTTCATTCATGTTGTAGATTGTGTCAGAATTTCCTTAACTTTTAAGGCTAAGTAATACTCCACTGTGTATATGTACCACATTTTGTTTATCCATTCATCCACTGGTGGATACTTGGGTTGCTTCCACTTTTTGACTATTGTGAATAATGAATAATGCTTCTATGAGCATGGTATACAAAGAGCTGTTCGAGTTCCTGCTTTCAGTTCTTTTGGGTATATACTCAGAAGTAGAATTGCTGGGTCATATGGTAATTCTGTTTTTCTTTTTAAGGAATTGCCATATATTTTCCACAGTGGCTGTGTAGGCCATATATTTTATGTCTTAAGTTATATAATATATATTATTATAATATAGTTCTATTTTTTCACATTAATGTGATCGCACTATACGTTATTCAGCAGTTTGCTTTTTTATTTGTAAGAAATCTTTCCATGTCTATACTTAGAGTTCTAAGTCTTTTCAGTCCCTAAATAGTATTCCATAATTTATCCAACCCTGACAGATGGCATACACATGATATATACACACAGTAGAGCCAAAGGTATGCACATTTTAAAAGCCACGTAGGACCATAGAGTCAACATTGCCAGAACTTCAGACTTTGCAAGAAAGCCAGAAACCCAGATTTTATTTAAAATTATTCCATTTTAAACTTGGTTCTAAGTTAGCTTCAGCTCTTGTGCCACCAATTTGTTATTTGAGCACTGATCTTTATCAACAATTATCATGGTCATCTAAATCTCTTCCTTTTTTTTTTTTTTTTTTTTACTTTAAAATTAAACCTATCAAAAACCACTCTGTCTTTTCCTGTCTGCCTCCTTGAACATTTTTCAGTGATCAAAATGCTTCCATTTCCTGGGGTTACTGCAATATGATGTTTCCTTAAATGCCACAATCCTCTTGGCCACTTCCATAGTATATTCTTCATTATATACTTCTCAATATTACATCTTTTGAGGTGAGTGCTAACCACATGTTTATTCAACATCTCACCATTTCCAAGGCACAGCCTCACTGCCCTCAAAGACTTCAGCACCTGGTTTTACATACTTATATATTGTTGATACTGTGTCCCATCAACACAGACACTGACTATTCACCTCTCTCATCTGGCATCCTGATTCTGCAACTGGAGTGAATTTCTAATTGCACTTTAGATACTCCAGAGCTTGGACTATATAATTAGTGAGCAAAGTGACCCCACCTTTAACACTTCTGAACACTGTGTCCCTGTCACTCCTTGCCGCTCCCACTGTCTGTCCCCTGCTTGCCTTCGGCCATTTCTCTTTTCCCATTCTGTTGGCTTCCTTTTTAGCTGTAACTAGCTTGAACTTCATTATCACTCACTTCAGAGTTAAACCCTCTACCACCATAGAGTTATGCTTGCTATTCCAGCATCCCATCCTCCCAGTCCCTAGAATAATGACACACCAGGCCGATTCTGGCTCAGTAGTCTCCTACTTAACTGTTATACTCTTCCTTTTTTCCAGTACCCCCAACATTTGAATTCACCATATTTACCCAAAAGGTCGAAGAAATGCTTTGCAAACCCTTCAGTGGGTTGTGAAACCAAATTATTGGATGTTTGCCATTACTTAAAAATAACAGAGTAAAATAGAATGAAAAATAGAATGCAAGGCATATACTATAGGTAAATTCCATGTCATTACACTTTTGTATTACTGTAGGTAGCAGTCAGAATGGCCTCTGCACCTACCCCTGGTCCCCAGTGAAACTAATCTTGCACAGCTTTGGCAGGGTAGATGGCCACATCCTCAGGGAGGTCACTCTCCTGTTGGGACTTGAACAAAACCATTAAGTCCAAATTCCTTGTTCAGACTTGTAGACCTTCCTGCGACCTGAACTCATTTGACCTTACTTAATGTTTCACAATCCCTCTACTGTACTTTTTAAAATGTTCCCAACCCAACTGGTCACTATTTCCCCAAGAAATATCCAGCTTCTGCTTATGTCATTCCCTCTTGTTTAACTACTGTACTGTGTCCTACTTTTGCTCATCAAAATTTTACTTATACTTCAAAGCCCATGTCAAATGCCAGCCTTCTTCATGGAATCTCTTGATATTTGAAAAAGTGGACCGGGAATACATACACAGCATGGTGTATGTTTGCAGTGGACATTCTAGTCTGTTGTATTGCACCTACCTGCATAACTGCATATTTACCTCCCCCAGCCACCCGTAGGCTCCTTGAGGCCAGGGACTGTTTTACTCCTCTCTTACCCCCTTATGCTTAGCATAGGCACTCAACTCTAATCAGAATATTTGCTGCATTCCATGATATAGCCAGACAAATTAAATTATTTCAAAATCTGGATCAATGGCCGTTACTTAAGATTTGTTTTTTTTTTTTTTAATCTTAAATTTCTCATACTCTCTTTTCTGACTGGTTCCCAATGGTGATTAATTCTTAGGCATTAACAGGCGCAAATGTTTGAGCACATGTTAATGCCCAAGCCTGGAAGAGTGAACAGAATAGGAAAGGAAGGAAACCTTCAGGGAGCCTATAGCCTCTGGGTTGAGGAGGTTCATTTAAATCCTTTTTTTCTTGTTTGGAACTTTCTTTAATACTGTAGAACAATATGTTTACTCAGTGAAGACCTGTGAGTGGCTCTCAAGTAGGGTTGACAGTTGAGACATTTGGCAGGGGACATTTGGCAGTGCCTGGAGGCATTTTTGGTTGTCACAGCTGGGGGAGGATGTTAACTGAAGGCATCTATTGGGTGGTGGCCAAGGATGCTGCCAAACATTCTACAGTGCACAGAACAGCCCCCACAGCAAAGAATAATCTGGCCCAAAATACCAGTAGTGCCAAGGTAAGGAAATCTTGGTATGAGCAAATCAAAGAATTCTAAGCCTTATGCCTTTGTAAAGTCATATAAATGTTTGCAATAGAGATGTCCAAGAATACCAGGAAGAAAGTAATCAAAACTACAACTTTATTTTCTGAATCGAAATACACACAGGCATACTTCCTCCTCTGTCTAACATGTTTAGATCGACATTGTTCTTCATTTTAGTTTTCTGAAATTTATATGAATAGGAAGAAACTAATTAACACATATTACACATTCCAACCTTAATAAGCACTACACCATAGGAATAAATGTCAAATATCACGTAATATGAAGAAGAGAGATTTTAGGATTTGAAAAATTAGACTACTTTCCAGTAGATTTATAGGCACAATTTTCTAAATAAAACAGGTATTTAAATGAATCACAGTTCAGATAAAAATATTCTTAAATTATCTAAATGTCTCCATATAGTTCATCATTTATTTCATTTTTGCTTTTTTTTGAAACGAAGTCTCACTCTGTTGCCCAACCTGGAGTGCAGTGACACAATCTTGGCTGACTGCAACCTCCACCTTCCGGGTTCAAGCGATTCTCCTGCCTCAGCCTTCCAAGTAGCTGGGATTACAGGCACGCCATGCCCAGCTAATTTTTGTATTTTTAGTAGAGATGGGGTTTCACTATGTTGGCAAGGCTGGTCTCGAACTCCTGACCTCGTGATCCACCCGCCCTGGCCTCCCAAAGTGCTGGAATTACAGGCATGAGCCACTGTGCCTGGCCCCATTTTTGCTTATTTTTATGTTTTCTCTAGAAGTAAATCTGATGAAGACCTTGCCTGTTATCCAGCTCTTAGAATGATACTTGATGTGTAGTACATGCTCAGAAAAAATTTGATAAATGGATATGAGTCACCAGTTATAGGCAAGGAAGTTTGATGGCAGAAAGATGGTAGGAAGCAGAAGTTTTAAAGTTCCCATAGAGTTAATTCCAAAATCACTGGTGTCAGCTTGGCCACCTGGTGCAGAGCTTTTATCTTTGAATAAGCCTTTTATGCTTCTTAACTTAGGAGATGTGTTGAGGGCATAAAATGGGTGACTGCTTCGGGAAATGGGCTGCATTTAGCCACCTTTCCTGTTGTTACACCTGGCTTTATCACATATTGTTTCTAGGCATCTTAGGGGACAGTGTAGAGTTGAACTTGACCCACTGTAGTATTTGCAGAGGTGATGGTCAATCTGCATTATGGAGTTTAGGATCTGTGATTTAGAAATTGTACTTTTGTGCCCCAGTCATTTGGCATTTCTCAGTTGTCTCTGGAATCAATTAACTTTCTTGAAAGGATGAATTTACCATGTTGGTGTTTTACTGGTTAGTGCAGGGAAGTATACTAGAGGGTTTATTGCTGGAGGGTTGACTTCACAGGTCTGAAGTACATCATTCATCCTCTGAGCTGGAGAACATTTATGAATAGTAGTAACAAGCCAGCCCAGACTGTTGGAGGGGGTCACTAGACTCCGTGAATGAGGTGTTTTAATTTCCTGGGCCTATGAAGAGCTTGCAAGTATTACTATCTTGAAATAAATAGTATCAACCTGAGGTTCTTTTTCCTAAATTATGAAAATTGAAATTTTATGTTTTAGATTTTGGAATGATGTTTTAATAAGAATGATATTACTAGGATTTAGCTGAGTCATTAGATTACTAGAGTAGGCTAAATAGATTCTGAATACAAATAATGTGGATGTTTCCTCCTTTTATCATTGTTTTTTTTTATTTTTAAAGTTTGTAAAGTTTAATTTGCATTTCTTTTATGACATCCACTCCTTTATTGTTATTAATATTTTTAGAGGGAAAAATCAAGCATTTTTATAATTCGAGCATCCCAAATCTGAAATGCTCCAAAATTCAAAACTTTTTGAGCACCAGCATGATACACAAAGGAAATGCTCACTGGAGCATTTTGGATTTTTGATTTTAGAATGTTCAGCTGGTAAGCATAATAACAAATATTCCAAAACCTGAAAAAGCCTGAAATCCAAAACACTTCTGGTCTTAAGTGTTTCAGTAAAGGACACTAACCTGTATTATTGAATAACCATTGAACCAGACTGTGATCACATCACAAGCAGTGTGTGCTAAAGAGATTGCAAAAGCAAAAAGGAAGTGTCACCCTTTGATACAGCCTGGCGGATACAAACTATTACATACGTCCTAATTGTCATTAATCAAAGGAAAAGGAAAACTCTGCCTTTTTACAAGTAGGAAGTTAATTTTGGAGCCAAGCACCTAGGCCTTCTGAGAAGACAGGGAGATACCCTTCTTTTTATTATTATTGTTTCTGAAAATTGTGGTAAAATACGCCTAACATAAAATTTACCAACTTAACCATTTTTAAATGTACAATTCAGTGGCATTAAGTATATATATATATATTTTTTGAGATGAAGTCTCACTCTGTCACCAAGGCTGGAGTGCGGTGGCATGATCTCAGCCCACTGCAACCTCTGCCTCCTGAGTGCAAGCAATTCTGCTGCCTCAGCCTCCTGAGTAGCTGGGATTACAGGCGTGCGCCTGCCACCACACCCGGCTAATTTTTGTATTTTTAGTAGAGACAGGGTTTCACCATCTTGGCCAGGCTGGTCTCGAACTCCTGACCTCAAGTGACTCACCACCCTTGGCCTCCCAAAGTACTGAGATTATAGGTGTGAGTCACCACGCCTGGTCCCAGTGGCATTAAGTGTATTCACGTTGTTGTATAACCATCACCACCATCCATTCCCAGCATTTTTTCCTTATCCGAAACTGAAACTATATACCCACTAAACTGTAACTCCCCATTTCTTCCATGCCCCAGCTCCTGGTAACCGCCATTCTCCTCTCAGTCTCTGAAGTTGTCTACCCTGTGAGCCTCATATAATGAGATCATACAGTATATGCAATTTTGTGTCTGGTTTACTGCATTTAACACAATGTCTTCAAGGTTCATACATGCTGTAACATGTCAGAATTTCCTCCTTAAGGCTCAGTAACATTCTGTTGTATTGGATAGGCCACATTTTGTTTATCCATTCATCAGTGGATGGACACTTGGGTTTCATCCTTTTTGTCATTGTGAATGGTGCTGCTGTGAACATGAGTGTACCGACATCTCTTCGGACCCATTTTTTCAACCTAGAAGTGTAATTGCTGTATCATAGGGTAGTTCTGTGTTCAGTTTTTTGAGGAAATCACCATACTATTTCCCAAGAGGCCACGTTGTTTTACATTCCCACCAGCAATGCACAAGGGATCTGTTTTTCTCCATATATTCTTGTTGATATTTGTTATTTTCTTTTTTAAAAAAAGAGTAGCCATCCTAATGGGTGTGAAGTATTCAGTGTCTCATAGTGATTTTGATTTATATTATTGTAATAATGAGTGAAGTTGAGCATCTTTTCATGTCCCACTCCCTTATTTTAAGAAATGTTTTTCCTTGTTTTTAAGATCACTGTACCCAATTCTCATTTATTCTAAATGAGATATATAAGATAAGCTTATTCAGCTATGATTTCAGCTTACCTGAAGAGACAGATTTCTTTTTAGAGGCATTGCTGCTATGTGTCATAACATTTAAATTGCCCTTTAAACAGCAACAAAAATCTGCCACCAAATTGGAGTTGACTTTTTTTAATGTTCTCATTCTTCATTTGGACTAGAGTAGGGAACAGAAGCTTCAGTGTTAGTTTTTCCCATTTCATAGCTATTGACTGCCCATTGGGAAGAGGCCGAAGACTGCCTTTTTGGCAGTTGTTTTTTAAAACAAAATAATTTAGGTGGACCTATACGTTCTTATGATCAGGTTGTTTTATGTCTTCTAAATCAGCTAGCTGGCTGGAGGATGTGTCACATTGTTCCCTGAACTGGTGTAAAATTATCTGAAGAAAAACCACATTAACAGTATGTTTTCCTAGTGTCAGAAAATGTATGTATGAGAACCCATAGTGTTTCAGGTCCTGTGTGAAAAGTATAAAGAAACCTTTTTATGTAGCTTCCTTAAAAGTACATAGTAACTGACATTTGTCAAGTGCTTATTATTTGTGAATGCTTCTGAGCTGTTTACATGTAGTATGTTTAATCATCGCAGCTACCCTATGAGATAGAGGAATACTATTATTCTTACAGATGAAGAAATAGAAGTACAGAAAGTATTAAAGTAGGCAGTGGAGTTCACCCACCTGGTGCCAGAGACACAAACCTCATTGTAGAAGTGTTTCTTCACTGGAGACTAGGAGTAAGTAACAGTGTCAAGTTTTTCTTCTTGTGGGGTCTTCCCGTAGCTGTGTTTCAGAATTAATAAAAATTAAACTTGCCAAGTAAGTTTGGGAGTTTTTTAGTCATTATTCTTTGTAAAAGTCCTGAGTTTTGATATATCTGCCTTTTTAATGATGAAATGTAAAACTACTGAGATGAAAAGATTTACCTAGGATTTATAGTGGCATAAAATTATCATCGTAAATGAAGTACAGAGTACTTTCTTGAGACCAGAAACAGGCCCTTTTGCCACTTCTTAAACTTGTCAACACTAATGACACCTACCATATTTCTTGGGGAGGAGGGGTAGACAGGGAGGAAGAAGCTGAGAAGTGTTGTGATTCCCATGCTGGCTGCCTCAGGTTAGAGTGTTGTATTGGACACTAGCCACCTCATCACTTCACAAGAGCTAAAGCCGAATGCTCCTCGGGGTTGTTTACAGAAGGAGTTTTAGAGTTTCACTTCCTTAATCTTGAAGCTTGCATTTTGATAGAGTGGAAATGGTAGCCATGACAAAAATTAATCAAGGCCTGGTGCTTTTAAAATGGCAGATACTTTCAGTGGCTACTAGCCTGGGACTTTCAGCAAGGAGGCAGCTCATAGTTCGAAGTCTGATTTACCTCTGGTGGGTGACTTTACCCAAGGGCTACCTGTAAGTAAGTGTTTTCAGGGCTTAATTTTTCACGTGATTTTGTTCTTCGAGGGGGTTCAAAATCAAATAATCTCAACATTGTGTTTAATAGTTTTAACTCACTTCTGAAATTAACATTAAGAACTAGAAGTACACATTTCATTGTATTATGCCCAGTCCAAGCCAGGCGTTGGAAGGCCAGGGAAGAGAAGAAGCAGATAAATAAGAGTGAGAGAGTAGCTTAGTACAGGAGAAGAGAAAACAGGAAGGAGCTTCAGAAGACCAGATGAACAGCAGGGGAGCTCAAGCCTGTCAGACCAAAGCTTCAGCCCAGTACTTAATGTTTATTCTTAATTAAATAACTGCCTTGTAAGTTATTTTGATGCAACCCAGAATCTTTTTTCCATTCCCACCCAAACCTTGCATTGTATCACCTTTTTACCCCTGCTCATATCCTTGATCAGATTTTTAACCAGGCTTTCCTTGACTTAAATCTTAAGGAATTGTTTACTGGGCCTCTTACGAATATTCTTAGTAGTTTGACTGCATTTATTCACTCATAAATTAATTGGTAACCAAATTCCATACTTTGTAGGTTTTCCTGTTTCTTTCAACTGGACTACCTGTGGGAAGATTTCTGTTTTTGTATAATAGGCTTTTTGAAACTTGCATTTAGGCCAGGATTTATTTTTCACCTGCCTGTTACACTTTGTTCATCTGATAAAGTGGTTTGAAATAGTCTTTCAGCTGATGTATTGTCTTCTAGAATATTGACTCTTTTTTTTTAGAAAAATAAACTTATTTGGAATAATTTTATAGAAAATTTGCAAAGGTAGTACAGACTTCCCGAAAATCCCTCACTCAGCTTCCAGGGAACGTTCACTTCCTGCTAGCTGGCACAGTGATCTAAACCAAGAAACTAGCCTTGGTAGACTACTGTGAACTTCATTATGGACTTCATTTGGATTTCATCTGTTTCCCACCAGTGTCCTTTTCTGTTCCGGGACCCTGGTCAGGACCTCTAATGTCCTCCATCCCCTGTCTTCTGGGGCAGCTTTTCTGTTTGTCTTTGGTGATCTTGACACTTCTGAGGAGTACTAATCAGGTGTTTTATAGAATGTCCCCGATTTGGGTTTGTCTGATGCTTTCTCTATATTAAATTATGGCTGTGTGTTTGGGAGAAGAATAGCCCAGAGGTGCAGGGCGCTTCTCAGCACCCCACATGGCACGTGGCATTGACTCGGCTTAGCACTGGACGACGCCGACCTTGGTTGCTTGGGTAAGGAGCTCTCTGCGGGTGTTTGCTCTGCAGTGACCAGTTTTCCTTTTGCTTATTTATAACATGCTCATACTTTGGAAGCAGTAGTTGAGTCCAGCCCACATTCAAAGGGGATAGTGTTAAACTCTACCTGCTGGGGGGAAAATCGTATGGTATTATTTGAATTCTTCTGTAGGGAAAATGTGTCTCTTCTCCCTTCATTTATTTAATCATTTATTTATATCATTATGGGCTCCTGTCCTCTTTTTATAGGGTCATAATCAATTCACTTGGGGTTATATCCAGCTCTGCCTTATCCTTGCTCGCATTGTCCTGGCTCTGGCTTTGGGAGCTCTCTTGGGTTGGCCCGTGTGACACATGCCATCCTTTTGTTTTGGGAGTGCTTCCTTGCTTTCTGGACCTACGAGATGCTTTAGGTGCACCTTGTGTTTTCCTGCTCCAGTGTCAGCTGTCTCCAAAGAGAAGCCCCGGTTCTTTGTCATGGAGAAGATGCCCGGAAACTTTGGTCTGGGCACTGGTGGGGTCCTGCTGCTGGGGTGTCTCTGTGTCTAGGCCCTCATAGCTGACAGCTACAGGTGCTACTGCTGCTTGGGGGTCCGCGTAAGGAGATCTGTGTGAACACCAGATCTTCCATTGTTTCTGTACCCACCTATGTGTGTATTTTCACCTGAACGCCGGTTCTCACTGATGTCTCATGGCTAGTGCAGCACCACGAGGTTCATTCTAGCCTTCTCCTTTTGCATGATTATTTGTAGTTTCTTTCTCTGACAGTGAGGACCTGGCTCATAGAGCATTTGCTTTAACCCTAGTGTTCCTGCAAAGTAATTTCAGAATTGTTAATGCAGATTCTGGGAGGCATACTTAAGCAAGTCCAGTGCACTGTTTCCCAGGTACTCAGGCAGTTCCTTCTCCCCACTCAGTTTCAGTGAGGCTATTTCATACATTTTATAATACAATTTTATACATTTGTCAGTCTGCATTCTACCCTGGCATCCCCTGACACCCTGGTTGATTTGTTTTTTCATTTGCATACATTAAAGTTTATTCCGTGTGATGTACAATTGTATGAGTTTCGACAAATGCAGAGTCATCTTGTTCCTACCACCCCTAGGCAATTGACTTTGAACTCTTTCATTCAGAGTTTTTTGTGATTTTCTTTGCCAGATCTGCTGTCACCCCCCAATTTCCCCCATTGAGTAACTGCGGAACCACACTTCCATTATTCACCCATGGAAAAGGACATCCTCTCTGTTACTCTTGTGGTTTTTAATGCCAGGTTGCATTTCCTCAGATAAAAGCACAATTAATTTTAACGAGAGGAAAGAGTTCTAGAATTTTAGAAGTTGAAGGAATGTAGAGATCTGAGATTTTACATTGGTTGTTGGGGAGGTTGTCCTGGCAGGTTGGGTATCTGGGGCAGAGCTGGAGCGTAGACTCCGATTTCCCCCCACCCACCCTCTTTACTCAGGAGACTTGGGATAGGAAAGATGGGCTGAGGCCAGGTTGGGAGAGGTCCTACCTTTGCTGCAGGTGTGAAGCTGTGTTCATGGGTGTGGTCCTTTATCTTTTGTTTTAGGACACAAATTCTAGCAGTCAGATGTTTGTTTAATGCTCTGTCTGGTTTTGGGAAGGATTATGGTGTGGTTAATCATTTGTAAATTAGAGTTGTACTGAATTATTATTTGCTTTTTAATGCCAATCTAAAATCAAGTGTTCTGAGTGAATAGGTAATTCTGTTATGGGTGGAGGAAGGAGGTAATTGTGAAAAGCCCCACATGCCACCTTTGTTTTTTTGTGGTTTTTTTTTGTTTCTTTTTTTTTTGAGATGGAGTTTCGCTCTTGTCACCCAGGCTGGAGTGCAGTGGTGTGATCTTGACTCACTGAAACCTCTGTCTCCCAGGTTCAAGAGATTCTCCTGCCTCAGCCTCCCGAGTAGCTGGGATTATAGGCTCTCGCCCCCATGCCTGGCTAATTTTTTTGTATTTTTAGTAGAGTCGGGGTTTCACCATTTTGGCCAGGCTAGTCTCACACTCCTTGACCTCAGGTGATCCACCCACCTCGTCCTCCCAAAGTGCTGGGATTACAGGTGTGAGCCACTGCGCCTGGCTACCACCTTTGTTTTATGAGGTTCTACTGGATATTGGCCTGTACTGGATAGACTGTATCTTACTAGTTTTAATTTGCTAATTTAAGGAATCTTTGGGGAACCGTGAAATGCAACACCAAACTGGGGCAGTTTTTAATTTTTTTTTGGTGCTTGCTGGCTGCCAGCACCAAGCTAGACCCTTGACATGAAGATGCGTAAGCTGTGCCCCTGGTCCTCTTGGAGAGGCATACATGTAAAAGAACGGTAGTTTGTCCAAAGTGCTGTAGCAGAGAGATGACCAGAGTGTAGGTATGCTTTATAATAGTACTTCTTCAGCTTTTCATTAGGTTTTTCTCTTTTAAAAAGCGATTTTTAAAGCACAATTCCACCACCCTGATTACAACTATGTTGACTTTTGCCTTTTTCTTTCCAGCCTTTTACCACAAACGAAGTTTTACATAGTTGTGTATATGTGATACTGTATTCTGAAATGCTTTTGTTTGATATTTTATCCTAAGCTTTTTCTGTTTCTCCACAGTACAGTGTAGTGGCTGTGTCTGTCTCCGTAATTTATTTTTTTCCCTTAGGAGTCTACCGTGATCCTTTTTATGCTTCTAATGTTTTTTATTTAGTGAATTGGTTTCTTAGGCTCTATTTCCTGGAGTGAGGTTACCGGGTTAAAGAGTGTGAACGTTTTACAGCTCTTGAAATATATTGCCTGCTGTTTTACAACACTGACAGCATTACTTGAAAGCTGCCAGATTAGACCTGATCCCTGCTACTCTCAGACTTCATCATCCCCTGCTTTTCCTCTTGATCCCAGGGTCGGAGCACAGTGGGTCGCTCTGCCCAGGCAACAGGCCAGGCTCATTTCCTGACCTTTGTACGTCCCCTTCCCATGCTCCATGGATATTCTCCTTGGAGGTCCTGCCCAGGGCCAGCCCCTCCTTTCAGGTCTTGGTTAGAAAGCCACTTCTTGTGAGATGGCTTTGCTTCCACCGTGGGCCAGCAGCCCCTTCTCACCCAGGCGTTGTTCACCATCCTGTGAAGCTGGAGATTAGTGCTGGCTGTCTCTGAACTCCCTGCTGATGGAGGTGGGCAGGGCTGGGCTCTCACCTCCTTTTAGCCTCTGTTTTAGTTCTGCCCAGCTTCCTTCCCAACATGTGTGAATCTAAGGAACAAGCTGCCTTTTCTAGATCTCCTTGGAGGAGTGAGAGAGGGTGAGCCAAGAAGGGAGTGGTCACTTGCTGTCTCCTTTCATTTTCGTGTCTCTTAATAGAGTGTACAGACTTAACTATTAAAGATGTCTGGAAAAAAGCCAGTAATTTCTAATGATTTTAAAATAGTTTAAAAATCACTGTAAATGTAAAGTTGTACATAATAAAAAGATTTGAGGTAAAGAACTTGGATTAGAAATTACCATTTCTAGAAGTGAGAGGATGAAGCAGGCCTAATTTTAGATTTTTTAGAAATCTATTCTGTTTTAGCTGGTATACAGTGTTTTTAGATTGAGGGATAAAATGGCATTTCTTATTCTAAAGAATAGAATGTTATTTGACTGATTGGATGTTGTTTTGTTTTTTTCTTATTAAGTAAAATGTTTTTATTGAAATATTTACCGAGAATTCAGAAAGTGATTTCTTCTTTTACGTATGCATCTTGAAAAGGTTTGCTTTGCCTCTCAGTGAGATTTCATTATAGCTAACCTTCCAACAAAATGTGGTGACTGCTTTTATTATGAAAGTTGGTGAGAAGTGAGGTCAACTCTACAGTGATGTCCAGTAGAATTTTCTGACGTAATGAGAATGTTCTGTGCTGTCCAATTAGTATGTTAGCTTCTGGTCTCCTGTGACCACTGAATACTTGAACTTAATTTTGAATTTAATTTAATAAAAACTTTCTGTCAATGTAGCCACACATTGGACAGTAGTTTTAAAAACTTAGGGTTAAGGGTGGCACACATTTTTCTCTTCCAAGGCCCTGTGGAGAGTTAATACTCCATTGTTATTGGAATCACCTAATTTAGTTTAAAATTCTGTTCTCAAAATTGCCTTATCCATTGTAGAAACAAAAAACCTGCCAGAATTTTAGTTGGATTAATGAATATGTGAAACAGCAGGAGAGAATTTGGTGGTCCTGGACTGTAAATCATTTAGAACATTTTTTCCAGGTGTTTTGGTATATTTTTTGGACTAGAGAGAGCCCAGAGGACTTTGACTTCTCAAAGGTGTTGCTTCTCTGCTTGCTCCGTGTGTTGTGGAAATCCGAGGTATTGTGGATGTTACAGTGGGGATTCAGCAGAAGTAAAGAGGGTGTCTTAGATTTTTTCATCACTGAAAAGGCAGTTGATATAGACCTAGTCCTGACATAGTGTGTGGGACATAGAATAAGCCTGTGGCAGTTACACTGAGGGTGAATGTGTGCGTCCTTTTATGGTCTCCACGTGTGGAAGGCCTTAGGAGGATAAGAACTGGTTGACAGGTAGGCTGAGGGATCATACTTTTATTTTATTTTTTAAATTCTGACGATTTCACCTGACACATTTGATCTACTTTGAAGAAATTGTTTTAGTTTCATTGACAGTGGGTGGCTTCTTTCTGTCTCCTTCTTTCCCACCTCTTTATTTTCTTGTGTCTTTCTCCCCCTCTCTTTCTTGAAAATACTGTCATGGGGTCAGCTGGCTTTGTGTATTTTCAAGCAGGGTGATCTTTGAGCTTGATAAGAATTGAAAATTGATTTGCAGTCTAGATGGGATCATAAGTTACTGACAGGAGATGATTCAAATGCGATTTTCCACAGACATTTCTTAGTGGAGCAATGTGTTGCAAACTTTATTATGGCATTTTTTTGACTGTTTGGCTTTCATGGATAGTTTTCATAAATGTGATTTTTCAGCTTCTGTGCAAACATTTCTGCTTATTGAGCTTGTTGCTACAGTGTTACCCTACATCTGATGAAGTTTTTTTCTCGTTTGCCAGGTTGCACAGAGCATCGAGGATCACCATCAGGAAGTGATTGGTTTCTGCAGAGAGAATGGTTTCCATGGCTTGGTTGCGTATGACTCTGATTATGCACTGTGCAACATCCCCTACTATTTCAGTGCCCATGCCCTAAAACTGAGCCGGAACGGGAAAAGTCTCACCACAAGCCAATATCTGATGCATGAAGTTGCCAAGCAACTGGACCTGAATCCAAATCGTTTTCCTATTTTTGCTGCTCTCTTAGGTAGGTGGAGCAGTGTGAAAATATTTTATAAGGGAGTGACCATATGATAAGCACATTGATCTTTTAAGTATTTCTGTGCTTGAATGTTTTGGATATGTATCTCACATTGAAAAGAACCAAGGCGTGGGTTCTTCCTTAGCATTCCTTGCTTCGTATTATTTTTTGGCATAGCTAATGTGCTACTTTTGTTCTTAAGTGTTTGTTGAGGTATTGTTCTATCCAGGAATTGTTCAGATTAATTTTGTGAAAAAACTCATTTAAGATTTTGGAAAACTAACATTCTAAATCACAGATGTCAACACATGGTCACTATTTAAATTAGACATTTAAACCTTTGACATAAATTGTGTTTATAGTAGAAGAAAATATGCTATGGGGTTAGAACGGTTATGTTTTCACCTCATTTTGGGGACACTCACTACTTTAAAAGAGAAACAAAAATAAGCTATCGTACCTTGTTTCCAACACCTACATTTTAAGTAAATGTATACATGTCTTTAAAAAATTTCCTTGGAGGAATTCCTTATGCTGAATACCCAGAAAGGACACAATCTTGTTTTAACTATGATATTATATTTTAATTTTCTTTAATTAAAAATAATTCCCCCACGCCTGTAATCCCAGCACTTTGGGAGGCCGAGGTGGGTGGCTCACCTGAGGTCAGGAGTTTGAGACCAGCCTGGCCAACATGGTGAAACCCTGTCTTTACTAAAAATACAAAAATTAGCTGGGCATGGTGGCGGGCACCTATAATCCTAGCTACTTGGGAGGCTGAGGCACAAGAATGGCTTGAACCAGGGAGGCGGAGGTTGCAGTGAGCCAAGATCGCGCCACTGCACTCCAGCCTGGGCGACAGAGTGAGACTTTGTCTCCAAAAAAAAAAAAAAAAAATTCCCAAGAGGTAATATATTTGTCAGTCACTTTATATTTGCATTGTGTGTTTTCTTTCTTTGCTCTTTTGTCAGCTACCCTTTCTTATGCTTTCATTGTGCTTGTGTCACCCTACTTTAATATCCACCTCTAGTTTGCTTACAGTTTATAACAATTGTGTCCAAATATAAGTAAACATGTTTTGGAGGGAGGCACTCCTGTGATTAGTATCCATGAATCTGATGGGATTTGGGGCTGTTTTGGACACACAAGGCCAGTTTGGGAAGCTGTGTGGTCTCTAGTGCTCGGTTACTGTGCTCCCTTGCAGTATATATTCTATAGAGGCTAGCAGTCCAATCCAGTCCTGTTCAAGAGGGGATTATATTGTAGATTATTTTTAGAAATGCCTAGTTATCAGAAAGATTTTTATAAACATTCCAAAACAGTTTTACACAACTAGAAATTGTAAGGAGTCACAATTTATTTTTATTTTTTTGGAGGGACTGGTTCTTTATTTCAAAGAGACACTTGTCAATATTCAGTATCAAAACAGTTGCGCTATTGATTTCTCTTTCTCCCAATCGGTCTCAAAGGAGAGTACATTTTAAGTCAATAAGCTGTAGGATGTATACCCAACAGACCTCCTAGAAACCTTACCAGAAAATGGGGACTGGGCAGGGAAAGATTAACTTTAAAAGATCAGCAAACTGCCAGCCCATGGGCTGCAGAGGCTGTGCTTTTCAAGTTTTCATCTTTAAGATATCTTTGGACAATTTTTTTTTTAAATGGAGTCTTGCTTTGTTGCCCAGGCTGGAGTACAGTAGTGTGATCTTGAGTCACTGCAACCTCCGCCTCCATGGTTCAAGCAGTTCTCATGCCTCAGCCTCCCGAAAGCTGGGATTACAGGCGCCCACCACCACGCCCGGTTAATTTTTGTATTTTTAGTAGAGACAGGGTTTCACCATGTTGGCCAGGCTGGTCTTGAACTCCTGAGCTCAAGCAATCCACCCACCTCTGTCTTTGCTGGGATTACAGGTGTGAGCTACCGTGCCCAGCGTTTTTTTTTTGTTGAAACAGGTTTTCACTCTGTTGCCTAGAGCGGAGTGCAGTGGTGCAATCTCGGCTCACTGCAACCTCCACCTCCTAGGCTCAAGTGATCCTCCCATCTCAACTTCCCAAGTAATTGGGACTACAGGTGCATGCCACCACATCCGGCCAGTTTTTTTGTGTGTTTTTGGTTGAGACAGGGTTTCATCATGTTGGCCAGGCTGGTCTCCAACTCCTGAGCTCAGGGCGATCCACCTGCCTGAGCCTCCCAAAGTGCTGGGATTACAGGCATGAGCCATTGCACCTGGCCATGTAATATTTTATATATTATTTTGTGAAAGCATTTCATGTTTTACTATATGAGTCAGTCAACAAAATTGTGATTTCACAGGTTGTGTTTGTTTGGATCTAATCTCAAATACAGTGCTTAGTAAGAGAACTCTTGTGCCTTTGGGGATTTGTGGATTAAAACTAATCTTTTAAATATATTTTCAAATATTAAAATATAAAAGGATATTTCCTCTGATGTTAAAAGTGACTATGGGGGTGGCACATTATATGGAAAGTTCCATGTTTGCTTAAATGCTATGCAAAATAACTTGGCATATTAATTGACTTTGAATGTGAAAATCGTATGCTCTTAGAATATGGATGCCTTAGTTCATTTGAAAAATGGAAGAATACTTGTTTATCTTGTTTAAGAAACATTGAATATGGTATTTGGAAGATGATGCCAGCTGATACTTTTCTAGCTTGTTAGTTTGTGAGGTTTTAAAATAAATGAAAAACAAAATCAATTGCAATATGTTGTCAATTTAATTTAGGGCTTGGAATCTCTTCAAAAAGTTTAGTGAAGTTATAGGTAAGCTCCTGAGTTTTTGTTGTTGTTGTTTTTTGAGATGGAGTCTCTCTCTGTTGCCTAGGCTGGAGTGCAGTGGTGCGATCTTGGCTCACTGCAACCTCTGTCTCCCAGGTTCAAGCGATTCTCATGCCTCAGCCTCCTGAGTAGCTGGGATTACAGGTGTGTGCCACTGCACCTGGCTAATTTTCACCATGTTGGCCAGGCTGAAAAAGTTTCACTGTGCTCAAATGAGAAAGCTTATTTTTCTTTTTCCTTCTGTAATGGAAAGTATAGCTATATAAAGTAGTTTGTTTTAGGAATGTTGGAATATTCATTTAAGTATTTCACCCAATTTTTCACAGGGACTGTTACTAATGTTGGAGTTGCCTTAATATTATTTCGAATTGAAGCTTCCAAAATTTCAGACACTTCATTCTTTTTTTGTTTGTTTGTTTTTTGAGACGGAGTCTTGCTCTGTCTCCCAGGCTGGAGTGCAGTGGCACGATCTCGCCTCACTGCAAGCTCCACCTCCCGGGTTCACGTCATTCTCCCGCCTCAGCCTCCTGAGTAGCTGGGACTACAGGCGACCGCCACCACGCCTGGCTAATTTTTTGTATTTTTAGTAGAGACGGGGTTTCACTGTGTTAGCCAGGTTGGTCTCGATCTCCTGACCTCGTGATCCGACCACCTCAGCCTCCCAAAGTGCTGGGATTACAGGCGTGAGCCACCGTGCCCGGCCAGACACTTCATTCTTCACCGTGAAATTCTATGCAATCCATTGACTGGGGAAAACAATACCAAGCACAGCAAACCTGGGCAGTTACGGTTCAGATTTGCTCATTTGGACGTCACGGGAGTTCAGTACCTCTGGATTGTGTGTTTGTGTGTTTGGAACACAGGTGGAGTGTCCTTTATCTGAAATGCTTAGGACCAGAAGTATTTTGGAGTACTTGCATATGCCTAATGAAGTATCTTAGAGATGGGACCCAAGTCAGCATGAAAGTCATTTATGTTTAATATATACCTTATACACATAGTCTAAAGGTAATTTTGTAAAACATTTTAAATAATTTTGTGCAGGAAACAACATTTTGACCGCCTTTTGACTGTGACCCATCTTATGAGCACAGGTGTGGAATTTTCCACTTGCATCATGTTGATGTTGAAAAAGTTTCAGATTTTGCATCATTTTGGATTTTTGGACTACGGGTGCTCAACCTATATTATAATGTAGCAATATTCCAAATGGTCTTAGTTTGTTTTGCGTTCTGTTAGTAGCAAATTAATGAATTTGCTATCATAATGTGGAGGTGATTAAGTAATGTTATAAAAATCATGGTTATTCAGGAAATTACTGCTTCAATATTTCAATGAGATAGCTAACCTACTAAAGATCAGGTATACCAGGCATATGAACATTATTGTGAAAGTTGAGTATTCCCCCCAAATACAGTTTCTCAATTGAATACAGTTTTGTTTGTAGACTGTGACAGCACTGGTGATAGGATGAGCAGCTTAATGGCCTCTTGAGTATTATTGTAGGATGGGCCTTTTCACATATGTTTGTGGGTGGTGATGGAAATTATGGGAGAAGGGTGTTGATTCATGTTACAATCAGCAGTCATTGTCATTTAATCTTGCTAAGAAAGATTTTATAATTGTGCAGATTTCACATTTGGTGTTTTTATGTAATTTTGAACCATAGCTATTTCATGAACAGATGAAAGCTTGAACCATAGCCATTTCATGAACAAATGAGAACTTGAATCTAATTGGTATTTGATATCCTGACATTGTCAGACTGACCTTTTGCAGACTGGTGTTAATTTTTAATACTGTGCTGTGAAGTTGCTTCAGTTTTATGCAGTTCTTAGGTTGAATGCTGTTGGGACTCCACTACAAATTCCCATCATTCTTGAAGCAGCTGCAAAGATTCTGCCTGCTGTATGTCGCTTTATGTTAAGAGATGAAGAGTTGTTCTCAGTTTCTGTTTGAAAGTTTTCTACTATAGATGACAATATGCAGCACTTTTGAAAGTTTCCCTATGTTACTTAAGATGATTGCTTTTATGTTATCCATGTTTATATTCCAGGAAATCACATTCTGCCGGATGAAGATCTGGCTTCCTTTCATTGGAGTTTACTTGGTCCAGAACATCCACTAGCCTCACTAAAGGTACAAATTTCACTTTATTTTTCTAGCATTTGTAATAATCAACTGTGAGTTTGCTATTACTTTAATAACATGTTAGGCCCTTTATTGGTGATGCTACAAAGTTAGCAATATCATGTTTTCCCATAATTTCAGGATCTGCACTGCCTTAAAAAGCAAGCAGCAATGCTACCATCCCTTGTTCTCAACACCTACATGTTAGGTAAATGTATAAATGTCCTTGAAAATTTCCCTTAAGGAATTCTTTGTGCTGTGTACCTAGATAGAAGGAAATCTTTGAGCTGATGTTTTATATATTAATTTTCTTACTTAAAAATTTTAATTTTTTCTCTAGGTAGTATACTTACTTGTCACTTAGAGCAACATCTTTTGCATAGTTGATAAATTTCATAACTAATTTTCTACAATTATAAAATAGTTTATAAAGCTTTTTAGATGATGAGGGAGACTCAAATTCATTAGAGAAGTGAAGTTTTATTTTATTAAAACTTAATATTATTTTTCTCCCTTTTGATTCCCTTCCTGTTTGTGATAGTAATAAACATCAGAAAGGAGGCACTTAACTCTGATATTCTGCAGTGGAAAGTGTCTGTGTTGGATATGAGCATAGGAGTAATGAGTGAGATTGGCACGAGGCCCTGGAAAACTTCAGCTTGGACTCGTTAGTGACTCCTGTGACTGTAATGATCATTTGTGAGGTTCAAGTGCCTTTCTTGACTTGGGGAATTGGGAGGATGGGGACCTAGACTTTGTATCTGCTTCCCACCCTGGGACTGCTTCCTTACAGTAAAGGGTGGCGGTTAAATTGGGTGTTTTCCGAAGGGCTGTAAAATTTTGAATGTTGTCATAGTTACCCTCCCTCCATAAACAATTTTAATTGGTCACTGGTTTCAAATGGGAGTTTTTCTTCCTACATTTTAGTTTACCTTTAACTTTGGTGATACCCAAAAGCTGAAGTAGAATTCCTTTCCTCCCTTCATTTTGTTCCTTGCTATTTCATCTCTGGCATGCTATAAAATGTTATCCTTTTCACCCTTAAGGGATTTGGTATGGACTGTTTTCAACTTCTTGTTCAAAAATTAGTTTTTCTCCTCTTGTTAGAAATTACATTTCTGGCCATAGAATCCCTCCTGTATGTTTTCATGAATGAAGTGATGTGATCTGTCATTCGGACCCTAAGCTCCTGGTGATTCCATGACTGAAATGCGGACTGGGGAAATGCAGCGTGTAATCAGCTGGACTTCAGAGCACTGCACCTGTGCTCAGTAGATCTGTTAAGCATTATGCTTTTATAAGTGAGACACAAATGAACGCTTGTTTCCTACAAGATTTATTTTGTTTTGAAGAGCAGGAGTGAGATACTCCCAAGGTTTCTGGCTATATGTGTATGTCTAAGTTAAACTAGCCCTGCTTCATATGTCACAGGGTTAGAAGAGCTGTTTGAAGAATTATTGGAAAACCAGCTCAATCTATTGCCAAGTGAATAACATCATTACATGTGTGTTTTTCCTAAATTTTGTTGAGAAAATCTTTAAGTATTAAAATGTGGAAAGAATAGAGAAATGTGTATCCATATATCCACCATCTTGGTTCGACAATTATAAACATTTTGCCATAAAGTATATGTCTGTGTTTTGTTTTGTTTAACAAAAACTATTTGGAAGTAAGTTGCAGATATAACACTTTACCCATGAAAATGTCAGCTTGCTCCACCACTTCAGCTTGCTCCATCACTTCCTAAAAATAAGGACATTTTGTTACTTTATCATATTACTCTTACGACATCAACTAAATTAATAATTCTTTAATAACATTTTTTTGACAGGGTCTTGCTCTGTTACCCGTGCTGGAGTGCAGTGTCTAATATCATTTAATATTAAGTCCATATTCAAATTTTTTCAGTCATTTATAGGTTTTTTTTTTTTTAATCGAGATCCAATCAAGCTTTATGCATGCATTTTGATATTAGCTGAGTACTTTTTGGCATATTGGAGAAGAAATCCTAAATTATTTTTCAGATGACTGGATAAGTTGTGGGATTTTAAAGTCACACCTGAAATGCAAGTGCACCTGGTTTTGAGATAAGTTCAGAAATTGCATTTGTTAGCCACTTTAATGTTTTTTTTTGAGACAGAGTCTTGCTCTGTCACCCAGGATGGAGTGACACTCACTGCAACCTCTGCCTCCAGGGTTCAAGCGATTCTCCTGCCTCAGCCTTCCAAGTAGCTGGGATCACAGGCACCTGCCACCACACCAGCTAATTTTTGTATTTTTAGTAGAGGCGGGGTTTCACCATGTTAGCCATATTGGTCTCAAACACCTGACCTCAGGTGATCCACCCACCTCGGCCTCCCAAAGTGCTGGGATTACAGGTGTGAGCCACCACACCCGGCTCACTTTAATGTTTTGACCCTTCATTCACATTTTTGTATGCAGCACCATTTCAGTGATTTTAATATACATAGGGGAAATTGGATGTGGTTTTTCTCCCCATGAGCATGACTGATGGATGTGCTGCAGAATTGTATGTATCCCACCTGCTATTTTAGTCTCTTCCTTTTTTCCCAGTTATAAAACCAATTGCATCTTTTGAAAATTTGGATAGTTGTTACGTATCTCCATAATATTCTGAGTTTTATTTTCTGAAATATTCTTTGTGTTTTTGTATTATGTTGAAATGATGAGAGGTTTAAGATTAGAGTATTGCATTTTAAGAGTTGCTTTGAATTGATTAGATGTTAACTTCATAGAACACCAGCCCTCTGTGAACAATAATAAATTTGGCTTTGGCAAAATAGTACAAATATAATATGATAAAAGGGATGGACCAAGGAGGCTTAAGCTTGAGGATGCAAAGTCACGTGTCCTTAACAGCTATTTTTCCAGTATACTGTGTTAGAAAGGGAACCAATAAAATCATGAGAAAATTTCATCTTTTTACCATCTGATGAAAATCACAAAATACCATGGATAGGAAGTCATTAGTAGTTGATAATTTATGTGATTCCAAATCTTCAATATGTTGGCAGCACTATGAATTTTTCTTTGTTTTCTTTATAAGTAGCATCCTTAGACTCATTTTTTAAACATGTGTCTTTACCAGTTTCACTACATGCATTCATTCATTCACTGTGAATTTTTAACTCTTTGACTGTCATTGAACCAGCTACATCAGTTAGAAATTGTGAAGTCCTCCCTGACTGTCCACAGCCCTGGTTGTGCTGAAAGAATAGCACGTCTGCTTTGGGGCTCTGCGGGCTCTGAAGCACAAGGGAGAACAACTGTTAAATCACTGGGTAATATCTGCAGAGAGGAGAGCTAGGATGGGAGCCAAATTCTGTTTTGTCCTGCCTTATTAGTTAGTAGTAGATCGTGCTTATTACTAGATTATGAATGCAATGTTAGACATACTTAGAACCTAAAATTGGTAGAAGACAGTATGAAATAGGATGTAAGGTGACTTTTTCATACCTCAGTGGTAACCTTAAGAGCTGCTAGTAAGGTGGGCATCGAATTTCGTAGGTTTAGATGCAAAGACTATTTCATTTATGTTCAGAACACTTAGGCCATTTCATATAACATGTAAAATTGTAGGATGGGGTTAGGGGTCAGGTATCTTCTAAGACGTGGTCAATTCTATAATGAGAGAAAGAAAACAAGAGTTATGTGTTACTCCCTATTCCTCGGGAGACCTGCTGTTGAGATTCCTCACTGTAGTCCTGGAGATGCGTAGAGGCTGGGCTGGAGTGCGACCTCTGTCTCTACCCAGGCCCAGGTCCTGCAGAGCAGGGAGCCTGGCAGCAGATGATACAGAGCAGGTTGGGCCAGGGTGGGTAAAACCCCAGGGCTGCACAGGCGCCCAAGCCTGAGGCTGCGTTTATCTTACTTTGCTGTAAGTAAGTTACTCTGTTTGATTGGAAACATAAGAGAATCTTCTATATACCTGGAAGAGTTGAGATACACTCGTGGAATGCCTCCCAAACAATGGGGAAGGCATTCCAGGAGTGCATCTCATTTCCTCGCTCATTTAAACTTTTTCCAATGGCACTATTTCTTTTTTTCTTTTTTCTTTTTTCTTTTTTTTTTTGAGATGAAGTCTGGCTCTGTTGCCCAGGCTGGAGTGCAGTGGCGCGATCTCGGCTCACTGCAAGCTCCGCCTCCCGGGTTCAGGCCATTCTCCTACCTCAGCCTCCCGATAGCTGGGACTACAGGCGCCTGCCACCTTGCCAGGCTAATTTTTTGTATTTTTAGTAGAAACGGGGTTTCACTGAGTTAGCCCGGATGGTCTTGATCTCCTGACTTCATGATCCACCCGCCTCGGCCTCCCAAAGTGCTGGGATTACAGGCGTGAGCCACTGTGCCCAGCCGGGCAATATTTCTTAAAAAGATCATATCTTTAATAAGGAA
Organism: Nomascus leucogenys; assembly: GCF_006542625.1. Lineage (NCBI taxonomy): Eukaryota > Metazoa > Chordata > Mammalia > Primates > Hylobatidae > Nomascus > Nomascus leucogenys. The sequence goes on along the minus strand of NC_044381.1, from coordinate 40,775,347 downwards.
AATACATTGAATGTCCTTTCAATGTGTTTTTGGACTCAGTGTTATAATTAGGAAGATTCGTGATTGTATTTACAGTAATGAAAAGTGGGCTGGATGCGTATTGGTCTTTCGAAGAGGCTCCCACTGCTTGTGTTGCTCTGGGCCGCTGTGCTCCTTTCATGGTTTTGGTGTGGCTGGCAATGTTGCATGAGAGAAATGGAAGGTGTCAGGCAGCCTGGTACCCAGAGAGCTGAGCCTGCAGAGCATGGGCTCCAGTCCCAAGCCCAGCCTCTGTGTCCCTTCAGGTGTTGCCCCCATGCCTGCCTCCTCCTGTGCCCTGGGAGTGGCCGGCCATTCGGTCTGCCTGGTCATAAGGTTTAGTGAGCCTGTGGGTGCCCTGCATAGCTGATGTGGCCCGTACTCATCAGAGGGGGCCTGCGGCTGTGGCAGTCCACCCTAGGCAGGGCCCCCTGGCTGTAGACACGTGCTAAGTGAGCAGTTTTTCAAAATGTGCTTTTTGGGGTTTTAAAAATTGTATGATTTTGTGTCCTAACTGGTTACGGGAATTTTTTATTTTGGGTGGGCATTTTGTTGTTTTAATTTTTAAAAATGTTTTGTAGATGTTTGCTGGCTTTATTTTTTTTTAAAAAACATAATTTCTTGTTGCCTCTGGTTTTCTTGAATCTTGGGTTTTTAGAACACTTTGCAGAAGGCTTTTTGTCACTTGGGTGTTCTACATTCTATTGACCTCGTATTTGGGTATAATAACATTTAAGTTGGACCTGTTTAGTTTCAGGTCATTGTATTCATTTTAATGGTTTTTGTGTTCCTGAACTTCATATTCAGTTTCATATATTTTGAGTTTCCATCCATGCCAGTTGTTTGTGATGGCCAAGTATTCCCAACCACTGAGCCCTTTGAGCTCCTTCTGCCTCCTTGTCTGGGACACTCCAGCTTGCAGATTTTATGTGGGCTGATCCTTTCCTGAGACTTCACTACCAGCAGTTCTACTTTCTAGTTAGGTTTAGTCAGTTTTACTCTGTTTACACTGCAGTTCCCAGTCTTTTTGAAAGACCCCTTCTCTGTGTGGTGAGCCTCACCTAGAAGCACTTGTCCTCCCTCAGCCCTTTCTGACCCCATCAGCTGGTTATCCTAGGGCCAGGCTGGGTCCTGGGCCAGGCTGCACCCTCATTCATGGAACGCCGTCTTCTCTGTATGATCCTCTCTTGGAGCTTCCCCTAAAGTACAACTCTTCTTGCTTTCTTCTGCATCATCTTAGGAGCTCCCTCTAATTCTTAGCCCTAGCATTTCTTCCTTTTGATTTAAATGTCTTTGTGTATTTATCACCTTACCACTCTGATTTCACTTATTTTTTTTGGTAATCTTTTACCAGCATTATCTTTCCCTGAGGCACCCGTATACCAGGGGCAATCTGTGAGGCTGTATCAAGAAAACTTTTAGATTCACCTCCTTTTTTTTTTTGGGAGACGGAGTTTTGCTCCCTTGCACAGGTTGGAGTGCAGTGGTGCGATCTCAGCTCACTGCAGCCTCTGCCTCCCGAGTTCAAGCAATTCTCCTGCCTCAGCCTACCTAGTAGCTGGGACTACAGGTACACGCTGTTGCCATGCCCAGCTAATTTTTTGTATTTTAGTAGAGACGGGGTTTCACCTCATTGCCCAGGCTGTTCTCAAACCCCTGAGCTCAGGCAATCTGCCTGCCTCAGCCTGCCAAAGTGCTAAGATTATAGGCGTGAGCCACCGTGCCCGGCCATTCACCTTGAATTTTACCCAGGGGTATCTTTAACTATATTTTTTATATCTGATTGTCTTCAACCAGAAGTCGTTGAGTGGTACTTTAAAAAAATGTCCTTTAGGGCCAGCAGTTGGGTCTGGCTCTGAGAGAGTAGCGAGGAGGGTAGCATCAGGATCTCCAGGAGCAACGATGGTAGGGCTGTCAGTCTGGCCTTCTCATCGCAGGGACTGTGTCACCTCCAGGGTTGGAACACACAGCAGACCCCACAGTGGGCCAGTCTAGTAGTAGCTCAGGGCTCTTTGAGACAAAGAGGAACTGAACAGTCCTCTCTCTTGGGATTCCCAGATGGACACCTGGGTGGCTGTTGCAGCTGCTGCCCAGCCTGTGGTGCTAGTGACCGCTGTGCATGGTGCCTGTCTCTGGACTAGGGCTAGAGGTCCCGGTAGGTCTCATGCAGTGCCTGGAGCCAGCTTCTGTCCAAGAAGAGCTAGAGCATTTCAGGCACTTTGAGGCTTCATTGTGTGTGGCATATACCATGTACCCTTGCTGGAGCTAGGTCAGTGATCAGATGACTTGATCTTTCTGAAATCTTTTTTTAAAAAATTAAGTTGGGTATAAACAGTAAATAAATAGAAAGATGGACTTTCACCTATATTGTCATAGCAGTAGGGGGTAGTTCTGATTCTGTGAACCCTCCAAAGAAGGAATTTCTCCTTACATGTTAGTGTTAACTGAAGTTCACTTCATGTATTTTTTTCTTAATAAGTCGTTATAATAGTTTAGTAAGAGCTGAGAAAAACTTCCTAAAATCTAAGTACTTATTTAGCTTTAGAAAATATAATGTTAGGGGCCTGAAAGGTAAGTAAATTAAAAACATTCTTCTGTTTCTTTTTTTTTTTTAAACATAGTCTATTGGGAAAAAGAGAGAGACAGGCAAGATGAGGTAGTTTGACTGAACCCTCTGATTTTGTTAATCTTTGTAGTCTTCATATTTCTATTGCATTTTTACTGTCTTAACTAGAAGCGTATGTTATCTTTTTAAAAATTCTCTTTATTATAAAAATAATAAGAAACAATTTAATCAGTACAGAAATACGTGATGTGAAAATGAAAGGTACTTACAATCCCACTTCTCGGAGATAACCACTTTAGACAGATTGATATTTGATCCTTCGAAGTGTAATAAAAATATCTGTCTTGCTAGTAGTGGTCATCATTGTCGTCATCATCATGCATGTGATGCATCATGCATGTGACATTAGCTAAATGTTCTTAATGGTTAATGTATACAGATTCATTGTACTGGATTTTGAGCTTTTAAGTCTTGAAAACCTGCATTTAATAAGAAGTTTATTATTTGCTCCTTTTAATTTATATGTGGGGTTGTTAAATGAAATAATTTAAAATACAAACTGAACTCAAAAGAATTTCTGCTTGTTTATATCTTCCAGTCTGTGTTCTTCTCTGTTCCCTGTTTGTTTTAAAATAAAACTGGAAAGCTTAGAATTCTGAGGAATCTGCTGGAATCTCTTGGGGCTCAAGAATAGTTTTTCTGTCTCTCTCTCTCTCTTTTTTTTTTTTTTTTTTTTTTTTTTAAGAGACAGGGTCTTGCTCTGTTGCTCAGGCTGGAGTGCAGTGGCTGTTCACAGGTGTGATCATGTGCAGTACAGACGCAAACTCCTGGGCTCAAGTGATTCTCCTTCTCCTGCCTCAGCCTCCCAAGTAGCTGGGACTACAGGTGTGCACCACCACACCCAGCTTCTGTCTTTTTTTTCACAGATTAGGAGTAGGTCTCCAGTCATATTGCTGGGAAGAAAGGGATACAAGTTGTGGGAGGTTTATGCTCCTTCCTTGTTACAGGATTGCTTTTAGTTTGGCTCCTCCCATGGAGTGAGTGGGACTGCCAAGCAGAATTCTTCCTGATTGACCTGGAATGGATGACCCTGCCAGCAGGAGCAGAACAGAGGCCAGCAAGGGAAAGACAAGACACAGTCTGAATGGGATCTGAAAGATACCGTGTTGGTAGTGCTGGCACTTACGGTATCTCTGGGAGAGAGACCTGGAGTAGAGCAAGCAAAGAGAAGCTCAGTAATAGTGTCTTTGCTAACTGTGCTTTATTATTGTTATTTTTTATTTATTTATTTATTTATTTTTTGAGACGGAGTCTTGCTCTGTCACCCAGGCTGGAGTGCAGTGGCGTGATCTTGGCTCACTGCAACCTCTGCCTCTTGAGATCAAGTGATTCTCCTGCCTCAGCCTCCCAAGTAGCTGGGACTACAGGCGTGTGCCACCACGCCTGGCTGATTTTTGTATTTTTAGTGGAGATGGGGTTTCACCATGTTGGCCAGGCTGGTCTCAAGCTCCTGACCTCAGGTGATCCACCTGCCTCGGCCTCCCAAAGTGCTGGGATTACAGGCATGAGCCACTGCGCCTGGCCTGCTAACTGTGCTTAGACCTAGAATGCTCTAGTTTTATTTTAAATAAGCAGCATAATGTCAGTCTTCAAAATAAGTGTGTAAACGTTTTCTAGCTTATTTCCCACCCTGTGAGTTCATAACGTCAGCCCTGTTTCTAACCAGGCTTTCTCCATCACTTTCTGCTTAGCATATTCACCTTCCTCTGAATGCCATGGTGACGCATGTGTGAATTAGTGCTGTGTCGTAGTCCTAGTCCTATGTCTCCCCCTTCCACTCATGGCAGATCAGACACTGTTGTTGCATGCTAACTGTACACTGAGGGCTCCTCAACCTAGAGAATATTACCCTTAAGACATTTTGCCCGGGAACTGCACCACCCCCTGCCCAGCCAAATCTGGCACCAGATTTGGTGCCAGGCAAGTTCCTTCCAAGACATTCTTGGTCAGAAACAGAGGGCTTTTGCTGGGTATGGTGGCTCATGCCTGTAATCCTAACACTTTGGGAGGCCGAGGTGGGAGGATCACTTGAGCTCAGGAGTTCGAGACCAGCCTGGGCAACATAGTGAGACCCTATCTCTATAAAAAATAAAAACCTAGCTGGGTGTGGTGGCATGCCCTTGTAGTCCCAACTACTTGACAGGCTGAAGTGGAAGGATTGCTTGAGCCCAGGATATCGAGGCTGCAGTGAGCCTTGATCTGTGCCACTGTGCTCCAGCTTGTGCGACAGAGTAAGACCCTATCTCAACAAAAAATAAAAAGAAGCAGAGGGCTTGCCAGCAGCAGTCCCAGCTATGTCCAGCATCTTGGTTTCTTATATCTCTTGCTCACAGGCCTTGTCCAGGGTCAACTTCTCTTCCTGGCCCTCTTGCTGTGTCTTTGAGACTCTAGCCCCTGTCACCCGAAAAAGAAGCCACGTCCACATCGGCAGTCACTCTCCACTTCTTTCCCTCTACAACTCCTTGGCCAACCACTAATATGACTTCTATCTCTATGGATTTGCCTATTCTGGACATTTATAAATAGAATCACACAACATGTGGTCTTTATGTCTGTCTTCTTTCACTGAGTATAGTGCTTTGAAGGTTCTTCCATGTTGTAACATGTATCTGTACTTTATTCCTTTTTTTTTTTAAAAAAAAAAAAAAAAAGAAAAGAAACTGTCTCCTAGTCTGGAGTGCAGTCAGTGACATGATCATAGCTGACTGTAACTTTGAACTTCTGGGCCCAAGCAATCCTCCTGCCTCAGCCTCCTTAGTAGCTAGGACTATAGGCATGTACCACCACACTGGGCTAATTTTTTTTTTTTTTTTTTAGAGACAGGGTTTCACCATGTTGCCCAGGCTGGTCTCGAACTCCTGGCCTCAAGCATCCTCCCACCTCGGCCTCCCATAGTGCTGGGATTACAGGCATGAGCCCCACACCCAGCCTACTGCATTTTTTTTTTTAAATGACTGAATGATACACCATTGTGTGAATATATGACATTTTATTGCTCTCTTGATCAGTTGGTAGACACTTGGGTTATTTGTACCTTTTGGCAATTATAAATAACGTTGCTATGAACATTTGTATATAAGTTTTTGTGTGGATGTTTTCATTTTCCATGTGTATATGGCTGGGAGTAGAATTGCTGAGTCATGTAGTAGGTCTATGCTTAGATTTTTTTTTCTTTCTTCTTCTTTTCTTTTTTCTTTTTTTTTTTTTGAGACTCACTCTTTTAGAGTCTCACTCCTTTGCCCAGGCTGTGGCATGATCTTGGCTCTCTGCAACCTCTGCCTCCCGGGCTCAAGTGATTCGCTTGCCTTAACCTCCTGAGTAGCTGGAATTACAGGTGTGTGCCACCACGCCTGGTTAATTTTTGTATTTTCAGTAGAGATGGGGTTTCACCATGTTGGCCAGGCTGGTCTCAAACTCCTGACCTCAAGTGATCTGCCTGCCTTGGCTTCCCAAAGTGGTGGGATTACAGGCATGAGCCACTGTAATTGACCTATGCTTAGCTTTTTGAGGAACCACCAAACTGTTTTCCACAGCAGCTGCACAGTTTACGGTCCCCCCAGCAACGTGTAAAGGTTCTGATTTCTCCACATCCTTACCAATGCTTGTTATTGTCTATTTTTTTTTATTTTCTCCATCTTAGTGAGCTTAATGAGGTTTCTCATTTTTGTTTTGATTTGCATTTCTTTGACGACTGATGATGTTGAATATCTTTTCCTGTGCTTATTCATCATTTTCAGACCTTCTTTGGATAAATGTCTCTTCAAATCCTTTGCTCATTTTAAAATTGGGTTATTTGTCTTTTCATCATTGAGTTCTAAGGGTTTTTGTTTTTGTTTTTTGAGACAGAGCCTCGCTCTGTTGCCCAGGCTGGAGTGCAGTGGCATGATCTTAGCTCACTGCAACCTCCACTTTCTAGGTTCAAGCAAGTCTCCTGCCTCAGCCTCCCGAGCAGCTGGGACTACAGGTGTGCGCCACCATGCCCAGCTAATTTTTGTATTTTTAGTAGAAATGGAGTTTCACCATGTTGGCCAGGCTGGTCTTGAACTCCTGACCCCAAGTGATCCACCTACCTCGGCCTCCCAAAGTGCTGGGATTATGGGCATGAGCCACCGCACCTGGCCTGCATTCTAAGGATTTTTAATATATTCCAGATGCAAGTCTATTATTAGATATATGATCTAAAAATATACTACTAATCTTTGCAATAAGTTTGCATCCCAAAGTGTTATCTTAAGCAAAGAGTCAAACCCAAAGGAAATCTGTCTTATATAAATTTATATAAAACTCTAGAAAAGGCAAAATGATAGTGATAGTGATAGAAAGTAGACTTGTGGTTGTCTGGAACTGCAGTGGGAAATAGACACAATGGGACTCTGGGGTGATGGGAATGTGATATTTTCTTGATTGTGATAGTAGTTACACTATTGGAGGCATGTGTTGTAACTCATTGAATTATATGCTAAAATTAATGGATTTTATTCCATGTGAAGTATTTCAGTAAAACTGATTTAAAAAATGCTGGTGTCTGACTGTAGGCAGCACCTCCATGTGGGCAGTATCATTCTATTCTCCTTCCCAGTTACTGTGGACATTCATCACTCTCTCCTGGGCCTCTGCTCAATTTCACACTGCTTTCTCTTAGCAGGTTCTTTATGCCAGAATATTGACACCTTCAGGCATGGTCCTCCTCAACTTCTCTTTCCTCATATACACATTTATTTTCCCATTTTTACTTCTTTCTTTTCTAGCCTGACACCAGAGTATTCCTGGCCTTCTTGAGCGTTTGTCATTGAACACATCCAGTGGGACTTCTGTGTAATCTCTCCCTCTCTTTTGGTTCTTGGCCCTCAGTTGTAAATATGAACAGATCTGCCCCATGTTCTTCTGACTACCATCTTGTGTCTCCAATGGTAGCTCCTGTCACATCCCCAATGCTTAACTTCCTTCTCTTTAATCTCATTGTCATAAGATTGCTTTTGTCAAGACCACGGATGCCTGTGTGAGCTGATCTTGTGGATGGTTTTCAGCCTCATCATAATCCTCCTCTCCTCACCAGGACCCTCCCGCCTGGCTTTCCACATGTCAGTGTTCTGTAGTCTTTCTTTTTTTCCTCCTCGCCTCTGTTGCCTCCTACGGGTTCCATCTGTACTGTGATTCTCACACTCTCCTGGCAGATCTGTGCTGAAGTCTCAGCTACCATGAAATATATTTCTCCAGACAAGTCCCCTTCACTGAGCTCCCCGCCCAGTCCTCTCTACTTGGATGTTGCACCTGCACATCAGATTTGGCATTTCTGATTTACAAATGTCTTCATTTTCTCTAAATTGGCTTGTCCTCCTGTATTGTGCTTGCCACCTAGTGCCACCACTGACCCTGCCAGTCATCCAAGGTAGAACTTGGGAGTCATCTTTGATCCTTCCCCTTCCTGCGTCTGCTTTGATATTTCCTGAATTGCCACATCCTCTCCTTACTTCTGTTTCAGTCACTGCTTGCTGGGATTCATGCAGGAGCCATGGACCCTCCCTTTTGCTGATCTTTTCCTCGGCTGTCCGTCTTCCACATGGCTAACAAAATGATCTGTTTAAATTCAGGTCTGATCTCATCATTCCCCTGTTTAGAATTTCTCAGTGACTCTCTTCATCTGTAGCAGTGATTTGAATTCCACGTATCTGTTAAAAAAAAAAAAAAGTTGGAAGACTACTGTTGTGTTGCCAACTCTTAATTTTTCTAAATAAGAATATTGGAAGAAAAAGGAATTCACCGTCTACCATCTTTTCATTAAATAAGCACATTTCAACACTTAAAAAAAGGCGCAATTTCGAATGGAGGATAAAAAGACCACAGTGCTGTGGCTAAGTGTGTAGAGTCCACTCAGCCACTCACTTGGTTGGCTGTGGTGGGTACTTAGTAAGCTCCTCTGTAAGATGGGGATTTTAACAGTGACTACTCATAGAGTTGTTGTGAGGATTAAATGGAGTATGCATCCTTAGGGCACAGCCTGGGTACACAGCCCTCAAAACGATTAGAATACATGACAGGTATTTCCCCAAGAAGGGAAGGTGACCACAGTACACTACAGTTTCCTCCTTGGACTGGTGGCACTTTTTTGTAAAGAGATCCTGTCACTGCACGATGGAGCCCAGGTTCCAGTAGGACAGCTGAAGCCACCTCTGGCCTACCTGCCTTTTCGTCCTAGGCTCTAGGCCTGTAAAATGGGATGAAGAACTTTTCTTTGTTCAATTTAAATCCTTTAGGTACTTCAGTATACGTGCATAGCAGTTTCCGTCTTTGGAGTGATGATCACACTTAGCATTATTTGTGATTAATTGCATTTTAACAGCCTTTCAAATCTTTAGGCAAATGTGTACAGAATACTCATATGTGTCATAACGTTTCAAGAAATTTGAAAGCATGACTATTGGTGGCATCTGACAATTCTAGGGTCTATGTGTTTTCCTTTCTCTTGACTATTGTAGTAGAAAACCTTGGGCCTGCAGGGTGCATTTGGTGATTCTGTAGCTTGGAGGGCTTGGTCAAAAGCAGAGACTGCTGGGGCCAAGGACTGTGGTGGTGACAGTTTCTTGGGGACTACACTTTGAGCTTTGCCCACCTTGGATGACCAAGGAAGCATTTCTCCCTCCTCAGCCCCCAGACCTGTGCTCCACTGTGTCCTAGACTGGGGCAACATTTTGTCACCAAGAAGAATGTGAGTTTCTTGAAGTCAGGAAATTTGAAGGGTTGTTCTGTGTTCCTTTTCTAGCACAGGCCTCATCCATGAATGAATATTGACCAAATCGAGCTTCCATTTCCCTTCCTTGAAATTGCCAAAATGCAGAGTACTTGCCCTTCACTGTTTTCCACTTGGTGATGAAGTGGATCAGCTCTGCTTCAGCAATGATACTTTGTGAAACTTGCATTTATATTCATTTGCATTTTAAATGAGCAGCTGAGAGACACTTTGGGAGCAGTGGCACCAACAGTCTCAAAATCATTTAATCATAGTTTTGTATGGTATATTTAATTAGCTTATACATCCCACAGGAATATGACCAAGTGGATTTTAGAGATTAGGTCAGACCCTGTCAAATGATCCTGTCTAGTGGTACATTTTAGAGAGCTTTGAAAGAGTTTTCAGTCAACATATTACATTAAAAGGAATATTGGATTTTATTGAATCATTTGAGTACTGTGGCATGTTGGGTTTGATTTAACAGTTGGAAATATTACATGGTAACTTCATTTAAATGAATTCACATCTATAGAAAAAATGTTTGATTTTAAAGATATAACCAAGAGTGAGACTGCAGATTTTTAAGCAGTGAAATATTAGAAAACAGTGAATAAATAAATAAATGCTTGTTTAGCAGGGGCTACATTATTTATTATTTTGCTTTCAGGAACTAGGAAGAGATCGTTTTCTTTGGATTTCAAATATTGTTATAGTGTAGTTGTTTCTTAGCTTCCTTAAGACTCCCCTTGAGTGCCTGAAATAATTCACTGAAATCAGTGGCTCTAAAGCATCAAAGGTCTTTTCTGTCTGGAGTAGTCACCAGGCAGCTTTAGTGAGGGCTTCCCATTGAAGTCCCCTTTGAGGACGTGCCTGACAGGGTTTCCATGGACTTTTGTGTCCCTGTAGTATGTAGTATGGGTGCCAGCCTCCACTTTTCACCCCTAACACGGGCCTGATAGATAGATTGGTGAGAACCCATACTGCTTGTTCTGAAAGTTATGCCTGGGGTTGTCAAGCTGCTTGGAGATGAGGCCAGAGGCTCACCCTGCGTGGCCGCAGCAGAAGTCCAGCCAGTGCTCCCAGCACCACCCATTCGGGGAATAGGCCCAGTAGTGTGGCCAGGCTGGTGCCCTGCCCACACCACTGACCCGACTCCAAGATTGCAGCCTCTTGGAGGTTTTTTTTTTTTTAAAAAAACAAAACAAAGGCTGTCAAGAGTGGCCAAAGGACAAGAGATTGTAATGGGTGACAATGGGGTGCCACCACTCATGGATTGTGATATGTCAGGGAGATAGCCCTGCAGCATGCTTGCCTGGGTCAGGTTTGGTGGCATTCTGCATTCAGCAAAGCCCTGCATGCTATATCCATCTGTCAGTGATGTTTAGAAGACTGCAGAACATGTTTTTCAGTAGGAAATGATGAGGAGATTTGGGGAAAGATGATGCTAAAAGTGAAAATCTTTCACATAAGAGGATATTTTTGCACGGAGACAATGATCAATTTCCACCCAAACAGTATCTATTTATTATTTAATGATTCTGCCTGGAAGTAAAGGGGTAGGTTGAATCTTTCAAAGGTCTTTTCCAGCCCTAAATTATTTTCTTGACCTACAAAGCAGGTAAAATTTCAATCACAATTAGTGAAATTGCTACACAGTGATGTGAAAAAAGCAATTGATCATAAGCGTTTGCTTGTTAATTAAGTTTACTTACTCTCCTTAGAGATAGAATGTACATATGGTTCTAGCTCTAGATATGTTGTAATTTATTTGACTTTTTTTTTTTAATGTTAAGTTTTTGGGCTAAGATTTAAAAAACTGATTAAAGAAAGCAGAGGAGGAAATAAATGGGATATAATTTACAATATTTTATACACTGTCTCTAAGCAGCAGACACTTCACTTGTTTAGTTTGAGTGTTAATTTTGTTTTTATGAATAGGCAAGGACAAATTACTTTAACCCTCCTGCGTAGTTACTGCTGTGATGAGATGAACCATGTGCTATTTTAGAATCTTAGGGAAAGTTTAGCAACACTGCTGATGATGCTTTTCATGGACAAACAAGTCTTGATATGTTTTTTTCCCACTTGTAAGCATATTGATAACTACCTTCATGTGTGGTGTTTATATAGGTGTGTATATATATATGTATGTATTTATAGAGTTATGTAGATGGATAGCATATAAATTAACTTCTCATACATATATGCTTTTATCATGTTAAAACACTTAACAAGTTTCTAAAGGATTTATCCTAGAATACCTTTTAGTATCAAGATTCCCTGTTATTTTTAAATAAAGATATATGTACAACTGTCCAATCTATCTTCTTCAATTTAAAATGTCTCCTGTAAAGTCCATCCATATGTCCCTGTGGTGTTGCATTTCTGTCTCCAGCCACTTTCTCATGTGGGGTTTGTTGATGTGACCAGGCCCTTAGGACAGCACCTCTGACTCCTCCCGCACGTGGGTAGCAAATGCACACCAGGTCCTGACCCTAAGGATTAAAGAAGACGTCAGGGAGCTCATCCTGGACTGGATTTAGAAGGCTAGATTAGGAGCCATCCAGGAGGGAAGCAAGCTTCTCTGCACAGGCTCAGAGCTGCCTGTGGAGTGGGGTGGTGGAGGGTGGCTGGTGGGGAGGGCAGCTGCATGGTCAGCAAATTATAAAGGGCCGGTGTTTTCGGCATTAAACCAGAGGGTAGATGTTACTGAGCCACTCAGAAGGATTTAGGGGACACTTTAATTATAGCATCTATTCACTTCAAGGATCTTTTAGCTGCATGTTGTAGGGCTGGGGATAGTGATGACAAGGATATCCACAGGAACAAAAGCAGCAGGTTCTGTTGTTTTGTTTTGAAGTGGGATGGGAGTGAAGCAGGGCTGCCCAGTTACTTGTGGTGTCTTGGGTGTAAGCCATGGTTATGGGCTGCACATGCCCCCGGGAGACAGGAGGCCCTGCACCTTCTCTATGAACTTCTTTACTTCTGGGGAAAGGCTGTTGCTGTTCCTGCCTGCTCTGGCCCGGGAGGCTGACTCGTTTGCTATGCAAGGCCCAAGCTCTCCGAGTGCTGCTGTCTGTTGCAAAATAAGAAGCAATGGTGGCAAAATGTCCACCTCCCTAAATTAAACCACAAAGGTTAGGATCAAACTATTAAAAATATGATCTTTGAGTGGTATGGCCTTGTTTTTGAGTGTATTTTGGCATTGTCTTCAAACCAAAGTTTATTCTAGCCAATTTAATGTACTATTTTCAAATAACAGCTCATAGATCAGAAATGGTCTCTGTTTTAAACCTTCCCATCCATATCAAACACAATGATGTTGAGGTTAAGAGGGGCCCTTTCTCTAAATGAAAATACAATGCTTACCCTATATAATTTTGGAGGGCCCAAAGATGTGGAATCAGTATATTTGTAAGAATTATATTAAACAATCTTCATTTGATAAACAGTACCTTACAAGCCTAATGCTATCTATCAAACTTGAGTGAGAGCAGTTTCAGCATCAACTCTTGAATGGTAGCTAAACTAACAAGAGAGTACCCAAATGTGCTCTAAAGGGAGCAGCAGCGGCTGATGTTCTGCCGAGTCTCTGAGTGTCCAGGACCCAACTACAGGGGAAATAGAATCAAATAGGCAGGTGCTCTGTACCCAAGCCCTCACATGGTGACCTGCCTCTCTCCTGGGGGCCCACTGTCCCCCTGGGGGCTTTCAGGCCCTGTGGGCTTTGGGCAGAGTCCCAGGAGCCAAAGGGCCACTCGGGAAAGGGTGAAACTTGGCTTCGCAGTCAGCCAGCTTCTGTCCGTAGTGGTGGTCATTTTCTTTCTGGAGCTCCTGGAGCGCTCTTTCAGTGGGCCCGGCAGCCATCCAGCCTTCCTGGGCCCTTTTCTTGTGGAAGAGTATCTGCTTCTGAAAACTGGAAGTGTCTTCCTTCAATTCCTAGCGGTTGCAGGTCTGATACATGCGGTTTAAGTACTAGCGTACCTTGCGAAGTCTCTGATCGAGGTCCAGGCAGTAGGCGTCCTCCTGCGTGGACTCCTACTGAGGCCCCATCACGGGTTCTTAGTGCAATTCAGGCAGAGCAGGAAGCTTCAGCTGCAGCTTTGCGAGCTCCTTCCCCAGCTGTGCCCTTGTGCCCTGCAGAGAGGCCTCTCGCCAGACTTTGGATTTGTGCTGTGCGTTCTTTACTTCTTTGGAATTCTTCCCACAATTGCTTATTTGTTGCTTCAGTCTTTCCTTCAGGACATTTGAAGGATGCACCTAAGTCACTGTCACCATCCATATTCTTCGGAGGAACTTGTAGCCAGGGTGCTAGGGGACCACCATATCCTGCTTTCCTGTTCCCCTCCATTGCCAAGTCTTCATCCTTCACGTGGTCTTTACTGCTCTCCAGCTGATGCAGGATGCTTGGAGGGGTATGGGACAGGGAGGTCATTCGCCTCACTGCAACATTCATGGCCTGTTCCATTACCGTCTTTGCCTGCTCCGGCCTTTTTATCTTTCCCTTCTTGTCTGCAAGCATTGTTTCCGTCTCACAATTTCTTGGTCGGGAAGCTCTGCAGGTTGCCAGTGGTCAGTGCTGTCATTCAGATGATCTGTGCTTTGCCCCAGAAGATCTTCTCCATCATGCTGTGAAGCATGTGGGACCTGCTTTGTTCAGTCACTTGGGGAAATTCAGGAGGCCTGCTTTTCTGTGCTCTTTTCAGAAGCTCACCTAGGTCCTGGTAGGAAGACCTGCTTGTTTCATTTGGAACCCTCAAGCAGGGGATTTGGAGTGATCGAGGACTGGCCTCTGGCATGGGTGACATTAGGCCACCACAGGCTTGGAGTGCTAGCCACATCTTGGATCTCGCCATTCTATGGACCTCACCCTGGGCTGAATACCTTTGGGCCGACTCTTCTTTTCTTCCCACTGTGCGTCATGAACGTGAAGGCCACTACAGCAGTGCATGTCCAGATCACCCAGGGTTTCCATAGGTTCACTGGCACTAGTCCCACGATTCTGTACATCAGTAGTACTGCTGCCTACACGGGGGCCAGCAGCAGCTGAGTAGGCATTGTGTGGTGGGCAGCAGGCCCTCCGTGGCTGCCAAGGGTCTGCCACCACTTGCCAGTGGCCTGTGGGCCACAACTGACCACTCAGAACCCTGTGGAGGGTACCATCTGTAACACAAACAAGGGCTGCCATGATAGATGTGTGAGAATTAATACAGCCCTATACATAAAATGCTTAAAAGAGTGTCTAGCTAAGATATGTTAGCTAATATACCATCATGATCCTCAACAACAACAAAATAACAGTAACCTAATACACCGTTGTAACTCACTGGAACATGTCCCTGTTTTGTGCATTCCTCACGCACAGAGATTTGGAAAGGCCGAGGCACTTACCAAAGGGGACTCTGCTGTTCTGCAGCCGCCTTGTGACATACATGGAGCCTTTGAGAGCAGGGGCCTGGAGGGGAATGATAGAGAAGTCGTGTCAATTTTAGGTTTTCCAGTACATATAATAGAAATGTTTACACAGTACTGTAGTCTATTAAGTGTGTAATGGCATTACGTCCGAAACACAAGGTACATCCCTTAATCAAAAATACTTTAAAATGCTATGATCCCTTGAGTCTACAGCGAGTTGGAATCATTTTGCTGGTGGAGGGTCTTGCTGATAGCTGCTGACTGATAAGGGTGGTGGTTGCTGGAGGTTGGGGTGGCTGTGGCAGTTTCAGGAAATTGTACAACATTCAAGTTTGTCACATCAATTGACTCTTCCTTTCATGAAAGATTTCTCTATAGCCTGCAATGTTATGTGATAGCAGTTTACCCACAGTAGAAATGTTTTATGAAATTGGAGTTAATCTTAAACCCTGCCACTGCTTTATCAACTAAGCTTATGTCCTATTCTAAATCCTTTGCTTTTATTTTGATATCTTTGACAGCATCTTCACCAGGAGTAGATTCCATCTCAAAAAGGCGCTTTCTTTTCTTGTCCATAACAAGTACTTCCTCATTTATTCAGGATTTATCATGAGATTTCAGCATTTTGGTCATATCTTCAGGCTCCACTTCTAATTCTGGTTCTCTTGCTATTTCCACCATATCTGCAGTGACTTCTTCCACTTAAGTCTTGAACCCCCTCAAAGCCATTCACGAGGGCTGGAATCAACCAAGTCTTCCAAGCTCTTGTTAAGGTTGATATTTTGACTTCCTCCCATGAATCATGAATGGTCTTAATGGCATTCACTTACTAGAGTAGTGAATTCTGTCCAGAAGGTTTTCAATGTGCTTAGCCCAGATGCATCAGAAGAGTCATTTTCTATGGCAGTTCTAGCCTGATGAAATGTATTTCTTTAATAATAACACTTGAGTGTCAAAATTACTCCTTTATCCATTATGGGATGTGGAATGAATGTTGTGTCAGCAGGCATGAAGACAACATTCATTTCCTTGTATGTTAACATACAAGGGCTGGTCCCTCTGCAGGCTCTCGGGAGGATCCCGGCCTGTCCAGCCTCGCGCATCTGAGGCCCTGTCATGCTGCATCACTGCCTCCTTTCTCCACATTTCGAGGACCCTGTGATTCCCTTGGGCTTGTTAATCCAGGACAGGATTCTTATTTGGAGGTCAGCTGACAGGCAGCCTTCATTGAATTTTGCCACGTAATGCAGCATATTCGCAGGTTCTGGAGAGGAGGATGTGGACAGCTTTGGGAGGTCATTGTCCTGCCTACCATAAAGCTCTTATTAGGTGGCTAGTCTTCTTTTTCAACCTGTTAACTTACGTTTTTCTAGTATCAGCTGTTTTTGGCTAATGAGATGTTCCTACGCTTTATTTGATATTCTTTGTCACTTTCCTCAAACATGCCCCTCAACAGGCAGTGATACCATTTTTCTCCAGTTGGAGCTGAAGTTGGCCTTTGAAGGTGGATTCAAGGACTTGGTAACTGCATTTCTGCTTACAGTTTCAGGGAGTCCTGGGCTCTAATCTAAAGATCCTGCTGGTGCAGGCCTTCATCTTTGTTGGTTGCTGTTGAAAGAAAGGGAGCGAATGGTGGCTCCAGGCCTTCTCTCTGGGCTGCTTTGTGCTTCGGTTGTTATGGATGCAGGTCCTGGCGTTGGAATTAATTGCAAACAAGTCTTGGACTTCTCAGAAGTGGTGGAAGGCTGTCAGATGCTCTTTTCACCCAACACACTTTAAGCAGCTGAGTTGTATTTCATCCACTGAAAGGAAAATCCCGTTCTTGAGCTTCAGAATGTGAATGGCTTAGGAAAGTCTTAGGGCCAAGATCTCACAGGTGGATAATCATCAGGCACTGATAAGATCTTAGATGGTAGCTCCTTGTTGGAATTTCTGGCTCCTGCATTCAGATTAGCCTGGTTCTGGTTGCTCACCATCCACTGTTGACACTTGCGTTTGTTTTCTCAGGTTCGGGCCCACCAGCTGGTCTTGCCACCTTGCGACGTAGTGATCAAAGCCGTTGCTGACTATGTACGCAACATTCAGGACACCTCTGACTTGGATGCGATAGCTAAAGATGTTTTCCAGCATTCGCAGGTAAAAAAAAAAAAAAAAAAAAACCCAACAAAAACAACAGATTCATGGGATACGACTTTGCATAGTGGTGTGGCCAGGTTTGGAAGAAGGGGACTTGAGGGTGCAAGCTGACTGGATGGATCTGAGAGCTCTTGCTTAGGCCACTGGAAGAAAGCTGCAGGTTGCAAGGCCAGAGGCTGAGGTAGCCTGGTCATGTTCCCTGCCAGCCAGGAAGTCTCAGCTGCTTTACCCAGCTTTTCCAGGCTGAATAAAAGGAGGGAGATTCAGTTAGACGGTTGGTGAGGTCTCCTGCTCGTAAGTTCTCGATCTTAACTTAATAGGATCTGTATTTCAGAGTTTTCAGAACATGAACTATATCAAGTCAGTCATATGGCATTATGAATCTCTGATTGTCTGCTTTCTTCAGGTGATGGTCAGGGATTTTCTTCTTTTTTGGGGAAGTAGGTGTGCCAACAAGTTGGCATCAGTAGAATAGGCAAGGCTCTGTGAAACTCCTGCTGTGTCTCTAGAGAGCTGAAACGCAGCCAGGCACGGTGGCTCACGCCTGTAATCCCGACACTCTGGGAGGCCGAGGCAGGCGGATCACGAGGTCAGGAGTTTGAGACTAGCCTGGCCAACATGGTGAAACCCTGTCTCTACTAAAAATACAAAAATTAGCCAGGCATGGTGGTGGGTGCCTGTAATGCCAGCTACTCGGGATGCTGAGGCAGGAGAATCGCTTGAAACCGTAAGGCGGAGGCTGCAGTGAGCGGAGATCACGCCACTGCACTCCAGCCTGGGCGAAGGAGCGAAACTCCATCTCAGAAGAAAAAGAGAGAGCTGAAACCCTGGGCAGGCACATCCCCAGTCTGTCACTGCCATCCGTTCCCTTGGTACAGATGGCTTGAGATTCCTCTCTGGGCAGGACCAGAGACCGAGCAGAGTGGAAGTCAGGGAAGTCTTAGAGTTAGAACCCAGGGCCCTGACTACCACGTCGGGGTTCTGCTCTTGTGACTACATTGCTTTAAAAGAATTCACGTTTGGTTTGATTCTTTTGTAGTAATCTATTGATTTTCCCTGAAAGTTTTAATGTCATTCAAAATTCTTCTCTAACTTGACAAGCTGTAGAATATTATACATGTGCTGAATTATAAAAAACATTGTGATACACATGACCAGTGGCACACTAATTTATGAAGGTTTTCCTGCCTTTATTTCAGTCTAGAACAGATGACAAAGTTATTCGATTTAAGAGAGCAATTGGATATTATTCAGCGACTAGTAAGCCTATGTCATTTCATCCACCACATTACTTAGGTAAGTAAATAAAAGCCCGTGATCAATATTGACCATGTGATAATCCAAATAGGTTTAAATATTCACCATATAATCTTGTAGGTTTATGTTTTTGAAACATGATTTTCTGTAGTTATGCCAGTAAGTATAGCCAAACTTCCTGGGCAGACTCAGTAGCAATCCCTGAAAATATTGAGGAGGAAGAGAACTTAACAGCCTTCGTAGGATGAAGAAGAATCAGAGGGCATTGTGCAGATGAGGCAGCAGGTTGAGGGGATGTTGACGTCTTGGCAGCTCTGAGACACTCGCTTCTAAATACAGAATTGCCTGAGGGCATAGAAGGGCCTCCACAACTGCAAGTGATTTCATAAATGCAGTGTATTTGTAGTCTCTCTTTTCTTGACCCATGCCTTTTTTTTTTTTTTTTTAATTCTTTTTTGTTGTTGAGCAGAGTCCTGCACTGTCACCCAGGCTGGAGTGTAGTAGCGTGATCTCGACTCACCGCAACCTCTGCCTCCCAGGCTCAAGTGATTTTTGTGCCCCAGCCTCCTGAGTAGCTGGGATTACAGGCATGCGCCACCACGCCCAGCTAATTTTTGTATTTTTAGTAGAGATGGGGTTTCACCATGTTGGCCAGACTGGTCTCGAACTCCTAGCCTCAAGCGATCTGCCCATCTCAGCCTCCCAAAATGCTGGGATTACAGGCATGAGCCACTACGTTCAGCCTGCAAAAGACCAAAAGTTAATGCAGAGATTTGAAATTGGGAAATAAAAATATTTATAAGCTGTTAGCCTGAAGCCTGCTTCATATTGAATGTCTTATGGAGGTTATAAAGCACTAGACTGTAAGTAGAAGTATGAGAAATAGACCCCAACTCTTGTTTAAATTGTGTTGTTTGCTTCATATAAGTTAACAAAAGAATGATTGCATGTTCAAGAGGCTCTTACTGGAAGGAGACTTTTTATTTATTTGAGAAGACTAATTCCAAGATGGAAAGTGGCCTTAAGAGCTGCACCCTTCATTTATTCAAGCATAGTGTCTGCTGTGTGCTAGGAACTGGGCATTGGAGATCAGAGGCATGGCACTGGCTTTGGCTGCCTATGTATGTGGCTGGGTGATAGACAGGGAAACATGGCTTGTGCTGATGCCCTGTAATAAAGGAGGTAGGGCTTGTAACCTGGAGATGGGCATGGAGTGGCTGAATCTCCACTGTGAGGTCAGTAAATGGCAGCAGCCTCCCAGTGGGGCTCTTGGTGGCTGGTCTCTTGCTCCCCTGCAATCCATTTTTTTCCCAGCAGCCAAAGTAATGTTTAAAAATGGCAATTGGACTGTGCTTCTCCCATGCTTAGAATTCCCCATTGGCTTCTCATCACACTTGGAATTAATTCCCAACTGCTTACCTTGCTTCCTCCCCATCATCTGAGACTGCTGGCTCCTCACTCCTGAGCGCAGCCTCCTTTCTTGCCTTGCATGAACCGAGCTAGCTTCTGCCCTGAGCCTCTGGGCCAGCTTTTGTGCCTGGAGGGCTCCTTTCTCTGACCGGCTTGTGTTTGTGCCCTTCTGATTTGTGAGATCCAGGCTGTCGTGTTCTCCAAGGTCTGCCTGGCTTTAAATCTCTGCACACTCCTTGGCTTCTATTTTTCACCACGACCACCCCTTCTCCCGTCACTCCCCACAATGTAAAGTCTAGGGTAATAAGGGCCTATTAGTCACCTTTACTTTTATATCCCCAGTGGATAAATATTTGACTGAATGAATTGATCCACTTGGTTTTTAAACAAGAGAGTGAAATGATGAGATGTGTTTTAGGATTATTTTTGGAAAAGGGGGCACAGAGCATCGGCAGGAGGGAGACTAGCTGTACAGTACACTGTTTCTTTTTTTTTTTTTTTGAGATGGAGTCTCACTCTGTCGCCCAGGCTGGAGTGCAGTGGCGCGATCTCGGCTCACTGCAAGCTCTGCCTCCCGGGTTCACGCCATTCTCCTGCCTCAGCCTCTCCGAGTAGCTGGGACTACAGGCGCCCGCTACCACGCCCGGCTAATTTTTTTGTATTTTTAGTAGAGACGGGGTTTCACCGTGGTCTCGATCTCCTGACCTCGTGATCCGCCCGCCTCGGCCTCCCAAAGTGCTGGGATTACAAGCGTGAGCCACCACGCCCGGCCTCACTGTTTCATCAGTTAAGGTGAGGCGTTATGGGAGTAGATCGCAGTGTGTCTACTGTATACCTTGCACACAGAAGATGTCTAATAATTGCTTGTGGGAATGATGGGGAGCATGAACATTGCCACCTGTGGCCTACTGCCTCCTGACTTCGAGCTCCCTATTTTATAGAATGGGATCATTATGTGAATATTAAAAGAGAAGGCGTATGTAAGGTGCTTTAGTGAAGTACTTGTTCAATCATTCAATGCCCTTTTGGGTAATTCTGCCTATAAGAATAACAGATACTGTCTGATAGTAGATACTGTCATTATTATTCTCATTGGCAGAATGGCCTCAACAGGCACTGAATGATTGGGCATTGGAATGAGCAGTGAGGAGCCTGAAGGAGCGCTCAGAGGTGGGGCCGGCAGGCTCCTGTGTTTCGCTGACATTGTGCTCCTGTGGGACAATCTGTATGGCAGGTGTAGTTTAGAAAGTCCTTAGAGTGTACTTGGGACTAGAAAATCTACTTAGGAGAAAATTAGGAAGATAAGTATGGAGAAAGGCAGCACATTTAACATTTGGCATTGATCTGGGCTCATGATAATTATGAAGATGTTTTGAATAGGCAAGGTGAGTTAAGTTTAAATATCTTAAAAAATGTTGTGTCAAGTGCTTTTGTGTTCTTATCAAATTATTAAGATTTTAGGTAAGTATTTTAGAGATGAAGTTTACTCAGAATTTAGTTTCACTTTCATTTTCACTACTCAGTGGTTTATGGAGAACAGGAAAGTAACTGGTAGAGTTTGGGATGTTTGGGATGATAGTTTCAGGCAGCTTAGGGTAGGCATGAACTGCCTGTAAATCCTCCTGTACAGCATTCCCTGATGCTTCTGGCTGTTGCAGAAATGAGGGTTGTAGGCGGAGGGACTAACAAAAGTACAGGCACAGAATGACAGCCAGGCAGGAAGTTTGGGCAGTGTAGAATTTTAAGATGACGGGTATGCAGTCTGGAATGGCAGGAGACAAGCCTGGAGAGAGGCTTCAGGCAAGATTGGGAAGGACGTTTTGTTTCAAGCTGCATACACACAATTTGGAACTAGCAGAAATGGATTTTTGTAAAAATAACTTTAGTTTTTTTCTGATAACTCTGAAGAAACATAAGTTATATTAGCTGTCATTGATTTTTACCCCTGCATACTACTGGGATCCTACCAGTGAAACTAACAGGACGAAGACTGGAACCTAAGTTGAAAGTCTAGAAGGAACAACATGGAGTTGGTGGGACGCTTTCTGGCACCCCAAGTTGGAACCCATGATGTATTTTCCATAGAAATATTTTTATAAGTATTAGATAGGTCCTAAGTGGTCTTTGGTGATCTGTCATAGAATCCAACCACAGTCCATTATATTATTCTACAGGAAAATAATTCAGAATTTTGAACAACCAATGTGGGGATATTAGTTTCTTGTTATATTAGAATTTATCTTTTAATCATTCAGAAATTGGAATATGTGTAGAGTTTTGAAGAAATTTTAGGGTAATCATATTATAAGCTTAGAGAGCTTGGCTATAGGGGAAAAACATGGGGCGAGTTGATCTAACCAGAGGTTTCTAAACTTGGCTGGAATTTTAGATTCCACCTCAAAACTGCTATTTCAGCATCTTAATTGGGCCTTAGGAATTTATATTTTTTAAAAAGGAATGTTCCTAGCTAGGTACCAGTTGGCCTGGCTTTTAGGAACCACAACTCATCCTCTGTGCCTTTCTTTGTAAGCCTGTAAATCTATCTGCAATACGAGAAAAATACCTCAGATCTCTATAAACAGTTTTTGGGTAGTTTAGAGTTCTTAGGAGGACACACACACACACACACACACACACACACACACACACACAAAATATAGTCTCCCAGAAATCATGTATTTTGAGATGATTTTGAAAATAAGTGGTGGTGAGATGCATATTTATTTTTTAAGCATTCACTATGTCATAATTACTAAGCGAGGACCTGCCTATCTGGAAATGGTTGTGATTTGTTCTTTCTGTCACAGCATGTAAAATCTGCTATAGCTCACCAGGAAATCACCAATCTAAATGCAAGCACAAATAAGATATGTGATAGTTGAGATTTCAAAATATTTAGTTCCCTGGTTAAACCAGTTGCTTCAAAATCATTGGTGGAATTTACTAAAGTAACAAGTAACACATCTAACACTGAGGTCTCACCTCAGATCTGTGGATGTGGAATCTGTGGGTACAGATCCTGTGTGCAGGTGAAATTGAGGCTGAAGAAGTATCCACTGTGTCATTGGCCTTCCTTAGTGAAAAGTAAATGAGCTCCTACTACACATTTTAATTACACATTTGTTAGAATGATTAACATAGAAAACACCAACAACACTAAATGCTGGTGAGGATGGGTAGCAACAGATTGTGTTGCTAATGGGATTGCAAAAATGGTACAGCGACTTTGGAAGACAGCTTCGCAGTATTTACAAAATTCCCAAGTCATGCTTGTTGCTGTTTGCCCAAAGGAGTTGAAAACTTATGTCTACACAAAAACCTGCACACAGATATTTAAAGCAACTTTATTCATAATAGCCGACACTTGGAGGCTACCAAGATGTCTTCAGTAGGTCAATAGGGAAATAAAGTTTGGTATATCTAAGCAATGAAATAATCAGCACTAAAAAGCAGTGAGCTATCAAGCCATGAAAAGATGCAGAGGAACATAAGTACATATTACTAAGTGAAAGAAGCCAATCAGAAAAGGCTACATACCATGCAATTCGAACTATAGGACATCTGGAAAAGGCCAAAAGTATGGAGGCAGGAAAAAGATCAAGGGTTGCCAGAGGTTGTGGGCAGGGAGGGATGATTAGGCAGATTTTGGGGGCAGTGAAACTTCTGTATGATACTGTAATGGTGGATACATGGCATTATACATCTATCCATATCCAGAATATGTACAGCACCAAGAGTGAACCCTAATGTCAACTGTGGGCATTAGGTAATCATAATGTAGCCAGGTTTGGCTCATTGGTTGGAACAAATGTGTCACACCAATGCGAAGTGTGTACTCTGCTCAAGATTTTTGTAACCTTGAAACTGCTCAAAAAAAAGTATATATATATATATATATATATATATATTTTAAAGTAAAGAGCTCGTTGATTTGCGCATTTCATGACAGCATGACAGGCGGTGTGCTGGGTGCTGAAAGTGTGGTAAATAAGGGAGGAGTTACCGTTGCCCCTACAGATGAATGTATAGTGGGGAAGTGAACACCAGGGAATCCTGCAGGAAAAAGAACAGGAACCTCAAGGAAGACCAACCTGATTGAATCAATCTATGATTAAAATGGCCGATTCTGATTGATTAGATTATTGTTGAGTGGGGTTTGGGGGTTCAGTAGGCATCTAGCGAGGTGCCAATATGGGAGGAAGGGTATTCCATGCAGGGTAGGTGGCATGTGAGAGGTCCTGAGGTAGGAGGACATAGTGAAGAAGAAAAATAAGAAGAATGTGGCTGAAGCACAGAAAGTGGGGAGAGTGGTCAGGTGATGCTGAGAGCGGCAGTGCAGTTGCCAGGCACCACTTGGGTTTTAGACTTTACTCTTAGAACATGAAAGTTCATGGAAGAATTTTTTACCTGTAAAAAAATGATTTTGTAACTATCATACTACAATGTGTTAGTCTTAAACATTACTAATATCTTAGCCCTCTTATATGTCTTCCCTGGTTGCATTCCTCGACTCTCTACCACCCTCAATTTTGTATTAGTTATTCTGTGCTTCTCTGTATAATTTTATCGTGTCTGTATGTCTGGATACTAAATAGTTTCATTTTGTTTGTTATGAAATAAAATCATATAGCATGTACTCCTCTGACTTGCCTTCTTAATATTTATATTATTGGGTTTCATTCATGTTGGCATAGTTCATTTTTTAATGCTGTGCAGCATTCCATTGTATTAATATATATTTGTCCATTCTACTGTTGATGGAAAATGGACTGTTTCCAGCTGCTTGCCATGATGAATAGTGCGCTTGTGAACATTGTTTCATGTGACCTGATGTGCCCAGGAGTGGAATTCCAGGGAAACTCCAGGGTAGGGCCCTGTTCAAGCCTCTGCTGCTGCTGGACACGGATGCACCTATTTATTCTCCTGGCAGAAGTGAAAGAACCCTCTCATTGCTCCATGTTTTTTTGTTTTGTTTTGTTTTTTTTGGTCTAGTGATTATGAAACTATATCCTGTAAAGGTTTCAGTTTGCATTTCCCTGATTGCTAATGAGGTTGAGAATCTTTATGTTTATGGGCCAGTAGGGTTTCCTCTATTGTAAAATGCTTGTTTATGTTGTTCGCTTGTGTTTCTTTTTTTTTTTGAGACAGAGTCTCGCTCTGTCACCCAGGCAGGAGTGCAGTGGCACAATCTCTGCTCACTACAAGCTCCACCTCCCAGGTTCACGCCATTCTCCTGCCTCAGCCTCCCGAGTAGCTGGGACTACAGGTGCCTGCCACCACGCCCGGCTAATTTTTTGTATTTTTAGTAGAGACGGGGTTTCACCATGCTAGCCAGGATGGTCTCAATCTCCTGACCTCGTGATCCGCCCGCCTCGGCCTCCCGAAATGCTGGGATTACAGGCGTGAGCCACCGCGCCCGGCCTGTTTGCTTGTGTTTCTGTTGGGTTGTTTTTCTTTTGCTTATTCATAGGGATAACTTAATATATATATTGGATGCTAGTCAGATATATGGACTGCAAATAATAATCTTCCAATCTGTGGCTTGCATTTTTCTGTCTTCATGATGTGCTTTGAGATCAGAGTTCTTAATGTCAAATACATGAATTTTTCCCTTTATCATTTGTACCTTTAAGTCCTATCCTGTATTTATGGATGAAATGATGTCATGTCTGAGATTTGCTTCACAATAATGCAGTAGTGGGCAAAGAAGGGTGGAAGTGCAGATAACACGCAATAGGCCGTGTGCTGGTTAATTTTGAAGGTGGTCGATAGGTACATGTGGCTTATCGTACAGTTCCCTTTTTTCTTGTGTATGTTTTAAAGTGTTACATGAGAAGGAGAAAAAGAAAACGTAAAGGAAGAATTCCTCCCTAGCCTGAGGTGATAAATGTTTTGTCTTCTAAAAGTTTTATTTGTGATTTTGCCCTTTGATTCTACCTGGCACTGAATTTTGTTTATGGTTTGAGTGAGGGAATTCAGTTTCTTGTTCACCGTGTGGAGAACCCGTTGCCTTAGTATTATCCACTGAGAATGCTGTCCTCTTCTGACATGTTGAGTGTCTCCGTGTGTGGGTCTGTTTCTGGGCTCAGTTCTGTTGAATTTCTGATTATCTTCATGCCACAGGATTATGCCGTTCTAGTTGCCATAGCCTTGTAATAATACTTGATGTCTGATTGGGCAAATCTGCCCATGTAATATTTCTGCAAGAGGTCGAGACTGTTCTTGATCCTTTTCACTTTTATGTACATTTTATGATCCTTGTGGAGATTTTGATTGGAATTACACCAATTCTGTAGATCAATTTGGAAAGAATAAAATCTTTATTATTGAGTGTACTAAAGAAGATGTTACATTTCTCTGTTGATTTGAATTGTCTTGAATATCTTTCCATAAACTTGAATTTTCTTCATTAAGCATTCATAACATCTTTTGTTAGAGATATTGCTAAGTATTTATTTTTGGGTGCTATTTCTATGTGTGTCTTATATTTTCAAATTAATACTGTAAGTTGATTTTATCTTAACAACTTTGCTCAGTTCTTATTAATTTTCATAGTTGATTTGTATCTTGCTTTGGCTGATTGTGTCTTCTCTAGTATCTTTTTTATCTTCGTGATCCACTGAGCCAGCTGTGAGTTAGGGCATGATTTTTATTTTTCTTCTTCTTTTTTTTTTTTTTTGTTTTTGTTTTTGTTTTCAAGATGGAGTCTCACTCTGTCGCCCAGACTGGAGTGCAGTGATGCAATCTCAGCTCACTGCAACCTCCACCTCCTGGGTTCAAGCAATTCTCCTGCCTCAGCCTCCTAAGTAGCTGGGATTACAGGTGCCTGCCACCATGCCCGGCTAATTTTTGTATTTTTAGTAGAGACGGGGTTTCACCATGTTAGCCAGGCTGATCTCGAACTCCTGACCTCATGATCTGCCCACTTCGGCCTCCCAAAGTGCTGTCCACAAATGGACAGGTGTGAGCTACCGCACCTGGCCAGGGCATGATTTTTAATAGAAGGTGCGATGGTGACTGTTCTTGTCTAGCCCTTGATCTTAAGGGGGAGTCTGATGTCTTGTCATCTTAACCCTTAGCACTATCTCCTCTACCTTTTCCAGGTTAAAGAAATATCCTCATGAAAGACTTTTAATCTGGGAGTGGTATGCTGAGGTGTGCATTTGTATTGCTCGGGCCTCATTGTGCAGAGGGGATTGGGGTGGGCAAGGGCAGGTATAGGGAAAGGAGTGGGAAACTCTTTCAGTATTGAGGCAAGGCATGGTTGCAGTCCCTGGGGCAAGTTCTCCTCTGTGGGAGGCAGGAGTGCTGGGTGGATTTCACAGGTTTTTGGGAGATAGAATAAATAGATAGGAGATATTGATGCTTGATTATAGAAGCTCAATGAAAAGAATTCGGGGAAATGGCTCCCAGAGTTTTGGATTGAGCAGCTCAGGTGAGGATGCCATTAATGAGATAAAGATGATTGGAGGAAGAGCAGATTTGGAGGATGGTTTTGGACACGAATGTTGAGACGCCTTCTAGAATCCCGGTGGAGATGGGAAACAGGCATTAGAATGCACAGGTGAAAGCAGAGTGAGGAGCTAAGCTGGAGTCATGGGTTGCAGCTTTGCTGGTGTGTAATGCTGAGAGGAGCCGTGGTGGTGGAAGTGGAGGATAAAGAGATGGCACCCCTGGGACCAGATGCAGGAGGTAGATGCACAGAAAGAGTGGCGCAGTGAGGCCAGGGGAGATACCCTGTGCACAGTTGTTGGCAGCACTGAGTTCTGAGAGGTTGAGCAAGATGAGGGCGCTGCCTGATAGATGAAGTGTCAGCAGGACCACTCAGGGCAGGCTTCGGCTGAATTTGGAGCTCCCAAACATTGTGTATGTACAATTGGTTGGCCCTCAACAAGAGGCAGTGGATCCTAGGAAAGGTCATTTTTAGCTTTCTTTCTTCCTCAGTATAGAAATTCATAGAAGAGGATAGGATGGGTGGCAAGCACCATGCCTCTCTACAGTCATTTCCATAAAGAGGTGGGGCTTTGAAATGCAGGGGAGAATTGAACAGGTTGAAGTTGTTATGGGGATGATGACTACTGAGAGAGAAGGGTTAAAGATATAGAAGGGAGTGGTTTTGGTGCACATGTGGTTTTACAGTGAAGGTAGGGGAGCTTGATCTCTCATAGCAGACAGCCTCCTGCTACCTGGCCTTTTGAAAGTCTGGCCTCCACTAAGCAGCATGGGGAGGTCACAGAGTGAGTAGACTGAGGGCAGATGTGTAGAGCAGCCAGACTGCCGCGTGTCAGAGAAGAAATTTGCAAATAGGACCATGTTGAAAAAGGAGCTAATCAGCACTAAGCAAAGAACAGATGCTACACAGTGATGACCAACCTGGTCCTGGTCACAGCAACACAGTGACCTCTGGGTGTAGCAGCTGCCAGGTGCTTGGGAAGGGCCCTATGGGGTGTTTCATTGGGACAGGAGCCTGTGGTCAGCCTGTGCCCTGACAGGTCCCCAAGGCTGGTCACATTCTACCAGACCAGAGTGTGTCCGAGGGATCACTTTCCTGCAATGCCCAGTGACTGACCTGGATGCAGACCTAGGAGACAGCAGAGTGAGTGGTCTGGGGTGGGCACTGCTACCTCCAGCTCGGGCAACCTGCCCAGGAGAGGGAATTCGTGTTGTGAAAGTTACTTGTGACAAACCTGAGGGAGAAGCCAGGCTGGTCCTGGGGCTGGTGTTCTGGGCTCTGGCCATGGGGATCCTGCCCCTGCTTTGCTGTTGGGCATCACTCCATCCTGACTGAGAGGGGCTCCTGTGCTGCATGAGGTCTGTGTGTCCTGCTGCTCCCCTGACTTTTCCATAGAATAAACAGCCCTACTTCATATGTGTCACCACAGCCCTGATCCCTGTGTCGCATTGCTCAATAGACAGTGTTAACAGTTATTTTGAAAATACACGTGTTCTCTCTCCAATAACATACCCCCCAGAATCTGAGATCATGAGAAAATATCCCACTCGGAAGTTGAAAAGACAATATGTAAAGAATGATTTTAAATGCCAGACGACTGATCCTAAGCTGCGGAGAAAAGGTGTTCAGCCTCCAGGGAACTCAGTGGCATGCCGCCCAGACCCTGGAGGTCTGAACAGAGCCCACTGCAGGCTCTGGTGAGAAATCGGTAGTGTAACCTGCCTGAGTCAGCTGAGTGCTCTAGCAAAAGGGCCAAAGGATAGAGGCAGGTCCTCTAGGGCAGAAAGAATGGAAATGTGAAAGAGACCACATGGTGGCCCACACTGCCCCAGGCCATGCCTGGCTGAAAGCTGGACGGCTGGACCCACCTGGACCCACCCGGTGGCCCTCCTGTCCTGTTGTCGTCAGGGCAGAAGTGGAATGCCTGGGGCCTCTTGCAGAGGAGTGGGCTCAGCAGGGAGCATGGATGGCCTTGGGGGTTGGGACTGACCAAGCCTGGGGACTATGACCGGTAAGTGGGGCCCATTATAGAAGCTGGTGATGACTTTCTTATTTTCTCCAGAGATGGTCTGATACTCTGCAATGTGGAGGTGCTATATAATTTAGCCATGTCCCTGCTGTCATTGTCAAGAACGTGTTTATTTTTTTGCTACTATAATGATTTTTTTAAAAATTTTATTTTCATGAGGTGTTCAATATTATACTATTGCTGTATTTTACCAATAACCTTAAAAAATGTGATATTCCTTAAAAATGTTATATTAAATCCTCACTTTGTCCTATAGCTTTGCTTACTAGACTTGCCCTTTCTTTCTTAGATTTTTACTGAAGTTTTATTGTTGTTGTGATGAAAAACTGTTAACAAAAAATAGAAGTAACAGTAGAGTGAGTGGTGATGTACCTACTTCAGGTTACACAAATGGCAACCTATGCTTCAAATCAGTCTTTTATAAAAAAGAGGTGCTTCAGGCTTTTCTAAAAGTCATGTACAGCCCCCTTGAACATGTTTTTATATTTTGTCACCTTGTACATATGGAACAATTAATACATTACTTTAATTTTAAATTAAATGCTGTATCGTGCTTACTATTCTGCACTTGGTCTTTTTGAGATGCGTCCTAGTTCATCTTGATGAGTTTTTATCTTTAAAGCTAATGCGGATGACGTTGATGTTAAGCCCTGGAGGCTGACAGAATAAAGGGCGCCAAGAGGCAAGTCAGGGCATTATTCCCTTTGAGTAGAAAGGCCACTCATCTTGCCCTTCTGGTCCACAATTCCCAAGTAGAAAATTAGATTCTCCTGCTGGTGCTGGGGGCTTTGCTTTCAGCGTCTGCTCTGCGACCTTTCGCTCCATTTTCAGTGAGTTCGTGGTAGTTAGTGTGAAGTAGGAAGTGACACAGGCTGCCTGATCGTGTGGCTGTTTTGGAAGGTCATTTTTATTTTGAACTTAAAAATCGGATGTTTTGGAAGAACCTACACCCTCCTTTGAGCTATTGTCTGATTTAAAAGACTGCAGCGTGTGTCTTCCCATAGTGGATGCATTTAGGTTTATTAATGTTGGGTTTGTTAATGGTGTTTCAATATTTGGTTACAAATGAGGAATGTCAGTTCAGTTTACCAGTGACTTCAAAATAGAGACCTGGTAGAGTTTTCTTTTAGGTTGTGCTTTTCCAAAACTCACCAGTGGACAGAAACTGATTTATCTTATTTCATCATAGACTTACAAAACACATTTTGGTGCCTAAATGGGAATTGAGGTTTTTGTTTTTTTGTGTGTGTTGCTTTTGTGAGTGTGTGTAGAGACAGGGTCTTGATGTGTTGCCTGGCCTGGTCTGAACTGCCTCAGCCTCGCAAGTGTTGGGATTGTAGGCATGAGCCACCATAACCAGTCTTAATGAGATGTAACGTTCCTATTCTGCCTTCTTGAACTTTGCTCAGTCAGTACAAGTATTCTGTTCAAACTGATTAATTAAACCCAGGAACTGAATACATTTAGATAAAACTTGCTACTTGAGACTCAGGCACTGGGTGGATTTGAATGATGCCCTATCTCGTGATGTCTACCCTCTCACTATCCACATTCAGGGATGGAAAGGATTTGGGGAGTGAGGAATGTTTATAGAAGTTCAGCCCAGCTCCCTGCTGTAGAATGTTCTTGTATGAGCAGTCCAGCAGTCAGTAAAGCAACTCTTTTCATTGTTGAACTGCTCTCATTCTTAGAAAGTTCTTGTTTCTGTTGACTTGAAGTTTGCTTCCGTGGTTTAATTTTTCCCGCTGTTCCGAATTCTTTCACGTGCCACACAGGACGTGCCTGTTCATTGAGTTCATAATCTTACTTCTCATGGGCCTTGCACTTAGCCTTCTTCAAGCTGATCATCCCTCAGGTTTTGCCTCCTTCTGTCACCAGGCCTTCTCTTCTGGGCGCCGGCCTCAGGCTCTTCCCATGGGATCTGGCCAGTACCGCAGGCTCTGGGCTGACATCAGCTGCTCCCAGGCTCTTAGCTCTTGGGAGTTGTTCCTCCATCCTTTGCCTCCCTGGGCACTGACCTCACACCCGGTCTCAGTCCAGGCTCGGCCAGCCTGACCGGCTCTGCGGGGCCTCCTCTCCCTACAGGATGGCCAGATGCCGTGCCCTCCCACTGTGCTCCAGGCCCTACCCTGCCTCTCTGGACACTGGATCTGTAGTGTAACAGGAACAGGTCACATGACAGTTTCCTTTCTATACCTTCTTATCTTCTGTAGACTATTGATATTTAGTAAACATGTCCGTTTACACATGTGTGAAATGGTTGGAAAGTTTTGCCTTGTCTATGTTTGCAAGTGATGAAAATTAAAGGTAGTAGGGATTATATTGATTTATTTAATCTTGGACTTGACATCTTCAAAGCTATATTTTTCAGGTGATACTTGAAAATCATACAATGTCTGCCCGTTTATTTATTTATTTGTGAGATGGAGTCTCACTCTGTCACCCAGGCCAGAGTGCAGTGGCGCGATCTCTGCTGACTACAGCCTCTGCCTCCTAAGTAACTGGGGTTATAGGCACCTGCCACCATGCCTGGCTAATTTTTTTATTTTTAGTAGAGACTGGCTTTCGCCATGTTGGTCAGGCTGATCTTGAACTCCTGACCTCAAGTGATTCGCCTGCCTTGGCCTCCCAAAGTGCTGGGATTACAGGCATTAGCCACCGAGCCAGGCCAGTTTTTTGTTTTGTTTTTTAAGACTTAACTTTGTTACTCTTTGTTTTGTTTAACATTTCAGGATCATATGCCAAGTAATAGAGGAACATTTGTTAGGTTGGGCTAGGAATGGGGACTGGGGTAAGGCCGACTGTAGTTCTAAGAAGAGGTTCCAGTTTAACACCATTTCTTTAAAGAATTTTACCGTATTTTAATTCAGAGCAAAAGCCACACAGCTGCATATAGGTGTAAGTGAATCCTTTGAGGAAGTAGGTAACTGAGCTGTAACAAGTCAAGATCATACAGCCGAGGGATTGCAGTGCATGTCTCTTTTCATTCTGAAAGAACTTCTTACTATTTAAAAACTATTTTTAAAGTTACGAAATATTTTGAAATATAGTAAACTTTTTTGGCCTTTTTTTCTTCTTTCGCTTCTTGTCTTCAGTCTGCGTATTTTTTTTTACCAAAAGCCCACCTCTCTAGTAAGTGTGAAAGGAAGAGAGTGAGAAACTGATGGTGTGATCTCTACTCTGGAGCCCCGTGTCACTTCTGAGAAAGATGCCTCTTGTAGACAAGACACACAGCAGTTCTGCTCAGCTGCACTTGGGCATGGAGAACAAGAACCGACATAGATGAAGGCCTGAATCCACAGAGGCAGACCCTGGGTTAGGAGGCAGGTCTGCAGCCTTCAGAAAATGCAGACAAATTAATTCACTTATTGGACTGCTTTAATAGAATAGTGACTTGCTCTGTGGATTCACAGAGGATTATTTGAGGTCAAGATTGGAATGTGATTTTAGAAAATATTCTTTCCTTGGAATTATTTAGTTTTATGCTGTAATGTAGTTTGTTTGTTTGCTTTAAAGGAAAGTTTGTGCTTTCAAGGAAGGTTTTAGGATGAAATGGCCAAAAATCAAAAAACAAAAACGATCATCTTGACTTGAATGCGGGTGCTACATGAGTCTAGCCTTACATTTGTATTATCCCAAAGTTAGGCAAGTGAGGTCAGCCACAAGACATTATACACTAGACATTTTACATTGATTTAAATCATATGATTAGAGCTTGAATAGATTTTATAATATTCTTTGGACCGAACCTGCTTATCAGAATCACCTGTGAACAGTTTTTTAAAATAATAGCGACTTTGATCACACACGTGGAGGTGCAGATCTAGCCAACATACTGTTTAAGGAACAGCTCCTTGTATTGTCTGTGCCGTGTGTGTGTGTGCCATGCATGCACGTGCCGGGTGTGTTTGTGTGCACTTCTGTGTGTATCTACGCCTGTGTGTGAGTGAGCACTTGATCGTGCACACACATTCCTTAGAGGCATGGACTTGTGGACTTATTGGGCAGTTAGGAGTGTGTTGTGTGCACGTGTGTCTGTGTGCGTGTTGCGTGCAAGTGTGAGGTGTCTGTGACTACACACATGCCAGTCTCATTATTCCCAGCTTCTCATACTGCAGTCGTTTTTATTTGGTACAAAGGTGGAAGCTCTGCCAAGGTTTTTTCTTGGTGCAAGCCAGGATCAAAGGGCTATGGTGTTTTAGAGCTTGTGAGCTGAAGGCCCTTGGAAGGCAGGAACCTCAGACAAATTGTAGTCTGTAAGATTCCTGGTCGTTCTCTGGGGGGAGTCAACAATGATCTGTGCTTCACTCCCAGCGTCTGTTGGCGGTGTTCGGCTCTCAGGAGGCCAGACTAAGGACAGCGTTTGCACTCCTGGTCTCACCACGCCCAGTGTTGGCTTAGGGAGCCTCTTGCGAATGCAGCCGTGGACGTTTGCTTTTCAGAGAACGAGAGTGAAGGTTTGGGGAATGTTTCTGTCCTTACCTATATTGGCAGTAGGCAGTGTGAGAGGTGGTGGTTCGTGGGTTGTGTTACCTTTGCCTGGTGTTTTCCTCTGATTTCATACTGCTATAAAGAACTGCCTGAGACTAGATAATTTATAAAGGAAAGAGGTTTGATTGACTCACAGTTCAGCATGGCTGGGGAGGCCTCAGGAAACTTAGCATCATGGCAGAAGTTGAAGGGGAAGCAAGGCACCTTCTTCACAAGGCAGCAGTAAGAAGTGCTGAATGAAGGGGGAAGAGCCCCTTATACAACCATCAGATCTTGTGAGAACTCATTCACTATCATTAGAAGAGCATGGGAGAAACTGCCTCTATGATCCAATTACCTCCACCTAGTCTCTGCCTAGACACGTGGGGATTATGGGGATTATAATTCAAGATGAGATTTGGGTGGGGACGTGCAGCCTAACCATATCACCTGGTGTTCAGACGAAGAGATTGTAGAAGCGTATCTACTGCTTAAAGAGGGAAGTTGGAGTCAGGAAGCTCTGGGCTTGGTTTTCTTCCACATTTAAAACAAACCCAAGGAAGAGATGGTGCAGCCGTGCAAGCCCCTGGCGGATCTGTTGTGTCTCACACAGGTTTTCTATTTTCTCTGTGTCTTCAGCAGTGTGCATCTTAGTTAAACCGCCTCAGGGCTCCTGTCATCCCCAGGCCCAGTCCTCAGCTTGACACATCATAGGTGCTCAGCACCTAAGTGTTCTGAGAGGGACTGCAGCTCCTAGGGGTCCATGTCCCATGTCCTCCTGTTTCCTGCTGGTGGTGTTTGGAAGTGCTGTTTGACATTTGGGCCCCAGTCGGTCCTTGTTACTGTGGGTCTTGTGCTGTCTCTGGAACAGCCCTTTATGGGCACCATCTTCTCACTCGTTCACTTCTGTTGGCTGACGTGGCCCCTGAGCTCTCTTCCTGTCCTTAGTTAGACCCCGCGAGGCCAGAGTTTGAGTATGGAGGCTTCCAGCCCCTGCCTTCTGTCCCAGCTTCGGGCTGGCCCGGCTGCTTGTCCTGCTGCCCTGCTGCCCTGCTTCAGCCGTTCCTCCATGTGGCTTTCAGTCCCCTCACAGGTTTCTTCACTTTTGCAAGGTAGTGTGGGGATGATGACTAGCACATGGCAGCACACATCAGGCAGGTTTATGAAATTATGTTTTAAGAGAACACAGAATCGCAAATTACTCATCATGTATATGTGTTAAAATGTAACCTAATTGCTGAACAATGAAAAGCGATGCCTTTTATATTGAAAACTCACTAGTTAGCTGAGAACCTAATGGTAGTTGCAATGTACTTTAAATAGAAAAGTCCTCTTGCTTGACAAAGGTAAAGGAAACTGTTCGGTCCGACTTTGTTCCTTTCATGCCTGCCAGGGCTTCTGGTTTCGCGGAGACCTCAGGCTAGGAGCAGCCCTGAGCAGGGAGACAGTTACAGAGAATCCCCACCAAGTTGCAGGCAGAGGGACAGCCAAGGCCCTCAGGAAGTGCACGAGAGCAGAACCTCTACGGCAAGTTCACCGAGAAATCTGGAAAGTTCGAATCCCAGCCCCAGTCCATCAAATCGAGCATCATAAAATTAAGTTTTCCTTACTGTGAAATGGCAATTTGTAATGATTTCTGAGAAGTGGGACCCATGGTTGTGTCGATGTCTGAGCCAGGTGAGGGTGAGATCCCTGGCGCCATGGGCTGGCCCCCAGGATGCCCTGGAAAACGCATTCTGTTCACAGCTGTGTGATTCTTTTCTTTCTGTGTTGGTGAAGCAGCCAGACCTGGTCCGTTTGGAATGCCTGGGATGGTGCCGCCGCATGTTCCTCCTCAGATGCTCAACATTCCGCAGACCTCTCTGCAAGCAAAGCCCGTGGTAAGGCCTTCCCTGCATTGGGTTGGGTGGCGGGTGTCAGACACGGTGCATGCACTGAATTTCAACGAATGCTAAAATAAGTTCCCAACCTCTTGAA
Source organism: Nomascus leucogenys (assembly GCF_006542625.1). Lineage (NCBI taxonomy): Eukaryota > Metazoa > Chordata > Mammalia > Primates > Hylobatidae > Nomascus > Nomascus leucogenys. The sequence goes on along the minus strand of NC_044381.1, from coordinate 40,739,826 downwards.
TTGATATGTGAAATAGATGCCAGTGTTTGTTGAAATAAAAATGAGCCAGAAAATGTCAGCCTGGGCCTGAGTCGGGTCCTGCTGGCCACGTGCGCATGACCTGTGCCCTTTGCTTCAGGCCCCACAGGTGCCCAGCCCAGGGGGCGCCCCGGGCCAGGGTCCATACCCGTACAGCCTCTCTGAGCCAGCACCTCTCACTTTGGACACGAGCGGGAAGAATCTGACGGAGCAGAACAGCTACAGCAACATTCCTCACGAAGGGAAGCACACGCCGCTCTATGAGCGGTCCTCGCCCATCAACCCGGCCCAGAGCGGCAGCCCCAACCACGTGGATTCCGCCTACTTCCCTGGCTCTTCTACATCGTCATCTTCAGACAACGACGAGGGCAGCGGAGGGGCGACAAAGTGAGTGTTGCGCAGGTCGCTGGGTGCTTCCTGGCGGGTAGTGACCTGGGGAAGCTGCCTTCTGACCTGCCAGCCCAGCTGGTGCTTTGCTCAGAGATGTAGTTTGTTGCAGGTGGGTGATGGTCAGTCTGTACTCAGACGGGGGCTCCTTGGACAGAGAGGAGAGAGGAAGGGTAGGTATGTTCTTGAAGTTTCCATGATTTAAAATCTGCACCATCCCAGCCCCGTGGCCTGGAGCCACAGGAAACTTTCTGGGGAGGAATTTGACAAGAACTGGTTTGTGTGATGACCAAAACATGGGGGCATTTGTCCGGTGTAGTGCCACTCACACCCACCACAGCAACCCCCTGCCGACCCCCGAAACATTAATCTCCTGGCTCACGGATCAAGAGAGCTCTGAATTTCCTGTCCTTCTCCTAAACTCAGCAGGTCACAGGACACTTTGGAAATAACACTGTTTGCCCAAGCAAAACCCTAGAAGGCTGCCTGCCTAGACCCAGGCTGGAACTGTTTCCTTAGCGGAGTATTTTAAATACTGTGTGTCCCTGAATAAATGAGTTCACAGATACATAGCTGGTTAAAATTTGATCGAGGAAATCTTAAATTTGCACTCCCCCCTTTCTTTAAACTGTCTTATGTTTAAAACAAAAAAAAACAGGGGAAGAATATTTCTTTCCTTTAAGTCAGTGTCTCCTTTTCCTTGGTGTGAACTCTACAGTGTAGATAACCAGGACTGGTTGATGTTTCATCTGTTTCTGATGTAGGAAATGTAAGAGTCATAGTCGTCAGTTTCCGTGCCAGTTCTTACCTGGTGTGTCACCTGAAGCAGGTGATCTTTCCTTTGTGTCTTCTTTCCATCTGTGAAATGGGAATAAATGTCTGTTGACCCAGGGCAGAGCTTACTGAAGGTCTGTCTGCCATCCAGGGATGCATACCCTGTTTATAGCAGAGAAGTATAACATTAATAAATGTTGATTTGCTATGTGTGCAGAGAAGTATAAAATTAATAAATGTTTATTTGCTGTATATGCAATGCCAAGACTCTAAAATGAAGTAAAGAGTTGCAATTCAATATTCAAACTTTTAAATTAACCTCTAGCAAGATAATATATTGAGTACCCATTGAATCAGAATCTCTGGTTGGGCCCCCAAATTTGCATTTTAAATAAGCACCTCAGTCAGTCTTTAGCACACTGAAGTTTGAGAACAACTGCTAGATGGTCTTGGAAGCCCTTATGCGCCAGGATTCTAAGGCATGTGCATTTTGTTGTAAAACGTGACTCATGTCAGCAAAGTCAAAGTGTCTGTACAATACAGTTTTTGTCTTAGTAAGAAATGTTCTTTCTAAACTATGAAACATAGATAAGAAGTAAGACAAAAAGCAGAAGTAAGCTTTATGACCCCAACAAGAGTTCAGTGCTAGTGATGGAGATGTGGAAACCAGGTCAAAGTGCTGACTTGGGGACGTGGGTGGTGACTGGGGCACGTTTCAGTTGAGGTGCTTGTTCCTCCGGTAGGGAGGGATTGAGAAGAATGTGAGTTGCCCATCTAATTTGGCAAATTGTCTTTGGTAGGATGAACTGAACTTGGAGTGAGTAGGACTGCCTGAGCATGTCCTGTCTTTGCTGTGTATGCACCCTCCTACCTGTCTGTGAAGGTTCTGGTCAGCTTTTTGGAGCTCTGGGCATCTGACCTCCCTCTGACCTCTTGCATTGCTTATTGTCTTTATCCCTGATATGGCATCTTTACTGTTTTCTGGAGATGCATCTTGTTTCTGCCACTGGAATTTGACCTGCTCGGAGTCTTGTGTTTTACCATCCTTGTGGTTTGAAGTGCCATGAGGAATGCAGGGTACACCCTATAATATGGAAGAGACAGACATGTTAGACTTGAGATGAATGAAGGCAGAGGAGACAAGGGTGCTTGTTCCTGAAGGCTTTGGGGTCAGAAACTAGCATTCGACTTGGGGTCAAACCCTTGATCATGGGCATCCTTTGCTTGTGGCAGGTGCAGGGGTATGACGCGTGTGCCAAGTAGGGACAGTGTTCATGATTTTCAGCAAGGGTTCTAGTGTATTGAGTTGGTTGTATCTACAGTGTATAATGTGCCCCTTAGGCTGTGCATAAGAGAACAAAGAATTGCTTTTATAGTTTACCAAAAAAAGTTACTACTTTTTTAACCTTTGGTTTAGAATTGAATGAGGACCCCGGGACCTATGTTGCTTTTTCAGGATGGCCCTAAGGGAACAGAAATTATTCATTCTCTTAGCAAGAAATACTTGGGCATTTATTTACCAGTGAACAGGGCAGAGGACAGGAGTGATGAGGTCTGTGCGCAGAGCTTGCTTTCTGGAGGAGCGTATGTAAGCAGTGAACATAGAAGCCCTGACGAGTTCGTGAAGAAGACGTGCCAAGAGTGAGGAGTGGGGAACTGGGAGCACTAGAGCAAAGGAGGGCAGGAAGACTGGGAGAAAGAAGTGAGCCAGCTGATGGTCTGTGGTGTGAGGACCAGCAGGGCTGGGCCGTGCACAGCTGGATGTGTTCTAAGTGCCACGGGAAACATCTAGAGCAAACTTGTTCATCGCATGGCCCGCGGGCCGCACACAGCGCAGGATGGCGGCCCAACACAAATTCATAAACTTTCTTAAAACATTGAGATTTTTTTTCTGATTTTTTATTTTAAAGCTCATTAGCTATTGTTAGTCTATTTTATATGGGGCCCAAGACAATTCTTCTTCTTCCAGTGTGGCCCAGGGATGCCAAAAGATTAGACATTCCTGATCCAGAGTGTGCTTAGCATGACCTTAGGCTGGAGAGACCCTGGTGTTTCTTTGGAGGTGAGTTTTCTCCCACCTTGATGCCATTTGCCCTCAGGACAGTGGGTCTCCAGACAGACCATTCAGCTGGTGGAAACAGTTGAACTCCAGAACTCTGGTCTTAAAATACATTGATGGTAGAAATGTTTATATATATGTATATATTTTTTAATTTTTTTGAGATGGAATTTTGCTCTTGTTGGCCAGGCTGGAGTGCAATGGCATGATCTCTGCTAACTGCAACCTCTGCCTCCCAGGTTCAAGTGATTCTCCTGCCTCAGCCTCCCGACTAGCTAGGATTACAGTTGCCTACTACCATGCCCGGCTAATTTTTTGTATTTTTAGTAGAGATGAGGTTTCACCATGTTGGCCAGGCTGGTCTCAAACTCCTGACCTCAGGTGATCCCCCCACCTCAGCCTCCCAAAGTGCTGGGATTACAGGCATGACCCACCGTGCCTGGCCAGAAACATTTATAATTTCTAGACTGTAAAATAGCAGAGGCGATTGGCCTTCTAGATGCATAGCAAGGTGTGCCCCTACCTGCTACGCTCTGCCTCTCATTGTCCAGCCCTAACTTCTCCTGTCTTCTGTAGTGTACATTCAGTGATACCACAAGGAAGGAATAATGTGGGACACCCTGCAAAATAAATGGCCTAGTTTCCCCAACAATAAATCAGTGGCACTCTTTTAAAGGGTGGTAGTGATGGGCGATGGGGATTGTCACATAAAAAAAGAGACAACAAAAAAAGAAAAAAGCTTCCTATGAATTAAAAAGGTGAGTGGTTTTCTAAAATTATTATTATTATTATTTTTTTAGGGACAGGGTCTTGCTGTTTCACCCAGGCTGGAGTGCAGTGGCACCATCATAACTCACTGCAGCCTCAAACTCTTGGGCTCAGGTGATCCTCACACCTTAGCATGCTCCACTTGAGACGAAAGACATGTTCCACCACACCCAGCTAACCTGTATTATTTGTAGTTGTGGGGTCTCGCTGTATTGCCCAGGCTGGTTTCAAACTCCTGGCCTCAAGCAATCCTCCTACCTCTGCCGAAAGTGCTGGGATTACAGGCATGAGCCACTGTGTGCAGCCGATGGCAACTGTTTTAAGTGGAAAAAGATACAAATGTGCTGGGTATGGTACTGTACACCTGTAGTCCCAGCTACTCGGGAGTCTGAGGTGGGAGGATCACTTGAGCCCAGGAGGTTGAGGCTGCAGTGAGCTATGATCATACCTGTGAATGGCAAATGCACTCTCTCCTGGGCAATGTAGTGAGATCTCATCTCTTAAAGGTATAAGCATGGAATTCACAAAGGAAGCAGCCATCAGTAAACATAAAAGGTTGTTCAACCTCACTAAGAACATCTAAGTTCTACAACTTAGAACATAAGATACCTTTTACAAAGGCCTATAAAATTGTCAAACATTTATTTTTAAAGATAAAATGTGGTGGGGGGTTATGGGTGGAGTTATTGGGTCCTGGCTGTCGCCACTGAGCATTGCTGGATGTTGTCATGACTTGTGGACGTCTGAGAGCTGCATGCGTGCGGGTGCTCTTTGTGGAGATTTGCTCTGTGCCTGTAGGAAGGTGGGTGTGGGGTGTGCATTGCAGCAACATTGATGGAACAGATGTGTGTGCCCCCATGCTGTCATCAGGGGTTCATTGCACAGGAGACTCATATACACTACAGAAAATATGCTCTTGTAACCCCAAGTTCTTGGGGAGGCATCCACACAGATGGCAGCAGATCAGGAAATGCTCTCAGCCAGTCCTCAGGGGCAGTAGGGCAGCCTTCATCTGGGTGCACTTGGCAGCCCTGAGCTTTATCTCTTCTTTTCATTGTATTTCTTTAATATCTTATTCAGCATTTTAGTTTCTTTAGTTGGATGAGTTGTTCAGTGTCTTTGTACTGTACAGTTCTCCTATGCTGTTGGAGTGGACGTGATGGGCTGTGTTACTCTTTTGAAATACAAATTTCTCTTTAGAATTTTTGGAAGATCTGTTAGCGGAGGAGTTCTTAGAATATGAGAAGACTTCTTGCCACATAGTTGTGCCTGCCTGACGTATTTTTCCAAAAAAATTGAAGGTGAACCTGTTGGAAGTTCAGTTCTGAGTTTAATTGGCTACTTTGCAGAGACACAACACTCTCTTTCTAGCACGTCCCTTGGAAGAAAATAGGCTGGTGCTTGGGTAGTGATCAGAACTGGCAGTTATTCTAGGCCTAAAACAGTTTGGCAATAAAATAAGAAAAGGGGGCCACGTGTGGTGGCTCATGCTTTAATACCCACACTTTGAGAGGCTGAGGCAGGGGGATTGCGTGAAGCCAGCCTGGGCAAAATAAATTTAAAAATTAGCCGGACATGGTGGCATGTGCTTGTGGGTCCAGCAACCTGGGTGGCTAAGACGGCAGGATCACTTGAGCCCAGGAGTTCGAGGCTGTAGTGAGCCATGAGGGCACCACTGCAGTCCAGCCGGGCAACAGAACGAGTCCCTGTCTCTTAAAAAAAAAAAAAAAGGAAAGAAAGAAAAGGAATGAAATGTGTGGCTTTCTAAGTAATGTCTCCTCCAGTTCCTTTGTTAGAACAGTAGAGCAGTACCAGCATACACTTGCTTTATTCTTGTTTAAATTTTAAAAATTAAGGTGACATTCTTGTCTTTTTTCCCTTCCTGGTGCCTGTCAGATGTTTGTAATCTTCTTTCAGTTGAATTAAGAATTACAGTTGAGGCCGGGTGCAATGGCTCATGCCTGTAATTTCAGCACTTTGGGAAGCTGAGGCAGGCAGATCACTTGAGGTCAGAAGTTCAAGACCAACATGGTGAAACCTTTTCTCTACCAAAAAATACAAAAATTAGCTGGACGTGGTGGTGTTTGCTTGAAGTCCCAGCTACTTGGGAGGCTAGGTAGGAGAATTGCTTGAACCTGGGAGGTGGAGGTTGCAATGAGCTGAGATTGTGCCACTGTACTCCAGCCTGGGCAATGGAGTGAGATGCTGTTTAAAAAAACAAAACAAAACAAAAATTACAGTTGAATCCTTGTGGAGGTGTTTATTTTATGTTATTTTCATAGATTCATTTGGACTTGCAGAATCTGAATCAAATCTGAGGTTGCTGTATTATAATTTTTAATTCTTTGTTTTATATCTTTTTTCTAATTATCATCTTGATACAAAGTTATATAGAATTCAAACACTGGAAAATACAGTATAGAGAATTCCCCATGATCCTACTTCTAGAGAGGTAATTATATTTGAAAGATTGGTGAATATTCAAGCACCTTATTTTCCTCTGCGTCTGCTAAGATAAGATTTTTACAATAACTAGGTCCTATCTTAGGGAGAGTAACTTGCCCTTTTTCCTTTTCTTCCATCTCTTATACTTAATATACTTATGTAACTATGTATTTGTATTTGTGCATGTAAGTATTAATATGTATATGTACTTAATACCTAATATTTAATAAGATCTATATACGTCCACTTTATTGCTTTCACATTTTTGCATTAAATTACTGACATTTTAAAATGGATATGTAAAAGTCCTTATTGAGAGAGAAGACTGAGGTTTTTTCCACTTTGTGAACTTATTTGTATGAATGGGTTTCATTTTCTTGAGAACTTATATATGTATCTTAGGAGAGAAAGCCCTGTGGAACAGGACATCTCCACATTTATTATTTATTTTGACATGTAGTGTTATGGAGGCATCTCTTGCATAAGTCTTGTATTCCCCTCCCTTGTTAATTTTTGCTAATGACATGTACTCCCTGGACCAAATCTGGACTGTGAAAGATGAACCACGGGAAGGCAGGCTGTTTGGTGTTAGCATGCTCTGTGAGCAGCACTGAGACCTAGCTGTTGGCAGGAACCGGTTCGCTCAGAGTCTCTTGGTTGGTATTTCTAGGTGGTGGTGTGACCTGAAGCTCGCAGAACCTCAGAGCATTCAAATGTGCGTTGACAGATTTGCTGAGTTGTTTGTGTATTAAATTAGCTGATGAAAAAGCTCAATGAATGGTAGCTATCACTACTTTTTAAAAATTAACTCTTAGTATGCTAGAAAACCAGAACACTGATGTGGTTTTTAACGTAAAATAGCTAAAAGAATTTTATTTGGCTCCCTTTGATCTGGTATCCCAGGAAGTTTGTGCCTGATGTACCTCTTTTGCTTGAAGATGGTGTTGAATGTTTTTCTTGTCCTTTAAGTCCTTTCCAACTCTACTTCCAAAAAAACTTTTGTGTTTCACAAAGAGAATTCCATCATGCCCTGCTCCAGGATCCTGAGGCATGGGTAGGTAGGTCTGGGGCTGAGGGAATGACTTTAGTGTAGCTATAGGTTTTTCTTTCAGATTGTTATGCTCTTGTTTGAGACAGATAATCCGCTTTATATTTATGTTTTGATCTTTTAACACATGGTACCATTTCTAATATCTTCTCATAAAAGTGATTCTGAATTTTTTATGTTGGCAAAAATTAATCATGATCTATATCATTACGTTGTGTTGTAGCCATCCACTAATCTGTGTAGACATTTCGTATTGATCTTAAGACAAACGTGTTGACACAGTTAGGTGTCTCTGAACCCTCACTTGCGGGTTGCAAGGGGATAGCTCCATGACCAGTTGGGGCTTCTTGGTCACACAGTCTTCTGATGACAGTGAGAAGTCCTGACAAGGCTGTGAAAGAAGTTTGAGCCATCATCTGACTGCCACATGGAAAAGTGCTTTCTGTGTTCCTGACATTTTAAGCTCACCCATTATGTGAAGGAAACTGAATGTGTGATGTTAGCTTAACTAGGGCATGAGGAGACTAGACCTATTAGCTGTCTGTCTCTGTGACTCTTGTGGCTTCCCTGGTCAGGGCACCCAGAGACTGGTGCTTCTGTAGGGAGATAGCACTTGGCAGGGCCAGGCCATGCAGAACTCTGAGCATCTGTCCAGCCAGGCCGAGGCCTTCTGTTGGGCCCAGGCCCTCTTTGTTACACTATCAGAGACCCTCCCGGCTGTCTGTTCTCAGCCCTGTTGAGTTGGGGAGCAGATAGAAATGAAAAATTCACACATGCCAAGTAGTTCTGCTGTGAATTTGATCTTTTCTTTTCTAAATTTAATGATTTATTTTCTTCCATTTTGGTTTATTTGCCTTCGCTCTTTCCTGTTGACACAGAATTCAGCTTTTACTTAATGTTCTCTTTCTTTTCTGCTCCATAAAGGAAAACTGTACACCCCTGACAGTCAGGAATATGAGTGACACGTCATACCCTGGTATACTTGGTGTAAATGAACACCGATACATTTCCATCCTAGTCTCACCAACTTGCTGAAAGATGTAGAAAAGAAATCATTCAGTGACTATAGCAGTTTGCTATCTTTCCAGGCTTTCTTACGGAAGAAGCTCCAAACGTTCCTAGTAAAGTGAGGCCTTGGCATACCTCTCTGACAGCCTGTGAATACCCCATCCTATAGTGCTGGGCTTCCCCAGCCACCGAGCTGACTTGCCAGAGTCACCCGTTCTGTTGCTTGCGTGCTGCATTCTCACATATGTGTGAAACTGTTTGTAGCTTCCTCGGCTCAGCTCTGCTGTGGTAGCAGGTGCCAATAGTTTGAAATAAGGGTCTGGGTTTGAATCCAGCTACTTTATTTGTGACTGTGGGTAGATTCCTTCTCGTTGAGCCTGGATTTTATCATTTTGTCATTAGAGATTTATAGTGTGGGGGTGGGGATGAGATTGTGAGAGCGCCACAGGCTTCCTGCGCAGTGCCCGGGTCACTGACTCTACTTCCCTGTGGCCGGTGCCTGTCTCAGCACGTCTCAGCGCAGTGTGAGTCAGTGAAACGTCTGGTTTATGTACATGGTTTCAGGTATCAGTTTAAGGTATTATTCGTTGTGTAAAATGAAACATAAATATATATAGAAGTATTCTAAAATGTTATCCATCTGTTCTTCAAAGCAAGGCATTTGTCATATTCAAATTTTTTTTTTAAATTGTAAAGTAATATATTTGTCCTATTGAAATATATTGGCCTTCTCAAAAACTGTTTCTTGTCAAGATGCTTTTCAGGCAGAATTGTAGATTTTACAGTATGATTGTTAGAAGGTTATATGAGCATCCAGATTGTGACATTTATTTTTAGATTGATAATCTACGTAGGACAACACTAAGGCTTGCAATTGTAGGGTCTGTATGATCTCAGGTGGCACTGGCATGGTGCCTCGGCTCTCCAGTTTTAGTAGAGAGGTGCGTCCCCTCCTTGGTTGTTACTTTCCTAACACTTGGCCTCCTCTGCCCCACCATCCTAGGTGCATGATCTTCTAGATCCTCTTACCCTCCAAGAGCCCCAGACACTCTAGGGACAGATACCCTGTGGATGGGCGCTTGCGGGTCTGCATGGTTAATAAGCATTCCACATGAGCCTTTAAGCTTAACAACAGTTTGAGAACACTTACTGTTCTTTACATGCTATGGAAGATAAGCAAGAGTTGTGCCAATGTTGCCATGTACTTCTAGGCCAGGATTTAGTAATTTATTGCCCCCTGCATCTCCCAGCTTGCTGACTCATGCATCTCTATCAGCACATGCTCATCCACCCCCTGAGCCTTTCTCCATTGTCTGCTCACATTGTGCCCTCAGTGGCTGCTTTCTCAGTGGGACGGACCACTGCACTCTGGGGATGCCTGCAATGGTTTTTGATGTGTCTGAGCCACTGCTGGGGTTTCCTCTAGTTTTGTTAAGTTGCAGGCAGAGATTGTGCATGAGCAGTGGTTTCTTCGAGCTCCATGAAGACCGGGAAACCTGAAGAGGGTGGGTGAACTTTTCATGGCGTGCATGCGGTATCCTTGGCTGGACGGTCCATTGTGTGACAGCGGAATCTTTTTGCAGCTTTTTTTTTTTTCCTTTTTTTAAAAGACAGAACTAAAATGAAGTTGATTGAAAAATAGGAGAATTATCTGGTCTTAAAACCTCTCCATCTGTCATGTGAGTCAGTTACAAAGGCAGGCCAGTTGACCCATGCTAGCATGTCCTATGGCCGACACTGGTTTTCAGAAGGTAGTTTGGGCGTGGAACCTTATAGTGGAAGGGTGAGTGCACGGAGCACCACAGCCATCCCTGCCTCAGGGTCACACTGTGCACTGAGGTTCCAGTGTGGTGCTGCGTCCCGCTGGCCCTGCTCAAGCCCCTGCACATCCTCTGCTACCTGTAGACAGTGCATTTCACATTTGCCTGAGGACTATGGTAAACCCATATACTACAAGTGAACAAAGACTTTAGGAAATAATGCTTATTCACGCCACTCATTCTGGTCTGTCCTGTTTCAGTTTTTTTTTTTTTTTTTTTGAGACAGAGTCTCGCTCTGTCACCCAGGCTGGAGTGCTGTGGCACGAACTGTGGCTCACTTCAAGCTCCGCCTCCCGGGTTCACGCCATTCTCCTGCCTCAGCCTCCCGAGTAGCTGGGACTATAGGCGCCTGCCACCACGCCCGGCTAATTTTTTGTATTTTTAGTAGAGATGGGGTTTCACCGTGGTCTCGATCTCCTGACCACGTGATCCGCCCGCCTTGGCCTCCCAAAGTGCTGGGATTACAAGCGTGAGCCACCGCGCCCTGCCTGTTTCAGTTTTTTTAAATGCTCATTAAACCCACCAAATTGTTTTCCCAGACTGTTAATGGGTAACAGCACAGTTATCTCTCATTCTGGAGTTGGAGATGCTCTGTGATCTTCTCATCTCGTTTTCCTTACCCCCTTTTTTTTTTCGCTACTTTGTTAAATAAAGCCATCCTCCAAATAAGTTCCCATGAACTCCCTGTTCTGTGAATCCACCAAGTTTGTGCCATCTTGCTTTGCCTAGAGTGTACCTTCCCTGCCTTTCAGATTTTCCAGTTCGAGTCACCTCTAGTGTTAGCTCTAATGCCACCTCCACATGAATAGGCTGGAGTGCCCTGTGTGATGTATTGTCGCCTTACATTTATTTATAAATTATGTGTAGTATTCGATCCAGATAACATTTAAGTCTTCTACTACCTCATAATTGCCAATTAAATGCTGATCTTTGTCTCCTGTGATGATGGAAAGATCCTTCAAGGCAAGGCTTGCCTTTGTTTCCTCTGCATCCTCCATAGCACTAAGCACATCACAGACCATCTCTAAACTGCCTGGTGACTCCTCTAAGTTAGGTGTTTGATAGTTTCTTTTCCATAGTATGTGGTTATCACCTACCCTTTTGAAGCAGGAAGAAATATTACTATAATAGAGTTATTTATTGACGTTGTGTTTATTTTAAAAGTATTGTTATTATGAGCCTGTAGACTTAGCTGAGGTCCTTCTTATCATTGTCAGCTGGTTTGTGAAAGTAATTGGACAGTAATCATGTTCATTTTATGTTTAGCCATATCAGCGGGAACAAGATTGGCTGGGAGAAGACAGGAAGCCACTCAGAGCCTCAGGCACGAGGAGACCCAGGAGACCAAACAAAGGTAGAAAGTCTGTGCCTTTTAGTTTTTGAGTTCTGACTCATTTTGTATTAGCATACTGTATTAGTGATCAAATAGTGAAAAATAATATCTCTCTCTTTTAATCGGGTCATGTAAACCTTTACAAAGGGGATAAGCGGGGAAGGAAGAGTTCAGAGCTATGCCCAAGCCGGCTAGTCTTTCTGCATGGCAGGCACCTGATGCGTTTCCTTGTTTGCTCACTGCATCATCTTGGACAAGGTGCTTAGGACCTTCCTGAGCCCACATTTGTTGTAGGTTTTTGTGAAAATTCACTGAAAAAGCACCAGGGATGCTAAATTTAACTCCCCCCCACCTTTTTTCTTTTTTTAAAAATTTTTTATTTAATTTTTTTTTTTTTTTTTGAGATGGAGTCTTGCTCTGTCACCCAGGCTGGAGTGCAGTGGCACGATCTTAGCTCACTGAAACCTCCGCCCACTGGGTTCAAGCAATTCTTCTGGCCCAGCCTCCCTGGTAGCTGAGATTATAGGCGTGCGCTACCATGCCCGGCTAATTTTTGTATTTTTAGTAGAGACGGAGTGTTGCCATGATGGCCAGGCTAGTCTCGAACTCCTGACCTCAAGTGATCTGCCCTCCTCAGCCTCCCAAAGTGCTGGGATTATAGACGTGAGCCACCACGCCCTGTCTCATTGCTTTTCTTCTACTTCCACCTGTTAATAGTGATATCTAAAAATATCTTTTTAATTTGCAAAGCCACATCTGCCACATGTGATTACCAAGAAGGAGCAGGTTTCCTGCTTGAAGGTTTTGGTGGTTAATATGCAGGGTTGCCTGAATATCAGATGTTTGTCTAAAGAAGTCATACTATTAAATGATTGTTCTGCAAATAAGCAACAAAAGTCCTTTGTGGATACATATTATTTTCAAAGCACCTTCCAAAGCATTTTGAGTTGTTTTACATCTGTATTCTTATGGACCGGAGAGTGTAGAAAACACCAGTGAATTATCTATGAGTTATTCTTCTTAAGACTAATTTTGGCACTTTGCTTTAAAGAATAAAATTAAGCACTTAATTACACACCATTGTGAAGAGTATACTTTGTTTCAAAACAGAAAAATGTATATGTCTTTAGGGTGGCATTAAACAATCAATAAGCAATTCTTATTTTCAACATTTATTCTGATAAAGTTTATCATAGAAATAATCATTGCTCTTGGGCAACTATTCAGACAATTCAGACTGTGCTAAAGTGTCTCCCTTCCTTTTTCCTTTCCTTAGTTCTACTGCCTCGCAGCAGTCCATCACTGTGGTAATAATTTGGGGACCAGACTCTTTCCTGTGTATGTCTATACACTCCATGTTTGGGGGGCTTAGTTGTTACAGAATGGGTGTTTTCACCGAACAGTGTATCATGGACCTCTTTCTATGTCATTATCCATAGATCTGAGACATTGTTTTTAATGGGATTATGCTGTGGCTTAGCAGGTTTTTGGGGCTTTTGGTTTAATTTTTGCTTGTATATAGTTAACTTAGGGCTTTATAATGACTACAGAGAATGCTTGAGTTTGGGTTTTTGTTTGTTCCTTAAGTACCAGCTGTGGCATGGACTCTGCCCTGGATTTGAATTCCATTTCTATGTGTTAGGGTTGTGTAACTGTGTTCAGACTGCACAGCCTCTTGGAGTGTTAGTTTTCCTATTTGTATAGACATCTTAGGCAAAGTCTCGAGAAAACAGAAACACAGGAATGGACCACATGGATGATGGACAAGTGAGAGTCAAACAAGATAGCAAGGCTTCTGCCTCCCAACACAGAGGGACTGCAGGGTGACACAGAACAGCAGGGAGCAATGGGCCTGCTCTCCTGTGGCACAGTAGATGTTGATGCTGTTTCAGTGTGGGAAGCTGTTCAAGGAGAGGGACCGGATCAGGGTGCTCTCTGTTTCCTCTGTCTTTAGGGTGGCACCAAATCTGGTCTCTCCAAGACAGGACTCATCTTTGTCCCCTCCGTGTCTGGCAGGTGAACAGGCACCTAACATACTTTAAATGAATGAAAACATGACATACACTCGTTTTCCTCCCTTCTGCTCTCTGCACTGTAGGCAGAAGGCTCGTCCACTGCCTCTTCAGGAAGCCAACTAGCCGAAGGCAAGGGAAGCCAGATGGGCACTGTCCAGCCAATCCCGTGCCTCCTGTCGATGCCCACCAGGAACCACATGGACATCACCACACCTCCCCTGCCCCCCGTCGCACCTGAGGTGCTGAGAGTGGCCGAGCACAGGCACAAGAAGGGGCTGATGTACCCCTACATCTTCCATGTCCTGACGAAGGTATTATAAAAGGGGCCCTGGAGTGGCTTCTGTTATTTGATGAGTGGCCATTCCTATGGGTGTTTTGTCCTTTTGTCCTTTTTTGAACCATTTTTCTGTCTTACTAATCTATTTGAAACAAAGTTCACTTTCCCCTTTCTAAACATTGAATGAAAGATGAACATTTATAACCGTAAATACAGTTTTAAAATAACTCGCGAAAAGTCTCACTTTTGTCCTTCAACTTAGTATAAAATATTTTTATACTTCTAATGAAATAATGCATCACATTATTTTATGACTTGTAATTTTATTCTTTTTACTTCAATTTCAGATTTTCTTACACCATATTTATGCTGTAACGTCAGGTTTAATTCTGATGTCAGATACAATATCTGGTTCCTTTATCATTTGTGCTTAGAAAATAATGTTTCCCCCTTTGAATGGCTCATAGTACTTCATGTGTTTTGACTTGTTCATGACCTCATTGAGTGCAGTTTTAATAGTGCTAAGAGCAAAAAATGTAATACAGGATTTTGTTAATATGCACATAGTCAGAAAATGAAACTGTCTTTTTATACAGTGTCATAATTTCACTTTATTAGTGTCTTATCAAATGTATGCTGAAATGTATACATATAGTGTGGCATCAATTATTTTTTAATCTTGGTGTCTCAAATGTATCTATGTGTATTTAAATTTCCTCAGTGATTTGTAGTCTTTATGTTGGCACTTTTAATCTTAGCCCCACAATTTAACAAGTTACCTCAGTTACTAGATTAATCCTGCAGAATTGGTTTATTACTATCATGTATTATTAACATGAAAACCTATACGACCATATATAACCAGACTTTTCTGTCTATTCTCTACAACCCATGTGTGGTTTGTAAAATGGAGTCAATAAATGCAGTAATGAACTCCTGTTCTCAAATACTCCTGAGGTGGACTTCAACTGTTAACTGACTAATCCAAATATTGCTTACTTTTATTAATTAAAGGACATGGAAAACATGTAGCCAGTACTATTTGCTCAGATCCTTTAATTTATTATTTAGTTGTAATGCCTCCAAATCTCATCTATTATTTGATATGGGTATGCATTTATAGTATCACTTTTCAGATTATGGTTGTAAGGTGAACATTTTATTTTTCAGGTTCAACATAAATTATAAAGGGTAAGTGAAAAGTAATTGTTGTGGGGAAAGCATTTTGCTAAGTTTAAGGAACCAAAGTTCTGGGAAGACATCTTTCAAAATAAGGTGTAAAGAAACAACACTCATTCCTCGTGGGGCTGTTTGAAATGTAAGGTCCCCAGGAGCTACCTGTTTGTCCACACTGCTGGATCTGATGCGTGGATAGTCGGTTAGATCTATATGAGGGTTGCAAGTTGTACCGACATGCTTTCTTATTTCTTATGAATTTCAAGGGCAAATACTGATAAAATGACCATGGTTGAGAAAATTGTCTTTTCAGATTTTAAAATGCTGCTTAAGTTTTTTCAGTTTATCCTATAAGCTGAATGGCTCTGGTATTAAATTACCCAGGCTAAGACATTTACAGTGAGATGCATCTTTATGGTAACGAAGAGAATTTGCAAAGCATCATATTATTAAGATAAATATTCCCTAGATGAGAGTGTTAGAACACATTTAGCTACTGGATTAATGAATATGAAAGTACGGAGGGTAAGGGGAAAGACCAGTTTTGAAATTAAACTTATGTGAAAGAAACAGCAAATGTTACAAAATTATTATTTAAAGTGTATATATCAATGAACTTCATAGACATTGAGGTCATAAATGCATTTTTATGCTGTCAGTATAATTAAATAAAAGTTATTGCATGATATCTTGAGATGTATCTTGATGCTGTAAGATCCCTGAGACAGATGAAGTTTGGCAACAATCTTAGCTGCCAAAGACCACGGTCAGTCATTTGTCTCTTGGCAGCACGTTCTTGAGTCAGATGCGGTTCTTGCCGTATTGGCCCTGGGACATGAAAAAGGTGGAGTGCTTTTGGTTTCTGCCCTAGTGGCTATGCATGTCCTTACCTGCAATGAGACACATTTCTTGAGCACCTGCTACACAATCGCAGAAGCCTAATACATGAGGTGGTAATTTGCCGTGGAAGAACTTGGCAAAGAAAATTTGACTGTTATATTTTCAGGATACTCAGTTCTTTAGTTTGCATGTAGGTAATTGAAAATTTTCAATTATATTGCATGTGACCATCCCAATTCTCTAATAAAAGTTGCAAGTTCTCAGTCTTTTCTATTCTGTTTGTTGTCTGATGTTATCTGTCTGGATTGTTTCAAAGACTTCGGAACATCTACATGGTTTTCTTTTGTTCTTGCTTTTGGATTAAACATAAAATGATGTAGATTTTATTTTGATTCTTTGAGCATATGCTTTGGCCACAGCCTGCCAAATGAACTCTTCCTAAACATCTTTATTTAGGCAAGTTGTTAAGCAGTTGATTTGGAATGGAATTGCTATGTCATTAACTGGAGATAATACAGTATATTTCTGTGAGTATATTGTAAATTCAACATGAAAAATGTGCAATGTTATTCTGCTTTCTTCCATGCAAAGGGTGAAATCAAAATTGCTGTTTCTATTGAAGATGAAGCCAACAAGGACCTGCCTCCGGCTGCTCTGCTCTATAGGCCAGTTCGTCAGTATGTTTACGGAGTCCTGTTTAGTTTGGCAGAAAGCAGAAAGAAAACTGAGAGACTTGCTTTTAGAAAGAACAGACTTCCACCAGAATGTATGTACTGTAACAATCCATTGTTTGTTTTCCTCGGTACCTCGTAATCTCTTGTGCATTTTCTAAAGCCTTAGAAGAATCATGACTGAGTTGACCCCGAGTGCCTCTGTGTAAAGGAGTTGGGCCGTCATCGGGGCAGTAGGCCAGGGTAAAGGCTCTTAGAAAAGGAGGAGAAGCCACAGACTTTCTTCCTTAGTAACATTCCAATAATGATGTTTATTCAGTAAAATAATAAAACAGGTTTACACTTTAAAGTGAATGTTGATCTGAAAGCAGACCTGAATTGCCGCCACTCTCTGTAATTACCACGTCTTGGTAATCAGGACGAGTGTGTTTCTGTGCTCTGGTTTTCATGAAGCACAGATCTGCTCTCTCCAGAAGGCCAGGGTCCTGGAGAAAACTTCCAGCAGGTCTCTGGTTGGCCATGTTTGTGCTGTTGGAGTGCCACCACGCATGGCTCTGCAGCTGTAGCGAAGGTCGTGGGACTCACGGATCGTCGCAGGATTGTGATGATTTGTCTCGGAATCCTCTGAGACATGTGCACTTCCAGCTGATCAACTCTGGGAGTGGGGGGTGCAGGTGGAAACACTGAAAAGGATTGTTTGAAAAGTTGATCAAAGATGAGGTCAAAGCATTTTTCTTTATCTTCTAGTGGGCCTGTGTAATACTTGGAGAAAATAATGCCTTTCTGTTCTAGGTAATTTTATCTCCTAATGTAAGGAATGTGAAAGTAACTGTATATTTAGTTGGAAATATAGAAAAGAATCCTCCAACATACAGTCTAAGAATATTATGAATTGTGGAAATTGTAAATTACTAGATCATCTTTGAGCCATGGATAATTAGTTACAGACTATTTGTTTGTGTGGTGGGTCAATGCAGGCCTCCTGAGATGGTGAAGCTCCTTGTCAGCAATGACTGTGTGCAGTGCTGAGCTTTGGAACTTTAACCTAAGTTCATTAGATTTAAAATTTTTCTGTTTGCAATTACTATGACAAACTTGCAATCTGTAAGGCTTTAAAATGAAGCACTTCTCACTACCCTTCCTTGGTGATAGTTGTCCTGAGAGTGATTGCTGAGCTGCTGGCGTGACTGTCACTGGCAGGAGGTGATGCTCACTCTGCGGGGCTGTGAGCATCTCCACCCTCTGTGTCTTCAATGGCTGGAGATACCATGTGGAACAATGAACATTATAAATGACATTCTTCTCAAAGGTTCAGGACATTCTTCAATGTACCTGTTTTCATTCCTTTCTCACATCGTGTGATCGATTTGCTCACAAAAGAGTGGCATTTCTTACTTTGCACATGGCTGGTCACTTGTCCTGGTCTGTCACTACCCTTCACTTCTCCTGCAGCCTGACCAGGCCCTCAGACCCCCTTTTTTCAGTTGTTCCTCTCTCCTGGGTTTAGCATGCCTGTGCTGCAGGCTCTGTCTAGTCCCAAACCCTGTGACATCCTGGGTGTTGCAGCTCCTTTGTCCTCAGTTTCAGAGCACTGCACTGGCTTCATGGTAGAAGGTATTCTTTTTTATTTGATTGTGTATTCTAAAAACAGAGTTACCTTTACACAGCAAACTCCTTCAGGCATTTCCAGTGATCACCTCAGGTTGAATAGGAACAGGCTTTGTGGCTTCTGTGCTGTCCCATGGAGTCAGATGTGACCATCCCCTACCCCTCCAGTGTTGGGCCATTCGGCATCATTGGTGTGCTGTGGTACCAAACATGCCCAGGAAGTGGAGTCTTGACCTCGTGCCTGCTGCATGTCTGCAGCATGCATGGCCGATGGTGTTTCTCATGCTAGCTCCCCGTCAGCTGTCTTGGTCTAGGTTGGGAGGTCTCTGGCTGGGCCTGGGAGAGGCTGTCCTGTTAATGCACAGTAGAGAAAGCTCTCAGAAGGGCCAGAATGTACAGAGCATGTGGGTGGTGGGGGGCAGGAGGGGAGGTGGGGATTGTGGAAGCCAGGGCAGGCCACAGCTTTCATGGTGTCAGATTGCCCCGACCTTCTCTGAGCAGACCAACTCCAGCTGGAATCAGAGGTCCCAGGAATGGAGCCATCAAAGGAAGAAAAGACAAGAAGGGTTGGGGAAGTCTGAAATGACTCAAGCGAATGGAGGTGCCATTGATGTAGGTGGAGGAGGAAAGGGACACAGGAGAACACAAAACAGGATTGTGGCAGCAGGTGGCACTGGGTCTTCTCTTGAGACGTGGCTGAGATGGCCAAGGGAACCCCATATCTTCAAAGTGAGAACTTACAGGAACTCCCTTCCCTCCTCTCCTCTTCTCCTTCTTTTTAAGGATGGGAGACTGAATAGTTTGGTTATTGTTATGTTATTTTTTTGGCCAATAGTGAGGATTTAGTGGGGGACAGGTGAGTTTATCAGAGAGAATAGGAAAAAATTAGACAGTCCTGATAAAGAGTTTGTATTAGTAGACTTAGGTGGGAAGGAGAAGCAGAGGCAGAAGTCCATACCTTGGGGCCACCTTTGTTGGTGAAGGCAGGAAGGATTGGGGATAAGGATACCTCAGATTTGGTTTGGGAAAGGGAGTCAACTAGCACTGAGGAAAAGGACAGAGGCCCATCCAGCTGCGCTTATTAGTTGATCATGGAGCGTGGGTATTTTCTCCACTGTGGAGGCTGAGCTTTGCCAATGGTAGTTAAGTACTTCTTCAATAGTAAATGAGATTTTAAAAGTGATTTCATAAACATTTATGTCTTTTGCTATTGTGTGTATTACTCTTAGAGCAGTGTGCAGCAGGCAGTGAAAGAATGGATAATTGGTTTAGGTACACACAACTTATTGGAGATGATGACCCGGTTTGGTGTATCAGAAAATTAAACCCTGTTGTGTGAGGGTGTGCTTAAGTGCTGAGATGCTTTGAAAGGTCAGTGCTAAACAAATTGCAGTCTTTTCTGCTCAAGTGATTTATGAACTTTGATTTTGACTTTTCTGTAGAGATGGGAGGCCATTGGAGGTTTGGTACAAATGATGTTTCCGTTTAGAAAGATGAGTTGGATAGCAATGTATGGACTGAACCAAAACAGAAATGAAGCCTTTAAGTGTCAAAGATAGGGCAGGTGCAGATGACCTTTGCCTAGACAGTTAAGACCCTAGAATTTAAGTCTTTAGAAAAATGCATTATTAATGTGCTATGACAAATACAAATTTATTTCTGAATGGAAAAGATGTGTAGATTTGACCTGAGTGTAGAAGTTGAGAGACCTTACTCAGTACTGTAATTTCAGTGGGTGAGATTTTTTAAGCAGCTTTGGAATCTAGGTCTTTATAGGGAGCTGATAAAATTGAACTTGTTTCATGCGTTAGTTACATTCATGAGGGGGAAACAAGCCCATAAAAAAGGTTTTTATGTCAGTGATATATCCATGATTATCACTGTAATTGGAACACCAGCTCTCCAGAAGGGAAATTTTTGTTTTGAGAATATCTTGTGATTGTTAAGCCTCAATGCTCTCAACTTGCTCAAAACCAACCTTGTTTGAGAATTGAGTAATATGCACAGTGTGATCTATGTTCAGGAACATTGCATGCATTAAAATGCCTTCCATATAACCTGTTCATTAGACTTGAGCTAAGTACTGACCCTGCTCAGGCCATTGATTTAAACTTCATTACTTGAAATATCTATTAATTGGTAACACATATTTGTACTAAGGAGAGTGCTATAGCTTCTTGACACTCTAAACAGGATAGGAAAATGTTTGCTTGTGCCACAGTGAAGCTGACATTGAAAAGTTTCTCAGGAGTTCTTGATTGACAAGATGGAATAATGATTGTATTTAGATCTTGTTGAAATTTGCTGTCCAATCTATGGCCACTCTTGGACCACATGGAGGTTGAATGAAATTATTGGCATACTGGAAGAAGATCCATAAGCCAAAGAAAGAGTCCTCGGAGGCCATGTCCCTGTGAAGGATCATTCTCCCCCGACCCTGCTTCCTTGGCTTTCCGATGTGATCTGGCAACCCAGCCCTCTGCATATGGGCTCCAGAGAGAGCCTGCGGCTCCAGCAGCTGGTGTGGCCTTTCTGAATGGAAAATCTGTGACCTAAAATAGCTTCAGAACCTTATCTGCGCAGCTATATATTCCTGTTAATGGTCACTGTAACAATAAAGAATGTCCCAAGATGGCCTTATTATCAGAGAGAACTATTCAAAAGGCAAGCATGTTGAAGTCTTAAGGGTTTCTTAAAAATATTTAACTCTCAGCAGATTTAAGACATGTATATTCATTTGGAAACCTAGTCAGTAATTAAGGCATATGGTCAGGTGTTCATAATTTACAGCTAGCTTTCCTGTGATTTACCAAACTTTCATTTTTAAAGTCACTATATGGCGAAAGTAGGATATGAGACCCTTAAAAATTTCTAACCCTTCTGCTCCTGAACTAGGTGATAGCAAAAAAAGAAAAAGAAAAAAAATTCTTTTGAAAGTCATGTTGTATTCTGTGCTGGCAGTTTATTTTCCACGCCTTTTTTTCCATCCCTAAGTTCTATAATTTCACTTTTAGGAAATTCAGAAGAATATTTGCTTATCATGGCAGTATATGCCTTGGAATTCTAAGCCCTCCCAGTGGTGCACGTAGAAGAGAACTGTTAACACCCAGGGGCATGCAGATTCCTGCAGACGTGATCCATGGTGATAGTGGCACCTGCTGGTAGGGAGGGTGGAACCCAGAGACCTTTTCTGTTGATGCTGAAATAAAGGTTGGGCCTGGAGATGAGTCCAGGGTCTGACGCAAGAACTCTTGGCTTTGAAGCCTTCACCTTGCAAAAATACAGATGCTGTGGCGAGTTTCTTCTACTCGTTCCTGTGGTGGAGGTGGTTATGTGCCTCAATGGCATTTCCTCCTTCAGGGTGCCTCTTGGTCGCTCCCAGTCACTGGGGTTCTTTCTTTCCAAGAGTCAGTGGGAGAGGCTGCAGTGGTTTGAGGGCAAATGAGACAGAGTAAAAGGTCTACATTTTAAAAGTTGTAGGGTAATAAGAATCCCCAGCTATAATTGAAGAGCGCAAAGTTCAGAAAGTAAAGCTCAGTGATTCGCACATTTTTAAAATTAACATCATCTTAATAAAACTGGCTTTTGTTTCTTGCCTCCTATTTCCTACAAAAGTCTTCCCTGGTACCTCAAAATTAAGTAAGTAAGAGAAACAGGCTTATAGCAGACAGATAAAAATTAAACACACATGAAATAAATATGTGGAATGAGGGAGCAAGTTTATAGATGAGTACTATTTTTATGAAAGATTTTCCTATATTGATTCCTGTATTTTTAAGCCACCAAGAAAAGCTGAAAGGAGCATTTTTGTCTGGTCTAGTTTGCTTTAGAAATGTTTTTATTTGTGCTAATAATTGGAATTGCTAATAAAAAGTAAACTAAGTCTGCTCACTGTGGATTATACTATGAAACAGAATAATCAATACTATGGGGTTCTGATTTAATATTGTGAAAATTGGTGTTGTAAACATTTTCCCCATGATTTCTATGAAGGCTGTTAATAAGTCTGTCTGAATTTCTTTATTCTACAAAGCTTTCTAGGAGCAGCATTGAGGTTTTTTTCACAGAACTTTGAGTAGACCTAGCACAACAGACGATTGCTTAGGAAGGCAAATGATATGAAAGGCCAATCTGTGATATTACTCTTTTGGATTAATATTCATTTCATAAGTCCTTGTATTCTTTTTTTTAACCAGTGTTACTTGCCAATCCTTGAGCTTTTGAGTTTCTAATATATTAGGAATAACGTGGAATGAGGAATATGAACAGCATTTATCTACATGTCTGTAATACCGTGTTCTGCTACATGTCCTGTGCCTTACTAAGCATTTATATTTTTGTGGACTGTGGGCTGGTCCATCCTCAAATACCAAAGGTTTAAGAAAATATCCACAGCCTTTTACCTTTGAGAATTACAGAGGGTGCTTACAGACATATCAGCCTGAGGAGGAGAACCCAACCTGCTACCTACACGCTGGGGCTGCTTAAAAATTAGGGGGCAGTTTTTCTATTAGAAGGAAAAAAAACAGTCTTCATTGTATCCATTCTTCTGTTTCTGTCCTGATATAAATGAGTTGGAGGTTTTTGTTGTTGTTTATGATCATAACAACCCCAGGAAAGCTTGTCAAGTATAATAGTGGCTGCTCCCTAAATACACACAACCAGAAGTCCAGTCGGTCACCATCTTGGAGCCCATTCATCTGCCTGCATCTCTTCCTCACCTATGAACATGCGTGCATGCATGCTGCAGTTCTCTCTCCTGCACCCTTAGTGGGCATTGCTAATTAATGGTCAAGCTGTGGCACTGAGCTTAGAGACATACTTTATAATACGGTCTTACAGGCGGCCACTCCATCAAGTTGGGATTGGCTTACAAAATGAACCATATATATTATTCCTGGGCTGGGATAGATCCCAAAGTCAGCATTATAACAGATTTCCAAGGTGGCTTAGTTGTCATGTTAAATGTGCTACTAAAAGAAGATGACTAACATCGGATGGAAAACATTGAGTTCTTTACTGACAGCTTAAGTACGATAGTATTTTATGGCCCCAGATTGTATTTTGAGGGCGTGCTTTCTGTAAGGAAAATGCATTATAAATTTAGCCTCCAGTAACATGTCTGCCCTAAAGGTTTTTTGTTTTTTTTTTTTTTTGAGACGGAGTCTCACTCTGTCGCCCAGGCTGGAGTGCAGTGGCGCCATCTCGGCTCACTGCAAGCTCCACCTCCTGGGTTGGCACCATTCTCCTGCCTCAGCCTCCCCAGTAGCTGGGACTACATTCACCTGCCGCCACGCCCGGCTAATTTTTTGTATTTTTAGTAGAGATGGGGCTTCACCGTGTTAGCCAGGATGGTCTCGATCTCCTGACCTCGTGATCCGCCCGCCTCGGCCTCCGAAAGTGCTGGGATTACAGGCGTGAGCCACCGTGCCTGGCCGCCCTAGAGTTGTTTTTGCTGGTGTAAACATTTGGTTTAGTGTAAGTTAAGGAAGACAGTTTAATGTTCAGTCTTTCAGAAGTAGGCTACTTCCTGAAGTAGTAGCTTTTTCTGACAGTGAAAAGATGAGATTAATATTTGTTGATGGTGATACACAAGATTTATTCAGAGGTCTTCAGTTAGATGAGCTGACCTCCAGGAATCTCTTACTGTTTTAATAAGACGCAGAAGGAACATGTCGCTCTTCAAAACTACCAGTACAGAGTTCATTTTATACTACCATGCTCTAAGTCCCAGATGGTACCCACCCGGGACGTGCTGGAGCCCAGTGCCATGGGCAAGCCCACATACCCCCAGGTTTCTGTAAAAACTCAGATTACTTACTGTGAGCTGGCTACTTTGTATTTGCTTATTTCCTGTGGGTTGAATAATACCGTGAGGGCTGAGAAGTCCTTCCTCCTGGGCAACAGTGACTCTTTGGAAGAAAGCAGCAGCCCAGAGAGAGAAGAGCAGCAGACGTTATCATCTCTAGAGGCTACCTTCCAGCTGCCCCTTTGCAGGGGACTTGTAAAGCAGAGCCAAGCATTTTTCTTTCCTCAACTTCTTCCACTCTTGAGGCTGCTGTTTCAACCCGAAAATTGGATGTCCCTTGGAATTCTTCATAAGCACTAATTTGTAATTAATTTAATGTAAGTGATGTGTAAAATGTGAGTTCATCTCATTATCTCTACATAATGAGGGGTGCTAGGTGCTTTTCATGTTTAATCATCAGGACTGTGTTGCAAAGTTAGGTGTCACCTCTCATCTTAGTCCCTGGATGTAGGCCCAGGTCTGAGAACCCAAGGAGACCCTCCCTCTCAGGCACACGCCTGTGCAGATTGCCTGCTTCCTTCTTATCCCAGCCCTACCTGGCACACAGTAGATGTTCCGTAAATACTTATTAACTGATTGGCCTAAGGTTCCACCTCTATTCTCTGGTGGAATACTCAAAAGATCTCTAACTATTAGAGATGAGCGCCTTTGCTTCTGGAGCAAGGCTTTGTGTCAGTCACATCTATTTTCTTTGATAAAGACATGTATTTCCTGAATTGGACTTGCTGTTCTTGTCATAACTGTTGCACGTGGGCAACAACATGCTTAGTGCTGTGAAAGAGGACACTAACCCCCCCTCTGTCCCTACTGTGTTGACAGGCTTACCCGGGACAGTTCTGAGCCCTGCTAGGACTCAGAGCAGCCTTTGGCTGGAGTATTGCCATGAGTCCATCAGCAAGAGTCCAGTTTCAGCTCTCAGGAGTGTGTTCACCTGTTTCTTTCTGGGCTGTGTTGAGTCTTGAGACACAGCACTAGGCCAGGCTCATTCAGGTACATGGGAGGCCCTCCGAGCTCTAATGTGGAGAGTTGTCTGAGCCTGGAGCTGGAGTGTTTATTTCTGAGGATACCATGCATTAGGACTAATGCCTGTGACCTCCTCTTCACTCTGCGACCTAGGGCCTTGCAGGATGAACTCTGCAGAGGCCTAAAGGTTTTGAAATTGAGAAGAAAAATCTTCTACCAATAATTTTTTTTCCTAGAATGAAAACAAAACATAAATGATTGCTAAAATGATTAAAGAGAGGCAAGAACAGAGCTGATGAAAGGGAAAGAAAAAAATGACAAAGTTAAAGGCCGATTTAGTAAGAATTCCTCTCTTTAAAACCCCTAGGGAACTCCTGACATGCACAACCTAAATCCATGCTCTGTGTGTGGGGTATGTTTCAGTGTGTGTATTGTGATATGTGTGTGGTGGGTGTGTGTGTGTGGTGGGGTGTGTTGGGGGATATGTTGTGTGAAGTATGTGATGCGTGCATGGTATGAAATGTGTGATGTGTGTGTCCTATGTGTTTGCGAATTGTGGTTATGTAGAGTAATCTGATAGCAACATAGCATATTGGCGAACAGCTCATTCTGGAAGCTCCCCTTGCCTGTTTTCTCTTGGGGCGAAGCAGCCTTGGTGTTGGATCACAGGAGGGAAGGCAGGTCGGCTCACAGGAAGGCCTGTGCATGGTAGTGGTGGTTGTGGAGATGATCCTGTATGTTCCGACTCTACTTCTGGGAAAGCTTCTGGAGGCTGAGCTGTGCTGGAGATCCACAGGATCAGGGTGGGGGCAGTGCCTTAGATTGTGCGTCCAACGACAGGGTATGCTTCGTGATGGAGACCTTATTGGTTTTATATCTATACCTAAAAGTATTGAATAAAAACAAATAAGCATGTATTTATATATACATGTATGTCTGTTTTGACTTGATGGACTTTAAAATAAGCATTTGGAGTGTTTGAAATATTCCTTTAACATCTAAACCCTAAGATATTCAAATGTAAATGAAAGACATTTGCCTAATGAGAGCAGTAACATTTTTGTAAAAGGAAAAGTTTCAGTGACTGCCTTAACTTGTACCCCAGCTCTGCCCGGCAGGCTTCACTTAAGGGGACACTATCTGGAGTTGGCTCCAGAAGGGCTTGTCACAGAGCCCTTGCCATAAGGTCTTGACTCAACGTGTTCCTATACGTGACACTGTTGCCTGACTTGTCAGGTATTGAAATGTATTTAAGAATTTTTTTTCTGTTGCTGAGAAACTGTGTATCCAAGTGTCTAACTCCTGGTGTTTTTCATGACATTTTAAGAGATTATTGTATTGCCTGACTATATTTAGACTCAGAGTGGAACTGGAGATTAGCCAGTAATACATTTAACTCTGTCCTGCTCTTGGATTCTTCAGAATGCCTTAGGTATTACTTTAGAGAAGAGAAACCCAGATAGATTAATGTAATTTGGATAGAATGAATATGCTGAAGATCAAATTAGAGTTTATGATAGCCTCCTGGTCTCCGTACAGCACTGGCCTTGGAGTGGGCCGTGCACTGGAGTGTGTCAGCCAGGGACGGTGCCTTTGCTCCTGTGTAGCAGCACTGGGCAAGGGACAACACCAGGCCCCGCTTTGGTTCTGGCGTTTATTCAACTAAAGTGAACCACTTGTTACTTATAACATGCACACCCAGATTTCCCTGTTGGGTTGTTACCTCAGTGCAGTTGATGAGATTTTAACATTCTACTGTGCAATATGGATTGTTTTTGTTTTATTTCCTTGTCATTGTTTTTTCCTTAATTTATTGGGAAATCAAGTGGGAAAAATGTGCGTATTTATGTATTTGTAAGAATTAATTGACTAATAGTAAAACATCTGTGGATAAAAGGTATTGTTTCCGTGTTATATCAACTTAGAACTTCTCGTCTTTTTTGAGGCGAAATGTTGGATAACTTTACACTCCGTCTGAAGTCTTGCTGAATAGAATTACTGTGTGCTGGCATCATCTGGGACTTCAAAACTTGGAATATTTGCATCTACTTGTGTTTTGCTGGCCAGTCTTAAAAATAGAGTTTAACAGTTACATTTGTTGAAGTGGGAGTAGTAAAGTGGCTACTGCATGCAAATTATTTCTGAAATCTAATTTATGAGGGTATTTATCCATGTAGAAAGGGATTAGCTATCGAAATTGGATTTTGCATGTTAAAATAATTAGATAACCACATACTTCTGTGAATTACACTAATTGTTATAACAAACTATTTGTAGATATAAAATATTAAAATGGATTTTGTCTAACATCTTGATTTATACATACTAGTTATATGAGAAAATCAAGTCATGATTTGATTGGACGAAACTTATTTGTGGCCTAACTGAAAATCTGAATGAGCCATTAATTGCACAGAATAGAGGGACAAACAAAATACCCACAAAGACTCGATGATTGGTAGTTTTGCTAAGGAGACAATGCATTGTTACCTGAGAGGCGAATCTTCAGACCAGTTACTAGAGCTACTTGTTTTTGTTAAGACTGAAAGCAGGTGAATGATGCATGAATGTGTCTTCTCTGGCTTTTTTTTCCTGTAGTTTCACCAGTGATCATTAAAGAATGGGCAGCTTACAAAGGGAAGTCTCCTCAAACCCCGGAACTGGTTGAAGCTCTTGCCTTCAGGGAGTGGACCTGCCCCAACCTGAAGAGGCTGTGGTTGGGCAAGGCGGTAGAGGACAAGAACCGCAGGATGAGGGCCTTCCTGGCCTGCATGAGGTCGGACACCCCAGCCATGCTCAACCCTGCCAACGTGCCCACTCACCTCATGGTGCTCTGCTGCGTCTTACGGTGGGTGCCATGCATGGGAGCTGGGACCTGGGTCCCAGCCAGGTGTAGGGGCCATGACCATGGTGTCAGATGAGTTGTAGAAAGGATGTAAAGTTTATTCCTGATCAGTCATGTTGAAATTTATCCTCATCCTATATTTATATATGTGATAGAAATGTAGGTTATGTAAATGCAAAATATATTTTAATTTATATGATACGGTATGTTTATAGGTATATTTTATAAGCATGTATGGTATGTAAATATTATATAATGATTTTAAACATGGTTTATTATTTAAATATTGAAGATTTTGAAGGCTGTAAGAGGGGATTCTTGTTATATATTATTTGGAGTTCTTCTATAGGGAAAATGTGCCACTTCTTCCCCCTTCATTTATTTAATCATTTACAGTCACACATTGCTTAATGATGGGGATACATTTTGAGAAATGTATCATTAGGTGATTTTGTCATTGTGTAAAACATCATAGAGTATATTTATACAAACATGATGGCGAGTATTTGTGTATCTAAATGGGAAAAAGGTACAGTCAAAATATGGTATTATAATCTTATACCATTATATATGTGGTCCATTGTTGACCAACACATTAGTGTGGCACATGCCATATTTATATCAGTATGGGCTCCTGTCCTCTTTTTATAGGGTCATAATCAATTCACTTGAGGTTATATCCAGCTCTGCCTTATCCTTACGCACATTGTCCCGGCTCTAGCCTTGGGAGCTGTCTTAGGTTGGCCCGTGTGACACACACCATCCTCTTGTTTTGGGAGAACTTCCTTGCTTTTTTGCCCTATGAGATGCTTCAGGCACGCTTTGTGTTTCCCTGCTCCAGCGTCAGCCATCTCTCCAAAGAGCAGCCCTGGTTCCTTGTTGTGAAAAAGGTGTCTGGAAACCCAGGTCTGGGTGCTGGTGTGTTCCTGTTGCTAGGATGTCTCTGTGTCTGTGCCCTCACAGCCCACAGCTCAGGTGTATGGGTAGATACTGTTGATGTTTTGAAGTTCAGTTGAGTTTGGATGCATACTGGTTGTTCATTAGGTTTTGGAGTTGATTCGTTTGGTTTGGTTTCGTTTTAAAAGAACTTCAAACATAGAGAAAAGTTGCAAGTACAATACAGAAATCTTTTTTTTAACTTAAATACTTTACTGATTTTCTAACAATTGATGGCATTTTACTTTATAACCACCAAAGAACCATCAAAATCAATCCGCAGTGATGCTGTGGTCCATTTCACTGTTCAGAGCTGTTAGGCTTGTTGTCCCAACAGTGTCCTTTATGACAAGGAACCTGTTCCTGTTCCAGGTCATCTCTGCTTTCAGGAGTGATGCCCTGCCTGGGGGTGCACACCTCCTTCTGTCCCATTAGGCAGGACACTGGCTCAGAGAGTTTGGTGCAGGGTGACTGTGGCTTCTCCGTGTGGTGCTGCTCTCACCTTTTGTAACCGTCTCATAGTGCTTAGAGGGCCTGTAAAGGTTTCACTCGTCAGACAGCCAGCACGTTTTTATCAGCATGAACTCAGAGCCTCTTGTTTTTCTAGGGGCCTTCAGCTCACTGCACCATCATCTGTTTTGATGTTCCCTTTGTCACCTTGCAAACTGGCCTTCGTCATCTTCTGAGCACCTCCTTTCTTCTCCACAGATGTTCTGCTTGCCCCTCTGTCTCCCTGCCTCAGCCCTGGGATCCCCATTTCTCCAAGCAGCCCCAATTCTTCCAAGTGGGGGATGGCATTTAGAAGCCAGGCTCTCAGAGTCGGAGGTTCTGTGCTGCGGGAACTTTGCCACCCTGGCCCTCCCAGTGCAGCATGAGGGATCCCCCCCAACATTGCTGCTGTGTATTCCTATATCTCATTGAAAACAGTGGATTCACCCTGGTCCCTCCAAGCTGGCAAAGTCCAGTATCCCTCCCCATGTTCATAGGGTACGGTCTAGCATCCTGCTGCATTCGTAGCTTCTGGCTCTGGCAGTGAGAGGCTTGGCTGGGAAGCCCCATGGCCCCTTACTTGGTCAGGATCCCTGCGTGGCGCAGTCCCCATTGCCCCTGTTTCTTTTGGGGCCCGTCTCACTCTCTGGGCTGGCACTGCTTTTGCAGGCATGACTGACCATCCCTCCCACTGGGTCCCAACTACCTGACTTTAGGAAGGGAGGGACAGAGCTTATTCATGTTTTTATATTTCCTGGTGGTTCTTAAATTTATAACAAATGTTAAGGCCAATAACTTATTTAGGAAGATTCAATTAAATGGAGATTGACTTAAATCACAGTGTGTCAGCTGAACATGATTTCCATTGAAGACTGGCTGATGGGAAAGACTCCTTTTTTTTGTTTGTTTTTTGAGACGGAGTTTTTTGCTCTTGTCGCTGGAGGGCAGTGGCATGATCACGGCTCACTGCAACCTCTGCCTCCTGGGTTCGAGTGATTCTCCTGCCTCAGCCTCCCACGTAGCTGGGATTATAGGCATGCGCCACCACGCCTGGCTAATTTTTTGTATTTTTAGTAGAGACGGAGTTTCACCATGTTTGTCAGGCTGGTCTTGAACTCCTGACCTCGGGTGATCCACCTATCTCGGCTTCCCAAAGTGCTGGGATTAACAGACATGAGCCACCGCACCCGGCCAATTCCTTCTTTATTTTTGTTTTTAGAGGCTTCTGGTTTCCTCTGATGGCAAATTCAATTAAAGACATGTTTTTATTAATAACAATATTATATTCATAGAAAGTTTAAGACTTTGGATTCTGTGAGATCAAATTAGCAATAATGAATTTGATTACTTTTTTTGTATTTTTCTCTTCCAAGTTTAGTGTGACACATGGCCTTTAATCTAGCAGAGCACCTCACAGGCCACCATATACTTGACCTAGGTACATACTGGGACCCTGAGTGAGGACACACTCTGGGGCCCCGCAGCCATGGCAGAGGATGAGCTGCTGTTGCACTATAGGGGGCTAGGGTCACATCGTTTCAGCTTCGTGTTTAAATTCGTGCTCAGACTCTTGATGCCGTCCCATCTGATGTATTTACTCTGCCCCTCCTGTGGCTAGTGCCTCGTGGCCTGCTGTGTGTGAGCACTGAGATGCATGGACAGGGAAGAGGCCATGCATGCAGCTGGTCCTCTGGCATTGCCTCCCAGCCCACTCTTTTGTTTGCTCCTCTTGATGCCTGGGGCCTGGCAGCGGAGTGCCGGCCCTTTCTCAGCAGTGATCCCGGAAACACCTGAGCCATCTCCTCAGCACTGTTGAGATGGCCGTCGGCAAGACAGAGATGAATGGGCATGGCCATGCTCCAGTAACCTTCTCTTTACAAACACAGGTAGCCAGCTCATGGCTACAGTTTTTTTTATTCCTTTGTAGACTGTTATCAATTTCTATTGGACGCATGTTTCTCCACGATTAGAGTCAGGTGATGCATTTGGGGTGGAACCCCACAGAAGGGGTATGGTGGTCTTCTCATTGCTCCCTAAGGGAATTTAGTTTTTGCTTTTACTATTGATGTTAACATCAATCACTTGGTTAAGATAGAGTTGGGCATACATATATTTTAAATGTTATACTATGGCAGCAATTGGGATGGACAGCAGAAGAACATCAGTCAAATCTCTAGAATCCCTGATGGCAGAGACGGGGATGGAGTCTCAGCAGAGGTTGCTGCAGTGTGAGGCTGCAGGCTGAGGGCACAGAGCAGAGCAGGTCTTTCTGGGGATGCAGCATGGATAAAATAGACAAGGCTCTTGTCCAAAAGCAGCAGCTTATGTTCTTGTAGGAGCAATATGGCAGACACAAAGATGCAGACTGGGTTAGGTTTTAGAAAAACTTGACTTAAATCAGTAAATACAGTAACAGGGATGGAGGGCATAAGGCTCCAGAGCAATGCTGGCGCCGTCAGTGTGTGCTCTAGAGGTGCGACCCGGGTGGTTGGTGGTCAGCCTGGGTAATGCAGCAGGTGGCCCATGCTGGCTGAGGCCTGCTTCTCTCCTTTTGAGCTCTGGCTTCACCCCAGCTTCCATGCTTGTAAAGGGCAGTGAGAGGAGACGGGGTCAAGGTCAGCCAGCCTTAGGAGGGCTCCAGAACAATTTATACTTCCCCCACCCTTCTGTGGTAAGGAAAAGAAGGCTGCGGGAGGTTAGACAGCTCCCTGAGGCCCTATAGTTGTCTATATTAGCACATTAAATGACATTTTCATAATCTGCTCAATTGCATGGAAAAGAACATGGAGAGAAAAAATTTCCAGAAATACCATAGATAGATTTAGTAGTGTAAAAGGGATCTGAAAACATTCTAAATGCACAGGTAGGAATAGCACAAATAAATAAGCTGACCAAGAATTAAGTTCTCAGCTGCTCTTACCTTGACTCTTAACCAGGATCTCTGTTTTGATATTTAATCTATGTATGTATGTGTGTACCTAGTAATTCATACTCTGTATCCAGCAAGGTCTTCAGAGGACCTACGATGAGAAGGGTCTAAACACTAACTCTGTTATAGAAAGCCAGATGGAGGAAATAGCGGATAGTCTGACCAACAAAATTGTTTGCTGTCCTGGCGAAGTTGAATTCTGAGAGTCTTGGCTGCCAGGAAAACCAGGAAAGATCTTGAGAGAACCAGTGTATCTGCAATACAGTCTTTTTGTGATTAAAAAAAAAAAAATTTTTTTTGAGATGGAGTCTCGCTCTGTTGCCCAGGCTGGAGTGCAGTGGCGCCATCTCGGCTCACTGCAAGTTCCGTCCTGGGTTCACGCCATTCTCCTGCCTCAGCCTTCCGAGTAGCTGGGACTACAGGTGCCCGCCACCACGCCCAGCTAATTTTTTTGTTTTTGTATTTTTAGTAGAGATGGGGTTTCACCATGTTAGCCAGGATGGTCTTGATCTCCTGACCTCGTGATCCTCCTGCCTCAGCCTCCCAAAGTGCTGGGATTACAAAATTTTAAAAGGAACCAATAGCCAGGGGCTGAGGCAGGGAAGACTGGGGAGTTGTTGTGTAAGGGGAACAGAGTTTCAGTCTGGGAAGATGAAAGGAGTTCTGTGAATGGATGATGGTCATGGTTGCACAGCGATGTGAATGTGCTTAATGCCACTGAACTGTACACTTAAAAATGGCTTAAATGGTAAATTTTGTGTGTATTTTACCTCAATTAAAAAATAAAAAGAAATTAAAATACAGGAATATAAAACATAGATACTTAAGGCAAAGAACATTGTATATAATTTT
Organism: Nomascus leucogenys; assembly: GCF_006542625.1. Taxonomy (NCBI): domain Eukaryota; kingdom Metazoa; phylum Chordata; class Mammalia; order Primates; family Hylobatidae; genus Nomascus; species Nomascus leucogenys. The sequence continues at coordinate 40,706,756 of NC_044381.1, read as the reverse complement.
TTTGAGACAAAAATTCGGAGGAGGGGACCTTCTTCATATTGGCTGTTTCTTGCATCCGGCCCTGATTAAAACTCAGTAAGACCAGGCTGGGTGCAGTGGCTCATGCCTGTAATCCCAGCACTTTGGGAGGCTGAGGCGGGTGGATCACCTGAGGTCAGGAGTTTGAGACCAGCCTGGCCAACACAGTGTCTCTACTAAAAATACAAAAATTAGCCAGGTGGGGTGGCATGTGCCTGTAATCCCAGCTACTTGGGAGGCTGAGGCAGGAGAATCACTTGAACCAGGAGGCGGAGGTTGCAGTGAGCCAAGATCATGCCACTGCACTCCAGCCTGGACCACAGAGCAAGACTCCATCTCAAAAAAAAAAAAAAAAAAAAAAAAAAAACCTCAGTAAGACCATTGTATTTAAGATTTGTGACAGTTAATCAATTGCAAAGGATGTGATTTTTGTTATTGCAAGTATTGATGGTTTAATTAAATGAAACTTTCACATCACTCTTTTATATATCTCATCAAATATAAATACCATAGAAATGTAACATTTGCTGTTTGTTCTCCTTGAAATTGCATTTACATCCTACTTTTGCCACATTAATTTGACCATGACGTATATAAGCTCTCTGTGCTTCAGTTTCCCCTTCTCTAAATTGGGATAATTATTATTCCTGTCTCAGAATTTCTATAACAGTAGATGAGTTAAAGTATGTAAGGTGCTTAGACCAATGCCTTGGCACCTAGTGAGCACGTAAACTTTCTACTTTGGATTTCAACTGAAAATATATCTCAATGAGCTGTCTTGAACCTCCCCTACTTAGTTTGTGTACCCATGGATGAATATTAATTAATACAAGAATGATTTAGTGCTCAGCACCAACTGTAACCCTGGGTTTTGTTAACTCAGATTTTAAGCACTGAGCAAACTTACTCTGTAGATGGGAATGGAAAGAGCTTTGTTAAGCATGTCACGGTTCTCTGAACTCCTTTTGAGTTATTTGCCAGAGATCGCGTCGTAATCTATCATCAGAAGTTATTTTTAGTGATCAGCTGGCAACTTGATTAGGTCATCCTTCAAGTTTATGGAATGCAAAGAACTGGGAACGTTAGACTTCAGAAAGGTTTATGACTAAGTCATTATAGTTAGCCCTTTACTTTTTCACGCCCAGACACTCCTTGGGGTTGTGCCTTGTGCAGTGCTCTAGGGTGTTTGTGATTCAGGCAGTGCTGTTACTGAGAAGGGAAGGAGACTCCCAGGCAGACCTGTTCTAGTTGAAGTTGAAGATTTGGAGATTGATTGTCCTTTAGCAGCCACTTCAGCGTGCACACATTTTGCCGTGGCTCTAGTGATGGTCCTACGCATTGCTTTTCTTGAGTCTGACTCCCGCTTACCTTGTGGTACTGGCCCCATCTTCGGTTATTTACCTGCTCCATGGACCTGCAGCTGCAGAGTGGCCAGGCAATGGTCTTTGCTCTTCATCTCGGGATTTGTCTTTCTTATTTATACCTAGGGTCTGCCTCCTGGGTATCCTGGCTTGAACAAAAAAATGAATGAATCCTGAAAATTGGTACTTAGAATGTACTTTCAGGGTTTAAATGCTTCACAAGAGTGAGGCTGTATCAAAAATCACTGACCAGCTAGTTTTCAGTATCCACAATTCAGTGTGCTATTTTTAATTATTCTAAAGTAAAACATTCTGACATCCTGTTTTCATTTGTAATGGCGTCATCAAATGAAAGTAGAAAAGTAGAAAAGCTGAATAAGAAATCACATGGGTCTTCTTAGCTCGTATCATCCGGGATTTACCTAGAACCTCCCACTAGACTTGTCCATATGACGGGCGACCACTCAGTAATCACCAACCTTTCACTTCTGCCCCTCACCAGGTACATGGTGCAGTGGCCGGGAGCACGCATCCTTCGGCGTCAGGAGCTGGATGCCTTCCTGGCTCAGGCGCTGTCCCCCAAACTCTACGAGCCTGATCAGCTCCAGGAGCTCAAGGTAATTTATCAGCCTCATTGCATTGTCTTGGACAGTCTCACTTTGGATTTTGGTGTAATACTGCTAACTTTCAACAGGCAGAATTGCTAATTCTTTAAACTAATTGCTCTAGTCCACTAAACTAATAATACTAATATGATAAGAACTTGATCAATCGCCTTCATGGCAAAAGGAATATTCCTTTCTAGTTATGGATTTGCTATCCCCAGTTTGGAAATGATTAGTCCCACTTTGTCAGAGAATGATTTCCCCTTGTTTACCATTGGATGTTTATTCTTATTTATCACATCATGAAATAAACTTGCCTTTTATATTTTAGGGGGGGATTCCAAACCCTGAGAGGGCTTGATCTTAAGAATTTTCTAACATCTAGCAAGGATTCTTATTTCATTTCATTGTTCCTAATTATAACTTTAGTTTTCTCTAAAAAATATTCTTTGCCCCTCTACTATTATAAAATCCCTTACAAAAAACCACTTGAAGAACGATGTTACATCATCATTTCTATCCCTTTTTAAGTCAGCATTTAACATCATATTCCTTTTAATTTTGCCTTCTAGTAATTCCTTTTGTTCTTTAATTGTTTTGACAATAATTGATTTTTCTCCAAGTTGTCACCTAATTTTTCAGTGTGAATATCTTTTTCGGTATACTTTCATTAGTTACCTTGTTCACGTGGTTGTAATTGCTTTCTAATTTCCATATTAAATTTTAGAAAGTTCAAGACTTTTCAAAGCTAGTTAAATTAGTAGATGAGCCTTTTCAATGTATAGGGTTTTGTTTTTTTCTTTGCCATCAGTTCTTTTGTTTTATTTTGTTTCGTTTTACAGAGTTTGATTTGTAATCAGTTAATCTCTTTCCACAAAATTGCCTTCACCTTTAGATCTTTTTGGCATTCTTTATGAAGGCATTCTTTCCATGGAGGGGAATTTTAGGCTCACTTAATAGATTTTCAGTGTTCAGTAGTTGTTGCTTAATAAATTTCTAGTTTTCCCTAAATTATCATGTTAAATTGAGTAATTTGGTGTTAAGTGACCCTCCTCAATTGTGTGGAGCTCACCTGAGACTTCTTGTGGCTTAGAAATAAGCTAAGTAAAAAAACCAAAACTTAGGAGAATTCACTTCAAATTGTATTCTTTACTTTGTAGATCAAGCTTTTCTGTTTGTTAGACAGAAATTATTATTTGTAATGTTTTTGAATTTACGTTTCTGTTTTCAATGTTTGGTCAGGTGTCCCCGTCAGGCAGTGTGGCTGGTGCTAAGTCAGGTCCTTTCCCGTGTCCTCACCTGGTTTGTCTCATCACCACCGTCTTCGTCACAGACTGTGCTTCAGGGGGTTGGAGATACTTTTGCTAGTGTGTGGTGCCATCCCTCTACCTCTACTCCTGTTTCTCTTATATAGATTATTACATCAGTATTGACATCCCAGTTCTGAAAATCAGACCGCCAGGTATCAGGTATGCCCACTAAGCCTTATTCACCATCAAGTTACTTTTACTCAAAGTTCATCTTATATCCCATATCCTTTTCATTTTTGGATCAACACATAGGATATAACTTTTGAAAAACAATCACACTCTAAGCTTTCATTTTGGTTCTTTTGAGATCTTAGTGCTTTCATGGTTTTCTCCTGGTTCTTCATCTAAAGCCAGACATTTGTAGAGATATGCTCAGAAAGACATATGTATGTATAGTAAACTTCAGTCTGACTCATCGATCCTCTGGGTCTTGCTTGTCTGGAGGTCGACAGTTCCCTTTAATAAGAGCAGCCTACACCTGTAAGTGCTTCATTTTCATGATTAGTATAAATTCTGAGAAAGCTATAAGGAAAAATAGCATTTGTTGGGGGGAAAGGCAGTTATTTGCTTTTTTGTTTTTTAAGATTGAAGATCCTCTCAGCTATCATCAGATTGAGAATTGATAGGAATGATCATTATTTAAATGTTACAAAAATTCCTATACAGAGCTGAGGGTTCCAAAATTCAGTAATAGAAAATTAAATTCTAAAATTGCCTTTTCATTTAACCATTAAAATTTTTTTGCAATATCAAAAGCAACAACAGTGCTTTATTGTAATACACTATTTCATGGTTTGTGATATAGTCAACTCTTGACTGTTAACTGGTGTGTCTGGGCCTGCTACCCAGTTTGTGGATTGCCCAGACCCTGTTTCTCTTCTCCCATTTATCGTCCACTCTGTGGTTGGCCACCAGAGGAGGAAAAGAGGAAGGAAAAACCCAGTGCTGACAGTTAGGATTCTTGTTAGCTTTTTCTGATGGGAGGTTTGGTGGGACAAGACATTGAAACCATTAGTTACAATGAATTTTTAAGAATTTCATCTCATCCATGCTTTCTTCGTCTGCCATGTCCATGAATAATTGAGAGTGTTCCATGTGGCTCCTTGAATACCTGTGACAGTGATTGATGACCCTCATTTTTCCTGTTATATTTTTTAAGCCCTTCTCCTAGGTTACCAGCATGAATGTAATTAAGGTAAAATTAGCACTGACCCCTGTGTTTTGAGGAGGGTGGGTAAAGGATGAGAAGGAACTTTGTACCATTATAGTATTTGTCCAGTTTCTTTCTCCCTTGCCTTGACATCCCTATAATTGCCTTAAATTCTTTTAACAGTTTCACATGCCAAGTGCAGAATATAAAAGATGGAAAATGAAGAGCTTTAAAGACAGTATTAGGGGCGTGCAACATGTCTATGATACGTGTAAGAATTATTTTGCATATAGGTAAATATGACAAATTGAAGTAAGAGTCTGTTGCCCAGTAATCAGATGTTGGACAAAGTAACTTTACTGGAATTTTGTTCTTGAGCTAATTGGTCAGAGAGATTAACTTCCATATTTGTATTTCCTATAAAGTCAGAATTTTTTGTCTGTATTTCTCTAGTTGAGGAACTTTGGATGATATTGAATATTTTATTTCTATTGATATAAGAGAATGAAGTTAGAATGTGAATATTGCAGCTATTTTTATAATCAAGGGTTCAGATTTGGGTTCTCCCAATTACCAGCTCTGTGACCTTGAACCCTCTGTGACCCGTCTGTACAAGGGAGTACTATTTAGAGGTGCCTGCATTCTATGTTGTTTAGAGATGGCAGTGAGATAATGAAAAAAGCAGTGCTTGATATATATTTAAGTTCCCCATAAATATTAAATATTATTATTTACATATAACTAACATTTAGGGAAAAAAACACCACATAATGTAAGTTTAAAAAATTTTCAAAGGAAGCAAATTTACACTGCAATCAAGATTTTATTCAGATTGTTTATGCAAGCTCTTATTCTAAGAACTTTTCTCTATTAGATTAATGCTAGTTGAACCGTTATCTTGAAACTATAAATATCATTTAAAAAATTCTTAAAAGTATAATCCTTTAATGTTAAGGCCATTTGATACACACACGCGCACGCGCGCGTGCACACACACACACATACACACACACACACACATACACACACACACACACACACACACACTGTAGCCTTGCTGCATTCTTCCTGTCAGCAAATTTGGAGATTAGTAGTTTTAACTAGGGCGCTTCTGTGCCCTATACATCTGCTGCTGTTTCTTAAGTTTGGCAATGCAGATAGCCGTTTGCCAGGTAAATGGTTTTAAGTTACATTAGTTGTAAAGGTTTGAATCTGGACGTGATCAGCACCAGCCCGTTCCTAAGAAACACCTGCAGGGGCTAGACGTGGTGGCTCATGCCTGTAATCGCAGCACTTTGGGAGGCTGAGGATCTTCCCAGATCACATGAGGCCACGAGTTTGAGACCAGCCTGGCCAACATAGTGAAAACCTGACTCTACTAAAAGTACAAAAATTAGCCAGGCATGGTGTCGCACGTCTGTAATCCCAGCTACTAATTAGTCTGAGGCAGGAGAATTGCTTGAACCTGGGAGGCAGAGGTTGCAGTGAGCCAAGATTGCGCCATTGCACTCCAGCGTGGATGACAGAGCGAGACTGTTTCAAAGAAAAAAAAAAAAAAGAAACACCGTTAGGATGGTGCTGCATGTGCTTACACAGAGGGTGTTGGTGGCATTTTGTGTTTTGACATTTGGATAGCCAGGCAAACAACTTTAGAGCAGCATTTTCTCTCCCTGATCCTTGACCTGGAATCTCTGTTCTCTGGCGTAGGGCAGAGAGAGGGGCACGGAGGCCCCTGGGCTAGAAGCAGCGGAGCCCCACCTGACTGGAAGGGATTTGTGGTCATAATTTCTGCAGTGTAAGGGGCCAGGAGATGGGTGTCCTATTCATTCATGGGCCACACCTGTGCTTGGCCGCTTTCCAACAGGGTCAGCTCCCTCTTTCTGCCTTGAGAATTCTCCCTTTCTGCAGCTCAGAGGTGGGGGTGGCTGGGGTCTAAATGAATCAAGTACATTTTCTCCATTTTGTTCTAGTATGACCTCTCTTCCTCCACTTTGCACATCAATATAAAAATGCATCTAATTCTATCACCCCAGCCCTACCTGCCCACAAGGGAACATTTTTTAGTTCACTTCCCAACAACTACATGGGAAAAAGAGGAGCTGGTGATGTACAATAGGATCCAGAGGTGTAAACACCTTTTATAAATTGGTGAACAGACTTCTCCAGGTTTTGGAAGGTTAACTGTATTGTGAAAATTTTAAAAAAAAGGTTGGGAAACAGTGTTAGTTGATAATAGGGACTGTTAACACAAACAACAAAAACAGCAGATGATTGTAAGTTTATTAGCATTTGGCACCAGAATGACCTTTTTCTCTTTAATGAAAAGCCCCTTTACCTGCCACATGTAGGCATTGCTTAGATTGATCTCCCATAAACATTGCATTCTTGAAAAGCCACCAAAGTCGGAAGACAAAAGCCAGAGCAGAGCTAAACTTTGATCCTGGATAATCCACAAACTAGGCCTTTCACATGCAGATGATCAAGAGTTGACTGTACTCGTGTTAATGTTTCTCACTGCTTATCAGACACTAGAAGCGTGGGCTCTACATATAGAAGGTAGGCACCCAGCACTTAACACTGAGGGAAGTAAAAGTCTGTGCAAATTCTAGTAGTACGTATGGTTCAAGAACCATATTTTTGTTGTCTTCTTTCATTTATAAGCTATCCATTTCTCCAAAAGACATTTTGACAGTCTTATTAATAAGTTGCAATTAAAATCCTTGACATATAAAATAATGTAAACATAAAGTACAAATTTATTTTAGAATGTAATTATACCAAATAATCTTTTAATGTAACTATTTTAAAATGCAGAATCTTAATAGAGTGTTCAGTTTTGACACTCTTTCTGTTAATACGTTACCTGTATGCAGATCTGAAATGTGAAGTGTTATTTCACAAAGAGATTGTGGAGCCCTGGACTCTAAGGAGACCACACATCATTGCTCATTTTGTCACACGTCAGCCTTAAGTACAGTGTTACTCTACACTGCGGAACGCTTTATAAACCCAACTGAAATACTTGAGTATGTTTATAAAATATTCTCTTAAATTCAAATGTGTTAAATCACATAAGTATTTCTGTTCAAATGAGGCCAGTGTTAGGTCAATATAAGGTAATGATAGGACTATTAGTGGTGCTATTTTATTGAGGAATATTCTGTTAACTTTGGAGAGTTTTAGTAAGACATTGAAAGAATTTAATACTGTAGTACTCTTATTCCATAGAAATTACTCTTTTCAATTTAAAGATTGAGAACCTAGATCCCCGAGGAATTCAGCTATCAGCTCTCTTCATGAGTGGAGTAGACATGGCCTTGTTTGCAAATGATGCATGCGGACAGCCAATCCCCTGGGAACACTGTTGTCCTTGGATGTATTTTGATGGGAAGCTCTTCCAATCTAAACTCCTCAAAGCCAGCCGGGAAAAGACCCCACTCATTGACCTCTGTGATGGTCAGGTATGCTGGGGGGCTGGGTGGCCGCCTTTAACTGTGATGAAATAAAGCTCATTGGTTAAATCTGTCATCTTTTGTACCATATTTACCATCCTGTGTTTCAAGATTCTGTTTTAGGTTGGGCCTGGTGCTGAGTGTCACTAAATATCACTTCAGTACCCAGGATGAGCCAAGCTCCTGATATAACATTGTTTCTCATTATTTGTGGTAGTAATGTTCTAAAATTCACCTCGAACGCCAAATTAGTGAATACTAACCATTGCTCCTAGGGGAAATACAAGGTGCTGGGTTCCTTCAAGGCTCTCGTCACATATTTTTGTCAACCAATCAGTATATAATCTTATTTCCTGTGCATTTTCATTAAAGACACCTTATATAATATGGTTTGTTGATTTATTATTATTGAACTCAACAGCCAGTAGCTTCTGTAACACGTATATTCTCTGTAAGGCACATCACAGCCTCCTTATGCATTTAGGAACACCAGACAGCACTTCAGCACTACACTTGGAGACCATTTTATTTGTTTGTTTTTTTTTGGTTTGTTTGTTTGTTTTTTTGGAGACGGAGTTTCGCTCTTGTTGCCCAGGCTGGAGTGCAGTGGTGCGGTCTCAGCTCACTGTACCTCCACCTCCCAGGTTCAAGTGATTCTCCTGCTTTAGCCTCCCGAGTAGCTGGAATTACAGGCGCCTGCCACCATGCCCAGCTAATTTTTGTATTTTTAGTAGAGACGGTGTTTTGCTATGTTGGTCAGGCTGGTCTTGAACTCCTGACCTCAAGCAATCCACCCACCTTGGCCTTCCAAAGTGCTGGGATTACAGGCGTGAGCCGCCGCACCCAGCCGGGGACCATTTTAAACAGTGAAATCACCAACAAAAAAGGACAAAAATGTGAAACACGTGGCACTTAATAAACTGTGAAAAGGATTCTTGTTTTCAGTATGAGCTGAAACAAGAAGGCAAGCGTTGTCTTGTTTGACCTCAGCTGGGGTCAGCGCATCAGGCAACAAAAATTGTTGCCGTGTTCTGCACAAGTCTGCGGACGACCAGAAAACTGCCATAAGTATTGATTTTTGTGATTACAAATAAACGTTAGCAAGTAAGAGAATTTGCAGACAGAATTCATGAATAAAGGGAACCAAGTGTATAGTTGATAGATCTTATTTCTTTAGTGCTCATTTAAATTCAATTAAAACCCCCTGTGGATGGCATTTTCACATGCTGGTCCTTGTCTTCCAGGCTGATCAGGCTGCCAAGGTAGAGAAGATGCGCCAGAGCGTCCTCGAGGGGCTCAGCTTCTCCCGGCAGAGCCACACGCTCCCTTTCCCGCCACCTCCTGCCCTGCCCTTCTACCCCGCCTCTGCGTACCCCCGGCACTTTGGGCCTGTCCCACCCTCTCAGGGCAGGGGCAGAGGCTTTGCAGGTGAGTTGACTGGGACGTGTTCCTGTGGGTAACAGATGCCAGATTCCTGTAAAGAAAGTGCAGCCCTTATAGGCAAGCCCATCTGCTGTGTTGACCTTGTCACTGTTGGTCTTGGAGATCCTGCAGCAGCAGTTCTTCAAGTCCATGAGGAGCAAGTTTGATCCTGGAGATAGGGGAGAGGGACCTGCTGATGTGGATGCAAATGCTGCATCGTAAAATCTGTCAATCAAGCTGAAAACTCTGCTCACATTTTAAGATATATTTGTTTCTCATGTGTAAGGGAAAATAAACCCACCCAGGTCAGAGAGAGCCATCTTCCAGGACACATCTCCCAGGGCCCATCCTGAGCCCCATGCCAGTGTCCTGTTGAACGACCCGCTGCAGGGAGGGTGGCCTTACAATGCTGGTCCCCAGGGACCATGGGCACAGGACAGTGAGGTGATGAGAGGGGCCAGGAGACCCCTCCATGGCAGCTGGAGGAGGCAGGGGCCACTCTGCCCGAATACCCAGCAGGGCCCTAAGTCCTGTCCCTTACACTTCTCCCCTCTCTCTCTACCCCGGGTCCCACAGGCGTCTGTGGCTTTGGAGGCCCCTATGGGGAAACGGTAGCAACAGGCCCTTACCGTGCCTTCCGTGTGGCGGCAGCATCGGGACACTGCGGAGCCTTCTCAGGCAGTGACAGCAGCAGGACTAGCAAGTCCCAGGGCGGTAATTATACCCACCCCTTCCCAGAGCTTCTGCCTGCCAGCACTTCCTTCGCTCCATCGTCTGGCGCCTTCCTTCCTCTACTGTCCTCATGAGCCCCTCCTCCAGCAGAATGGCCTTTCTTCTGGGTCCCCGCTCTGACCCTCATTGACCGCTCCTCCTGAGACTCTGCTCTCAGGTCTCGGCAGCGGCTGTGCTGTGGCCAGTCTCTCCTTTCAGGGTAGACCACTGAGTGTCCACCTAGAACAGAACCTTTCTGTGCACCTGGGTAACCTGACCATCGCCTCGTGTTCATAGGATGAGCTGCTAATAGTGGTGTTTCTTTCCCAAGCAGCCATCTTTTGGTAAAGATTATCATGCTTATATAGAAAATTCTAATGGTCAGAGAACTCCTGACATAAAAAGTCTGTCACAGTTTGTTTCGCAGAAACATTTTTAAACAAAGATCTAATGTTGGGAATATAAACAAGGCAGTTTTACTGTAGATTCCCAGTGCTTCTCTTTGCATTTGTATTAGGCTTGCAAAAGAGGGTCTTAACATTTACCATAGGAAGCAATGTCTTGTGATGGTGCTGTAATTGGAAGTCAGTGACCTGTGTCTTTGTCCTAATCCCACACTTTGGGACTGCAGATCTAAATCTGCCCATCAAGTCACATAACAGGATTAACTGTTCAGATATGATTTTGGAGTCACATTGAGGATGGGCAAGCCTTTCTCTCTTGATCAACAACGTTTTTCCAACTCAGTTACATGGGATAGTTAGGGAGGCCAGCAAGGGAACTGTGCGGAAAGGTGACTCTTGCAGATTTGGCGATGGGTCAGCCCCTCTGTCTGCAGGTCGCCTCTCCTTTCCCTGGTGCAGCTGCATGCCTCTCTGCCTCCTCTGTCCGCCCACCAGCCTCCTGCGGGGTGCTACTCTGTAGGGTGCTACTCTGTTCTGTGACTGCTCCTCATGCAGCTCGCAGCCATGTTTCTTCTCTGCTTCTTGATTTGCTTCAGCTCCTTCTAGTGCCTTGAAACTGAAGCTGGCCCATAGTTGGGATCAAAGATGGAGGGAGAGGGGAGATTGTACTATGGATAGTGTAGGGCAAGAAGTGAATTCTTAGACTGGAAAGATAAAAGGAACCTGCTTCCTGAGTTTCTTAAAATTGTGTCTGGAACTCAGATTTGCACTGCCTAGTATAATAGCTGCTGGCCACTGCTCTGTTGAACACTTAAGCTCTGGCTAGAACGTGTAAAATACATATCAGATTTTAAAACTTAAAATGGGAAGCAGACTAAAATAGCTCATCAATTTTTTATCTTGGGCCAGGCACAGTGGCTCATGCCTATAATCTCAGCACTTTGGGAGGCCAAGGAGAGAGAATTGCTTGAGGCAGGAGTTCAAGACCAGTCTGGGCAATATAGTGAGACCCCTGCCTCTACAAAAAATTTTAAAAATTAGCCAGGTGTGGTGGTGCACACCTGTAGTCTCAGCTACTCAGGAGGCTGAGGTGGGAGGATCGCTTGAGCTGGGAGGTCAAGGCTGCAGTGAGCCGTGATTGTGCCACTGCACTCCAGCCTGGGTGACAGAGCAAGACCCTGTCTTAAAAAAAAAAAAAATCTTGACTACCTGTTGAAATAGTATTATTTTGGATACATTGAGTTAAATAAATTCATTATTAAAACTTCTTTCCTCTGTTTCTTTGTACATTTTTCATGTGGCTACAAAAAAATGAAAGCTTGTTGTAGGTTTCTGTTGGACAGTGCTGAATTGCCACAGCTAACACCAAGATGATAGTTGTTTATTATCCATTCCCACTGTCAGAAAACAAGTTGCTTGGGGCTTTGGTTTTGTTTGCTTATTTTTTTGTTTTTAATCAGAAGTTTTGCTGCCAATTAGCAATTAGAGAATTTTCTTAGGTCAGAAAACTTATAATTTGCAGTAATCAAAAGAAGTTAGTAAATTCTATTTGTGACTCTGCTTATGGAAATTCTAATTTAAAAATACAGTAAGAAATACAGGCTAGATTTATTGATTCTATGATGTTCGGTTAGGGTAGTAAACCTGGAAGTATTCGCCTAAAGAGAAAAACATTATTGAGTTTGCAGATTGCCATCTTGGTAATATAGAAGGCATGCCATATGCACCTGATGACAACACTTTATTGTATCTGTTTCTATCTAAAAAGCCTTGCACATTTGCAGTTGTAACCTAATTCAATTGTCATGGGTTCTTCACAATAGTTTAAAGTCAAACAGTGTGCACAGAGATACACTACATAATAAAAAATTGTACAAAACAGGAGAAAGTAGCTTCATAGTAAATATAAACCAAAACTGAAAAGAAGTTTCTTGCTTGTATCTTTTTGCTATTAATTCTGTGATTGTAAAGATTTTTTGTCTTTTCGTATATTTTTTGTGCAGGAGTCCAACCTATACCTTCTCAGGGAGGCAAACTAGAAATAGCTGGCACTGTGGTTGGCCATTGGGCTGGGAGCAGGCGGGGCCGTGGGGGCCGGGGGCCTTTCCCCCTGCAGGTGGTTTCTGTCGGAGGACCAGCTAGAGGGTAAGTTCTGAGCCACGAAAATGTCTTTTGTATAAATAAGAAAACAGCTTCTAACTTGCTTTTTTTGGAAGTTTAAGTAGGAATGTTTTTATATCATTAGATACATTTTTCTTTAATATCATTTGTATTTAATTATTTAGTTTTTATTTATTTATTTATCTTAAGATGGGGTCTCACTGTCACCCAGGCTAGAGTGCAGTGGCACAATCACAGTTCAGTGTAGCCTTGACTTTCTGGGCTCCAGCAATCCTCCCACTTCAGCCTCCCGAGTAGCTGGGACCACAGTCATGTGCCACCATGCCTGGCTAATTTTTGTGTTTTTGGTAGAGACAGGGTTTCGCCATGTTGCCCAGGTTGGTCTTGAACTCCTGAGCTCGACCAATCCACCCGCCTCGGCCTTGCGAAGTGCTGGGATTACAGGTGTGAGCCACTGCACACGGCCTTTAACATCATTTATAATGTTTGCATAGGATCCCATTTATAGTATTATGTAATTATTTAATTAACCATTATTAAATAATTAACCATACAATTTCCAATTAACCGGTGCCTTGATATTTTTAAAGTATTAGTTTTCAAATCAAATGCATTGGATATGGGAGATGTAGCTCAGGGGTAGAGCATTTGACTGCAAATGCATTGGATATGAACCAAAAAAATAAGATTGATTCCTTGGAATAAATCTTCCCTATGATTATACTTAACCTGTTTATGCCTAGTGTTCCATTATTGGAACGCGATGCATGTGGGAGTTATTTATGTCCTACTGCTCAAGATCTGATTGCAAAAATTCAAAAAATTGCAACTTCCGGCATAAATAGGTTAATTCAATGCTTCATAAAATGTAAGATTGGATGGCTTTAAAATCATTTGATACTATTTTAAATGTTGTCTGTAACAGATTTAAGTGTTTACTGTTGTCCTTTTTCATTCATTTAGGCGTCCAAGAGGAGTTATTTCCACCCCAGTGATTAGAACATTTGGAAGAGGTGGAAGGTACTATGGCAGAGGTTACAAAAACCAGGCAGCAATTCAGGTAAGAAGACAACATGATGTTTGTGCCAGTTCAATGCCCTCAGGGATGTCTCCTGTCTGAGCTTGCACTTCTAGTGCCTGTGCTCAGACAGAAGAGCTGTGAGGGTAATGCTTTAGTTGTCAAGCATCTAACACAGTAACTGGCACATAGCTGCTCACCAAATGTCTATTTCCTAGAGCCCAGATCATTTTGCTGTTAAGTGCCTCTTCAGGTTGTCTCTCCCCTTTGCCATGACCCTGTGTCTCTGGTGGCTTCCTGCCTGTGTGACATGATGGGCTGGGCTCACCTTGGGCATTGCCTAGCCCTGACAGAGCTGGAACAGCCACTTTCAGTTTCTTGTTTTTTTTTTTTTTTCTTTCTTTTTTTCTTTTGAGATGGAGTCTCGCTCTATTGCCCAGGCTGGAGTGCTGTGGCACAATCTCCGCTCACTGCAACCTCCACATCCCGGGTTCAAGCGATTCTCATGCCTCAGCCTCCCGAGTAGCTGGGATTGCACGTGTGTGCCACCACGCTCGGCTAATTTTTGTATTTTTAGTAGAGTTGGAGTTTCACCATGTTGGCCAGGCTGGTCTCGAATGCCTGACCTCAGGTCATCCGCCTGCCTTGGCCTCCCAAAGTGCTAGAATTACAGGCATGAGCCACCGTGCCCAGCGGTCCTGCTATGTTTTTATGTTTTATATTATTTGTCTCAAGGTTCAAAGAAAATAACGATTGCATTGATTCATGGAGAAGGGTGCGTTAATATTTCTGAACTTCAGGGTTGGAAGCTAAAATAGAGGATGTTGTAGGAGAGTATGTGGGGACCCTTGGTTTATGGAGGTCATTTCTTAGGCAAGGGTCACATCTCCATCTGGGCTGAGTGAATGGACTTTGTCATCAACAAGGCAAATACCCTGGTTTTCAGAATAGGAGGGCTAGAAGATGCTGGAAGGTACCACCATCTTTGTTGGGAAGGGGATGCGATGACGAGCTGGAAGATTCCTGTTCTCGTCTGTAAAATGACTGTTTGAAGGTGAAAAACATCCATGTTTTCTTCAGCACTGAGTCAGTCTATGACAGTGGCTTTCAGCCCTGGTGATTGGCCCCCAAGGGACATTTGGAGACGTTGATTGTCACGACTTGGTGTGGGCACTGGATTTTAACAGGTGAAGCCTAGGGATGCTGCTAAACACCCTACGGTGTGTGGGACAGCCCCATCACGGAGAGTGGACAGAGCCATCGTATCATATGCTAAGGTTGAGGAGCCCTGGTCTAATGATAGAAGCAATTCAAGATCTGTCTTCACTGCCTTCACAGAGAGCCATGTCTTTCAGAAAATGTGCTGGATTAGTCTCAAGGACCATTTTTTTCAGAGAATTATTTTTAAATCTGTTCAGAGGAGTGGGGAAGACCCATTCAGAAGAGATATTTCACAAACACATGGCAATTATCAGTGCAGATTTCTTGTTGAGGTTCCCTAGCAATGACTGTATTTCCCCAGTAGAAATGGGATATGTGCGCTGCTGCACGTCACAGGCAGATGTGGGAGACCGTTTGTTTTGTGGCGGTGGGAGCAGTCGCAATTTTAGAGAAGACTTATTGAGGGGCATTTGTTACTTTAAACAATTTAGTGCCATATAAAGGATTAGACAGAGCTCCTGAAGGGGGAATCTCCCTCATTTTCAGGGTATTAACTACAGAGGAGTTGAGGGAAGGGGCCATGGAGGGAACTGACTGAGACAGGTAGAGCATCTACCGCCCAAAAGTCAAAGCAAAGACAGGGTTAGAGGGATCCAGCTGGGCATTTTCTGCTCTTGAATCTGCAGTGTCATTAGGCCAAAATTGGCATCCTCTGTCTTCTGTTTATCAGAAACCACCTTCTCATTTGTTGTCCTTCATTTTAAACAGGGCAGACCTCCTTATGCTGCTTCAGCAGAAGAAGTGGCCAAAGAACTTAAGTCAAAATCTGGGGAATCGAAGTCCTCTGCTATGTCTTCAGACGGGTCCCTGGCTGAAAACGGAGTGATGGCCGAGGAGAAGCCGGCTCCCCAGATGAACGGGAGCACGGGTGATGCCAGGGCCCCCAGCCACTCTGAAAGTGCCTTGAATAATGACTCTAAAACGTGCAATACAAATCCTCATTTAAATGCACTAAGTACAGACAGTGCTTGCCGCAGAGAAGCTGCTCTGGAGGCAGCTGTCTTAAATAAAGAAGAGTAAACTTATTTTTTATAGAGGGTGAAGGATGCTGGAAGGGTAAGGATTTAGGAATATCTGGAGAGAAAGAGAGCCTGCAGTTATGTACATTTTGTCCTTTCCGTAAGAGAAAAATGAGGACTTTGGAAATTCAGATCCCTCTTTGATATCGGAGATTTAAACAACACATTTTTAGTTTTAACCAGTTGTAGTCAAAATGCTACAATAAAACAAAAAAGAGAAAGAAAATGAAGAGCATTTGACTCCCGCACTTAAAATGAAGTACACATAAAGTTTAAACTGGTTATGACAAAAGCCTATAGTTGTATTTCTTGAACTATAAAGAAAACAAATTTTGGCAGTCTTTAAGTATATATAGCTTAAAATATAATTTTTAGCATTTGGCACCATATGTATGCCATTATATTTGATTTTGCATTACTGTTTCACAATGAAGCTTTCTTTAAGGCTTTGATTTTTATGATTATGAAAGAAATAAGGCACAACCACAGTTTTTCTTTCTTAAATTTCATCACTGTTGATGTGGTTATTTTGTGTTAAAAAAAAAAGTGCAACTATCAAAACTAAAAAATTATAGAGTAATATTGCCGTTCTGCTGATTTTAAATATACAATACATCATACATACTTTACAAGCAAGTTAAATGGAGATAAAGTTGAAATCATAGAAGATGCAAATGACCTTTCAAAATCAACACAATGTGTTCTGAAACTTTCGTGACTAATACCATGCATCTGTGATCAATGAACTATGTGGTTTTGAATCGGATGTAGACCATTAGTGCTACTACTTGAGCTAAACTTCTGCATGGTTCATAATTTTTAAAGTGTGTAGTTAATATGCATGTTATCGTCCTTTCTTCCATTCTTACCAGTATGTGCCCATTTGCAAAACAAAAATGCTAATAATCAGTAATAGTCCTATAAAAGATGTTAACTCTGTTTAGTCATTGACTGATCTTGCTCTAACCTTAAAATTTTGTGATTATTGACCTCTGTTGCATTTATTCTAAAGCCCCCCAAAAATTATCTAGCCGTTTCGAATATCAACATTACCCTGGTGTATTCACTGCTGTATGCATTATTGTTCTTTGTTGCTGTTTTATGCCTTCATATTAGCAAATATGAAATTCTGTGAAAAAAAAAAAACCCTTTGATCTTAAAAAAAAAAAAAAACCACCCCCCCCTTCTGTAGCAGGAAACAAATTGCTTGTTCTTGAGAACTTTCCCATCAGGAATTTAGTAGAAGCAGGTATACTTCTATCATTTTGATGTTTTTGTTAATGTTTCCAAACAATGTACTTTAAAATCAGAATCACTTCTTATCGTTTTCATATACTTCTGATGCTCTTCATCACATTAGTGATCAGAAATGAGGTGTAATTCCCCAACCCCTGCCCGCAAGAGCTAAGTAGGATCTTACTGTAAGTTGAAGGGAGTTTTGCCCTAACTCATGGATTGTGCAAGAATGAACTGCTGTTGGGTTTGATTGACTGTCGATGGATTGTGGTGTGGTGTATCTGAAGGCTATTGAATGCAACTTACAATGCTTAATAAAAATCTTTATTCTTTTAGTATAAAGTATGGCGTGGCTTTTAAATTCACTTGTAAAAGCTAATTTTATCGAGGTTTAATTCAAATCGAAACAACTACTGAAAAGATAAGAAAACCAAGGTTTAAAAATATTTTACCTTTTCAAAGAAATTCCAGGTTTCCGGCTTAGAGGAACATTAATATATGATTAATTTGTTTGATAGCTTAGTTTCAAGCAATCAAGGGGATAAAAAAAATTCTCTCTGAGAAAGCAGACTTACAGAAAAGGTTTTCTTAAGCCCCGAGGAAGCAATAAATTTGACTCTACCACGTTTTAAAAGCTGGATGTTACAACTATAGTCCGTTTTTCATGCCATCCTTTTGACTGAAGGCTCTTCTCTGCAGCCTGATAATGAGGTCCCGGTACCCAGGTCCGCCGAGCGCCTGGAGAAAGCGCCCCGTGCTGCCCTCTAGCGGGGGATGGCGGGCTAACGGCGCCGGAGGCGGCCTGGAGAGCCGCGGCGATCCCGCTCCAGGGAGGGGCTGGCGCTCGCCCGGGGGCGCGTTTCCTTCCTGTGGAAGGGCGGGGTGGGGCCTTGCGTGGCGCTTCCCCGTCCGCCACCGCGCAGGCTCCGGTGCGCGCGCAGCCCGCGAGGCGGGGTCGTGTCGGTGAGGTCAACTCCCAGCTCTTTCCTCCCGGCGGCCGAGACTGCGCCGCTGAACGTTCTATGTGCGGGGCCAGCGCCGGGCACAGCAAAGACCCGTGTGCCCCGAGAGGGATCGAGCAGACCTGGGAGCCCGAGTCCCAGCAAGGCCCGAGCCGAGCCAGTTTCTCCAACTAACACCCTGAGAGCACTCTTGGTCCTGGCTGTTCAGACCCCAGACGAATTTACCCCTGTTTTTTATGGGGTGGGCTTTCAGAGTTTGAAGGAAGTGAAGCTAGCCTCACTCACTCCAGGGCCTATTCCCACCCTGACTCGCCCGTTCCTGACTGTGGCCCGCTGTTTCGGGGCCGCGGCTGAGTCCCTCTGCGCCAGCCTCCTGGTGGCGGGCCTGCCAGCCCTTCTCTGTGCTGTGAGAAGATGGGGGCGCCCGGACGTCTCCATCTTTCAAAAGCACCATTCCACTGAGGACCCTGCCTGTGACGGGATCAAGTCTAACCCACTCTGGATCGCACGTGCCTGGCAGAGGGACAGCGCTGTGGAGGAACACCTTCCAGGCCCACCAGCTTCCACCACCCATTGCTAGGCAGTAACTCTCCCACCGTGACAACCACCCGCTTTTCTTCCCTCTCTCAAGGGGCAGGCCCACGCCACTTGAGAATAGCAAGCTGACAGGGACAGCCCTCTGGCTTTAAGAGGGGAGAGGGACAGGCTTCTGAACAGTACGGTCTCAGCAGCAGGAGCGCGCGCATGTCAATGGTCCCTCTCTGCTCCCTGACAAGCAGGTGCTCCTTCCTTCCGGTGGCTCTCATCTCTTAGTTGCAATTGCTGTAGGTGAGAGAGCAGCACAGCTTGCTCTAGGTCACTCTCAGCAGGGACTGGGCTGGAACCCAACCGTTAGCTCCAAGTTGGGTCTGTCCACCTGCTCCTGAAGCCCCAATAGGTGCAGGCTTGGGCATTAAGGAGAGGAAGGGAGAGGGTGCTAGGGCTCCAGCGACCCTGTGGCTGGAACAAGGAGGCCAAGGACACCCCTCCTTGCTGAAGCCATGCTGGCCACTCCTCCCACACCACCAGAATTGCAGAGGAAGGCCCAAGGGCGATGCTGTCATGGGCCCAGGGGCCAGTGGCTGTGGGTGGCACTGGTGCGGGCTGGACTGAATGGTGATGCTGGTGTTTCTCCTTCCTGGCAGCATGATATCCTGGGGCAAGTCGTATGCTCTCCCGCCTGGCCATTTATCCTCTTCCTTTTCAAAAAAATAGGTTTTACTCATTTTTTTTTCTTGTTTCAAAAGCAATATGTGTTTATTGTGGTAAGTTTAAGAAATACTGGCTAGATACACAAAAAGGAAAAGAAGTCCTCGGTAATTCCTCCATCCTGAGACACCTGTTTTTAACATTTGGTCTCTCTCCTTCTATACAATATATAGACTTTTTCTTATACAAAAAATAATCATGTTAATATTTTGTAACATTTTCCCAACTTAGCATCATTTGATGATTGCCTTTCCCTACCATTCCATATTCTGCCATAGTTCCACAGACTCCATGGTGGGGCTGCACCGTAATGTATTCAGTCTTTCCCCACCAGCATGGTTGGACATTACCTTGTTCTGCAAGCACGTGCGGAGAGTCCGTGTCAGGCCCAGCCCTAGGCCCCATGGGACAGAAGATGTCAAGGCCCCTGCCTTTCTGGCATTTACATTTGAGTAGGGGGACAACATACATGTGTACAAATAAGAATATTTCAAGCAAGAAAATGAGAAAAGATGGGGAGATGGGTGGCATGGGCAAGTGATGCAGCCATGAGTGGAGGCTATCTGGGAATACAGGTCTGGGCCAGGAGCAGCAGATGGAGCACC
Organism: Nomascus leucogenys; assembly: GCF_006542625.1. Lineage (NCBI taxonomy): Eukaryota > Metazoa > Chordata > Mammalia > Primates > Hylobatidae > Nomascus > Nomascus leucogenys. The sequence goes on along the minus strand of NC_044381.1, from coordinate 40,686,893 downwards.
CAGCCAAGGAGAATCCATGGAGAGCAGAGAAGCCCATGGCCACCCTGAGGACAGAGCTTGCTGTATCCTCCAGTGCTGTGGTCTGTTGAAGGCTTTGAGGAAGGACGGGTTGCGCTTGGATGCCCAGTGGGCTCCAGGTATCCACGCTACCCTGTAGGTGAGTCTTGTGAGGACCAGTGTCATTATTCCTGGTTAGCATCTCACCAGAAGGATCTCCCAGTGGGGAAGGGTGAGGGAAGGGAGTCTTTTGGTGCTCCTGCTGATTTAGCCCTGGAATGCTGCTTGGTATCCAGGGTCCAGGAGCTCTTTGTCTGTACTAGCCTGGTTGCTGGGCATAGTCAAGGCACTGGTGTTTGCCAATTTGACAGCTTAAAAAATGGGTTTTTATTTGCATGACTTTGATTTCTAGTGAGGGTGAACATTTCCCCTCTTACATTTAATTTGCCCATAATTTCTTCATTTTTCAATTGACAGGGAACTTCTAATGTCTCTCCTGGCTGTTTTATGATCTCCCAAACAATCAGGCCAAAGTTAAGAATTTTAAGAAATAATTCACTGTCTGTACCTTTCTCTATATCATCACCAACAAGGACCAAGGTAGTGCTAGGCTGCTCTGCCTTCCAGGACACCCCTCCTTGCCCTGCATTCCTTCTCCCTGCTCAGAGGGAGCCCACCTCTGCACTGCATGGGGCAGACAGCAGAATACAGGTGTTCTATGATGGACACTAACCTTAGGGGTGACTCTCATCCCTCCCTCAGTTTTATTCTACTTTCAGTTCTTCTGAGAATGCAATGCTTTCTTATTAGCCCCAACTCCCTACCCCTACTCACTATATCTTGGACAAAAGTCCTATGCTACTTGGCTCCCCACGTTGTGGAGTAGATGGTGCACAGGCCTTTTTGCCAGGAGCCTGCTGCTGGCCAGCCTGCCAGCCCTGCCCTCATCCTCCCCACCTTGGTCCCCAAGCTGTCTGGTTACTACTCCCTGTACCCCAGGGAAGCTTCCAGTCTTGGCCCTAACACGGTTCAGGCTAAGTTGACCAAAGACCTGCAGATGGGACAAAATAAGCTTTTCATTAATGTGCTTTGCCGTGTGCTGAACTGGCTGTGGGACTTCACCAGAGTTTGTATAGGAAAGCCATGTGAAAACGCACTCAAGAAAAAAATAAAAATGCAACAGCAGTGGTAGTAAGTTCTATGAAGGACAAATGCAGAGGAAATGAGGAACTTACATGGGTGGGGGTAGGAGGAAGGTGTCAGGGAAGCCTTTCTGAAGAATGACCTAGAGGGCAGGTGGGAGCTACTCAAGCAGATTCTAGGCACCTTGGGTGGACCAGGATGGCTGACCAGGATGGCCTTTTCCCATGCTGTGCCCAGCAAGTTCCATCAGTTCAGGAAGCAAACAGCTGGAGGCACCTGTGTAGGCCCATCCTGACCTCATGAAACCATGCCTACTCCTGGCATTTGTGAATGTCCATCCCTACAAACTCAACTGATGCCAGTATGGGCTACAGGGAGGGTCACATCAGTCTCAGTTTGCCCAGGATAGCCTCAGTTTGCCCCTGTTTTGGTGCTTTATTAACAGCACCCTTTTGGATAGTAGTAAATAATGTGGTCACCTGGCTCAGAGACTTGTCCACAAGCTCACTGCATCCAAACATCACAGGACCATCCTAGAGATGGTCAAGAAGGAGGGTCACTTTCATACCTGTCAGAAAAGCCCAGATGGCTTAAAAAATTTCCCCAGGTACTCCAAGAAGGGGCCCAGTCTTTGAAGTTTTTATGCACTGACCAAATCGACTCATCTTTCACAAATACATAAATACACACCCAACCTCGAGCTAGTATTTCCTTTCTAACATTTTCCACCCCCTATCAATTATTAGTTACCTGTCTCTTGCTCTGGCCTATGGGATCTATGGAGGTAGGAATGTTTCTGCCTTGTTCACTCTATGAAACCTGCATTGGTTGTGTGCCAACAAAATAACCTAGATGAAATGGACAAATTTCTAGACATACAAAACTTACAAAGACTGAATGATGAAGAAACAAAAAATCTCAACAGACCTACAACTAGTAAAGAGATTGGATCACTAATCAAAAACCTCACAACAAAGAAAAGTCCAGGAACAGATGGCTACACTGGTGAATTGTACAAAACATTTAAAGAAAAATTAACATCAGTCCTTTTCAAACTCTTACAGAAAATTGAAGAGGAGGGAATACTTTCAAGCTGTTTCGATGAGGCCATGATTACCATGATACAAAAGCCAGACAAAGATACTAGAAGAACACTACAGACCAATATTCCTTATGAATATCGATGCCAAAATCCTCAACAAAATACTTGCAAACTGAATTCAGTAGCGTATTAAAACGATCATATGCCATGACCAAGTGGGGTTTATTCCCAGAATGCAAGGATGGTTCAGCATCCAAAAATCAGTGTAATACACATGTTAACAGAATGAGCAATAAGAACCTACATGGTCATCTCAATTAATGTAGAAGAAGCATTTAACAAAATTCAACACCCTTTCTTGATTAAAAAATTAAATACACTAGGAATAGAAGGAAACTTCCTCAACATAGTAAAGGCCATATGTGAAAAGCTGACAGCTAAAATCTTACTCAATGGTGAAAAGCTGAAAGCATTTCCTGTAATATCAGGAAGAAGGCAAGGATGCCCACTCTCCCTACTTCTATTCAACATAGTACTGGAAGTCCTAGCCAGAGCAATTACACAAGAAAAAGGAAAAGAAAAAAAAGGCATCCAAATTGGAAAAGAAGTAAAATTATCTGTTCACAGATGACATGATCTTATATCATCATGTAAGATCATCAAGATATAGGAACCCTAAAGAGTCCACAGACATAAAACCACTCCAAAACCTATGAATTTAGCAAAGAGCAAGATACAAAATCAACATATGAAAATTAGTTTTGTTTCCATACACTGACAATGAACAATCTTAAAACAGCCAGGCGCAGTGGCTCACACCTATAATCCCAGCACGTTGGAAGGCCGAGGCAGACGGATCGCCTGAGGTCAAGAGATCGAGGCCAGTCTGGCCAACATGGTGAAACCCTGTGTCTACTAAAAATACAAAAATGAGTCAGGTGTGGTGGCACATGCCTGTTATCCCAGCTACTTGGGAAGCTGAGGCAGGAGAATCACCTGAGTCTTGCAGGTGGAGGCTGCAGTGAGCCGAGATCATGCCACTGCACTCCAGCCTGGGTGACAGAGCAAGACTCTGCCTCAAAAAAAAAAAAAAAAAAAAAAATCTAAAAAGGAAATTATGAAAAAAAATCCATTTATAATAGCATCAAAAAGAATAAAATACTCAGGAATAAGCCAAGGAGACAAAAAACTTGTACATTGAAAATGGAAAACTACCAAACTTTGCTCAAAGCAATTTAAAAAGAGACAAATAAATGAAAAGACAGCCTGTGTCTATGGATTATAAGACTTATTGTTAAAAGTCCAATCTCTTAAAAGCAATCTACAGATTTACTGCAATCCTTATGAAAATCCCAACAATGTTTCCTTGCAGAAATAAATTTTCTAAAGGAAAAATCCATTCTAGAAAACATATGAATCTCAAGGGACCCCAAGTAGCCAAAATAGTCTTTAAAAAAACAAAACAGAAAATAGTAAGTGTTGATGTAGATGTGGAGTAACTGGAACTCTTTTTCATTCCTGGTGGGAATGTAAAATAGTATAGCCACTGTGGAAAATGGTATGGCAGTTCCTCAAAAAATACAAAAATTGAATCACCATGTGATCCAGCAGTTCTGCTTCTGGATATATACCCAAAAGAAGTGAAAGCAGGGACTCCAACCGTTATTTGCATGCTAACGTTCATAGCAGCATTATTCACAACAGCCAAAGGATGGATGCCACCCAAATATCCACTGGCAGATGAATGGAGAAACAAAGTGTGGTACATACATACAATGGAATATTATTCAGTCTTAAAAAGGAAGCAAGTTCTGACCCATGCTACAGTGGGCATGAAACTTGAGGACATTATGTTAAGTGAAATAAACTGGTCACAAAAGGACAAATACTGTGTGATTCCATTTATATAAGATACCTAGAGGAGTCAAATTCATAGAGACAAAAAGCAAATGGTGGCTGCCAGGGGCTGGAGGAGGAGGCGCTTGGTGTTTATAAGGGACAGAGTTTCCACTGGGGACCGTGGCAAATTTTCTGGAGATGGATGGTGGTGGTGGTTGCACAACAGTGTGAATGTACTTAATACCACCAAACTGTGCATTAATAATTGTTAAAATGGTAAGGTTTATATCATATATATGTAACCCCAAGTTTACCAAAAAACCTGCACTTGCACTCAACACGTTTAGTGAATGTGTGAACCACAGGCCCTGGAGCAGGCTATGCTGATGGCTGGTTAGGAAGGGGAATAAAACACATCCATGCTGCAGCGGCACTGTCATTGCAGCACCAGGGTGCAGATGCGTGGAGGCCCTGGAGCTTGTGAACCCACCCACGCTGCACCTGCACAATGCCAGCCTGACTGAGGTTATGGGTAGGGACATCTTGACACTGGCATAGCCTCCTAAGTGCTGAAGTGCAGCTGAGCCCTGGGCAACATGGAGGCTGTGGTGGGCAGGCATTAAGGCACTGGGCAGTTAGTAGTTGAGGCAGTTAGTAGTTGGCTAACTACTAAGCAGAGGAGGCCATGGAGTTTGGGGCCAAAGGCAATGAGGTGTGGGAGGCAGGCAGTAAGATGCTACCTGAACTTCCAAGGCCACCATCCTCCTCTCTGGGGCCTTTCCCTCCTTACCACCAGGCAAGAGTGAGTTCGCTATGCTCCTTGCCCTCTGTGAGCAGTCTTATCATGGCCTTTGCCCCCAGCTCACCTTCTCAGGGGGGCGTCCCTCTAGCCAGTGCCCTTCTTTCTCCCCAATCATCTTGTATGCATTGATGTATGTATTGACTGTCTCCCTTTATTCCAATGTGAACTCCAACAGAGCTGAGACTCTGCTGAGTCCTCAGTGTCTACAACACTGCTCGAGACACAGTAGATGCTCAATAAATACCTCAGTAGAGGAGTGAGAGAGAAGGAGGGAAGGAGGGAGGAGTGGGGAGGTGCGTGTCCTGAAGGAGATGGAGAAAAGAAAGGGGAAGACAGCTGGGTGCGGTGGCTCACGCCTGAAATCCCAGCACTTTGTGAGGTGGAGGCGGGCAGATCATCTGAGGTCAGGAGTTTGAGACCAGCCTGACCAACATGGAGAAACTCCCTCTCTACTAAAAATACAAAATTAGCCAGGTGTGGTGGCACATGCCTGTAATCCCAGCTACTCAGGAGGCTGAGGCAGGAGAATCACTTGAATCCGGGAGGCAGAGGTTGCGGTGAGCCGAGATCGCGCCACTGCACTCCAGCCTGGGCAACAAGAGTAAAACTCCATTTCAAAAAAAAAAAAAAAAAAAGAAAGATAAAGAAAAAGAAAACAAAAAGAAAGGGGAAGCCATAGGGAGAAGCCAAACAGAGGGAGCTTGTGGGCTTGTGATGATACTTGTTTTATCCCATAGATGACAGGCAGCCATGGAAGGGCTTTGAACAAGAGGAATGTATCTGGTGGAGCACAGGAGGTACAGGTGGGCACAGGAGACCATCTGAAGGGCAGGGCTGGGAGGTGGGTATGGTGGACACCCCTGAAGGACTAGCGGGGAGGCTGAGCTTCTCCAGACACATTCTGCGCCGTGGCTGTGGGGCAGGGACCACAGGCCCAGGACTTGGAGACCAGCCGAGGGCTCCTCACTGGCTCCCACCCTCTGCCCTCTCACCAGGGAGCTAACATCCTTTGTCTGGCTGGGTGTTTAATTGCTTAGCACCTCAGTTTTCACTTCTGTGAAATGGCACTAATACCAATACCTAAAGGCACCAAAGGAGAGTCCTGAGTATGTAGTAATAGCCATCATGACCCAGGAATTTGCTAAGCACTTACAAACATCTGGTTGGGTACTGGTAAAACCTCATGAAGACCTGAGCCCAGGGCACTGTCCTGGTAAAAGCATTTGCTAAATGTTGGCTAACTACTGTCATTGTAAGCAGGCTAATAGGAGTGTTAAGGGATGGGGGGGTGCCCACATCAGGGCAGCTTCCCCTGCACCACAGCAGCCTCTAGAAATTTCCAGCTTCATTTGGGCACTGCTCACCTGACTGCTTTAGTACTGCTGTAAGGGCGAGGGAGAGTGTGTCTATCAAGGAAGTGGGCAGCACTCACCCGAAACCCTCCTTTTGGGCTCTCAACCTTCAGGCTGAGCATTCTATCTATATAATAGTAGACAACGGCTTAAGAGTTACTCCTTTCCCAGAACTTTAGTACTCAAAAAAAAAAAAAAAAAAAAAAAAAAAAAAAAAAATTCCAGGCTTTCACCCAGGAGGAAGGGAACCAGTGATAACCGGAATTCAGGTAGGAAGGCCTATTGCAGGCCATCCTGGTCAGCCCACAGGTGTGGGAGCTGGGGGTCTCCTGCTCTTTCCTCTCCCTCTATGGCCAGCTACTTCTCCCTCCGCCCCCTTCCCCAGTGCCGAGTGCTTTGGGCACTGCCCTGAGTCTGTATCCACGGGGTCACTTGTTGGGGGTGGGTGGCTGACTCTGAGGGTAGATTTTGGCTCAGTAGGAGGAAGGACCTTAATTGAGCCGCCTGCCGTGGAGCAAACGGCCCCTTGGCAGCTGCAGGTGGGCGGTGATGGTGAGGGGCCGAGGGGCTAAGGAGCCTTGTCATGGATGCTGCTAGGAGACTGGGCCAGGTTTCCTGTCCCGAGATTCTGGAATTCCGAGCAGGGGTGGCCCGCATTTCCCAGCATGATGCGGATTTTGCTGAGGGAGGATGGGGAGAGAAAGACGGTGAGGGAGGAAGGGTGGGCAGGGATGTGGCCCCCGCACAGCGCGGATGCCCCAAGGATGCAGCGCTGGCGGGGCAGGGAAGGCCTCCTCTAGAACGCGTGCAAGTGACCCCTCAGAGCGCACCTCCGCTTCTCCTCCCCACCGTGGGGGCTCAGTTCCCTGGACACGGGGGCCAGGGTCCCCGTACTCCTCGCCCCTTAGGTCACGGGCCTGGGGGGCTCAAATGCCAGGGAGCTCTCTCTTGACAGAGCTGACCAGCCCGTGCCAGCGCACTCCCGGCCCGGGGCTTCTGTCCTCTTCCTCTGGGGCTGAGCATCAGGGAAGTCCGCGGGATCCTGCGAGGGAGGCAGCAGTCCCCACCCGGGAATGAGGGGAAAGGGGAAGTGGTGTCCCAACCAGAAAGTCAGTGGGGAACGGAGGGAGGCAGCGCGGCCGACGAGGAGGAACACCCCCACTGTGGTGGGGGTCAGAAGAAAGTTAGGACCAAGTATTTGCTTGTCGGCCTTCTAGACTAGGAAGGCACTCCTGCGGGCTCCGCTCCCGACCCCGCGTCTCCCCGCCTGCCTTGCCCGGGTTCCCCCAGCTCATCTTATCCCCGGGGCCCCGCCCACCTTCTCCCCGGGGTCCCACCCCACTTTCAGTCTCAGGGCTCCCCCAGCTCACCTTCGCGCCCGCGGACCCCTGGGTCTACCTTCAGCCTTGGGGGCCCTTCTCCGCCTATCTTCCACCTTCGAGATCCCCCCCGCCCGTCTTCTCCCCCGGCAGGGTCCCCCAACCCACCTTCTCCCCCGCAGGGTTCCCCAGCCCGCCTTCCCGGCGGCGGGAGCGGCGGCCCAGGCCGGCGGGCGGAGGCGGCGCCACCCGGGGCGCTGACGTAGAGGCCGCTCGGCGGCCGGGGGTCCCTTCGGTGGGGCCGCGGCTCCCCGCCTGCCGCCCCCGCGCGTCCATTCCCTTTTGTGTCCCGCGCGCGGCCCGTCCCCCGCGCACACTCGCGCCCTGAGCCCCGCGGGCCGGCGGGCGGCTCCCGGCGCGGCCCCTCCAGCCAGCGCGCCCGGCATTGTGTGGACGCGCCCGGCCGGGAGCGCGCGCGGGGGCTGTCGTGCGCCCCCGTCCCCGTCCCCTCCCGGCCGCGGCGCCGCCTGCGCCCCGCCGCCCCCGCCGCCCCCGCGCGGCCCGGCCCCCGGCCCGGCCCGGACCGACCCGGGCAGCGCAGCGGCGGGGCCGAGCGGCGGCGCGGCGCGGCAACATGGCGACGGTGCCCGTGTACTGCGTCTGCCGGCTCCCCTACGACGTTACCCGCTTCATGATCGAGTGCGACGCCTGCAAGGACTGGTTCCACGGCAGGTGAGCGCGCGGCGGCTGCTCGGCCCGGCCCGGCCCGGCCCGGCCACCCTGCCCGACCGAGCCCCGCGCCCCCGGCTGCGCGCCCGCAGGCCCGGCTCGGGGACGGGCCGCCACCGCCGCATTCCGGGCGCCCGGGTCGGGGCTGGGCCGTGCCGGGCCGCGCGCCCTTTTGTGCCCAGGGCGGGGGCGCCAAGCACGGGGCCCGCGCTGGGCGCCCCTGGCCGCCGCGCACAAAGCGAGGCCCGCGGGCCGGGAGGTGGGCTCGGGGCTCGGGGCGCGGGGAAGTTGGGGCTCCAGGCCCGGGCCGGGCCGCCTGTCAGCTGGGTCGCGGCGGCCGCAGAGGCCGGGCATCCGGAGGGAGGCCGAGGCCCGGAGCCCCCGCCGCCTCCCCCCTGCGAAGTTGCAGGAACTTTCCCCGCGCGGGCTCGGGGCTGGCCGGGCCGGGAGAAGCGGGCGCGCAGCCCGGCGCTGGTCCCCGGAGAGGCGCGAGTGGCGGGCTCCGACTCCGGCAGGGCTGGGGCGTCCGTGGGGGCTCCGGCGAGGTGGCAGCCGGCGCGCCCACCCTCCGCCGTGGCCTGCGAGCTCCCTCGGACCTTGTCCCCGAGGGCAGGACCCCTCCCGGACCCCCGCGGAGCAGCTAGACCCGGCAGGCCTGCAGGTCGCCGGGCAGGAATGCGGTGACAGAATAGTGTCTGTGAGTTGGGTAAGGGGGGTTTGTTGTGGCTTTGCCGCCTCCTCCCTGGCCTTCAGCTTTCCCCGTTTCTGTCCTCTCCGTTCCTGGCAGGAACGCCGGTTTTGACATGATCTTATGCTCCCTAAGGAAGATGGGGAGAGGGGAAGGAGGTAACGCTTGGAGACACTGAAAACCCCCGCCCTCTTGGCCCTTGCGGATGGCCATGACCTGGCCCCGTGCCTAGGGCAGGTCCTTTCCCACCAAGAAGTAAATGGAGGAGGAAGAGGAGGTGATAGTGTTGCCCAAACTGCTCCAACAGGTTCTCTTGCATCTGACTTTGCCTGTGGGATGTGTTTGGACCCCGGGCTGGCCAGAGCTGTATGCCCTCTGGGGCTGCAGTCCCAAACCACGGGGAGCAAGCAGCCTGGGGGAAGAGAGGGGTCTGTGGTGGTGGGTGGTCCGGGATTCTCCTTCCAGAGAGGAGACCCTCCTGCAGGTTCTAAGCCTGGGTCTTCAAGACTGATCAGTGGCCCTTAAGAGTGGGCTGTGGCCCCGAGTCCAGTCCTGCCAGTTTACATGTGGGGACCTGGGTGGCTGGGATGTGACAGGGCCTGCTATGTCTGTCAGCCCCAGTCCTGAGTCCTACCTCCATGCTGTTAGAAGGGCCTGGGACTCTGTGGGGTGGGATGCCCACGGAAATCTGGGCTGCCTTCTTGGGTATGCCCAGGGCTATGGAAGCCCCTCAGAGCAGGGGAGACTGAGTGTGAACACCGGGCTCTGCCCAGAACAGGGCTGACATGCACACCCTTAACTGGCAGCCGTTGAGAAGTTCATGGCCGGGCCAAAGTGGGTGAGAGCCTCTAAGGCTCCTCATATCCAAGGATGCTGAGCAGCTGGCCCTGAAAAGCCCTGAAAGTGGTGGGGCCTCTCCCTTCTCCCCCATCTCCACCGGAGCCCTGACCTGGCGAGCAGTCACTCCGCTACAGAACCTTCTGGGCACCTGTGTCAGCTCCTGGCTGCTGCCCACACTCGGGGCCCAGAGTGGGGAGAGTGAGAGGACGCCAGAAGACCTTTGTCTCACTGCTCAGGGGACCCTCTGGGAAGGGAAGGCTAGTTCTGAACTAGACTTCGAGGCCAAGGGAAAAACTCCAGGAATGAGGGGTAGGCAGGCGACAGGGGCTGAGAGCTGGCCTGAGAGCTGGTTGGTGTCATTTGCTGTATTGGCCCATGCAAAAATCCCCAAAAGGGGGATGTCTGGGGAGGCTCTATCTCCTTTTTCCTTATTTGAGGTCTCTGATTGAATCCAATACAGGCAGTTGATCAGCACAGATTTATTCTCACCTATTTGGGGTGGACGTGGGGTCTGAAAGGAGCTGTGCTTTCCCTCGGCCGTGAAAATCATTTTCTCCTGCATCTAATCAAGGGTCATCTGCCAAAGTGAACCCTACAGGGAGAAAGCCTCTGGGTATGCCTGCTCCCCAATGGTTCTGGGCAGGTGTGTGTTGGGGAGGACAGGTGTCAGGGGTTGGTGGGGTTGGTACAGCTCTCACAGCCCTGGGCAAATCCTTTGGTCTCTCAGCATCACTTTTCTCATCAGTAAAATGAATGTATGTGACCAGACCCCGGGGTTTCTCCACATCCAGATAGTCTCGTATGGCCCCCGTGGTTCTTTCCTGATCTTTGTACTGCCTGTACTGTGATTTACTTCCTATTTAACATTTCAACTCACTTTTTAAAAGTTTGAATACTTTTAAACTTTTTATTTTGAGGGGACTTTAGACTTACAAAAGAGTTCCAAAAATGGTACAGTTTCCCTGTATCCTTCTCTCTTTCCCTGCAGTGAACATCTTACCTAGCCATGGGACCAGTACCAGAATGAAGGAGTTAACGCTGGTGCCAGGCTGCTAACTAAACTACAGACTTTATTCAGATGTGTTTAACCAGTGTTCCCCCCTCGATGTCCTTTTTCTGTTCTCAGATCCCACCTTGCATTTAATCCTTATGTCTCCTTACTCTCGAAAATATTGCTTTTTAAAGGAAACTTCGTATCATTCCCTGAAATAGAACATTACTGTAACTTACCATACACAGTAACTATAAAAATAAACACACAACTGTTAGAGTAAAAAGCCTGTCTGTCCCACCTGTGGTCACATCACATTCCTCCAGCCAGCCCCATTTTGGGGAGAATTGGAGAGAGGGTCTCTAAGTCATCAGCCACACTCAGGCAATGGGTGCGTCTTTGCTCTTGGCAGCTTTGGCTGCAGCCGAGAACTTGTTTGGGATAGAGTTTGGCCATTTGTGGGGCCAGAGCTTGCTTCTAGGGTGAGTTTCCCTACTCAGGGACTCTGAGCACCCCTCCCAGTGTTCTTGCCGTGGCGGGTGGGGCTGCCCTGCTGGCTTGGGTTGGGGAGAATGTTCACCATGGGGAGGGAGAAGCGTTGTGTTCTATCCTTGGGGTCACGCATCCAGCATTCACTGGAGGGGCAGTGTGGAGTGGAGGTCGGGGAAACAGGCCCTCCTTTCAGGCCCCCCTCTGTCCTTGGGATGTGTGTGCCATACTTGAGCTGTCCCTTCGAGTTCTCGCAAGATTCCTCCTCCAGCCCCGTCTTGACCGTGGCTCATCACTCCTGGGGTGGGGATCCTCGTCAGCCCAGCCCTTCTTCACTGGCACTGACTGGAGTGCTGTCCTAGAATGTGGGCTTTGACCTGGGAGGGATGGATTTTTGTGGCAGGACCTGGCAGGGGGCCGCTGGAGGCCGGTTGCCTTCGGAGGTGTCTTGTCTGCCTCATTTGGTGGGAATGTATGGCTCTGCACCGGCACTGAGGAGGACCTGTCCTCTCCTCTTTGGGATCCCACTCTTACATAAAGCCACTTGGGCCATACACTGTGTTCCCTTGTGCCTGTGCATTCCAGCTGGAGGATGAAGACCAGGCCCCATGCCCTCCTCCCCTGCCTGCAAAGTGAGCTGGCATCTCACTTTGTCACCAACTTACTTTGAATAATTTAAATCTCTGGGAAGCAGGAATGCTTCTGTTAAAGTTTTAAACATCCTTAACCTGTAGCTTTCTGGCCCTCTTTCAGCTGCTTGTTCTATTGGACTGGAAGGGTTTTTGGAGGTGTAATCAGTAAAACTGACTTGAAAGAAATTGAAAGCTGTTCAGGTCACTTAAGTGACAGACATTTCATTCATACCTCAGTAAATATTTGTTGGGCACGTATTCTGTACGGAGTTCAGAGCTGGCTGTGAGGGCTCAGGGGTTAGCCAGGCAGCTTCTCTGAGAATGGTGGCAGCCACCCTGGAGGGGGAGTGTCTCAGCAGAGGAGGGGCGGGAGTGGACTGAGGTTTTGACAGTCCCCCATGTTGCGTGTTGCTGTGGGGAGAGGTCGGGAGGAGGTTAGGGGCAGGGAGCCAGTGAGGAGGTGACTGTCATCCTGCATGTGTACTCAGGGGGTGGGGAGTGGGGACTGGGGTGGTAGAAGGGTCACATTCTGGAAGTGCTCAGAAGGTAGAGTGGACAAGACTTGCCTGGCGTGGCTCCCTCCAATTCCTCTGTGTCCGTCTGTCTGGGCTCAGCCTGCCCTCCTCCTCAGGGCCCTGTCTCTGTGTCCATCTCCCTAGGGACAGAGTTGGCCTTTCTGGGCTCTCATTGTGCCCACCCAGTCTTAAGCTCCTTGGGGCAGAGCCATGTCCAGGGGCTACCTGGGAACACCTCGCAGGGCTGTAGCCGTGTCCTGCAGGCCAGCTCTGTTGTTGGCCAGTGGAGTGTGTGTGCGAGAGGGAAGGAGGTCCTGCCGTGGGACACATCTGCGTGATAAGAACTGACAGTTAAATCCTAGAACCTCAAATGCTGGGGCGTACTGGGGGAAGGGGTTCTCCTCATGGAGATATTAGTGTGATGTGTTTAGGAATAAATCATTTTAAAACAAGGAATTCTCCCCCCGTGTGAGTTTTTAGACTTCTGGAGGAGGTGGGAAGAATGTCAGGCCAGCTTCTAGAGGGTAAAGTAGACATCCCTGTCTGTCGATGCTTTCCAAAGGAGGTGTGTCTTGAAGGAAGCAAGGAGCTTCATCTTAATTGTCAGAATGTTTGCTATTATTGAATATACTTAATATTTGGCTGGAAGTGTGCTTGATGTGAACTTCTGGACTGCAGCCCACGTTTGTTTGGGGCTGCTTGGGTGCAGCGTGGCCACAGATGCCCTAAAATCTGGGCAGAGATTTGGGTGGACGCTGCCACCCCCAGGCATCCTCTTTTATGGCTGTCCCTGTAGTGCCTCGACATGTGCCAGGTCCTTCTAAAAGAGTGAGTTTTTCTGGTGGGAGCAAGTGTGGGCCAGAAAATAGTGTTCCATGACACAGTTCTCTGGGAGAATCTCACTTTTGAAATTCAGGGTGTGGGTAAAACAAAGTCCATCTCTTGGTTTTTTTAAATAACAGATGGGCCTGATTGTGCTGCGGAAGCTAACATTCATTCGGGGTTTAATGCCATAGGGGTTTTTCATTCATCATGTTTGGTTCCCACGTTGACTGTGAGGGGCAGATAGTGTGGGTCACCCTGTCACCTCCATTCCCAGCATGGACACAGAAGCAGCCAGGGCCTCTGTCACACGCAGGTCTCTGGTTTTATCAGGTGCACTCTGAGCTGCAGCAGGTGGACACACTCATCTCCCAGAGGGTGCAGGTGAGGAGGTGGCACCTGGCTTAGGTTATTCTGGCTCAAGGGCCTGAGCAAATACAGGGGCTGATAACTGCTCGTGTCCATGGTTTCAGCAGTGTAACATGGACGGAAATGTAGTCACAGAGGAAGGCCACATACTGAGCTAGGGGATGGGAGGTGCTTCCCTGTCCAAGCAGCTGACTGCAGCAGCTCCCTCCTGGGTCTGAATATGCCCAGTGTCTCTCAGGGTCTCTCACTGTAGTGCCTCCTTCTCTGCGTCTCTCCTTCTCTGTCCCCTAACTTCTGCCAACCTTGATTCTCAGCTTTTTGGCTCCATGGCAGGTAGGTGGCCCTAGCTGTGGGGTCCAGAATGGGACTTGGCTTCTATGCTTTAGGGTACAGGACCTGCTTACTTTTCTCCTGGACCCCCTCGCCACCATAGTGCTGGGTCACTCACAGAAGAACATATGAACATATTTAGAATTCTCGCCAGTGGTTTGGATCTCAAAGCATAGGAACTGAAAAATCTTTGTGGTATCTGTCCCTGTCTATCAAAGCTTTCTGAAGGAGGCGTGTCTTGAAGGAAGCAATTTGGTGTGAGCCTCATCTTAATCACCAGAATGTTTGCTTTTATTGAAAATATTTAGCTAGTAATGTGCACATGGGGAAACGAGCCTTTTACCTTTTTTAAAAATTGAGTTGAAATTCATATAACATAAAATTAACCATTTGAAAGTGTGAAGTTGAGTGGCATTTAGTGTCTTCATAGTGTTGAGCAACCGTCACCTTTATCTAGTTCCCAAACATCTTTCTCACTCCTGAAGTAAACCTGGTATCCAATAAGTAGTCACTGCCCTTTCTTCCTCCCACTAGCCCCTGACAACTAGCAGTCTGCTTTCTGTCTCTATGGGTGTGTCTATTCTGGATATTTACTATTTCATATGAATAGAATCATACAATATGTAACCTTTTGTGTCTGACTTCTTTCACTTAGCACAATGTTTTTGAGGTTCATCCACATTGTATCATGTGTCTGTGTTTCACTGATTTTTATGGCTGAATAATATTCCATTGTGTGGATAGACCATAGTTTATCCATTCATCAGTGTACGGGCATCTGGGTTGTTTCCACCTATGGCTGTTGTATATGGTGCTGCTATAAACATTTGTTTATAAATATTTGTTTGAACACCTGTTTTCAGTTCTTTTGGATATATACTTGGGAATGGAATTGCTGGATCATATGGTAACTCTATGTTTAACTTTTTGAGTAACTGGCAAACTGTTTTACACAGGGGCTGCATTATTTTAAATTCTCCTCAGCAACGTTCCAATTTCTCCACATCCTCGTCAACACTTGTTTTCCTTTTTTTTTTTTTAAATTAAAGCCATCCTAGTGGGTATAAAGTGGGATTTCCTTGTGTTTTTGGCTAGCATTTCTCTACTGACCAATCATGTTGAATAGCTTTCACATGCTTGTTGGCCATTGGTATATCTTCTTTGGACAAATGTCTACTCAAGGCCTTTGCCCAGTTTTACATTGGATTGCTTGTCTTTTTATTGCTGAAGTTTAAGAGTTCTTTATATAGTCTAGATACTGTATCCTTTTTTTCTTTCTTTCTTTCTTTTTTTTTTTTGAGACGTTTTGCCCTTGTTGCCCAGGCTGGAGTACAATGGTGTGATCTCAGCTCACCGCAACCTCTGCCTCCCGGGTTCAAGTGATTCTCCTGTCTCAGCCTCCTGAGTAGCTGGGATTACAGGCATGCACCACCACGCCTAGCTAATTTTGTATTTTTAGTGGAGATGGAGTTTCTCCATGTTGGTCAGGCTGGTCTCGAACTCTCGACCTCAGGTGATCCGCCCGCCTTGGCCTCCCAAAGTGCTGGGATTACAGGCGTGAGCTACTGTGCCCAACCTAAATGCTGTATCCTTATCAGATACATGATTTGCAAATACATTTTCCATTCTGTGGGTTGTCATTTCACTTTCTTGATAATGACTACTGATGCACCAAAGTTTTTAACTTTGATAAAGTCTAGTTTAGCTCTTTTTTCTTTTGTTGCTTGTGCTTTTGGTGCCATTTCTAAGATTTCATTGCCTATATAATCCAAAATTATACAGGTTTACTTCTGTGATTTCCTTTAAGAGTTTTATAGTTTTAGCTCTTAGGTTTTTGATCCATCTTCTGTTTATTTTTGTAATGATGGAAGTCCAACTTTATTCTTTTGAAGCTGGATATCCAGTTGTCTCAGCATCATTTGTTGATGACTATTCTTTCTCTGTTGAACGATCTTGGCACCCTGGCCAAAAATCTTTTGACCGTATACACAGGGTTTTATTTCTGGACTCTCAGTTCTATTCCACTGGTCTATATGTGTCTCCTTATGCCAGTACCACACTGCTTTGATTACTGCAAAGTTGTAGTAAGTTTTGAAAGCAGAAAGTATGAGTCCTTTGATTTTATATTCTTTTTCACTGTTGTTTTGGCTATTTTGGGCTCCTTGCATTCCATATGAATTTGAGGATTGGCTTTTCCATTTCTGCAAAAAAAAAGCTGTTGGAATTTTGATGGGGATTGTGTTCAGCCTATAGATTGCTTTGTCATCTTAGTATTAAGTCTTTTGATCCATGAACGTGGGATACCTCTTCACTTATTTGTGTCATCTTTAGTTTCTTTCAGCAGTGTTTTATAGTTTTTGGTTTACGAGTCTTTCACCGACTCAGTTACATTTATTCCTACATGTTTTATTCTTTTGGACGCTATGGTAAGTGGTATTATTTTCTTAACTTCTTTTTCAGATTGTTCATTGATGGTACTTTTATCTTTTTGTAATCACCTTTTAATGTGTGGTGACTGAATTTCCAGAACTGTACATGTGCAGGGTGCTGCCCACCCCTGGCACGCTCTCCGTGTTCATGCATGTGCTGCTGTGTGCACAGTGCATGCCTGCATACTTGCGAAGGAGGGTTGCTGTCTTTTTTAACCATACTGTATTTTTGCATCAGATGTTGAACTAGGCATTCTCCATACATGTGTAAGACTTCTCTCATATTGTGTATGGGGTCCTCTCGTGTAGGTCTCCATCTCCTTTCCCTGACCGCGGCTATCTTTTTGGCTACATGCTTCACTGCTGAGGATGCTTTTGTGGAGCAAGGCCAGGGTTCTGGATTCCTAGAGTAGGGACAGCAAGCACAGTTATGGAGCAGTGTCAGCCGCTCTGTGTGAGCAGCACGTGCCCTCATTGATCTCCATGCATCAAGTGAATGGTTCTGCTCAGGTGGAGAGCATGTGTAAAGCCCTTGTTCATTCTTGTTCCTGACATGCCATGGGTAGGGTGCAAGGCCACAGTATTGGATAAATATGAGGATCTGATTGGCCTCGGAGAGTGCCCTGGGACCAAGATCTGATCTGGGGACTGATACACCCACCCCTGGGGCTGCCAGACTCAGGCATTGAACCCTGACCCCAGCACCTTCACCCCACAATTCCAGATCACTAAGATCTTATTGTAGCTTTGTGATTTTGTCCCTTATTTTACCCTTCCCCTTATAAAACCCCATCAAGGCGTATTCTGTGTATGAATCTCTGGGAAAGCTTGGGCCATTGGAAAGAGTAGTTAGGAAGCATTAACCAGGAACGCTGGGCCTGGTGGGGAGGCAGCGTCAAGTGGAGCACGAGGCCCTTCCCTGCCAGGTTCCACCTCACCAGCCTTCTGGGCTGACCTGCTTTTGCTGGAGCAATGGTGCAGACTGATTTAGGGGTTCAGGCCCATTTCCCTGAAGGAGAGACTGAGGCCTGGAGTCCTGAGACACTTGGTATCCTGGAACAATATAAAAACTGCAGCCTTAGCTAGTCTTCTGCACATTGCCTGGAGAAGGGGTGAAGTGGGGCTTTGGGAGGTCTCACTGGACCCAGGGGAGAGGGACCCCATGGCCCCGCATGAAGCAGCACACACAGGCTCAAGTGAGAAGCAGTGGGGAGTCTCACTAAACCTTCCCTGGCTGGAGTCAGCCAAGCATGAGGATTAGTTGCCCTTGGTGCTTGTGGAATCTCTCCCTGGAAGTGGGAGGCACTGTGGCGACCACCGCCCAGCAGCACATAGCAGAGGTGTGCAGAAGCAGCCAGGCAGGGAGAGTTTTTCTCTACTGTTTGCACCCAGCACTAGGCACTTCTGGATGCCACCCTGTTCTTTGCAGCAGCTCCTCTGGTGGGCTTTGGATGGAGGGGCTACTCAGGAGAAGCCAGCTGGGGGAGGGCCAGTAGCCGGCCAGCAGCCCCCCCGCCCCCATGCCAGCCAATGTGCAGGCCGGATGGGAACAGTCTGTGAGGCTTTTGTGCCACTCTGGCTGTGCTTGGCAACTCTGCATGTCACACATGAGGAATCCTAAGTCTCAAAAGTGCCCGGGCATCCAACATGAGCTGTGCTAGGAGTCAAGAGGTTTGCCACGACTGGGCTTGGCTCCTTGTTGATCAGCAAGCACGTCTGTCAGTCTATCCATCTAGCTGGTGATGTTTCCTGAACACCATGGGAGGCCAGGCTCTGTTCTAGGCACAGGTAGCAGTGAGGAAGACTGCATGGCCCATGAAGCTAGTGCTGGGGTGCAGGGTTGGGGTGGCATGGCCCTCATCACCAGCCGCCTGCAAGTCTGTGCCAGAGCAGATTGGGGTGACAACAGACTGCACTGTGTGGGGTGAGAGGCAGCATGTAGCTGGCCCCCAAATGAGGGGAGATATGGTTAGGGAGGCACCTTGGCCTGTTGGCCATGGGTGGGAGTTACATTTTGGCCCCAGTGCAGGAAGATGAGGACAAGGCACAACATTCTTTAGTTTGCAGTCTATAAAGTTCTCTCAGAGTTCTGTGGGAGGCGTGGAGTATAGGGCAAGATGGAGAGAGGCCAGAGACTAGTTAGGGGCTGGCAGAGCCCTGGGTGAGGGACAGAGGAGCCTTGGGTGAGGGACAGAGGAGCCCTGGGTGAGGGTTGGAGGAGCCCCGGGTGAGGGATGATGGAGGAGCCCCGGGTGAGGGATGACGGAGGAGCCCCGGATGAGGAATGATGGAGGAGCCCCGGGTGAGGGATGATGGAGGAGTCCCAGATGGTGGATGGAGGAGCCCCGGGTGAGGGATGATGGAGGAGTCCCAGATGGTGGATGGAGGAGTCCTGGGTGAGGGATGACGGAGGAGCCCTGGGTGAGGAATGATGGAGGAGCCCTGGGTGAGGGATGATGGAGGAGTCCCAGATGGTGGATGGAGGAGCCCCAGGTGAGGGATGATGGAGGAGTCCCAGATGGTGGATGGAGGAGCCTGGGTGAGGGATGATGGAGGAGCCCTGGGTGAGGAATGATGGAGGAGCCCTGGGTGAGGGATGACAGAGGAGCCCTGGGTGAGGGATGACGGAGGAGCCCTGGGTGAGGAATGATGGAGGAGCCCTGGGTGAGGGATGATGGAGGAGTCCCAGATGGTGGATGGAGGAGCTCCGGGTGAGGGATGATGGAGGAGTCCCAGATGGTGGATGGAGGAGTCCTGGGTGAGGGATGATGGAGGAGCCCTGGGTGAGGAATGATGGAGGAGCCCTGGGTGAGGGATGACAGAGGAGCCCTGGGTGAGGGATGACGGAGGAGCCCTGGGTGAGGAATGATGGAGGAGCCCTGGGTGAGGGATGATGGAGGAGTCCCAGATGGTGGATGGAGGAGCCCTGGGTGAGGGATGATGGAGGAGTCCCAGATGGTGGATGGAGGAGCCCCGGGTGAGGGATGATGGAGGAGTCCCAGATGGTGGATGGAGGAGTCCCGGGTGAGGGATGATGCAGGAGCCCCAGGTGAGGGATGGAGGAGCTCTGAGGGGTGGGAGGGCTGGACAGGAGGGTGTCTAACCCTACCACCCTGCCTGCCAGGCACTGCTTCTGCCCGAGCTCCCCCAGTGCCAGTTGGAGGGTGGAAGCACTAGCTGCTATTTGGTCTGGAGGTTCTCATGGGACGGTGTTGTTATGTGACTCTCATAATCCCAGCCTGTGTCTGTGTATCCAGCCCTCTGGTCCACCTAGTGCCCATCTGTCCCTGGAGCTGCCCATTGGCTTCACTGACTGGTCTGTTCTCCAGCAGTGTGGGCCCCCGTCTGCTGGGTAGCCCTTGACCCTGCCATTGGCCGTCTATGCCACCTGCCCACCGTGTAGGCAAGTGACTTGGATCCTGGTGAAGGAGGTGGCTGTGTGGCGGGGTGGGCAGGTAAAGAAGCAGCACAGTGTCACCTCCCTGGAGGCCCCCATGACAGTGGGCTGGGTGCCTGGACAGTTGTGTGTCTGTGGGTCTGGGCGGCCACTGCACATCTCTCCCCATCTCTGAGCAGCAGCTGGGGGCAGAACCACAGCTCTGCAGACCTGTTTATCTCAGTGCTTGACCAGATGCCCTGGGGGCAGGGCCTGTGTCCTGCACTGTGTGGCCCTGGGCAGACAGGTCACTTCCTGTCGCAGGTGTACATCTGGATAAAGATGGTTCTGTCTTTGTGCCTGGTGGCATTGTGTTGGGGACCATGGGACTGTGGGGTAGAGGGGAGCAGCTCCAGGTGAGCTCTGGAGTCAGCTAGGGTGAGAGGTCCGTTCTAGCCTGGGGGCTGTGAGAAATGATTCCTCAGGCCAGACACAGACCTTCTTAAAGTTAAGCCAGCAACGAGAATAACTCCCTTTGGAGATCGGAGGGCATAGACCTGGAGGGAGCCTGTACCTGAGAGGCCTGAGTCTGTGGGACTCAGAGGATGAGCCTAGCCTTACTGAAGCCACCCTCCCCACTGTCCCACGCATTCCCTGCCCCCCCCAAAAAACACTTTATGGGCTGGGCACAGTGGCTCATGCCTGTAATCCCAGCACTTTGGGAGGCCGAGGCAGGCGGATCACGAGGTCAGGAGTTCGAGACCAGCCTGGCCAACCTGGTGAAACCCTGTCTCTACTAAAAATACAAAAAATTAGCCAGGCGTGGTGGTGGGTGCCTGTAATCCCAGCTACTCAGGAGGCTGAGGCAGGAGAATCGCTTGAACCTGGAAGGCAGAGGTTGCAGTGAGCCAAAACTGCGCCACTGCACTCCAGCCTGGGCAACAGAGCGAGACTGTCTCAAAAACAAACAAACAAACAAAAAACACCCTATGAAATCTCTGTTCGTGGCCCTGAAGGCAATGCCAGGAGTGACCTGATGGTATTTATGTTTAGGGAAGTCCCTCTGGCCACTTGAAGGGCCATCCTTTACTCCATCAAATGAAGAAGAGAGGGACCTTGGAGGCAGCAGGATGGTGAAGCCGCCTTCCCGGGGCTCTCAAGGTCCAGGGACTCTGAGGCTTAGTCATGTCCTGATACGTCTCTTTCTCTAGTTCCTTCTACAAAGCAGCTGTCCCACAACAGTCCTGGGAAGGAACCAAGTGCTCACTAAAAGTTTGGAGCAGGAAGCTTTATAAGCAGGCAGATTTGGGTTCAGTTTGAGGGAAATCTTTCTAATAATTGAAACTGGCCCCACAGCAGACACTGTGTAGGGAAACCGTGTGTGTGGTGGGCAGGATTTCTCAGCCTCTGCAGCGCTGATGTCTGGGCTGGAGCATTCTTTGTGTAGGGGCTCTCTGTGCGCTGTAGATGTTGAGTCCTGGTCTCCACCCAGCAGGTGCCAGGAGCACCTTGCCGCCTGCCCCCTACCCACATTTGACAAGCCAGAGTGTCTCCAGAAATTGCCAACTGTCTCCTGGGGGACACAGTTATACCCAGTTGAGGGCAAGAAATGACTAACCTTCTGCTGAATGTATTGTGTCTTTATCACTTGGAAATTAAACTCAGTGACCCACCTGTCTTTTCTTATATTTATTTATTTTGATAAGGCATCAGCTACATTTGTTCATTTGAAATTGTTTGATTGAATTGATTTTGCAAACAGAACATTAGCACATGGTAAGAAAAATTTTAAAAAGAGTGAGAATTCGAAAGAAATGCAGTGGAATGCGTGCCTCTCCCCTGTCTCCCCGTTCTTCTCTCTGGAACTGACTCCCAGCTCCAGCGATGTCTCATGTTTCCACAGCCACCCCCTTTCCCTCTCTCCACACAAACAGCAGTGTGCTGTGAATGTGATTCTGCAGTGACCCTGGGTCCTCACTCTCAACCGCTGGGGCTCCAGCAAACGTGCTCCTCCTGCACTTCCTGCTTCCCCTGGTTGGCATGTAGCTCATTTCTCATCCGAGGCCACTGCGATGTTGCTCCCTGGCTATCCTGGTCTGTATGTTTTTGTGCATGTATGCATGTATATCTGCTGGATATATCTGAATAAGTAAAGTTGCTGGGCTGAAGGATATAGAATTTCATATTTTAAAATAGTCAGATTGGTTGTACTGATTTCTCTACACACTGGGCAACACATTTTCTGAGCCTTTGATCTTTGACAATTCAACCAGAAAGGTGAAAAAGAGTACCTCACTATGGTTTAATGCGCAGTTGTCTAATTATTGAGTTCACTCACTTTTAAATCCTTTCCTCCCTAGAGTTGTAGAGTTGTGTCAGTAGCCCTGGTGCTTTCTAATGAAAACAGAAAAGCAGGTTTTCCCTGAGAAGTCAGATATGAGAAGGGTGCCCCACTTTGATGGGCTGGGAGCAGGCCCTTCCACTCTCTCCCACTCCTGCAGAGCTGGTGGAGCCCCACAGAACTCCAGGGCAGGTGCTTCCTGGATGCTCAGTCCGCAGAGGTGGAAAGCTCGTCTGTTTCCTAAATACCCTTCTTTGTTTGACTCTTGTTGTGAGGCCAAGCCTCATTTGCTTTATTTTCCCCATAAACTTTTAATTTTAGAATTATTTTAGATTTACAGAAAAGTTGCAAACATGGTACTGAGCATCTCCACATACCCCGGCCAGTGTTCTTGAATGTGCACATCCTACATCTCTGTGGCAGGAGCCAGTGTCCATTCCCACCAAGGAGGCTGCAGGCTTGCTGGGGCCATGGTCCTCCCTGCAGCATCCTTCCCCTGTCGGGACTACCCCGGAGGCCATGGGCTGGTCCTCACGTCTCCTCAGCCCCTCTGGTTGCGGTGGCGTCTTCTGACTCCTCTTTGTCCTATGACCCTGGCACACCTGAGCAGCACTGCTGAGATTTGAATATCCCTTTATGATTTGTGTTCCTTTGAGGGGCTGCTTCTCCCCAGATGCCTTCACACACCTCTGGGTGGCTCCCCAACCTGAGTGTGGACATCCCGACAGCTCCGGGGCCATACTTGGCCTGGTTAGGTGGCAGACTGCTGTGACCCTCCGAGGGATCCAGCATCACTCAGTAGACATGTGGTGGGTGAGGCCCTGTCATGGGGGCCAGCAGCTGTGGCTCCTGTGACCCATGCTCACTCACAGTCTGCTGGGACTCAGGGTCCCAGCATCCCTCTCCCCACCGACATTTGTCTGGCCCTGACCGTGTCTGTGATAACCATTTATGGCCACAGATGCTTTTTCCTGATCATAATTTCTTCTAGATGCCAAATGTGTATTATTTTATTAGATTTTAAACTACTCTTCGGAAAGGAAGATGTAATGAAATTGGTCTCCTGAACTCGTCTCTGTTAAAAGCCAAGTCTAGTAGAACAGTTTGGGATTGGGTTAGGCACCCGTTCAGGAGCAGGCTGTACCATGGCCTTGCTGCACAGGCGCCTGCCTCTGCACACCATGTGAGTAGGACGTGCGGGCTGGGGGCGTCTCAGGGAGCAAGCCCTCTTTTCACAAGTGGGAAACTGAGGCTGCACAGTAACTTAGGAGCAGTGCGGGGACCAGAGTCCCTGCTTCCTTCCTTGACCTATTCTTTCCCCTACACTGAATTTTTTTCTCTGAATGAAATCACTGTAACAGAATTCAGCTTCGATCCTAGGAAGACCCCAGACCCTGGGCAGGGTCCAAGTGGGTGGGGTGTCCTGGCCTACATGTCTGAGTGCAGGGATCCCCTCTGCCTCTGGCCTTGATGAGTGATAATCTATGTCACAGCTTCCCTAGCAAGGGAGTCAGAGGAAGAAGCCCGAGAGAGCATCCATCAAGAGCCCAGTGCCCCACAGGGACCTCACCCCCAGATGCTTGGCCATTGCTCAGGGACCTAGCTGTGTGGCCTGCTCCTAGTCTGGCTGCTAGCCTGCAGATGCCTTGAGGCTCTGGGCTGTGAATACATACCTGTCCAAGGGCATTGCTGGGAGAGCCAGCTCCTTCCCCAGCTGCTCAGTGCCCTCTCCGCTTCCTGCCTGCTCTGGTATCTGTGCATTTCATTCTTTATCCAAGGGTCATAGTAATTCTGCCTTCACCAGGGACACCTTGGTCCCCATTCTTGGAGGTCCCCAGTCCTGCCACCTCATGATGGGCGGCAGGGCCAGGGGCTCTCAGTGTGCACCTCCCAGGAGCCCTTTTTCACTGGGGCCACACTTCTGTTCCTGGCCTGTTGGGATCTCAGGGTCTTTTTCTCAAACTCCTGGGGGATCCCTGGGAAGATAGTTGCCTCTGCAGTGGCTGCTGGTCCCCACTGTGGGAGCAGCAGGGTGATCGCAGGCAGACACAACACTCAGGATGGGTCCATTGTTTACTCATTTGAGGAGCGCAGCATCATTGCCCCCATCACTAACCTGTTTAAAATTATCTGCATCCTTTGCCTAGTGATTTAAGCCATAGGTTCTTGGTGAAGTTCCCCTAGCAACACCTGGCAACCTGTAATTTTTACCATTGCTTGGTAAGAGAATGTTTCATGGCGGTTCCTGGAATATCCCACCTGCTGGGTGGAGCTTAGGGACAAGACCTAATGCTTGTGGTTGCTTGGTCTCTGTCGCTCAGTGTTCAGAGGCTCTTTCCCGAGCCAAAGCGCGCTGTTTTCCGTGCTTTCTTCTCTTGGTGCCAGTGACCTGAGGTGTAACTGGGGTATCTGAGCTGATGTCTGCCACCTGCAGTTTATCCTGTGAGCCAGGTTGTGTCCCCATTTTATAGTTGTGAACACTGATGTTCTGAGTGGCCCAGGAGCTGCAGATAGAGGGGGCCAAGCACCAGCAGGTGGCCTTGCACCTCGGCTCACAGTCCACCTGGCTGTTGTTAGAAGTATTGGTAGAGAGGCCCTAGCTGGTACCATCCCAGCCTCATAGCCCCCAACTTCCTCTCCAACTGGAAGACCACAGCTCTGTCCTAATCCAGGCCCCAGGCCCTGCAGCTGTACCCTCAAGGAGTCTAGGGCAGGGCACATCCAGAGGTCCTTGGCGGGAGGGCCTCAAGCTGCTTTTGCCCATCCAGGTTTCCATGTCCTAATCTTTGCTTTTCTTGTCCTTTATGCCAAAAAAAAGGAAAAAAGAAAAAGGGCTAAGAACAGATGCTAGACTGTTCTAGCAGGATGGGACATGGCAGCACCCCCTTCCCTGGAGTTGTTGGGAGGGCCTCCTTCACTTCCATTTTCTTTTCCAAAGCTGACCCCTGAGGGCTGCACCCCCTGGACCCAAGGCACCTGCCAGGTCATTACCCTCCAGGGTATGGTGGGGGTTGAGGACAGGGCCCTCACCTCCCTTAGTCTAGAGTTCCTATTTCTGTTAATATGACCTCGGACTACATTTGCTCTCTGGTCAAATTTGTCTTGTGTCCCTGAGGCTTTTATCCAGATAGAAGGCTGTAATTCCCAGAACTTCCCAAAGGAGATACTTGCTCTACATCTGCATACAATTGGTTTCCTTAGAAACCACTGGAGCAAGCTCCAAAACCTGCTTTGGATTTTTAAAGAGACCGTGTCCTTTATCTGTAATATCTGTTAAAAATCCACCATAACAAATTTAAAAGTATATAAAGAATGAATATTTTGGATATTCATTTAATTTATCAAGAATTCTACACTGTTGAATGATGCGAGGATGACTAGGCAAATGACAATGTCCTCACATAATTGGAAATTATGCAGTCATCAGCAGTGATGTTTACAGCAAGGCTTTAATGCTATGGGGATCTGTTCATGATGATATTAAATGAAACACTGCACACATAATGTGATGGCTGGTGTCAACCAATTAAAATAGAAGACAGTCTAGGAGGGAATATGCCAACATGTTAAACGTTAAGATTATTTTTTTCCTACCACTTTTGTACTTTTCTATACTTTCCAACTTGTTTTCCAAGAGCATAATACTTTTATAATCAGATATAAAGTAAGCAAGGAAGTAAGACCATCAGGGTTTAGAGGTCATATTGCCTGGCCTCCTGTTTTACAGATTTTATGGACTGTGGGTTTTATAGACACTGGGGCTTGGGTAGCTCTCTCTGCTGCATAGCAGTTGGCCCCAGGCCTCCCTGAAGGAGCTATGGTGGGTGAGGACACCTCACCCTTCCGGAGACATCTGCCCTTCCAGCACACCCCCTCTTCTCATGTGACCCCCCCCTCCATTAATGCACATTAGCTTGGTCTGCAGCCTATCTGCCTCTGTTGGCCAGAGCTGCCCGAGGGCCCCTGTGGGTGGACAGGCCATTGACCACAAGGCTGCAGGTAAGAGTTTTCAGTTGAACAGGGCCCTGCCCAGTCAGCCCCTCCCCTGCTTTGGGAACATTCCAGGTCGGGGAGGCTCCTGTTCCCAGCCTCTTCAGGCTGATAGGTTCCTGACTCTTGGGTCAGGGATGGGCCTCCCATGGCACCAGCAGCAGCCACCACTTCCCAGAGCAGCAGGGCAGTGTCACAGCTGTCATCGGGTGTACTTCCTCACCCCAAGTGTCTACTGCAAGTGGGGATCCCAGCTTGTGGACACCTGCAGAGAACCCCACAGGCTGTGTGAACTGAGCTTCCGCTGGCACTGCTCTCCTGCTGATTGGCAGCTAAGCTCCCAGTCACTGCTCCCAGTGACAGCATGAGTGGGAGAGCACATTGGGACCTTGTGCCTAAAACATGTGGATTGCAAGGTACATGGGGGTTTGACAGAAGGTAGGACCGCTGGGGAGGGCCCAGTGGGCACCAGCCTTAGTCCACACAGGCTGAGGACACAGACCAGTCTAAGTTCCAGTCTGAAGATGTTATTAGGTTGGTACAAAAGTAATTGCAGTTTTTGCTATTAGTTTTAATGGCAATTACTTTTGCACCAGCCTAATATCATTCTGAAGGAATTATGTATCTTCATTTGAAGAATGGAGATTCTTCCTGCACAGGCTTTAAAGGAATACTTATAGTTACTTAGGTACTTACAGATGCCAAACAATTACCAGCAGGTACTCAGGTACTTATAAATACTAAAGGAATACTTATAGATACTTGGGTACTTATAGATGCTAAATAATTACTAACAGGTACTTGGGTACTTATCTATAAAGGGGTACTTACAGATGCTAAATGATTACTTGCAGGTACCCAAATACAGATGAGAAATGGTTAGTTGTAACTATTCAGATATTTATAGATACTAAATAATTACTTACACATACTTGGGTGTCTACTGATGCCAAATTATTACTAACAGATACTTGGGTAATTATAGACACTAAATGATTACTTATGTGTACTTAGATACTTAGGGATGCTATGTGATTATCTGTGGATGCTCAGATACTTACAGATACCCTTCACCTGGAGGTAGAGAGTAGGGAAGCCTGACACCACAATATGAGGAGCCACTTTCAATTGAATCTACTTTAGGAATGACAGTAAGGAATTTCTGAAAATATAATGTAAACCTGAAGAAATTTAGGATTTGGAGTCACAGAAGGTATTTCCTAGTTGTCTTCGTTGTGTGACCACTCATTGGCCCAAAGCTGTGTCTGGAATGCCTGCACACGTCTGAGTGTTGTGCACGGCTCCTCTCTGCATGTGCAGACACACTTTATACACAGACCGAGATTTGCATCTTCTGTGAACAAGGATGAGTGTGGCTGTGCATGCGCCCACCGGGCGTATGTGTGTATGCATAGCTGGTTTGCAGTTAAATATGTGTGTAACCAGAGATGCCTTCCTCTTGATGGAACTTCCCTGAGGATGCTAGACCTGGATTTCCTGAGGTGGATTTCGTGAAACAAAAAGTCAACATCCTGATGTTAATCCATTTTCTCTATAATCCCTGAGCGGACAAATGTATAAGGGTTGTGTTAATGTTAGTTTTACTCCTGTCTCACAGGCAGCAGTGATACTGTACTCTTTCAGATTCGATAACTAGTCTTTGAATTCTTACGTCTGTGGCCGCCAGCAGGATGGGGCATTTCTCAGTTGCTGGCTTACCCACGGTCTGTCCTCATGGGCGAACTGCCCTCGGCTCCACTGCCCCTGGCCTCTCTGGTTAAGGTGGCTCCTCCTCTCCTGTGTGCTGGGTCTAGGGGCATATGAGGCAGGCTGCATGGAGTGGGGGCTGTCCTGGGAAGCTGACCTCAGTCCAGCATGATACTTTGCACAGCTGTGGGTTAGGAGGAGGTTTCCCTGTTTCTATCAGGACCCCCTGTGCCCACCAGTGGAGGGCAAGCTGCATGTCACCTAGCTGGCAGCTGGAGGAGCGGAGCTGACTGAAGCTTTATTGGGGCCCCTGCATTTTTCATTTAGCCCAAATTCAGCGCCAGGGATCAACGCTCCATGGATGCTTGAAGGAATGAAGGAATGCTTGAATGAATGAAGAAATGTGTGCGCACCGGCCAGCTGGTGTGTACTGTGGTGTCTCAGCCCTAAAAACCTGCTCTTCTTGAATATGGTGCGCTTCTTGGTGGGCCAGGTTTATCCTAGTGGGAGAGCCAGCACCCAGAACCTTCAGAGGACTGGGAGTTGGGAGGGGCAGGGCTCGAGTGCTACTCCTTTTTGTAGCAGGAAGAGAGGCTGTGTGGTGCTGGAGGACTTCGTCATCACTGGCCTCCTGTGTGCCTAGGGAGCTTGCTTCCCAGGAAGGTGTTGATGCATGCAGCTGAGCATGTGTCTCTGGGCAGAGTCAGGCAAATTGCACCTTCATGCCTCAGTGTTTCTGCCAAGTTTTTTTTTTTTTTTTTTTTTTTTTGAGACGTAGTCTTGCTCTGTTGCCCAGGCTGGAGTGCAATGGTGCGATCTTGGTTCACTGCAACCTCCGTCTCCCGGGTTCAAGCGATTCTCCTGCCTCAGTCTCCCGAGTAGCTGGGACTACAGGCACGTGCCACCACGCCCAGCTAATTTTTTTTTTTTTTTTTTTTTTGAGATGGAGTCTGGCTCTGTCTCCCAGGCCGGAGTGCAGTGGCATGATGTCGGCTCACTGCCAGCTCCATCTCCCCGGTTCACGCCATTCGCCAGCCTCAGCCTCCCGAGTAGCTGGGACTACAGGTGCCCGCCACCACACCCAGCTAATTTTTTGTATTTTTAGTAGAGACAGGGTTTCACCGTGTTAGCCAGGATGGTCTCGATCTCTTGACCTCATGGTCTGCCTACCTGAGCCTCCCGAAGTGCTGGGATTACAGGTGTGAGCCATCGTGCCTGGCCTCTGCCAAGTTTTAAAAAATCTTAAAAAGAGTGCCTGGCCATGGAATCTGGCTAGGCTGCAGGAGGGTCAGGCATTCAGGGTCTTTGGTCTTAGCTTCTCTTTGCTCCTGGGACTCCACACCCTTTAGCTCTGAGAAGTGGGAGGCTGAGCTGCAGAGACCATGCAGACCATTGGGCCACTGGGCTTGGAGGGAGACTGTGCAGGTAGCCCCCCACCCAGTTTCTGTCAGGAAAGGAGAGCATGGTGGGCTGATCTGGTTGAGAGTGCAGAGCCCTGGAATCAGGCAGGCTGTGGGGCAGGAAGCGGGGTGGGGGGTGGCATTGGGGGTGGGCAGTGGGACACTGGTCCACAGCATGGCTATGGCTTGGCTGCTCGGCTTGAGTTTCGGAGTACAGGTGTGGTTGAGTGTTTTACTGCCAGGGAGGAGCCTGGTGCAGTCCTGAGATGAGGGAGGCTCATCCCCGTGAGGCTGGAACCTACCCTTAGGCCTGTGTGGCACTGCAGTCACCTTTCTGCTGAGCACCTTTTCACGTGCCCCTTGTATTTGTGGGTTCTTCCAGCCTCCCTTTTGAGAACAGTGCTGGGAAGTATCTCAAACTTTTTAAAAGAACTCTTTAAAGGGGATTTTTTTTTTTTATTGTACTTTAGGGTTTTAGGGTACATGTGCACAATGTGCAGGTTTGTTACATATGTATCCATGTGCCATGTTGATTTCCTGCACCCATTAACTCGTCATTTAGCATTAGGTGTATCTCCTAATGCTTAAAGGGGATTTTTAAAGAACTCTCCCCTCTTCCTCTCAGATCTTCCTTTAATTTCCAAATCCCTCCTCCTCCCCAGGAAAGTGTCTTGGCCTGACACCTCTACTCCCCTGGGCACCCTGGGGTCACCCTGATGGGCAGGGGTCCTCAGGTCAACGTGGGACATTGGGGGCACCTCTGCCAGCTCAGCTGGCCATCAGTGGGCTTTACAGGCTGGCTGAGTGCATTTTGTTCTGGCTGAATGGTCCCCAGCTGGGGTGGAGGCTGGCAGGCCTGCCCCTGTAGCTCCTCAGGCCCCTTGGGGGGAAGCCTGCCATCTGCCTGGTGACACCCCAGGGGTGGGGCTTGAGAAGTCCAGATGCCTCTAAGGGGAGACAGGAAAAGCCCGACTCATGCCAGGCACACAGCACACTGTGGACGGGTTATTTTGACAAGTGAGCATCAGGCTTAGCATTTAATCGCGATTCACTCCCAGCCAGTGAAGAGGGCCGTGCTGCAGGAACCCTGCCACTGCGCTCATCACCAGGACCTTGGCTCCCATCCTACCAAAGGATGGCAGTCCAGAGGGACATTGGGTGTTTGTCGGGCAGTCAGTCCACGGGGCCCCGGGGGGCTGGATGTACCCTTCCATAAGTGGCAGTTCTGAGAAAACCAAGCTGCCAAACCCCGTCAGAAGTGGGTTGTGTCCATGATAGTCCTGGCCTCTGAGCCACCGTTGTCCCATGACCTGCTAATAGCAGGCATGGTGCAGACATTCTGTCACCCCCCCACCCTCCCAAGAGGTTGTTCGTGGGTATCAGGGCGGGGGTTCACCCTAGCAGGCCCCGCTGAGGAGGGGCGTCCACGGGGCCCGGGGCTGGGATGAGGCTGTACTTTGACCATTTTTCCTCAGTCCCCATCCCAGGCTGCTGGCCCAGGGCAGGCAGGGCAGGGCTCACATGGAGGCCCTTGTTTCTTTAAAATTTTCATTTTAGTCACCTCCAGCTCATACAGGAATGCATTTCCCTAAGAAGCCCATCACCGCATCCTGTAAGCCCCTCCCCGTAAGCCCCTCCCTTCCTGTTGGCCTCCACACGGTTATGGGCTTCCCACCGAGCCCCACCTTTTGACGTGGCTGGTATGTCCGTGTGCGCCCTTGGAAGCAGCGTTGTTTTGTACTGTGCGTGCCACTCAGACATGATGTCATTTATTGCACTGTTGCTCAGCAGCCTGTTTCTTGTGTCCAGCACAGGTCTCAGCCAGCTAGCCCCATGTCCATCTCCATGGGTGTGGCTTTCATGGTATCCCAGGGACCCTCTGCAGGGAGGTGGGGAAGTACCAGGTGGCCTATTGCATGCACCTGCAGGGGCTCTCTGGGGTGGGTTCCGAGGAAGGCCTGCTGGACCTTGGGCTGCTGCTGTGTTTGTTTTTACCGTCATCGTCTTCATCTTCAAGGGGCAATGATAGGCAGGAATTAGGTGGCACTGGCCTGGCTAGAGAGTGGCTGTGCCCACTGGGAGGTTGCCCCGCCATCCCTTTCTCATTTCCCACAGGCCAGCTCCTATTGCTCCAGCAAGCCCAAGAAGTGGGACCCCATTGGGATCCAGGCAGGGGGCTCCTGACAAATTCCAAATGACAGTGGCAGAGGTGGCGCGAGGAGATGGAGTGCATGGAGGTTGGAAACAGTGATTTTAGAAAACAAGCCAAAGAGCATGCCACACTCACTGCCTGAATGCCAGTGTTTCAAAACCAGGAACAAATGCCGGTGAAGCAGCTCATGGGGGACTGGCCTCTCAGCCGAGATATTCGGTGGTTACCTGTGAGTTTCACCTTTCCTGGACTTCACTAAACCATAACGTGCCACCACGAGGGCTGATGTGGTCCAGCGCCTCATTTCACATGTGAGCTGCTTGCAGCAAGGGGGATTCGGAGCACGAAAGGGATTTAGAGGCGCTGGTGGGGCCAGGTGTGTACATGATGCCCAGCCACGCTCCCAGTTCCGTTGATCTGAAACTCGTCTGACTGGGTGTCCTGCGGTTTTGTTTGCTGAGTCTGGCCACCCAGGTGCAGACCAGCCCTTTGTCTTTATCAATGAAGACATTGAGGCCAAGAAAGGTAGGACGTCCACGGCCCTCATGCTGCCCAGGAACAGCCCTGGGGATTCCCCTGGCCCCCAGCTCCATGCAGCCTGTGTGGCCAGGTGAGAGGAGGTCCCTGCTGTGCTTGTGGGGGTGGTGTGTGGCATGTGTGTGATGTTTGTGTCTGTGTGGTCTGTATGTGTGTAGTATGTGTGTGATATGTGTGTAATGTGTGTGAATGTGTGTGGTGTGTGCAGTTTGTGTAGTGTGTGTCTGTAGCATATGTACGTGTGTGTGGTGTGTGGTGTGTGGGGGGTGTGTGGATGTGTGTCTGTGTGTGTGTGTGTGTGTGTCACCCTGACAGTCTGCTGGAGGCTCTGGTCCTAAGTGGTAGGCACCTCACATTTCTTCCGAGGGGAAGAGGCAGCTCCTGGAGGGCAGGGCACTTGGTGTCCAGAGCTGCATCTTTGTGATCTCCCAGTCCGATGCCTGTTCTTACCTGTGGGGACCCGCATTACCTTAGCCACACTGTTCTGAAGGGGAAAGGCCCAACATGGGGTGGTATTGCAGTGTGGGACAGCTTTGCAAGCTCTTGTAGCTTGGGACAGCTTTGCAATTCAGATCTGCTCAGCCACTTCAGGTGTGACCAGAGTGAGCCCTTCACTTCTCTCAGCCTCTTCCTGCTCACCTGTAAAATGCAGATGACACAGCCATCTTGCAGGTTGTGGGATGGTGGCCCTGGCATGTGGGAGGGCTGGGTAAATGGTGACACAAGCTCCATGCTGTGGCAGGAAGCAGCTGGCACTGGGGGAGGGGAGCTTGGCCCAAGCAACCACACCCAGACCCTGCCCCAAGGGGACTGCTGCTCTGCTGTGCTATGGGGAGGCCAGCCTCCCATTCAAAGTCTAACCAGGCCTGATCCTGCTTAGCTTCCGAGACTGGACCAGATCTGGTGTGTTCAGTGTGGGGTTGCCGTAGATGATCTGAGCCTCCTTAATGCAGGTGTTTGTCTACCACATTCAAGGAACAATTAACTTTGTTTGTATTTCTGGATTTATAAATGTTAAGAGTGACTTCAGAGAATGACAGAATTCTCCTGCAATAACTGAATAGCCTTCCGATGTGCTATTGTGGTGTAAGGGTTTCCTTCTGCAGTTTTTATTAATTAGCACAAATGACTTTGTCCCGTGAGTACTTACATCCCCTAGGAGAAAAAAAGGCAAATTATCCTTACTTCCCCTGGCTATTTGTGTTCAAGAGTGTACAGAGCTTTGCATTCTCATCTTCGGAAACTGTGCAGACTGGCTGGGGCCCACTCAGGTTTGGCTGTCTGCACATAAAACAGCCAGGGACCCCAGCCTAGGGTGGGAGCCTCTTGAGGGCCCCCAGTGGCAGTTGTGTCAGAAAAGGACATTGTAAGTAGCATAACTTTGTAAAATAGTTAAGGTTGGTTCAGGCTTGAGAGGGAAGGAATATCAGACACTACAGTAGTGCTAAGTTTGCAAATAGGCTGTGGCAGGTGGAAAACACACCTAAGAGGGCCTAGTCTTTTTTTCCCTTCAGTGTCTTTATTTGATAAATAAAAGAGGAGGAATTAGCCAGTGGTGGACTTAAGCAAACGTTTTGGGTTGGCATTTTGGGAGGACTCTGTGTGGTGGGCAGGATGGTTGGCACCCCCAGCCTGGCCCACTGCTGCGAGGGTGTCTCCATGGTCCCGGGGAAGACCAGGGGACAGCTCAGTGTGCAGGGAGGGCCTCAGCAAGGTCTTGGAAAGGTGTGTGCAGAGCCCCTATGAATCTCGTGGATTGCTTGTTGGTGCTGAGGGCTGTGCTCAGGCACCCCTGTCCCTGGAGGAATCAGTGGCTCATTAGTTTCCTGGAGCTCTAGGGGCAGAGCAGCCAGGGTCCCTGATGAGGGTGACAAGCAATGGGAGGAGGCTTGTGGCTTGTGGAAACGGAAGGGAGCCCTGTGAGCGTGCAGGTTTTCTCATGGGGAGCTCACACCCAAGGATGGGAGTGCGGGGTGGTAGGGTAGGGTAGGGGTGGCCAGCCTTTTGTCAATTCCACACCATCACATGGCCATCTGTCCTCCTCGCTGGAGCTCTTTTTCACCTGTCCTTCTTCTTCCATCCCGGTGGCTCCTAACTGGGCTTTCTCGTCCTCTACCTGCTTCTCTGTGTCACAGCCTGGGTTATTTCTTCAGATGTCTCCTCCAGTTCACCAGTTCTCTGAAGGTGGTGGAACTATCGAACAAAAGTATGTAAATTGTTCGTTGAATTTTACATTTTAAGGTCATTTTGCATTCCTAGAGATTCTTTTTTTTTTATTTTTTATTTTTTTTTTGAGATGGAGTCTTGGTCTGTCACCCAGGCTGGAGTGCAATGGCACGATCTCGGCTCACTGCAACCTCTGCCTCGTGGGTTCAAGTGATTCTCCTGTCTCAGCCTCCTGAGTAGCTGGGATTACAGGCACATCCCGCCACGCCTGGCTAATTTTTTGTATTTTAGTAGAGACGGCGTTTTACCGCATTGCCTAGGCTGGTCTCGAACTCCTGAGCTCCGGCAATCCACCCACCTTGGCCTCCCAAAGTGCTGGGATTACAGGCGTGAGCCACCACACCTGGCCTCCTAGAGGTTCTTGTTTATCGACTTTGATCATTTTTTTCTAGTGTGTGTGAATGTGCAGTTCTCTGTTTTGAATGTTTTTTTCCCAGCAAGCTCATGGTTATGCCTGGGTCCTAGCTGGGTGGACGTCTCTGCCACCTGGGACCCCAGGTGCATGGGAAATGCCAGAAGCATCTTTTTAGATTCTTTGGACTCACTCTTGGGGGCAGATTGCCAGGAGTAAGGTTATTTGGTCAAAGGATTGTAGTTGAGTTTTATGGCTCATTTGTTGTGATGTTGCCCCTCAAAGGGTCACTTAGGTGTGGTCTAGCCTCAGGGCAGACTGGTGAGGCCAGCATGAAGAATGGAACCTTCTAGCTGTCCCAGAGCCCGAGGCTGGGAGCTCTACCCAGGGGTCTCAGGATACAGCAGGGCAGAGGTGAATGCTGTGAAGCAAGGGAACCGCTGAGTTGCTTGGACTGGGAGGGGAGGTGCGGAGATGGGGGCCGAGAAATGGAGTGGATGCCCAGGTCTGCCCTTTCCTCTCAGGGCCCCGGGGCTTCAGAGGTGGCTGGGCTGGATGATCATGTTCATGCCTTGAATCCTGTGGATTCCGTGTTGGGGCCGAGGGCTGGGCTCTGCCTCAGTAGGCTATGTGGACAGGAGGAACAAAGGCCAACCTAGACACTTGCTTTCTGTGATCCCGGTCTGAGAAAAGCCCCCAGGGTCAGAGGCACTCGCACGGCCCAGGAGAGGCCAGTGGCTGCACGCTGCCCTCCCGGCCCCGACTCAGCTGTGGGTGTCTACAGCAGGAAAGGCTGGCATTCCCGGCGACAGACTGTAGGGCATTGACAAGCCGTGGACACGGTCTGTGTTGTTGTGGTTATTTTTGAGAAGCTCACGGGCTTCCCAAAGTGATGCTGGCTCTGGACTCCCATAGGGCACACTGCTGGGGTCACTGTTCCCCTCCCGGCCAGCCCTCGCCTCGGGACCTACAGCTGCTGATCTCTGCCTCTAGCCTCTCCCTGCTTAAGTCCAGTTGTGGAACATTTACCCACAATGCAGACCTCATGGGGCCTGGGACACCTCTATCATCTGCAGATTCAAGGGGGATCTGACCTCAACCTGCTGTCAGGACCTGCTGGGTGCTACCCTACATCACTGCCAGAGCCACCTCAAGGTGCACATTCACCTTTTTTGCCTGGTAGGGCCCCTCATCTGCACACCTACCTGCCTGGGGAAGCCTCATTCATCTGTCAGGACCAGCCCCAGCATCGCCTTCTCCCAGAGGCATTCCTTTCCCCCATGGCATCCCCATAGAGTTCTATGTGCCCTGATACAGTGTATTCTCCTTAAATGCTCACCTTCAGTCTGAGGCCTTGGGGCTGGCTCTGCTTGGCCACCTCCAGTTCCCCCAGCCTGAAGCCTGGTTCTGGCCCCAGCAGCCTATTGCTGGAGTCAGGAGAGGGCATTGTGTGCCCACTGGCCTCTCCTGGACTGTCAAAGTGAGCATCACTGCTGAGTTGGGCAAAGTCCCAGCTTCTAACTCTGGAAACAGATGGGGGAGTGCAGGGAGGCACAGAGGGGATTCTGAGATGGGGATGCCCCTCTGAGATGGGAAAGACAGCTTGATGTGTGGTAGGGAAGAGGCCTGTGGGGCTGAGGTCTGGGCAAGGGTGGCATAGTGCAGGGGCCGGGGCCTGAGCGAGTGAGTTGGCTCTCCACTCCTGAGTGCCGAGGAGCCCTGGAGGAGGAATGGGCTCTACCAGGGGCAGGAGGCCTTGCTGTTAAATTTAGCGAGACTTTTTTTTCTTTTGAAACGGAGAGTGAGAAGTCTTTATATTCGTAGAGGATTCTAAGATTCCATAGCAGCATGGTTCATGATCTCCTGAATTCAAGAAAACAGAATTTCTTTATTTTCTTTTTTTTTTTTTTTAAGATGGAGTCTCATTCTGTCACCCAGGCTGGAGTGCAGTGGCGTGATCTTGGCTCACTGCAAGCTCCGCCTCCTGGGTTCAAACCATTCTCCTGCTTCAGCCTCCCAAATAGCTGGGACTACAGGCACCTACCACCACGCCCGGCTAATTTTTTGTATTTTTGGTAGAGATGGGGTTTCACTGTGTTAGCCAGGATGGTCTCGATCTCCTGACCTCATGATCGGCCTGCCTCGGCCTCCCAAAGTTATGGAATTACAGGCGTGAGCCACTGTGCCTGGCCCAGAATTTCTTATATTCTAGTGCTCATCCATTTGCATGCTCATTCTTATTTTAAGTAATACCTGAGATAGAATCCTTGAATTCTGAGCCTTTCTTTAGCATTTCCTTCATGAGATTTTCCCATCTGGGTAGTTCTCCCCCTTATGTCTTAGCATTCCCACCCATGACCACTGATGATCCCACATTTCCCCAGGATCTTTCCTTTAGGAAGCATGTAGACATGCACACAGAACTTTTTCTACATGATTTATTTTTAATAGACAAGTTTTTTAGAACAATTTTAGATTTACAGTAAGACAGAGTGAAAAGATCGAGAGTTCCCACATAACTCCTCCCCCATATCCCCATTCATAACATCTTGCATTAATGTAGTATATTTATTATGATTGATTAGCCAGTATTGATACATACTCATTAATAAAGTCTGTAGTTTACACTAGGATTTACTCTTTGCGTTGTGCGTTTTTATTTTATACACTTTTTTGAAACAGGGTCTTGCTCTGTTGCCCTGGCTGGAGTGCAGTGGTGTGATTAGAGCTCACTGTAACCTCTAATGGCTGGACTCAAGCAGTCCTCCCACCTCAGTCTCCCAGAGTGTTGGGATTACAGGTGTGAGCCACTGTGACTGGCCTTCTATGGGTTTTGACTGTAAAGTCAAACCATTGCAATGTAATATACATCATTAAAATGTATCCACCATTACAATGTAATACAGAAGTTTCATCTAAAGTCCTCTGTGCTCTGCCTATCCATCCCTCCCAGTACCCCCAAACCTCTGATAACCACTGATCTTTTTACTCTCTCCATAGCTTTGCCTTTTGCAGAATGTCATGTAGTAGAAATCACATAGTATGTAGGCTTTTCAGATGGGCTTCTTTCACTTAGTAATATACATTTAACACTCTCTTCATGTTTTTTTCATGACCTGATAGTTCTTTTTTAGCACTGAGTAATATTTCATTGTCTGGATGTACCACAGTTTATCCATTCACCTACTGAAGGGCATCTTGGTTCCTTCCAAATTTTGGCAATTATGAATAAAGCTGCTATAAACATCCATGTGCAAGTTTTTCTGTGTAGACATGTTTTCAGCTCCTTTGGGTAGATACCAAGGAGTATGATGATTGCTGGATCATTTGGTAAGAGTATGTTTAGTTTTGAGTTTTTGGTTTTTTTTTTTTGCAACAGGGTCTGGCTCTGTCGCCCAGGCTGGAGTGCAGTGGCATGATCTCAGCTCACTGCAACCTCCACCTCCTGGGCTAAAGCCAACCTCCCACCTCAGCCTCCTAAGTAAGTAGCTGGGACTCTGCCACCATGCTCAGCTAAATTTTGTATTTTTTGTAGAGATGGGGTTTTGCCATGTTGCCCAGGCTGGTCTTGAACTCCTGAGCTCAAGCAGTCCACCCTCCTCAGCTTCCCAAAGTGCTAGGATTACAGGCTGGGTGCCACCGTGCCCAGCCTGTTTAGTTTTATAAGAAACCACCAAACCATCTTCCATAGTGGCTGTACAATTTTGCATCCCCACCAGCAATGAATGAGAGTTCCTGTTGCTCTACATCCTTGTCAGCATTTGGTGTTGGCTGTGTTCTGGATTTTGGCCTTATGTAATAGGAGCTCATTGTTGTTTTAATTTGCATTTTCCTGATGAAATATAATGTGGAACATCTTTTCATGTACTTATTTGCTATCTGTGTATCTTCTTTAGTGAAGTGTTTGTTTAGTTATTTGGCCCAATTTGTAATTGGGTTGTTTTCTTATTGTTGAGTTCTTTGCATACTTTGGATAACAGTCCTTTAACAGAACATATTTTGAAAATATTTTCTCCCAGTCTGTGGCTTGTCTTTTTTACTTTCTTAACAGTGCCTTTTGCACAGCAGAAGTTTTTGATTTTAATGAAAATTTAACAATTTTTTATTAAAGAAAAATTTAACAATTTTAAAAATTTAAAAATTTTTCTTTTATTAAAGAAAAATTTAACAATTTTTTCTTTCATGGATCGTGTGTTTGGTGTTGCATCTGAAAGTTTATTACCAAACCGAAGGCCATCTAGATTTTCTCCTGTTATCTTCTAGGTGATTCATGATTTTGCATTTTACATTTAGGTCTATGATTTAAAGTTGTTTTTTTGTGAAATTCTTTTGATTCTTTCTTAGTGTCTCAATCTCTCAGCTTACATCACCTATCTATTCTTGCAGGCTTTATTAGAGACTTTAGCATATTAATAATAAATTTGTGATCTGATCATTGCA
Source organism: Nomascus leucogenys (assembly GCF_006542625.1). NCBI lineage: Eukaryota > Metazoa > Chordata > Mammalia > Primates > Hylobatidae > Nomascus > Nomascus leucogenys. The sequence continues at coordinate 40,648,044 of NC_044381.1, read as the reverse complement.
ACATCAGTGCCATCTCTGGGTCTAGTTCTCATGTTTGCTTTGTCTTTTCAGACTGTGTGGGTTTTTTTTTTTTTTTTTGCTTTTATGATACTTTATAATGTTGTGTAGTAAAAAAAAAATTGGAAAACAAATACTGTTCCCTTATACACTACCATCCAGAGGAGGTCACCTGGAGTATCTGTATATACTTGCTTCCCTGCTTCCTATTTGGAGAAATGTGACTTCTGTGCCTCTTTTGTTTTGGTCTGTACATTTCCCTAGGATGGTCTTAGAGAATACTTCTCCCTGTGCATTGGGCCTCCTGCAGCAGTGCCAGGCAGTGATTGTTGAAGGATTGAAAGTGCTATGGCAAACTCAGTCTCCACTCCTGGCTTTCGTGTCCTTGTTTCACAGATCAGAAGATTGGGCAGGGTGGGCTTCTGTTCAGTCTTCTTTCGGATACTGTGATAGCCTCAAGTTCTTGCCTGCTTCTGGCAACTTTCTCTGGAAGTTCTGTACATATCATCCCTTTTTTTGATTTGCATTCTACACAGATTTATTTTTGAGAGTCAGAAGAGTATTCTTGGCTGGGTGCGGTGGCTCACGCCTGTAATCCCAGCACTTTGGGAGGCTGAGGTGGGTGGATCACCTGAGGTCAGGAGTTTGCGACCAGCCTGACTGACATGGTGAAACCCCATCTCTACTAAAAATACAAAACTAGACAGGCGTGGTGGTGTGTGCCTGTAATCCCAGCTACTCAGGAGCCTGAGGCAGAAGAATCGCTTGAACCCAGGAGGTGGAGGTTGCAGTGAGCCAAGATCATGCCATTGCACTCCAGCCTGGACAACAAGAGCAAAACTCTGTCTCAAAAAAAAAAAAAAAAAAAAGAGTATTCTTTTTAAAGTCAGTTTTAAAATTTTAAATTAAAATAGCTCTGATTTGAATCAAAGCAGTTTGTTTGGATTAAAAATATTCCTTTTACTTTGTAATACAGGATCTTGCCCTGTCACCCAGGATGGAGTGCAGTGGTGTGGTCATAGCTCACTGTAGCTTCGAACTCCTGGGCTCAAGCGACCCTCCCACCTCAGCCTCCAGAGTAGTTAAGACAAGTGTATGCTACTATGCCTGGCTCTTTTATTTTTATTTTTTGTAGAGGTGGGGTCTTGCAATGTTGCCCAGGCTGGTCCTGAACTCCTGGACTCAAGCCATCTTCCAACCTCAGCTTCCCAAAGTGCTGGGATTATAGGCATGAGCCACTGTGCCTCACCAGAATTAAAAATATTCTTTAAAGTCCTTAATGGATAGCAATATATATACATAGGAAAATATTCAATAGTCAAAAATTTGTCTCCAGTAAGAAGCCTGCCCTCTCTCCCTGCTAAGCACAGCCACCAAAGTGTGACCTCTCCAGAGATGGCCACTGCAGTCAAGGGCCTGTGTGTCTTTCCTGAACATTCTGATTACAGAGGGGCATATTTATGGATTTCCTTCAATCTTCCACACACAAAAAAGGTGTGTCTCTATACTCTTCTGCAATTTGTGCTCTTTGCTGAACAATATACATCCTGGAAATTGTTCCATATCAGCAAATACAGGATTTGTACTTCTTGGCACTTCAGAATATTCCTCTCAGTCTCCCAAGAATGGACATTTAGCTTGGCTCTAATCTTGCTGCTGCAGTGAATACACATGATCCACATATCTATGGGGAGAGGAAGTGTAACAGGTGTCTGTGTCTAAAATACCAACAGCTCCTACCCAAGAAGTTTTTACTATTGTGTGTTTTTGCCAAGAATATGGGAGAATGCTTGTTGGTCTGTGGCAGCAGGAACATATGAGGCACACCCTAAAGGTCACCCACCTTGACCTTTGCCAGCCTGATAGGTGAGAAATCTTATTACAGTTGCAGGTTCCATTTCTTACTACAAGTGACATTGCACAGCTTCTCATATGGTAAAAAGCAGTTTGTGTGGCCTTTTATATAAACTGTTTACTTGAAGTCACAATTTAAATCACTAGTCAGGCAGATACGTTTTCATTTTGTGATTTGGAAAATGAATTTTCGTATTGTGTACTACGTCCTTCACATGCATTTCAGAAGTAGATGGAGGTTTCCCTTAGGTACATATGACTCATTTGCAAGCAAGCATTTATTTTGAGTCTTGATGTTTTTCAGAATAATAGGAAGCTGTGGTATTGTCCTGAATTGTTTTGATTTTTGCATCCACAAGGTTGGCTGCAGCAGACTCTTGCAGGGCCCCGGGAGGGGTGTCCCCCACCCACAAGTGTCTCTGTGGGGTTGTGAGAAGGGCCAGTTCTCCTCTGAGGCCCATGCCATAGCCAGCCCTGACATGCTCTTGTTTGCTCACAGATGGGGGCCTTCTCTCTAATTGCACTCTTCACGTGGAGCGATGGTGCTGATGGGAACTCCAGGGCTTCCCCACTTCCTCTATAAGCGAGCACAGCTGGTGCCAGGCCGCTAGGCTTCCTGGTCACAGAGCTTTAGCTGTCTGGAGCTATTGAGATGTGCCTGGCAAAGCACTTTGTCTGAGAGCTGAGTAGCCAGGGCTTGTCCAGGGTAAGTGACTTACCTCCACAGTTCAGATGGCTCTGCTCTGTATGTGATTCCCATCGGTCGTGTTTGGGGTTTTCTTTGAGCAAATATATTCTAGAAATATAGTTAGAAGTGAATTCCCCGAGAAGCGGGTCAAAGGCAGCACCTCGGCACAGACTCTGTGGCTGCGTGCAAAGATGTCTGCAGGAAGGCAGCTCTGGGACTTGAGCCACGCATTTGGGCTGCTCCTCTAGATGGGATTCTGTGGTCCCTGTAACAGAAGTTATAGCCCCGATGGGTCATGGGGAACCCTAGGTAATTAGTGACGGGGCACTTAGGGTTGGCCAAGGGCCCTAAAACAGGCTCTGCTGCAGTGGTGCCCAGGCCTGGCTTGTCTTTAGGAACAGGTTCTGACTCAGTAGGTCCCGGTGGGGATTGGGGTTCTGATTTTCTTTTCTTTTCTTTTCTTTTTTTTTTTTTTTTTTTTTTGAGACAGGGTCTCACCCTGTCTCCCAGACTGGAATGCAGTAGAGCAATCATAGCTCACTGCAGCCTCAAACTCCTGGGCTCAAGCAAGGAACTCCTCGATCCTCCTGCCTCAGCCTCCTGAGTAGCTGGGATTTACAGGCATGTGCTACCATGGCTGGCAAATTTTTGTGTTTTTTGTAGAGAGGGTCTTATTGTGTTGCCAAGACTGGTTTCAAACTCCTAAGCTCAAGTATCAAGGATACCACCTCAGCATTCCAGAGCACTGAGATTACAGGCATGAGCCACCACACCTGGCCCACATTGTCAGACCAGAAGTCTCTATGGGTTGTCAGCTCCTGGGCTGGCCCCTCTCCTCATGGCTGCTGGGTGGACCTGGTGCTGCTGCCTCTACACATCCCTTTCTTGCTGTTTAATCCTCACAAGTGCCTGTGGAGTAGGTGGTGCATTGTCCCTTCTTTGGATGAAGGAAGGCACTGAGTTACCTGCCCCGAGGCTGCTGACGGGAGAGACACAAGGTGTCAGGACCTGCCCTCTACCTCAGACCATGGCCACCTCCCTCTAGAGTGAGTGACTTTGGCTTACAGGGTGGTCACTCACTTGTTTTGTGGATTGTGACAAATTGAGAAGTTAAAGCAGCACAGGCTCTTTAAGCAGCACAGGGTGGACCTCACTTCCTCACCCAGCAGCAGGGCGTTTTCCAGATTCCTGGAGCAGTGTCTCCGGGGCAGACATGGAGGGTAGTGAGGCTCCCCTCCTGCCTACTGGCCCAGCTTCCTTTCCCTCTTGACTTCTACAACCCAGTGACTTCTGTTTCCCCTGTGGCTTCTGTTCCCAGCTAGCTTCTGTTCCCTCTGGCTGCCCCTCCTGCTGAAGAGAAGCACAGAGAAGTGCAAATGAAGGCATCATGGCTTGGGAGGAAGAAACTTTGGGTGAAGCGGGGGCATGGCCCAGCTGGATAGAGGCTGCCCAGCCCCTCCATCCTTTCTTTAAAGACTGGAAGGGGCTGAGCTGGAGTCTATTCAGCTCACAGTCCTGGAGGAGTGGACATAGCATACTTGGGAAGAGAAAAGAAATGTCAACATTCTTTCCATGGAGATTCTGTTTTTTCTGTCCATGGAGTTTTGCACTTTCTCAGCTACTCCCTGCCAGAGATGAAAGCTAGGGTCATGGTCCATCAGTCCAGCAGAAAAAAGTGATGATGGTGGTGGTGAGGATGATGATGGTAATGATAGTGATGGTGATGGTAATGATGATGGTGGTGATGGTGATAGTAATGATGATGGTGATGATGGTGACAGTGATGGTGATGGTAATGATGATGGTGGTGATGGTGATAGTAATGATGATGGTGATGATGGCGACAGTGATGGTGATGGTAATGATGATGGTGGTGATGGTGATAGTAATGATGGTGATGATGGTGACAGTGATGGTGATAGTAATGATGATGGTGGTGATGGTGATAGTAATGATGATGGTGATGATGGCGACAGTGATGGTGATGGTAGTGATGGTGATGGTGATGATGGTGGTGATGATGGTGGTGATGATGGCAATGGTGATGATGATGGTGATGTGATGATAGTGATGATGGTAATGGTGATGATGGTGTTGGTGATTATAGTAATGATGGTGATAGTGATGATGGCGATGATGGTGACAGTGATGGTGGTGATGGTAGTGATGGTGATGGTAATAAAGATGGTGATGATGGTGATAGTAATGGTGATGGTGATGATGGCGATGGTGATGATGATGGTGATAGTGATGGTGATGGTGATAGTAATGGTGATGGTGATGATGATGTGTGATAGTGATAGTGATGGTGATGATAGCGATGATGGTGATGGTGATGATGGTGATAGTAATGATGGTGACAGTGATGGTGATGATGATGGTGATGGTGATGATAACTATGACAAGCAGTAAACTATCTTTACAGGCACCAGCTATGTGCCAGGCACTGTGGTAGGCATGGTACATACAATCCCTCCAGTATTTCTGTCATTGACCTTCTACTAGATATGATGATCCACTCTCTGCAGAGAAGGAGTCTGAGACTCACTGACGTTGAGTACCTCTTGTGGTCCCACAGTTGTTGGTGGCAATCATTGCCCAGGGTTTCTGCGTGCACTGGGTGTCACAGGCTGCAGGTGATGCCTCATGTGCTGTGCTGGGAGCCCTGCTCTTGTCATCCTGTTAGCCCCTTGACACTTGACCTCTTCCCTCCTCCCCACAGGTTCCTTGTGAGACACCTGGGGGACTCCAAACAGCAGGAATCCACCTGCCCACTGGTTTGGAGACAGGAGTCCTCAGCCTCCTTCCAGGGTGGATGGTTCAGGAGGCCTTCTCTGCAGGGGACCAGGACACAGGAAAGCCAGGAAGAGATGAGTTGGGAAGGGAGGTGTCGGGGGCCATTTTGGTTTTAAAAATAAAGCAGGACTTTTGTTGCTTGTTATAAAAGGAATACATGCTCATTTTCTGTGATTTAGGAAACCACAGGAAAGTATAAGGGAAGAAAGAACATGGCCATTGCCTAGCACCAGGGAAAAGGGCTGTAGTTTTTAGTGTCTGCCTAGACTCTAAACTTCTAAACTAAAAAACTTGTACAACCCATTGTTTAATGGCTGTGTAATACTCCCATCACAGGAGCACATCATGCCGTGGTTACCTGACCCTTACTGGCTGGAGATGTGTGTTGTTCCTAATTTTTGCTATTTTAAATAACCATGGGAGAAACCACATTAACATGAATCTTTGTGTACATATGTACATTTTGCCTTAAAATAGATTTGTCGATGTGGAATTCTGGCCTGAAGGGTGCAAATCTTTTTAAAGCTTTTGATACATACAGCTGCGGTTTAGGAAGCTCCTTCCCAAGTTAGTCCCCTGACTAGAAGGGTAAGAGTGCCTGCCCTGCAGCCCCACCTGCATTGTGGATTTGTATTATTAAAAGATAAGCCTCGCCAGAGGGACATTTCTAGCTTGAATGTGTGCCTGACACCAACTGAGCTCCGACAGTGTGCCTTGAACCCTGTGCCAGATGCTGCAGAGGGCCGCAAAGTAAGGTGAAGGCTCTGCCTGTCTGCCTCACCTCTGGGAGTGAAAGAGGCCACTTCCTTTTTTTATTTGACGTTTCTCCTATAATTTTTTTTTTTTTTTTTTTTTTTCTGAAACAGAGTTTTGCCCTGTTGCCCATGCTAGAGCTGGAGTGCAATGGCTCAATCTCGGCTCACCGCAACCTCCGCCTCCTGGGTTCAAGTGATTCTCCTGCCGCGGCATCCCAAGTAGCTGGAAGGTCACAAGCTGAGACACAGACCCTTGGGCCTGTGAGTGGGTGGAAACACTGATCTCGTTGGAGCCCATTTCTTAGGGACCAGGTGACTTGATCCTCACTGGCCGAGGAGGACTTGCTCAGAGGGCCTGATTCGGCGTCCTGGGCTGGCGTCCTGGGCTGGCGTCCTGGGCTGGCACTTTGCTCCGCTGACCTTGCCGGTATGAGGCTGAGCATTCCAGGTATCCTCAGGGTGGAGTGTGGAGGCCAAGAAGGCGGTTCGGGGGTTGGTGGATGCAGGCCTTCACCAGGCTGGTGCTCAGATGTCCCCCAGTGGCCTGTGCTCCACACCTGCTGGTGGCTCCTGGTGGCCTGTGTGCCATGCCTGCTGGTGGCTTCTGGTAGCCCATGCTCCATACCTGCTGGTGGCACCCCGTGGCCCATGCTTTATGCCTGCTGCCCAGTCCTGGTGGGCCTGTTGCGGCCCCTGAAGTTTGCACTTCAGCCAACAAGCTTCTCTTGTCGCAGGAGGAAACTCAGGAGGTGCCGCTCTTAGCCAGGGTTAAAAACGGAAAAGGGCTGGCCAACTTTGCCTTTTTGTTGATGTTCTGTTTAATACTAAGGTCCTGGGGTGACATTTGTGCCCCTAGTGGCCTCTGAGGTCTGTGCGCGGCCAGGCACTGCCTCTCTCAGCTCCTGGGTTTTCTCCTGGTCTGGTCTGCCCTGAGTTTTTGGAGAAGCAGAAGCCCTGCTTAGCACAGCCTTAGAAGGCGTCCCTGGGCTTCAGCTCAGCCAAATGCCCTGCTCTCCCTCAGATTCTGCAGTCCTGGCCCACCTGACCACAAGCAGCCTGTGGCCTGCTCTTTCTGCAGATGTGGGTAGGCTCCCGGGACAGACCTGCAGGGCCCAGCCTGGGAGTGTGTGAGGCTGGGTGGCCAGCGGCCTGCGGAGGGCTCCAGCTCCTGTTCTCAGGAGGGAGAGGCCCACCTTCTGTCTTCTGAAAGGTCTGAGTCTGAGGCCCTGGTTCTGTGAGGACCGTCCTCACCCACTTGCCCACATCTGGGTCCTCACGGAGCCTCTGTCTGTGTCCTGGGATGCATCCCCAGGCTGGGGCAGGGGCAGCAGGTGAGGCACGAGGGCCTGTCTGCAGGACGTAGGTGGACGAGTGGGCCTGGCTGGGGGGTCCTTTGGGAGCTCAGCTCCTGTGAGCCAGCACTGTCCCCATGGGTGACAACCTTTGAAGTCAGCAAGATCTGGCTGCTTGCCTCTCAGGTGGCCCACGATGGGCTTCCTGCAGAGGGCAGAGTGGACACAGGCCACAAGCACGTGGATATCTGGGAATTGCCCACTCTGCATTAGTGAGGGGGTGAGGTTGGTTTTGTGTTAATGAGAAGTGTGTGCTTGTTTTTGTCTCTGAAATAATGAAGTCATCTGCTGACATGGCCTTGGGATGCTGTAATTGTTTTGGTGTTACCTAGTCTCCTTCAGATTCTCAGTATCTTATGCTCCTGGCTTTAGGGCGAGGAAAATATTTTCTATTTTTCTGTAGTTATTATTCTCCTCTTATTTTTCATTTTGCCAATTTTCTGAATAATTTCTTAGGGGGCATTTAGAAACCCCTAATTCTGGTACAATAAAATAAATGCCCAGTGTCAGCAAACAGTCTCTCCTGTGTGGACAGGATAGCCCCCGATGGAGCTCACTGTGCTGAAGCTTGCACAGTCGAAGCCCTGGATCCTCGTTAGGTGCTGTCTCCTTGGCATATAGCCACAGCTAGTGGCAGAGCCAGGCTGAAAGCCCTGAGACTTAGTTTCACCTGCCAAGTGGCCACTGTCGGGGTTGGTGGCACAGGCGGTAGGGGTTGGAGCAGCATTGCAGATGTAGGGTCGGTGCTAGCAGGGGATCTGGCTGGATCCCTGTGGAGGGTCTACTTCCTTCAGTCTTGGAGGGGGAGAGGGGCAGCCCAGTGGTCACCCCCACCAACCCTGGTGGGTGGGCCCTGGATGCAACCCCTGCCTCTGGCCCAGACACCTAGGTGGTGAGGGAGTGCTGAGGCCTTTGGTTCTCTGAGCTGCTTTTGGGCAGCAGAAGGACCCTCCCACTGTGACCACCTCTCTTTTCTCTCAGTCTCTTGGGGTCTCCTGCACAAAGCAGTATGACCAAGGCAGCCGTCCTGGCCAAGGTGAAGCCTGTCACCTGTGCCACCCAGTTCATCCTCCCAGCGGGTGGCCCAGGGGTGGGTGGTGCTGGAAGGAGGAAGCCCACAAGGGGCCCCTCCTTGTGCAAGTGGATTGGCTGTGCCAGGGCAGAGCGTCCTAAAGTGGACACTGGCCCAGAGCCTGGAGCCACACAGGTGGGCACTTTATGGAGGGCGGGGCCAGGTGTGAGGACCGGATCCCCACCTGACCTTTGTGCCTCTGAGTCCTGTTGCTGGCCGTGCACGTTCTTGTGACCCCCGAGCCTTGGCCTTCCCACCTGTAAAGTAGGCTTGTGCTGTCTGCCCCCAGGATCCAGGATCCCGTGCCAATCTCCAGAGCTGAGGAGCCTGATTCTTGGTGGGGAGGTGTATTTTAAGGACATGTTGATTTCCATCCTTGTTGACCAACTGCAGCTCTAACTCCCATGTGGCCTTTGGACAGGGCAGTTCCCTCTGCACCCTTAGAGCCGAGGTCTGGAGAGCCCTTCAGCTCCTGTGGTGCGCCGACCCCTGGACTATTAAAAGGATGTTGTTCATTGGGGATGTGCCCAACCACCTGGGGCATTTGGGAGCCTTTCCATGCACCAAGGTGGTCCAAGCTGTGGGTGCAGCTCCTAGCCATGGCTTGTCCTTCCTTTGCTGAGTCACTGGCTCACCATGGCTGTTGTCACCTTGTCCCTGCTCTATCACAGGGAGGGGTGAGGCCTGGGTTACCAGAGGGATGGAGTTTGAGGAGACTAGGACATCCTTACACCCACAGGCACTGCTGGGGCCTCATGTGGGCTTCAGTTTGGGCTTGGGGTCCAGTCAGGGCCCAGCCAGCCTGTCCATACACCGAGCCTGAGGTCACCCTGAGGTTTGTTTCTTAGCTCGGTTGGCAGAATAACAGCCCCCGCTGTCACCCATGTCCTAATCCTGCAACTTTAAGTTGCGTGGCAAGAGGGGAGGAAGGGAAGCTGTGGATGAAGTTGGGGCTGTTCAGCCAGCTGTGGATGGGAGAGTGTCCTGGATGACCCAGCGGCTGCAGTGTCATCACAGTGGCCCTTAGGAGGGGAGGAGGATGGGAGGAGGGTTGAGTCAGGGCAACGTCTGTGAGAGCTCGGCTGGCCATCACTGGCTTTGAACGTGGAAGGGGCCAGGAGCCAGGGAGTGCAGATGGCCTCTAGGAACTGGAGGAGGTGGGAACAGATTCTCCCTAGAGCTTCCAGAGGGAGCTGCCCTTGCCCACGCCTTGATTTTAGCCCAGTGAGACCCATTTGGACTTCTGACCTCCAGCCTGGAGAGTGAATCCTTCAGGGGGCTTCTGTCCAAAGGCCCTGTGAGGATCCTGGTGTCTCTAGCCCCTCACCCCAAGTCTTGTCCCCAGAACAGGCATGTTTCAGGGAGTGCTGGCCCTGCTAACTGAGCCCCAAGTCTGTCTGTCTATTCTACTCTGAGTTTGGTGATCTGACCTCTGACCTTCTGCCTGAGGGTCAGCACCAACCCATAAAGGCCTGACAGGCAGGTGTGTGTGATGGGCCATGTGTGTGCAAGGGCCCTGCTGGGATGGTGGCAGAATCAGGTCAGGTTGGTGTAGGCTGTCCTGTGCCTTCGTCTGCTCCAGATGCTGCAGTGAGGGCACAGCCTGGAGCAGCCAGGGGCCAGGTGAGGGTGTGGACATGGGGCATGGGTGTGACTGTGTATGTGGGCATGGACATGGAGTGTGGTTGTGGCTGTGGATGTGGATTTGGGGTCTCACATGGATGTAGGGTCTGATGTGCAATGTGGATTCTGGGTCTAATTTCTGGGCGCAAGAGCTCAACCAGCTCCAAGGCAATGTATTATAACATGTGTTCTTGAAGTGAATAATGATGGTGCTGAAGGGACTGTCTTCAGCTCCCAGCTCATCTGGTCCCACAAAAGTCTTTGCATGTGGCTGATACTTGGTGTCACTGATGAGAACCTGAGGTATACATGGCACTGTAGTGAGTGCACGTGACATTTTCTAGCCCTGTCCTGCCCTCCTCTGTGCTGAACTCTTCTTCATATGCCATAGTGCTGTGCCCTTGTCCTGTTCCTGGCTTTGGGCCTTTGCTTCTATTGGGCAGACACCCGTATAAACTTCATGAAGGAAGAATATTAACACTTTGCCATATTTGATGTATCTTTCGTAGTGTGCATTTTAAAGTTTGTTTTGGTATTTTGGAGCATAATTTTCATCCATCAATGTTCTTTCTGAGTTTCCTTTCCAATTTTTGTTTGTTTCTTTATAAAGAAAGTCACTTTGCACCCTGAGAGCAGACAAATATTCCCTCACGTTGTGCCTTCGATGGCTTTTCTTTTACACTTGACTCTTTGGAGTGTGTGGACTTGACTTTAGCTTGTGTTCTAAGATAGAGTGAACTTTCTATTTTCAAAAACAATTTGCCAAGATCTTTTTCTGGGCTTCATGCTCTGTTCTCAGAACTCAGGACTGTGGTGGCTGTGGAAGAGAACACCCGTCTAGGGCCCAAGACCCTGGTGGCCTTGCAGGGTTAGTCTGATACACTGGGCACTAGCAGTAACAGGTCACTCTGTCTAATGAGTGTTCAGTCCGGGCCAGGCCCACCCATGTCTTTGCCTGGCTTCATTTGCATGTATAAATGCCCCAAGGGCAAGGGCAGTACTATCCTTAGTGAATGAATAAGGAGACTATTCTGTGTCTGGGCAGGCACTTAACCTATCATACCTAACTCAATTTCCCTATTGTGGTAAATAAGGCTAATAATAAGAATTCTCATTATTGCAGGGTTGCTGGAAAATAATGCTATTAGAGTTCTTAGCATGCTGCATGTCTCAGAGTGAGTGCTCAGCCAGAGTTAGTGATGATGGAGTTTGTAATGGTGGTGATGGTGATGGTGATGGTGAAGGTGATGGTGATGATAATCTTGATGATGATGGTGTAGCATTGTTGGTGATGGTGATGAAAATGATGGTGATGAGGGTGGAGGTGATGATGATAATGATGGTGTGGCAATGTTGGTGATGATGGTGGTGGTGGTGATTATAGTGGTTGGGATGATGATGATGATGGTGTGGCGATGTTGGTGATGGTGATGGTGGTGGTGATGATGACAACGGTGATGGTGGTGGTGATGATAGTGGTTGAAATGATGATGATAATGATGGTGTGGCAATGTTGGTGATGACGATGGTCGTGATGATGATAGTGGTTGAGACGATGATGATGGTGTGGCAGTGTTGGTGATGGTGTTGGTGGTGATGGTGATGATGATGGTGGTGGCGATGGTGATGATGGTGGTGGCGATGGTGGTAGAGGTGATGATGATGATGGTGTGGCAATGTTGGCGATGGTGATGGTGGTGGTGATGATGACAACGGTGATGGTGGTGGTGATGATGATAGTGGTTGAAATGATGATGATAATGATGGTGTGGCAATGTTGGTGATGACGATGGTCGTGATGATGATAGTGGTTGAGATGATGATGATGGTGTGGCAGTGTTGGTGATGGTGTTGGTGGTGATGGTGATGATGATGGTGGTGGCGATGGTGATGATGATGGTGGTGGCGATGGTGGTAGAGGTGATGATGATGATGGTGTGTTGGTGATAGTGATGGTGATGATAATGATGATGGTGGTTGAGGTGATGATGATAATGATGGTGTGGCAGTGCTGGTGATGGTGATGGTGATGATGATGGTGATGATGATGATGGTGGTAGTGATGATAGTGGTTGAGGTGATGATGATAATGATGGTATGGCAATGTTGGTGATGGTGATGGTGGTGATGGAGATGATGATGTTGTCACTCTCACAGGGCCAGGTTCTTTTTTTCTCCTTTATTGAGTTAAAATTCACATAGCATAATATTAATCGTTTTAAAGTGAACAATTCAGTGGTACTTAGTAAATTCAATGCTATGCAACCATTGCCTCTATCTAGCTTCAAAATATTTCAATTTCCAAAGGGAAGTCCATACCCACCAAACAGTAACTCCTCATTCCTCTCTCCTCCCACCCTCTGGCACCACTAGTCAGCTTTCTGTCTCCATGGATATACCTATTATAAACATATTATCATTTCATGTGAGTGGAATCATATGGCATTAGTCCTTGTGTGTCATGCTTCTTTAATTTAGTATAATGCCTTCAAGATTCATCCACATTGTAGGATGTATCAGGACCTCATTCCTTTTTAAGGCTGAATAATATTCCATTGTATATACAGACTACATTTTGTTTATCCATTCATCTGTCAGTGGACATTTGGGCAATTTCCACTTTTTGGTTATTGCGAATAATACTGTTAGGAACATTTATGTACAAGGATTTGAGTACTTTTTTTTTTTTGGAGACAGAGTCTTGCTTTATTGGCCAGGCTTGAGTGCAGTGGTGCAGTCTCGGCTCACTGCAACCTCTGCTTCCTGGGTTCAAGTGGTTCTCGTGCCTCAGCCTCCTGAGTAGCTAGGGCCACAGGTGTGTGTCACCACACCCAGCTAATTTTTGTATTTTTGGTGGAGCCAGGGTTTCACCATGTTGGTCAGGCTGGTCTCAGACTCCTGACTTCAAGTGATCTGCCCACCTTGGCCTCCCAAAGTGCTGGGATTACAGGCATGAGCCACAATACACAGTACCTATTCTTAATTCTTTTGGGTATGTATCTGTCAGTGGAATTGCTGGGTCACATTGTAATTCTATGTTTAATTTTCTGAGGAAACATCAAATTTTTCTCCACAGTGCTTGTGTTTCTACCATTGATGTAAGAGGGTTATGATTTCTCCACATCCTCTCCAACACTTACTTTAAAAAAAAAAATTGACTGGGCGCGGTGGCTCATGCCTGTAATCCCAGCACTTTGGGAGGCCGAGGTGGGTGGATCCCCTGAGGTAAGGAGTTTGAGACCAGCCTGACCAACAAGGTGAAACCCCATCTATACTGAAAATACAAAAATTAGCTGGGTGTGGTGGCAGGCACCTGTAGTCCCAGCTACTCGGGAGGCTGAGACAGGAGAACTGCTTGAACCTGGGAGGCAGAGGTTGCAGTGAGCTGAGATCGTGCCACTGCATTCCAACCTGGGCGACGGGAGCAAGACTCCGTCTCAAAAACAAAAAAAAATTGTAGCCATCCTAGTGGGTGTGAAGTGATATCTTACTGTAGTTTTGATTTTAATTTCCTTAATGACTGAGAATGTTGAGCTTCTTTTCATGTGCTTGTTGTCCATTTGCATACTTCTTTGAAGAAATGTCTGTTCAAGTCCTTTACCTGTTTATTAATCAGATTGTTTGTTTTTTATTGTTGAACTGTAATAGTTCTTTATATGTTGTGGATGCCATACCCTTGTCTTATTTATGGTTTGCAAGTATTTTCTCCTGTTCTGTCACTTGCCTTCTTACTCTGTTGATAGTGTCCTTTAATGCAAAAAAGTTTTTAATTTTGATGGAATCCAAATTAGCAATTTTTTCTTTTGTTGTTCATGCTTTTGGTGTCATATCTAGGAATCTGTTGTCAAATTCAGTGTCATGAAGATTTACTCCTGTTTTCTTCTAAAAGTTTTATAATTTTAGCTCATATTTAGGTTGCCAATCCATTTCTAGTTAATTTTTGTATGTGGTGTGAGGTAGACATCCAACTTCATTCCTTTGCATGTGGATGTCCATTTGCCTTAGCACCATTTGTTGAAGAGATTATTCTTTCTCCATTGCATGGTCTAGGAACCCTTGTCAAAAATCAGTTGGCTGTTGATGTATGGGTTTATTTCTGAGGTCTTAGTTCTATTCCATTGATCTATATGTCTATCCTCATGCCAGTGCCACACTGTTTTATCATAGCTTTGTAGTAAGTTTTAAATCAGAAAGTGTAAGTTTTCTTAGCTTTTCCATTTCTGTAAACAAAGTTGTTGGGATTTTGATAGGGATTGCGTTGAATCTGTAGATTCCTTTAGGTAGTATTGCAGTCTTAACACTATTAAGTCTTCCAGTTCATCAACATGGAATATATTTCCATTTATTTGTATCCTTTAAGACCTCTTTCAGCAGCATACAAGTCTTGCATCTCCTAGGTTAAATTTATTCCTACATATTAATATTTTGTTATTTTTGATGGTATTATAATGGTAATTGCTTTCTTGATTTTATTTTCAGATTATTCATTGCTAGTGTATAGAAATCCAACTGGTTTTTGTGTGTTGTTTTTGCACCTACAACTTCTGAATTTATTTATTAGGTATAGAAAGTTTTTCTGTGTATGGATTCCTTTAGAGTTTTCTATATATAGGATTATGTCATATGCAAATAAAGATAATTTTATATCTTCCTTTCCAATTCAGACTCCTTTTAGTTCAGGAATTTTTTTTTTTTTTTTTTTTTTTTTTTTTTTTTTTGCCTAATTGCTCTGGCTAGAGCTTCCAGTACTGTGTTAAACAGAAGTGGCAACAATAGGCATCCTATTTTGTTCCTCATCTTATGGGAAAAGCTTTCAGCCTTTCACCATTGTATACGATGTTTGCTGTGGATTTTTCATCTGTGGCTTTCATCATGTTGAAGAAGTTCCCCTCTATTCCTAGTTTGTGGAGTATTTTTATCATGAAAGGATTTTGTTGAGTGCTTTTTCTGTATCAATTGAGATGGTCACGTAGGATTTTTCATCATTGTGTTAATATGGTGTAATGTGTCTTGGGGAGGATGGGGAATTGGGGAAGGATTGGAAGAGATGGGAACATAGGAATGAGGCAGAGCGCTGTGCCCGCTCAGCAGAAAGAGCCAGGTGAGCCCTGCTGCTTCTTGTATTTTACCCACGTGGTGAGATCTGTCCTCCAGGGTGAAGGAAAGAGAAGCACAGCTTCTGCTGTCCCATCCTCCGGGACAGAGCCCCAGGGTTGCATCTTTTTCTTCTTGCAGTCAGACATGATGCTTTAGGTGTTGAAGCACTGATTTATTTTCATGTACTGAACCGTCCTTGCATTCCTGTGATAAATCCCACTTGATCATGGTGCATTGTCCCCTTAATATGCTCCTAGACTTTATTTGCTGGTATTTTGTTGAGGATTTTTACATCAATATTCATTAGAGATACTGGTCTGTAGTTTTCTTTTCTTATAGTGTCTCTGTCTGGCTTTGGACTCAGGGTAATGCTTAGGAAATGTTCCCCCCTCTTCTTTTTTCTGAAGAAGTTTGAGAAGGATTGGTGTTATTCTTCTTTAAATGTTTGATAGAATTCACTAGTGGTGGTTCTGGGATTTTCTTTTTGGGGGAGGTTTTTTAATTACTGATTTAATCTTTTTACTTGTTACAGGTCTGTTCAAATGTTCTGTTTTTTTTTGAGTCATTTTTGGCAGTTTGTGTGCTTCTGAGCATTTCTCCATTTCATCCAGGTTATGTAATTTATTGACCTATAATTTTTCATAGTATTCTGTTATAATCCTTTTTTATTTCCTTAAGATCGACAGCATCTTTATGTTCATTTTTTTGTTTGCCCTGAGTAAAAACAGTCTGCTTCATGCACATCTATAGCTTCCATTCCAGGTAGCTTGCTGCCCTGACCCCCTCCTATAGCGACATTCTGGGGCTGCCTGGGGGGAATGTCCATTTTTAAATTTACTGGTCAGTTTTATTTACATGCATTTGCTCACTAGAGGAAGATGTTGAAGTATTTTCCAATTTGTTTGCTGCATTCTTCTTGTGGGAGTTGTCTGGACCTGTGCCCTGCCCATTATCCACTGTGTTCTTATTTAGTCTTGGGGACCTCTTTACATGTTACAGATGGCCATTCTTGTGTCACTTTTTTTTTTTTTTTTTGAGACGGAGTCTCACTGTGTTGCCCAGGCTGGAGTGCAGTGGTGCAGTCTCGGCTCACTGCAACCTCCGCCTTCTGGGCTCAAACAATACTCCCACCTCAGCCTCCCGAGTAGCTGGGATTACAGGTGTGTGCCACTATGCTCTGGCTAATTTTTTTTTGTATTTTTATTAGAGACGGGGTTTCACCATTGTTGGCCAGGCTGATCTCGAACTCCTGACCTCAAGTGATCCACCCACCTCGGCCTCTCAAAGTGCTAGGATTACAGACATGAGCCACCGTGACTGGCCTCATGTCACTTTTAACTAAAAAAAGTATCAGAATAAAACAAAGCATTTCCATTTTGCTGGGTTTGCTTCTGTAGAAGTTTATTGATGTCTTAGGTTGTGTCCTTTGATAACTCTGTGTTCATTCCTCAAATGGCTTAAGGCCTGTAGCCCGACCATCTGCATAGGAGGTGGCTCTCTCTTGTTCTAAGTCTCCAAGCAGGTTTGCAAGGGGTCTGGAGGAACTCCAGGGAGGAAATGAGGAAAGTGTGGTCATGATGTCTGGAGTCCTGGGCATGTCCTAAGGCCAGGCTGGTAGGCCTCTTGGCCCCCATGAGGATGAGCTGGATGGGTGGCTATGGTATGGCCTGCAGGAGGGGCTCTGAGCTGCCTCTGGTGTTTTCTGCCCCCTCAGGTTACCCCTGGTGAAGTGATGGGGACAGCCTGGCTCTGATAACCCCTCTTCCTTGCCTGCCCCCTGGGTGACAGGGCATTGGTGACCCTCACCCAGGCAGGCTTGCTAGATGGCCCATTCATTGGGTCCTCATGGTGGGGCGTATCCAGACGCTGTATCTAGGTCCAGGCTGCAGAGGCCTTTCCAGGAGGACATCTCTGCAGCTCTTTCCCTCCACCCTACTTTCCTGGTAGAACGCTGTCCCTGCACAGCTGTGCTCCATCTGGCCCGGGTTCCGAGACAATGAGCAGGGATTCTCCCTAGAGCTTGGCAGATGGAAAGTGCTTGAGGGGGTGCTGAGTGCCTAGGTAATGGTCTGTTTCGTCTCGTTTCAGCTGTGTTGGGGTGGAAGAGGAGGAGGCGCCCGACATCGACATATACCACTGCCCAAACTGTGAGAAAACGCATGGGAAGTCTACCTGTAAGTACCGCAGCCCAAGCAGCCATCTCTTGCTGAAGAGAGCGGCATCCACCCTGCCTGGGCTGCGTGGAGGACGAGGTCTCTGCTGGGCCTGGGCCTTGGGTTGCTGGGGGCAAAACGCCCTGAGTAGTGTCTAGGCCTGGGAACTCTGCCAGCCTAGCTTACTGTCCCCTGTAGCCTCACTAGGCCCACTGTAGCCCCTCCTGATCAGCTCCCACTGGCAGAGGCAGCTGTGCAAAGACTCAAAGGGCCTTCTGAGGCCTAGCGAGAGGCCAGGCCAGCCTGAGATAGGGGGACACGGACTTGGGGATCTGGATAAATGGTGATGCGGGGGTTTTCTAGGGGCCCCCAGCCTAGCCTGGCCCAGCCAGCCACTGCCACACAGGGGGCCCAGCCTGTCTGTTTTCTGGGCACGTGCATTGTTGATGGGCTCTGTCCTCCCCTCCTTTTTCAGCCCTGCCTCATGCCACCCACCTCCTCCTCTGCAGAGAATCTTGGAGGGCCCTTGCCTTTGCCACACAACCTGCTGTTTGTGTGTCCTAAGGGCTGAGGCTTCGTTTTCTTCTTGGCCCTTTCAGGTGTGCTGGGTCCTGGGGTACAGGCTTGGCTCACACTGTGCAGGTTCATCCAGGTGAGCTGGAGGTTATGTGAGCCTTGAGCTCCAAGCCTCAGCCCTGGTTGCAGAAGGGGAGCTATGTGGTGGTCTGCAAGGACTCGGGAGGGGTGTGGCCTGTAGACAGGACAGATGGTATGGATATGGGTGTGTGTGTGTGTTAATGTGGCCTCTGGTTTCCACTTCATTGGAGGGTCTTGGATGCTCACAGAATCTGCAGGCTGGACATGGGCCCTGGTTGGGTCAGCTGATCACATCCCTGCTGACCTGAGCCCTGGACAAGGTGGGGCAGGGAATGCATCTGGCTCCAGGTCACAGCCAATCTGAGTCACTCCCCTTTCAAAGGGAGCCCCCCTCCCAGTGCCCAGTTGCAAGCTGAAGCACCAGACCCCCAGACCCCTGTGGGATGAGTCCTATGGAATCAGTAGGGGCAGAGGGAGGATGCAGGCAATAGGTGGAAGGGGCCCCAGCACCCCTGTTCTGTGAGCTGTGGCTGGGTCGAGGGAGCCTTGGAGGCCTGGCCTGGCAGCTGGTGATGCTGGGTCTCACTACTCTGAGGACCTGGCTGCTCTTTCTTGGCCTCTCCCAAGGCCTGAACGCTTTGTTCCTGTCTATTGCTGGACAACGGTGGGGGCTGCATGTGTTTCAGGTCTTGACCCTATCCCCTGCACAGCCTCAACAAATATGCAGGCGGGTGATGAGGAGAAGCTAGCAGCTCTTCCTGAACTTTCAGGCTGATGGTTTGCCTGTGGGGAGGTTCTGGGATTCCTAAATTGCCTTCTTACTCCTGGTCCCCAGTAGTTGGCTGCATTTATGCTCAGAATGCATCTGCCTATGGCAAGCCCATTAAACTATCATCTGGTTATTGCTCAAAAACAGATAAACGGTAGGAAGGATCAGCCCGGTGGGGCATCCTCATGCATCTGGCACCTCAGTGAGCCCACCCGGAAAGCTGAGGGCCAAGCTATCTTTATGACAGGAATAACACAAACAGGGCTGAGCTTCCAGTGGGGACCTGGGGCTGCCCCATGGGGCCTAGGGGGCAGGTGTCAGGGCAGAGTAGGGTTGGAGCCAGGATACCCCAGGAGGTGCTTTCCTGGGGGGTAGGACCCTTTCAGGTCCTACCTGAGTGAGGGGGCTCGGGAGGATGCTTGGGGTGGCGTTGCTCTTGTGTGGTTCTTACACGTGTGCATCACTTGAGAAGAGGCTTTCAGACTGGTAGAAAAGAAAGTGTCAGAAACTCCTGGGCCAGGGGCCTCTTCTCCTGGTAGTCAGCATACATTTCAAGGGGTCCTTGCTTGGGGGCTCTTGCATGAGTTGGGGCTGGGGTAGAGCAATTGTGTGGTGCTGGGGCTGGGCAGGTTTTACATATTGGTGAGCACACAGCTTTGATTTCTCTAATGTCCCCAGGCATCCCTAGAAACAGCCCACCTGCCATGGGAATCCTATGTGCCTGCCTCACCCAGACCCTGCCCCTGCCCCTGCGGGGAGTTTGGGCAGAGGCCTGGTGTCCCAACCTGCCCTTCATTGCAGCTAAAACCTCAGTGCAGGCTCCCCTTCCTGTGTCCTACGGCCAGCCGCCCAGGGAGAGACATTCTAGACTAGCAGACAGTGCTGAGGTTGCAGGCGGTGGGACCCCTAGCCCCTGACTGGCTGTACACATGTGTGTGTGCATGTACGTGTATGCTTACATATTTGTGCATGTGTGTGTGCATGTGCTTGTGTGTATGTCATGCTCTGTTTAGGCTGCTGTAACAAAATACCACAGACTGGAGGGCTTAAGTAATAGAAAATTTATTTCTTAACAGTTCTGGAGGCTGGAAGTCCAAGATCAAGGTGCTGGCTGATTCAGTGTGTGGTGAGGGCCTGCTTCTGGTTCATAGACAGTGCCCTCTTGCCGTGTCCTCACATGGTGGAAGGAAGGAGGCAGCTCTCTGGGGTCTCTTTTATAAGGACACTAATCCCATTCAGGACTTTACCCTCATGACCTCATCACCTCCCAAAGGCCCCCTCTCATAAAATCATCACCTTAGGGGTCAGGATTTCAACAGATAAATTTTGGTGGGACGGATATTCAGTCCACAGCTGTGTGTATGTGTGTGTATGCATGCATGTCTGTGTGCACGTGTCTATGTGCTGAATGTGCTATATAAATTCTGTGAAGCAGATTTTCAGTTGTTACTGAGGGATGTGTGCTCCATCAGGACAAAGGTACACGGTTCTAGCACCTTCCACCAGTGTGCATGCTCAGATTTGAAGTGAGTATACACTGTGCCCAGAGCCTGTCTATGATGCCCCACTTGGTCTTTGCATATACTCCAGGCATGCCTTGCACACCAAGGCACATTGGGGACAAGAGGGCCCCTCTGTGTCCCTGGAGAAGCTCTAAGCCAGTGTTGGGAACCTCTGGAGGCCTTGAGCCTGCCTCCACCTGTCCTGCTCCTGCCACCCTGGCCTGCGGGTGGGGATGGGGGCTGCTCAGGGTTCCCAGAGTGAGCTGTGCCTGAGGCCTGGTCCTCACAGTTTGTTCCCTCTTTTTGAAAGCCACAGTGGTGGGGATTGCAGGGTCCCTCCCTGTTCCAATATGTCCCTTGAGCTGATTTTGGCCATGGCCTGTGGGCAGGGGCCATAGGCCCACAGGTTTACCTGACTGACACAGATTTGGTACAGGGTGTCCCAAGGTACCTGGCCAGGAACTAAGGAAGGCATCCCCATCTGATGAGGAAGCCACATAGTGGTTAGAAGCGGCCCTGAATTGCAGCTCCTGACTTACACACAGTCAGTTATCTTATTGAACTGACTTTCCTTATCCCGCCCTACCCTGTGGGGTTGCGGTGACTCTGCTCAGCAGTTGTCTCAGTGGGTGTGTCATCACAGGGGCACTGTCATCATGCTCCACATGTGGCTCTGGGACAGGGCACCCCATGCCGGTGCAGCAGGAGGGGCAGTAGGTCTCCTTGCCCCTCTGTGTACCTTTGCTGGCGACCTTGGCACGGCCCCACGTCTCTGGCCTCAGTTGCTTCATCTGTGAAATGAGGACCCCGCCCCATGAGAGAGGAGGTACGCAGCTGTAGCTGGGGGCCCCTGGCCTCAGTGAGCGTCCTTGGACAGGAGTGCGATTGATGAAATAATGACGATGCAGACAGGTGATGGGGAGGACGCCCCCACCCTGCCAGCTGTGCTGGGCCCCTGCTGGCTCCCCTCCGTGGCACCCTGTCTCTGTGGGCTGCCTCCTTTTCCTTGATCTCCTCAGCCAGCCATGAGGCCTCTCCCAGCTGCAATGTTACTGCTGCTGCATAACCATGGGGCTGCCTCACGCTCCTGCCTGGGCTGCCTCATGCTCCTGCCTGAGCCGCCGCTGTCCTGGACCTTCATTGCAGCCCCTCCTTGGAGCCCTGTCCATAGTCGGTGTTCCTCACAGGTGGTGACCTAAGGGCAGGCAGGGAGCTCTGCTTGGTGCAGAAAGCTCAGCTCTGGAAGTTTCCTCCCTAGGTCCCGCTTGGCTCCACCATGGAGTAGATATAACTGCCTCCATTTCCACGAGGCCTTCCAAGGCAGGGAAGGCACTTTGTGAACTCTGAAGCCCCTTGCTCCCTTGATATCCACACCTCCCCGGGTAGCAGCAGGCCCAGCAGGAGGGTGATGGTATTCACAGTCACTGAGGCTTAGGATTGTTGGGGGGTCAGGAGGGTCTGGGCTGTCATTGGGGGTGTCTTTTTTCCAACTCCTTTACCCTCTGGGCTGAACATCTGAGCACACACACCTCTAGGGCCGGCCTTGGCCCCCTTCCCATCTCAACTCTTAAGAGGTAGGGGCTCCCAAGCATCTATCGCTTGGGTAACACCTGCTCCAGCACCCCCAGCCTTGCACAGAGCCAAGATACTCGGTGAGTGCTTGCAAACTGCAACAGGAGGGCAGGTTGGAGTTATCTGTGGCCCTGGCATTGCCTGGCTCAGGCTGGCACCAAGAGGGCAGGAGCGTGGGCTGAACTGAGCCTTCTCTGCTGATAGTTATGAAGGCAGATGCATCCACCTCTCCTTCCAAGTTGCTTTGAAGCTGAGCAGCCAGTGTGACAAGGATGGAAGACTTCATCTGCTCGCAGACACTCCCCCTGTGCCCACTGTGTGCTGGGCCCAGTACTGGACATAGGGGGCACACAAGGATGAGCCCAGGGTCTGTTAGGAGCACCAAGCCAGCCTGTGAGTGTGTTCTGCCCGTGAACAAGCACCTACCGCACCAGGTGGCTTTGCCCTGAGAAAAGGCCCAGCGGAGTCTGGAGCAGACACTGTGCATGTGCCAACCTACATCCCACAGCCACCCCACAAGGCCCGTGTGAGCCTTTCTCTAGTAAAGACGAGGCACAGAGATGTCAAGTAATTTGCCCAAGGTCACACAGCTAGAAGAGGATTGGCCAAAACAGATTTGAACGCTGTTTGTTGCTCATCTGTGCCCAATGCTTCCCTCAGAAGTCCTGGCTCCTGGCCTTGACTCTGTCAGATTTTGCCAAGTTTCCATAATGTCCACTTGAATTGTGGGCAGGGAGATTGAACACAACGCTAAGATTCTTTGCAAATAAAAGGTCCCAGCCCCACCCAGCCCTTCTCCTTCGTGTTGGTAGCAGATCCTGCTCCGAGACAGGCATTGTCACTGGGTGGTCATTAGCTCCCTTTGTCCCCACAACCACCAAGACTCAGGAGGATGACACATGGCCTTCTAAGGCCCCCATCCCCTGTGCCCCCCACCTTGCCTTTGTCTGTGAAGGAAGGGCGCAATACGGGCCCTGCCTGGCTCTGCTCTCGAATTCAGTCCCTTCACTGCTCAAGGTTCAGCCTGTGTCAGACTCAGCCAAGCAGCCCCCAAGGAGGGCATCTCCATGCCCCAGTGGCCTCCCTTACCCCAGCTGCTCTTCTCTGCCTGGTTGAATACAAGGCTGGGAGCTAGGGACTTAGTGGGGTGGAGAGGAAATTTCTTCCCTCCCCTCAGGGACTTGAAGTCCAGTAGAGGTGTGTGTGTGCACATAGGGCTTGTGGTCCAGTAGGGGTGTGTGCATGTGTACGTACATATGTGTGTGCCTGCATTGTTGCATGGGCGCATAGTCCACTAGTAATGTGTGAACATGTGCTCACATGCACATGTAAAAAGTCCAAGGTGTGTGTACCTCGTGCCCCAGGAGAAGGTGTGACCTGGGCAGTGTGAGGAAGTAGGTGGGGTAGACAGGCCCAGGGTTGGCGGTGGTCAGGGGAGGGCTGGAGTGTGGCCAGCACAGAGGAGTGGGGATGTGCACCACCTGGGGAGGTGGGGAGGAGAGGGAACAAGATGGTGGGACCTGACCTGCCCCTGTCCACGGCTGTGGCAATTGGGGCGATGGAGGTCCCAGTAGAGAGGTGACAGAGTCCAGCTGTGGAGGCCGTGGGATGGTGAGGCCGAACCGTGACTGAGGACCTTTTCAGGAGGTGCCTCTCTGGTGGTCTCTGCAGACTCAGGGCCTGAATGAGGAGGGGTCCCAGGAGAACCCAGCTTCTGGGTCAGGGAATGGAGGACAGTGGTGCCATCCATGGTGAGGTGTGGGATGGGAGAGGACACGAGGTCAAGGTGGGGGGTTGACTCCTCCCTATGTGCGTGGCAGGGGTGGGGGGTGTCATCAGTCTTGGGAGGTGAGCATGAGCCCAGCAATGCTGCAAGTTGTTAGTAGGCTTGGTGAGCTAAGGTTCTTAGGGGAAGTTGTGGAGCCCTGCTGGGGCTGCACTGTGTGACCGACCTTGCTTCCGGTCTCCTCCACAGTAAAGAAGAAGCGGACCTGGCACAAACACGGCCCAGGGCAAGTGCCCGACGTCAAGCCTGTGCAGAACGGCAGCCAGCTCTTCATCAAGGAGCTGCGGAGCCGGACCTTTCCCAGGTGGGCTGGCCCTCCCTGTATGCTCCACCACCTGCAGCCAGGGGATGCGCACTCTCTCTGTCCCTCGTCCCGCTATCCATCGCTGAGGGCTCCCTCTGCTATCCTTGCTGGAAAGCAGGAAGCAGGGAGCCTGTCTCCTGGAGGCAGCATAGCCCGCACCAGCAACCCAGAGCTCCCTGCAAATGGGCCGACCTCTCCTCCCCTTCGTCAGCACTTCCCTGGGGGTAGGGGACAAGCATTGGTGACCCTTCTCCCACTGGGTGGAAGGGACCTCTCTCCCCACCTGAGTCTGCCCAGCACCTGCCAGGTACTCTCCTGAGCCCTTGGCTCCCAGTCCTTCCTCTGCCTACAAGCGTGCTCCCATGGCCCAGGCAGGCGTCGTCCTCATGTCTCCTTCTCAGAGACCCCCAGTGCCCACACGCTTGTTCTGCGTGAGGGCAGAGGACAGAATTCTGGCCACAGGAAGGACGCAGCCGGGAGCGGCTCCTGGTGAGAAAGGAGCTGTTTAGGGGAGGCACCTCTGAGCCGCCGTGCAGCTGTTCATGAGCTGGAGACAGTTTCTGTTTGTCATACAGCCTTTATTTCTCCCTCACTTTTGAAGGATGGTTCCGCTGGACACAGAATCCTAAGTTGGCAGGTTTTTTTTCTGTTGACATTTTAAATTCCAACTCCCTTCTTGCATGTGTGATTTTTGATGCAAAATCCAATGGAACTCTTGTTCTGACCCCTCTCTGAGTAAGGTGTTTTTTTCCCGGCTTCTTTATTTTTTCTTTTCTGACCTTTATTGAGATAAAATACATGTAATACAGTTCACCCATTTAAAATGTGCAGTTCAGTGGATTTTACTGTATTCACAGATATGTGCACATCACTGATTTTGGGACATTTTCATCACCCCCAAAATAAACCCCATAACCTTTATACATCATCCCTGTCTTCTCATCCCCCCTCCCAGCTGTCTTTAGCAACTACTAATCCACTTTCTTGTTTCTGTAGATTTGCTTCGTATAAATGGAGCTCTACAACAAGACTGACTTCTTTCATTTAGCAGAGTGCATTCAAGGGTCATCTGTGCTGTGGCATGTGTTAGCACCTCACTCCTTTTTTGAGGCTGAATGATATTTCATTGTATAGATATTCCACATAGGTACTCTGTCTATCCATTCATCAGGTGATGGTCATTTGCATTGTTTCCACTTTTTGGCTACTATGAATAATTGTGCCATAAACATTTTTGTACAAGTTTTTATGTGGACATATGCTTTTATTGTTTTAAGAGTGGAATTGCTGGGTCATATGGTAACTCTGTGTTTAACTGTTTGAACTGTCAGACTGTTTTCCAAAGCAACTTCCCCCCATCAGCAGGGTATGAGGGTCTCCATTTCTTCACATCCTCACTAGAACTTGTTATTATCTGACTTGATTCTAGCCATGCGAGTGGGTGTGAACTGGTATCTTATTTTTTGATTTTCATTTCTGTAGTGATTAGTGATGTTGAGCATCTTTTCATGAGCTTGTTGATCCTTGTATATCTTCCTTGGAAAAATGACTATTCAGGTCCTTTGCCCATTTTTATTTTTTTGCTTTTTTTTATTATTGAGTTTAAAAGTTTCATATATAGTACATTCTAGATACAAGCCCATTACCTGATACATGATTTCAAAATACTCTCTCCTATTCTGTGGGTTGTCTTTTTACTTTCTTGATAGTGTCATTTGAAGTAGAAAAGTTTTTAATTTTGATAAAGTCCTATTAATCTATTTTTTGTTGTTGTGCTTTTGTTCTCATATCTGAGAATCCATTGCCAAATCCAAAGTCATGAAGATTTATTGATATATTTTCTTCTAAGAGTTTTGTAGTTTTAGCACATACAGTTTGTTCTTTGATACATTTTGAGCTTATTTTTGTATATAGTGTGAGGTAAGGATTGAACTTCATTTTTTTTGCATGCAGCTCTTCATTTGTCCCAGTACCATTGGTTGAAAAAACTATTCTTTTGCTAGTAAACAGTCTTGGCACCCTTATCGAACTCAATTGGCCATAGATGTGTTTGTTTCTGATATTCAATTCTATTCCACTAATCTATATCTCTGCTTATGCCAGTACCACACAGTCTTAATTACTATAGTAATTTATAGTAAGTTTTGAAATCAGGAAGTATAAGTCTTCCAAGTTTGTTCTTTTCTTTTTTTCTTTTTGAGACGGAGTATCACTGTGTCACCCAGGCTGGAGTACAGTAGCACGATCTTGGCTCACTGCAACCTCCACCTCCTGGGTTCAAGTGATTCTTCTGCCTTAGCCTTCTAAGTAGCTGGGACTACAGGCGTGCACTACCATGCCCGGCTAATTTTTTGTAGTTTTAGTAGAGACGGGGTTTCACTATGTTGGCCAGGGTGGTCTCAAACTCCTGACCTTGTGATCTGCCCACCTCGGCCTCCCAAAGTGCTGAGATTACAGGCATGAGCCACTGTGCCTGGCCAAGTTTGTTTTTCTTTTTCAAGTTTGTTTTGATCATTCTAGGTCCCTTGTATGTCATATGAATTATAAGGTCAGCTTGTCAATTTTTACAAGGAAGTCAGCTGGGATTTTGAAAGTAATTGCTTTCAATCTGTAGATCACTCTGCAGGTATTTCCATCTTAACAATGTTAAAACTTCTAAGCTGTGAACATGGATACTTTTCCATTTATTTAGATCTTTTAAGTTTCTTTCAAGAATTAGTTATAGTTTTCACAGTATAAGTTTTACATTTCCTCTGTTAAATATATTCTGAAGTATTTTATTCTTTTTGGTGCTCTTGTAAATAGAATCGTTTTCTTAATTTTCAGATTGTTCATTGATAGTGTATAGAAATACAATTGATTTTTATATGTTGATCTTGTATCTTGCAACCTTGCTGAACTAGTTTATTAGTTCTAATAGTTTTTTTTTTAGAGGGTTCTTTAGTATTTGATATATACATATGATCATGTCATTTGCAAATTGAGATAGTATGACTTCTTCCTTTCCCATCTAGGTGACCTGTATTTATTTTTCTTGCCTAATTGCTCTGCCAAGAACCTCCAATATCACCTTGAATAGAAGTGGCAAGGTGAGGGTGGTCAGGTCCCCACTCAGCACTATCAGCATGCCACATCCAAGGGAGAGCTTCAGTTTCACTAGTCAGAGCTGGATGCAAGAAGGCAGCCCCCACCTCTTGGCACTGCTTGCTGCAGACTTAAACTCAGCAACAGGCAGCTGGGGCAGAATGAGAAGTGGAAGTCCTGCTCTCCCAAGAAGAAAGCTCTCTAGCTGGGAGCTGGTGGGGATGAAGCCTGTGTGTTTGGCTGCAGCACTAGGGAGTGGAGTGTCCACCTCTGAGCTCTGAATGTGAATGGAGGGAGCAGTCTTGGTCCAAATATCACAGACTCTTCTTACTGAGTTTTTGGAGATTTTCTTAAATAGTTGTTTCTTCATTTGCTGTTTGGTTTTGGGACCATTTCCAGAGGCTCCGAATAATTGTTTTTTAAATAATTTTCAGCATTTCATTGTCATGCTGGAAGTTGACCTCGCTCATCTGACTTCTTTCAAGATATTTGCTTGGTCTTTGGTTTTTTTTGCAGTTTGAATATGATATGCCTAGGTGCAGAATTTTTGGCATTTATCCTCCTTTATATGGTCTAAGCTTTTTGGATCTTTGGTTTAATGTCTGCCATTAATTTTAGAAAATTGTCAGCCATTATTACTTCAAATAAATATTTATTCTACTGCATTTTTCTCTTCCTTTTTATATTCTCAATATGCACATTATGCTGTTTGTAATTCTTCTTCTGCATTTCTTGGATATTCTGCACCTCCCCTTGACTCCCACCCACCTGCTTCTTTGTTCTGCTTGGATTTCAGGTTGGAAGTTTTTATTGACATAACTTCAAGCTTACTGGTTCTTTTCTTGGCCATGTCTAGTCTACTGATGAGCCCATCAAAGGCATCCTTCATTTTTGCTACTTTTATTATTTTTTTAAATTTGTAGCCTTTCCTTTTGGCCCTGTCTTAGTTTCCATTTCTCTGTTTACATTACCCATCTGTTCTTACATGTTGTCAGCTTTTCCCATTAGTGTAGCTAACATATTAATCCTAGTTATTTTACATTTCCTGTCTGATAATTCAGAAATCTGTGCTATGTCTGAGTCTTGTTCCGATGCTTGCTTTGTCTCTTCAGACTACAGTTTTTCTTGCCATTTAGCAGGCTTTATAATTTCTTGTGAAAGCTGGACACGATGTATTGTGTAATAGGAATTGAGGTAATTAGGATTTAGTGTGAGGTTTTATGTTAATCTGGGTAGGACCTGGGCTGTGTTAAATTTGCTATAGCTCTAGGTGCCAGAGATGTCAGCTTCTTTTAGTTTGTTTGTTTTTCTCCTGGTTTCTTTGGGTTTTCCTAAGAATTTCATATTAAACAGAGTCTGTGTCTACAGCTCTCTCAGTTATAGTCAGCTATTATTATACTGATGTATGGTGGTAAGTTTTAGGGAGGGGAAGTGTTCTATAATTTCAGGATTAAATCTCAATTTTGTAGAGTCTCTGGGCTGTGATCATTAGGAGCATTTCTCAGCCTTTTTAATTTTTCTCTCCTTATCTGAGACAGGAAGGCTAGTGGGGGCTGGAGGTGGCCAAATGCCTTCCCCATGTCCAGTAGAGTCTGATGCAGGGGAGCAGACTGTTGTTATGGAGAACAACACCCTGGATGTATTTAAAAATAGTTTCTATTTCCATCCTCCTGCCGGATTAAGGAGTTTTTAACTCTTAAACTGATCGACACTTAACTTTTGGCAGTTTGTCAAAAGTTACCACTTAAGTGTTCCTACAGGTCACTGCCTCCAGCAGCTTCCGCTTCAGGTAAGGCGATCTCAGGTATGATTTTATGTCTCCTCAGATTTTGGGTGGTTGGTTGTTTGCCCTATGAACTCAATTATCTGATGAATATAAGAAAAGTTGTTGATTTTCTGTTTGTTCAGCCTTTTTCTTGTGGGGAAGAGGGGAGTGACAATATCCAAACTCTTCACATGTTGGAGCTGAAACCAGAAGAACAATTCCACATTATTTTAGCCACCTTATATTCATTGGGTTATCTGTTGTTTTATTGTTGAGTTGTAAGAATTCTTTACATATTCTAGATACTTGTCACTTACCAGACACTTTCTGCCATTCTGTGTTGTCTTTGTACTTTCTTGACAGCGTCATTTGAAGCACAAAAGTTTTTAATTTTAATGAAGTCTAACTTACCTCTTTTTTCCTTTTATTGCTTGTGCTTTTGGTATCACTGCTAATAAATCACTGCCTAATCCAAGATCTTGAAGATTTATGCCTTTGTTTTCTTCTGAGAGTTTCATAGTTTAAGCTTTTATATTTAGGTCTTTGACTCATTTGGATTGAATTTTTGTATACTATCTGAGGTAGGAAGAACTTTATTCTTTTGCATATGGATATCAACTTTTCCTAGCAACATTTATTGAAAAGACTGGCCTCTCCCTATTGAACTGTCTTGGCACTCTCATTGAAAAGCAGTTGATTGTGGGTGTAAGGATTTATTTCTGGGCACTCGGGTGTATACCATTGCTCTATATATCTTTTCTTATGACAGTACCACCGTCTTGACTGTAGGAGCTTTGTATTGAATTTTGAGGTTGGGAAGGGTCTTCCAGCATTGTTCTTTTAAAAGACTGTTTTGGTCATCTGAGTGCTTTCCATTTTTATTTAGCATTCCAAGTTTAGTTTGTCAATTTCTGCAAAAAAGTCAGCTGGGATTTTGATAGGGATTATGTGGAATCTGTAGATTAGTTTTCCATTGTTTCTTGAATCCCACACCTTTCTTCTAGGTTTGATTTCCTGATAGAATTATATTTTTTAGTTATTTCAGCAAAGGCTTATGAAAAATACACTGTCTTGTCTGACAATGACTGTCTTTATTCTTACATGATTCTAATATTTTAAAATGGATCTAAAGTTCTAGAGTGAAAGCTGTTTTTCTTTAATTCTTTGAAAGACATTTTATTGTCTTTTGATATCTCTTGCTAATGAGATATCTGTTGTTAGTCTAGTTGCTGTTTCTTTATATTGTTTGATGTACTCAGTACGTGAGTGTACGATATTGCCTCTAGATGTGCATTTGTTTTTGTTTATTCTGTTTGGAACTCAGTAAGCCCCGTTAATTTGGAGAGTCACATGTCAATTCTGAAAAATACTCTGTTTTCTCTTTTAGTAGCATTTCTTCTGTATTCTCTGTATCATTTAAAAATTTTTCTTCAAATTTACTATTTTTTCAACCATCTACTGTTTCGTGCATCCATTGAGTTTAAAAATTTTTGATCATCATATTTTTTATTTCTAAAATTTCTATAAATTTCCTTTTCAATGTTGCCTGGTCTTTTTTCTTTTTTAATACATCTCTGTGCCTTGCCGCATCCTCTTGGTTTCCTTCTGAATGTGGTGAGTATATTTATTTTCAAATCTCTTTTCAGTTGTTCTGTTATCCTCAGTTCTGGTGATCTCTTTTGACTGGTGTGTCTATTGACTGACCCTCTTGTTGGTTCACCTCCTTCTGTGGGGCATGGTGCTTCAGAGGGGTCACATTCCATTGGGACTAGTATGTCTTTGGCTGCTGTCCACCTACAAGACAGTTTGTGTTTGCCTTTTGCTAAGGTCTTATGGTTTTCACAAGATTAGTTCCAGATCCAGTTTGGGGTTCCCAACTGATGGGTTTAGTGCGAGTTTGGAACTCTCACTGCTAGATGTTGGCATTGGGATTCATCAAGGACAATTTTCTGCCTGTGGCCCAGGTGGATGGGAGGCCTTCCCCGTTGCTTTCAGAGCTTCCTTTGCATGGTCTGTATGCCTTGAGCTTCTCACACGGTTGCCTGTACACATTCTTTCTTCTTCCTCACCGTCTAGTCCCCCCTGGTTTATCCTTAACGCTATTCCCATGTGGTCAAAGCCAGTCGACATTCTTCTGATCTTAACTGCCCTCTTGGCAAAATTAGGCCCTGCAGTCCTCTCGATCCTTGAAGTCCTGTCCTTTGTTGGGGATGGATTTCCTCCCACCTGCCTGCTTCCTGTCCTGTTAACTGCTCTCTTTGAGGCCATTTCTGGGGATTCAGCTCCACAACCTCTTTAGCTCTTCTGAGCTTGTGGCCTGTCTATCCAACTGGCATGTCCCTGGAGAATCTGACATGTATCTTAGACTACATGTGTCCCCAGATCAGATCTGTCCCTGTCCCCAGCTCCTGCCCCTCCACCGTGGGCCCTCTGTAAATGGCCCCGCCTCTGCCCCCACCACTCGCAACAGTCTCCTGGCCGTCTGTATTTGCCTCTTCCTGTTCCCTCCCACTTTCTCAGCTATCACCAGACTTACTGATCTCCTGAACCCCCTTGGCCCTTTCCCTGCCCCCTAATCCAGGCATGGTGCCCTGAGCCTCCTGATGCTCTCTGTGCCCCCACTCTGCCCTGCTGCAGGCTACTGTCCTCACAGCAATGGACAACCCGCAGACTATACCACTGCCCTGCTTAGAATTCCAGAGGCTCGGCTGGGCGCGGTGGCTCACGCCTGTAATCCCAGCACTTTGAGAGGCCGAGGCGGGCGGATCGCCTGAGGTCAGGAGTTCAAGACCAGCCTGACAAGCATGGTGAAACCCTGTATCTCATAAAGATACAAAAATTAGCCGGGCATGGTGGCAGGCGTCTGTAATCCCAGCTACTCGGGAAGCTGAGGCAGGAGAATCGCTTGAACCCAGGAGGCAGAGGTTGCGGTGAGCCGAGACCGCGCCATTGCACTCCAGGCTGGGCAACAAGAGAGAAACTCCGTCTCAAAAAAAACAAAACAAAACAAAAAACGAAAAAAAACAAGAATACCGGCGGCTCCCAGTGCTCCTGGTGTGCCAAGAATTCTGGCGGCTCCCAGTGCTTCTGGTGTGCAGCAGGAGCCCTCCAGCGGCAGCTCCTGTCATTCCCACACCTGCCGCCATCTGTCCGCGTCAGAGGCCTTGGGTGGTGCAGTCCTCCCCTCGGCCCTGTCTTGCTGGGTGCTCTTGCCCCTGTTCCCCGCTGTCCTCCTCCTCAGCACTGCTCACAACTGTGCCCATCCCATAGAAGCATGTCCCCAGGGTCACCAAACAGAGGCTGTTCTAGCGGGCCCTGTGGACCACAGCTGCCCAGGGGCCTCTCAAGGAGCAGGAGGCAGCCTGGGGTGTAGGCTGGGGCTGAGGGCTCTGGGTCCAGCTGTATGGCCCTGCGCAGACCACACTCCCCCTGGGCCTCATGTCCTTGGGAAGATTCCTAGAGTATGTCAATGCTCTGCCAAGGTCATTTGTCCCCTTTGCCTATGGGCCTCTCTCATCTGCCTCTGGCCCTATGGTGGCAGCCATGTCTAGTAGGGAGCATGCCAGGACAGGATGCTCTTGTCCAGGTCCTTGGGTTGACACCGCACATGCCGTTCATCCTTGCCAGCCAGCGGCCTCCTTCCGGCCCTACCCCTCTGTTGCTTCCTCTGGGGCAGGAATGTGGGGACAGGCTAGGCAGGGTGAGAGAGAGACAGAAGGAGACCTGGTTTTCACCCCTGTCCTCTCCACATGGCTTTGTCCAAGGCCTTCCCAATATCAGAGCTGTCTTAGTGGCCCTTGTTCCTGAGCTGTGATTCGGTGGCCCTGCCGTGGGGAGGCACCTAGCCGAGAAGGGGTGCATGGGAGGTGCAGCGGAGGAGCTGCCCCCATCCTCACCTATGGGTCAACCCGGGTGCCGGTGGTTGGGGAGCGACCTTGCTTAGGCCCAGGCACCTCCTGCCTCTCTGTCTTGTTGGGAAGGACAGGCCCTTGTCACCTCTTGACATTTCCATGTGACACGTGTGAGACCCCATGTCCCTGCCCCCCCAAGCAGTGGGGTTCTGGA
This sequence comes from Nomascus leucogenys, assembly GCF_006542625.1. Lineage (NCBI taxonomy): Eukaryota > Metazoa > Chordata > Mammalia > Primates > Hylobatidae > Nomascus > Nomascus leucogenys. The sequence goes on along the minus strand of NC_044381.1, from coordinate 40,615,213 downwards.
GTCAGCATGGCATCTGCCCTGGCTGCTCTATGGTCCCACGTGTGGCACCATGGCCAGGCCTCCTCCTGTGGCTGTGGGAGGTGGGTGGCCAGACCCAGGCTTGCCTCTCCAGTGCTGAGGCCCTGTCCACACCTGTCGCGGTGCAGGAGGCCTCGGGCCCAATGTGGCCTTTGACCTGTGCTTCCCTGCAGTGCTGAAGACGTGGTGGCCCGTGTGCCAGGAAGTCAGCTCACGCTGGGCTACATGGAGGAGCATGGCTTCACCGAGCCCATCCTCGTCCCTAAGAAAGACGGGCTGGGTCTGGCTGTCCCGGCCCCCACATTCTATGTCAGTGACGTCGAGAACTACGTGGGTAAGCGCCATCCCCTTCACAGTGCTCTGGGGCTGGAGCCGGGAGTACTGGGACACCCACCACTGTGCATGCTGTTTCCCCGCACCCTGGCTGTGTCCATGTGTGCTGTGAGCAGTGGAGCCTCAAGGCTCACTGTACTCTGTTCCCGGTGCTCTTAGATTAGACCCTGCGTCTCACTGAGATGACATATGACCTGGCAGGTCCCTTGCCCTCCCAGATAAGCTGACTGCAAAGTAGGGGCTGGTCTGGGAGACCCTTTGATTCTGGCAGCTATGAATTGCATTACTGTGGACGCTACATGACTGGGAGGCCCTGGTGGTGCGGGCCCATGTTCCCATCCTGGATGCCTGATTAGGGGCCTGGCCTTCCTCATCTGCACCATGACCTGCCCCCACGGCACCAGAATCTCCTCCTCGTCTGGATTCCGTCTGGGTTCTAGCCAGTGCCATTGCCATCAGCAGCACCCATTTCATGTCCCCTTGTAACTCTAGAGCTACTGGGGTTAGGTGGGCACTTGTGGGTAGAGGGAGCACCTGTGGGGGTGCCATTCAAGAGGCAGTGGCAGGGAAAGGCCAGCACACCTAGCAGTTACCCTGATAGGCCAGTGGCTACATGGCCAAGCATGGAGGCCCTCATGGTTGCAGGGCCTCCAGGTGCTCATGGGGGATGCCTGGATGGCCGGCACGAGGAGGAAAAACCCTGAACAGGCAAACACCCAGGACAGGTGGGCAGGCAGGCACACTGGCCTCTCAGTGCTGGGGCTTCTGAGACAACTGGCCCCACCACTCTGAGCCTCTCTCTCTTCCTCTGTGCACCCCTTGTGGGGTGTGTGCTGGAGGTGAAATGAGGTCACCTGTACAAGCCTCTGGGCACATAGGGGCACCCACCAGGAGGCCATCAAGTTCAATTTCAGCAGGGGGCTGGGGCCACGGCTTTTCTCTGGAGCCACATGGCCACCCTGGGGCTACCGAGACTGGGCTCCCAAACTCGTCGTGAGGAGGAAGAGCGAGCACCCTGGTAGCTGTCAGACATCTCGGAAGAGGGGCTAAAAAGTGCTCATCCTGGGACCTGGGGTGAGGGTGTTGGGTGTCCATGCAAAGGGGCTGATTCTGTGGGGTTCTTACTGAGGAGGAGGGCAGGCTGGACATAGTTGGAGCTGTGGCACTAGCTCTGTGGCTGATCCTGCCCTGAGCCAGGATCCAGCCCCTGGTCTTGCCTGTGCTCGGCTTTACCGCAGGTTTGCCTGAGAGGGGGCCATGGCCATCAGGTGGGCTGTTTCTGTCTTGCTGCACAATGCTGGTCAGGCAGCCTTGTGTATCCCAACTGTAATGTTCATGCTCGCCAGGCCAGTGCTCTTTCTCACCTTCCCAGACCCTGGCATGGTGCACTCAGGATAACAGCTAATATATAGTGAGGGCCTGCCCAGTGCCAGGCATTTTTCTAAGCTCTTCCCATGTAGGAGCTAATTTCCTCCCTTCCACAGCTCTGAGAGGTGGGTCCTGCCCTGCCACCAAGGCCCTGGGCTCACCTAATCATGCGGGTGGGGCCTGGTTTGTCCCCTGGCCCTGTTCCCTCCACAGCTGTCCCTGCAGAAGCAGGGAGGAGATGGTTCGTAGTTTGTATTGCTTCTATGTCTTTCTTTTTCCTCTTAATTTTTTTTTTCTCATGATGGAACTTTTTTTTTTTTTTTTTTTTTTTTTTTGAGATGGAGTCTCGCTCTCTCACCCAGGCTGGAGTGCAGTGGTGCGATCTCGGCTCGCTGCAAGCTCCGCCTCCCGGGTTCACGCCATTCTCCTGCCTCAGCCTCTCTGAGTAGCTAGGACTACAGTCGCCCGCCACCACGCCCGGCTAATTTTTTGTATTTTTAGTAGAGACAGGGTTTCACTGTGGTCTCGATCTCCTGACCTCGTGATCCGCCCGCCTCGGCCTCCCAACATGATGGAACTTTTTAAACACACACAAAATTAGAGAAACAGTAAGCCCTCATGCACTCAGCACCGGAAACAAAACCACCAGCTTTCGGCCGGTTTTCTGTCTCCCCACTTTTTTGTTCTCTTTGTAGTATTTTAAAAGGAATTCTGATCAGGCATGGTAGCTCACGCCTGTAATCCCAGCACTTTAGGAGGCTGAGGTGGGTGGATTTCTTGAGGCCAGGAGTTCGAGACCAGCCTGGCCAACATGGCAAAACCCCGTCTCTACTAAAAATACAGAAATTAGCCAGGTGTGGTGGTGGCATCTGTAGTCCCAGCTCTTCGGGAGGCTGAGGCAGAAGAATCGCTTGAATCTGGGAGGTGGAGGTTGCAGTGAGCCAAGATCGTGCCACTGCACTCCAGCCTGGGCGACAGAATGAGATTGCATCTCAAAAAAAAAAAAAAATTCTTTTTACATACATCATTTTACCCATAAAAATTCTAGTACGTAGCTCTAGCAGACAATTTAAAAAATATATAATCACAATTCCATCATCGCACTCGATAATATTAACAGTAATTCCTTGGTGGCGCGTAAGACCCAGTTTAATTCTTCCCAGTTGCCTCAAAAGTGCCTTTTTACATTTGGCTGTGGAATCCAAATGAGACCCCCACATTGCATTTGCTTTTTATATCCCTGAAGTCTCTTTCCTTCTGACAGCCCCGTTTCCTTCTATCCTGTTGGTTTGTTGGAGAGAAGGCCATGTTGGTCCTGCAGAATGTCCCACATCCAGGATTTGGTTGCCAGCGTCCCCAGTGGTGTTATTGAGCAGGTCCCTCTGTCCCGGGTGTTTCCTATAAACTTGTGGTTAGAGGCTTGCTTGACTTGCCTTCAGGTTTTTGGTAGGACTCCCTCTGGGTGGGAGTGCTTTCATCTGTGGGGAGGCCTTTCATGCCTGGCCACACTCTTGCGGTGATGCAGACAAGGCCAGTGGCCCCGGCACCCACCTCATCTGTCCACCCTAATCCCATGGCCTTGCAGTTTGTGGTCAGAGCAGCCATGGAGAACTATTGCAAAGGGCAACTGGCAATTCTGTCCTCCTCCTCCCTCTATCAGTCATGAGTCTTTTATAAAGAAATTTTCTTCCTCAGCTCATCTGGTTATCCTGAACTTTTCTTTGTCAGCTACAGAAAAGGCTTTTCCCTTTATCAGTTTGCCAATTCTCAGAGTAGTGAATTGGTGCCCTAGAAATGCAGGGGTTTTGATAGCTTAATTTTTAAAATGTAGGTATGTCTCATGAATTACTTGGAACATACACTAAAATGTATTTGCTGTTCATCTGAAATTCAGACAGGCCAGGCATCCTGTGTTTTTATTTGCTAATCTGGCCACCGTCGCTGAGGCCTGTGACCTGGCCGCCTCACAGCATCACCAGGTCAGAGGAAGAGTGGTCAGAGTTGAGCCAGGGGAAAAGCAGGCGGGTGAAGCTCGACGTTGACACCTAGAGCCTCCGCATCCAGCCCCTGGCAGCTCCTGCTATGTGTGAGGGCAGCCAAGGGTGTGTGTCCACTCCACATATCCTGGCCTCAGGGAGGCTGTGCCACCTTCCCAGGGTGCTCAAGCTCCTCCCACCACCTCCCCAGGGCCGGAGCGGAGTGTGGATGTGACAGATGTCACCAAGCAGAAGGACTGCAAGATGAAGCTGAAGGAGTTTGTGGACTATTACTACAGCACCAACCGCAAGCGGGTCCTCAATGTCACCAACCTCGAGTTCTCCGACACCCGGTGAGTGCTGCCACCCTGGGAATGTGGGGGCTGGAGCTGGGGTTGGGGCAGGGGCACTGTGCCGACCTTGGTAGTCGCCTGAGAAGCACAAGTCGAAGGTATCAGTGTCTGGAATACTGCACATGGCACAACTGATTTTTCCTGTTTCTCTCTCTCTCTTAAATTTTTTCCTTTTTTCCTTTTTTTTTTTTTTTTTTTAAGGCTGGCCCACAGCTGACTGTTTCTCTTTTAAAGTATGAAGGTGACATATTGAGAACAATTCAAACAAAAATAAGGAGCAAAAAGGCAAAGCCGCCTCTGGTCTTGGCCCTGCCCATCCCACTCCTCAGAGAGAAACATTGGTAACGGTGTGTAGTTTTTTCCAGAATGCACACACTCATGACACACTCAGACACATCTATGACACACCCACTTCTGGACACACAACATTCACGCTTACTCATGGATACACCAACACTCATGACACCCACTCGTGGACACATGACACTCACACTGACTCATGGACACTCCAATGCATGAGACATTCGTGACACTCTGACCCTCACATTCGCTCATGGACATACCCATGACATGCTCATCCATAGATATGTCACACACCCGCAGTCATGACACACTCATACCTACTCACAGACACCAACGTGTGGTGCAGTCACACTCATGGACACACTTGTCAACACACTCGTGACACAACACACCAACACTCATGGACGTACTCATGACACATTCATAGACATGACACACTAGCGGACACATGGACACACATGACACACACTCAGCACTCACCAACACATGGTACACTCACACTCACGGACACACTCGCCAACACACTCATGACACATTCATAACACACTGACACGCCGTATTCATGACACATTCATAGACACGACACACTAGCAGACACATGGACACACACTTAGCACTCATCAACACAGGGTACACTCACACACGGACACACTCGCCAACACACTTGTGACACGTTCACAACACACTGACACACTCACCTGACATGGACATGCGATACACTCACCCATGGGCGTTCATGGACACACTTGTGGGCACACTCCTGATACACAGACACTGACACACTCAAACACAACAATAGACTCATGACACGCTCATCCCTGACTCACTGAGATACTGACTCACTGGCACACTCATACTCCTAACACCCGCATCCCTGGCACAGTTACCAACACCTTCACACGCCCGTGTAGACGCCTACACTCACACACATGAGATCCTGCAGGGGCGGCTGCTGTGACCTGCCTCCCTGCTTTCCAGGCAAGGCAGGCCCCACACAGATACACCTTGGTTGGCCTGGTCCCCGGAGTTCCTGGCGCTAGTTGTCGTCAGCCCTGTGGTCACTGGGTGGGGCATCCTCTGTCAGGGCTGACCTACACCAGCCTGGCTTCCTGGTGGCAGAGCTGCTGGCCCCGCACTTTGTGGCTCTGACCTTGTTCTCCCCCAAGGCTGCCAGCTTGGGTGTGGTCGGTGCCTGCCCTGGATCCACCCCTCACCCCCTCTCCATCACATCACCTCTGCCCTCCAGCTGGCCCCTGGGAAAGATCCAGAACACTCACTCACTGTAAGGCACGGGTGGCTAAGGATGGCTTCAGTCTTCATCATTTCCATCATGCCTACTTCCTGAAAACACATAACACTTGCAAAGGGGCAGGTAGGGAGAAACAAAAGAATTATCTAAAACCAAGAAAGAGAATACAAAACTATGCCAAGAGCCACAAAAAGGTAATATGGCTGTGCATGGTGGCTCATGCCTGTAATCCCAAGACTTTGGGAGGCTGAGGCAGGAGTTTGCAACCAGCCTGGGCAACAAAGTAGGATCTTGTCTTTATTTTAAAAATTAAAAAAAAAAAAAAGGGTAATGGGCATTCAGTTTGGTCGAGCTTCCTAACAGCAAAGATAAAAAGGGAAATGGAGTGGGTTATGGTACCAGAGAAAGTGGTATGTATTGCTTTGGTACCAAACAACATAACTGAGTCAGGTCTCCGTCAACTTAATTTACTGCCCTGCCTGGGTTGAGGGGTTCTCACAGAGAGATGTCTAGGTTATGGAGCTAGGGAGAGATGGTACTTTGGCCTGTGGCTTTCTGTTGGGCCTTTCAGGGCCATCCCTTTGCCTCCTGTTTCCACTGGCCCGGTCCATGGACCATTAGGGGGTTGTTTGCAACTTTTTTTGGGCACTTACCTACCAGAGCCTTCACATGGGCTTGGGTTGGGGCCATGGAGTGGGCTCTGCTTCATCATTAAGTCTGTCCCCAAGGATGTTGGCCAAGCAGGTAAGGTCAGGCCTGACACCATGGGCTGTCTGGGGTAGCTCTTGGGGCCTGCTGCCTCAGGGGGGCCCACAGTGACCAATGTACCCCCAGACCAGAGAGATGCCTGCTCTGTGGCAGGTCTAGGGTGATGTTCCCACTGCTGGTAATTCCAGATACACGTCACATCTGGACTCTTGCTCATGGTGGCCTTGCGTCTTCATGGGGGCTTTGAGGACCACCTCCCGCCAACTCAGAGAAAGGTGTGGCCGCACCTAAACAGGCCAAGCAAGGGAAAGAAGGACGTTTGAGGGTGTGGTGGAAGGCAGGGACAGCCTGGCCCCCTGTGGTGTGTGGTGTTTGAAGGACATGGCTGGAGATGGGTCATGAGGGCCCTTGTGGCAGGGAACCCTCTCCTGTGGGCAGCGATGTGCCCAGACTGCTGAGGTTTCAGAGGTTGGCAGTGGGTATGAATGGGGATGATGAGGACTCCTGGGGGATAGAGAAGGGTGCTAGTTTGGAACGTGCTGGAGATTTAAAGGTGAGGTCTGTGACTGAGGCTGGTGGGATTGGGGCGGCAGGACTCTGCTTGTGATTTGTGACAGTCTTGTCCAGGGGCAACTTGTGCAGGTTGGTGTGGCCTTCGAGTAGAGACAACAGCACTTGCAGATGGGATGACAGAGACATGACAGACCCTGTCTTCCTGGAGGCAGCAAGAACTCCCAGATCTGGTTCTTAGTGGCAGCTGAAATGTCACTGCACGGGTGCTGTTGAGCTTGACTTTTTTTTTTTTTTTGAGACGGAGTCTCGCTCTGTTGCCCAGGCTGGAGGGCAATGGGGTGATCTCGGCTCACTGTAACCTCTGCCTCCTGGGTTCAAGTGATTCTCCTGCCTCAGTCTCCCAAGTAGCTGGGATTACAGGCATGCCACCATGCCCAGCTAGTTTTTATATTTTTAGTAGAGACAGTGTTTCACCATGTTGGCCAGGCTGGTCTCAAACACCTGACTTCGTGGTCCACCCACCTCGGCCTCCCAAAGTGCTGAGATTACAGACGTGAGCCACTGTGCCCAGCCTAGTTTGACATTTTTGATGAAGTGTAACACGTTTTGTCCAGGACAGTGACATGTCATTGACTTGAAGGCTGCCTCTGCATCTCCCTATCTTCCCTGGATATGAGTTGGCTGGATTTGACAGTGACCTGACGTGGCCAGGGGTCTTGGGCGCCCTGTTATCAGCTCTGGAGAGCAGTGGCTGTTATCCAGGTGATGCCAGAGGTGCCTGGGCTGAGTGTGAGAAATGATATCTACACTCCAGCCCAGTGCACCGCAGCACATGCACGTGGCCAGTCTGGAAAGACTCACTTTCCAGTTCCCAGGAAAGGAGGTTCCCTCTCAGGGGTAGATGGTTTTGGGGCCTTTTCATTATCTTCTGGGGGTGGAGGGCAGCATCAGACCCAGTCTCTTGCCAGGGCCACAGCCAGTGCCTGGGCTCGTTCCGCCCTCTGTGATCCTGTTTGCTCCTCTATGAAATGGGAGCTGTGACCTGTGGCCCACAGGTGGTGAGAGAGTGTGGGACGTGCCTCACAGAACATGTTTCCCACTCCAAGGGACATAAAAAAGGGAATCCCAGGTTCCCTCACCACCTTCCTCTCCCACCCCCAGAATGTCCAGCTTCGTGGAACCACCTGACATTGTGAAGAAACTGTCTTGGGTAGAAAACTACTGGCCAGATGATGCATTGCTGGCCAAGCCCAAAGTGACCAAGTACTGCCTGATCTGCGTGAAGGACAGTTACACCGACTTCCACATCGACTCTGGGGGCGCCTCCGCCTGGTACCACGTGCTCAAGGTGAGCCACGCCCTTCGGGGCACCTCTGTCTTGCTGTGGCCATGACCCATCTGCAAGATTGTCTGCAGTCCCCCCAAGCCCTGACTGTGGCCAGGATGCCACTCCCCAGAGGGCCTCTGGACCGTCCATCCCTGGGACAGGAGGCCTCTGGAGACGTCTCTGGGTGGTGGGGCAGGGGTGCATGTGCGACCAGAGAACCGCATGAGTGTCTCCTTGTTCTGATGGGATTCAGGCTCGTTAACAATTGGGTGAGGCCACTGGGTGATCATGCACTTAGAGGAGAAAGGGGGGTGTTGCAAAGACATCCTGGAAGAGGGGCCAGCCATAGCCAGAGCCCTGCACAGGAGCCAGTGGGCAGGATGGGAGCATCTGAGTGGGCAGGGAAGGCTAGGAGCCTCATCATTGAGGCTGAGAGAGGGAAGCCAGAAAAAAAATGAGACGTAAATAGCAACAGAAACAAAGGAAACCCTAAGCTGTGGGCTCCCCCACCTGCTAACTGAGCTTCTCTAGACCAGCTGGAACTGGAGCTGGGGGTGGGCGGGTGCACGTGCTGATCCCACCTCCGGGAGGCCTTGAGCAAGTCACTGGGGCATCCACGGAACCTGCCTTGGCCCCATTGCAGTAAGACAGGGGTCTCGCTGCTCCTGGTGCAGAACCCCTCCTGGGGCCTGCCATAAGACTGCCTGGGACACAGTGGCATCATTTGACGCAGCCTGAGATCCAAGTGGCTCTCAAGAGTGGAGCTACCTGGAATGCTTTTGATAGTCAGTTGCAGCTTTATTTGCAGCCTGGGCACCCACACCATTTGTAGTGCCTCAAAACAATGTAATGTGGGATTATGGGCTTTAGCTCTTAACTGTGCGGAGGGCCCAGATACCCAGAACCTTCCTAACACGCACATTTCTGAATTGCAAAGCACCTGTGCCCTCAGTGTTGCAGGCAGGAGTCGTGGACCTGGGCAGGGTACTTTTCACGTTAGGACCTATCACTTGCACCCCCGACCCCCGCATCCCGGTACGGGCGGCTCTGCCAACAGGCTCTCTTGGCAGGGGGAGAAGACCTTCTATCTCATCAGGCCGGCCTCGGCCAACATCTCCCTGTATGAGCGCTGGCGGTCTGCCTCTAACCACAGCGAGATGTTCTTTGCCGACCAGGTCGACAAATGCTACAAGTGCATCGTCAAGCAGGGCCAGACCCTCTTCATCCCCTCAGGTGAGTGCGGGCAGCTTTGGGGACCATGTCCTAGGGCTTGCCGGCCCTTATCAAGCTTTCTTCCCTGTCCCTTGGACCGTGTCCCCACCATAGGGTCTCTTCGGCATCCCTGGCATGCCTGCTCCCTTGTCTGGAGCATATGAAGTGGAAAGGAAGTTGAAACTTGACAGCTCCCTTGTCCGGAGCTTACCGCCACCCCAGCCCAGTCCCTGCAGAGGGGCCAGCAATGGGGCTTGTGTTGTCTGGTCAGCATGGGCACTCCTCACCACCGAGGCCACCTTGGAGCTGCGCAGCCAGTCAGCTGCCTTCACATCCTGGCTGGGCTCACTGTGACCGAGCCTACGGCTGGAGACCCAGCTCAGAGAGCCTTGTGTGGAGACAGCAGCCACGACATCAGAGCCAGTGAGGGAGGAGGGCGCTAGCTGCTAATTAAGGCAATAGTAGGGGACATTTTGAGTCTGTGCTGAAGGAGAAAGCCCGTCATGAACCACTGTGTGCCTCTAGATAACAAATGTTAGAACAAATCCCAGACATTCCTTTATTTCATTAAATATTTCACTGTTTCTGAAGGGCTTCCTTTCCTTCTAAAGTAACATAGCTGCAATACTGTTCTCACATCTCGAAAAATGAACAATTAACAGCACTTCCCTGATATCATCAAACAGCCAATTGGCGTTCAGATTTTTAAATCGTTTTATAGGGTTGGTTTTTTTTTTTCCATTTTAAATAAGTATCAAACTGAGGCCCTCATATTTTAATGATTTATAAGCCTCAGAATCTTCTGTAATCTCTGGGTCCCTCCTCCCTCCGTTAGCTTCTTCACAGTCACAGCTATATAGGAAAGAGTTGTGGATTTCCTAGGGTCTGGCCCAGGCTCTGTCTCCGAGGATAACCTGGGGACCAGTCCCAGCCGCGATGCATCTGCCCCAGCCTTGTCTCCTGCTCCTGAGTGTGGTTGGGAGGCCAGGTAGCTGGACACAGGCTGGGGCTTCCTCTCTCTGTCTGAGTACTGCCCCCTCAAGTGGCCTGAGCAAGTCCCCTCAGCTCTGGGCCTCAGTTTCCCTGTCTGTGCAGGGCTGGACTGACTAGTCTGTGCCGTCTCAGACACAGCCTCTCCCCCAACCCCCTTCCATGGAGGCTGGGGTTGGGCCAGAGCCAGAGAGCTTCTCCCAGGGAGGCCCCAGGCTGCTGGTGAAGCTGCAGAGGTGGACAGGGCACCAAGGTATAGGCGGGCAGGAACTGGAGCCTGGGCTGGGCCGGGAAAGGCCTATGCTGGTCTCCGCTGTTTCCTGATCTGGAGCCATGAGAAGCCCGTTCATGGGAGCAAGGTGGGGTACCAGCCACTCCCGTCTCTCTCCCAGGCTGGATCTACGCCACGCTCACCCCTGTGGACTGCCTGGCCTTCGCGGGACATTTCCTCCACAGCCTGAGTGTGGAGATGCAGATGAGGTAGTGCCTGCCGCGCTGTCTGCCCTCGGGCTCCGCAGAGCAGCGTCCTCCCTCTAGCTGGGTCGGTTCTGGACGCCTTGGGCTGAGTCCTGGCACAGCCCGCCTGTGGGTGGCCTGGACATGACCGTCAGCCTCAGTGGGCCTCTTTGTGATGTGGAGGGAAGGAGGAGGTGGGCCCTGGGGTCTTGCAGGCCGGCTCCTCAAGGGACCTGGCTGCTGGACGGTTGTAGTTGCACTTGGTGGGGTTGGGGTTGCTTAAAAGGCTGCTGCCTTCTCTTCTTGGGCACTGACAGAACTCTCATGGGCCCCGAGGCCTGCAGCCACCAGGGCAGTTGTCCCCTGGTCCTCCTCAGCTATGCAGGGCCCAGTGGAGAGGCCTGAGCTGGTGTGTCTGGGGCCTGGATTGACGCCCAGCGTCGCCTGCTTGATGGTCGGTGCACTGAGAACTGCTCTTTGGTGGCTTCCAGAGCATATGAAGTGGAAAGGAGGTTGAAACTGGGCAGCCTGACTCAGTTTCCCAACTTCGAAACTGCGTGCTGGTACATGGGGAAGCACCTGCTGGAGGCGTTCAAAGGTACTGGTCACTCCAGGGTGGGCGTCCAAGCCTGGGGCTCTTGGCTGTGGGGGCAGCCAGACCTGGTCAGGGCTGACTGTCTGGGTGTGAGTGCCACCTTCCTGTGGCCTGAGCAAGTCCCCTTGGGACTCAGCCGCCTGGGGCTCAGTTTCCCTATCTGTATAATGCAGGACTAGATTGAACAGGCTGGGCCTCTCCTTCCGATTGGACTGTCCTTTGTTTTAGAACAAACACTGGGCTGTGGGTTGAGAGGGGCGAGTGCGCGTGGCTTCAGTGCAGGTATCAATCACACCTGCTCCACCCTCCACGCTTGCCTCCATTGGGAAGGTGGGGCCCTGGCTCTGTCACCAGCTGAGGAGTGGGTGCGAGTGGGCTCTGGGTCCCCTTAGGCTCCTTCAGGGGCCTGGCAGCTGGATCGTGAGGCAGGCTTGTGGCTCGGTGGCCCTCTGTGGATGCACTGTGGCATCCCTGGGCCTCCCTTTTCTGTCCCAGGTCCTGCCTGGCCACACCCTCAGAGATGAGAGCAGGTGGCTCCTGGCAGCCACCACCCTGTCCAGGCCTCCAGACTGCCCATCAGCGTGAGGGAGCCTGCAGGAGAGTTTGTGTTTATGTGTGATTTCCTTTCTCAGTGTGGTTGCTCTTAGTTGCTCTTTTTGGTTCTAATAGCAGCCAAGAGCTCTTTTATGCAGAACCCTTTGTACTCTGGCCCTAGTTTGAGAAGGTAAAATGGTCCTTAGTCATGGCTGGCCAGGTTTTGGTAAGATTTTCCCATTGTTCCCCAAATGTGGAGCCCTGAGCTTGACTCTGGCAGAAGGAAGTGCCCAAGATGGGAGTCTAACCCTGCCCTCAGGGGACTCGTGCCAGGGAGGCAGGGATCAGGGCAGCACCCGGGAAGCCACCCCACAGGGCCAGCCTGACTACTGGCCAGCTAGGCCACTGTGGCCATATCCTCTCTGCCTGGGCCTCCCTCTCTGAGTGGACGACAGTTCAGTTGGCCCCCAGGACTGAGAGGACCCAGGGAGCTGCCATGGTCCTGGTGAGTCAGAGCCCTGGAGCCCTGGAGCCCTCTTCAATGGGAAGAGGGAGGGGAGGCCCACAGCAGGAGCGCACCTCCCAGCTGAACTGTGGTTGGTCCCTACACTGTGCTAAGGGGCGCCATGAGGTGGGAAGAGATGCTTGGGGATGCCTGGTGTGGGCCCACGGACAGCCTGTGACCTGGGTCCTGGCATGACTGTGGCCCCTTGCTCAGGCAGGGCTGGGGTATTAGGCAGAGTGAGGAGAGGCAGGCAGCCTGTCTTAGGGGCCTGGAGGGTGAGACAGTGGGAGGATGGTGGGAGGGCCAATCTTTCCTCAAGCAGGGCAGGCCACCAGGAGGATGGGCGCCCCCAGGTTCCAAGAGGAACTGTTGGCAGTTGAGCTGGTGGCCGTGGGCGGAGGGAGACCTCTGGAAGGCTGGACCTGGCATCCCCCAGTCTGGCTCTGTGGCTGGGCATGAAGGCACCTGTGGGCAGCGGGCATCCACCCACCTCACCCAGTGTCTCCTTCCCAGGCTCTCACAAATCTGGGAAGCAGCTGCCCCCTCATCTAGTCCAAGGAGCTAAAATTCTCAATGGTGCTTTCCGATCGTGGACGAAGAAGCAGGTAGGAATCATGTCACAAATGCCCTAGGGCAGGAGAGCAGTGACAGGCAGGAGGACCTCCCCGGAGACCCAGCAGCAATGTCCAGGACTTGTCCTGCTTCAGTGAGATCCAGCCTGGGAAGGACAGTGGTGCTCCCCTGCCTGGCTTGGCCTGGGGTGTGCCTTTGCCCCAGACACTCCATGGGTCCATCCCCTGCTGTCCGCTGATTGGGCCACCTGAGGGCTAGGGGAGGACAGATGCAGATGCAGAGCCCCCTCCATCAGGGGCTCACAGCTTGGTCACAAGTTGGTGGGAGGAGGGTGAGCAGGTGCTGGTATGTCCTGGGAGGAAGGTGGGTCTGTGGGTGGGGGACAGATGGCCTATGGTGGGATGATACTGTGTGAGCACAGAAAGGCCTGGAACCTGGTGGGGGCAGGGAAGGACTGGGGGAGTGGCTGGCCCCAGGACAGGGAGTGCTGGGGACACCCTGTCGGCTCCTCCTGGCTGGCCTTGGCATCAGCTCAGAAGCTAAGCTGCCTGATTGCGGGTGCAGCACCCCAGCCACCTTGCTCTGTGACCCGGGCAGCCCCTCCCTGTGACTCTTCCCGATGACCATCCTGTGTTTGCCCCCACAGAAGCCACTTACTGTGTTCCTTAGCATCTTCCCTTGGTTTTGGCTACAGAAGGGAGGGGAAGGTCTGGCCCAGCCTCGAGCACCCTCTGGGGCAGTGTTTCCTGCTGGGGCTCTCACTGTGCAGAGGCGCTATGCCTGCTCCTGAGGGAGGAGGACCCTCTCCCAGGCCAGAGTAGGCCAGTGGAGATTTACACGAAGCCTTCAGGAAGGCCAGGCTGCAGGGAATACCGTGTGTAGCCTGCCTCTATCATGGGCGGGCCAGGCAGGAGAGGCAGCCAGTGCACTCCCAGGGCCATCCTGCAGCTACCACCTCCGTCAGGCCTCAAGGCCCAGGGCAGTCCAGGGCGCCCCTCCCACCTCACCTCAGCCGTGTGGCTGGGTGGAGTGGCCTCTGACCAGGAAGAAGGGATGGGACCCATTTCCACTCCATAGCCCGCTGGTGGTGGCCTCAGGCAAGCTTGTCCTCTGTGGTACTTGGTTTGTCCACCTATTGATGGGGCCTCACAGCAGAGACCTCTTGCCAGGGCAGAGTTTGGCTTGGAAGCCCCTTGCCTCATGCTCATCTGAGTGGCTCAGCAGTCAGGCGACAGCCTGCAAGAATGCAGGGGTAAGTCAGGGTCACGGGACATGTCTGGTGCTGACCCTGGGTCTGGTTGTCCCGCAGGCTTTGGCAGAGCATGAGGACGAGCTCCCGGAGCACTTCAAACCTTCACAGCTAATCAAAGACCTGGCCAAAGAGATCCGGCTCAGTGAGGTGGGGCCATGTCCAGGTGCTGGGCTGGACCCCTGGGGATTGGGGAGGGCCCACCTGTCTTTCTCTGGGTCCAGGGGCCAGCCTGACACAGAGCTGCCAGTTCCAGGAAGGCCAGTGCCCCAGACGGTCCTCCTTGCACTTTCCTGGGCGAGCTTGCCTTTGTGAGGGCTCAGGGTCCTAGGTCTCTGGCTGGGTCTGTGTCCTGGTGTGAGTGTGTAGGGACTGAGAAATGGCACCAGCCTCTCTGAAGCTCCCATGGGGAGGGCACTCTGTGGGAGGAGCCCCTGACTCAGCCCCTCCAGTCCCAGCTTGTGTGATCCTGGATGAGCCCCCAGCCGCTGTGCTGGGGTAGGACAGAAGAGCCTTGGGGAGAGCAAGTGACTGATGGCATGTGGCAGGTGTGAGTGTGTCACACAATAGCATGGGTTGGGTGTGAGTGTGTCACATGATGGTGTGGGGTAGCTGAGCCTTTCTGGGCTGATAGCTCCCCGCCAGCCTGGCAGTGAGGGTCTCCAGCATCCTGGTGTGTGGACCCTCCTGGGCCACAGTTTGGCAGAAGCAGCATGTGACCCTCTCCTTTCTGTATCCCAGAACGCCTCCAAAGCCGTCCGACCGGAAGTGAATACTGTTGCCTCGTCAGATGAGGTGTGTGACGGGGACCGGGAGAAGGAGGAGCCGCCGTCTCCCATTGAGGCCACCCCGCCTCAATCCCTCCTGGAGAAAGTGTCCAAAAAAAAGACTCCCAAAACTGTGAAGATGCCCAAGCCGTCCAAAATCCCCAAGCCCCCTAAGCCCCCAAGGCCCCCCAAAACGCTGAAGCTCAAAGATG
Organism: Nomascus leucogenys; assembly: GCF_006542625.1. Taxonomy (NCBI): domain Eukaryota; kingdom Metazoa; phylum Chordata; class Mammalia; order Primates; family Hylobatidae; genus Nomascus; species Nomascus leucogenys. The sequence continues at coordinate 40,599,972 of NC_044381.1, read as the reverse complement.
GAGGCAAGAAGAAAGGGAAGAAGTCCCGGGAGTCAGCCTCGCCCACCATCCCCAACCTGGACCTGCTTGAAGCCCACACCAAGGAGGCACTGACCAAGATGGAGCCGCCCAAGAAGGGCAAGGTGGGCCCCCCTCACCCTGACTCCGCACCTTATCACCAGAGGTGCTGCAGCATCTCTTGGGGGCCAGTCCCATGGAGATAGCTAGGGCCCATTGTCCTTGTTCCCCAGGGGCCCCTGAGAAGATGTGGGGGTCTGGGCTCTTGCTGTGGGCTTGTATGCCCAGAAGATGCACTTCCCTGCCTGGTCCTGACCCAGTCCTGCAGCATCCAGGCCCAGACCCCCCAGAGTGGACAGGCTCTGCCCAGCAAGCCACAGAGCAGTGGGCCTGAAGAGGGGCCCTCATTGAGGAAGGCAGCACAATGTGTGTGTGCTGTGGCAGAGGTGGCACCCAAGAGGGACACCTGGTGGAGGAGGCATGGTGGTTTTCCCGGAGGGGATGTCTAGTTTAGGTTTCCTAGCCAGATGAGCAGTTGCCAGGGGACAAAGAAGCCCTGGGTCCTCTCTGGGGCCAAGGCATTGAGGTTGAAACCTGAAGGTAGATGAGGTGTCTGTGCAGAAACAACAGGGAGAATGCCATTGGAGGGGAGGGGGTTCAGGGGTGAGGACAAGAGCAGGGTTTCCCTGATAGTCTGAGCCCCTGTGGACAGTGAAGAGATGGGCCCAGCCCTGAAGACCCACTCTGACTAGAGGATCTTAGGTCTGGGCTTCAGGGACCATGAACCCCTGAAGCACCATTGAGTGTGAGCTTCTGCCAGGAGGAGGTTGTTATCTACTTCCTGGGGGCCAGGACACTTCAGGGCTGGCATCACAGGGGTGCAGTGGGACACTTTTGTGTTCTCTTTCTCAGGGCAAGCATGAATGAATGCATGAGCAAATGAATGGATGGCTAAATGGCTGGATGAATGGGTGAATGAATGAATAGGTGGATGAATGGATGAACATATGGATGGATGAATGAATGAATCGGTGAATGGCTGGCTGGCTGGATGGTTGAATGGATTAATGAATGGATGAATAGATGAATGAATAGATGGCTAGATGAACGAATTGATGGATGGGTGGATGGATGGATGAATAAATGAATGGATGGATGGGTGAATGGGTGGATGGATGGATTGAAGGAAGAATGAATAAATGAATGGGTGGGTAGATGAATGGAATAATGAATGAATGGGTGGATGAATGAATGGATGGATGGAATAATGAAGGGATGGATGGATGAGTGGGTAGATGGATGGATGAGTGCATAAGATGGATGGGTAGATGGATAGATGAATGGATGCATGGGTGGATAGATGAAAGAATGGATGGATGGTTGGGTGGGTAGATGGATGGATTGATGAATAAATGGATGGATGGATGAACAAATGGATGGATGGATGGAATGGATGGATGAATAAATAGATGGATAGATGAATGAAAAAATGGATGGATGAATAAATGGATGGATGAATGAATGGATGGAAAGGTGGATGAACAAACAAATGGATGGGTGGATAAATGAATGGATGGATGGGTGGATGATGAACGAATCAACAAATGGTGAGTGGATGGATGAGTGGGTGGATGGATGGGTGGATGAATGGATGGATGAACAAATGGGTGGGTGGATGAATGGATGGATGAACAAATGGGTGGGTGGATGAATAAATGGATGAATGAATGGGTGGATGGATGGATGGATGGATGAATGAATGGGTGAGCAGATACATGGATAGATAGATGAACAAATGGATGGGTGGATAGGTGGGTGAATGGACCGATCGATGGATAAATGAATGGATGGGTAGATGGATGAATGGGTGGATGATTGAGTGAGGGATGAATGAATGAATGAACAAATGGATGGATGGATGGATGAATGGATGAGTGGATGGGGAGATGGATAAATGAATGAGTGGATGGATGGATGGATGGATGGATGGATAGATGAAAAAATGGATGGATGGATAAATGGATGGGTAGATGGATAAATAAATGGATGCGTGGATGGATGAATGGGTGGGTGGATGAATGGGATGAACGAATGGATGGATGGGTGGGCGGATGAATGGATGGATGGATGGATGAACAAGATGAACAAATGCATGGTGCATGGATGGATGAATGAACGAATGGGTGAGTGGATGGATGGATTGGTGGATGAATGAACGAGATGAATGAATGGATGAATGGGTGGGCAGATGAATGAACAGATGGATGGATGAGTGAATGGATGAACGAATGAATCAATAAATGGATGGATGGATGGGTGGGTGAATGGATACATGGATGGGTGGGTGAATGGATGCGTGGATGGGTAGATGGATGGAGGCTTGAGCTGCAAGCACATGAGCCAGAAGGAGACAGGGAATCTGTGGCTCAAGGGAGTCCCACCAGCCCTCTATGTCTGCCTCTGGGTCACAGCAGCCCTTTTTCCTAGGCCACAAAGAGCGTCCTGAGTGTGCCCAACAAAGATGTGGTTCACATGCAGAATGATGTGGAGAGGCTGGAAATTCGAGAGCAAACCAAGAGCAAGTCAGAGGCCAAGTGGAAGTACAAGGTGAGAAGTGCACGTGTGCATGCACGCGTGTGTGTTTCAGCTTGGTGAGTGTGAGCAGAGATGAATCTGTGAGGCCCTGTGTGTGTGTAGGAATGTGCAGACATGTGTCTGCTTGTCCTGAGTAGGTAGTGCTGTGGGGTGTGCTTATGTGGGTCTGAGGTGTGTGTGACCACCCATGGACTACGTCTTCCTCTGAGTTGGTTGGGATGCAAGAGGTTGAGTGTACACCCTGTATATTGACAGTGTTTCCCTTCACGGTCCACACTCTGGTTTTCATTCCCACTCCCTGGAGGCCAGGCAGCATCGAGGAACTGAGTCCATGGGGTGCAGGCCCCTGAGCACCCCGCAGTGGCCCGGGTGGCCACCGGAGCTATGGGTGACTTTCCTTAGGCGTGTTCCCAGCAGCTGCCTCTTCCCACTGACACTAGTTGGGGTCCTGACCCCCCACTTCTGTGTGGGGCTCAGGGATGGCCCTGGTCTTGCTTTTCAGAACAGCAAACCCGACTCCTTACTGAAGATGGAAGAGGAGCAGAAGCTAGAGAAGTCGCCTCTAGCTGGAAACAAAGACAACAAGTTCTCTTTTTCTTTCTCCAACAAGAAACTCCTCGGGTATGAGTGCCTGGATGGGAGGGGTGACCTCGCTCCTCGGGTATGTGAGTGCCTGGATGGGAGGGGTGACCTCGCATGTAACCCACATCACACACACCGTACATACTGCATCACACACGCTGCCTTATACCACACACACATTACACACACACCATACATGCACTGTGCATCTCACACACCACACAGCGCATCACACACAACCACACATTGTACATCACATACCCCATACACACACAGCCTTTGGCTGACACACCTCTGGGGACTCCTCTCCCTGTGAGCTGCTGACCTCACTGATTGCAGCCCTGTTCCTGGCACGTCTTCTTCAGGCCTAGACACCAGCAGAGCCACATCCCTGCCTCCCACCATGCTCCACTTGCAGGGTGGCTGTAAGGAAGCAGACATGCCTGGGTGGGGCTGGGCTGGAAGATGCAGCCAGCCTGGAGTGAGGGATGGCCACCCAGGCAGGGAGGGAGGCTGTGACACTCCATGAATGTTAGATGTGTGGCTCTTGTGAGCTGGTGCTGAGTACGTGCGCAGGGAACAGGGTCCTGGCTCTCAGAGCCCAGTGGCCAGTGGGGAGGGCCTGGTGTGAACCTGACATGGGACCCTGGGTGCTGAGAACATGACCCATCTGGGAGTCAGGAGGGCCTCCTGGAGATGGCACTGAGCAGAGATTAGGGGGTGTGTTTGAGTGGTATGGGCATGCTGGATGAGCCTCGGGGTGAGGCGAGGGGTGTGGAGGGCTGTGAGCCCGGTGGCAACCTCAAGAGCCTCACGGTTCCAGCGGCAACACTTGGGCCTGTGTGTGCTCCCAGTGCGTGGGGCATGTCACCTGCTGAGGCCCCAGGCCTGGCTGGAGTCAGACAGGTCCCAGCAGGAGGGGTGGCCACTTTTCTGCAGCAGCCACTGATTAACTTGGCCGGGTTGTAGTTTCCTCATTGAAGAGATGGGAGGAGAAGACCTCTTTCTGGGTGGTGGAGAATGGGAGCAGTGCCCAGGCAGGGTCTTGTGAGGGTCAGGGAGCTCAGGGCAATATGCGAGGCCGTTCAGCCAAGGGGCAGGTCTGTGGGGGTCCTTTGGCTGCCCAGCTTCATGACCCTGGGCATGTCGCTTGCTTTATCTGAAGCTCTGCTTCTAGGTTCCTGGGAAGCTATTAAATGGCATTCACTCTGTGATGGTGCTAGGGAGTTGACGATGGAGATGAGAAAGAGCGGTGTGACTCTAGCCTGTGTACACTTGTGTGTTCTGTGGCCCAGCCTGTAAGGCAGTGGGCTCGCCGCCCCTTCACTTAGAGCATTGGAAGCAGCCTCACCTAGGCACTCTATCCAGGTGTCTGCACTTCCATTTGCTCAGAATTGGAGCTGTGTATGTTTGAAGTTCCAGACTTTTCTGCCTCAGCCTGTTGTCCCTGCTACTACAGAGAGAGAGAAACCTGTCCTCAAACCCCTGGGAAGGCAAAGGCTGGAGCTGCTTGCAGGCCAAGCTCTGAAGTAGTCCTCCTTCACCTGGGCAGGGAGACAAATTACACACAGTTTCTTAGACTGTTACATCTATCCTGTAGCCCTGGCGCTGAGTTTATTTTTCCAGCATAGCTATGGAGAAAAAAACCAGGAAACTTGGATCCTTTTCCTGTTAAAGGCCAATTCAGCATGTGCCAGGATTCCTAGGCAGGCCCAAGGCAGGGCTTAAGCTTGCCCAGTGGCCTTGGGACAGTTGGGGGTCACCGTCATGAGCATCTAAACTGCCTGGGGAAGGGCTCTCTCTGCCTGAATGTGGTGTGTGGGGAGGCACAGCATTGGGTAGGAGGCCATTGGGTTGGGGAGTGTCCCCTCCTGTGGGCAGATAGCTTCCCACAGTAGGGACTGAAGGCCCAGCCTGGCCTCCTGTCTGCAGAGGCTTGGGCCCTCTACCCTCCTCCCATCTCAACTGGGCCTGAGGCTTCTTCGGATGGAAATTCAAATGGTGGCAATGTCACCTGCCTCCTGGAGGCCATCGTGCCGTGGCCCTGGCAGGGGACCCCTTGGGAGGTCCCACCTGTCCGCTGGCCATGGGGCTATGTGGATGCTGCTGACCCACTCGCTTCTGCCCTAGCTCCAAGGCTCTCAGGCCCCCGACAAGCCCTGGTGTGTTCGGGGCCTTGCAGAACTTCAAGGAGGACAAGCCCAAGCCCGTGCGGGATGAGTATGAGTACGTGTCGGACGACGGTGAGCTCAAGATCGACGAGTTTCCCATCAGGAGGAAGAAAAATGCCCCGAAAAGGGACTTGTCCTGTGAGTTTGGGAGGGGGTGTTGGGGGAGGGGTGTGGGAGAGGCCCGTCCCGCCCCTGAGAGGTCTTCCTGGGGTGGCTGGCTCCCCACAAGGCCTCCCGCTGGACTCCCATCTGCTGTGCTTTCAGTCTTGTTGGATAAGAAGGCTGTGCTGCCCACGCCTGTCATGAAGCCAAAGCTGGACTCGGCAGCGTACAAGGTGAGCTGCCTTACGGGCCCCCCTTGGTCTCGGGGGGCATCTCTGGGCAGTCCCCAAGGCCATGGTTTGAGTGACTCCAGGGCGGTCTCTGGGGGTGTTTCTGCATGAGATGGCGAAGGGGCCCCTTACCCTCACCCCACCCTTTCATGAGTGTTCTAAGGTCACATCCAACTCTGAGACACAGTGGTCATCTCTGCCTGGGCGTGCGAGGGGTGTGTCCCCACTGAGCCTCCTGCCAGGGGAGGTTATCGGGATCTAGTGTATTAACTGCTTTCCTCCAGCCTGAGGTCCCTGTGGGGCTGCAGGCCCTGCCCCCACCTCTCCTTCCAACCATGGCGGTGTCTCTTTACATGTATTACACACTGGGGCTGTCTCGTGTAAGGGTTCCTTTGAACCAGAGTTCCTCTGTGAATATGGTGCACAGTGTGAAGACAATTTGGTCCTTTGTGGTTCTGAGAGAGCTCTGGCACCCACATCTGCCCCGTGTGTCCGTGTGTCGGCCATCCAGCCCGTCGGCTCCAGGGGCCTTTGTCTGACCCCAGCAGTGTTTATTAGAAGGGCAGCAGCTCTTTAAAAACGTTACAAAACTGACTGGGCGCAGTGGCTCACGCCTGTAATCCCAGCACTTTGGGAGGCTGAGGTGGGTGGATCACAAGGTCAGGAGATCGAGACCATCCTGGCTAACATGGTGAAACCCCGTCTCTACTGAAAATACAAAAAATTAGCCGATCGTGGTGGCGGGCACCTGTAGTCCCAGCTACTTGGGAGGCTGAGGCAGGAGAATGGCGTGAACCCGGGAGGCGGAGCTTGCAGTGAGCCAATATCGCGCCACTGCACTCCAGCCTGGGTGACAGAGCGAGACTCCATCTCAAAAATAAATAAATAAAAATAAAAATAAAATAAATAAAAACGTTAAAAAACCTAGTTTAGTCCCTGAAGGGAAAAAGTATCCCCCTCCCAACTTCCAGGCCACTTCGGTGGCCAGACCCTCCCCTGACTGAAGCCCTGTCCCTCGTGCAGCAGAGTGATGACTCCTCGGATGAGGGTTCGCTGCACATCGACACGGACACCAAGCCCAGCCGCAATGCCAGAGTCAAGAAGGAGAGTGGGAGCTCGGCAGCCGGCATCTTGGACCTGCTGCAGGCCAGTGAGGAGGTCGGCGCCCTGGAGTACAACCCCAGCAGGTGGGCCCCACCACCCGGCAGCACCCAAGAGCGGGGACCAGGCAGGCCCAGGGCTGGCCCTCGGCCACGATGGTGGGAGCCTGCGAGGTAGACGCACAGCTGGAGCCAGTGCTGAGCCGCCCCTGGGCCTAGGCAGAAGGGCACACCTCAGGGTACAGATGCTGGACTGGTTCGTCCCACTGGGGCTTTGCTTTCAATCAAGGGCTTCTTTTTCTTTTTATTTTTTGGGTAAATTCTCTCAGAACCACAGGTTTTCAATTTTATGTGCCGAGACTGTTGTTTTTTTCACGTGGAAATCTTATGGAATTTCCACATGTACTACAGACAGGTAACCCAGGGGGCAGAGGTGTAGCCCCCTCCATGGTGCCGCTGGGCCCATGTCGGGGGCTGCAGCGGCCATGGGGAGCACAGCCCTCCTGGTCTTCTTGACAGCTGTAGATTCCCATTGCACAGATCGGGAAACCGAGGCTCTGAGAGCTTAAACTTGCACATGGCCACACTGCTAGGAAGCAGCAGAGACAGGCCCAGAATCTCCATCTGCCTGATTGCAGAACCTGAGCTTGGGGGTCCTGGAGGGTTGACTAGTGCTGGGCAGTGATATCTGGATGTGTGCGGCTGGTCCCTTGTCCAGCAGTGACTTGGATTGAGGAAGATGGAGCCCGTGCTTGGGTCCTGCTCAGTTCGCAAGATGTGCCTCAGAGACTCTGTGGTTTCCAGAATCCATGGGCAACCCAGGGCCGTGCTGCTAACTGCTCCACACAGCCCCGAGCTTGTTCAGTGAGCAGGTGGAGGCTGCAGGGCAGGCCTGCTTTTAGACAGATGGGGGGCTTGGGCAAGGTAGATTAAGGGCTTGATTGAAAAGAGCTCTTGCTAAATCAGTTGGCCGCATTTTACATTTTACATTTACTGTTTTACATGCAGTATTATGTTCATGTAATATTGATCAGAAAGCCAGCTGTAAGGTGCTTTTATTTTAATGGGAGTGAAGCATGACGGGAGGCTTCCACAGCGCCTTAGGGGACAGATTTCCTGCTTGGCACTAGGTGGTTCCTGTCCATGTTAAGCCCCTTGCTGCAGAGATGTGCTTGTGGCTGGGGGTGAAGCCTGGCTGTGAGCTCCTCCTCCCTATCGGAGGCTGTGGTGCTTCACACAGCTCTTTGGGGGATGCCTGTCTTCTGGGAAGAAGTATGCACTAGCCGACACCTCAGTGACAGGCCTCAGGGGCAGGAGAGGCCCCTAAACACCCTAGGCCCCTCCCAAGGTCCATGGAGAGGCCTGGGGGCCCTGGGGGTGAGGGGTGTCTGAGGCCACCCAAGATGAGGGCAGACAGGGCCAAGAGCCCGGGGGCCACCAGGTGCTTTGTTGTGGGCACCTGGGACTTGCAGGGGGCATGGAGATGGGGACAGAGGTGGGGAGGGTTTTGTACTCAAGTCTGTGAGGAGGTGCTGTGTCCTGGGCTCCTGGCTGTGAATCTGAGCCCGGGAGTGGTGCAACCCATCCATGGACACACTGATAACAAAAGACCCAGAGCTTCCCCGCCCCGCACAACTAGCCCGTGCCTCGGGGCAGTGTGCACGTGCACATGTGCCTGCTAGGGGCCACTGAGGCCGCCGGCCCCCCTCAGCCTGCTGCAGGCAGTTCCTCTCCCAAAGTCTCCCATTTGGAGCGTAGGTCAGTTTTTGATGGTCCATTTGCTCTGTTTTAAGTATCGGCTGCTTGGAAAAAACTGCTGAAGAAAATGGAGGAAAATATGTTAATTTATCGTGGATAGTTTGCTCAGTGTTTACTGCTGGGGGAAAAGGAGAGGATTTGAGTATGATAATTGGTGGATTAAAAGTATTATTTTCCATGCCGACTAGTTAGACGTTGCTCATTGATTCACCAGCAACCCTGCGGGACCCGGGCATGTAGCCCTCACCCTCTTGGGTTGCCCAGATGGCATGGCGTGGACCCTCTTAGTGGGTGTCCCTGGCCAACCCCCAGCCCCCCGTGGCTAGGTGCAGGCCCCCACCCTCCAGTCTGTCTGGGCCTTGCAGGCCAGTTGAGGGGTCAGGGCAGGGCCTGCCAGAGGCTGCAGGGCAAGCTGTGTGCTCTGGCTGTCTCCTGAGCTGGGGCTGGGAGAGCCTGTTCCTGCGGAGATGTCAGTGAGGGCAGAAGTGACTGCGCTGACTTAGGCAGGCCTTCAGCGCTGCAGCTTGTGTGGCAGGGGCAGTGTGGTCCTGGCACTGTGGGGGCAGCTCCCGGCAGTGCCTTCTGAGGAGTGCTTGAGGCTGACCATGCTTGGTTTTCCCATTGTTGTGGCTTTCAAACCTCAATCCTGTTCAGTTCCTGTGAAACCCAAAATGCAACGCAGTCCAGTGTGTCTCAGACAGGGCCTGGGAGGTGGCATTGGTGAGGGCTGCAGTGAGGGCGCCTGCCCCGGCACTGGGCATCCCCCTGAGTCTGCCAGACCCTCAGAAAGCAGTGGGTTCGGGCCTCAGCGCTGTCCAGCATGGGTAGCTTTTGTCCAAGTTGCCTCATCAGCCCTATGACTCCCTCTGTGTCTGGGCTCCCTGTGGCAGCTTCCTCTCCCTGTCCTGCTGTAGCAGAGCCTCAGTCCTGGGAGCCCTCTTGCTTCTGAACCAGGACTTGTCCTGGTGGGGCCGCTGCCCCAGGTGCCTCAGTCTCCCTCTGGTAACAGAGGTGGGCACAGGCATGCAGAGCTGGGTGGCCCGCCTGCCACTGTATTGGCCTCTTCCTTCTTGTCTCATGTGTGCTGTCTCTGGCAAGGGGTTCTGGGTATACAAGCCCCCATACAGTACCTGGGTGTGCTCACAGTCACAGGCTTCCCAGCCCCTCTCATTTGAATGGTTTAATGAAAGTGCCTCCAGTGCTTCTGGGAACTGGTGGAGAGGGGATGGGCAGCTCGAGAGACAGTGATGCTGATGCAGGAGTCCTGAAGGGGCAGGTCCAGGGAGCAGAGGGAGAGGACAGCAGGCACCCCGTGTGCCCCAAGTATGGGCCCAGGAGTGGCTATATGCAGTGACAGGTGTGGCTGGGCCTCCCCTGTAAGGTGGGGTGGGCTGCCTTGTCCTGGGGCCAGGTTTGGGCCACAGGGAAGTGGGCAAGGGTGAGGCCTAGAAAGGGACGTTGCAGGGTGTACCTGCTGGGCTGGACCGCGTGAGTGGTGGGGAAACCTGGGACACCTGTCCTGGCTACATACAGCATCTGGAGCCCAGGGCAGGCCCCTGACTCAGAGTTTCCAGGTGGGGCCTGGGCCTTGACATTTGTAAAGCTTCCCAGGTAGTTCTGGTGCACAGGTGAGGGTCCTGGCTGCAGGGGGTTGTGGGCGGTGGGGCAGGGCCCTATGAAGAGGCCAAGGCTGGATCCCATGGGAGGGCCTGGCAGGGAGGTCCCCAAGGAGCCCAGGACTTGGCCTTGGGGGTCCTTGCTGTCCAGCAGCACCAAGCCCCTGGTTCTGTGGGATGACAGTGGTCACCCCATCTCACCACTCTATGAGCCTAGACAGGCTGATCACACACCGGCTGTCTCAGAAGCTTCTTCTGGAAGGAGGGGAGCCAGTGTAGACAGGGGGAGGTGTGTGCATAGGCATGGGGCAGAGGAGGAGGATGCGGATGAGAGACAGGCTGGGCGCTATGGGAGGGGCCATCTGAAGCTGAGGGCAGCAGGGGTGGGGACAGGACAAAGAGAAAGCCTGGGAGTCTGTGTGGAGCCTGCCAGAAGTGGGTGAACTTGGGCTGAGCTGAGGTGCAGCTATGCCTGTTCAGGTGCAGATGCAGCTGCAGGTCTTTGTGCAGGTGCATGCAGGTGTGGGGGTAGGTGCAGGTGTAGATGCAGGTGGGGGTGCAGGGTGGAGGTAGGTGCAGGTGTAGATGCAGGTGGGGCTGCAGGGTGGGGGGTAGGTGCAGGTGTAGATGCAGGGGGGGTGCATGTGTGGGGGTAGGTGCAGATGCAGGTGTGGATGTAGGTGTGGGAGTAGGCACAGGTGTAGATGCAGATGTGGGTGTGGAAGTAGGCTCAGGTGTAGATGCAGGTGTGAGTGTGGGAGTAGGCACAGGTGTAGATGCAGATGTGGGTGTGGCAGTAGGCACAGGTGTAGATGCAGATGTGGGTGTGGAAGTAGGCACAGGTGTAGATGCAGGTGTGGGTGTGGGAATGGCACAGGTGTAGATGCAGATGTGGGTGTGGCAGTAGGCACAGGTGTAGATGCAGATGTGGGTGTGGAAGTAGGCACAGGTGTAGATGCAGGTGTGGGTGTGGAAGTAGGCACAGGTGTAGATGCAGATGTGGGTGTGGAAGTAGGCACAGGTGTAGATGCAGTGTGGGTGTGGAATGGCACAGGTGTAGATGCAGGTGTGGGTGTGGGAATGGCACAGGTGTAGATGCAGATGTGGGTGTGGGAGTAGGCACAGGTGAGATGCAGGTGTGGGGTGGGGGGGGAGAGGTGGTGGATGCAGGTGTGGGTGTGGGAGTAGGACAGGTGATGCAGGTGGGGTGGGAGTAGGCACAGGTATAGATGCAGGTGTGTGGGAATAGGCACAGGTGTAGATGCAGGTGTGGGTGTGGGAGTAGGTACAGGTGCAGATGCAGGTGTGGATGTGGGAGTAGGTACAGGTGTAGATGCAGGTGTGGGTGTGGGAGTAGGCACAGGTATAGATGCAGGTGTGAATGTGGGAATAGGCACAGGTGTACATGCAGGTATGGGTGTAGATACAGGTGTAGATGCAGGTGTGGGTGCAGGTGTGGGGGAAGGTATAGGTGTAGATGCAGGTACAGGTGTAGGTGTAGGCACCAGTGTAGATGGAGGTGTGGGTATGGGTGTAGGCACAGGTGTAGGTGCAGGTGTGGGGGTGGGGGTAGGTACAGGTGTAGATACAGTTGCGGGGGTGGAGGTAGGCACAGGTGTAAATGCAGGTGCAGGGGTGGAGGTAGGTACAGGTGTAGATGCAGGTGTGGTTGGAGGTACAGGTGTAGATGCAGGTATGGGTATAGGAGTAGGTACAGGTGTAGATGCATGTATGGGTGTAGGTGTAAGCACAGGTGTAGATGCAGGTGCAGGTGTGAGGGTAGGTATAGGTGTAGATGCAGGTGCGGGTACAGGTGTGGGTGTGGAGAGAAGTTGCAGGTCACTGGGGAAAGCGTGTGCCATGGGAGGGAGTGGGCTGCGCTGCCCCATGTCACGGTGACACGTGGGAAGGTTCCCTACAAAGTGGGGTAAGGAATGCCCAGGGCTAGTTCTGTAGTTGGGAGAGGGGCACAGGGTGGACCGAGGGGGTACACAGAGTGGCTGGGGTGCAGGAGGGAGGTCACTGAGTCGGCTTGCTGGCTTTAAGGTGTGAGAGACCAGTGCGTGACCATATGAGGGTCTGGACCCTCCTTCCCATCTGCTGTCTTCCGTCTCCTCTCCATGCCCATCTCTGTCTCCAGGCCTCCAGCCCTCCCTGTGGCGTATGGGTGGATGAGCAGAGCTGGATGAGGGGAATGGCTGGCCTCTTCCAAGGGAGAATTCATCAGCTCACTGCCACCCTCTCTGCTCCACGCCCTCTGCCTGCCACCCGGGCCAGGAGTTTGTGCAGGAGTTCGTGCAGGCCATAGGCTGTTGTCTAAGTGCCTGGGCTGCAGGCCAAGAGCACTGGGCTGAGTGCCTGTCTCTCTGTGCCCCTAGCCAGCCCCCGGCCTCCCCCAGCACACAGGAAGCCATTCAGGGAATGCTGTCCATGGCCAACCTGCAGGCCTCCGACTCCTGCCTGCAGACCACGTGGGGCGCTGGCCAGGCCAAGGGGAGCTCACTGGCTGCCCATGGTGCCCGGAAGAATGGGGGTGGCAGTGGCAAGAGTGCAGGCAAACGACTGCTGAAGAGGGCTGCCAAGAACAGTGTGGACCTGGACGACTACGAGGAAGAGCAGGACCACCTGGATGCCTGCTTCAAGGACTCAGACTACGGTGAGTGTCACTCCTGCATGGGGCAAGGCCTACGCTCAGCCCTAGAAGGCCTGGCTGAGAATGGAGACAGTAGCGTAAACATGCAGCTCTCCAAGTTACAGCAGGCCTCAGCTCAGCAAAACCCTCGGCCTCTGACTGCTGTCCCGGGAGACCCTCCTGTGAGCGAGACTGGCCGGGGCCCACATCTGGTGGACAGGCTTGGGCTTCGTGGTGGGGCCTACTCTAGTTTGACAAACAGAATGACAGCAAAGTGAACTCCTGTTTTCTGGGCTCTGTGGAGGTGTGTGGCGCCAGGCGCTATCTTGCCTTTCCTGAACCTTGGGTCCTGGGCATTCCTCGACAGGCCTCGGAGGTTGAAGGACCACAACCTGCAGTGAGTGCAGGGTGGCACTTGGCTTTTGAGGGTCACAGGGTCACCGCCTCACCGTGTTGGGGCAGCTCCCACCAGCCACAGGTCGTGTCCTACAGTGTCCCCTCCACCAAGACCTGCCAGGCAGGGAGGGGGCTGTCAGAGCCCACCCTCCATGGACGTTAGACGTTTTCCTTTTTCATAGCAACAGAGACTTTTCACCAAACAGAACCTTTCCTGGAGCCTCAAAGTGTTTCTCTTGCAGGAGCTGAGATGCCCTAGTTTGATTGTGGGGTCCCATCCTTCCCTGGTCCCCCACTCTCTACTGTAGCTTCCTCCAGGTGGGGCCTCTGGGGATCTCAAGCTCCATGAACAGATGTACGGAAGGCAGCCTTTAGAGGCCAGGGGCTTGCAGGCACCGGGGCTAGGCTGCACAGATGAGGCTGGGCAGGCAGATGCAGGCGCTTTCTTGTCTGGAGAGTCCCTGCCCCTCTGGATAATCTCTGGGGCACCTGTGCCCATGCCTGGGGCGTCCTCACCATGGGCAGCTTCCATCACAGCCGACAGTGACACAGCGTGGCAGGCCTTAGCATAGGCCCTGGGGTTGCTGGTGAGGAAGGTCTGCGGCCACCTGTACTCCCCCGCCCTCCTCCTTCGTGGACCTGCCCTGCACTCAGCGGGCCCCGCCTTCCCTCTGCCTCCCTCTAGTTTACCCCTCACTGGAGTCAGACGAAGACAACCCCATCTTCAAGTCCAGGTCGAAGAAAAGGAAAGGCTCAGACGACGCTCCCTACAGCCCAACAGGTAGTGCTGGAACAGGGGTAGGTGGTCCACCCGACACGCAGTGTGGAAGCTGTGACTTTGTCTGTGGTCCCTGCAGCCCCTGAGAATGTGGGCTCAGCTGTGCACCTGTCCTATCCTGAGGGCTGGGCAGCCTGTCCCACTGGGGATGGTCGGCTGCTTGCAGGAATGCCGCGGGCTTCACTTCTGCTTTGCTTCTGGGGGCCTGGGAGCCCAGATGTGCTTCTATACAGCCCCAACTCAAAAGCCCTCACTCCTCTGGCCGGCTGCTCTCTGGTTTCTTCCTCAATGGGCAGCTCTGTGAGGGTCATCTTTGTACTGGAGGCACCCACTTGGTGGTGGCTGAGGGACACCTGCTGGGGCAGCCAGTGGGGTGAGGCCTTGTCCACCTTCCACATTACCCTCACCCACCTGCCCAGCCTCTCTGATGTTGCTGGGCCTCCTGGGCTCTGCCCCATGCAGACCCCACTGTGGCATCTTCCCCCTTGGGTGGGGCAGCTGACCCTGCCCTATTGTGAGGCGGCTTCACAGCCAGGAAGCCGTGTGCTCAGGCTGCCTGGCCAGGGGCACAGGCTGGGGTGGGGGCAGGGTAGCCCCAAACCAGTAGGGGTGGACAGGCCGTGGCCTACAGCTTGAGGGGGCTGGCCCTTCTTTTCCACAGCAAGGGTCGGCCCATCGGTGCCAAGACAGGACAGGCCTGTGCGTGAGGGTACACGGGTGGCTTCCATCGAGACCGGGCTGGCAGCCGCTGCAGCTAAGCTGTCCCAGCAGGTGAGGAGGGGCGAGAAGGACACATGGCAGCCAGGTCCCTGCTACCCCCACCTGGTGGGCTCAGATTCCCCAAGGCACCTGTTTTTCCACCCCATGCACAGACCCACTGAGCCAGGGGTGGTCACAGGCTTGGGGACATTTGAATAGAGAGTGCCCTATTCTTCCAGGCCCTAAATTCCCCATGTGGGGTCCGGGGGAGCTAGGAATTGACGACTGGGGCCCTGACACTGGACAGCCCTATTCGTGCCAGAGCTGGGCTGCTCTCTGGTACAACAGCAGCTTGGAGGGAGCTCCCCTTCCCCTCCCCGCATCACGCGGGGGTTTTTGAGTTGTCCTCAGTTGAGAAATGAGGTGTTCTGTCTCTACATGCTCCTAAAAATCTCATCTCCCACCTTTAGCTCCTCCCAGCTCAGAAATGGAGGGTCCTAGAGCCTCACATACCCTCCCAACCAGGCCCGACCTCATCTGGGCTCACAAGGAAGTTATTAAGATCAAAGTGAATATTCTTCCAGAACTGGGAGATGTATATGGCCGCTGAGTGGGGTGATGGGGTAGGAGTGCCATCCTACAGGCTCAACTGCTAGGTTAATTCACACTGACGGGGAGGCCAGGCAGCTTCTGTGGGTGCTGGCACCCTGTCCCCGTGCATCCTGTGCCCCCAGCGGCCCAGAGTCAGGGCTCAGGCCCCTGCTGCCCAGCCCTGCTGTGCTCAAGGGCCCCTGGCAAGGCCATGCCGGGAGCTCCCTGCTCTGTTGGCCCAAGTGGGCTGTGCATCTGAGTCTGCCCTGCATGTTTTGTTCAAAGGAGGAGCAGAAAAGCAAGAAAAAAAAGAGTGCCAAGAGGAAGCTGACTCCTAACACCACCTCCCCTTCCACCTCCACCTCCATCTCTGCCGGCACCACCTCCACCTCCACCACGCCAGCCTCTACCACCCCTGCCTCCACCACACCGGCCTCCACCACCCCGGCCTCCACCAGCACGGCCAGCAGCCAGGCCTCGCAGGAGGGCAGCTCACCAGAGCCCCCGCCTGAGTCGCATAGCAGCAGCCTGGCCGACCATGAGTACACAGCCGCTGGCGCTTTCACCGGGGCCCAGGCTGGCCGTGCCTCCCAGCCCATGGCTCCTGGGGTTTTTCTCACACAGAGGCGGCCCTCCGCATCGTCTCCAAACAACAACACCGCTGCCAAAGGTACCGTGCCTGCTGGAGGGAGCCTGCAGCCCCCCTGCCCTGCCTGCCCCCCTGGGCAGCCCCAGACATGCAGACTCGGCCCATGGTAGAGGGCAGCACATCGGGAGGGCTCCTGGGCCTCGGGTGGCAGGGTGCTGTGGTCCAAGTTGGTTGCATCTTTGTGTGAGCGTGTCCCACAGTACAGGACACGTGTGCTTTCATCCTTCTGCTCAGTGGGCGTGCTCAGCCCCTGATCTGCCTGCACTCCTGCACCCCAGCTGTGGGGCTGGCCAGCTATGGAGACTGAGTGATGCAGCATGGGGTGCTGGCAGTGGCTCCTGGCCTTGTTACTGGGGGTGCACCCACGCATCCTCATGTCCTCCTCGTAATGCCATCCCCAAGCCCATGTCCATCCTACCTGCCAGGGCCCCTTGAGGACACGGCCTCTGAGGCGGAGGCTTTGCCAGTGATCCCGGACTCCTGAGGGGTACGGAGCTCGGAGCTGGGGCTTCGTAGGCCCATTTTACAGATGGGGGACTGCAGGCTGCCCCTTAGTGTCAGCGGGACCCTCCCTGCCACTGGCATGCCACGCCCCTTGCCATCGAGCTTACCTTCCTTTTTTGTGTCCCCTCCCCGACTCCCCTAGGAAAACGTACGAAAAAGGGCATGGCGACCGCCAAGCAGAGGCTTGGGAAAATTTTGAAAATTCATCGGAACGGGAAACTACTCCTTTAAGGTTTGGAAAGCCAGGATCCTTCTGCTCCGCTCAGGACCCCCGGAGCCCCGCGAAAACATCTGCCTCCCAGGAGGGTGCCGAGCTGCCTCACCAGGGAGGGCCTTGCCTCTTCCCGGCTGCCATCTCCCCAACAAGCGTCTGTCCCTTCAGCCTGCAGAGCGATCCCAGTGTGGCCTCTTGATTTGAAAATGGACGTCTTTTCTCAAGTTGCTAAGAGTGACCTGTCCCAGAAAAGCGGCCCTGCAAGTTTGAGGACTGCTCATTCCACTTTAAGGACAGCCTCCAGGCCCCCCGAGCGTGGGTGTGATTGCAGGGCCTCTGCAGCTCTGCTGAGAGCATGAGTCCTTCAAGGAAGGTGGAGTGAGCCAATGCTCACCAGCCCCAGAGTCAGAGCTGGCCACAGGCTGGCAGCCTCCAGGGGCTTAAAAAAAGGCAAAGAACACAGAAAGAGGAGGAGCAAGTGGGATGTTTATGTCCCCACTTCTCTTCCTGAGTGATTCTCAGCCAGGTCCAGACAGTGCTCGGCAGGCGAGGAAGGATTTGCCTCGAGCTTTCTGGTTGGCAGGTGGCAGCAGGATGGTGGGTGTTCGGCCTGAATGCCCAGGAGCATTTCTCGGGGGCAGCTAAGACTGGCAGCTGGGTTGGTGTGCTAGCGGGCAGGGGAGCCATTGTGGGGTCCCCAGGAAAGGGCAAGGGCTCAGCCACATCTTGGGGTCTGGGAGGCCCAGGCTAAGCCATGTGGCAGGGACCGTCTTGCCCTGCTGGCCACACTCTAGAGAAGCACTTCTCAGCCAAGGCACCCCTACCCTGGGACTGGCAGGGCAGGGGAAGGGACAGCGGCCAGGCGGCCCAAGGACTTACGGTGGGCACTTCTCTGTTCTCCCGTGTCAGCGTATGGTGTCGCCTGCATGGGTCGTACCTGGATGGTGTGTCCACCATCGACACGGAGGGGCTGGATTTGTTTCTCAGGCAATCCTGTATTTTAATTTTAGATGTATTTCCTGAAGCATATTTTTCATAGAATGTAGCGTGTAAATAGCTTTTTAAATAACTTCTTTTTTATAAGAGTAAAAGTATCTTTAGGAATTTCTTTCTATAGAGTTCTTCATTAACATTTATACGAGTTTTTTGCTGAGTCAGATGGACAGTTGGGTTCTGATGCTTTTTCCTTCTCCTTTCCTTTTATTATTATAATTTTTTTTCTTTTAAGAACTAAGGTATTGCCTGAAAAACAAGTGATGTCTGTGCAGCCTTACACTCTGTCTTTACAGAAGCAAATAGTACACAAAAGATCTATTTCAGACACATTTTGAAGATGAATCTTCAACTTTAATACCAGCTCTTTGTTTTCCTTCTTGTATGATGAGGGGATTGGGGGATACAGTTATTTTACTAGCACCTTGTGAAGTGTTTCCGTGTTTTGTGATGCTGTAATTTATTAATGTTTGTAGCTTTTTATATTTGTACATTTCTTATGAGCTTTGTTTATATACCCATTACCTGGATGTTTTGTCCATGGGGAGAGGCAGCTTGGTGGAGGCCTTATCCACTCCCACTTGTCCTGTTTGGAGGGATGCAGTCCCTAGGGCCTGAGGCTGGGAGAGGGGGAGTCTCGCGGGGCCCCAGGCTTATTCAGAACCGGTGTTTTTAAAGTTTCCTTTACCCTGCCCTTGTTGAGCATTTATATAATCTAACCTGGACATCAAGCTGTTCTCTCTCTCTCTCTCTCTCTTTTTTTTAATTTTATTATTATTATTTTGGCAACATGTACATTTCTAACAAAGTTTATCGTGGCTATTAAAGTGTTTTATTTCCCAATTCATATTACTCTTGTATCGAGTCCATGAGGTCTAAGGCAACTTAGATCAAAGTTTTAAAAAAGTAAAAATATTTCAGGTTTTGTACAGAACCATGTCTGTGTCATTTCTGCCTCGACTGTAGTTGTTCACCCTGGCAGCGAGGGTGGTGGGGAGGCTCCAGCCACCTGCGTTCCTCCTGGAAAGCTTCGGGTTGCTCCGCCAAATCACACACAGCACCCCAAGCTGGCTGGCAGGAGTGGACAGAAGAGACCCTCGGGGGCTGCAGGGGTGGCAGCAGCCTTTGAGACTCTGGCTTTGCCAGTCCCAGCCCTGAGGATGTCCTTGGGAAGCCTCTAGGACCTTCTTCTGGACTCAAGGGTACCAGGTTTGGCTGAGTCCAGTAGGCACACACATGTGCACCCCAGCACGGATGCACACCCAGAAGCATTCAGTCCCTTGCACAGTTCTAGCCCAAGTCTGATGTGATTACAGCTAACTACCAGGAACAGCCCTTGCCTGACAGAGGCACTCAAATGGTGTGAGCCCAGGGAGGGTGCCAAGCGCAGGGGTGGGGTCGCTGCTCGTGGGGTGGGGTCGCTGCTCGTGGTGCGTGGCAGGCAGGGCTGCTGGGACACAGGTGAGGCCCAGGTCAGTCTGTTGGGGGGGGGTTGCATGTGTGGGGGCGCTGGTGACAATGTTGAGGACCATGGATAAACAGGCCATTTGGCGTTTATTGAAGAAACACGAATAACCTCAGGCCATTTGGGTAGTGCAGATGCTGAGAATCAAGGAGTGTGATGACGGCTGGACTGGCCCAAGCCCCCACACATGGGGTCTTGCCCTGGGATGGGAGCTGGGAGTGGGATAAGAAGCTGGAGACAGGAGTTTGCCCTGGGTCACCCAAGGTCACTCAGCTTGCAGGTCACTGAGCAGGGTCGGCCCTGGCTGCCGACACTCTGAGGAAGCGGGAAGCAGGTTCCCCAGTAGACCCTGAGCAGAGGGCTCTGTCGTGCTGGGTGTCTGACCCACCACTGCAAGATTCTAGGGGTTTTGTCAACCCGCAGGCCTGTGGTCATTCACTCCATGCAGTTTGTCATGTGGCACAGGAAACTAACCCAAGGCGGCCCGTGGGCAAGTCCTTTCTCGCTCTGAGCTTTGTTTCCTCCAGTCCCTGCTGGGTGCTCCGGGGGATGCTCCCACCACGCACGGTGGTCGAGCCCTCAGGAGGAACCCCTCCAGGACCTGGGGGCTCCCCAGGATGGGGCGAGGTCCCCGTGCTGCCCCCAGGTGATGCTTGGGACCCACACTGGGGCTGCCCAGGCTACCAGGCATTTTGGATGCCCCTGGGCTGTGGGCACTCCAACAGCCTGAGCCACTCCGCTGGACCCCACAAGAGCTGGGTGTCCTCTGCACACCCTCAGGCTGCCTGGGAAGCTGGCCTGTCCTTGCCAGGTCCAGCTAGAGACTGTCCTGTGGTTGCCCCAGGAGTCCCCCCACCTTCAGCCCCGCAGCCACTGGGATAAAGTGTGCAGCGCCCTTCAGGCCCGGGCTCTGGAGCTCCAACCACCCTCAGGCTGGCCGGCCCCCTGGGCCCAGCATCTGGATCTTGGTGGAGCTGTCTGGGTGCTAGTTGGGTCCACCCCCACCAAGCACTGCTGTTAGGACTTATGGGAGCTGAGCACCCTGGGGCCTGGAAAGGGCTTCTGTGGCTGCCCAGCATTTCCTGGAGCTCAGGCTCCGCCCTGTGCTGCACTCGGGCCGGCCCGGTGTCTCGAGCCCAGCCCCCACTGAGTGCCAGGCAGCCTGTGAGCCAGGTGTCATGTAAGGATCCTGCCCAGGTGTGCGGCACACAGACCTGGACATGCATCTCTGGGTGTGCGCCTGCAGCCGGGAGGCCAGGGGCCCATGTGGCCCCAAGCATGCCCCTAGCTGTGGCTCTTCCACTAACCTTGGTGTCGGTGCTGACTGCCCTATGACAGTGAAGTTGGGAGGGTGAGGTCTGGGAGGGAACTGCCGACCAGCAGCGGACTTTGTGGGTCACGCCTCTGAGATTCAGGCCTGTCTGTCCCTGCAGCCTGCCCGGCTTGGCCTGAGCAAGGTCAGTGCGCAGTGCAGTGAACACACACAAGCAAACTGCCTCCGGTCCCGCCCTCCAAAGCTCGCTGGATTCCACAGTTGTTTACTGAGTGGCTACTGTGTGTCCGGCACTGTGTGGAGAACCTGCCCCAGGCTTCACCGTGACTGACAACCTGGGGCAGGCGTTGTCATCAGCCAGTTCTGCCCAGGAGTCCACCGAGGCTCGGAAGAGGCAGCTGCTGCTCACCATGGAGCGGGACCCACACCTGCCGCCTGGACCACAGGACCACAGGACCACAGGACAGCGTGTGCGGGAGACATGCTTCCAGGTGGGAAGGGCAGGTCTGCAGAGGCCCCTGGAGCTGACCATAGAAAGTGATGTTTCTAGCAACATGAGCAGAGGTAGAGGCAGGACGCCAGACCCTGGGGTTGTCAGACATGGGCCCTGTGAGCTG
Organism: Nomascus leucogenys; assembly: GCF_006542625.1. Taxonomy (NCBI): domain Eukaryota; kingdom Metazoa; phylum Chordata; class Mammalia; order Primates; family Hylobatidae; genus Nomascus; species Nomascus leucogenys. The sequence goes on along the minus strand of NC_044381.1, from coordinate 40,579,010 downwards.
AACAGAAAGGAGAGTCTGCAGCGGCTCGGAGCAGGGCCCTGGGGCCACCCTCACAGTGGAGGGATGCGGCAGCCCCTTGGGGGGCCCCGCAGTTCGGGAGCAGGTAGAGTGGGCTCTCCAGGACTACAGCCTGCTGCTGGTGGGCCAGAGGCAAGGGACTCTCCCCTGCCCCTGCCATGTGCCCATCATCTATCTCTATGCCTGGTGGAGAGCTCAGAAACTGGACCAGATCAGTCTATTCTGCAGGGCCCTGCCTATGTATGTGCCCAGGTCCTTTGGCCCTGGCTGGACCCAGAGCCGGTCCCTGAACCTGCAGTTGGCAAAACAGGGTTCAATTTGCGAACCTTTGGGGCCATACCCAGGGTAACCACCAGGGGGCAGGGCAGGGCCGGGAACAAGGAGGACAATTGTGTGAGGTTATTTAGTGCCTGGGGCTGGGGTGGGTGCTGGGACTTAAGGGCTAATGGCAGGCGTGATGGTAACTATGGGCCAAAAATAAAATAAAAAAAAATACAAGCATGCTGTTAGTGCTGGGAAGGAAGGCGACAGTAAAAATCAGCTCAGCTTAGTTGTTGATGCACATGTGCTGTGTTACCTTGTTCATGCTTCACAGTCGCCCCCCGAGGGAGATCTCCTGAGCGTCTCTATTTTACTGATGAAGAAACTGACGCACAGAGTCTCTCAGCTGCTAGAGCAGGAATTTATGTCCAAGCAGGTCAGCTCCAGGGCCTTTGGGCTTATAAGTGAGACGTGCAGAGAGACGTTCTGCAGCCAGCAGCCAGGAGGCAGCTTGCAAGGCCTGCGGAAGGAGGGCTGTGGGTGTGGGGCAAGGCGCGGTGCAGGAGCAAAGGCCCTGAGGTGGATGGCTGCAGCGAGGGCCTGAGCCAGTGGAAGGGCAGGGCGTAGCTCAGAGCTCATCTAAGGGGCACCAGTGCTGTCTCCAAGGTGGCTCTCTCTTTACGGGCTGTAAAGAGGCCCACCCCTTTCCCCTAGATAGGCAGGTCTCTTTCCCCTGCCTGCCCCAGCCTAGCCTGAGCTCTGTGCCCATCCCAGACTCTGCACAGCCCTGGGCAAGGAGCCTGATTTGTGGATGGTGACACTGAAGCAGGTCTTGTCGAGGACATATGGCTGCCAAGCGCCCTTCTTGTTCGCAGTATCAAGAGGCTGGAGGGTGGTGTGGAAGGGAGAGTTGGGAGGGCTTACGGTACAGGGTTAAAAAAAGAGGCAGAAATGTTGCTGATTTTAAAATCCAAGCTGTGTTCCAGTCTTCATGAAAATAGTCTCCTTAATAATAATTCCCAGTGATGATGGTGACATAAGTACTCAGACGGAAGGTCTCAGACATCAGGGTCCAATACCACTGGTCTTGTCCAGTGACTCTGTGGCCAGTGTGGTCACAGTTCCTGAGCACCTACTGTGTGCTATGCAGGGCACTACAAGCTTTCCCCTGGCTGGCTGACCACTTAGCACGCTCCCTAAGCCCCGGCCCATGGAGGGAACAGGGCTGGGTCGTGGGCTGGGCAGGCTTAGACAGTCTGGCCTGGGGGGCCTTTGAGCACAGCCTTGAAAGCCTGAGAGAAGAGTGTGAGCAGAGGGGACAGCCTGTGCCAAGGCCCTCGGGCAGGAGCCAGCTTGCTGAGGAAGAGCCAGGAGGCAGTTAGGTGAGGAGAGGGCGCTGAGAGCCAGCAGGCCCAGGGTTAGAGGGAGGCTTCATCCCCTCAAGCCCTTGGCAGGTCCTTGTCCAGCCTGGCTGTGTGGCCTTGGGGGACAGCCTCAGCCTCCTCATCTCCAGGGTGGGGGTGACGGCGCTGACCCCACATAGAGTTGCTCCAGGGCCCACGCCTCCCTGTGTGCCCCCCACTTCCCAACAGCCCCTTGTGGAGCACTCTTCCACCCTTCTGCAGGCCCTGCTCAGAGGGTCTTGCTCACTGTGTGACCTTGGGCAGGTCGCTTTCCTTCTCTGGGCCTCTTTTTCCCTCTGCCTTGCTCACGGCAAGGCTGCCTCCACCTGGAGGGACAGGGGAGGTTCCCACTGGAGCTGAGGCAGGGGAGAGGTGTCCCCACCCAGGCTTTGACTTCTGCCCTCTGGGCCTTATCGAGAGTGGTGATGGCCTGCAGCGCTGCCTTGGGCGACCAGGCCTGGCCCTAGAGCTTCCATGGGTGGACCTGGCACTGAAGCACAGTAGGAGGTGCAGGGGAAACCATGTCCTGGACCTCAAGGCATATGTGCTGGGCAGGCCTGTACCGATGCTTAAACACTTACTCATTTCCAGTTTTGGGTTCTTTCTCATATTTTGGAGTAAATTTTTTTTTTTTGGCCGCAACTTAAAGTTTTTGTCTGCAGAGCCCTGTGGCCAGAGTGACTGGCTGTGGTGACTGGGGTGCAAGGTGGGGTGCCCTCAGGGGCCCAGCTGGGCTGTGGATGCCTGACGGATGCCCCCCGGCAAGCCCCAGCCGCCCCACTGAGCCACCCATTGCCCTTGAAGCCTCTTCCAGGCCGAGTCCCACTGCTGCCTCATCCAAACAACCCCAGCGATGCCACCTCGGTAGAAAAATGATGCTGTTCCATTAACATCTGACACGGATTTGCAGGCCCCAAACAGACGAGCGAGCTGTAAACACCCGGTGCTGGCTGGGCCCTCGCCCGGCCTCCAAGTAGGATCCTTGTCATTAATCGTCCTCCCGCCGGCCCGGCTGGGCCCTGGGCCCCACCGTCCAGCCAGTGCTGTTCCAAAATCGGAATCCTTCTCGTCCCCTGCAAACTGCATTTACCAAACAATGGAAGCGCCTGCTTTGCAGGCAGGAGCAGAAAGAGAGGGTGCACCCCACTTCTGGTGCTGATGTGGGTGGTGGAGGTCCTGGTGCTGCCTTTGCCCACTGTGTGACCTGGGGCCTTGACTTCCTGCCTGTAAAACACAGCAATACCCCTGGTTTCCTGGGGGTCTTGTGAGAATGAGAATCGAGGGCCTGGTGTGCCACGATTCCACCTGCCTGGTGTGCTCTTGGGGACAAGTCTCTCAGACTGCCTGGTTGGGAAGGGTGGGCTGCCAAAGGGGCCGGCAGCTCCACGGAGCCCTCTTGTCAGCACATCCCGGCTGGGAGCAGCCCACTGCGGTGCTGCGTGATTTGTGCTCACTGTGGCTGATTTAATAAGTGTGTGAGGCCACCTCCATGTTGTTACCTGTGTCTTTTTACCCAGAAGAGGAAGGATTTTGTTCATGTGTTGTCTAGAATCAGGAGTACCACGTGTGTACACCAAGATGAGGTTTTGTCCGCTTGTCAGAGGGAACTCTTACATAAATGTGCAGTGACCCACGTATTTGGTAGAGGAAGCTTTGGTCTGGGACATGCCCAGGAGTACATTTGTATTTCCTTCCTTCCGTCTTGGGCTCCTTTCTGTTAGAGTTTAGGAAAACTACATGTCTGTGCCTCCAGGGGGCCATCGGCATCTCTGCTCTGCTCCCTGGGCTGGCAGGGCCCCCAGTGGGGACAATCATCTTACCTTCCAGTGCCATCAGGATTACAGAGGTAAGCCACCTTAGCTCAGTGTCAGATGTTTACTGGGATTATTATCATTGCTCAAAAAAGCCATTTATTTCACCTTTAAATCTGGGGAAAAAGACCAGTCCTGTTTCCTTATTATTTACTTTTTAAACCACGCAGCTCTGCTCCACTGGGATGTATTGTAATTCGCTGCAGAGCACTGGGATCGCCCTGATATATTCCCCGTTGGTATCCAGGTATTTGTGGCACATAAATATACAGAAATTGCTTTCCCTGTGGATGGGTTTTTCCCGGTGTAAAAGTTTAATCAATGTCTGGACTCTGTTCGTGCAGGGTTTCCAGGTGCAATGCTGGAATATGTCCCCAATCTACCAGATCCTTATTGTTCTCCTTGGATTGATGAGCTGCAAACCCACGAAGCAAACCTGAAGGCTGTTGATGACCTCAGGCCGCATCCACTCTCCCTGCTCAGGGAGGAGGGGGTGCGATCTCCTGGTCAAACCCTCCCTCTTCCCCCAGCGCAATGCAGACACTCTCTGGGCTTAGCTCTCCACTTCACTCTGGGTGGGGTATGGGGTGGGGGGGCATGCAATCTCCCAGGACCCTCTACACCAGCCCTGCCCTGTCTAGGTCTCCTGATTCCCTTCTTTATTGCCCCAAATTCAGCTTTGAGACAGCATTTCCTCTGGTCACTTTCTAGCTCAACCACCATCTGTGGCTCTTCACTGTTACGGGATCCTGACACTCTGTGTCCTCCATTCTTTTATACTACAACTCTCACAGCCCCAGCAGGGCATCCTTTGGGCAGTCATCAGGCCTCCCCAGGCCCATTTCACCCGTGAGGATGGTCTCCATTTGACCTCATGTTAGCTGGCGCTGGGGCCACAGTGGTGAGCCAGCTGTGGTCTTCCCCTTGGGGAGCCCCAGCTCCTGGGCAGGTAAGGGCCTCAGTGGTCAGTGGGTAGCAATGTGAACAGAATGGCCAGGAACCCTGGAGGAGAAAAGGATTGGAGATCAAGGTAAGGAGGGGCACACAGGGAATTTTAGAAGAGGAAGTGCCAGAATGGAGTCTGACAAGAAGAGACTGTGATTCCAGGTGGGGAAAGAGAGTGTCAGAGGAAGGGGCTCCAGGCAGAGGTACCCATGAGTGCACAGTAGGGTCCAGAGTGAGAGCAGGGAAGGACAGGGGGCAGGTCTGGAGGCCGGCCAGGCTGCTGGAGAAGTGCGACGTGTATGGATGGGGCAGGGGCTGGGCCCCAGGCTGCGCAGGGTCCCGGGGCAGGTGGGGATGGAGGAAGGAGCTGCATTGAGCTTGGCCCTGCAGATGTGGATTAGGACACACAATGTATCTGAGTGGCCCTTCTGGGGTCTGCGGTTATCGCTGTTTCCTCCTCCGAGACCCCTGTGATTCATGGCCTGAGGGTGCACAGGCAGGCAGTCAGGGGCATGGTCAGGTAGCAGGGGGGTGGGTCTGGCCACTTCTACCACAGTGGGCTTGGCTGGCCTAACCAGGCAGGCCAGGGGCTCCTGGAAGTCTAGATGGCAGAGGGCAAGGCTTGGGATTGCCCAACCACAGCCCATGCCAGACAAGTGGCCTCTGGCCCTCCATCCCATACTCCTCTGAGGGTGCCCCTGTCTTCCTGGGTGCTCAGCCCAAACTTGGCTAGACTCTTTGAATTGGAAGCTGCCTTCCTGGGCCAGCCTTAGGGGTGGGGCCTGGAGAAAAGATTTCCCCTCTGGCCTCAGTCTTAGCTCTGGGTCCGAGGCCATAGACCAAACCAAAGAGAAGTGGGAACACAGCTCTGGGGCTGTCAGCTATTGTCTATGGCCCCCATCCCCTGGCAGTACAGTAGGCAACTGAGGCCAAGTGACACCAAATGACATGGGTGTTCTCATGGCCCATCCAAAAGCAATCATACTTCAGGTTTGTGGGAGAGACAGATCCTCCCCCACTAGGAAGCCCTGTGGAAGTCCAGGTAATGAGAGCATTGAGATTTGAACAGGATGCTTCAGGGTGGATTACTGAGTTAGAAGCTCCTTCGAGAAGCAGAAGTGGGAACAGATGGTAAGGGTTGAGGGACCAAGAAGAAGGGAGGTGGTTAACAAGTCCTGAGCTGGGGCCAAGGCCAGAGTCATGAAGAGGACAGCACAGATTTGAGAGCCACCTGTCCTCCTATAAATCCTGGGAAGCTTGGAGAAAATGCCTGGCTAAGAGAAATGAAACCAACTGAGGAACAGATCTCCCATTCCCCAGAGCAGGACCATCCAGTAGAGCACTCTGCAGTGACAGAAATGTTCATATCGTGCTATCGAGCACTTGAAATGTGACCAGTGTGACTGAGTTATGAATTTAATTTTTTTCTCTTTTTTCAAAATTGAGTAGATCTGTGGAACAAAATTTTAAATTTTATTTAATTTTAAATTAATCACGTGAAAAATCAAAGAAACAGAAAATAGAAAAGCAAAAGAGAAAATCAATGAAACAAAAAATGGGCTCTTTGAAAAGATCCATAACATTGATAAACCTCTAGCTGGAAAGATTAAGAAAAAAATGTAGAAGGCACAAATTACTATTATCACAAACAGAAGAGTGGCCATTACTACAGATCCTGCAGGCATTAAAAGAATAACAAGTGAGTATTAGGATCAAGCTTATACAGATAAGTTTGATGAATTAGATGGAAAAATTCCTTGAAAAGCACAAGTAACCAAAACTGATGCAAAAATAAATAGAAAATCTGATTAGCTCTCTGCATATTAAAATTGAATTCATAATTAAATGTCTTCCAACATTTTATAAAGATATGGCATATAAACTCTTTCAGAAAATAGAGGATGAGGTAAAACCTCTCATTTTACAAGGCCAGCATTACCCTGGTATCAAAATTATAGACATTAAAAATAAATTACAAAGAAAACTATACACTTATATTTCTTATGTATGCAGTCACAGATTCTCCACAAAATACTAGAAAACGAAATCCAACAATATATACAAAGGATAATACATCATGTTGAAGTGATGTTTATCTCAAATCAATCAGTGTAACCACACTAAGAGAATAAAGAAGGAAACCATATGACTAAAAATCACTCAATAAAACTGAATACCCGTTCAAGACAAAAGTTTCCAGAAATGTAGAAGCAGAAGGGAACGTCCTCAGCCTGATAAAGGGCATCGATGCATACTTTATGGTAAGGAGACTGAACACTTTCCCCCAAGAACAGAATTGAAGTAAGAATATCCACTCTTAGCACTTCTATTCAGCTTTGTACTTAGCCAGTGTAATAAGGCAAGAAAAATAAATTATAAAATACATTTTAGATGGCACTCACAGATGGCATTATTATATTTGTAGAAATTCCTCAGGAATCTAGTAAAGAGCTACTGGGACTGTTTTGAGCAAAGACGTGGCGCATGAATCAGTTTTGTGTGTAATGGCCAAAGGAGGAGGCAAAGAGAAAAAGCAATAAGACTGGAAAGATTGGCAAAAGCCAGTTTATCAAGGTTATAGAATACAAGTTCAATACTAAAAAGTCAATTGTATTTCTATATGCTGGCAATGAACAAATGGAAAATGGAATTATAAAGCAACACTTTTTACAATAGCATAATAAAGATGAAATATTTCGGGATGAATTTAACAAAAATATTTGCAAAGCCTATACCCTAAAAACTACCAAAACTGCTGAGAGAAACTAAAGAAGGCTTTAAATGGAGAGATAAAGTGTGTTTACGAATTGGAAGAGTCACTATTTTTAAGATTTTATTTCTCCCAAACCAATCTATTCATTTATTGCAATTTCAATCTTGGCAATATTTTTGATAGAAATTGAAAGAAATTGACATAGAAATACGAAGGACCTAGAACATCCAACACAAATAATTTTCCAAAAGAACAAACTTGGAGGACTACACTGGTTGATGTCAAGAGTCAATATAAAGTTATAAAGACTTCTTATTAGCTGGGTAAATAAAACAGTGTAGTAGATAAAGAAAAATGCAGCTGAATGGAATATTCAGAAATTAATTCACATGCATATGGTTAATTGAGTTTTAACAAAGGTACGAGGGCATCTCAATATGGAAAAGGAATGTCTGTTCAACAAATGGTGCTGGAAAACTAGACATCTGCCTAGGGGCAAAAAAGTGAACCTTTACTCTTAACTCATGCCATACACAAAAATTAAGGCCAAAGGGATTCAAGGCCTAAACTTAAATGTTAAAGCAAAACATTTTCTAGAAGAAAACATAGGAGAAGTCTTAATAAACTTGTATAGGCAAAGGCTTCTTAGACTGAACACAAAAAGAACAAAACATAAAATAAAAAAATTGACAAGTTGGACTTCAAAATACATTTTTTTTAAGTTTCTAATAAAAAAATTAAAGGGTAAGCCACAGGAAAGCTATAAACCTACAGATAGAAGAAGCTAAATGAATTTCAAATAGGATAAACCTAAAGAAATTCACACCAACCAAGACACATTACATTTAAACTTATGAAAATTACAAAGACAATGTCTTTTTGAAAAAAGTCTGAGAAATGGCACATTACTTACAAAGGAGCACCAATTCAAATAACAGTGGCTTCTTCATCTGAAACCATGGAGTTCAGAAGGAAGTGGTGCAACAGTTTTCAAGTGAAAGAAAAGAGCTGTCAACCCCAAATCCTATATTTAGTGAAACTATCTTTCATGAATGAAGAAGAAATAAAGACATTCTCAGATGATCAAACACTAAGATAACTTTTTGCTAATACACCCACTCTTAGAAAAATAACAAAGAAGAAAATAATAACAAGAATACTGGGACCTTTAGAAAGGAAAGAACAACAACAGAATAGATAAAAATTAAAAAGGCAAAAATAGAAGTAAATGAAATAGTTAAAAATAGAAGTAAATTCTTCAAAAGAGTTTCTTTCATCATATTTTGTGGTTGAAACAAAAGTAATAATACCCTCAGATATGGTGTTCAATATATGTAGAGGAAATAATTAGGAACATTATATTTTGAAAGTTGAGACTATAAATGAAGTCGAAGTGGAAGTAAGATTTCTAGAAAGTACTCAGATTGGTAAAACATCTGCACCACTAGATTGCAAATAAATAATGTATGTACATGGTAATATCTAGAACAATCACTAAGTACACTATACAGAGCTATATTATTAAAAATCATTAAAAATAAATCAGAATGGAACTCTCAAAAATGTTCACATAACACACAGAAAGGCAAAAAAAAAAAACAAAAAAGAAATAGAGGAATAAAAAGCCAAAAGGAACAAATAGAAAATAATAATAAAGTAACAGACTTAAGCCCTAACATGTCAATAATTGCTATAAATTTAAATGGTCTAAGTACATCAATTAAAAGGCAGAGACTGGCAGTGTGAATAAAACATGCTTCAACCATAGGCTGTCATCAAAAGACTCACTTCAAACATAATTATATAGCTAAGTGAAAGTAAAAGAATGGAGAGATATGCATTGCAAGCATTAATTTAAGAGAAAAGAATAAGTGGCTACAATTATATCACATAAAGTAGAATTTAGAAAAAAGATAATATCTGGGAACAAAGAGGGACGTAATGATAGAAGCATCATTTGATCCGGAAGATAGAGCAATCCTAATGTTTATGCACTAAACAACAGAGCTTCAAAGTACATGAAGCAAAAACTGATAAAGGTGAAAGGAGAAAGAGAGAAATCCACAATTATGGTTAAGACTTAAACAGTCAACTCTTAGCAACTGAAAGAACAATCCACTGAACAACAGAAGAATGCACATTCTTTTCAAATAGCCATGACATTTACCAAGATAGACTTGGGCCATAAAACAAATCTTAACAAATTTTAAAAAGTTGAAATCATACAAGGAATGTTCTCTGACAATTTCAATTTAATCAATAGTCAGTGATTTAATCAATGATCACTTAGAAATCAATAGGGTAAACACAAAAGGAACATCTCCAAACACTTGGAAAGTAAACAACACATTTCTAAATAATCCATGGGGGCAAAAAGGAGGTCTCAAAGAAAAATCAATAATAAATAGAACTGAGTAAAAATTAAAATGCATATCGGCTGGGTTTGGTGGCTCACGCCTGTAATCCCAGCACTTTGGGAGGCTGAGGCGGGTGGATCAAAAGGTCAAGAGTTTGAGACCATCCTGACCAACATAGTGAAACCCCATCTCTACTAAATATACAAAAATTAGCTGGGTGTAGTGGCACGTGCCTGTAATCCCAGCTACCTGGGAGGCTGGGGCAAGAGAATTGCTGGAACCGGGAGGCGGAGGTTGCAATCAGCCAAGATCGCACCACAGCATTCCAACCTGGGCCACAGGGTGAGACTCCGTCTCAAAAAAAAAAAAAAAAATGCATATCAAAATTTGTGGTATGCAGCAAAAGCCATGCTGAGAGGGAAATTTATAGCATTAAATGCTTATATTAAAATAGGGAAAGTTCTCAAAACCATAATCTGTATTTGTAATGGACTAAATGCTTGTGTCTCTTCAAAATTCGTATGTTGAACTCCCAACTCTCAATGTGATGATATTAGGAGGTGTGATCATTGTGAGGTGATTAGTTCAGGAGTGTAGGACCCTTGTGAATGTGACTAGTGCCCTTATAAAAGGAAACAGAGAGTTCTCTTGCCGCTTTCCATTGTGTGAGGATACAATGAGTACCTGGCAGTCTGTGAATCAGGAAGTGGGACCTCACCAGACACTGAATCTGCCAGCACCTTGATCTTAGGCTTCCCAGCCTCCAGAGCTGTGAGAAATAAATGTTTCTTGTTTCAGCTACTCTGTCTGTGGTGTTTTTGTTATAGAAGCCTGAACAGACTAAGACAACATTCATACCTCAAGAAATCAGAAAAAGAATAGCAAAATATCTCCAAAGCAATCTGAAGGAAGGAGATAATATAGACAAGAGCATAAATTGGTGCAACTGGAAACAGAAAAACAATATATAAAATTAATTTTAAAAAATTATTAAAGTTGATAATCTTCTTAAAAAAAACTAAGATAAACAGAGAGAAGACCCAAATCACCAACACCAGGAAGACTCAAATCACCAATACCAAGAGGGAATATCCTAAGAGACTCTGCAACAATTTAACATGTGATAAGGGAATACTGTAAACAACTCCATGCTAATAAATTTGATAACTTAGAAGAAATGGACCAATTTCTCAAATATCACAAGTAACCAAAATTCAATCAGATGAATAAGGCAAACTGAATAGTCTTATTGCCATTAAATAAATTGAATCGATCATTTTAAAGCTCTAAAAAAAGAAATCTTCAGGCCAAGATGGTTCACTGGAAAATTCTAGCAAACAGTAAATAATTAGCACCATTTCTACATAATTTATTTCAGAAAATGAAAGAGGAAGAAACACTTTCTAACTCATTCTATGAGGACACCATTATCCCGATACCAAAACCAGACAGAGATATTACAAGAAAAGAAAATGACAGACCAATACTTCTCATGAACTTAGATTTAAAACATCCTCAACAAAATACAAGGAAATAAAATCCAGCAGTATAGAACAAATTACACTATGATCAAGTAGGATTTATTCCAGGTATATAAGGCTGGTCCAATATTTAAAAATAAATCAATACAATCTACCACATCAACAGGTTAAAGAAGAAAAATATAATTATATCAATTGATGCAGAAAAAGCTTTTGACAAAATCCAATAACAATTCATGAAAAGCAAAACCGAAGTAAACTAGGAGCAGAGAGGAACTCCCTCAATTTGCTAAAAAAAAATCTACAGAAACCCTATAGTTACTACCATACTTAATGGTGAAAGACTGAATGTTTTCCCTCTGAGTCTGGGAACAAGGAAAAGATGTTTGCATCACCACTGTTATTTCACACAGTACTGGATGTTCTAGCTACTGTGATGAGGCAAGGAGGAAAAAAAGCAGACAGATTGTAGAGGAAGAAATGAAACTGTTCCCATTGCAGATGACATGATTGTTTATGTAGAAAATCCAGAGGAATCTATAAAACAAAACAAAACTCTTAGAAATAGTGAGTTCAGCAAGGTTGAAGGATAAAAGATCACTATACAAAAGTCGATTGTGTTTCTACATACTATCAATGAACATCTGGAAACTGAAACTTAAAACTACAATGCCATTTTTTACTCACTCCAAAGAAAATTAAATACTTAGGTATAAGCGTAACAAAGCATGTACAGGGTCTGAAGCACTGACAATTATAAAGT